>NC_044394.1:71540032-72878475 GCF_006542625.1 Nomascus leucogenys
ATGAGCACCCCTTGGCGTCACCTAGGCAGATGCTGACATGCTTTATTATTTTGAGGTTACTTGAGGCCCTCTCTTTATCTGCTGACTTTGGGAGAGCTCTAGATGGTGGGCCTGATGTGTCTTGTGGTGCTACCAACTTGAAGGTGCCTGTGGAAGACACTGAAGCCAGAAGCCTTAGCTTCCCTCCCTTACCCGGGCTCCAGGCTCTATTGTTTTTCTTAGGTGTTTTTCTAATTACCTCCCTGGGGTTGGCCAGAAATCTTTTTCTTTTCTTTCTTCTTCTTCTTCTTTCTTTCTTTCTTTCTTTCTTTTTTTTTTTTACACACTGTTGCTGGCTTGAAATGTCAGGAATCTTTTAAGTGTTTATATGCAGGCCATTTCTGTGAGGGTGATGCAAGTTGCTATTCAGTTGCAAGTAATTGCACCAATTATTTGGTAGAATGTAGGGAGGAAGTGGTGGTGTTGACAGTGTCAGAAATGAAGAGAGGAGGGCCTTGTTGAACATTTGTCCACCGTGCACTGGCTAAAGTACAGCATTGAGGTTCAGTGTTTATGTTCCTATAAAATAGGCACAGTACCTGTCTTGCACCTGTGTTGGTGAATTGCTGTTCATAATAATTTTATAGCTTTAGGAAGTGGGCTGACAGGAGTAAAATATGGTATTAATGTTCTGTTTCTTCTTCCCCCTTTTTGGCAGAATAACCAAGTGCTGGGAATTGGAAGTGGTTCTACAATTGTCCATGCTGTGCAGCGAATAGGTATGTTCTCTCACTGTCTACTGGATGCTTTGTGTGTGATGATGGGGTAGGGAGGTAGAGGAGAGGGAGGAAGTGGTGCACAGGTTTGGCATTGCCCTTTTGTCTTCAGCAGTACAGAGCTGGAAGGAGGGACTACCTGAGGTCAGTTGAGTGTTTCTGCTCTTTTGTAGAGAGAGGGAATCTTGGGCCTCGTCATCCAACTTTGAAGGACGCCCTTGCCTTTGTTTACTCTGCTCAGCTGGAGGGGAGGAGCGGACTTATCTTGAGGTCCCAATATAATTTTAATCATGTCGATGGCATCCTACCATTGAGTTCTTTGCATGATCTCAGACTTCCTCAGGCAGATAATTGAGGCCACAGTGGGTTTGCCCTGTCCATGACCCTGGAGTGGACGTGGGACTCCTGCCATTGATGGCTGGTTCCTGTAGGTGCTTATTTCACACTGGTTAGGGTGTCTCTATGCTTAGGAAAGACTCAGGAATTATCAGCCCCTATGCCTGCTCAACAGGTTTTACTGCCCTGCTCTTTGTTTGTAAGAACAAAGCCCAGAGGAGAGGCCTGCCTGAATGCTGAATTCTTCTAGGTGCCAAGGGGCAGAGCCCAGGAGGTAAAGTCCAGGAACACTTTGTTATCAAGGAGTGGTTTTAGTGCTGGTGTGATGGCTTCTGGAAGCCTTCTCATTGGCCAAATAGCAGCTTTTGTGTTATATACCTTTCAATCTTAACCAAGTATCTGGAGAGTACTTTCAGGGCACAGGAGTGACTATGGATTTTATAATAGTGGCACCCAAATCTCCCAAGATGCACTCAGTGATTAAAAAGACATGAAATTTTAATATGAGTTTTTTCCTGAAGTCTTTTTTTTTTTCTTTTTTAAAATCAAACTTTCCTGAAAGGTACAAATCCAAATTGAAAAAATAAATCTCCTTTAGCCACTCTCTGGGGCCTACAAATAAGTATATTTTTTACTAAAATGCAAAAGTAAAGTTCTGGCTTTTTCCTAGAAGAGGCAGTATAGGGGAGTTAAGACTGTGTGGCTACACAGCCTGGGATCATGTCCTAGCTGTGCTCCTTATTAGCGGTATAACTACCAAGTTATGTTACCTCTCTGAACCTCAGTTGCCTTATCTACAAAATGGGGAAAATAATTTAACTTACCTTTTGGGTTTTTAGGATTAAGAGTTCATATATACAAAGTTCTTAGAATGTTGTCAGGCACATAACAATGGCAAACACTGACACTGCTTTCTGTGGTTAGTACTTACCTCTCCATGCTTTCTTGTGTCCCTGTCTTCTGATGCGTGAAGTACAGTCACCAGCTTTCCCACCAAGGAGGGGGACACAGGATGAAAGGCAGCTGTCTTTGGGAGATAGACCTTCCCTTGTCTGTTGGATTTGAGCAAACACATATGACAAGAAAAATAAAGTAGGGAGAGTGAAAAACTGCCAATATGGCTTTTGTTTCCACAGCTGAAAGGGTGAAGCAAGAGAATCTGAACCTCGTCTGTATTCCCACTTCCTTCCAGGTATGTGCTGCTTTCCATCTGCATCGTGACAGCTTCTGCTGTATCTTCTGGTTCCCCGGGGTTGTGGACCCATGGCCTTGTCTTGTACCTCAAGGTTGTTCTAGGTCAGAGAGTCCAGGAATAGGAGAGTTTATTGATCAAGTATTCCTTCTTGGAATTGTAGTTTTAGGTGCATTTGTTTAATCACTCGGTGAATATTTCAGTGCATGTTGAGTTTAGGCACTACGGAGTATGCAGAGATGGCCAGGTAGTCTCTCTCCCCAAGGAATATTATTTCTATTTATAGGTGAAAAAAATCAGGCTAGGCCAGGTGTGGTGGCTCGTGCCTGTAATCCCAAGTACTTTGGGAGGCCAAGGTAGGCAGATCACTGGAGCCCAGGAATTCAAGACCAGCCTGGACAGTATGGTGAAAGCCTGCCTCTACAAAAAATACAAAAATTAGCTGGATGTAGTGGCTTGTACCTGTAGTTCCAACTATGTGGGAGGCTGAGGCGGGAGGATCTCCCTTGAGCCCAGGAGGTCCAGGCTGCATTGAGGTGTGATTGTGCCAGTGCACTCCAGCCTGGGCGACAGAGTGGGACTCTGTCTCAAGAAAAAAAAAATCAGGCTAAAAGGAATTAAGCAATGTGTTAGTAATGTAAGTACATCATAAAATAGTAGGAGCTGATGGAGGAAAGCAGTGGAGCCAGTTAAATATAGGGAGAGATAAGGAAAGAGAGGTTTTGGGAAGTGGAAGGGAAGACAGTTGCTCAGATGGAGCCAACTCTTATCCCTCATCTGGCCATTGCAGGGAGGAGTATGTGTATAATCTCTCATTGGATTAGTCAAGGTGATACTATGCACTGGGGTAGGAGATGAGATTTATGAGTGACTGATGCTCCTGGGACTTTATGGACTTAGACTTGGATAGCTGGGTTTCTTAGGAAACCCTCCCAATCCTGGAGGCACAGAATGCTGGCAGCCTGCAGCCAGCTCTGGTGAAGGGAAAGAGGTTAAGGTTCCCTCTAAACTAGACTGGCCTCAGCTTAACGGTAGGGAGTAAGGCAGAGATTCCAGGTAGACAGGTTAGGGAGTTGGATAGTGCATACTATTGGAGCTTCCTTCATGTTAAATCTCTCGGAGATCTTAAACAAGGTGGATGGCCACCCAGGGGACTGAAGGCAGTATCTTAAGTGTTGTATATTGCTTTTTTATTTTTATTTTTTATTGTTTTTTAATCCTGCTGTCTTGAGGAGACATTTTTAAAGCCTCAGTGGCTTGTGGTGGATTTTCTTAGTCTTTTGAAAAGCTGAGTATCTAATTTTTCCAACTGACTTGATCATCAAGTATTTTTATTTCTTAGTTAATAAATTACATTGGTGTTTATTTTTAAAGTTATATATGCACGTGGATTGAAGAAACAAATAATTCAAGTCTTTTTATTTAAAAGAAAAAAAAAAGCACAGTACCCTCACTTTCCCCGAGATGACCACTACCTAGAAAGCACACTCTTCTCACCTCCCACCCCTGACCTCCCGTATTTCTTGCTCTTTACATGGACATACTTTTAGCTCTTTTAGGTGATTGGATATTTGCTCCAGTATTTTGAAACTACATGCTTTTCTTGCTGTTTTTAAATTTTTCTCAACTAGGTTGACCCAAAAGGTTAAAATAACAGCCACTATAGATTTAAGTCAAAGTTAATTTTATTCTGAGCCAAGTTTGAGGACTATAGGCCAGGGACACAGACTCAGAGCAAACTGGGAGCGTGTCCCTTTCTGTTGTAATTCAGTAGATCAGAATTAGAGGAAAGAGTATGTTGGATAAAACAGACAATAGAAGACCACTCTTACATACGTTCTGTGGCCATAGTTCAAATTGATGAGCTAACATAATTTTAGCTGGAGTTTTATTCTTTTGGTAACATTTTTGCAGTATTTATAATATTTGTAACATAGGAATATTAGAAAGATAATCAACAATATTATGAGCAACTTAGAGGTCCACTGAGGTAAAGACAATGAAGTAAAGAAACAATTATCATAGAAAAGAATCTTGAACATAGATTTTGATAGTCTGTGACTAATTAAATTTCCTCCCTTTGTATTTGTACTTTATGATATCTTTGCATTTAGAACTGTAATTAGCTGATGATTTATAATGTCTAATTGCTTGTCCGTCTTCTGCTGGGAGTACAATTTGAGGAGGGTTGAGTTCCAATTTTCTAATTTTCGTTATAAGTATTATTTCATCATAAAAGTAACTTTCCTGTTAACCCAGTATTGTACCAAATGGTAGTATAATTTAAATCAAATGTTGTCTGGTTGCAAATAAGATCTAAAACAGCTACAGTCTCATTTATCCTCCCTTTCTAATGAAAGCATCCTTTTCCTATTGTATTAGTCCATTTTCATGCTGCTGATAAGGACATACCTGAGACTGGGCAATTTACAAAAGAATGAGGTTTAATTGGACTTACAGTTCCATGTGGCTGGGGAAGCCTCACAATCATGGCAGAAGGCAAGGAGGAACAAGTCTCGTTTTACGTGGATGGCAGCAGACAAAGAGAGAATGAGGAAGACACAAAAGCGGAAACCCCTGATAAAACCATCAGATCTCATGAGACTTACTCATTACTATGAGAACAGTATGGAGGAAACCACGCTCATGATTTAATTATCTCCAACCAGATCGCTCCCACAACACATGGGAATTATGGGAGTACAATTCAAGATGAGCTTTGGGTGGGGACACAGAGCCAAACCATATCATTCCACCCCTGGCTCCTGCCAAATCTCATGTCGTCACATTTTGAAACCAATCATGCCTTCCCAGTAGTCCCCAAAGTCTTAGCTCATTTCAGCATTAACTCAAAAGTCCACAGTCTGAAGTCTCATCTGAAACAAGGCAAGTCCCTTCTGCTTATAAGCCTATAAAATCAAAAGCAAGCTAGTTATTTCCCAGATACATTGGGGGTACAGGTATTGAGTGAATACACCCATTCCAAATGGGAGAAACTGGCCAAAACACAGGGGCTACAGGTCCCATGCAAGTCTGAAATCCAGGATGGGCAGTCAGATCTTAAAGCTCCAAAATGATCTCCCTTGTCTCCATGTCTCACATCCAGGTCATGCTGATGCTAGAGGTGGGTGCCCATGGTCTTGGGCAGCTCCCTTCCTGTGGCTTTGCAGGGCACAGCCTCCCTCCTGGCCGGCATTGAGTGTCTGCAGCTTTTCCAGGTGCATGGTGCAAGCTGTCAGTGGATCTACTATTCTGGGGTCTGGAGGACGGTAGCCCTTTTCTCACAGCTCCACTAGGCGGTGCCCCAGTAGAGACTCTGTATAGGGGCTCTAACCCCACATTTTCCATCCACACTGCCCTAGCAGAAGTTCTCCATGAGAGCCCCACCCCTGCAGCAAACTTCTGCCTGGGCATCCAGGTGTTTCCATACATCTCCTGAAACCTAGGCAGAGGTTCCCAAACCTCAGTTCTTGACTTCTGTGCTCCTGCAGGGTCAACACCACATGGAAGCTGCCAAGGCTTGGGGCTTGCACCATCTGAAGCTATGGCCCGAGCTCTACATTGGCCCCTTTCAGCCAGGGGTGGAGCGGCTAGGACGCAGGGCATCAAGTCTCTAGGCTGCACACAGCTCTGGGACCCTGGGCCTGGCCCACAAAACCACTTTTTTCTCTTAGGCCTCTGGGCCTGTGACGGGAGGGGCTTCTGTGAAGACCTCTGACATGCCCAGGTGACATTTTCCCCACTGTCTTGGGGATTAACATTTGGCTCCTCCTTACCTATTCAGATGTCTGCAGCCGGCTTGAATTTCTCCTCAGAAAAGGGGACTTTCTTTCCTATTGCATTCAGGCTGCAAATTTTTCAAACTTTTATACTCTGTTTCCCTTTTAAAACTGAATGCGTTTAACACCACCCAAGTCACCTCTCGAATGCTTTGCTGCTTAGAAATTTCTTCTGCCAGATACCTTAAATCATCTTTCTCAAGGTCAAAGTTCCACAAATCTCTAGGGCAGGGGCAAAATGCTGTCAGTCTCTTTGCTAAAACAACGAGTCACCTTTGCTTCAGTTCCCAACAAGTTTTTCATCTCCGTCTGGACCTTATTGTCCATATGGCAATCAGCATTTTGAGCAAGGCCATTCAACAAGTCTCCAGACTTTCCCACGTTTTTCTGTCTTCTGAACCTTCTGAACTGTTCCAACCTCTGCCTGTTACCCAGTTCCAAAGTCACTTTCATATTTTTGGATATCTTCTCAGCAGCGTCCCACTCTGCTGGTACCAATGTACTGTATTAGTCTGTTTTCACACAGCTGATAAAGACATACCTGAGACTGGGCAATTTATAAACGAAAGAGGTTTAACTGGACTTGCAGTTCCACGTGGCTGGGGAAGCCCACAATCATGGCAGAAGGCAGGAAGGAGCAAGTCCCATCTTACATGGATGGCAGCAAGCAGAGAATGAAGAAGATGCAAAAGCAGAAACCCCTGATAAAACCATCAGATCTCATGAGACTTATTCACTACCACGAGAAGAGTATGGAGGAAACTGCCCTTATGATTCAATTGTCTCCCACCAGGTTCCTCCCACAACACATGGCAATTATGGGAGTGCAATTCAAGATGAGATTTGGGTGGGGACACAGAGCTAAACCATATCACCTGTATACCATATATTATATTGAGCAGGGTATAGAAATTAAGGGTCATCTCTCTCACCACTCCCGTTCAACATAGTATTGGAAGTTCTGGCCGGGGCCATCAGGCAAGAGAAAGAAAGGGTATTCACACAGGAAGAGAGGAAGTCAAACTGTCTCTGTTTGCAGATGACATGATTCTGTATCTAGAAAACCCCATCATCTCAGCCCAAAAGCTCCTTAAGCTGATAAGCAACTTTAGCAAAGTCTCAGGATACAAAATCAATGTGCAAAAATCACAAGCATTCCTATACACCAACAATAGACAAGCAGAGAGCCAAATCATGAATGAACTCTCATTCACAATTGCTACAAAGATAATAAAATACCTAGGAATACAGCTAGCAAGGAAAGTGAAGGATCTCTTCAAGGAGGACTACAAACCACTGCTCAAGGAAATGAGAGGACACAAATGGGAAAACATTCCATGCCCATGGATAGGAAGAATCAATATCATGAAAATGGCCATACTGCCCAAAGTAACTTATAAATTCAATGCTGTTCCCATTAAACTACCATTGACATTCTTCACATAATTAGAAAAAACTACTCTAAAATTCAGATGGAACCAAGAAAGAGCCTGTATAGCCAAGACAGTCCTAAGCAAAAAGAACAAAGCTGGAGGCATCACGCAACTGGACTTCAAACTATAGTAACCAAAACAATAACCAAAACAGCATGGTACTGGTACAACAACAGACACACAGACCAATGGAACACAGTAGAGATCTCAGAAATAAGACTGCACATCTACAACCATCTGATCTTTGATAAACCTGATAAAAGCAATGGGGAAAGGATTCCCTATTTAATAAATGGTGCCGGGAGAACTGGCTAACCATATGCAGAAATTGAAACTGGACCTTTTCCTTACACCTTATATGAAAATTAACTCTAGATGGATTAAAGAACTTAAATGTAAAACCCTAGAAAATGAAAAACACTATAAAAACCCTAGAAGAAAATACCATTCAGGACATAGGCACGGGCAAAGATTTCATGACAAAAACATCAAAAACAATTGCAACAAAAGCCACTATTGACAAATGGGATCTAATTAAACTAAAGAGCTTCTGCACAGCAAAAGAAACTATCATCAGCATGAACATACAATCTATAGAATGGGAGAAAATTTTTGCAATCTATCCATCTGACAAAGTTCTAATATCTAGAATCTACATGGAACTTAAACAAATTTATAAGAAAAAAACAAACAGGGCTGGGTGCGGTGGCTCATGCCTGTAATCCCGGCACTTTGGGAGGCCGAGGCGGGCAGATCACGAGGTCAGGAGATCGAGACCAGCCTGGCTAACACGGTGAAACCCCGTCTCTACTAAAAATACAAAAAAATTAGCTGGGCGAGGTGGCGGGTGCCTGTAGTCCCAGCTACTCGGGAGGCTGAGGCCGGAGAATGGCATGAACCTGAGGGGCGGAGCCTGCAGTGAGCCGAGATCGCGCCCCTGCACTCCAGCCTGGGTGACAGAGCGAGACTCCGTTTCAAAAAAAAAAAAAAGAAAAAACAATCCTGTTAAAAAATGGGCAAAGGATGTGAACAGACACTTCTCAAAAGAAGACATTTATGTGGCCAGCAAACATATGAAAAAAAGCTCAACATCACTAATCATTGGAGAAATGCAAATCAAAAGCACAATGAGATACCATCTCACGCTGGTCAGAATGGCGATTATTAAAAAGTCAAGAAACAACAGATGTTGAGGAGGCTGTGGAGATAGGAATGCTTTTACATTGTTGGTAGGAATGTAAATTAGTTCAACCATTGTGGAAGATGGTGTGGTGATTCCTCAAAGACCTAGAGCCAGAAATATCGTTTGACTCAGCAATCCTATTACTGAGTATATACCCAAAAGAATATAAATCGTTCTGTTCTAAAGATACATGCACATGTATGTTCATTGCAGCACTATTCATAATATTGAAGACATGGAATCAACCCAAATGCCACCAATGATAGACTGGATAAAGAAAATATGGTACATATACACCATAGAATACTATGCAGCCATAAAAAGGAACGATATCATGTCCTTTGCAGGGACATGGATAGAGCTGGAAGCCATTATCCTCAGCAAACTAACACAGGAACGGAAAAGTAAACACTGCATGTTCTCACTTATAAGTTGGAGCTGAACAGTGAGAACGCATGGATGCAGGGAGGGGAACAACACATACTGGGGCCTGTCTGGGGGGTGTGGGGGGAGGGAGAGCATCAGGATAAATAGCTAATGCATGTGGGGCTTAATATCTAGGTGATGGATTGATAGATGCAGCAAACCGCCATGGCACACATTTACCTAGGTAACAAACCTGCACATCCTGCACATGTATCCTGAAATTTTAAATTAAATTAAGAAAAAAGAAATTAAGGGTCATATTTATATGATTTCAGGATTCCAAACATTTTGGGGACAGCACCAACTTCCTGAATTTGTTTACGATGTAGAACTGAAATTGGACTCCAAGTATTATTTAATATGGCCTTTCAATTCCCCACTGGGAAAATATGGGTATTATTAAAAAAAATCTCTATTCCTACTATCACTATGTTATATGTCTAGTTATTATCTATGTGGGGTGCTAATGCTGTAAGAGTACAGTGAATTAAGCTACATATTCTTGGTAGTAATTTTCCAGGAAGAAGAGGGTTCATATGTTTGTGCATAAATATATACCTTGTGTTTCTGCATCCAAAATGGTAGGGCACATTTTAGAGACCACTTCAGTTTCCATTTGGATTAGCATGGTCAGTAAACCTTGTTGAGTTTGGACGCATGCAATTTTCCATCACTGGGTTTTGGCATGGCTCCTTGTTAGTTGAGTAGTTGATTTACCTACTTAACAATAGTATCATTATCTTTTTGTGTAGCTTCCCAACCCATACGTTCCTTCTGAAAGAATATTTCTTTTAATCTATTTAGACTGTAAGTATTGATTTTTCTTGTGATTTTTTTTTTTTTTTTGGTCGTTGTTAAATACACTTTTAGCTTGTCCTAACATCTCAAGTCCTGCCTTTATTGGACCTAAGGTTCTTTTTGCTTTAGTTGGCGAGTGCTGTTTTATCCACCAAACATGTTGTTGCCATTGAGCGTTTATAATGGAAGTGCAATTTGAGTACCGGTTACAAACCCAATAATGTTGCGTGCTCCAAGTTAAGGTGAGAGGAGCAGCAGTTACCCCTAGATACAGTTTAGTTTGAGTACACTGTAAGGCTTCTCACATTCTCCCTGGTAACATTCCCAAGTATCCTCTGGTGGTACTCTCGTCCACCAAGTAGCTCTCATTATTTGATTTCCAGTTTCATTAGAATTGTGTAGACCAGTCACAAAAACAAGGTCCCTGACTTCTAGGACGAGATACTATGGCAAGGCACATAAGCTGCAGCTAAATGTCTTCCAGGAGTTTGTATAGTAAGTGTATAGTAAGTGATCATCTGTATTCACAGTAACATAGTGATCTATTTGTAAAGTGTTAAAAATTGCCAGACCAGGCATGGAATTGGGAAGAACTTCCTGGATATCTTTCCCTAAGTGGGGGCCTCTTGATAGTTTATTATGCCTGAAAAACTGGTGCCATGGGCTATAGGAACATTGGACTGATTCTAAGAAGTTGATGTCACGGTTCCAGTATCTTCTTGATATTGAAAAAATGTTTGTCCTACTTTCACATCAGTTAGATTAGCAATTTCCCTTAAGAGGAATGGGGATCAAACAAATGAGGGGGTGTTAGTAGAAATTCAGTCATCATGCAGGAAAATACAAACACAAAAGGTATATGCAGAAGAAATTCATTGTGAGTTCAGGCCTGGTCTGGTAATTTGGGCAATGTTATCTATCAGGTCTTGTCTGCTTCCCATCCTCAGAGGTGTCAGGAATCGTAGAGATCTTTAATTGGAGGTCTCCAGTGGACTTACAAGTTCATTTAGTTGTTGGAGCTTTCTTTAAATGAGAAATGTGAATCCAGGAGTCAACTCCTTCAAGTTTTGCTGCACAGCAATTAGTTAACAATACCTGATAGAGTCCTTTACAGTGAGGTTCAAGTGAGTCTTTTAGTTGATGTCGTTTCCAAAAAAAAGGTCCCTTGGCTAGACATTATGGTATTTAAGATCTTCTTCTCCCAGGAGTACACTGTAAAAAGAATATTAATTTATTTTGGGGAAAGAAGTTTAGTTAAGCCTTAACAATAACTGAGTATAGCACCTTTCAATAAAATTGGTTCATATAAATTGCTATCCTGTTTCATAGGTTGACTTGTAATTATCTTCTAAGTGGGTAATTGATGTTATCCAAGAGAAGTTGCTCTTGGGTTAAGCAAAACCAGTGGAAGAGCCTTTGGCCCAGTATGAAAAGCTTTTGTTAATTTTGCCAAATGGATTTTTTTTTTTTTTTTTTTTGAGAAGGAGTCCTGCTCTGTCGCCCAGGCTGGAGTGCATTGGCGTGATCTCGGCTCACTGCAAGCCCCACTGCCTCCTGGGTTTGTGCCATTCTCCTGCCTCAGCCTCCCGAATAGCTGGGACTACAGGTGCCCGCCACCACGCCTGGCTAATTTTTTGTATATTTAGTAGAGACGGGGTTTCACCATGTTGGCCAGGATGGTCTCGATCTCTTGACCTCGTGATCCACCTGCCTGGGCCTCCCAAAGTGCTGGGATTACAGGCGTGAGCCACCGCACCCAGCCAGCCAGCTGGAACTTTATTATTCGATTTATTTGTTCCACCAATCCAGAAGACTAAGGATGGTATACATAATGAAAATGTTGGAAAATGGGCCAGATTTTACAAGTTGAGTGGACTGTCTTTCTAGTAAAATGAGTTCTTCTATCACTATGTAATTTGGAAGGAATTCCCCAAGAGGGAATTATTTGCTTCAACGATATTTTCCTCCTGCGTGTGCTATGACTCTTCTACAAGGAAATGTTTCAACTCAGTGAGAGAACATGCAAATCATAACCAGTACCTATTTATAATCCTAGGCTGGAGGTAATTGGATAAAATCCACTTGCCAGATATCAAAAGGTCTGGTGGGCAAAGGAAAATGCCCTTGATATCCATGAAGAGGCTGTCCTGGATTATGTTTAGGACAAACTGCACATTTAGCATAAGTCTTATGAGCTGACTGTGGGTGACTGTTTCCAGTAATAATTGTTTTTCTTAGGCAGTCATTTTCTGAGGTCCCTAGTGAGTGAGCTGATAGAAATGTTGTAATACAGGAAATTGAAATACATTCCAAAGGCAAAACAAGTCTGTTGTTTAGTCCATACTATAATTTGCAAGTGGGGGAAAAGTGTGTCTCCTTTGTTAGCCATATCTGCTTTTCCTTCTCTGAACCCTTTTCTTGAGCCACTTGGAGTTCCTTTTCAATGGAGCTCATTTAAAAAATATATAGCCACATGTATAGTTTCATCTGATATTAGTGTTAGAGCAGCCTTTGGCTGCTGCATCAACAAAATACTTTTTCTCTGAAGGGCTGAGTTTGGAGTGTCCAAGGATCTTAATAATAGCCTCTTTTTTTTTTTTTCTGGAAATTCCTTAGTAGGGGCTCTAAGTTCTGTCTTGTCCTGGGGGTCTAAACTACTGAAGGTTCTCCCTTTGGGTCAGGATTTTCTCTAAAAGGTGCTATCAAAACTTCTGTGGGTAGAGGAGGGAGTAGGGAACATCTGATCTGGGCAAGGCAGTTCTTTTTTTTTTTTTTTTTTTTTGAGACAGGGTCTTGCTCTGTCACCCAGGCTGGAGTACAGTGGCATGATCACAGCTCACTGCAGCCTCGGCCTCCTGGGCTCAAGCGATCCTCCTGCCTCAGCCTCCTGAGTAGCTGGGACTACAGGCACATGCCACCATGCCTAGCTTTTTAAAAATTTTTTGTAGAGACGATGTCTCACTATGTTGTGCAGGCTGGTCTCGAACTCCTGGGCTCAAGTGATCCACCTACCTCAGCCTCCCAAGGTGCTGAGATGACAGATATGAGCCACTGCGCCTGGCCAAGGCAGTTCTGAAAGCAAAGAATAAGAGGGTTCTGAAGGAGCAGGCAGAGGGGAGGAGGTGAGACAGTGGAAACATGAGACAATTTTTTCAGTCAAGAAAGTTTCCAAGATCTTGTCGTTCACCTCCTGTATGGAAGCAATTTTATCATTATTTCTTTTAGAAGCTTTTAAAAACCATTGTAGTAACTATCCCGTTCTTTGTGTTTAATTTTAAAGTCACTCCTCCCAGTTGTGCACATAAATAATTCAATTTTGGGGTCTTGAATGAGCCCCATTTTGGCCAAGTTAAGCTAATTTAATTTTTAGTGATGTTGGTTCAATGAGTCAAAAAATTTATAAGATGAGATGCTATAATTTTTAGTCACAAGCCTAGATGGTATCTTGGAAGATGGTAACTCTCCTTCAATAGCTTCAACTTCAGATGTCTTGTTTTAAATGTCTCTCCTCCCTTCTCCCTTGTCTGCACCAGATTAAGAATGTGTTCAGGGTCAAAAATGTGTTGCTTATGAGCTTCCCTTCTCAGGCTTACCCCTGAGTTGGTCTGCTCTCTTACGTGTTTCAGGAGAAACTCGCCTGCTGAAGCAGTGAGGTGCCCCGAATGCTAGGTGACCAGCCTATTATGAAAGTTCCCTGGAGGAGCTATTACCACTTAAGTGTTTTTCTGTTGATGGTGAAGCCCGGAACCACTGCATGTCATGAGGAATCTTCTCTGACCTTCCACAAGATTCTTTGTCACCTAAAAATACCTGAGATTCGGGCTGGTGGGTGCAAGCACCCTTTATATTCGGAGCAATATTTATCTCTGTTGCTCTTATATAGAATGTAAAGGATTGATGCAGACAAAGGAGCTTTTGAAAAGAAAAACACTCAGCTAGTCAAAGAAACCACCACAAGGTGGTCAAGCTATAGCTTGGTTTTATACGTTTTAGGGAAACATAACACATCTATCCGTACATGTAACATGTACTTTGGATCAGTCTGGAAAGGTGGGACAACTTGAAGCTCAAGGGCAGAGTTGGGGCTTCCAGGTCATAGCTACATTCAAAGATTTTCTGACTGGCAATTGGTTGAAATAATTATTATCTAAAGACCTGGGATCAATAGAAGGCAATGTTTGGGTGAAGATAAGGGGTTATGGAGACCAAGGTTCTTATTTATGTAGATGAAGCTTTTAGGTAGCAGGTGTCAGAATAGATTGTAAATGTTTCTTACCAGACTTAGAAAGTGCCAGAGTCTTAATTAATATTCCCCTGGGTCAAGGAAAAGACCTGGAAAGGGAAGGGGATTCTTTACAGAACGTAGATTTTTTTTTTCCCTACAAGAGACAGCTTTACTGGGCTATTTCAAAATACGTCAAAGAAATACATTTTAGGGTAAAATACAGTTTCTTTCAGGACCTGCTGTCATGTGATTCTACACTAGAATCAGGATGGAATTTGGTGTCTTATTGCTACAAATAGTTAGTTTTGTTCATCTTAAGATCTGTTTTAGCTGGGAGTGGTGGCTCATGCTTGTAATCTTAATACTTTGGGAGGCTGAGGTGTGAGGATTGTTGGAGCTCAGTTTGAGACCAGCCTGGGCAACATAGTGAGACCCTATTTCTGAAAAAAGATTAAGAACAAAAATCTGTTTTAATGTTAATGCTCATCAGTTGTGCCTGAATTCTGAAGGGAAGATGGTATAATGAGGCATATCCAACTCCCCTTTCCCATCATGACCTGAACTTGATTTTCAGGTTTTCTTTGGAATGCCCCTGGCTGAGAGTAGGGGTCCATCAGTCAGTTGGGAGGCATAGAATTTTGTTTTTGGTTTACAATGTATATAGGGTAAAAAGTTAACCAGTATGCAGGTGTTTCAGGATCTGGAGAGAAATGATTGATTTTCTCCTGCATTTGTGCTTCATCTGATAGGCAAGACGGTTATAGTCAGCGCATGTTAGTGAAATGTTTGGCAAATTCCAGCCTTGCAAGTGAGAGTTCATCTTTAATTCATAGGCCTAGGTTCTTTTACCTGTGTGTTCAACCTGCAGCCATCTTGAGCTGCTTTTAAAATTCTTTCAGATTTTCTTTTTCTGACAACTTTAGGTAATTGTAATTCTAAATGGATAAATGGAAGATGAACATTTACTTATTCTTTACCTTGTCCTCACAGTTCATCATCCCTCTCCTCTCCTAATTGTCCCAGTTCAGTTACATTTTAGTTAGGTTTTACTTGGTTTTTACAGAATTGTAATTGTGCAAGAACCACACAGTGTGTTATGTATGATTACTTTTCCTTGCCTGCCCAATATTTTGTTTTCCCCAAAGTGGTGAAATCTGTTTTTTCGAGCACAGTGGGTATACCACTCCATCAATTTCATCTGCTTTGTGAAGGCTGTTTGGGTCGTCCGGGATGGTCAACTGTAAGCTGCTGTACTTGGCTGCACTCTTGGGGTCTCCCTTCACAGTCAGGAAATTTCTTTCTCTTTTCTCTTGTTTTGGGTTGCCCTTGCTGCTGCTGCTGCTGCTGCTTTATTTATTTTTTTTTTTTTTTAAGACGGTGTCTTGCTCTTGTCACCCAGGCTAGAGTGCAATGGCGTAATCTCAGCTCACTGCAACCTCCACCTCCCAGGTTCAAGCAATTCGCCTGCCTCAGCCTCCCAAGTAGCTGGGAGTACAGGTGCCCTCCACCACGCCCAGCTGATTTTTTTGTATTTTTAGTAGAGACGAGGTTTCACTATCTTGGCCATGACATTTTGGATGTCTGAATATATATATATATATAGATGTTTTTCAAGCTACGAGTAGGACTTTTTTTTTTTTTTTTTTGAGACAGTGTCTTCTCACTGTCACTGACACTGGAGTGCAGTGGTGCAATCTTGATTCACTGCAGCCTTCACCCCTTGGCCTCTAGCCATCAGCCTCCTGAGTAGCTGGAATACAAATGTGTGCCTCCACACCTGGCTAAGAAAATATCTTTATGCGACTTTTCCTCAGTCAGTCATTTGACTCTGTAGAGCACTATGTTAAATACTTTCTTAGGAATTATATAGGCATTTCTCCATTGTCTTCTGGTTTTTAATTTGCTGTTGAGGGGGTAGTACCCTTCTGATTTGTGATCCTTTGTATGAAATCTATTTTTAATTCTCTAAGGACTCACGTACCCTTTTATTATCTTGCTTTTCTCCAGCATTCCGAAAACACCATGATGTGTGTCTTGGTGTGGATCTATTTTCGTTCAGTGCGCTGCGCACTTGCTGGGACAGCTCATCATGCGTATTCACACTCTGCAATTTTGGGAGTATTTTCCCTATTATTTATTTCATTTTTCTTCCCTCTGTTTTTATTGGTTCATCTTTCTGGGACCCTTCTGTGACTTTGGTGCTTGTGGACTGTCTTATTTTGTCCCTTTGCTTCATTTTTAGCTTTGCCTTTTTCTGACCCTTTTATTGAGCTTTCTTTGTTCTTATATGTTCAGTTTCTAACAGCTCTTTTTTGTTCTCTGAAAATTTTTCTTAGTAGGATCTTGTTCTTGTTTTATGGTTATTATTTTTTTTTTTTCAATGTCTTCACTGGGGATGTTAATGATTTTTTGTTTAAGGGACTTCTTCTTGTACAAGTTTCCTCAGTTGTTTTTTCCAGTTCATGGGAGGTACACTTCACAGTAACATTCATTCCTTTTAAGTATAATTTTTAGTTTTGACAAGCACAGTCATGTAACAACCAACACAATGAAAATATTGTTGAATTGTTTGGTCTTTTAAATTATGTCTGTTCCCTATCTGCTCATTTTTTGTTTTTGTTTTGTTTTTTTGTTTGTTTATTTTTGTTTGTTTTTTTGTTTTTTTTTTTTTTTAGACAGAGTTTCACTCTGTCGCCCAGGATGGAGTGCAGTGGTGCGATCTGGGCTCACTGCAACCTTCACCTCCTGGGTTCAAGTGATTCTCTTGTCTCAACCTCCAAGTAGCTGGGATTACAGGCGCCTGCCACCATACCCAGCTAATTTTTTTGTATTTTTAGTAGAGACGGGGGGTTTCACGGTGTTGGCCAGGCTGGTCTCGAACTCCTGGCCTCAAGTGATCTGCCTGTCTTGGCCTCCGAAAGTGCTGGGATTACAGTTGTGAGCCACTGTGCCCAGCCCCTGTCTGCTCCTTTGAAGAGTGCTGGGCTACCTGATTGTCAGTCAGCTCTCAAGATGAGGATTGTCTGTCAGGCCATTACCTTGGGGAACTCCTGATGTCAGATCATTTGTCTTTCCCCTGGCTGATCAGATGTCCTAGAGAAGGCTGCCCCATTTTTTTTTGGGAGGGGTATGCATAGTTACCCATGGCCTGGCAGTCAAGTAGGTAAAGAGGACTAGAAGATGCCTGTCAGTATTCTGGATGTAAACTTGCTTTTAATTCTCTTGTTTTCAATACAATACCTGTGGTAGATGAGAGAAAGTGCCTACAATATTTTGCAGCATCTCCTGAACCTGGGCATGAACATGTGACTTGTTTGTCAGCCACCGAGTTCTGGGATAGCTGCTGTGCAGCAGTAGCTCACTGATAGGGTACGCTTGTCCTCAAATGTGCTTGGCCACTCAGTCCTAAGACCAGTGTTTGACCTTCTCTAGAGAATCAGCATGCTGTTTTGGGAGTATAGAGGGAGGATTAGAGGTATAACAAGTTTTAAATTAGCCTTTCAACCAATATTCTCTTTTTTTCACTCCTACCGTAACCACACAATAGGTTTGTCCCTTAATGCCCACACCAAGTCAATATGCAGAGACACTGGGTTGCAGCAGAGAAAGGTTTAACCATAGGGCCGCCAATCAAGGAGACAAGAGGAATCCTCAAATCCATCTCCCTGAGTAGCTGAGGGCTGGGGATTTTAAGGGTTTTGGAATGGGTTGAAGTGTGGAGATGATTGGAAAGTGCAGGGTGAAGTCAAGGGACAGGAGAGGAAGAAACAGTATTCTCATGCTGATTTTGTTCGTCTTAGATGGGAAGGGAGGCTTCAGACTGATTGATGTCAACCATTCAGCTGGAATTCAGGATCTGAAAAAATCATAAGCAATTCTTAAAAGCCTTATGATTGTAATTAATGTCAGAGATCCCATCTATAAGAACAATGGGGGATGCAATTAATTCTTAAAAGCCCATGACTCTAATGTCAGAAATTCTATCTATAGGAACAGTGAGGATACAAGTGATCAGTATCTAGAGCTACATGACTTTTGGTTACAAGGAAGTGGGCCAAAGTGCAGCCTGATTAATGCTTAATTATAACTATATTTTTGTTCAGAATTCTTGTTAACCCTGTGAGGTTGGCTTCACATCCTGGAGTTGAAAATATCACTGCTTCCTGAAACTTTTGGGAGGTTCTGTGGTATTTTAGTTACTTCTTAGCTTTCTTTAGTACTGGTCTAGGTTTTTTGTTTCTTATTCCTGCATTTACCATTGTCCATCAGTGTTCCAGCTTTTAAAATTTGTTGCTATTTTCTCCTCTTTGGTGAGGTTTATGCCTTTAAGAAAAAATCCTTTATTGTAGTTTCAGAGAGGTTTTGAGAAGGAGCTGTGAAAGGAAAATAAATCTCGTGCCCCCAAATCACTAAGCCAAGGGAAAAGTCAAGCTGGGAACTATGTCAGGCAAACCTGCCTCCCATTTTCTTTCTAACTAAGATAGCTACAAAATTAAAAACCTACATACCTCCCTCAAAATTTGCCTACAAGGAAATTCCTTGTGGACAAAAGACAGAACTCAAAGTCATCCCTCTGAGGCTCACCTGAGACAAATCCATATCTGATTGCTTCCTCTGCCCTATCGTTTATGTAAAAATGCAGATACTGAGCTAGACTAAATTGTGTATTCAGTGGATAGCCCCTCGAGGACTCAAAAGAATGCAGTCTTTTGTCTATTATCTTCTTATGACCCGGAAGACCCCTTCCCCACCTCAAGTTGTCCTGCCTTATCAGACTGAACCTAGGTACATCTGATAGATATTGATTGATGTCTCATGTCTCCCTAAAATGTATAAAAGCAAGCTGTACCCCAACCACCTTGGGGCACATGTCAGGACCTCCTGAGTCTCTGTCACAGGCACGTTCTTAACCTTGGCAAAGTAAACTTTCTAAATTGATTGCGACCTGTCTCAGATACAGGTTTACAGAGCTGAGCTAAATGCAGGTGTTCAAACTGCCATCTTTACCTGGAAGTTTGGTCCTGTGTTTTTAAGATAGCACTCCTCACCCAACTTTTATGGTGATAATTGATAACAGTGTATCCAGACTGGAAAATGCTGGCCCATTCCAGTTAACTGGGTGGAGGAGTCATTGAGAGTTCACAGGGCCTTTTAAAATTCACTTGTTCAGGTTGCTTTTTTTCCCATTCAAACGTAAACTTATTTTTGTGTTAAGTTTAGCCAGATACAGTCTCCGGAAATGGTTGAAAGGAAGTCAAAATATTTTGTGGGGGCCAAGAGAAAACTTCCCCTTTGCCCTCTGAAGATTCACTGAAAATTACTGACAAAAGGCATACAAGTGTGTTTGATCATTGTTTTATGTGGCACAAGTGCCTTCAGAATGAAGATCCAAAGATCAGAGGAAACTCTCCATTTTTATGCTTAGATTGAACAAAGTATGGACAGCCATGTAGCGATATGATTGAACAAAAAGGATATGATTTAATGCTAGTAGATACAAACTGAGTTGAGAAACCCAGCAAGACCCTCGGTTTAGATCCTTCCTGGTCTCTCTGCAGCACTCCCTCCTTCTTGGTATGGGGCAGAACCGTCTTTGGAATGGGGGTCTTATGACCTACAGTCAGACAAAATAGGTGACATAATTTCTTTATGTCCAGTTTTGGCATAGAAAGATTAGGGAGGGAGGGAGGTCAGAGTAATATTGTTAAATTTTATGAACGCCCAAAATGTGAGATAGGTCCCAGGTAATTTAGAAAGTTTATATTGCCAAAGTTGAGGACACGTGCCTGTGACACACCCCAGGAACTCCTGACGACATGTGCCCAAGGCGGTCAGAGCACAGTTTGTTTTTATACATCTTAGGGAGACATGAGACAAAAATCAACATATGCAAGATGAACATTGGTTTGGTCTGGAAAGGCGGGACAACTCGAAGCAAAGGTGGGAAGACTTGAAGCAGGGAGGGAGCTTCCAGGTCATAGGTAAATAAGAGACAAATGGTTGCATTCTTTTGAGTTTCTGATTAGCCTCTCTAAAAGAGGCAATCAGGTATGCATTTATCTCAGTGAGCAGAGGGGTGACTTTGAATAGAATGAGAGGCAAGTTTGCCCTAAGCAGTTCCCAGCTTGAGTGATTTTGGGGCCCCAAGATTTATTTTCCTTTTACATTTCCCCCCTTTCTTTTAAAAAATCTTTTGGAGAAGGCATTTTAGAAGAAAATGAGTCTCTGGCTTCAGGTTTCTTCTGATCTCTCATGGCTGGGATTGTTTATTCCTAGATAGATAGGTCCTGAGTTATTAGGAAAGTTCATTTTTAGCAGGTCGTGAAGTCTCACGTCTTATGGAGAGAAAATAGGGGGAGGAAGGGAGAAAAACAACAACAAACAAAAAAAAATCCTGGAAAATTGATATAGGCCACATGACTCTAAAGTCCATATATTAGTAGACGGGTATGAAAGTGGCTTATGTATGTAAATAGGTTGCTGTTGTTTTCTTCTAAAGTTTAAGTTGTCTAGGTTCAGTTTGCAGGGCTTTATGAAAGCACAGCTTAGTTTTTGCTGACTCCAAATTGGGAACAGTGGGGAAAAAAGAAGGAAAAAAACCCCTGAAAACATTATTTTGCAGGGTTGTAGCCAAGAAAAATTAGAATTTGGTTCAAATTGTAGAAAATAATAAAATTGAAAAACATAGGCAAGACTAGAATCTAACAACAGGTGTGCTATAGTTTTTGAAACAATTTTTCTGTAGTTTCCCATTTTTACTAAAGACAAATCATGGTAGGACTGATTTGCTTTGTTATACTTGGCCTTATTATTTGTATACAGTGCAGCAAGAATAATAATTACTTTTTTTTACGTAGGCTTTTAAATTGGCTTTGATGGAACTTTGTTCCATAGAAGGAATCTCAGGTAAGACTCCTTTTTTAAAGCCGAGCCCAGCCATTATGGATTTGTACCATCAAATACTATGAGTTGGGTGAATTCCTTTCCTCTTGAGGTTCCAAGATAAACTTGGGCCTCCTAGGCCTGTCAGAAAGTGACATTCTTTACTTACCACAGGTCAGGAACCCTGTACAGGGACTGTGTAGCCAAAGGTGTAAGGTCAGTTTTTCCAAGGGGCTTCTGTTGGCTCCATAAGTCAGTTTGATTTCTTTATGGAAGACACACGATTCAAGTTAAAGCCTTGGTAAAATAACCAGTTTCTTTAATTGTGCCACATTACAAATGAAAACAGATTCTTATTGCACTTACGCAAATAACTGTATTGTCGTAAGGCAAGAATAGTCACAAATACTTCCCAAATTTTATAGAAATCAGGTAGAGAAAAAGAAATATGCCCCAAATTTGGTTCATAAGAGTATACTTTACTAAATTGTTAAAAGCTATAAATAGCATAAAAGAAGTTTTTTTGACTCTGAAAAATAAAAGAAAGGATCAGCAACGTCTTAAGCAAAACATTAAAAAGATTACTTCAAACTTCTATTAGTTTAGTCCCTGCAGTTAATTCCTGTTCTGCTTGATATTCATGACTGTTTCAGCTCTCTGAGTCCTGAAAGTTTTTCCTTTATTCTGATGTTACAATCTCCAAAGTTATGAGAAACTTGTATTCAAGAGCACCTGTTAAGAGTTTTATAGCTGATTATAAAGCCACCTTCTAAAGAGGACCAAACAAGACAACAATTGTTATGGATGACAAAAAGTTTTAGGGCAGCCATAGTCAAGACACAGTTGACAAGGAAATTTGTTACCTCTGTAGCACATAGTAATTTAACATAACGATTATAATTATTACCGATAACATACATTAAGTCATATCAGAATTATAGGAGTTTCCCATAATTTTGGAACACATACCAATAACATTTATACAAATACAGCCCAGAGAAAAGCAAACACCATTTTATATTTGACAATGCTTCCTGTATAATTTTTATACCAAATAAGCCAAATTATGTCATTGTTTTAGATTTTAGGGAACCTAGTATCTTAAAGGATTAATTAGGTCAGAAAAAGACATAATTTATAATTTGATTTTGGAAATATTGTCAAATATCAAAGGTTTAAAACACTTGATATCACAAAAGAGGATCACAGGTCATTGTAAAATAAGTCATTCATTTAACCAAAGGGATAACCTAAGGATTTAAAAAAAAAAAAGTCAAAAACCTTGATTTTTTGAGAGAGGAGACTTAATTTTCCGAACAATAAGCCCTAATAAAAACATGAAGCTAATTAAATTTGTTTTCCAAAATTTATAAACAATTTATAAAATTTTAATCTTGAACATGAGATATAACTTCCATAAGCCTTTTATAGACTTTATAACCTTTATTAAGGAGTCGGTTAATGCCTCAAGATAACCTTGTTAATCTGACACAGGTGCCCATATGCTGTCTTGCATCATTGTGCTTTTGACATTAATGATTGATTTATAGTGAAACTGAACTTATTTTATCTCTCAAAATTGGCTCTTACAGTCTCACACACCCACCTCTTCCACGATAGTCCCTTGGCCTTGAGGAGTTGAATAGCTTTAATTTCTGGCCTGTGTCTCAGGAATGCAATTTATTTTGATTGGCATCTTCTGTGGGGCCTGATGATGAGGCTTTAATTGCTGTCAGTATTTAAGATTTCACAGGACTTGGTATCCTTTTCAGACCCAAGAGTCAAAGCCCTGTAACTTAATGTTACAAGAACTTTAAAAGCACATATGAAAAGATACGTGGATGTAACAACCTTAATTAAAAAAAAAATTTAGTCTCAGTTTTTTTTCCTAAGCAAACCAAAACTTAATGCCATAGGAGTTATTTCCATGAAACGTAAAATCTGTTAGGCCAGTTACCAAAAGGCAAAAGGAAAGACCTTCTGCAGTGTACAGAATATTATGTTGGAGGAAAACGTTTCCTTTAGACCTTTAAGAAATTATGGTGAGCATCAGGCCACAACAAATAGAACTTGAGGGGAAAAACACTTATATGAGCTGAAAATGAGCTGGAGAACATTATTACTTTGCTCCTTTTAAAAGGGGAGAGAAAACTGAAAATGGTGAGATGTAATAAATGTCGAACTTCTAAAACAAAATTTAAAAAAAAATTTAAATTATTTTAAAATACATTATTAAATATATTTTAAATATATATTATTAAATATATAGGAATATATTTAATAGTTATGAGATACCATCTCACACTGGTTAGAATGGCTATCATTAAAAAAGTCAGGAAACAACAGATATACTGGAGAGGATGTGGAGAAATAGGAATGCTTTTACACTGTTGGTGAGTGTAAATTAGTTCAACAATTGTGGAAGACAGTGTGGCAATTCCTCAAAGATCTAGAACCAGAAATACCATTTGACCCAGCAATCCCATTACTGGGTATATACCCAAAGGATTATAAATCATTGTACTATAAAGACACATGCACACCTATGTTTATTGCAGCACTAGTCACAATAGCAAAGACTTGGAACCAACCCAAATGCCCATCAATAATAGACTGGATAAAGAAAATGTGGCACATATACACCATGGAATACTATGCAGCCATAAAAAAGGATGAGTTCATGTCCTTTGCAGGGATGTGGATGAAGCTGGAAACCGTCATTCTTAGCAAACTAACACAAGGACAGAAAACCAAACACTGCATGTTCTCACTCATAAGTGGGAGTTGAACAATGACAACACATGGACACAAGGAGGGGAACATCACACACTGGGGCCTGTCGGGGTGAGGGGCTAGGGGAGGAATAGCATTAGGAGAAATACCTATTGTAGGTGATGGGTGGATGGGTACAGCAAACCACCATGGCATGTATATACCTATGTAACAAACCTGCATGTTCTGCACATGTATTCCAGAACTTAAAGTATAATTTAAAAAATAAATTTAATAATTATACTTTAATATTTATAAACATATTTATTATATTAATATAATCATATTTATTAATATAATTAGTATAATTTATATAATACAACATATTAGTATATTGTTTTATTACGGTACTTAATATATGTTAATATAAAATATAATAGATATATTTTAGATATATATTATACACACACACACACACACGCACACCTGTTTATTGCAGCACTATTCACAATAGCAAAGACTTGGAACCAGCCCAAATGCCCATCAATAATAGACTGGATAAAGAAAATGTGGCGCATATACACCGTGGAATGCAGCCATAAAAAAGGATGAGTTGATATATATTATATAATTATGTATTAAAACATTATATATTAATAACAAATATATCTTTAAATACATATATTTATTTAAAAACATAATTAAAATCTCTAATAATTTATTAAGAGTAGATCCCTTAAGAAATCAATCCTGGGGGTGGAGCCAAGATGGCCGAATAGGAACAGCTCCAGTCTACAGCTCCCAGCCTGAGTGACACAGAAGACGGGTGATTTCTGCATTTCTGTTTGAGGTACCGGTTTCATCTCACTAGGGAGTGCCAAATAGTGGGTGCAGGACAGTTGGTGAAGCACACTGTGCACGAGCCGAAGCAGGGCGAGGCATTGCTTCACTCGGGAAGCGCAAGGGGTCAGGGAGTTCCCTTTCCTAGTCAAAGAAAGGGGTAACAGACGGCACCTGGAAAATCGGGTCAGTCCCACCCTAATACTGCGCTTTTCCAACGGGCCTGGAAAACGGCACACTAGGAGATTGTGTCCCGCACCTGGCTCGGAGGGTCCTATGCCCACGGAGTCTCGCTGATTGCTAGCACAACAGTCTGAGATCAAACTGCAAGGCGGCAGCGAGGCTGGGGGAGGGGTGCCCGGCATTGCCCAGGCTTGCTTAGGTAAACAAAGCAGCCAGGAAGCTCGAACTGGGTGGAGCCCACCACAGCTCAAGGAGGCCTGCCTGCCTCTGTAGGCTCCACCTCTGGGGGCAGGGCACAGACAAACAAAATTTCAGCAGGAACCTCTGCAGACTTAAATGTCCCTGTCTGACTGACAGCTTTGAAGAGAGTAGTGGTTCTCCCAGCACGCAGCTGGAGATCTGAGAACGGACAGACTGCCTCCTAAAGTGGGTCCCTCACCCCTGAGCAGCCTAACTGGGAGGCACCCCCCAGTAGGGACAGACTGACACCTCACTCGGCCGGGTACTCCTCTGAGACAAAACTTCCAGAGGAACTATCAGACAGCTGAATTTGTGGTCTCACGAAAATCCGCTGTTCTGCAGCCACCGCTGCTGACACCCAGCCAAACAGGGTCTGGAGTGGACCTCTAGTAAACTCCAACAGACCTGCAGCTGAGGGTCCTGTCTGGTAGAAGGAAAACTAACAAACAGAAAGGACATCCACACCAAAAACCCATCTGTACATCACCATCATCAAAGACAAAAAGTAGATAAAACCACAAAGATGGGGAAAAAACAGAGCAGAAAAACTGGAAACTCTAAAAAGCAGAGCACCTCTCCTCCTCCAAAGGAACGCAGTTCCTCACCAGCGACGGAACAAAGCTGGACAGAGGATGACTTTGAGGAGTTGAGAGAAGAAGGCTTCAGACGATCAAACTACTCCGAGCTACGGGAGGAAATTCAAAACAATAGCAAAGAAGTTAAAAACTTTGAAAAAAAAATTAGACAAATGGATAACTAGAATAACCAATGGAGAGAAGGGCTTAAAGGAGCTGATGGAGCTGAAAGCCAAGTATCAAGAACTACGTGAAGATTGCAGAAGCCTCGGTAGCAGATGTGATCAACTGGAAGAAAGGGTATCGCTGATGCAAGATGAAATGAATGAAATGAAGCAAGAAGGGAAGTTTAGAGAAAAAAGAATAAAAAGAAATGAACAAAGCCTCCAAGAAATTTGGGACTATATGAAAAGACCAAACCTACGTCTGATTGGTGTACCTGAAAATGACGGGGAGAATGGAACCAAGTTGGAAAACACTCTGCAAGATATTATCCAGGAGAACTTCCCCAATCTAGCAAGGCAGGCCAACATTCAGATTCAGGAAATACAGAGAACGCCACAAAGATACTCCTCGAGAAGAGCAACTCCAAGACCCATAATTGTCAGATTCACCGAAGTTGAAATGAAGGAAAAAATGGTAAGGGCAGCCAGAGAGAAAGGTCGGGTTACCCACAAAGGGAAGCCCATCAGACTAACAGCTGATATCTCAGCAGAAACTCTACAAGCCAGAAGAGAGTGAGGGCCGATATTCAACATTCTTAAAGAAAATAATTTTCAACCCAGAATTTCATATCCAGCCAAACTAAGCTTCATAAGTGAAGGAGAAATAAAATCCTTTACAGACAAGCAAACGCTGAGTGATTTTGTCACCACCAGGCCTGCCCTAAAAGAGCTCCTGAAGGAAGCACTAAACATGGAAAGGAACAACCGGTACCAGCCACTGCAAAAACATGCCAAATTGTAAAGACCATCGAGGCTAGGAAGAAACTGCATCAACTAACGAGCAAAATAACCAACTAACATCATAATGACAGGATCAGATTCACACATAACAATATTAACGTTAAATGTAAATGGGCTAAATGCTCCAATTAAAAGACACAGACTGGCAAACTGGATAAGGAGTCAGGACCCATCAGTGTGCTGTATTCAGGAAACCCATCTCACGTGCAGAGACACACATAGACTCAAAATAAAGGGATGGAGGAAGATCTATCAAGCAAATGGAAAACAAAAAAAGGCAGGAGTTGCAATCCTAGTCTCTGATAAAATAGACTTTAAACCAACAAAGATCAAAAGAGACAAAGAAGGCCATTACATAATGGTAAAGTGATCAATTCAACAAGAAGAGCTAACTATCCTAAATATATATGCACCCAACACAGGAGCACCCAGATTCATAAAGCAAGTCCTGAGGGACCTACAAAGGGACTTAAACTCCCACACAATAATAATGGGAGATTTTAACACCCCACTGTCAACATTAGACAGATCAACGAGACAGAAAGTTAACAAGGATATCCAGGAATTGAACTCAGCTCTACACAAAGTGGACCTAATAGACATCTACAGAACTCTCCACCCCAAATCAACAGAATATACATTTTGTTCAGCACCACACCACACCTATTCCAAAATTGACCACATAGTTGGAAGTAAAGCTCTCCTCAGCAAATGTAAAAGAACAGAAATTATAACAAACTGTCTCTCAGACCACAGTGCAATCAAACTAGAACTCAGGATTAAGAAACTCACTCAAAACTGCTCAACTACATGGAAACTGAACAACCTGCTCCTGAATGACTACTGGGTACATAATGAAATGAAGGCAGAAATAAAGATGTTCTTTGAAACCAACGAGAACAAAAACACCACATAACCAGAATCTCTGGGACACATTCAAAGCAGTGTGTAGAGGGAAATTTATAGCACTGAATGCCCACAAGAGAAAGCAGGAAAGATGCAAAATTGAGACCCTAACATCACAATTAAAAGAACTAGAAAAGCAAGAGCAAACACATTCAAAAGCCAGCAGAAGGCTAGAAATAACTAAAATCAGAGCAGAACTGAAGGAAATAGAGACACAAAAAACCCTTCAAAAAATTAATGAATCCAGGAGCTGGTTTTTTGAAAAGATCAACAAAATTGATAGACTGCTAGCAAGACTAATAAAGAAGAAAAGAGAGAAGAATCCAATAAATGCAATAAAAAATGAAAAAGGGGATATCACCAACAATCCCACAGAAATACAATCTACCATGAGAGAATACTACAAACACCTCTATGCAAATAAACTAGAAAATCTAGAAGAAATGGATAAATTCCTCGACACATACACCCTCCCAAGACTAAACCAGGAAGAAGTTGAATCTCTGAATAGACCAATAACAGGTTCTGAAATTGTGGCAATAATCAATAGCTTACCAACCAAAAAGAGTCCAGGACCTGATGGATTCACAGCCGAATTCTACCAGAGGTACAAGGAGGAACTGGTACCATTCCTTCTGAAACTTTTCCAATCGATAGAAAAAGAGGGAATCCTCCCTAACACATTTTATGAGGCCAGCGTCGTCCTGATACCAAAGCCTGGCAGAGACATAACCAAAAAAGAGAATTTCAGACCAATATCCTTGATGAACATTGATGCAAAAATCCTCAATAAAATACTGGCAAACCGAATCCAGCAGCACATCAAAAAGCTTATCCACCATGATCAAGTGGGCTTCATCCCTGGGATGCAAAGCTGGTTCAACATACGCAAATCAATAAATGTAATCCAGCATATAAACAGAACCAAAGACAAAAACCACATGATTATCTCAATAGATGCAGAAAAGGCCTTTGACAAAATTCAACAACCCTTCATGCTAAAAACTCTCAATAAATTAGGTATTGATGGGACGTATCTCAAAATAATAAGAGCTATCTATGACAAACCCACAGCCAATATCATACTGAATGGGCAAAAACTGGAAGCATTCCCTTTGAAAACTGGCACAAGACAGGGATGCCCTCTCTCACCACTCCTATTCAACATCGTGTTGGAAGTTCTGGCCAGAGCAATCAGGCAGGAGAAGGAAATAAAGGGTATTCAATTAGGAAAAGAGGAAGTCAAATTGTCCCTGTTTGCAGATGACATGATTGTATATCTAAAAAACCCCATCATCTCAGCCCAAAATCTTAAGCTGAGTAGCAACTTCAGCAAAGTCTCAGGATACAAAATCAATGTACAAAAATCACAAGCATTCTTGTACACCAATCACAGACAGAGAGCCAAATCATGAGCGAACTCCCATTCACAATTGCTTCAAAGAGAATAAAATACCTAGGAATCCAACTTACAAGGGATGTGAAGGACCTCTTCAAGGAGAACTACAAACCGCTGCTCAATGAAATAAAAGAGGATACAAACAAATGGAAGAACATTCCATGCTCATATCGTGAAAATGGCCATACTGCCCAAGGTAATTTATAGATTCAATGCCATCCCCAGCAAGCTACCAATGACTTTCTTCACAGAATTGGAAAAAACTACTTTAAAGTTCATATGGAACCAAAAAAGAGCCCGCATCGCCAAGTCAATCCTAAACCAAAAGAACAAAGCTGGAGGCATCACGCTACCTGACTTCAAACTATACTACAAGGCTACAGTAACTAAACAGCATGGTACTGGTACCACAACAGAGACATAGATCAATGGAACAGAACAGAGCCCTCAGAAATGATGCCGCATATCTACAACTATCTGATCTTTGACAAACCTGACAAAAACAAGAAATGAAGAAAGGATTCCCTATTTAATAAATGGTGCTGGGGAAACTGGCTAGCCATTTGTAGAAAGCTGAAACTGGATCCCTTCCTTCCACCTTATACAAAAATTAATTCAAGATGGATTAAAGACTTAAATGTTAGACCTAAAACCATTAAAATCCTACAAGAAAACCTAGGCGATACCATTCAGGACATAGGTGTGGGCAAGGACTTCATGTCTAAAACACCAAAAGCAATGGCAACAAAAGCCAAAATTGACAAATGGGATCTAATTAAACTAAAGAGCTTCTGCACAGCAAAAGAAACTACCATCAGAGTGAACAGGCAACCTACAGAATGGAGAAAATTTTTGCAACCTACTCATCTGATAAAGGGCTAATATCCAGAATCTACAATGAACTCAAACAAATTTACAAGAAACAAACAGCCCCATCAAAAAGTGGGTGAAGGACATGAACAGACACTTCTCAAAAGAAGACATTTATGCAGCCAAAAAACATGAAAAAATGCTCATCATCACTGGCCATCAGAGAAATGCAAATCAAAACCACAGTGAGATACCATCTCACACCAGTTAGAATGGCCATCATTAAAAAGTCAGGAAACAACAGGTGCTGGAGAGGATGTGGAGAAATAGGAACACTTTTACTCTGTTGGTGGGACTGTAAACTAGTTCAACCATTGTGGAAGTCAGTGTGGCGATTCCCCAGGGATCTAGAAGTAGAAATACCATTTGACCCAGCCATCCCATTACTGGGTATATACCCAAAGGACTACAAATCATGCTGCTATAAAGACACATGCACACGTATGTTTATTGCGGCACTATTCACAATAGCAAAGAGTTGGAACCAACCCAAATGTCCAACAACGATAGACTGGATGAAGAAAATGTGGCACATATACATCATGGAATACTATGCAGCCATAAAAAATGATGAGTTCATGTCCTTTGTAGGGACATGGATGAAACTGGAAAACATCATTCTCAGTAAACTATCACAAGGACAAAAAACCAAACACCGCATGTTCTCACTCATAGGTGGGAATTGAACAATGAGAACTCATGGACCCAGGAAGGGGAACATCACACTCCGGGGACTGTTGTGGGGTGGGGGGAGGGGGGAGGGAGAGCATTAGGAGATATACCTAATGCTAAATGATGAGTTAATGGGTGCAGCAAAACAACATGGCACATGGATACATATGTAACAAACCTGCACATTGTGCACATGTACCCTAAAACCTAAAGTATAATAATAAAAAATAAAAAAATTAAAAAAAAAAAGAAATCAATTCCTTACTGTTCTAATAAATTCTTTGGTATATAAATGGTTTTTTTAAATATGAAAACCAATCTCCAGAAAGACCATTATAATTTCCATTTTATTATAGACAGCTTGATCATATAAAAGTTTTTTTTTTTTTAATCTTTTTATTGTGCCTTAGACTCTTCATGACATGCTTGGACTTTCTGGTTTGTCCTGAACATACCTCTTTCTTAAACAACCAGTCATTTTATTCTAGGTCCAAATTAACCATACAAGATTTTTTCTCATGTAAAATTATTTCTCTTTAAGCTTTTTCACCAAAAAAACCTGTTATTTTTATAGCTTTCTTTATATCTCTCTTATTTTGTGGTTCCTTTTACCTTGTTTTATACATAACCTTTAAAAAAGCTTTGAACCAAACAAAAATTGTTCACCTTTTTAAGGACACTTGTTTTTGAAGGAATATTTTCCTATAATATATTTTTATTGGAAAATACCCAAATAATGAAATATCTATAATTTAAGTTTAGATTCTAAATTATGACAAGTTTGTCTACAAGTATTTATCCCATTACATTTATTCATTTTAATTGTTTATCTAGATTATGAAAAGTTTGATAGTCATTATTTAAAGTTATGAAACTTCCCATTGCAAAATTCTGAGACAGTGAAGAAGATAGGACCTAACTGACTCCATCTTGCTTCTAACCTTTACACTGTCCTTGTTCATTCCTGGTCTTTGGGAGGAACTTAGTTTGTAGTTTAGCTTTGAAACAAAGACATAACAGTCCTTTGTCTCATTTGCCATTATACATGCCATGGTCAAATCCTCTCACAGTACAAGGTAATCTCTGGTACCCCGACAGCCAAAGAGGTCAGGTCACGCAATACAGGAAAACAGAGCTTTAGACCTAAGAAGAATCTGCCCATGACTCTTGAAACTCCACAAAGAAAACAGAACACCCCAACTGCAGTGAGTGGCACCTTTGTTCTGAATTCTTTAAAGAGTTTCAAGTCATTATAAACTTCTAGACTTTTTTTGGTACTGCAGATGGCAAAGGGGGAAGGAGGAGGTATAGGGTGGAAGAGAAGTAAATGAAAGAACATTTGTTTGTTTTTTTAAGACAGGAAGCAAACATAGAAACCAAGTGCATAGTTTTGTTTTTTTTTTTTCCCCTCTTTTGCAGCTGTGAGGAATTTTAGCCAAATTAGAAAGGGTTTGTTACCCATAATTTGGAATTCTTACTTGGATTTGATCAAGTCAGGTACAGTTGGTCAAATCTGTTGGGAGAAAGGCTGCAAAAAACAACAGCAATAAAAACCCTGACAATATGATCACCGGGTGCTCTAATGGTAAGGAGAAATTAAGACCAACTAGTTGTTAAACTTTAGACAAGACAAAACCCCAATTCAGCTACTTACCTAGGGATGGGTCTCAGGCTAAAGACTGCTTTCTACCACTCTAGAAGTAGGAGGAAAAAAAACAAAAAAACTTGAATTCATATTCCCTGTTGGGAGTGAGCTCAAACTCCATAAAGGAGTTACCTGCCTTCCATCGTCATGGAAACAGGAAATCTTGCCTTCCTTGTTGGAAGCAAGTAAAACTCCAAAAAAAAAAAAAAAAGGTGGGGGGAATTGTACAGCAAAATAAACTTTAGATTTTGACCAGATTTGGGGAGATCAGGGATTCTCTGGAGGGCGTACTCCCAGACCTCAGCAAATTGTCCTGTTGGTTTGAGCCATAAAATTAGCTCATGCTGGTACCAAGCACTGATAGATTTGTCAAAGGTGTCAGGAGTACCTCTGCTTAGAATCCCTCTGTGGTTACCAAAATGTCAACCCTGAAAATCTGTGACAGGTTTCAGGTAATTTAGAAAGTTTATTTTGCGAAAGTTGAGGACACGTGCCTGTGATACACCTCAGGAGGTCCTGACAACATGTGCCCAAGGTGGTCAGAGCACAGTTTGGTTTTGTACATTTTAGGGAGACATGAGGTGTTAATCAATATATGCAAGATGAACATTGGTTTGGTCTGGAAAGGTGGGACAACTCAAGCAAAGGCGGGAAGACTTGAAGCTGGAAGGGGGCTTCCAGGTCATAAGTATATAAGAGACAAATGGTTGCATTCTTTTGAGCATCTGATTAGCCTTTCCAAAGGAGGCAATCAGATACGCATTTATCACAGTGAGCAGAGGGGTGACTTTGAATAGAATGGGAGACAGGTTTGCCCTAAGCAGTTCCCACCTTGAGTGATTTTGGGGCCTCAAGATTTATTTTCCTTTCACAGTTTTATGTCTGGCTTTGGGGAAAAAGGAAAAGGAAAGTGGTTGTTATTTGTGACCTGCCTTGGGGAGGAGGGATTCTAGTTTCTATGGCTGTTCTCGGGAGCATGAGGGACCAGAGTCAGGAGGGTAGGATAATTGAAAGAAACTTTTGCTTCTGAATATGTTTCTTTTTTTTTTCTTTCTTCTGTTTTGTTTTGTTTTGTTTTTTTGAGACAGAATCTCACTCTGTCACCCAGGCTGGAGTGCAGTGGTGTGATCTCGGCTCACTTCAACATCCGCCTCCCAGGTTCAAGTGATTCTCATGCCTCAGCCTCCCTAGTAGATGGGATTACAAGCATGTGGCACCACACCTGGCTAATTTTTTTGTATTTTTACTAGAGATGGGGTTTCACCATGTTGGCAAGGCTGGTCTCAAACTCCCGACTTCAGGTGATCTGCCAACCTTGGCCTCCCAAAGTGCTGGGATTACAGGAGTGAACCACCATGCCTGGCAGCTCCTGAGGATGTTTCTGAGGCTTTTATTCTGGGGTATCCTGAGCCCTAACAGTTTCATGCCCTACTTTTTAAACAAGTAAACCTGTAGGGATTTAAATGATTTTGGTGGATTTGCTCTTTAAAATTAAAGGCCTTTAATTTTAAAGATAGAAGGTAAAGAAGAAGGTAAAGCACTTGAAAGCCAGATCTGGTTTAAACCAAAAACAGCATTTATTGCTCACTCTGCCTTTGGTTCTACCTTGATTAGGTAGTAGAAGGGAAAATGTTTACGCTTCTACTATGTAAGCACCATAAAACCTGAAAACCACATTTTGTGAAATAATAAAACTACATTTTCAGGTTTTATTGTAAAATTAAGGGAAAACAGAAGTACCAGTAGCCTGCCAAGTGCCACTGTCCCTAATCACGAGACATTTACAGGTGCCAGCTGTGGGGTTTGCTTCTTGCCTTTCTTCAGAATCACAAGCTAATCATTAGCTTTCCTGCTCCTTGCACTTTCCAGAGCTCTGGCCAGAAGAGGCAGGCAGGGGTGTTTACTCTACACACTCCGGAGACTCTTTTGCTTCTCTGTTAGAAGCTTCTAGTGTCTAGCAGATGCAGATCTCAGTGGAGCACCAGAGGCTGCATAAGCTCACTGAGCCAGTAGTGGGTCAAAACCCTCATGCTGTTTGTTGAACTCCATGCATCAGTTTGCCAAGGCTGCCATAACAAGGTTCCACAGACTGAATAGCTTAAAAAAAAAAAAACAGAAATGTATCGTCTCAGAGTTCTGGAGGCTAGAAGTCCGAGATGAAGGTGTTGGCAGAATTGGTTCTCTGAGACTATGGAGAATCTGTCCTGTGCCTTCGTCCTAACTCTCTCGGTGGGTTGCTGATATCCTTTGGTGTTCCTTGGCCTGTAGGCCTATTCCCCTGATCTCTGCCTGCATGTTCACATGTTGTTCTCCCTGTGGGCCTATTTGTTTCTGTGTCAAAATTTCCGCTTTTAATAGGGACGTCAGTCATATTGATGTAGAGCTTACTCTAGTGGCCTCATTTGAATTTGATTACCTCTCTAAAGACACTGTCTCCATAAAACGTCACATTCTGAAGTACTGAGGCCTAGAACTCCAACAGATCTTTTTTGGGGGGAACACAATTCAACCTAACATTCAGGAAGGATGAGGCTCACACCGTTTGTAATCAGGACTTCTCTGTAGTGCTCCTGGACCACTCCTGCGGGGAGGTAAGTCACAGGTGGGGAGAAGGGAGAGTTGGAGAACTTGCTGATGGGAACAGGCTTGAAGTGTTCTCTCCTAGTGGGATCCTGAAGTCATTGTACAGGGGCCCAGACTTCAGTTGACCATTTTAACAAACCGGCAGAATTCCTGAGCCTTGTGTTGTGAATTGGGGCACAGAACTGTTTTAAGGGAGTACAGATGCTCCACTTGTGTTGTTGTTTATTGTCTGTTGGGGAAGACGGGAGAGTCTCAGGGCTTGCAGAAGTTGAGGGTGGAGTATGGGGGTATCCAGGGGAATCACAGTGGGCCTCCCAGCTGCAGAAACAGACAGTGCTCACCGACCAGGCCCTTCTCATGTGCCAGGCTTTGGTCAGGTACTGGGGTGGGCGGCTGGTGGTTGTGGTGAGGAGGCATAGCTCAGTTGGTTGTAGTGATCATTTAAGGCAAGCTTGTCCAACTCATGGCCCAAGATGGCTTTGAATGTGGTCCAACACAAATTCATAAACTTTCTTAAAACATTGAGTTTTTTTTTTTTTTTAAGCTCACCAGCTATTGGTAGTGTTAGTGTATTTTATGTGTGGCCCAAGACAATTCTTCTTCCAGTGTGACCCAGGGAAACCAAAAGGCTGGACACCCCTGATTTAAGGTATATACATTTATATAAGAATATAGAGGCCCTTGTGCATGGAGAGTGTGTGTTACTATCTTCAGTGTCTGGTGTGGTGCCTGGCACTCCACAAATGTTCAAAGAATTAATGCTACATTCACGTATGCAATATTTTATAAGTATATGGTAGAGAAGAAGGAGAGAGAATGTGCCTTTTAGGGGAAGGAGAGCCAACTCCTTGTCCAGGACATGACAGCTATTTTTAAAATGTCCTTATCAGTTAGCAGTGTGTTTTTTTGTTTGTTTGTTTTTGAGACGGAGTCTTGCTCTCTCGCCCAGGCTGGAGTGCAGTGACATTATCTCGGCTCACTGCCACCCTCCACCTCCTGGTCTCAGGTGATCCTCCTGCCTCAGCCTCCTGGGTAGCTAGGGTTACAGGTACCATGACGCCTAGCTAATTTTTGTATTTTTAGTAGAGATGGGGTTTCACCATGCTGGTCAGACTGGTCTTGAACTCCTGGCCTCAAGTGATCCACCCACCTTGGCTTCCCAAAGTGCTGGCATTACGGGCATGAGCCACTGCGCATGGCTGTTTGCGATGTGTTAATGATTGGTTTAATACCCCGGTGTGTGTGTGTGTGTGTGTGTGTGTGAGAGAGAGAGAGAGAGAGAGAGAGGAGCATGCCAGTCTGCAGCCTTACCCCTGCCCTCCCTCTGCAGCGTTCTTTATAAACTAATCTCAGAAGTGTCGTATCATCACCTCCGCTTTGTGCCATGGTCACTCACACAGACCACCTCTGGGATAATGGGAAGGGATGATCCAAATGGATGAATATCAGGAGGTGAGGATTATTGGGGCCCTCTCCGAGGCCACTTTCCAATGTTTTTATAGTCTCAGATCTGAAGTTAGGATGGTTTCTCTAATACTACTTTTACTTTTTTAAACTTTAAAGTTCAGGGGTACGTGTGCAGGTTTGTTATGTAGGTAAACCCATGTCATGGGGGTTTGCTGTACAGATTATTTTGTCATCCAGGTGTTAAGCCTAGTACCCATTAGTTATTTTCCCTGATCCTCTCCTTCCTCCCACCCTCCACCCTCTATCCTTCAGTTAGCCCCAGTGTGTATTGTTGCCTTCTGTTAGCTCCCACTTACAAGTGAGAACATGTGGTATTTGGTTTTCTGTTCCTGTGCTAGTTTGCTAAGGATAATGGCCTCTGGCTCCATCTATGTTCCTGAAAAGGACATGATCTCTCTCTCTCTTTTTGTTTTTAACGGCTGCATAGTTCTAATAGTACTTTTGGAGAAATCTAAGAATTAAGAAATAATCTAGCAATACTATTTTTGCTGTTTTCCTTTTCAGCATATATTTCTCTTTAATAAGTACAAAATCATAAGTTTTTTTTTGAACTTGCTTATTCAGCCAGCATTTTATTTTAGCTTTTTATTATGGAAAATTTCAAAGTTTAGAAAGGAGAGAGAACAATAAAATGAACTTCCATGTACTCAGCATCCAGTTTCAATAATTATCAGTTCACAGCCAATCTTGTTTCATCCATACCTAAATATCCCCCTGACTCTTGTTATTTAGAAACAAATTCCTTCCAGGCATAATATCATTTCATTGTGTATATTTCATATGTCTCTCTGAAAAATGGGGAGTCTTTTAAACATCACAACAATACTAAAAGCAATAATTTCTAATAACATCAATAATTTTTAATAACATCAAATCTGGGGTTCAAAGTTTTTTTATTGTCTTATCCTTTAAAAATATATTTTTTAGTTTGTTTGAATCAGGATCTAACATTACAATTTTCAAGATCTTTATGTTTTAGCCGTAGAGTCTTAGGATTCTAGATTAGAAGGTTGGCCTCAGTCATTTCATCTGTCCCTATCTTTTTGTAGATGAGAAAAATTGCCAAGGGTCACAGGGCTGGCTCATTTAAGATTAGAACCTGGACCTTCTGATTCTTAATCTCAGGTGCTTTTTGTTTTTAGCAGAAAATGTTGTGAAGGCTTGTCTTTACAAAAAAGTGTTCCATCCTTTGGTTTCTGTGCATTATAAGCAATGACATCAACATAAACCCACATCGCTGGGACTTGGGCATTCAAACATGAAGGTTTGAGGTATCTTTATTCCAACTATGAATCCTGCTCAGAGCCATGTGATGGCTGTTACCACTGTTCTCCCCTTTTGTCACCTTTTAAGAAGGTTAGCTCTGAAGCATGACTATAAAGTCAGTGATGCTGACTTTTTCACAAACATCCTAAATCTCTCCCAGTCGAGTGTGTTAAATTTGCTGACTTCCTCACTTAGTCTTTCTGGATTCTGGCATTTTTAAGTGTATATATTCTTTTCCTCATATTTACTTAACAGTGTGGGCTGGAAACTACTCCATGTCCATTCATAGTGATCTTCCTCAGTCTGTTTTTATACCATTGGATTGTTTTAAAAGCTTTTCTAATAAGTTGTGGATTTGGTTTTGTGTTAGGAATTTTTTTTTTTTTTTTTTTTTTTGAGACAGAGTCTCACTGTCGCCCAGGCTGGAGTGCAATGGCACGATCTCGGCCCACTGCAGGCTCCGCCCCACGGGGTTCACGCCGTTCTCCTGCCTCAGCCTCCCGAGTAGCTGGGACTACAGGTGCCCGCCACCTCGCCTGGCTAATTTTTTGTATTTTTAGTAGATACGGGGTTTCACTGTGTTAGCCAGGATGGTCTCGATCTCCTGACCTCGTGATCCGCCCGCCTCGGCCTCCCAAGGTGCTGAGATTACAGGCGTGAGCCACCGCGCCCGGCCTATGTTAGGAATTTTTTGTCGCACTTGTTTTGCCGGAAGCTTTAGGATGCCATGGCATTCTCTTTCATCACAAGTCACTGATGAGGAGCTCTTAGTTTCACATTGGAACAGGGTCTTTGCTGTGCTGTTTGCCTTTTTCCAGCTCCCAGGTTGAATCAGCAGTTAGTTTTGCCATTCATGGGGCTAGATCTCCTACCTCTTGGTGGGCCATGCTGGGCTTTGGGAGAGAGCCTGGGCAGGACTTGGGACACTTAAATCCAGAAGAATTCTGAGAATCTTTGCCATGAACTCAAGTAAATGATTGTGGTTGCTCTTCCCTGTCCTCCGCAGGCCCGCCAGCTCATCCTGCAGTATGGCTTGACCCTCAGTGATCTGGATCGACACCCAGAGGTAAGATCGCCACTCAGAGGCAGACCACTGAGTATTTCTGTCCGCTTTTTTATGGCTGTCACTTGTTCGTGGGCTCCAGATATCTTGTCAAATCTAGGGAAGATGTCAGTTAGTTGCACCAAGTTTTCTCCTGGGACCTTGAGTATTAATTTTGGCTGAGGTCACAAGTGCTGAGGTGGTTCCTTTCAACCACATTCCTTGCGGTTTAACCCCGAGGGCTCAGTGTGAATGTAGTGAAGAGAAGTAGGCAAGCCCAGGGCTGCATCCAGGGCTTCCTGAGGTCTTTGTGCAGAGGTATAAGAGTGAGCCAGCTCATGGAGCTTGCCACTAAGTGGAAATAAGGAAGAATCATCTGAGGCAGCCACGGACATTTGAAAACATTAAAACTAACTTTTGTGGTAAAGACTAACACAGGGGCAGTCCAGAGGAGACGGACGTTGGTGAGGGTGAGCAGCATCACACACCCTAGCTGGCATTTTCTGAGCCATTATTATGTACCAGCTTTTGTGCTGAGTGCTGTACCTGTATTAAACTGTTTCATCTCCAATATTCTTGAAGATAGGATACCATAATTTTCCCATTTTATAGATGTGAAAAAGGCACAGAGAGGGTAAGTCATATGGCTAATGCCACAGTTTTTAAGTGGCAGAATCAGAATTTGAACTCAGGCACATCTCTTGTAGACTAATGCTAGTTTGAGTTTTTTGGGAAGAGGTAAAGTTTGAATTGGGCCGTAAAGGCCAGGTGGCAAGGGCAGGAGAGAACACTCCAGAGAGTGGTAGATGGGAACCACAGGAACAGCTCCATGTGGACAAATGGACACTGCTCGGACTGGCTGGGGTGATAGGACAGAGTGAGTGGACTGCGTTGGTGCATAGTGGGCAGAGGGAAAGCAAAGCTGGATAGGAAAAGTGGGATGGTTTTATGGCACCTGGAAAACCAGGCAGGGGGTTGAGACTTGATGGTGATCTAGTAGCCCATGTTTCTGTCATACACATGGGCCTCACGGGGGTTAGTAAGAACTGTGGGAAGGACTTGGGGATTTCCGTGGGCAGAGCCAGGGGCACAGGCTGATCATGTGTTCAGCAGCTGTGAAGAGAGTGGTTTGGGCTGAAGGTGGGCCTGGAGCCCAGACAGAAAAGGTTGCCACTTTCCATACCCCTGAGAATTGCCACAGTGCAGCCTGGCTCTGGGGTTAATGCAGGCCTGGGGAGAGCAGTGCTGGCTGTAACTTCAGACAAAGGCTAGAATCTGTAAAAGGCTGGAAGCAAGCATGACCCATATGGAACTGTATTTTTTATACCTGTGCCATGCCAGCCATGCCAAGCAACTTAATCACTGCATCATGAATAGAATTTGTACCCTGCATACTGCTTGCTGTCTTTAAAAACATACTTGGGGTTCCTACATTGTCCACGCAGAGTACCCTGAGTGATGAGAAATGTGTAACTTTCTTGATTTTGATTTTTGAAAGCTAGATGAACCAATTTGCCCCTCAACCGCTTTGGGGGCTTGTGGTGGAGCTTCCTAATAGAGGGAGTGGGCAAGCCTAGACAAGTGGGTTCTTAGTGGCAATGCCCCAGATAATTTCCAGTTCGGGAACACATCAACTTTCTTATGTATCTCTTCATTTGATCTTCATGTCCACTTGAAATTGCCTGTGAGATTGCTCACAGTTAGTACAGAGACTTCTGAATCAGTTTTTTTTTTTTTTTTTTGCATTTTTCCCACCCCCAATGGAATTTAGTAGCACAGATATTACTGTATTGACCCTTTGGTGGGACAAAACTCATTGTAATGTCTAAGATTTTTTATTCCACCACCAAAAACTAATTTTTGCCTCTTGGGGGAGGTGATAGCACCCACACTGAGAATGCATGCTCTAAATAACGCCAGCTTGTCCACAGAGAAGCCCATCAATGAGAAAAGAGAACATAGTCTTGTGGGTAAGAACTGCACCCCGGTTAGAGTCCCAAGTCCTATGCTGTTTCCCTTTGATCCTAGTGGAGCAGCTTAACCTCTTGTAGCTCAATTTCTTGATTTGTTAAATGGGAGTACTAGAATTAGCTAATAGGGCTGCTGAGTATCTGATGAGCTATTGCATGCTCAGGCAATTAGCAGAGGCTCCCCTCGAGTGGTTTTTGTATATTTACCTTTCCCCCGATACAGATTGACCTTGCCATCGATGGTGCTGATGAAGTAGATGCTGATCTCAATCTCATCAAGGGCGGCGGGTGAGTGTTATGGGGGCTTCTGTGCTAAAGAGTGTCTGCCAGTTAATCCTTAGCAAAGGAAGATGGATACAGAGTAAACAAATTGCCACTGTGACATATGCAAGTTTGTCTTTCTCCTAGGATATTGATAGCATATGGCCTTAGACCCAGCTCAGCATTTCTGGTCATTAGCAGCAATTTAGTGACAAGGAACCCGGGCCTCTTTAGTGAGATCATTCATCGTAATGGATTCTCTGTGAATTTGTGTTTTTTGTTGATTCAGACTTTAAAAACTGAAGGCCAAATCAAAATAATACTGGGCTAGATTGTTAGGTCTGTGGGTACCAGTGTGTGACTTTTGCTTTAAAGCCGTGCTTACCTCTGCGAGCAGTTAGGGATATTATTTGTTCCTTTGGAAAACATTAATTGGGTATTTCTTAAGTGCTGATTTGGGGAGTGGTGGGAATGGTGAGTTGAAAAAGGTGAAATCCTGTTCTGCTGGTTCTTATAATCAAGCAGACTATTGAGTGATGCAGCATTTGTTTAAAATCACACTTTACTGTTTATTAGATTTTCTTATGTGTTACTTAATCCTGTCAACTGCAGATGTGAGATAGTTTAGCTGCTAAACCCTAGAGGTAGATCTGGACCCAGATCTGCTGGTTCAGTGCCCTGGGCTCTCTCCACTTCATCACCCTCATTGGCAAATAGTCGACTTGGCAGGTTGTTCAAAGCGTGCCCTCCTCAGCTTCTAGACCCAACCATTCATGCCATGTCCAGATGACGTCCCCCTGAACACAGTGCTCCCTCTCAGATGCATTTGGATGGAATTATGCCTGGCCTGAATGGGAACCTTGTCTGCTTTCTAGGTTTCTCCCAGACACAGGGTAATGTTTCTAGAGTCCATTTACTAGGAGCAGCATGATGGGACTGGGAATGTCCCTTTAAAAATTAAAAGTTATTTCTCTTTAAGTGCCAGGATTGAGTGGATTTGGGATTCCTGTATTTGACCTTAGTTCCCAAACTGAGATTTTTGTCTTACTCCTGTGTTCCTTTGCTTCCTTCCTATCTGCAGAGGCTGCCTGACCCAGGAGAAGATTGTGGCTGGCTATGCTAGTCGCTTCATCGTGATCGCTGATTTCAGGTACAGTTTCTGGTGTCTGAACTGCCAACTGAGGAGGTAGATTGGACCCCCAAGCCTCATCCCCATTTTTGTGAAAGAGGAAATGGAGAGCTGCAGGGACTCTCTGACCTTCTGAGACTGATGGCTAGGACTTAGTACAGTGTCTAGGAGACCTTATGTTCTGCTTCTAGGCTGAAGGTAGATGTTGCTAATCACAGCAGTTGTCTGCAGCCGTGATCTCTAGCATTGTTTCATGTGTTCAGTGGAACGGGGAAACAGCTTGTCACCCTATTAGCAGAGCATGCTCTCATGTGTCATGTCACTCACTGTATCCTCACAGGGAGCCTCAGAGGAGGCAGGATGTGCCCTGCCCACGGGCAGTGACTCAGCATGCCCTGCTTCTTCTCGGGTCAGGGTTTGCCGCAGGTGACTGGTGTCATTGATAGTCTTTGACCAGGCTCTCAGATGCTCCTTCAAGGAATCTAGTCAAAAGCACTCGTGCTGAGCATGTTAATTTCAAATATGTATATGTGTATATTTACTTGTGAAATATAGCCACAGGACGAGCATAAATATTAAACACCTGCATACCCACAAGCCCGCAGTATCAGATTTTAACATTTTTTGTCATATTTATTTCAAATAGCTCTTTTCCTATATAGTGAAACAGGTAATTCGTTTGAAGCCCCATGTGTATATTGCCCCTGATCACTTTCCTTGCCTTCCCACCATCTAATTAACCCCATTCCTGAATTTGGTGTTTGCCTGTACTGTTGAGCTTATTTACTTTTATTGTACTTTTTGACTCCTTCTTTCCAGGAAAGATTCGAAGAATCTGGGGGATCAGTGGCACAAGGGAATCCCCATCGAGGTCATCCCAATGGCCTATGTCCCAGTGAGCCGAGCTGTGAGCCAGAAGTTTGGGGGCGTGGTTGAACTTCGAATGGCTGTCAACAAGGCTGTGAGTGGCCTGGTTGGGCCAGGGGTGTGCTGGGTGCACTCATGTTTTCAGTGTGGTGTGCTCCCTTCTGTTCCAGTTAGGTCCTGTGTGCCTCCACCAGGCAATTGGCTTTTGTTTATTTTTAATTGATGTATTTGTTTATTTTCAGAGAGTTGGCCTGTTAGTTTCTGCATTCAAACTTGTGTACACAAGACTACACTTAATACAGTGTATCTCCTTTGTACAGATAGGGGAATGATTCTTTCCCTGTGCCTCAGGTTCTGACATCCCACAGGTGATCTGACCTTTGTGCCTGAGGCCTGGAACACCGTGATTGGCAGCTGTGAAACACTGGCTTTGGGAACCCGTTTGGAGCAGAAAGTTTTTTAGGTTCCATGGTGTAACTTCTTTTCTCCCTCTTCTTTCCTCTCATTCTGTGGTTAAATGTGACAAGAAGTAGAATTTCTTGGGGTATGTGAACTCTTCCCCAGGAATACACTCCAGATGGTCCAAATTTTTCGTGTTTCTCTTTAGCTTCTAAAGTGGATTGCGCAGAACTTTTCCCTCTTTTTTATACTTAAATAAACAAATAAGCAAAGACAGCAATCCAGAAGCTAACCACAGTTACATATGTAACTACATAAACATTTTGGAGGATATCAAAAAGATCTGTCACCCTACCCTGATACATTTTTATTTTGATATATTTTGTCCCCAGTGTTTCTGTGACTTTTAAAAACAAACTGTAGTTCTATTCCTAGTGGTTGTACAGTGCTCTGACTGACGTTCAGATTGTTGGCGCATGAAAGAAATGCAGCACGAAATTGAGAAGTCGTTCAACCTTGACCCTGTCAGAGTTCTTATTTGAAAGCCACATTGCTGCTAGTGTTCTTATTGTCTTTTGGACTCTGTTTCTTGCCCTTTTTCTTATTAGCCAAGTAGTAACTTAAGGAAGCAGATAAGAACAATGAATTTTGGACTAACTTAAGGAAGTAAGAACAATGAACCAGAAATCAGATAGGAATGTGGTGATAATTGTGACGTGTTCACATAGTCATAGTGGGAGCTCATGTGAGTAAAAATAGCTTGATACATTTGTTGAGAGGCTTGTATTCTCTCTCTCTCTCTCTCTCAAAAAAAAAAAAAAAAAAAGACTCCAATCTAAGTCTTTCTGATTTCAAAGCTCCTGCTTATTACCACTTCACAGCACACCTTCTGGAAAGCATAAAGTGGGAGCAGGTTAAAATGCATACTTGTCTTTGGTTATCCCCTCTACTTTCCTGTCCTTCTCTGCCTACATGTATTTGCATACTTGGTCACTGTGGAAAATTATCTTCTAGGGTCCTGTGGTGACAGATAATGGGAATTTTATCTTGGACTGGAAGTTTGACCGGGTACACAAATGGAGTGAAGTGAACACAGCTATCAAAATGATCCCAGGTAACATGAGTGGCGTTCACCAGGCATATACACACCCATGCCCTTCATAACTGGCCCCTACATCTGGCCACAGAAGGCACAATGGACATGGGCTTCGTAAGGCTTGGTTGGAAGGAAGAATTCCCTTTATACCATGTTTGGGTTTTTAACTTCACCTCCTTTGCCGTATTCCCTTCCCCCAACAATTGTTGTTTACCTAGCAGCTTTGTTGCTTGCGCATTTCACAGCCTGTTTGAGTTGGGATAGTCCTGAAGCTGATGGAAGTTCAGAGGGGACTTGCCTTGAAATAAGGCCATCATCCCTGGGTAGAAACTTTCCTTCCGGGAGCTAGACTGCAGCCTTTTTTTGTGGGCTGTCTTCTTAAGCAGGGGGGGAAATGACTCAGTTAATGCACATTCATTGGATGCATGCCAAAGGCAAGATGTTGTGCTGTGTGTTACAGGGGATACTTCGATCTGGAGGACTTGTAATCTGTCCTCAAGTAGAATTGATGTAAACCTGGGGAAATCTGTGTGTATGTGTAGAAGCCATGCCTACAAATAAGATAGAATGTGCCCAATTCTACTAGAGGAATACCAAGAGTCTAGAGTGCACAAAAAGTTTCTTTTTGGGAGAATGTGAGGATGTTCTATGCTGTAGAGGTGGTTTTTCATCTATGCCTTGGCATAACATAAGTTAAACACGGTGCTAAGTGTCTAAAAATGTTTCCTTTGATTCCCACTCTGATGAGGTAGTTGCAGAGGAGGGCACTGGCTGAGAAAGGTTAAGCCATTTGCCCAAAGACAGCACCAAGATGGACACCCTAAGTTGTCTGCCACTAGACCCTGAATGTTTAATGCTTACTTGCTGAAGCACCAGGCGAGGAGAGGCTGTGTGAAATGAACATTTAGAGCCTTGGGGAGCCTCTAATGCAGCTGTACCAGGGAATGATGGAATAAGAGCCAGGATGGGGCCCTGCATGAAGGATGGGTGGGCAGTGTAGAGATGAGTAATGAGGCTGGAGTCCTGGTCCAGGCTAGAGGAGGTGTCAAGGGCTCATACAGGGGGATTAAAAGGAGGAGGCAGTCTTGAGAGGTATCAGCTTCTTAGGATATTGCGAGACTAAGAGGCTAACGGAATATTCCCTATCACGGAGTATTCTTGGGCCAGAACTGGCTGACAGGACCTTTCAGGCCAGTTTAATGGAGCAGAGTATTCTGGATAAGGATCCTAACCCAGCTGTGCTCTGGCGTGTTACCTTTTAGCAGTTAGTTAACATCTCTGTGCCTGAGTTTCTTCCTATATAGAAGGGGCTAGTTAATTTTAGTACCTACCTTATAAGGTTGTTGGGTGGATTAAATGAGTTAAAACAGTGCCCATTGCAGAAGGGAAAGTGTTTGTTGAATGAATAAATCCCTTGAAAGAAAGGTACTATTGTTACTATTAATTAAATATACTAAGATTCTAAGATATACCTGTGCTAGTTGGGATTTAAAATAGTGTGAATATAAGCTGTGTAATGAAAAGCTAGTTCTTCCAGTTCTACTTTATTCATTTATTTTTTGAGATAGGGTCTCGCTCTGTCACCCAGAATGGAGTGTAGTGGTGTGATCAAGGCTTACTGCAGCATTGACCTCCTGGGCTCAAACAATTCTCCCGTTTCAGCGTCCCCAGTAGGTGGGACTACAGACGCACAACCCCAAGACCGGCTAAGTTTTGAATTTTTTATAGAAACGGGGTTTCACGATGTTGTCCAGGCTGGTCTTGAACTGGGCTCAGTGTCTCCCTTGGCCTCCCAAAGTGCCAGGATCACAGGTGTGAGCTGCTGTGCCTGGCCCCAATTCTACTTTAGTTTGTTATTTTATTTTAGTTTTTTATTGACAGTCTTTTACCATGTTAAGTCAAAAAGATGAGTTGGCTTATACTCATTTTCTTGGTTAGTGTTCTCTCTTTAATGGAAGAACTAAACAGCCAAGAAGGTAGGAGGAAGAGAAGATTTGCAAATCACTGTTAGTAAAATGGGAGAACTTGCCCTTGGTGATAATGCAAACAAACCCAGGGCCCCAGGAGGAAAGGGCTCACCAATGTGGGTGCTATATAGGTGAATTTCTTGCAGTGCCCACTAGGTGTCACTCTTGCTCCTGGTTAGACCTTTCTTGGCTTCCTAAGATTCTGAAATGTCCTTTGTAAGGAAATTTCCCTCATACGTGATTCTTCAAAAAAAAGTATGTAGAAGCTGCATCCTAAAGACGTTCAGAGTTTTGTTAGGAACTTAAAGTGAGGAAAATGATAAAAGAGGCCAACTATTAAATCATATAATGCGATATCTACAGGACAATCAGAGTGGTTTGCTGTATCTTTTCTCATTTTTTCTTTTCCTGATTGAGTCCATTAGATTGACGGCTGGACCAGTATCAGGAGAACAGAAGTAGGGCGAGTTTCCCTGTTTATCTGTTACCATGTGCATTCGTACACAGTATGTGAGGACGCTTAGAGAACAACTCCCTTTGATGTTTTGTTGTGTTCCACCCAGAGCAGAGTGACTGAATTGAAGGGCCAGGGCTACTGGAGTTCTTTCCCCTAGGTTCACATTTAGCATCCTCTGCTCTTTCCACTATATTTTATTGGGGAGTTGGGGGAGGTCAGTCACACCCAGCATCTCAGTAATTTAAAGAGAAGTTGCTCTAAAGTCTTACCTTAGACTGCTGCCCATTCATCTCTGCTCTTTCTTTAAAGCCTTTTCTGAACCTGATTTAACTGTTTTTTGGATAAGTGGAAGTTTTCTCCTTATATTGCAGACATTTTGAAAACGGGTCTTGAGTGGCTACTTTGCTCATCTTTGGAAGGATCCAGTTGCATAGGCACAGTTTGGTGTCACGGACCTTTATTTGTGTTCAGCAACTCTTTGCTCTGCCTGTTGGCTTTTCGTCACTCGATCACTATTCCATTTCATTTGTTTATTGGGAGCTGTCTTTGGGAGTTTTTTTTTTAATTTTTAAAATTATTTCAGTAGTTTTTGGGAAACAGGTGATGTTTGGCTACATGGATAAGTTCTTTAGTGGTGATTTCTGAGATTTTGTTGCACCCATTACCCAAGCAGCGTACACTGTACGCAATGCGTAGTCTTTTCTCCCTCATCCCACTCCCACCCTTTCCCCTGAGTCCCCAGAGTCCGTTGTATTATTCTTACACCTTTGCATCCTCATAGCTTAGCTCCCAGTTATAAGTGAGAACATACGATGTTTGGGTTTCCATCTCTGAGTTACTTCACTTAGAATTATGGTCTCCAACTCCATCCAGGTTGCTGTGAATGCCATTATTTCATTCCTTTTTATGGCTGAGTAGTATTCCATGGTGTGTGTGTGTATGTGTATATATATATCACATTTTCTTTATCCACTCGTTGGTTGATAGGCATTTAGGCTGGTTCCATATTGTTGAAATTGCAAGTTGTGCTGCTATCAATATGTGTGTACAAATGTCCTTTTCATATAATGACTTCTTTTCCTCTGGGTAGATACCCAGTAGTGGTTTTGCTGGATAAATGGTAGTTCTACTTTTTAGTTTTTTAAGGAATCTTCACACTGTTTTCCACAGTGGTTGTACTAGTTTACATTCCCACCAGCAGTGCGAAAGTATTCCCTTTTCACTGCATCCATGCCAACATCTATTATTTTTTGATTCTTGCAGGAGTAAGGTGGTATTGCATTGTGGTTTTGATTTACATTTCCCTGATCATTAGTGATGTTGAGCATTTTTTCGTATGTTTGTTGGCCATTTGTATATCTTCTTTTGAGAACTGTCTATTCACGTCCTTGGCCCACTTTTTGATGGGATTTTTTTCTTGCTAATTTGAGTTCCTTATATATTCTAGATATTAGTCCTTTTTCAGATATATAGATTGTGGAGATTTTCTCCCACTCTATGGGTTGTCTGTTTACTCTGCTGACTGTTCCTTTTGTTGTGCAGAAGTTCCCTGTTTAAGTTCCACCTAGTTATCTTTGTTTTTGTTCCATTTGCTTTTGGGTTGTTCGTCATGAAATCTTTGCCTAAGCCAGTGTCTAGAAGGGATTTTTCAATGTTGTCCTCTAGAGTTTTTATAGTTTCAAGTCTTCAATTTAAGTCTTTGATCCATCGTGATTTGATTTTTTGTATAAGAGATGAGAATCCAGTTTCATTCTTCTACATGTGGCTTGCCAGTTATCCCAGCACCATTTGTTGAATAGGGTGTCCTTTCCCCCTTGATGTTTTTGTTTGCTTTGTTGAAGATCAGTTGGCTGTAAGTATTTGGCTTTATTTCTGGCTTCTCTATTCTATTCCATTGGTCTATATGCCTGTTTTTATACCAGTACCATGCTGTTTGGTGACTATGACCTTATAGTGTAGTTTGAAGTCAAGTAATGTGATGCCTCCAGATTTGTTCTTTTTGCTTCGTCTTGCTTTGGCTATGTGGGCTCTTTGTTTTTCCATATGAATTTTAGGATTTTTTTTCTAGTTCTGTGAAGAATGATGGCGGTATTTTGATGGGAATGACATTGCATTTGTAGAATGCTTTTGGCAGTATATGGTCATTTTCACAATATTGATTCTACCCATCCATGAGCATGGGATGTGTCCCATTTGTGTTGTCTGTGGTTTTTTTCAGCAGTATTTTATAGTTTTTATAGTTTTCAGCAGTATTTTGTAGTTTCAGCAGTATTTTGTAGTTTTCCTTGTAGAGATCTTTCACCTCCTTGGTTGGGTATACTCCTAAGTATTTTATTTTTTTTGCAGTTGTCATAAAAGGGGTTGAGTTCTTGATTTGATTCTCTACATGGTTGCTGTTGGTGTATAGCAGTGCCACTGATTTGTGCACATTGATTTTGTATCCTGAAACTACTGAATTCATTTATCAGATCTGAGAGCTTTTTGGATGAATCCTGAGGGTTTTCTAGGTATATGATCATATTATTAGTGAACAGCAACTGTTTGACTTCCTCTTTACTGATTTGGATGCCCTTTCTTTGTCTTGTCTGATTGCTCTGGCTAGGACTTCAGTAGTATGTTGGATAGAAGTGGTGAAACTGGGTATCCTTGTCTTCTTCCAGTTCTCAGGGGGAATGCTTTCAACTTTTCCCCTTTCAGTCCAATATTGGCTGTAGGTTTGTCATAGGTGGCTTTTATTACCTTTAGGTGTGTCCCTTCTATGTTGATTTTGCTGAGGGTTTTAATAATAAAGGGATGCTGGATTTTGATAGATGCTTTTTCTACATCTATTGAGTTGATCATATGATTTTTGTTTTAAATTGTTTATGTGGTATATCACATTTGTTGACTTGCATATGTTAAACCATCCCTGCATCCCTGGTATGAAACCCACTCGATCATGGTGTATTATCTTTTTGATATGCTGTTGGATTTGGCTAGCTAGTATTTTGTTGAGGATTTTTGCATCAATGTTCATCAGGGATATTGGTCTGTAGTTTTCTTTTTTTGTTATGATCTTTCCTGGTTTTGGTATTAGAGTAATACTGGCTTCATAGAATGATTTAGAGAGGATTCCCTTTTTTTTCCCATCTGTTGGAATAGTTTCAGTAGGATTGCTACCAATTCTTTGAATGTCTGATAGAATTCAGTTGTGAATCCATTTGGTTCTGGACTTTTTTTTTGGCAGTTTTTTTAATTACTGTTTCAGTGTTGCTGCTTGTTATTGATCTGTTCATAGTTTCTGTTTCTTCTTGCTTTAATCTAAGAGGCTTGTATATTTCCAGATTTTCTAGTTCATGCACATACAGGTGTTCATAGCAGCCTTGAATGATCTTTTGTATTTCTGTGGTATTGGTTGCAATATCTCCCATTTCATTTGTAATTGAGCTTATTTGGATCTTCTCTCTTCTTTTCTTGGTTAATCTCACTAATGGTCTATCGATTTTATCTTTTCAAAGAACCAGGTTTTTGTTGCATTTATCTTTTTTGTATTTTTGTTTCAATTTCATTTAGTTCTGCTCTTATCTTAGTTATTTCTTTTCTTCTGTTGGGTTTGAGTGTGGTTTGTTCTTGTTTCTCTAGTTCCTTGAAGTGTAACCTCAGATTATCTGTACTCTTTCAGAGTTTTTGGTTTAGGCATTTAAGGCTATGAGCTTTCCTCTTAGCACTGCTTTTGCTGTATCCCAGAGGTTTTGATAGGTTGTATCACTATTATTATTCAGTTCAAATAATTTTTAAATTTCCATCTTGATTTCGTTGTTGACCCGGAGATCATTCAGGAGCAGATTATTTAATTTCCATGTATTTGTATAGTTTTGAGGGTTCCTTTTGGAGTTGATTTCCAATTTTATTCCACTGTGATCTGCGAGAATACTTGATATAATTTAGATTTTTTAAAATTTATTGAGATTTGTTTTGTAGCCTGTCATGTTGGAAAATGTTCCAGGCTGAGGAAAAGAATATATATTCTGTACTTGTTAGGTGGAAAGTTCTATAGGTATCTGTTAAGTCCATTTGCTCCAGGGTATAGTTTAATTCCGTTGTTTCTTTGTTGACTTTCTGTCTTGGTGACCTGTCTAGTGCTGTCAGTGGAGTACTGAAGTCGCCCACTATTATTGTATTGCCATCTATCTCATTTCTTAGGTCTAGTAGTAACAGTTTTATAAATTTGCGAGCTTTAGTGTTAGGTGCATATATATTTAGAATTGTGATATTTTCCTGTTGGACTAATCCTTGTATCATTATATAATGTTCCTCTTTGTCTTTTCTAACTTGTTGCTTTGAAGTCTGTTTTGTCTCATAGAAGAATAGCTACTCCTGCTTGCTTTTGGTTTCTATTTGTGTGGAATATCTTTTCCCACCCCTTTACAGTAAGTTTATGTGAATCCTTATGTGTTAGGTGAGTCTCTTGAAGACAACAGATACATGGTTGGTGGATTTTTATGCATTCTGCCATTGTGTATCTTTTTATTTTTTTGAGACGGAGTTTCACTCTTGTTGCCCAGGCTGGAGTGCAATGGCATGTTCTTGGCTCACTGCAACCTTCGCCTCTCAGGTTCAAGCGATTCTCCTGCCTCACCCTCCCGAGTAGCTGGGATTACAGGCGCCCACCGCCATGCCTGGCTAATTTTTTGTATTTTTAGTACAGATGGGGTTTCACCATATTGGCCAGGCTGGTCTCAAACTCCTGACCTCAGGTGATCTGCCTGCCTTGGCCTCCCACCGAGCCTGGCCCATTGTGTACCTTTTAAGTAGAGCATTTAGGCAGTTTACATTCCGTGTTAATATTGGGATATGAGGTATTGTTTTATTCATCATGGTAGTTGTCTCCTGGATACCTTGTTTTTTTGCACTGTGATATTGTTTCATAGGTCCTGTGAAATTTATGCTTTAAGGAGGTTCTATTCAGGCATATTGTGAGTTTTGTATCAAGATTTAGAACTCACTTTAGCATTTCTTGTAGGACTGGCTTGGTAGTGGCGAATTCTCTCAGCATTTGTTTGTCTGAAAATGTATCTCTTCTTCATTTATGAAGCTTTGTTTTGCTGGATACAAAATTCTTGGCTGATAATTAATTTGTTTAAGGAGGCTAAAGATAAGACCCCAATCCCTTCTGGCTTGTAGGGCTTCTGCTGAGAAATCTGCTGTTAATTTAATAGGCTTTCTTTTATAGGTTACCTAATGCTTTTGCCTGGCAGCTTTCAAGATTCTTTCCTTTGTCTTACTTTAGATGACCTGATGACTATATGCCTAGGTGGTAATCTTTTTGCAATGAATTTCCTGAGTGTTCTTCAAGCTTTGTTATTTGGATGTCTAGATTTCCAGCAACACCAGGAAAGTTTTCCTCAATTATTCCCTGAAGTAAACTTTCCAAACTTTTTGATTTCTCTCCTCTCCTTCCTCAGGAACATCAGTTATTCTCATGTTTGGCTGTTTAACATAATCCCAACTTTCTTGGAAGCTTTGTTCATTTTTTTGATTCCTTTTTTCTTTGTCTTTCTTGGATTAGGTTAATTTGAAAGCCTTGTCTTCGAGCTCTGAAGTTCTTTTTTTCTACTCGTTCTAGTCTGTTGTTGAAATTTCCCAGTGTATTTTGCATATCTCAAATGTGTCTTTCATTTCCAGAAGTTTGATTGTCTTTTCTTTATGATATCTGTTTCTCTGGAGTCCTTTTAAATTTTCTTTAAGTTGGTTTTCACCTTTCTCTGGTACCTCCTTGAGTAGCTTAATAATCAACCTTCTGAATTCTTTATCTGGCAATTCAGAGATTTCTTCTTGGTTTGGATCCGTTGCTGGAGAGCTAGTGTGATCTTTTGGAGGTGCTGTAGAACCCCGTTTTGTCGTATTACCAGAATTTGCTTTCTAGTTCCTTCTCATTTGAGTAGACTGTTTCATTGGAAAGATCTGGAACCCAAGGGCTGCTGTTCAGATTCTTTTGTCCAATAGGGTGATCCCTTGATGGGGTGTTCTTCACCTTCCCCTAAGGATGAGGATTCTTGAGAGCTGGAGTGCAGTGGTTATGCCCTTCTGGGGGTAGCCACCCACTGGGGCTACCGGGCTCCAGGCTGGTATTGGGGAATGTCTGCAGAAAGTCCTGTGATGTGATCTGTCTTTAGGTCCCCGAGCTGTGGATACCAGCACCTGCTTTGGTGGAGGTGGCAGGAGAGTGAACTTGACTCTGTGGGAGTCCCTGGTTGTATTTTTGTTTAGTGCACTGGTTTTCTTGAATGCTGGTTTATGCTAGCAGTGAAGTTGCCACGTGGACAGACTCAGGATCTCTGGTTAGCCAGGATGTTGCAGGCGGTGGAATTAGCTGTTGTTTTCCTCTTTTTGGAGCAGGGTTGTTCTGTTACGAGATTCTTTAGTGGCTTGAGTTGGTTGGCCTTCAGCCAGGAGGTGGTGCTTTCAAGAAAGCATCAGCTGCGGTAGTATAGGGGGGATACAAGCTTGTCTACGTTGGCCAGGATAAGTATTTTGGTTTCTTAGTTAATGGGCAAGGCCATAGAGCTCCCAAGAGTTTATGTCTTTTGTCTTTGGCTACCAAGGCGGGTAGAGAAAAACCATCAGGTTAGGGCAGAGTTAGGTGGATCTGAGTCAGACTTTACTTGGGCAGGGCGTGCTGTGGCCACTGTGGGGGGTGGGGGGGTGGTTCTCAGGTCAATGGAGTTATGTTCCCAGGGGGATTATGGCTGCCTCTTCTGCGTCATACAGGCTGCCAGGGAAGTAGGAGAAAGCTGGCAGTGATAGACCCCCACCCAGCTGCCACACAGCCAGCAAGGCCAGTTTCACTCCCGCCATGCCCCATCATGGTGAGCAGGGCTGACATCTTGCCCCAGGCTACAGGCCTCCCTACTGAGAAAGCAGGCAGGCCTCTCAGGCCTCACCCCTCCCTGCCTGCCTGCCTGCACCTTTGGCTGTGGGTTCTTCATTTGTATCTGCACTTCCCATTTGTCCCCCACCACATTCTGCTCAGGAAAATTTGTGCTCAGTTGAAATTATTACGAAGTTCAGCTAGAAGCTTCCTTCATCCTGTGGCCCCTCCCCAGTTCTGCTGGCTGCCTTTTCTTCCCCAAGGACCCCTGTGAGATAAAGCCAGGGATGGCTTCCTTGGACTCAAGCTGGGGACTGGGAGTGTCTACAGGGCTCTTTCTGCTGCTGCTTCTACTTTTATAGTTTGCTCAGCTCTCTAAATCCATTTCAGCTCTAGGTAAGGTTAAATCCGTCTCCTGTGATCTGGATTTTTCAGGTTCCCCAGTGGGGATGTATGTTCAGAGGCAAACTTTTCCCCCTCTCACACTTTGGGAACTCACAGTTTTTTGGCTGTCTTAACGGAGTTTGCAGTGGCAAGCCACTTCTTTCAAAGGGTCTGTGAATTCTTTTGGTTTTCCTGGTATGTTCCTGTGGTGGTTCTTGGAGCAAAAGTTCACAATGTGCGTCTCCACACACTGTTCTGTCTGTGCAAGTGGGTGCTGCATATTAATCCTGTCTTCTATTGCCGTTTTCCTGCAAGTTTTCATTGTATTTATCCTTTTGAATTTGTGTAGTTTAAAATTATGAGTTAAACAGTGGCAAATCCTCTTTGCCACTTTTCCAACCAACTAGTTACCCTATCTGGAGGCAGCCAGTGTTACCAAAATTGTGTGGCCTTTGAGATGGACTTTCATAAACACACAAATTGAAACTCCTCCCGCCTCACCCCTTTTTACGCTAGCGGTAGCCTGCTTTATACATGTTCTGTTTCCTGCCTTGCCTGTCTTGGAGATTATTACACATTGGCTTATAAAAGAGCTTCTTTGTTTCTTTTTTTTCTGAATACCTGCATGTATTCCACTTTACCTATGTAACATTATTACTTAACTGGATCACTGCTAGTGGTCATTTATGTTTGCAGATTTTTGCTAGCAGGGAATCACTAGATGAAAGGATTAATGTGTCTGTGATTTTTGTTAGATGGTACCAAATTGCCGTCTGTAGCTTGTATTCACTTAGCCTTCTACCAGCAGTGTGTGTAGGTATCTGTTTCCCTGCATACCTGGTCCATTATACCTTTTCTCTTACAGTTAAAGTGTTATGTCATTGAAGTATGTGTGCGTATATGTAAATATTCTTGGTAAAGATTGTGTGTAGTTGTTAATTTTCACTGCTGAATCATATTCCATCATCTGTATGTGTGTGAAAAAAGTTTATATCTATTCTACTCTTTTAGTTTTTTCTCTTTCTTTCTTTTTTTGGAGGCAGGATCTTGCTCTGTCACCCAGGCTGGAGTACAGTGGCATAATCATGGCTCACTGCAACCTCTGTTCCTGGGCTCAGGCGATCCTCCCACCTCAGCCTCCCGAGTAGCTGGGACTACAGGCATGTGCCAGCATGCTTGTCTACTTTTTGTATTTTTTGTAGAGCTGCCATCTCTGTGTTATGTTTTCCAGGCTGGTCTCGAACTCCTGGGCTCCATCAGCTCCATCTGGAGCTCCATTGAACTCCTGGGCTTCATTCCCAAAGTGCTGGGATTATAGGCATGAGCCACCATACCCAGCCTCTGTTCTACTCGTGATGGACATTTGGGTATTATCAGTTTTTAGCTAATAGGAAAAGTGCCGCTATCAACATCTTACACATGTCTTTTGATGACCATATATATGCCTAACAGTGGCATATCTAGGAGTAGAATTGCTGAGTGGTTAGGTGTGAATCCGTCAGCTTTGGAAGATGAACATTTCCAAAGTGCTTTTGCCAGCTCAGCTTTTACCATCAATGTGTATGAATGTCTTTGCATCCCAGCAAAATTTCATTACACTCACTCCAGTGTGTGTGTAGTGATATCTTGTAATAGTAATTTGTATTTCCTTTCAGTGAATGAATTTGAGCATCTTTTAAAATGTTTATTGGCCATTTTGGATAGCTTCTCTTGTGAGGTACTTCTTCAAGTCTTTTGCCCATTTTTCTATGGGGATTCTGTCTTTTTCTTGATGATTTATAAATTGTTTATATTTTTGATATGAGTCATTTGTCAGGTATATGTGAAGGGTGACAGGCTAGTCAGAGACGACACCGGTGGCAGCCAAGAGATCTTTATTGGAGAGGTAGAGGTCAGGTCACGCGGGGGAGAGAGAGAAGAGGAGAGAGAGGAGAAGAGAAGAGAGAGAGCTGCTGGTGTGCTGGGTTTTATATCCCTTGGGCCTACGTGGGGTGGGCCCAAGGGAAGGCGGGAGATGCTTCTTTCTGATTGGCCCTCCTTTGGCGGGTTCAGACAGTGCCCGGTCAAGGAGGGGAGAAGAACCCGGAACCGGCGCCATTAAGGTACCCCTGTTACCTAACAATATGCTTTGTAAATATCTCCTCCCATTCCGAGGAAATCTTTCAATGTTGGTGGTGTGATTGAAAATAACTGGTAGTGGGGCTCCTTGGTTGGAGTAGTCATGGAGGGTCTCTAGAGGATGACTTGCCATCTGGTATGTCTGAAGGACAGAGCCGAGCCAGCCCCTTGAAGTGCTTGACAATGACTGGCTCAGGCAGAGGGAACAGCATGAACAAAGGCCTCAGGGCAGGACAAAGCTTAGCATGTTTGGGTACAGAAAGAAGGCCAAAGTGGGAGGGGAGAAAGAGGTGGCAAGAAGAAATGAAGATAATCAGAATCTCTTTTCATTGCTCTGTGGGAGAGAAAGGCCTTAGATTTGTCATTCGTCCAATGCTGTGTATGACAGTTGCTTCCAGTGACCCTGCAGTCTTTGAGTCTCTTTTTGCTTTGGGAGGCCGAAACAATGTTTCTTTCTGTCCTTTGTCCTGCAGGTGTGGTGGACACAGGCCTATTCATTAACATGGCTGAGAGAGTCTACTTTGGGATGCAGGATGGCTCAGTGAACATGAGGGAGAAGCCTTTCTGTTGACCCTGCAAGGAGCAGAGTGTGTTCACCTTGAGTCTCCAGCCCACAGCCAAGGTGGACGTACCTCTCCAGGAGCCTTTGCCTTAATGTATCTCTGCCAGGGTGGACAACTTGTGGCGGGGGGTGGGGGAAAGAGTGGGAGGGGAAGTTAAATCCAGTCTTATGAAGTATCGTTATTAAATGTCTTTTTAAAAAGAGAAATATAAACATATATTTTTACTATTAAAATATTCAGTTTTTTAAATGAAGTAGAACTTGAGTTCATGTTTTATATGAAATATTTACCAAAAAAAAAAAAAGAGGTGAACTGTATTTAAAACCTTTGACTTGAGTCTGCTGGTAAAGCTTCTGAATATTGAGTTTGCTGAGAAATAAAAATCAAAATTTCTTTAGGCTGGTAAAGTGAGGGGCCCACCAGCAGTGATCTCCTGATGCCTTACTGGAAACTTTGTTTACTTGTCTGCTACCCTCTGTTTTGTTTTTAGTTTTTATTGTGAGCACACATAATACCTAGTTACATCTTAAGATCAGGTTTATAAAACTGTGGAGTGGAGCGGTATGGTATGGAATGACTTGGAATGTAAGCTGTCAGGGAGAAAATGTGGTTACACTTTTGCTAAGATCTGGGGGTTTCTTCATATTCCTGCTGTTGGAAGCAGTTGACCAGAAATGCTTGCCAGTACTGCCAAAGCACTGCTGTGAAATGTGAAGTACTTTGTTTTTTTATTTTTAATGATTTTCTTTTTGTTATTAATATTTTTCTCTGTTCCTTTGTTATTACTTGCATGGTTTGGCGTCAGAAGTCCTTACCTCTTTATATTGTTTGCAGGTTTAAATAAAACAGTGTGGTGCCATTTTGACTCTTTTGTCTTTATTGTAGAATTTAAATTTAAATGGCCACAGAAGGAAAGCCAAGATGGAAGAGGAATCAGTTTTGCCCACCCAGCGTACATCAGATCTGTGATAAGGGGTGGAATTCACTCAAGAAATCTTGAACCAAAGAATAGGTAAATACTTTCATTATTTCTGGGAGCGCTGTCTTCCAGATATGTCAGTTATCTAAGGAAATATGCCATAGCCCTTTGTCAGGCAAGGTATTAATTTTCTTCATGCATGAAGGGTAACACAGATGAACAAAAGTCACAAATTATCTCCACATTTTATATTAGTCAACCCTTCTTTAGTCATGGATGCTGATATGCAGCAAAACAGGTAACCTGAATTTCCTCATTAGCACCCCCAACTCTGTAATCTGCAGACAATCTGCTTAATAAACAGTCAGCTCTCCAGAAAAGAGCCTCATAACAGGGAAAGGAAAGGCCTGACCAGCTCAGTGAGCATTCTAGAAAGGCTCAAAGGAATCCATCCTGCTATTAAAGGGTCTTGATGCTGAGAACCCTGATTTCCCCTTGCTAACTTTGCACAATACTTGGAACAGTCATTTCCCTCATTTTACTCTCTATTTTGATGCTTGGATAATAATGATCAGACATGTTGGCATCTAAATTCTTGCTAAATCAAGTTGTAGAATAAAAGTTAATCAGGAGAGAAGGCATTAAAGATGCTTATTTCTTTCAGAATTCCCTCTCCACTCTCAAGGTGCTCTTTAAAAATAGTTGCCTCACATATTGTTAGGAAGCCTATTGTTAGGAATACTCTATTTTCTTTTAATTTGGGTTATAGTTTTTGCACAAAACGGGCACTACATCTTAGCTGAGATCTTGATAGAACTAATTTTTGACATAATCCTTTAAAGCTCTTGTGGCATGGATTAAATTTAGGAATAAAGATAAACAACAAAGTTAAGCTGAATTTCTGAAAAACACCTGCATGCACCACATCACATGTAAATGTTCTGTGGGTTTCACAGGCATTCGCACCTGTGATGGATCTGTAGTTCTTTGAATGTCGATGTTAGGGTTTTCTTCTCTTGAAAACAAAACACCTGCTATGCTTTAGGCACACGTACAGCAAGGTACATTTTGACTAAAGATTCTTCATTAAAGCTCATTAAATGCGATCTTTCTGGGGAGTTAGATGGAATAAATTAGATGGAAAAAACAATTTTTTTCCTGTGACCCACATGCCAGTACATGTGATTAATGATGAATCTGAGGGGCAAGGGTGAACTGCAAGTTTGGTTTTTGGGAAATAGTTATAACGAAGGTAAGCGGTCACACTTCTGGAACGTATCAAAGGAGGAAAATCACTCTGATTTGAATAAAATCTATTCAGTTTGGTTTCAGCTACAATCTCTCATTAAGTTTTTATATTCTTCATTAATCAGACTGTTTGAGCTCCCATCATGGGCCAATTTGGGAGAGGATGGGACACAGATGAGTAAGATCCTCCTGTGCTCCAGAGGCTTCCAGCCTGGTGAGCCTGACAGGCACCTTGACAGAGGAATGATATAGTGGAGGAACACAGTGGGCAGGTGGGCAAGAGGTGAGTCATGGGCGGGAAAAGTGGCTGACAGGTGACTCTGGCAACAGCTTCCTACGTGGAGTCTTTGCTGGCTTTGACTCCATTAAAGTGCTTCTAATTACAGTTAAATAAGCTGTCAGTTTACAGTGGAGAAGGAGGCCTGAATAGGATAAGTCACTTGTCACAGACAGAGCTAGTTAGTGACTGAGCCAGCCCTGGAACCCCTGGTCTTCAGGTTGGGGGTTTTGTAGTATCTGGGAGGATACTCTTATGTTGTTCTCAAGAAGTGCCAGAGATGGCATGTTGCGACTTTTTATGGGAAAATTCTAATGGAGACAGGCAAGCTCCACAAAAAAGCTAAGTTTGGAGTAATCGTTCCAAGAAGCTACCTTTTATTTCAGGGACTGGGCTTTGCTTTGATATACTATTTTTATTGAACTATTATAAGTAGTTTCAAATTTTATCCTAAAGTGGCAAGGAGGGGAAACAAGGAGCTATCATATTTGAACCTGAATGTGTGCCAGGCACTATTTGGGTTTTTGCCCTGTTAGCTTATGGCATCTTTATGGTGTTTGTTCTTATAATTTGCTGAGTGAGAAACAGAGGCTTAGTTTAAGTAACTTGTTCAGGTCACCCACTGGAAAGCGGACCAGACTTCTCTGGCTCTAGGCCTTGTTCCTACTCCAAGGTGGTTATAGGGCTTTGAATAGTTTGTGTTCCTTAATTGTGTCCATAAGTTGTAACTTGCGTGACAAGTAATTTGTTAAAGTACTGGAGTTAGTGAATGGTTAGGTTGTGTGTGTAGGCTCATGGTTAATCCTATAATAATCCATTTCTGTCTTCTGATGCGCTTTCTTTGGTAGGAGGAAGGAGGAGAACATTGCATATAGCCTCGGGTGGGCCACAGGAAAGTGCCCTTTGTAGAAGTCATCTTTATTTGTCACCCTGGAATGGAACTTGACAACCATTGATTTCTCTCTCTTGTTGTCTGTTTCCTTTTTTCCTCCTTTCTACCTATGATTTAGGCATAGTGGCTACCAGAGGCATTGCTAGCCTGTGAAGGGGCATTTATGGCTGAGGACTGTTAATTCCTTTTAGCCAAAGACCATTCAGGAACACACACACGCAGTTGAACAAAGTTGGATTTATTTACCCATTGAATAAGGGAAATCACACGCCATGGGAAGCTGCAGTTATCTCAGCATTAGGACTTAGAGGGTTTAGGACCAAGGAAGCAGAGCTTAGCTCTGGATTGGATACCTTCAGTAGGCAGGGCTACTTCTATAACTGGATATCGTTAACAATTCTTACCTAGAAAGTAAGAAGAATGGAGTGAACCTAAAGCTACCATTGGTAAAGAAGGGGCAGTTACTCATTAATGATGTTGGGCAATTTTTGTGATGTGGACAATATGTTTTGTCTGTGTGATTATAGTCTTGGTTTTGTCTTCATCATGGTCACGGAGTGGCCTTGTCTGTTGTTGATACTGGTGAAATTGTGTTCCACATGAGAACATCATAGCCTGGCTGTGGGTACCAGGCCAGCTTAGAGCAACACTGAGGCCTGACTGATAGAGCCAGGCCAGCTCCCAGCCATCTGGGGCAACATCTCTGTCTCTGAAGATACGACAGAAGCCCCTAGGATCCAGAGGGCCTGAGCATTCTATAATCAACTCTTCCACCCTTTGACTAGCTGATACTGAGTTTGTCAGTTCCTTTGACTAACTGATATTGAGCAGTTGTGTGTACCTGGGACTGGGGTGCAGGAGTCAGGTCCCAGATACCCCAAGATGTCACTCCAGCCCTCAGACTTCACTGGTGCCATGACAACCATTTCTTGTGTCTTGCTTCTCAGATGCCTGACTTTGCTCACTTCCTATCGCACCTGGTAGCTGAAGCTGCCAGATTTAGGATTGCATCAGCCTTCACTCTCCACTAACACAGTAATCAGATGAGCTGAGGTTTTAAACATAGGTTCAATGCCTTTGCTTTTTTAGTAACCGGGTTGTATTGCAGGGCAGCAAAACACTCCAATATAGCCTAGTATTCAAATGTGCCCAAGTTGGCCTCAGCAAATAAACATCTGTAATGGTGTTTTGAGAGGAATGGAAGTGTGACAGATCACGTGGGCAGTGCAGTGGAGGCAGAATCCAAAGAGGGAAGGAAAAGACTTCCCAGGAAAGGAAAGCCTGGTGTCTGCAGACAATGCATTACGTAGACAGATGAGTAAAATCAGTGCCGAAGCCCCATTCTATTATGTCTAATCACTGAGAACCATCTGCTCAGCAGCAAGGTGGGAGAGGAAGCAGCTCAGAACTGAAGTCCTGGCCGGTTGCATCTCTGTCAGCCTCAATGCAGTGGCAATAATATCTGTGAATGCTCTGTGATGACAGAGCAAATACATTTTGAGAGTTCTCAGGTTTGGGGGTTTTCCAGCTTGAGTTTCAAATAGGAGAATGGCGTGCATCCTCATTTATTTCAGAAGCTGTTCTTAGTGGAGGGTGAGACCAGTTTCCAGTCACCGATGAGTTCTGAAGGTTCCAGGGCTTGGTTCTCTGGGCTTAGCCGCATCTGGCCCATGTTCCTCTGTGCCACTTATGCTGCCGCCGGTTTCTTTGTGAACCCATGAGAAGCACTCACGAGGCAAGAGCCCACAAGGAGCTGGACCCAGAGCAGCACAGGTGTGAACAGAAACAGCACTGCCTGAGAGAAATGCCAGCCACATAATCTTAAATGTTCTGGTCTCCACACTGGAAAAGTTAAGAGAAACAGATAAAATTAAGTTTAGTAAAATATTTTATTTAACACACAATATCTAAAATGTTACTATTTTAACACATGAGGAATATTTCATATTTTTTTCTTGTGCGAAGTCTTCAAAATGCCATGTGTACTTAACTTTGGCACATCTCATTTTGAACTGACGACTTTCCAGGTGCTCCATGGTCACTCGTGGTGAGTGGCTACTGCATCGGAGAGCATGGAGCTAGAATTCAAGGGGTACACACATAGCCCCTGTTCTGGCTTATTTAAGGCTCTGACTTCTTGGAGCAAGTCTGGAGTTCTATGGAACTTAGGCTATAGCCTTAAGATGTTTCTAGAACCCAGAGAGAGTTGAGTCTAGTGGAAAGCTACCCCAGGGAGGTCCACTCAGTACCCTCAGTTTGAACTGAAACCTTCATCTGTGCTTCCAGAAGATGAGCCCTTCATTAGGCACCAGGTCACTTAGTACTGGTTGATGGATTGCCTGCTTTGCTTTCCCCAACTGATCCCCAGTCTATCTATGACCAGACCCTGAAAGGCAGGGACCAGACCATGTCACCTCCTCTAGGAAGCCACCCTTGACTACCAAGCCCCCAGCACACCTCCCTTAGGGTCACTCTCCACTTTCATTGTCTCTCTTTGTCTCTTCCCTGCCTCCTGTTGGAACTCTGAGCTCCTGCAGGCAGGACTGTGCCCTGAGGTCTCTGTCTCTGGAGTAAAGCACGGAGCCTGGCATAAAGCAAGTGCTTGGTACATGTCACTGACTCACTTGAGAAAGGAGGAGGGGACTGCTGGACACACCACTCACTAGCTGCTCACAGCCTCAGCTTCCTGGGACAGATGCCCATGAAGGTGGCACCGCCTGCTACCTTCTGGGCCTTCCATTGTGGCCCAGCCACAGACTGGCATTCCTGCCAGGAGCCTGAACCAAATGGTGACAGACAGGTATTTGTTTCATCCTCACCTATTTCCTGCTCCATCACCTCCCAGGCCCCAGAAATTCTCCCAGTAGGGTAGGGAGCAACCTGCCCTCAGGATTCCCCGGGAAGGCTTTTCCCACCACCCTGCCTCCTCCCTGACCCCACCGGCACCCCTTGTCATCCTGAGATGCCCCACTGCCCTGGTACATAGGACACACTACTAAAATATGTGCTGTCAGAGAGGACGGTGCTCAAATTAATTCACATCCCCCTCCATGCCTCCCCCAACATCACTGGGGCAGAGAGAGAGTCCAGATGGGCAGTGCTGGGGAGAGGTTGGTGGGGGGCATCTGTGAATAGTGCCGAGGTGAAAAAGCAAAGCTCAAAGAATCCAGCCTTCTTTGAAAGAGGTCTGAAGACTGGAGTCCCAGACCCATGATATTTGGCCCCTCTGGATGGGGATCCCACTGAGGCTGTACTCTGGGATCCCGCTGGTATCTTCTAGGGACAGTTTGTGGCCAGGGGACAGGAAGTGGTGCCACAGGGAGCTAGTGCTGTGGAACGTGGTATAAGGGCTGGCCCTGTCCAATGGGGTGGGGCCTGTGTGGGGCCTGAGCAGCCATCCATTCTGGCTGAGATGGGGGACCCTGACCAGGTGGTGACTGAGGGAGAGGCTGGTCTCTTCAGGAGGCAAAGAGGGCCCAAGGCTAGGAGCTGGCTGGCAGGGATGGACAAGGCAGGGGAGGGGCTGGAAAGAGATGAGGCGGCAAAGGCCAGGGTCCTCGAGCTCCTCCGCACTAGGGCCCTTTGCCCTGAGTGTTGCCAATCTGGACAACACTCTAGGAGCCTCTCCTGACTCCCACAGATCTGCCCTGCCCAGGGGAAGGTTCTCTGGGGAGAAAGCTCCTGGGAATGGCGGAGAGAGCCAGCACTTCTACTGGCAAGGCTCCTTGTCTGGGGCTCACCCTGGGTCCAGTGGGTCAGACTGCCCGGGGCCTCTCTGTTAGGCTCCATGCCAGCAGCCGGTGGCTCCTTCAGGGCAGCCGTCAATGCTGTGGACCCCTCCGGGTGGGCTGGCCTTCTGACAGTGTGCTTGGTTGTTTGTCTTGGCCGAGTTGAGAGAGGTCACTGGTTCAGGGACGGCTGCTCATGGTCCTGCTGGACGGCCAGGGAAAGACCAGGGCTGGAAGTTCAGACAGGGGCCGGAGTGGCCAGGGATGCGGGGCCAGGCCAGGTGGTTCCCAGCGTCTCTTTGCTGTGTGGTGTGGGCTCCCTCGGTGGCTGATTCCTTACTAGGTTCTGGCAGGGGAGGACTTGGAGGGAGGCTGGGATGTTAGGAGAGAAGTGGGGGCTTCCTGCTTTCTTTTCCAAGTCTTGCCATTGTCTCTCCAGAATCAGCAGCAGCAGCTGGAGATGAGGGTCCCAGTGCCCTTTCTTTAGGGTGAACACTGTCTCCCAGCACCCCCACACTGTTCTGAGCGCTGGCAAGGCAGAGACAGCTTCATCTATATATTTGAGCATCAGCATCGCTGCCCCTCTGTCCCTGATTCTGGGGGTGGGTGGCAGCTACTGTGAGTGCTTATTATTCTCTGGATTGTTCAGTGGCCCCTTTCTGTTCATCCAGCCTTCCAACAACTGTGTCAACAAGTCCTTGTATTGAATGCCCTCCACATGAAGCATCTATCATGGTTTCTGTTTCTTACTGGACCGTGACAGGCACGGCGCCTTTACAGATTTCCTTGGCTGTTCTCCACCGCCCTCATTATGCATCAGGCTCCATAGGCAGAGGCCATGTCTGTCTTGTTTATTTTTGTATTGCCAGTGCTTGGCAGAGAGAGAGTAGGTGCTCAGCTTGAATGAATACTTGGGATTTAATTTTTTGAAATGTTTTCTAGAGATAAGATCTCACTTTATTGCCTAGGTTGGCCTTAAATGCCTAGCCTCAAGCAATCCTCCCATCCAAAGTGCTGGGATTACAGGTGTGAGCCATTATGGCTTCAGTTCTTAATGCTGGTTGATAATCTGCTAAATCGAGTCACAGTCCATGAATGAGTCTCACTCACAGTTTGCCAGTCCCAGGGCTGGGGGAACTGATGGAGCCTTGGCTAACATGGCGACACCCCATCTCTACTAAAAATACAAAAAAATTAGATGTGTGGGGTGGTGGGCACCTGTAATCACAGCTACTTGAGAGGGTGAAGCAGGAGAACTGCTTGAACACAGGAGGCAGAAGTTGCAGTGAGCTGAGATCATGCCATTGCACTCCAGCCCAGGCGGCAAGAGCAAAACTCAGTGTCAAAAAAAAAGAAAAAAAAAATGCTCAAGTGACACACAGAAAGTGATATGGTTTGGTTGTGTCCCCACCCAGATCTCATCTTGAATTGTAACTGCCACAATTCTCACATGTCATGAGAGGAACCCAGTGGAAGGTGATTGAATTATGGGGGCAGATCTTTCCTGCACTGTTCTTGTGATAGTGAATGCATCTCACGAGATCTGATGGTTTTAAAAGTGGGAGTTTTCCCTGTACAAGCTCTCTTCTCTTGTCTGCTGCCATGTGAGATGTGCCTTTCCCCTTCTGCCATGACTGTGAGGTCTCCCCAGCCACGTGGAACTGTAAGTCCAATAAACCTTTCTTTTGTAAATTGCCCTGTCTCGGGTATGTCTTTATCAGCAGCAGGAGAACAAACTAATACAGGAAGACAGGAAAAAGAAAAGAGAGGAACAAAAAAGAAAACGAAGAGAAAAAAAAATAAAGCAGTGGACTACAGGCTTGAGGCTCCTCTCCAGTGTCTGCCCACTTCTGAATGCTCTGCAGTGCCTTCAGGTAGTTGTTTTTTATTTTGCCCAGAGTTTACAGTTGCTATCTCTGGGTGGGTTGGTCCAAGAGGAGCTGACTCAGCCATTACTGGAAGTGGTGTCTTATTAGTTAGTTTTAGCAACAATGCTTTTTATTCATAACCAGGTTTAGATTTATTAAAGAAGCACTCTTCCATAAACGGCATGCATATCTGTGCAACTATTAAATATATTCCATAACTTTCAATTTGGAAATTTGACATAAATTTGTTTCATGAAGTACATTTCATTATTCTGATATATTATTCAAAATAAAATTACATTCTTTTTTATGTTCTTATATATGACAACAAGGAGAGGTACAGGAAAAAATATCAAACCAGGTAGCGTGATGCCTCCAGCTTTGTTCTTTTTGCTTAGGATAATCTTGCTATGCAGGCTCTATGTACGAAAAAGAAAGCAATTTAGCTCTTCTTTGTCATGGAGGACACCTACTGACTCATTTGTGGCAGTGATTTTGTGCAAAATGTATTACAGAAGTGAGGGAGGATCACTATCATAACATAAGTTCATTTATCCCAAGTTCAGATGAAATAAAGGCACTTTCTTCATGCTGGGTGTTAGCAGTATACTCAGCATGAGCAAAACCAAGCCCACGTCAACTCCTCCAAACCTGGTCCTCTTCCGATATTCCCCATCCTACTGAATGTTGCCACCATCCATCCAGATGTGGAAGTCAGACTTGGTGTCATGCTTATACCCCCCTCCCCCTCCCCACTCCATATCCAATCCATCACCAAATTTTTTTGATTTTTACTCCCAAATATCTTTATCCACATCTCTCATCTTCACCTCCACTTCTCTAAGTTATCACCACCTTTCATCCACTCTTCGAAAGTACTTACTGTGTTCTTTCTATGTATAATATCATTTTGATAACTTCCCTTACATTAACTCATTTAATCTCACATTGACCATTATCAGCTCAAGCAGCACTGCCTTCTCAGGAAGGAGCTTTGACTGCTGATTTGAGAATTCTTTTCTATTGTAAGCATCTAGTGCTATAAATGTCCCTGTAAGCAATGCTTTAGCTAACATCCCACAAATTATGATGTTGCATTTTCGTTTTTTGTTCAGTTCAAAATATTTTTTAATTTCCCTTCAAATTTCCTTTTAACCCTTCAGTTATTTAGAAGTAGTTTTTAAATTTCCAAGTATTTAAGTGTTTTTCCATTTATTTTTCTATTACTGATTTCTAATTTAATTCCATGTAATCAAGGACTATATATTGTATGATTCCAATTCTTTTAAATGTATCTAGGTTTGTTTTCTGACCCAAGACGGGCTATCTTGGTGACTATTCCATATGTACTTAAGAGAATGTATATTTTACTATTTTGAGGTGAAGTGCTATGTGAATATCAATCTAATCTAGTTTGTTAATATGTTATACAGTTCTCTTACATCCTTACTAATTTTCTGTCTGCTTGTCTTATATTACTGAGAGAGAAGTGTTAAACTCTCCAACTATAATGGAGGCCCCAACTACAATTGTGGGTTTGTGGGTTTCTCTTTTCAGTTCTAACCATTTTAATTCCATATATGTTAAATTTCAGATGTTAGGTATGTGCCCACTTAGAATTCTTGTGTCTTCTTTTTAAAAATTTTTTTTTTATTGTGCTTTAAATTCTGGGATACATGTGCAGAATGTGCAGGTTTGTTACACAGGTATACACGTGCCGGGTGGTTTGCTGCACCCATCCACCCGTCATCTACATTAGGTATTTCTACTGATCCTATCCCTCTGCTAACCCCCACCCCCCTGTCCCCTGATAGGCCCAGTTTGTGATGTTCCCCTCCCTGTGTCCAGGTGTTCTCATTGTTCAGCTCCCACTTATGAGTGAGAACATGTGGTGTTTGGTTTTCTGTTTTTGTGTTAGTTTTCTGAGAATGATGGTTTCCAGCTTCATCCATGTCCCTGCAAAGGACATGAACTCATCCTTTTTTATGGCTGCATAGTATTCCATGGTGTATATGTGCCACATTTTCTTTATCCAGTCTATCATTGATGAATATTTGGGTTGGTTCCAAGTCTTTGCTGTTATGAATAGTGCCACAATAAACATATGTATGCATGTGTTATAGTAGAATGATTTATAATCCTTTGGGTATATACCTGGTAATGGGATTGCTGGGTCAAATGGTATTTCCATTCGATCCTTGAGGAATAGCCACACTGTCTTCCACAATGGTTGAACTAATTTACACTCCCACCAACAGTGTAAAAGCATTCCTATTTCTCCACATCCTCACCAGCATCTATTGTTTCCTGACTTTTTAATGATCACCATTCTAACTGGCATGAGATGGTATCTCATTGTGGTTTTGATTTGTATTTCTCTAATGATCAGTGATGATGAACTTTTTTTTCATATATTTGTTAGCTGCATAAATGTCTTCTTTTGAGAAGTGTCTGTTCATATCCTTCACCCACTTTTTGATGGGGTTGTTTTTTTCTTGAAAAGTTGTTTAAGTTCTTTGTAGATTCTGGATATTAGCCCTTTGTCAGATGGATAGACTGTAAAAATTTTCTCCCATTCTGTAGGTTGCCTGTTCACTTTGATGATAGTTTCTTTTACTGTGCAGAAGCTCTTTAGTTTAATTAGGTCCCATTTGTCAATTTTGGCTTTTGTTGTCATTGCTTTTGGTGTTTTAGACATAAAGTCTTTGCCCATGCCTATGTCCTGAATGGTATTGCCTAGGTTTTCTTCTAGGATTTTTATGGTTTTAGGTCTTACGTTTAAGTCTTTAATCCATCTTGGGTTAATTTTTGTATAAGGTGTAAGGAAGGGGTTCAGTTTCATTTTTCTGCATATGGCTAGCCAGTTTTCCCAACACCATTTATTAAATAGGTAATCTTTTCCCCATTGATTGTTTTTTGTCAGGTTTGTCAAAGATCAGATGGTTGTAGATGTGTGGTGTTACTTCTGAGGCCTCTGTTCTGTTCCATTGGTCTATATATCTGTTTTGGTACCAGTACCATGCTGTTTTGATTACTGTAACCGTGTAGTATAGTTTGAAGTCAGGTAGCGTGATGCCTCCAGCTTTGTTCTTTTAATATATGTGCTTAATTTACATTTAATGAAATTCTTCACATGGTTGCAATTATTCACATGGCATGAAGTCAGGCAGTCAGTGTGTCAGTGGCTTCACCCCAGGAAACCACCCCTCAGCCCCATGCGCATGGCTGCAGAGTGCCCAGTGCCATGGTCTGTGCTCCAGGCAAGGGTGGAGTAGTAGTGGACTCTTAAGCCAGGTTGGCAGTACACTCAGCGACCCGGAGGCCATCCCAGGGGAACCCTGCTAGCTGCCACCTGCATGTCTCCCTTGGGCTGCAGTGGCCAGGCAACCACTATCTGCCCACCCCTTGCCCCAACCAGCGGACTCTGGCGCCAGACACTGCCACCGCTGTCAGCCAGGCCCTGCAGAGGCAGGAAAGCTGAACTGGCTGCTGATCCCCTTCTGGTTGGCCAGCAGTACCCGCGACTGTGGCCCCTGGACTCCTAGTGCGGGCTAAGGTGGAGTGGACCCTTGGGCTTGGCCACGGCACAATGGGCCACCTGGAGACCATCCAAAAGAGAAGACCTACCAGCCCGTGCCCTAGGTGCAGCTGCCACCTGCACGTCAGGCACCAGCAGCAATGGCCAGACCATCCCTGATTCTCCATGCCCTCCCCATCCCCACCCCAACAGCAAGGACTCCTTGACAGGACGCTTAGGTAGTGGCCGTCGGGAAGTCGGCTGGGCAGGTGCATAAGGATAAAGATAGACTCTCAGCCCCATCCCGATGGCCACGATGTGCTCATCCCCTGGCGGCTCCTCAGCCCTATCCTAGTGGCCACGGAGTGGCATGCAGGCAGCAGCCATGGGAACCTCGATTGCCCCTCTTCACACGTGCCGATCACACGACTTGGGCGACAGGGTGGTGAAGTCAGGCTGTGGCCCCAGCGGCGCCACGAGGCCAAGAATCGGCGCTCAGCCTCATCCCCGTGGCTGCAGAGTGCCAAGCGCCAGGTCCTGCGCTCTGGGCGCGGGTCAGGAGCAGCTGGCAAGGGCGGCGCAGCCTGTGGGGCCCTTGGGCGCGGCCTGCCGCAGCTCCGGGAAGCCACGTCAGCCCACGGGCGCTGCAGCTGCCACCAACACATGGAGCAGGGGTCGCCGAGGATTGGGAATCCCCGACCAGGACTGCGCCTTCAGCCGCGCGGACCCCGGGGCCAGCCCAGCAGCGGCAAGTCAGGCAGTCTGCGGCAGGAGCGCCCGGGCATGGGCTTTGGCCCGGGGTGCAGGAGGCGCGCACCCTCCGGCCGGATGGATGGGCGGCGCACTCAGGGCCCAGGAGGCCATCCCAGGAGAGCCCCGCCAGCCCCCGCCGGAGCCCGAGCTGCAGCTGCCACTTGCAAGTGGTGCGGTGGCAACCCCGGATGCCGTGCTCCCGCCTCGCGCCCATCAGCGCGGACCCCGGGGGCGACGCAGTGGCGAAGTCGGGCTGTGGGCCCAGCGGCGGCACCAGGGGGAGAAGCACCACTCAACCCCATCCCTGGGCTGCAGAGGGCCCAGCGCGGGGGGCTCCACGCGTCGGGAGCCGGTGGAAGAGGAGAATAGCTCGCGGCGACTCATACAAGCCCTGGGGCAGGGTGCGCCTCGCGCTCCAGGGAGCCACACCAGCCCGCGGCGCCTCCGCAGCAACCACCGCCTGCACGTGGCGCGGCAAGAGAGCCGTTAGGGCGGTTTCTCCGCCTGGGGCCTGTTGGGCGGGGCCGGCCAAGGTGCACGTGCTCGCTGGTCCTAACGGTTCTGTTGGGCGTTTCTGCTGAGAGGCGGGAGGCGCTGAGAGTCTGTGCGAAGGCCCGTGGACAGACTGCGTTGCTTGTTGTTGCGCTTCGGAGGCGGAGATCCCCGAAGGCGAGCTGAAATAGGGCTGGAGCGTTCCCAGGCTACAATTTGCAGCGACAATTGTGGAAGACTACGAGCCGGAGAGGTGGCCCGCCGTCAGGGAGCGCTTGTGCTGGGATGGCTTCTCATTTCCCCAATACCACATTAAATCGTCTCACCTGAGGACGATCCACAGAGCTGTCTTCTATGGTAATCTGGAGAAACTGGAGTACCTTCTGCTCACGTATCATGATGCCAATGAGAGACAAGAAGGAAAGGTAATGGGGGCCGGGAGCCGGGGCTGCGGGAGGAGGCCTGTGGATGTGGAGAAGTACCCCCTTCCAGGCTGAGGGCTGCGGGGCGGATGGTCCCAGGCTCGGGGTATGGACGGGGCTAGGGGGTGCCTGGCTGGGGTGGGAGTGAGTGGAGCGGGGCCTGGGGAGTTGGGGTATATGGGGTGGCGGGGTGTGGAGTGAGTTGGGGGATGGGAGTGGGGAGTAGGGGGTGCATAGGGTGGGGGTGTGAATGGGCTGAGGTGGATGGAATGAAGGCTTGGAGGGTAGGGGCGTGGACGGTGTGGGATGGGGAAATGGGGTGAGAGTTCAATGGGATAGAGGACTGGAGGTGGGGGTGAGGTGTGGGGTGAGTGGGGTGGGGGAAAGGGGTGCAGAGGTGAGGGGGGCAAGTCCTGTCACCAAAGGAGCTGGACTTCCTTTCCTGGCAGGCTCAGCCACACCTGGGATGTGGAAACCTTGGCGGGGGCGAGCACCCAGGCCATTTTCACGAGCAGCAAAACAAAAACAAAACTTCAGCTGGTTTCCAATCACTCACCATGCTTCTTCTTTATAAATCATTTTAAAGTGATTTCACTAATAAAATTCAGCATGTACAGCGTTTTATTTTTAATGTACACATTTTAAAGCATAATGTTACATACATTATGGAAAGGTGCATAATGAGAGAAATCATTTCCATAATATATCAACTTCCTGACTAAAAATTTTTTGGATAAAAATCCAATATTTATTTGATATCAATGGACACCTATGTCAATGTGGTTTTCACTGAGGGACCTTAGAGGGAAACTTTGAAGTGGGAAGATGGTCTGTGTTCTTGAATAGAAAGACACATTTTTCTAAAGTTCTGAGCTCTTTCTATGTTTACAAATTTTACATAATCCAAATAAAGTTATCAAAGTGTTAACATTTTTGAATCACTCATGCTGTCTTTTACTATTGTGATGACATTAAGAAAACTTTTGAAATGTAGTCAAAAAAGACTTGCCTTTCTAGATATGAAAATGTGCTGTTAATTTCCACAAGTTATTTACTAACAGCCGAAACAACAAATCAGTGAATGGAACAGGTTAGAAAATCCAGGAACACACCAATATGTGTAAGAATTTATTAGGCTGGTGCAAAAGCAATTGCAGTTTTTGCCGCAATTACAAGTAATGACGACAACCGCAATTGCTTTTGCACCAATCTAATAGAATTGGATAATGGTGACATTTCATATTAGTAGGAAAAGATGAATTACTCATAAATGAAGTGCCTGCTAACTATTTGGAGAAATCTGGCTAGATTTTTATGTCACAGAAATAAGTTCGTTATGGAATGTAGATTAAAAATTTTAAATGCACAAAATAAGAAAGATAACAGAAAAAAACACAAATGCCTACTTATATTGATACATGTTTATATTCCTACAAATATCACAAGCACACATTCTGAAGGTCGATTTAGCAAAATAAAAAAACATCCAGTTTATAAGAAAAAATTAACAAAAGACAATATGTGTATATACATATTAGATAAAAAAGTGATTTTCATTTTACAGAGAAATTCTTCAAATAAACAAGAACTGTCATTTAAAATAGAGCAAAGCATTTTTTTTCAGATATTCAAGCAACCTATGCACATGGGAAATAATATTTAGTATTGGGAGGAGAAGGTATTTAAGTTAAAAAAGGAATGAAATACTGTTTTCTATCCACAAGTTTGTGAGGGTAAAGAGTAGCAGTACATATACTGCTGTTTAAAGTTTACGTTTCTGATGACTTTTCAAATAGACACTTTGTTGGTAGGTATCACACTTTAAAAATGTATGTGCCCTTCACCCATCAATTCCATTATACTAAAATATCTCTAGGAAATAGAGATACATGCAGTTTGTTTTTCTCAGCACTGCTTAAAATAGCAATGTATTTGGAAAACTCCTTATAATGGATTTTATATATTTTATAAATTTATCAATAAATTTCAGTGCATCCATAGGATGGGACAATATGGGACCTTTGCAGATGTCAGTAGATACAGATGTATGTTGAGGTGTGAAGATGTACTCTGAAAAAAAGTTGGTTTGATTATACATACACACAAACAGTCTATGGTGTTTGTAAGCCAAATATGTGTACAAAATATAACATTTCTTCTTTTCTGGCAGGTGTATTGTGACATTTTTTCTTATTTGTGATGTATAAATGATCAGTATGTTTAAAACTTCTAGTAAATGTTTTTTATTAATGAAATTATCCTTGGGAAAAGAAGAAATATAAATCTTGCAAAGAAAAGCATAATTCTCACTTCCTATTTTATTTTATTATTTATTTATTTATTTGTTTGTTTATTTTTGAGATGGAGTCTCGCCCTGTCGCCCAGCCTGGAGTGCAGTGGCATGATCTCAGCTCACTGCAATCTGCCTCTCAGGTTCAAGTGATTCTCCCACCTCAGCCTCCTGAGTAGCTGGGATTACAGGTGTGCGCCACCATGCCCAGCTAATTTTTGTATATTTTAGTAAAGATGGGGTTTCACCATGTTGGCCAGGCTGGTCTCAAACCCCTGACCTCAGGTGATCCCCCCGCCTCGGCCTCCCAAAGTTCTGGGATTACAGGTGTGAGCCACTGTGCCTGGCCTTATTTTTATTTTTTTGTTTATTGGTATCTTCTGTGAAGTTTTAGCCTCTTCAGAGGCAGAGGGAATATTTTTATTTGTGCTTGATTATTTTATTATGCATAGATTTTAGTATATAAATAGGTTTTTATTATAGTTTTATTACATATATGCAAACAATTTTAAATTAATTAGTTTATCAGTGTCCTCATGAAAATGAAAACGAGCAAATATAAGTGATTATCACTATTCCAAAAGCACTGCTTTAATTTATAGTTTTTTTCATAATAAACTCCCCAACTGTATGTATGCATTCTTTCAATCCAGTTATTCATCAAGCATAACCTGAATACCTATTATGTAGCAGACACATTCCACCATCTCTCAGGACTCTTCCACCCTTAACAACTTCATGTTTACCTGCCTAGCCTGAGCAAGATGAGATTTAAAATGGAAGCATTAGGACTGAATCCCAATTGGATCTTTTATTCCTTTTTTTTTTTTTTTTAAACAAAAGCAATTCTGAAGTTAGAAAATAGTAAAGGAAACTTTAACTGCCATTTCAAAAACTTATGACAGTCTCAAATACTACTATTAATCATTGCAAATACCTAATTTACATAACATTCTGTAAGTATTGAAAAAAATGAGCCATACCTATTCATTGAATCCTGAGTTTTCTTTGGATTTTTTTTTTTTGAAAATTGAAGTAAGAATTACTTTGTTTTAAAAATTTGTTGTTTTATTTTTGCCTTCTTTTTCCGCAGTACTTTATTTATGTGCCAACTATATGAGTAGAACTGCCTCTTCTATGTACTGTATCCCACTTAACGTAAGGCATCATAGATTGGGTGATGCCCCATTACTTTATATATCAATAAGATAATGTTTAAAATGTTGTCAGTTATGATTGTAATAAATAATGAATTGTAAACAGTATTTCAGTGTCAGGAGATGTTAATATATAAGAGAATAGTAGCTTATATAAGAGAATAGTGAGAAAATGAGCATCTGAGAATGACTGAAATACAATGATACATCTAATGTTTAATAGATACCTCAGTGTAGATATGCTTGTATCATTTTACTTAATTAAAATGTCTTTGTAAGTAGTAATATCTAAAAATTATTGAGCTGTTATTTGTGTTAGAAAGCGTTCTAAATGCTGTACATAGATTCTTATATAAGCATCACAGCAGTGTTCTGCGGGATAGCTACTATTATATATTTGATTGATAAGGAAATTGAAGCAAAGAAAGGCTAAATAACAGCTAAGTGACAGAGCTTACAGTAAATTTTAAGCCCCAATTAAACTGAATCCAAAAGCCAAGCTTTTTCTATTAAATAACCTGCTCTTTCACTAATGTGGTGAGTAATAAGCGCTAACAAATGTTGTACTTTCTTCACAAGAAAATTACGTATTTGTTTTGAAGACAGAGAAATAACATGCTAATTAATGCTTACAGTTACATGTTTTAAAAAGTCCTGTCACTCTCACAGGACTGCCCTACATTTGGCCTGTGCCACTGGCCAACCGAAAATGGTATTTCTCCTGGTGTCTGGAAGATGTGAGCTTAACCTCTGCGACCGTGAAGGCAGGACGCCTCTGATCAAGGTATATAGTAGCTGACTCTTTGAGCATGAGATGGATTTGGTTTAAGTACATAGGATAAAATGAATTTATCTCATTGGAATACCACTATATAACTAGTTGGTAAATCCTATGGAGTGTTGATTTTGATTTTTCAGTATTTGCATGTTTCTCAGTCTAATACTGACAGGCTGTGCAACTGAGGCAGGAGGCTTGTGCAACTGAGGCAGGAGGCTTGTGCAACCATTCTGCTGCAAAATGGCGCTGATCCAAATATTATGGATGTCTTTGGAAGGACTGCTCTACACTATGCTGTGTATAATGAAGATACATCCATGATAGAAAAACTTCTTTTATATGGTACAAATATTGAAGAATGCAGCAAGGTATAGGTCAACCAACGTTATTTTCAAACTATCTGAAATGCATTTATTTTAACATTGACACATGTAAGGGTCAATTTTTCATATTTGGAAGCTCAAACATTCCTTCAATGAAAATATTTTGAAATGCCTTAACTGTCTAAGATTTTACTTTAAATATTGGAACTTTTAAAGAAGCATTATAGGGTACAGCTTTTTTTCATGCACTTACGGTAAATAATTATGAAAACAAATGAATTACAATGAATTTATAATTCATGACAACTGAATTTGGGAAAGGTAATAGTTAAGTGTTTTCCCACTAAATTACTTTTTTTCTAATCAGTGTGAAGTGACACAGGAAAGTAAAATTGGCCCTTATAAATAGGCTTTATTTTAAATTTCAAAGAAAATTAAAGCATTTCACAATAAATGTACATCTTGTTGCTTTTGACAAGTATTGTATGTGAAGGTGATTTCATTTGAAAGTGATTCCTCTGTGGAAAGGCTTAAGAGGGAAAATGAAGAAAAGGAGAGCAATCAGAAATGCACAAGCTAATTTGGAAATAAGGTAATGAGGGAAAATACTGTGGAGAGGGTTTTTGTGTGTTTTGTTGTTTGTTTTCAATTTATATGTTTAGACAAAGATCGCTTCAGTTTTGGGGATAATTATTCTTACTTTGGGAAAGAGTTTGTGAGTTGTAAAATTGCCTAGGGATCAATTTTGGGAGGACTCTGAGGAAACCAGGTTGGCAGTGAATAGTGGTGATGAAGTGGCACACACTTCAGCAGAGAGAACACACAATTAATGGACATTATTCAATTCTGGCAGAAACAGCCACTTAGATAAGCATCTAAACTCTACTCTCAAGTCCAGAATGTCTTGATGGGCATGTGGGAGACAAGGAGCTTATAAATAGTGAATTCAAATTGGATTTTGAGTTTACTAGTCTCTTCTCTACCCCTACCCAGGAAAAGTAAATGAAGTTTTCAGTGAATGGCTCTATCTTTTGCTCTTTCCTCTTTTTGGCCAAATCCCAAATGATAAAGGGAATTTGCCACGTGGGTGAGAGATGAGACTGAAGCGATTATCAACTGTGCTGGTTCGCAGTTAGAACTGTGCATGACAGTAACCTGGGGAAATTACAAGCAAATCTCTAAGTCTAGGATAGCCCCTGAAGATTTTAATACAGTAAATCTAATATTTACTATTAAATATTACTGGACATGTATGTTTTAAAATATTTCCTTGACGCTGGGCGTGGTGGTGCCTCTAGCCAGAGCGACAGAATAAGACACTGTCTCCAACAACAACAACAATAAAAAATTTCTTGAGACACTGATAAGCTGCTGGTTAAGAACCACTGAATAAATAAGTGTAATATAAATTCCCATATCTCAAACACGTAAAAAATCTCTAGAAGAGTTGGATGATAGATGCTGCTTCCTTTAAATTTCTCCTTTCCAATAATATTAGCCTGACCTTTATCTGTCTCTACCTCTGTGGTTGGGAAGTTAAAAGGACTATTATTTGCAGTATCTATCATCATAAGAATAACACCTTTTCCTTGCCACCGTCACTTATTTGCTGCCATTCATAGGGTCATTAGAAATTTGCTATTGTGGACTCTTAATAAGTAGAGACTGACTCTTTCAGGACTTTGAGTCTCTTTGTTATCATTCTGGTGATTAGGTCAATACATCATTATTAAAAGCGGGGCTCTCTCAATTACAATAGGAAAAAATTCTAAACCATTTTTTAAAGCTGAAGCTCTATTGCGGACTGCCTCAGTATGTCAGTTAAGTACATAGAACTATGGCATAATCAGGATAGCAGTTTTAAACACTGAAAACCATGAAGTTAGTAAGAATACAGAGAATACATATAGGTCATTATTAGAGCTTTAATTGATAAGCCATTGCATTTTTATTTCTGATTTATATTTTACGTAAAATAAAAGAAATTAGGTTACAATATAGAAACTAGAATAATAATTTAATATTATTTTAATAATTTAGTTGCAGCTGTCCTATGAACTAATTACCCATTTGGTGAACAATGTGGGAAAATTAAACAAATTATAAATGAATGAATGTTGTAAAAGTGCTCAAAGTGGGTATTATGACTCTTAGTAACAATTTTTATTGCATTCTTGGGCCTATTTTGGAAAAAAAAATCTGAAACTAAAGAAAGGAAGTATTTTACATGAAAATACTTGTTTTATATACAATCGCTTGGAGACATATCCATAGCAAATATAAAAATACAAGGTCTGTAGTCTAAATGTGTCCCATAGATGTGTTTAGTTTGCCTCTATAAATGGTCTCAACATGGAAGGTTTAGGAGACTCGTGCACAGATCTGGATTCCAGGCTTCTCTTCAAGAATCCAATCTGGTGTCCCTTGAGCCTATCTCAAGTTTAGGATGCTATGCAGAGGTTGCCCCTTTCTATGAGGCATGTGGTCTCCATTTTGCTACTGTGCCTACCTAGGTACTTCACTTCCTCAGGTCATCTCCCTTGCCTCTGTAGGGATGACTTTACAAGCCCTGTTTTATAATATATTTTAGTAAATATTTCAAGGTTTTCAAGACATTTTATATTTATTTAAATTTAGAGTCTATATTTTATATAAATCCCTTGGTAATCGGGTTGAACTTTTGAATTTAGATGGTGGTATTTTATAAACTATTTTTCTTTATATATACCATAAATAATCATCTTCCCATTAGAATGCATGTAAGCTTTTTAAGGTGAATCGTGGTATAGTTGCATAGGTCATGCATATTGCAGGCAACGTTATATTTTTCTCTTCAGCATTGCCTCCTAAAAATGCAAGTAATTGGCCGGGCGCCGTGGCTCACACATGTAATCCTAGCACTTTGAGAGGCCGAGGCTGGTGGATCACGAGGTCAGGAGATTGAGAACATCCTGGCTAACACAGTGAAACCCCCTCTCTACTACAAATACAAAAAATTAGCCGGGTGTGGTGGCACACGCCTGTAGTCCCAGCTACTCGGGAGGCTGAGGCAGAAGAATTGCTCGTGCTTGAATCCGGGAGGCAGAGGTTGCAGTGAGCCGAGATGGCACCACTGCACTCCAGCCTGGGCGACAGAGTGAGACTCCATCTCAAATAAATAAATAAATAAATAAATAAATAAAAGATGCAAATAATTTAGTGGCTTTCATTATGCTATAAATAATTCATATAGGTCATTATTAGAGCTTTAATTGATAAGCCATTGTATTTTTATTTCTGATTTATATTTTACCTAAAATGTAAAAAGTAAGAATTAATATGGAAACTAGAATACAAATAAATTTTTAAAGGAGTTATGTACCAGGGTCCTAAGATTATAATTACATAAATATTTGCATCAGGGTCCTAAGATTGTAATTGAGAATAACATTTCATACAGAGCTTTCTGACAGCTAAGATAAAAATATTACTAGAGAGAACTCATGGACTATTTAATAATAAGCAGTGAAAGTTCATTTGAAGCCTATCTCTATTAATTCAGAGCCCGGCCCTCCGAATTAAAAAGAGATAGGCTTCAAATGAACTGTCAATCGTGTCAGAATCTCAGATGACAAAGCTCCTGGGATCAGGAGCACCTGACATTGTCATCTGAGATTCTGACACCATTGATAGAAGAGAATGAGGCAAGTGTGTATCACCCAGAGGAAACCTCCACCTTTACTGGTAAGCTCTCACAACTGTATCCCTGAAACTCTCATTTCTCAAATGTTAATGTTCTCCAAAATAAGTATTTACAAATAGGGATTAGGTGAAGTTCAAAAGATTTCTCAAATACTGGACACATAATGCACAGTTTTGTAACATTTTTCAAACATGGGTGATCATGGAGTCTTTCTTTTGGGGTATAATGTTCAACTTCTGGTTAAGTAAATATCCTTTGGAATATATTAACAGTTTAAGAAACATTGCTCTATAGATAATAATTTAGATCATTAATAAAAATACCTGAGACATTTATTACTGTGTCTTAGAGTTTGGGGACATAGAGAAAAAAATACAGCTCTTTTCCTCAAGAAGCTCTTGGTTCAGGTGGGAAACAATAAAATCCTTGAAACATGCCATGCTAAATGCTGTGACAGAAGCAAAGATTTTTGGAACTGGGAAATGTTTGAAGTGAGTTTTGGAGATGACCAGAGTTCTTGTGGTGAGGCAGAGGAGGTTGTTTCCAGGGGAAGGAGCAGAACATAGAAAAGCACCGAGGAGTGAAAAGAAAGGGACTACCTCTTATGTCCTTTCAATTGTATATATTTAAGCTCACAGGATCTTACATAAGGTTTTCAGTTCAGTTGATAAATATGTAATTTTGTGATTATAAATTGTTGCTGTTGTTTTACAGTATAAATATCCACCACTGTTACTCGCCGTGAGTAAAAGAAAACTGAAAATGGTGGAAGTTTTATTGAAGAAAAATGCAAATATAAATGCAATTGATTATCTTAGCAGGTACAGACCTTAGTTCTTATTGTGTTGTTTTTAAACCTGAGTGTCATTTTAGAGTGGTAGCGGTCACTCATTCACAAATATTGTATTAATAAGAAGACTAACTTTTAATCATTGGGATATAGTGAGAAATATCAACACAGATTATCACTTAGGTAGAAAAACAATTATTTGGACGGAGTAACATAAAGAACAGTGTATAGCAGGATTCGTCTCTCTCTATAGACATTATACACATAAAAGGCTTCTATATATAGAAAGCTCTGTATATTGATAGATGTTTGTTATTTGTAATATGATGTGGTGTTATTTATAATGTAATAATGTGATGCTTTTGATTGTATGATCTTATGTTAGCTAAAGGGGTTTCATGTTAATTTTTCATTTCTACTGTGTCTTGATGTTGTTTTTAATTGATATGGGGAGAGGGAGAAAAGATAGCTTTAAATGGATAAAACTTTACTTTAATGAAGACAAGCTTTAGGTTCGCACAGGACTGGGTTTAATCCCTAGCTTTCCCACTTGCTAGATGTGTGACCTTGGTAACATTACTTATCACCAAGTATGTTTTCTTCTGTGAAAAGGAGGGTAATAATATATCCTTCAAGGGTGGTTGTGTGTAAGTAACATTATATATATATAATGTTAGAATGTCCAGCTAACAGAGCAAGGTGCTGATGTTTTGGAAACAGTGGCTGAGCATATAAGTATGTGCTTATATATATATATATAGACACACACACATATGTGTGTGTATATAATATATATTATATATGTACACACATTGTAATGTGTAAGTATATAATGTAACATCATATATATTATATATAATATATACAATATGTATTTTATAGATAATATATAATATACTATATATTATATATTTTATAGATAATATATTTTATAGATAATATATAATATACAATATATATTTTATATATATATGATGTTACTTATACACAACCACCCTTGAAGGATATATTATTGTCCTCCATATATAGTGTTTATTTAAATGCCTAGCACGTGCTTATCAGCATCATTAACTGAAGCTACACCTACTACTATTAGCATTCCTATTAATATTATTGTTTTAAGCCTGCAGATAGCTCTTATCTGACCCTTTAGCTGATTTTGCATTATAATATATAGTATCAGACTAGGGAAGAAATGAATAATTTTTCACTGAAATTTGCCTACTGTAGATAGGTGGCCTGAGCATAGTTTCTTGCCCATCAAAGGACTTTAAGTTAGCAACTTTATGTCACACCACAGTGGGACAAGAGGCTTCCTTTTTGTTCCTTGCTTTTAACCTTTGTGGTAACTTGCAAAGATAAACCCTTGAGCACCGAAGATGCTTGTTTCTTAGTACACGTAATTGGGTTAATTCTACATGGACAGGCAACATATTAAGTTGATAAAGTATATAAACTTAGCTTTTAAAATGTCATTAAAGTTTTTAATTACCTCTCTGTTATTTTAGATCAGCCCTCATACTTGCTGTTACTCTTGGAGAAAAAGATATAGTCATTCTTCTGCAGCACAATATTGATGTGTTTTCTCGAGATGCGTATGGAAAGACTGCAGAAGATTATGCCATTGAGGCTGAGAATAGAGTGTAAGTCTTTACATAAAAAGGCTAGTGAACACTAAATTGAAGTTTAAAATAATTGTAACAATTGCATCTTATATATCAGGTGAGATTTCATAGTTTGGTTCAAGTAGCTTTCAAGTGACAAATTTTCAAGTTTTTAAGTTTTCGAGAGTTGTGCAACTTTGTCAGCCAGAAATCAAGCAAAAGGCTAGATAAGTAGCAGTAGGTGCAGGATTCTTGATATTGGAACTTTTAGGACTTTTCTCCTTAGGGATTCCAATGTTGTACATTTTATTTCAAGTATAACCCCTATGCATAGGATAAAGTAGTTTCACATCTTTGATTTTTCTAATTAGTTATTTGGGTCTCAAAATGTCCAGTTTATCAAAAAATCTTGTGCTGTGTACTGGGGACCATCTACTATAGCCTGATCATTGAATTTTTCAAGAACCTAAGGGGTTCCCTAAGTCCAAGGAAGACAATCAGTGTCTACAAGTCAGAAGGAGAAGGGGAAAGGACATTCTAATCATTGCTTTGTTTTCATTGATTCTGTTGCTGCTTTCTTGCCATTGAAAGTACTCTTGCAGTCTGGTAATGATTAACCTTTGCCACCAGGATGCCCTTTCTGTTTGAGATCCCTCAATCTTCATGTTGATCCATAAAAAGGCTTCAAAGTTACAACTATTTTTTTTAGTTCACTTACACATACTTATATGCTCAGCCATTGTTTGCAAAACAGCAGAACCTTGCTCTGTTAGCTGGATATTCTAACTTTATCAACATACATACTGAGCAAATTGACACTTTCACTCACACTCAAAACCTGATGTAAAGCCCACATTTTAACCTGGGCTTCTAGACCTTCATGGTGAGTTATTTTTTGAGTCCCTTTTTTTTTTCTCTTCAAAGCAAATATTAGTTGGGATGGTTCTAAACTGTCAGAGATATTCAAATAATGTAGAAAGAGATGACAGTTTTTTTCTTTATTGCTACCAGATCTGTACCCTGAGACTTTTTAAATAAACAGTGTAAGAGCTTTTCTCAGGTAATGGAAGCTTCTATGCCATCCTTCCTTAGAGTAGGAGGCATCAACTTGCGGTTGGCCCCTCAAGTGATCTGTTTTCTATAATAATGAAGATCTCCCAAGCTGCTTGCATCACTATCTCAAGTTTGTAAAATATTTTCGGATTCTACCTCACAGGAAGCCATTCATCGGAATTATCTAAGTCTCAAGTTGGTTAGTAAGATTTAACAGAGCTAACCCTCATCCATGACTTATCAGCATTTATAGGTAAAAGTAAGGCTTTGTGCTTGCTTTGGCAGCACAAATACTAAAATTGGAACAATATGGAGAAAATTAGCATGGTGAAGCATTTCATATTTTGCAGTCACGGGAAGGTCATTTGACTGTTTGCTGGCTAGCTAAGTCATAGTTTGAATCGAAACAAAATGAGTGGCCCCTTATATTAGAATTGTGATTTTTCACTAGAAAAATATTTGTGTAAGGTGATCTATAAACTGAGAATGGAGATAAGTAACACATGGGGTGTTGTGTAAATATTTTGTTAGTATGTATCTTGGAAATGAGAAAATGTCAACTTTCATCTACTTCATGGAACTTAAAAAAAAATGAAAGTAGGGTTCTGTCTTCCGTGTCAATTGGAGATAACATCACTGATGGAGATTAGCCATCATTCTAGCAAACATCTGCTGGTTCGTTAGAGTCTGTAGAGAAGTAACAGTGGTAGCCCAAGCCAGATCTTGACATCTGTTAGTTTTCTGCCCTTGGAATTGATGAGCTCAATAATAGTGAACAGTCGTGTTACGTATTTTAATGAAATAATTTATTCCTAAATTTATTTATGAATTATGAAATAGTTGAGATGCCCTGAATTATAAGCCACAAATAGAACAATAAGCAGAATTAGGACTTAACATTTTTCTTAAACTGAAGCATTTGAATATTAGAACCTATGAAAAAATACACATTGGGTTTGATTTGGGATTTCAAAATAGTTTCAGCAATGAAGTTCAAGAACAAATTCCACTGCTTTCCTATTTCTCTGTGAATGTTAAAAATGCTACTGCATTAAACCTATATAACAACCTAGTGAAAGAAGGCAGTAAAATCTAGAAGAAGACATTGTGCCTAAGAGAAGCAACTTGTTTAAGAGCAAATACCTGTTGGCTGTAGAGCCAGGAAGGTGACTTTCCATTATGTCAAGCTGATGTGAGATAGTTTGCTGAGCTATACTGCCTTCACTTCATGAGTACTTCACCTGTTTTTATTATTTAATTAGAAAGGTACTAAGAAGTTTGTAGAGCTTACAGAAGAGAAGTGTATAGGATAATTAACATCCTGATATTGTTCAAGATACTCTAATAATTTAGTATATTTGGTAAATGTTTTTGATAATAGTATTAAAATATTAATTTCATTTATTTTTATGCATAGCATTTTCGAATTAATTTCTGAATACAAAAGAAAGAAATATGAAGAGCTTTCTATAAATAGCAATCCAGGTAAGATTTCTGATAGTGAATTACTCTTGATGGTACTACCATAGATAAAAAAGAATAAAGATGTTTTGATTACAAAAAAGCAGTTTAAAAAAATCACTGTTTAAATTGCACACATTTAAAAAATACTTAGTAGTCTAGATTTTATAATTATTTAAAAAGTTAATTGTAGGTAATTTATAATCTCAGTATTGTTTGAAAAAAATTATTAATTATGGTTCCTAATATTCTAGATTATCTTTTTGTGTAAAGAAGAAAACAAATTTTTAAGTTATTATGTTGTATGTTTTTTTATAGTCACATAATAATGAATTAGACTTTTTATATAATTAGAACTTCTATTTAATTTGTAAAATAAATTCTTTGCAATTAGTAAATGAATCAATAATTACAGTTGACCCTTGAACAACATGGGATTTAGTGCTGCCAATCCCATGCTGTTGAAAATACATATTTGGTATGTTACATATATTATATATTGTATTCTGAGTACAAGAAAGTAAGCTAGAGAAAGGAAGCTTTTGCGGTAGTTAAAGCTGTAGTTTCCTTGTAGTTCGGTGCTTGAACTACTATCAATCTAGTGTAAGGTGTTCACCCATCCGTGGTAAAATAAAGCAAATTTACTCCATTTACTCATTTTAAAATGTTGGTCTTTTTCTTGCCCTTATGCCTTCTTCATTTGTTTTACTTAATTTTTTATTTATAAAAAAACAATAATAGTTGATAGGAACTTTTTTTCATGTGAAAACCATCAGTGAAGAGGCCATGTTGATCTAGGAAATATAAACATATTTATTTGGTGGCAGTAGAAATATAAAACAGAAGCAGAAAAGAGGTACAGTTAATATGATTTAGTGAACGTTTGTAAAACATTAGTGGGGAGAGAGAAATCTTGGATCATTCATAGGTTTCCAGGTTGTGTACTGGCCTTTATACTGCACACGAGAAAGGAGTAGGACGTGTTCACTGAATGGAGAAGTACAGCTGGTCAACAGGGAAGAAAAACTTCCCTTCCCTCCAAATCTGAGGTTGGAGATGCAGACGTAGAATGATGTTATTATAATTATTAGGCAAAGTCATCGATCTCAATGAGCTGTCCATGATGCAGACGTAGAATGAGAAGCTATCCTGTGACAAAACCCTGGGAATGTCAACATTCCCTCCCGCCCCCAGGAAAAAAAGAGTTGGTAAAGGAGAATGAGCAGTGGCTAGAGGAAGGTAGGAGAGGAGTCAGAGGAAGTGATGTGGCAAAAATAAAAAATGTGAGAATTTTAAGGAGGGAGTATCAATTCTAACAAGTAAGATTACTGAAAAGCCAATTAGATTTAACTGTTAAAAGCTCTTTGGCGGTACCCTTTTCAAAAGAACCATTTTTGAGATGTAATGTGGGCTATTGATGTGATTGCTATGTCTGGTGTCCAAATATGGAGGAACAAATCTACCAAGATCCTGCGTAACTCTTTTGTAACTGCAGAAGCTACGTGCACAGGGTCAGGGAAAATGGTCTTGACTTCTGAGTACATGTGCCCACACTTTTACAGATTGTCAAAACCTAAGGGTAATGTGTGAGAAAAACTGTGGTCTTCTTATCTGCTCCTTGTGGAAATACTTAGTTTGTACTGAAATCCCTGATAAGTTCTTCTGGATTCATTCTGAAACAAAAGTCTGGCAGCAGTAACTGGAACCAGCTTGTCCAAAGCACATACATCCCGACTCCCTCCAACATGGAATCATAACACAGCCGCATTTCGAGAGTTTCAAGTTTCAATCAGAAGTAGTCTACAGACGTGTGCATGTGTCTTTATAGCAGCATGATTTATAATCCTTTGGGTATATACCCAGTAATGGGATGGCTGGGTCAAATGGTATTTCTAGTTCTAGATCCCTGAGGCATCGCCACACTGACTTCCACAATGGTTGAACTAGTTTACAGTCCCACCAACAGTGTAAAAGTGTTCCTATTTCTCCACATCCTCTCCAGCACCTGTTGTTTCCTGACTTTTTAATGATGGCCATTCTAACTGGTGTGAAATGGTATCTCATTGTGGTTTTGATTTGCATTTCTCTGATGGCCAGTATGATGAGCATTTTTGCATGTGTTTTTTGGCTGCATAAATGTCTTCTTTTGAGAAGTGTCTGTTCATATCCTTTGCCCACTTTTTGATGGGGTTGTTTGTTTTTTTCTTGTAAATTTGTTTGAGTTCATTGTAGATTCTGGATATTAGCCCTTTGTCAGATGAGTAGGTTGCAAAAATTTTCTCCCATTCTGTAGGTTGTCATATTATTAAAGCCGTAAAGATAAAATGAGAGTTGATACTCAATGAAACTGATGTGAGTGAATAAAACTATGAAACAGTGTGTCTGTGGGAGAGAGGAGGACATGGGGCTGCTATTGTGAAGAAGGAATTTGTACAAGTTAGTCCATTTTCTGTAACTTTTATATTCTAATAAAGGAAAACCATATCTTCATATTTATAAAAATGAGATTTTACTGGTTCGATCACAGGGGTGGTGAGAATAATGAAGAACAAAATGTGGAAGGCAAAGAATGAAGACCAGATAGTGAGATTAGATTTATCAACAAAAAAGAGTGCAAGTGGGGTGGGATGGTGTAAATAAAGATAGCAGCTGGCTAGGTGTTTGGGGATTTCTGATGAGGAAACCTGAGAAAACTCACTTTATGTGGACCTGGTATATTCACACTCGAACAGAATATTGGATTATTGTTGCTTCAGAGCTTACTGGAAGCAGAAGGTGGAAGAATGAGAGTAAACCACAGGGACTCAATTCTTCTTTCTGTAGGGGTCACACATCAACAATAGGATAGGTGCTTCATGTTAGCAAAATGCGATGCACTGCATGTCAAACTGACTGTGGAAGCAAAACAATCAAGAAATATATTTCTTAAGTATTATTTATTTATTTTTTAATTTTATTATTATTATACTTTAAGTTTTAGGGTACATGTGCACAACATGCAGGTTTGTTAAAATGTAACTGTCAATAATCATGGCAAATATTTTGATATATAAAAGGTGATTAACATGAAAAAAGCCTCTGATGTTTCAAATATTTTGGTTAGATTTGTTTTATGGGAATCTAATTACACATTAGGTATTTGGAGTGTAATGTATACATTTTTTGCATAAGTGAATGAAGAGATGGCAGGAGGGCTAAAGTTGAGAATCCAGGAAATGGAAAAACACCAGAAGCCTGCATGACTGTGGACAACATGAGTATTTTTGTTAACTATGCTTCTGTATGTAGATATCTGAACTAATGAACTGAGAATACATCCTGCAAGCAGAAGTGAATGATACATTTTAATGAAATTGATAGTTTTTAAGTTAGAGGACAAAATGAAAGACAGGAGAACTATTGTAGTATTTTAGTATAAATGATTCTTGGGTGATTTCTTTAGGGTACACCATAGTGTTCTACCATGGGCTTTGACATTTATCCTTCTGGGGTCCTATTTGGTCCTCTTGTTTAACATCACGTTTTTTGGCTTCAGTTAAGAGGATCACATGGGTAGAGGTACTTTTCTGTGTTAGTTGTAGTCATGTGAAACCTAATCTCTCTCTTGAAATCTGGATTACATGTTTTATGAAACCTATATTGTGATTTCCATGTGTATATTCCTGTCATGTCTGTATGCTAACGAAAACAAGAGCAAAAGCAACCCAGAGCCTAATAGGTAACAGTTTCAAGACCAAGCATGAAGATTTCAGCTGGATACAAACACTACATAGTGGATGGTGGGCTGTGTCATATTTACATGTACTTAATTATGTGTCCCTTTTGCTTTGTAGAATCTTCTGAGCGACCTCCTTTATGCACGATAAACAAATGTATTTTCATCTTTAATTAACAAAATGCTTTGTGACATATACATGATATATTAATCATTATGTTGTAAAACTCATTCAGCTTACCCTGAAAGAAGCAGATCCCAGTTCAAAAGTAGCCATAAGAAGGAAGGGTTCACCACCTCCAGGAAAAGGTAAATTTGCCAATACAAATTTCTTCTGGAAAGAAGGATATGAATATATTGGAAATGTTCATAGTCTTCTGATTCTTACTTCTTTTACCCCAATGAGATAGAAGGATTTGATCTAAATGATGCTGATGCTGTTGTTAGTGTCTATGCTTATAAAATGATATTTAGAAGAATAAGGAAAAGAAATTTTTAAAATGTGAGCTCTAGCTCAGATGCTTTTCCTTTTAGGTTGTGATAAAGATCCCAATGTGGAATTTGTATGCATGTTAGGGGTTCAAGGAGGTGAATTTTGAAACTATAAATATTTTTCAGTGCTTCAATTTCTGGTTGCAATACTGTCCTTTACCTAGAGAAAAGCTATACCTGCTGACATTACAATTGTGTTAGAACTTCAACTTCTTTATGTCAGTGTTGTCACACTAAGAACCTTTGAATCTTCACTCAATCACATGCTCTGATTACCAGCTTGAATTTCTGCATGTGTATGTGTGTGTGTGCTTTTGTTTGTGAGTTTGGGTGTGTGTGAACACCTCTGATTCTGGAAAACGAATAAAGTCATTAATCATTTTTTGGTGACTCTTTGGAAGATACAGGGTTTTAAAGCAATGATTCTGAGCTGTTTTAGCCTTAGAATCTTTTATACTACTACAATTCATTGCCTACAGGTAACCAACAACCTGAATTAAAGTTGGTTTGTTTGTTTTGTATTATACTTTAAGTTCTGGGATACATGTGAAGAACATGCAGGTTTCTTACATAGGTATACATGTGCCATGGTGGTTTACTGTACCCATCAACCCATCAGCTACATTAGGTATTTCTACTAATGCTGTCCCTCCCCTAGGACCCCACCCCCCTGACAGGCCCTGGTGTGTGATGTTCCCCTCCCTGTGTCCGTGTGTTCTCATTGTTCAACTCCCACTTACGAGTGAGAAAATGTGGCGTTTGATTTTCTTTTCCTGTGTTAGTTTGCTGAGAATCATGGTTTCAGGCTTCATCCATGTCTTTGCAAAGGACATGAACTCATCCTTTTTATGGCTGCATAGTATTCCATGATGTGTATATGCCACATTTTCTTTATCCAGTCTATCACTGATGGGCATTTGGGTTGGTTCCAAGTCTTGGCTATTGTGAATAGTGCTGCAATAGACATACATGTGCATGTGTCTTTATAGTAGAATGATTTTTAATCTTTGGGGTATGTACTCAGTAATGGGATTGCTGGGTCAAATGATATTTCTGGTTCTAGATCCTTGAAGAATCACCACACTGTCTTCCACAATGGTTGAAATAATTGACACTCCCACCAACAATATAAAAGCATTCCTATTTCTCCACATTCTCTCCAGCATCTGTTGTTTCCTGACTTTTTAATGATTGCCATTCTAACTGGCATGAGATGGTATCTCATTGTGGTTTTGATTTGCATTTCTTTAATGATCAGTGATTATGAGCCTTTTTTTCATATGTTTACTGGCTGAATAAATGTCTTCTTTTGAACATATCCTTCACCCACTTTTTGATGAGGTTGTTTGTTCTTTTCTCGTAAATGTGTTTAAGTTCCTTTTAGATTCCGGATGTTAGCCTTCTGTCAGATGGAGAGATTGCAAACATCTTCTACCATTCTGTAGGTTGCCTGTTCACTCTGATCATAGTATTGGAAGTTCTGGCCAGGGCAATCAGACAAGACAAAAAAATAAAGGGTATTCAAATAGGAAGAAAGGAAGTCAAATTGTCTGTGCAGATGACATGACTGTATATTTAGGAAACCAAATAATCTCAGCCCCAAATCTCCTTTGGCTGATAAGCAACATAGCAAAGTCTCAGGATACAAATTCAGTGTGCAAAAATCACAAGCATTCCTATACACCGATAAAAGACAAACAGCCAAATCATGAGTGAACGCCCATTCACAATAGCTACAAGAGAATAAAATACCTAGGAATACAACTCACAAGGGATGGGAAGGACCCCTTCAAGGATAACTACAAACCACTGCTCAAGGATATAAGAGAGGACACAAACAAATGGAAAAACATTCCATGCTCATGGATAGGAAGAATCAATATCATGAAAATGGCCATACTGCCCAAAGTAATTTATAGGTTCAGTGCTATAGACTACCATTGACTTTCTTCACAGAATTAGAAAAAACTACTGGAAATTTCACATGGAACCAAAAAAGAGCCCATATAGCCAAGACAATCCTAAGCAAAAAGAACAGAGCTGGAGGCATCATGCTACCTGGCTTCAAACTATGCTACAAGGCTATAGTAATGAAAACAGCATGGTACGGGTACCAAAACAGGGATATAGACCAATGGAACAGAACAGAGGCCTCAGAAGTAACACCATACATCTACAACCATATGATCTTTGACAAACCTGACAAAAAACAATCACTGGGGAAAAGATTACCTATTTAATAAATGGTGTTGGGAGAACTGGCTAGCCTTATGCAGGAAAATGAAACTGGACCCCTTCCTTACACCTCATACAAAAATTAACTCAAGATAAATTAAAGACTTAAATGTTTAAGTAAGACCTAAAACCATAATAACCCTAGAAGAAAACCTATGCAATACCATTCAGGACATTGGCATGGGCAAAGACTTCATGACTAAAACACCAAAAGCAATGGCAACAAAAGCCAAAATTGACAAATGGGATCTAATTAAACTAAGGAACTTGTGCAGTTTTATTTGGGAGTGTGCATGAGGTACCTCTGAGTTTTAAAAATGAAGAAAGTAAGTAGTCATGCTTTCCTGACTCTTTGGTAGACACAGCCTTTTAAAACGGTGATTCTGAGCTGTTACGGTTTTGGGTTTTCTATAATATTAAAGCTTACTGCCGACATGTAACCAAGAGCTTGAATTAATTTAAAAGAAAAAAAGAAATCACCCAAATGCACATTAAAAACCTCTTACAACATAAGTGCACATTCATAGATAACATGTAGAACTTGATTTTGTGTGTTACAAACTTGTAGAAAAGTTCAGGCAGTGCACTTAATGTATGCAACTTGGTCTTTGTAAAATCAGTGATATATATTTCAGATCTATCCACATTGACCCAGTGAGGTATTTCTTGATTTATTGTATGATCTCATGATATGCCATGTGATGACTACAGCATATTATGCTCTCTTCATGCTGATACCATATGGACTTAAATATGATGACATACCAACATGGATATGCTTATGTGGTTGCTTTTATTGATTTGTACTATATTAGGAATGAAACAGAAGTATTGGAAATCCTAGCAAGCATAGCTGTATTTCTCCCATGGCTGTGTTGATGGCAACTGTTTCCCCCTTAAAGCATGTCTTTTTGACATGTCCTGACTCTGAGAAAATCCAATGTGTGCTTTTCAGATAATAACAGTAAGGAGAGGAAATGGCCAATCAAAGTGTTACTTGTCCTCTCGGCTCCCCTTCGTGAATGTTAAACTCTAAACTACTCAGATCACAATTTAGAACCCCTTTGTTGATCCCTATAGAGTGTTCCCGGATGTCAAATGACAAATAGGCCTTTGATGAAGAAACACCCTGTAAAGCCATATTGCTCTGGTTTTTGTGTGTGAGTGTGTGTGTGTGTGTGTGTATTTTTTTCTCTCCTGAAAACTGTAAATAGAGGAATTTTCATTACAAATGAAAATGTTTCTGTTCCATATTTATTTCCAGTCTAATATACTTTGCTCTTCTTGGATCTAGTAAGGATCTCAGCTTGACTTACTTATACCTGCAAAAAATTATGTCAATGCTTCATTTTTCATGTCAATTACTGACATATTTTCAAGTCTTCACAAGTTATTTCTGAAGATTTTGGTGCATCAAGGAGAGACTGTCATTGTAGTTAAAGAAGTTTTTAAATAGGTTATATTCAATAAAATTTCAGAGCTTGTTTCTCTGGAAAGCATAGACATAGTGGTGTTATGGGTAGTTAAATTTAAAATAGCTCCACAAAGTGTTGTGTACGTAAAAGTGTTCATATCCTGGAAAATTCTAATCTACTGCTCAGTACTGTCTCCTGGAGAGGAAAATAGGTAAGATAGGCTGCTGAGCCTATGATAATAACTCATAATATGAGGTGAAAGCATAGAGACAAAATGAGAGACGATAGATACTCAAACTGATGTGAGTGAAGAACAGCTGTGAAACAGTATCTATGGGAGAGAGGAGGCCATGGGGCTGCTTTTGTGAAGAAGGAATTTGTACACATTAGTCAAGTGTCTGACACATTTAACATTTTAATAAAGCAAAACCTTATATTCACATGTGTCAGAATGGGATTGTACAGATGTCACAATACAGTGGTGGTGAAAATAATGAAGAAACGAATGTGGAGGTCAAAGAATCAAGTCCACCAATATGGATATTAGATTTATGAACGAAAAAGTGTGTATGTCAAATTGGGCAGGTGTAAACAAAGAAAGCAGCTAGCTAGGTAATTTGGAGGTTTCTAATGAGGAGACTTGTGGGAAGTCACTTAATGGAAAGCAGAAGTTGGAAGGATGAGGGTGACCCACAGGGTCTCATTTCTCCTCCCTAGAAGTTTTGCACATCAATGATACATGCTTCGTTCACATCAGTTAGCATATTGGGATACAGCTTAATCGAAAAAGTGTTTTTTTGTTTTTTGGTTTTTTTTTAAAGCTGTGTTTGCTGAGGTAGTTATTTCGTAAAAGAACCTGAGAGACCCCTATGGTATATCATATGAAACTAGATTTAGAAAAAAGGAATCAAAGAATGCATTTTTAGAGTACTAAACAGATAACTGCCAATAATCATGACAATCATGACACACACACACACACACACACACACACACATATATATATGCATTATGTCATATTGGTTGGGTATTTATAAGAAAAGAAGTCTGTAGTGATTTAGAAACTTTGTTCTTTTAGCTTAGGATTGACTTGGCGATGCGGGCTGTGAAGAAAGTCATTGGTAGCTTGATGGGGATGGCATTGAATCTATAAATTACCTTGGGCAGTATGGCCATTTTCACGATATTGATTCTTCCAACCCATGAGCATGGAATGTTCTTCCATTTGTTTGTATCCTCTTTTATTTCATTGAGCAGTGGTTTGTAGTTCTCCTTGAAGAGGTCCTTCACATCCCTTGTAAGTTGGATTCCTAGGTATTTTATTGTCTTTGAAGCAATTGTGAATGGGAGTTCACTCATGATTTGGCTCTCTGTTTGTCTGTGATTGGTGTACAAGAATGCTTGTGATTTTTGTACATTGATTTTGTATCCTGAGACTTTGCTGAAGTTGCTAATCAGCTTAAGGAGATTTTGGGCTGAGACGATGGGGTTTTCTAGATATACAATCATGTCATCTGCAAACAGGGACAATTTGACTTCCTCTTTTCCTAATTGAATACCCTTTATTTCCTTCTCCTGCCTGATTGCCCTGGCCAGAACTTCCAGCACTATGTTGAATAGGAGTGGTGAGAGAGGGCATCCCTGTCTTGTGCCAGTTTTCAAAGGGAATGCTTCCAGTTTTTGCCCATTCAGTATGATATTGGCTGTGGGCTTGTCATAGATAGCTCTTATTATTTTAAGGTACGTCCCATCAATACCTAATTTATTGAGAGTTTTTAGCGTGAAGCGTTGTTGAATTTTGTGAAAGGCCTTTTCTGCATCTATTGAGATAATCATGTGGTTTTTGTCTTTGGTTCTGTTTATATGCTGGATTACATTTATTGATTTGCGTATGTTGAACCAGCCTTGCATCCCAGGGATGAAGCCCACTTGATCATGGTGGATAAGCTTTTTGATGTGCTGCTGGATTCGGTTTGCCAGTATTTTATTGAGGATTTTTGCATCAATGTTCGTCAAGGATATTGGTCTGAAATTCTCTTTTTTGGTTATGTCTCTGCCAGGCTTTGGTATCAGGACGCTGCTGGCCTCATAAAATGTGTTAGGGAGGATTCCTTCTTTTTCTATCGATTGGAATAGTTTCAGAAGGAATGGTACCACCTGACTTCAAACTATACTACAAGGCTACAGTAACCAAAACAGCGTGGTACTGGTACCACAACAGAGACATAGGTCAATGGAACAGAACAGAGCCCTCAGAAATAATGCCGCATATCTACAACTATCTGATCTTTGACAAACCTGACAAAAACAAGAAATGGGGAAAGGATTCCCTATTTAATAAATGCTGCTGGGAAAACTGGCTAGCCATGTGTAGAAAGCTGAAACTGGATCCCTTCCTTACACCTTATACAAAAATTAATTCAAGATGGATTAAAGACTTAAATGTTAGACCTAAAACCATTAAAATCCTACAAGAAAACCTAGGCAATCCCATTCAGGACATAGGCATGGGCAAGGACTTCATGTCTAAAACACCAAAAGCAATGGCAACAAAAGCCAAAATTGACAAATGGGATCTAATTAAACTAAAGAGCTTCTGCACAGCAAAAGAAACTACCATCACAGTGAACAGACAACCTACAGAATGGGAGAAAATTTTCGCAACCTACTCATCTGACAAAGGGCTAATATCCAGAATCTACAATGAACTCAAACAAATTTACAAGAAAAAAACAAACAACCCCATCAAAAAGTGGGTGAAGGACATGAACAGACACTTCTCAGAAGAAGACATTTATGCAGCCAAAAAACATATGAAAAAATGCTCATCATCACTGGCCATCAGAGAAATGCAAATCAAAACCACAGTGAGATACCATCTCACACCAGTTAGAATGGCCATCATTAAAAAGTCAGGAAACAACTGGTGCTGGAGAGGATGTGGAGAAATAGGAACACTTTTACACTGTTGGTGGGACTGTAAACTAGTTCAACCATTGTGGAAGTCAGTGTGGCGATGCCTCAGGGATCTAGAACTAGAAATACCATTTGACCCAGCCATCCCATTACTGGGTATATACCCAAAGGACTACAAATCATGCTGCTATAAAGACACATGCACATGTATGTTTACTGCGGCACTATTCACAATAGCAAAGAGTTGGAACCAACCCAAATGTCCAACAACGATAGACTGGATTAAGAAAATGTGGCACATATACACCATGGAATACCATGCAGCCATAAAAAATGATGAGTTCATGTCCTTTGTGGGGACACGGATGAAGCTGGAAACCATCATTCTCAGTAAACTATCGCAAGGATGAAAAACCAAACACCACATGTTCTCACTCATAGGTGGGAATTGAACAATGAGAACTCATGGACCCAGGAAGGGGAACATCACACTCCGGGGACTGTTGTGAGGTGGGGGGAGGGGGGAGGGACAGCATTAGGAGATATACCTAATGCTAAATGACGAGTTAATGGGTGCAGCAAAACAACATGGCACATGGATGCATATGTAACAAACCTGCACGTTGTGCACATGTACCCTAAAACCTAAAGTATAATAATAATTAAAAGAAACTTTGTTTAGTTTATTTTCATAGGAATCTGATTACACATTATTTCATTGACGTGTATGTTTTTGCAAAAGTGGACGAAGAGACAGTGAGAAGGCCGAACTGCTGAATCCAGGAAATGTAAAAACCTCAGGAGTCTTCATGAGTATAAAGAAAATGATTTTTTAAATTATGACTCTAAGATTAAGTGAACTCACTTCAGATGCATTTAGAATATTTGCGTAAAGGATGATTTGATTTTTGGCTGCTCCAGGAACTACTGGAAGCAGGAAAGAGTGATAGAATTGGGATAAACCACAGTGACTCATTACTCCTCTTTGTTACTATTGGGCACCAGAGCTATATGTTTTGTTGATATTAGTTATTCAAATGAGATAAACATGAATATACATACATTGGCTTTGTTTTTCAAGCAGCTAACTATTGGATAAAATAGCAATTTAATAAAAATTCTCTAGAGAATAACATGATACTTCAACCAGACTATTTTAGAAGTGAAAATAATGTTGAATTCTTTACTTGACTCCCAAATGGTTATTTTCAATGAATATTGGAGTGATTTCCAGATGTAAAAGCTTATTTGTATCTAATGCTTGTAGCAACTTTATTTTGTATGTCAAATTTGGTAATTTGTTATACTTTTTGATGAAGCTATATTATACCTTGTTGCCATGAGTGGATGAAGAAACTTTCAGAAGGCTAAACTAGAAGATACAAGAGATGTAGGCATATTACTACACCATATGGGTGTGAGAAATAATGAATATTACATACTAGAATTCACCAAACATATATCCAAGCTGATTAAGTTAGGACACTTCCACTGAAGAGATATGAAGTGTACATTCAACTAAAGTGTCATTATATTTGTGTACCTTCTCACTGATCGATCAAGTTAAAGAGCATGATGAATGTTTGCAGTAAAATGTTCTAAATCATTCTGATATCTTGCATGAAAGACATGCAGGTGCATGTATCACCTGCTTTGACGTTGATTCCCAGGTATATGAGTTGGACTCTGATTTTAGATCACATTTGTCCTCATCACTCAGCATATCCACACTGATATTGACATGGTTTTATTTTAGTTTTAGACGTATGGAGCAAGTCATATCACATTTGATATTGTCAGTGTATATTTCTTGAAGCCTGTATTCCTATTTTCTTCAGTGTATTTCCTTCATGTTTAGTCCCAAGAAACAAAGTATAAAATATCAAAGCCTACAGTAATACAGGCAGGAGGATATAACTTGATGCTAACATGCTATCCATGCATTAATGTATGGATAACATTTATCATATGTACATATGCGTGATTATGTATCCCTTTTGCTTTTCAGTGTCTTCTCAGAAATAACCAGCTGAGAAGGTAAAGTCTCATTTATATGTTGAACTATTAACTATATAGTCTATGAAACCTACTTTATGTATTGATTATTTTGTTTCAAATCCCATTCAGGCTACCAGTGACGAGAAAGATTCTGTTTCGAATATAGCCACAGAAATGAAGGAGGAACCAATATTTGGGACGGGTAATTTTGCAAAACACATCTAATGTCATGTTCAATCAAGATAGAAGAGAACTTCCCTTCCCCAAATAAATCAGTGGGGAGTTCGTCTAAGCTGCATGTTCTGATTCAGTACGCCTGAGATTCTTCATTTGTAGTGAGTTCTCAGGTGACCCTGATGCTGCTGGTCCTTGGCCATGATCTGAGTAGTAAGATTATAGACTTCCCCACATTGAAATTGGGAAGAAGAACCATTGCAGAGCAGTTCAACACATACCAGGCTAAGGGAAAAGCATAATTTTGCTTTAATTTTACAGCATGTTTCCATCAAGAGGGGAAAGAGAATGAGATGAAGTAATAGAAATTGTAGGCATCATATTGTATTGTTATAAACAGAGGGAAAAGTGATCCTAATTACTCCATAAATACTGTAGAATGAGAACTAAGAAGACCACTGATGTAGCAATTATTTTCCTCAAGGAAGAGGGATTGTGAGGCAGGAAGGAGGAAAAAGAAGAAGGTATTTATGTAATTTTGGGGTTTCTGCTGAGGAAACCTGAGTGAACTCATTTCAGATGCATTTGGAATATTTGCATAAAAGAAGATTTGATTTTGGCTGCTCCAAGAACTACTGGAAGCAGGAAACAATGCTAGAACTGGGATAAACCACAGTGACTCATTACTCCTCTTTGTTACTATTAGGCATCAGAGATACATGTTTTGTTGACTTTAGTTATAAACATGAGATAAACTTGCATATGAATACACTGGCTTCCTTGTTCAGGGAGCTAACTCTTGGATAAAATAGCTATTGAATGAAACTTCTTTAGAGAATAACATGATACTCCCAACAAGACTATTTTAGAAACAAAAATGTTGAATTCTAATTAACTCCTAAAGTGGTCATTTTCAATGAATATTGGAGTGATTTCTGAATGTAAAACTTATTAATATCTAATGCTTGCAGCAGTTTTACTTTGTAGAAGTATGTTAACATTGGTAATTGGTGGCCCACAACAGAGAATTATCTCAATATCTCAGCAAAGAATTATGTCAATAAAGCCACAATTGAGAAGCACTGTGCTAGATTCAAATCTCTTTTTTATTTTTATTTATTTTTATTTTTTATTTTTTTTTTTATTATTATACTTTAAGTTTTAGGGTACATGTGCACAATGTGCAGGTTTGTTACATATGTATCCGTGTGCCATGTTGGTGTGCTGCACCCATTAACTCGTCATTTAGCATTAGGTATATCTCCTAATGCTGTCCCTCCCCCCTCCCCCCACCTCACAACAGTCCCCGGAGTGTGATGTTCCCCTTCCTGGGTCCATGAGTTCTCATTGTTCAATTCCCACCTAGGAGTGAGAACATGCGGTGTTTGGTTTTTCGTCCTTGCGATAGTTTACTGAGAATGATGGTTTCCAGCTTCATCCGTGTCCCCACAAAGGACATGAACTCATCATTTTTCATGGCTGCATAGTATTCCATGGTGTATATGTGCCACATTTTCTTAATCCAGTCTATCGTTGTTGGACATTTGGGTTGGTTCCAACTCTTTGCTATTGTGAATAGTGCTGCAATAAACATACGTGTGCATGTGTCTTTATAGCAGCATGATTTGTAGTCCTTTGGGTATATACCCAGTAATGGGATGGCTGGGTCAAATGGTATTTCTAGTTCTAGATCCCTGAGGAATCGCCACACTGACTTCCACAATGGTTGAACTAGTTTACAGTCCCACCAACAGTGTAAAAGTGTTCCTATTTCTCCACATCCTCTCCAGCACCAGTTGTTTCCTGACTTTTTAATGATGGCCATTCTAAGTGATGTGAGATGGTATCTCACTGTGGTTTTGATTTGCATTTCTCTGATGGCCAGTGAGGATGAGCATTTTTGCATGTGTTTTTTGGCTGCATAAATGTCTTCTTTTGAGAAGTGTCTGTTCCTGTCCTTTGTCCACCTTTTGATGGGGTTGTATTGTTTTTTTCTTGTAAATTTGTTTGAGTTCATTGTAGATTCTGGATAATAGCTCTTTATCAGATGAGTAGGTTGCAAAAATTTTCTCCCATTCTGTAGGTTGCCTGTTCACTCTGATGGTAGTTTCTTTTGCTGTGCAGAAGCTCTTTAGTTTAATTAGATCCCATTTGTCAATTTTGGCTTTTGTTGCCATTGCTTTTGGTGTTTTAGACATGAAGTCCTTGCCCATGCCTATGTCCTGAATGGTATTGCCTAGGTTTTCTTCTAGGGTTTTTATGGTTTTAGGTCTAACATTTAAGTCTTTAATCCATCTTGAATTAATTTTTATATAAGGTGTAAGGAAGGGATCCAGTTTCAGCTTTCTACATATGGCTAGCCAGTTTTCCCAGCACCATTTATTAAATAGGGAATCCTTTCCCCATTTCTTGTTTTTGTCAGGTTTGTCAAAGATCAGATAGTTGTAGATATGCGGCATTATTTCGGAGGGCTCTGTTCTGTTCCATTGATCTATGTCTCTGTTGTGGTACCAGTACCATGCTGTTTTGGTTACTGTAGCCTTGTAGTATAGTTTGAAGTCAGGTAGCGTGGTGCCTCCAGCTTTGTTCTTTTGGCTTAGGATTGACTTGGCGATGCGGGCTCTTTTTTGGTTCCAAATGAACTTTAAAGTAGTTTTTTCCAATTCTGTGAAGAAAGTCATTGGTAGCTTGATGGGGATGGCATTGAATCTATAAATTACCTTGGGCAGTATGGCCATTTTCACGATATTGATTCTTCCAACCCATGAGCATGCAACGTTCTTCCATTTGTTTGTGTCCTCTTTTATTTCGTTGAGCAGTGGTTTGTAGTTCTCCTTGAAGAGGTCCTTCACATCCCTTGTGAGTTGGATTCCTAGGTATTTTATTCTCTTTGAAGCAATTGTGAATGGGAGTTCACTCATGATTTGGCTCTCTGTTTGTCTGTTATTGGTGTACAAGAATGCTTGTGATTTTTGCACATTGATTTTGTATCCTGAGACTTTGCTGAAGTTGCTGATCAGCTTAAGGAGATTTTGGGCTGAGACGATGGGGTTTTCTAGATATACAATCATGTCATCTGCAAACAGGGATAATTTGACTTCCTCTTTTCCTAATTGAATACCCTTTATTTCTTTCTCCTGCCTGATTGCCCTGGCCAGAACTTCCAACACTATGTTGAGTAGGAGTGGTGAGAGAGGGCATCCCTGTCTTGTGCCAGTTTTCAAAGAGAATGCTTCTAGTTTTTGCCCATTCAGTATGATATTGGCTGTGGGTTTGTCATAAATAGCTCTTATTATTTTCAGATACGTCCCATCAGAGATATAGACCAATGGAACAAAACAGAGCCCTCAGAAATAATACCACACATCTACATCCATCTGATCTTTGACAAACCTGACAAAAACAAGAAATGGGGAAAGGATTCCCTATTTAATAAATGGTGCTGGGAAAACTGGCTAGCCATATGTAGGAAGCTGAAACTGGATCCCTTCCTGACACCCTATACAAAAATTAATTCAAGATGGATTAAAGACTTAAATGTTAGACCTAAAACCATTAAAATCTGGCCCTAACTGGGAAGCCCAGGCACAGGGTCACCAGAGCTTGCTTTTGGGCCCTGCCCTTTGGCTGGATTTCTGAGGCACACAGGCTTGTCATGGTGGGGCCTCACATAGGGTGCTGACAGCAGTTCCGGGGCCGGGGTTGGGGCTCAGACCCTTGGGGGGTGGGAAGAAGGAACTCACCGCTGCCCCAGGCCACTGTAGGTGGAGGAGCTGGTAGGGCAGGCATAGCTCCCAGGGCAGAGGGGGGCACCCCCGTCTGAGGCCCACCATAGGAGCCAGGCCTACAAGGGACCTCAGCCACAGCACCTGAAGAGACAGGGCCAGGGATGCGGGAGAGCAGGCCACAATGTGGGCATGGTTTTGAGGACACCCCAAGTCCCCTCTTCATCCATCAATGGCACTTGGAAGCCAGGAGAGGTCCAGAGCTGGAGGAGAACTCAGGAGGGTCCCCAGGCTCCCCAGGTGGGGCCTGGACAGGGAAGACAGCAGTAGGGTGAGGCCTCTGAGGTGGTGGGGAACAGTGTGGGAGCCAGGAAGGAGTGGGGAGCTTGCAGGTCAGGGGAGATCTCGTGTGGTCAGGGAGGGTGACTCGTGTGGGTGGTAGTGTCATGAACAGAGATCAATGGCAGGAAGTTCCCGTGTCCTTGTGCAGCCAGCAGCCGGGGCGGGGAAGGAGGATGCATTTCATGAGGTGGAGGTGGGAGCTCTGATGAGGACGCACAGGGCAGTGGCACTGAGGCCACAGCTCACCTGAGGGCAGCCAACAGGAGGGTGCTTTCGGTTGTGCCTTGAGGTGTGGCAGGTACTGGACACTTTGTACTGGGCATGCTATTTCTAGTTAAACCTCTGGCCGGCCTCCTCCTTGACCCAGACAGGGAGGAAGAGGTGGCTTGAAGGCACCTTGGTCTGGGGACATCCAGGTGCTGTGGATGCCACCAGAGACTGGGTGTGCCTTGTGGGGGCTGGTCAGGTGTGACTGTGCCACATCTGTGGCCTGAGCTCAATCAGGGCTTCCTGCAGAGCTCAGGCCTGAGCCTCAGGAATGAGGGGAGGGATGGGAAGGGGCTGGGGTCATCCTGCAGCCTCACCTGCTGGGCACTCAGATCCGGCTGGGCAGGGGATGGCAAACACATTTGCATGACCCTGAAGCTCAGGGTCTGGGCAGTGGTAGCCAGGAGGGCAGAGCTCACAGTCTTCCTGTGCTGATGCCCCTGGCTCTGACCTAAAGGTGTCAGGTGGGCAGAGAAAGGCACCCTGGTCACCTAGACACCAGTGGCCCGGAGGACATGGGTGGTCTTCAAAGGAAGAGAGACCTGGGGGCAAAAGCATCAGGCTAAGAAGGGTTGCCCGAGGGGCTCCTGACAGCCTCTTCCCTCTCCTCCCCAAGGCCCCCACATCCAACCTGCAGACAGGCTCTTACTTGGCCATGGCCAGTGGTACCCGGCGGGGCAGGGGAGGCACTCCGCCTGACTATGGCCTCCTTCTGCTGCCAGGTAGGTATGCTCAGGGCAGGCCTGGGGTGCTCCTGAGTGGGTCTCACTTCCTCCAGGGCAGTAGTGGCCGGGGCAGGCCTGAATGGCCGGGGTGCCTGCAGAGCAAGGGCTGCCCTCACTTTTCTCCCCAGATGCAGCTTCCCCAGGCCTCCCTCAGGAAGCAGCACATTCCGGGCTGTGACACAGGTCCCACTGTCCCCTGCCTCACCTGCTTTGCACCAGCACCCAGGGGGGCAAGGCCCACAGTCTTCTTTCTGCTTGGCTCCAGGGTCAGCCACCAGTGTGTGAGGTGGACAAGGAATGGGCTCTCCACTGACCTCAGGGCAGTAAAATCCTAGAGAACGAAGGGGTCATGCTGGCACCTGTGAAGGCAGGCAGGGGACAGTGCCAGGACTGTGGGGGACCCTGTCCAGGGGCAGCCTGGGGTTGTGCTGTCCAGGAGTTGAGAGGGTTGAGCATTCGTCCCAGCGCACTTGCTTTGTATGTTTGTCAAATCAGCCACCATCTGAATTGCATAGGGAACAGATTCATGTTACATGCACATACGTGTGCACACACATGTTAAATGTAGGACGACTGGGGTGACCTGTTTTTAGTCTGTCAGTGACAATTAAAGAACTCCATGCGCAGGTGGTCCTGTGCTTCTTTCACACCCACAGGCGAGATGTGAGGGTGGTTACCTGGCGGACACTGCTCCGTGCACAGCTATCTCTGGGGACGCAGCATCTGGGGCTGCCTGGAACCTGACGTTCCCACTTCAGAGGTCCCAGGTGGGCAGAAGTAACCAGCAGGACATTTTCCCAACACCCGTCCACCTTTAATTGTCCAGGAGAGGGAGTAGAGTGAGAAGCCAGGAAGGAGGGGCCCATCTGAGCCCTGGAGCCTGGGCCCTGGGCTGGGGGGAGCCCAACCCAGGTTTCAGTTTTCTCTGTGCCCACAGGGAGATGTGCTTTTGCCTGTGCCCCAAGAGAACTTTGAATGGGCCCTGAGATAAGAAAAGAACTTGTATCTGAGGAATGTCCTTTCAAATGATCAGGCCCAGAGAGGCATTAAAATGAGACAGCATTAAAATGAGACAGCATGTTGTGGGGTGGGGGGAGGGGGGAGGGACAGCATTAGGAGATATACCTGATGCTAAATGACGAGTTAATGGGTGCAGCACACCAACATGGCACATGGATACATATGTAACAAACCTGCACATTGTGCACATGTACCCTAAAACCTAAAGTATAATAATAAAACAAAAGAAAAAAAATGAGACAGCAATCCCATCCAAATCCCTGTTTGAGATGTGTATTCATCTCTTGAAACTGCTTGCTATTGCCACAAGCAGCTGTAAATTAACCTACTAAAGCCTTGCCAGACACTATAACCCCTGCTCTATAGCTTAACAACATCTAGCCAATCACTAATGTTTTTTTCTGTAAACCAGTGAGAATTCCTGACAAACAACTTTGTACCAGCCCTCTCCCAACATCCCCCTTTTTGCCTTTAAACGCCTGCTTGTTACAAAGGCCAATAGAGCTCAGATCCAAGGCTACTTGGGTCTGAGTCTTCTGGGCAGCTGTCCTCACTTTGGCTCAAGTAAACTCTTTAAATTATATTTTGTGGCTCAGCCCCTTCCCTTAGATGGACAGCCTGGATATACGACAGAGACAAGGCGAGGTGCCCGCAGCACAGCGGTGCGGGAGGCTGATCCCTGGCCCAGGCCCAGCATGAGGCTCACAGCGCCCACTGTGTGCTTCCACCAGCAAGCAGTAGCTTCCCGCACGTCTTTCCACCTTGGAGTATATGGAGCTCAGTGGACCAGGAGCAGGACTCAGGGCTGCCAACAACAGACAAACCTCTCCTCGAGAGCTCAGTGGCCTTGCTAGACTTGCAGTAAAAATGGGGACAGAGGGCACTGGCAGATGTTGCGCCTGCTTCCTGCATTGTTCCTGGGATGTCTGGGGCCTGCCGAGTCCCCAAGGGCTTAGTCCTAGGCTCCAAGGTAACCTCAGTCTGATCTCCAGCTCACAGCAGGAGCGAGCAGGCTAGACCTAGGGATGAACTTCCTGAGCCAAGGGAGACCAGCCTCCAGACAGAGCCTGAGGAATCCTCTGCTATCACCTTCTAAGCAGAGAAAAAAATCTGCTTCGCAGCAGGTTCACTTCTGCATGAAATATCAAGCAACTGTTCTGTGGATGAGCCAGACACCATCTCTGGAGTTGCAGGTGTTTGCCTTCAGCAAGTGCTGGGGACTATCCTAGACCAGAGACCCCTGTAATGTGGCTCCCTCTGGGTGTGGGCCCAGGGTCACTTTGAGAGTCAGGGACCACCCCACCCCCATCCAGTCCTAGAAGCTGTCTGTCTTTGACCCAGATCCAGAGTTCTCCAGTGACTTCTATTCATCCATGAGAATGTCCCCACCGTCCGGATGTGGAAGCCAGGCCACACCGAGTGGACATAGGATGTTCAGGCGGAATTTGGGTGCCCTCAGACCTAATGTCTGATCATCCTGTTTAAAGGTACCATTTATTGTTTCTCCCAGACCAACTGATTACAAGTGCTTTTCATATGGAAGAAAATTTGGAAGCAGGAGAAGGAAGAACTGTCCATCTTTCTCCTGAATGTGCATGCAGCACACCGGTGTCCCCTGGAGGCAGAGAATTTTGCTTGCAAGGAGCTTCCCCAAGTTAAGGCAAGAATTGAGCAGAAGTTTTCCACCTTATACTGATCCTCCCTCAGTTTGAATGCATTTTGCTTTAATTTTTTTTTTAAATCCAGTCCTGTGCTAATTGTTCTATCTCTCCTTTACCTGAGAGTCAGGTTTTCTCTCCCCACTCAGGCCTGGGTGGCTAGGCAGGGCTGTGGTCTCACCCCCAGGTCCCCACACCTGAACTAGGGCAGCCAGCCTGCTCTCCCACCCACAGTGCAAGGCCACAGGTCAGGACAAGCAGAGCAGGCTGGGGGCTGTGAGCCACTGCAGTCTGACCCGGTGGCAGGAGGTGAATGGCTCTGGGCAGTGACTGACCTGCAGTAGCTACCCGGGGGACAGACGGAACAGTCACTCTCTTCCCGGAGGCCTGATACATCCTGGAGAGTGAAGGTCCCTGGAGGACCTGGAGAAGGGGGGACATTGAGTGAAGATGGACACCAGGGGCTCAAGTCACATCAGTGCATGTGGACTGGCGACCTCCACCCGTGGTCTGACCCACGATGGACCCCCACTGTCCCCAGCATCTCGCTGCCCCAGGAGGTGCTGGGGTTTTGTGCTGCTTTCTCAGGGCCAATGATATGAATGAAATCACTGCCAGGCAACTTCGGTCTCTCCCCATGGGATGACTGTCCTTTACAAAGTGGACGAGGACAAAACCGTGCTTATCACAGAGGGGTAACCCTAGTGGAGAATTTTCTTTCCTTTTTTTTTTTTTGAGACCGAGTCTCACTCGTCACCAGGCTGGAGTGCAGTGGCGCGATCTTGGCTCACTGCAACCTCCTAGTGGAGGATTTTCAAACAGCAGCAAAGCTGCTTTGGGGTGAGGAGCGCTGCATCTAGCCAGAGGCTCAGTAAGACGCTTACTGTGCACTGGACCCCTGCGGGCTCGCTGGGACTGGGTGGAGCCTTGCCGGTAGGACCTCAAGTAAGTGGGTCTCACTTGGGAGCTGCCTTTAGCCCTACTCCCTCCTCCTTTGGGCCTGCCCTGGGACCTGGAGGGAGGGATGTGCCTGTGCCACGCCCTGCTCCTCCCACCACCCCGCCTGCCTGTCACATCTGTGGCTCTGTTCCTTGGGAGCAGGGCTTTGACAGCCTCAGCATTGTCTCGGTGCATGTGGCTGGCTGTGCACACTGAGCACACACTGCCGGGAAATTGGAGAAGAAAGCCCCTGACAGGGAAAAAGCTCTAAATGGCACAGCTTGATCTACTGGAAAAAAAAAAAATCTGACCAGGAAAGGAGGTAAGAAGCTGGAAGGGGAGTGTGGAGTTAGGGGAGTGAGCGAGTCCCCACTTTCCCAACAGGGCCACCCTCTTTTCCTAACTGTTCACAGGGCTCATGGGTGTAGCAGCGGGGCTGACTAGTAAAACAGGAACTCTTGGGGACAATGAACCAGCTTCCTTGAACTTGGGATGTTCTACACAATCTGGGGTAAAAGCCTCCGTTGAAAGGGGTATGCACACCCCTAACACCATGGTCATGGGGGGAGCACGTGTGTACATCCCCCACAGATCAAATGCTCACAAAGGCTACGTGCAACCGGCAGGAGGATTTCCTCCTAGGTTTACCTAAGATACGACACGCATTGTGAACTCTTGTGGACACCTCTTTGTCTGTTGCGCTGTCTGGGGACAGCATGTGTGAATGTTGAATGTGCACATGTGCATAAAGGGGTGTGTGTGTGTGTGTGTGTGAGCATGTGTGAGTGTGGCTCATGCACAGTGTGTGCAGGGCACTTGGACTCAAACTCAGATGATGAGAAGAAGAGCAACAGGGTTGGAGGGAGCGAGGAGGCTTGGGCAGAGGGGAGGCTGGAGGTGGGTGCACTTTCACCTCTGGTAGTCCTGGTGTGAGCTCGTGCCTGGCACACAGTAGGCAGTCCATGGGGTGTATATAAATGAATGAAAGGCACACAGGCAGGGGTGTTGGGGAGGAGGAAGAGGGCCTGGGACATGTGTGGAGTTGAGGGCTCCTGACATACCAGCTGGGCAGTAGGCATGTGCTGAGCAGAGCCTGGGTGTGCTGGTGCCAGGATGTGGGCAGTAAAAGCCTAGTGGACATGGCAGGCAGGCGTCCGAGCCCAGGGAGGGCTGGTAGTGCCCTCGGTGGCACAGGGCAGGCCAGGCAGCCCCTGGCTGGCAGAAGTGACCCTGAGCATTGGACACAAAGTGGCATCTCTGAGGCCAAGGATGGATATGATCAGGGTGCCAGCCGCTGAGATGGTCAGTGCAGTGTCCTTCCTTCCTGCTGGTTCAGGTCTCAGGGAATGGAGGGGCAGGTGGCCTGGAGGCAGGGTGGGGCAGTGGGGAAAGGATGGGGAATGGGAGATGGGAGCATTGGAGTCCCTCCCTTGAGGCACTGAGGGCTGGCCTGATGCCCACAGTTGGGAAGCTGAGCTCCATCCTCAAGTCTGTGGCTGGACTCCCAGCCTCTCAGGGCCCTGGGGACTGAGCTCCCTCCTGAAGCTCCCAGGAGGTACCTGAGGGCAGGGGAGAGCCATGGGGCTGTAGGCTCCGGGGTCCGAGGGGCAGTCAGAGTCAGTCTCGTGGGACCCAGCGGACGAGCTGAGGCCGGGCAGAAGGAGCCAGCAGGGCAGGGCTCACAGTTGCCCTGGGAGGTGCCGCCTGGATGGGGGTGGTGGCAGTTCATGGGCTCTGTGTCCCTCTAGAATTGCAACCCCGGAGGGACAGGCCCTTCTTCCCTGCTGGCTCACTGCTGTGCCCTGGAGCTAGAACAGTGGGCACTGCGGGTCCAGGGTGCAGGCTGTGGGCAGAGCAGTGGCCCTGTCCTGGGGGAGAGGTCTCCTGTTCACAGCTCAGCCTGAGTGTCCCCTGGGGAACGCAGCCACAGGGGCTTCTGGTTGCACTGTTTGTGTCTACGGGTCCAGTGGGGGACAAAGCTCTGAACATCACACTGGGGACACATGGCTGGGCAGGGAGGTTGGGCCCAGGACAGATGCTCGCCTGGGCTGCTCCTTGTCCCCATGGGGCACGGCACTGGGAACAGCGTCCCCTGCGGGCAGTAGTGGCCTCCGGGGCAAGGTCCGTTGAGAGAAAAGGCAAAGTTTCTCTGGGGCGTGGGGCTGGCAAAGCCCCCCTCACAGTAGTAACTGGCCGAGCAGGGTCCTTGGGTACAGAGGGGTGTGGGATTTCAGGACAGAAGTCTCCCCAGCTTGTATTTGAACCTGCCTGACTGTGGGAGGCCCAGGTCTTGCCCCCGCAGTAAGTCCCTGCCTCTAGTTGCTGTCCCTAACCCTGGAGAGTCACGGAAATTAAAGAAGGAAGAAAGCAAAGGGGAAGCAAGGAACTGCAGAGCAGCCTCGGTGTCCGGGGCCCACAGCCTGCAGCTGGCGGTGTCCACACAGCTCTGGCATCGGTGTTGGCAAGGACGCCAGCAGTGTGAGGAGTGACAACTGGGGATGACAGCGGTGGGCACTGTCCAAGCCAGACCGAGCTCCTGACAGCAATGACCTCACTCTACACAGTAGCTGCAGGAGGTGAGTGCTACTGTCAGCTCAGTTCATAGGCAGGAGACCCAGGCCCAAGAGGGCAAGGGCCTTGTCTGGCATCACATCAGCACTAAGTTCCAAGTGAGGCAGGCGTGGCTCAGTGGCCCTGCTCTTGGTCATGGGGCTGAGACCTCTTAGAGGAGGAGCAGGAAGTGGCATGAGGAGGTGGGTGGGAGCCACAGGCCTGTGCTGCAGCCCTATGGAGGAGCTGGACATTCGGGACCCCTGACACCCTGAAGCAAGGATTCAGGGCATTGGTTTTGAGTTCTGTGTGATGCTGCAAGCCTGCTCTGTGTCCCTGGCACCTCTCTCAGTCTTTGCAGCACCAAGCTGCCTCCCGTAGGAGTCCCAGTGGCCTCCTGTTCTCAGCCAGCAGGCTATGCCATGGGGCCAGTCCCCTGGCCACCCGGTCAGTTCCCAGGACACACTCTGTGTGGGCATGGGTACCTACCCTCAGGCTGCCCATTGCCCTCTCCTGGGCAGTACCTCCCTGCAGGGCAGGGCTGGCAGGCCCCAGGGGATACAGCACCCTCCCGCCGGCTCAGGGTTCCCTCTGGGCAGGGGCGGGCAGAGGACGTCCTGGCTGGGCAATAGTGACCTGCAGACAAGACCAGGGTGAGCGCCAGTGTCCCAATCCCATGACTGCCCCGCACTCCACAACCTCCCATCCTTTATGGAAGAGAAGTTAGGGCAGCCCCGAGGGTGCAGAGACCACAGCCAGAGGGCTCGAAGGGGATGCTGGTCCAGAATCCAGGCCAGTGGGGTGGAGTCTGTGTCCGGGCAGCTGAGGTGGGTGTGACAGTGAGTGTGTGTGTGAGCAAGTGTGAGTGGAATGTGAGCCAATGTGAGTGGAGTGTGTGTGCCAGTGAGTGTGAGTGTGACAGGGTATGAGTGTAATGGTGTGAGTGATAATGGACGTTACAGTGAGTTTGAGAAATGTGAATGTGTGTGAGCATGGGTGTGTACATGAGTGTGTGCACATGAGCACATGTTTGTGTCTGTGTGTGCACAGGCTGTTCCTTAGGGAGAGGTGGGCCCAGGGCAGGTGTGGTCTGGCTCTGCAGGGCTGAGAGGGAAAGAGCTTCATGTCCTGGAGAAAATGAGGCCATGTGTCCCTGTCACCCCTGCACTGCCCTGGAGCCCACAGGCACCACTAGATGCCCCAGAGGTGACCTAGAGTCTCAAACCAGACCCGCCACAGTCCCCTCTGGAGGTGTTCCTGCTGGGATGGGGCTCCCACAGGCACCAGGCACCACGGTCTCATTTGCAAATGGGTTTGGTCTGCCCGGGGGTGCAGTGCCTTTGAGTCAGGGAGGAGCCGACCCCAGCGTCCAGCCTCTCAGGACAGGAGAGTACAGTGCGGGAGGCTGCCTGGCCGTGTCCCGTGTGCTCCCTCCTTCCCCCTGCACAGCCACACGCTGGGGACAGCTGAGCAGTGCCCAACACAGACCATGCAGGGCAGGGGCTGGCACAGTCCCCAGGTGTTGTGGCCCCCCCAACACCCTTCTCCCAATGGCCTCCCTCTGTCACATGATAAGCCCATTTCATAGGTGGGTCACCGGTGGCAGAGCAGGGTTAGGTGACACTCAACACCCAGCATGGCGCTCTGGACAGACCTGAGCTCAGGGAGCCGGGGTTGTGAGATGCCAATGTTCTTTGCCTTGGAGGGCCAGGGCAAGGTGGCCTGAGGATGTTACCTTTGGGGCAGGTGGTGGGCTCCACGGTGGCAGCCTGGTGGCAGTAGGTGCCCTGTGGGCAGGGCAGGCAGGTAGCAGCCCCAGGCAGAGGGCTGAAGGTGCCAGGCTCACAGGGCAGCTCCCTGTGGGCCCCTGGGGGACAATGGAAGCCAGGGGGACGTGTGTATCAGTGGCTTCCATCGGAGGGTGAGGGGACAGCGCTGCCTTCCCGGCAGATGTACCTGGGGAGACAGAACTGTGGCTGAAACTCCCGTAGCTGCTGGCCGGGCTGTTTGGAGCCCTGGATATCAGGCTGTGCTGCAGGGACAGCCAGTGTGGCCACAGCTGAGGGTCAGAGGCTGAGCTGGGCCATCCCTAGGACCAGAGGGAGTTGCAAATGCAGCAGGAGTTCTCTGATTCCTCAACCTTAAAACATGCTTGTGTCCCTACCATGAGAAACTAAGTAGTAGGGGCCTCAGGAAAACAGTCCTGGAAAATGTCTGGCATTTCCCAGAATAAGGACGGCTCCCATCTCCAAACTGTCTCTGTTCTCAGGACCCCTGAGCAGGTGAGGCAGGTCATCCTGCACACAGGATCTGGCTGGAGCCTCTGGTGGTCATGGCCAGTCTCCAGCCCTCTGGACAATGAGGGAAAATGCACTTACTGGAAGCCTTGGATGCACGTTGGGAGAGGATGTTGGCCAGTGGGGTGAAGACCAAGGCCTAGCAGTGGCTGTGGAGGGAGTGGAGGTGCCCTGAGGAAGAGGGAGACCTTGGGGCTGGTCCGGCACACCCAGGGCTCCTTGGACTGCAGAAGGTCAGTGCTGAGCAGCCTGTGAGGGTGTGTCCTGTTCAGCCCTGTGTCCAGGGATGGAACGTCTGAGGCCTGCAAGCAGGGAGAGAGTCACCCTGGCCTGTGCTCCCCAGAGGGTCTGCGGAGAGACCATGGGAATTTAGGACCTTTTAGTTTGTGACCTGGAGGCCCTGGCAGGCTCTGGCTTGTGCTGGGGACCCTCCTCCCTCCTCTTCCTGAGGAGCTCAGGGCCAGCGCCCCCTTAACCTGCATCGCAAATCCCCGCCTCCAGGGCGCTGGTCAGCCCTGGTCGGCTGCAGTAGCGCCCTGAGGGACACGGCTGGCACTGGTCCTTGCCGCCCAGGCCTGGAACAGAGGAGTAAAACCCAGGAGGACAAGGCACTGGAGAGCTTGTTCCCTTAGGGCAGAAGCAGCCAGTGGGGCAGATGTCATTCCCAGAGAGTCCTGGGGCATCCACCTGTGCAGGAGAGAAGCAAGAAAGGACTTCAATCAGGGCCCCTGTCTGTGCTGCATATATGGGGGGTGGGACCTAAAGGAGAAGCCGGGACCAGCATCTATTTGAATGCTACATTGCAATTAAGATTACATGTAGGCTGGGTGTGGTGGCTCACATCTGTAACCCCTGTATTTTGGGAGGCTGAGGCAGAAGAGTCTCTTGACCCAAGCGTTTTGAGAACAGCCTGGGCAACACTCTTGTTTCCTGAAGAGATCTAGTCTCTTCAGGAAATAAAAAAGTTAGCTGGGTTTCAACCATTGTGGAAGACAGTGTGGTGATTCCTCAAGGATCTAGAACTAGAAATACCATTTGACCCAGCCGTCCCATTACTGGGTATATACCCTAAGGATGATAAATCATGCTACTGTAAAGACACATGCACACGTATGTTTATTGCGGCACTATTCACAATAGCAAAGACTTGGAACCAACCCAAATGTCCATCAATGATAGACTGGATTAAGAAAATGTGGCGCATATACACCATGGAATACTATGCAGCCATAAAAAGGATGAGTTCATGTCCTTTGCAGGGACATGGATGAAGCTGGAAACCATCATTCTAAGCAAACTATCACAAGGACAGAAAACCAAACACCGCATGTTCTCACTCATAGGTGGGAGTTGAACAATGAGAACACATGGACACAGGGTGGGGAACATCACACACTGGGGCCTGTCAAGGGGTGGGGTATGGGGGAGGGATAGTATTAGGAGAAATACCTAATGTAAATGACGAGTTGATGGGTGCAGCAAACCAACATGGCACATGTATACACATGTAACAAACCTTCACGTTGTGCACATGTACCCTAGAACTTAAAGTATATAAAAAAAAAAAGGCTAGGTGCGGTGGCTCACGCCTGTAATCCCAGCACTTTGGGAGGCTGAGGCGGGCGGATCATGAGGTCAGAAGATCAAGACCATCCTGGCTAACACGGTGAAAAGCCGTCTCAACTAAAAATACAAAAAAAAAGGCCGGGCGCGGTGGCTCACGCTTGTAATCCCAGCACTTTGGGAGGCCGAGGCGGGCGGATCACGAGGTCAGGAAATCGAGACCACGGTGAAACCCCGTCTCTACTAAAAATACAAAAAATTAGCCGGGCGCGGTGGCGGGCGCCTGTAGTCCCAGCTACTCGGAGAGGCTGAGGCAGGAGAATGGCGTGAACCCGGAAGATGGAGCTTGCAGTGAGCCGAGATCGTGCCACTGCACTCCAGCCTGGGCGACAGAGCGAGACTCCGTCTCAAAAAAAAAAAAAAAAAAAAAAATACAAAAAAAAAAAAATTAGCTGGGCCTGGTGGCAGGCACCTGTAGTCCCAGTGGGAGGCTGAGGCAGGAGAATGGCGTGAACCTGGGAGGCAGAGCTTGCAATGAGCCAAGATCGCGCCACTGCACTCCAGCCTGGGCAACAGAGTGACACTCCATCTCAAAAAAAAAAGTTACAAAAGTTAGCTGAGTGTGATGGTGCACACCTGTACTCTGTTACTTGGGAGGCTGAGACAGAAGGGTTGCTTGAGCCCAGGAGGTCGAGGCTTCAGTAAGCTGTGATTGTGCCACTGCACTTCAGCCTGGGCAACAGAGTGAGACCCTGTCTCTAAAAGAAAATATTACATGTAAAACCACCTAACTAATTTGTGTTTTGGCTGTGTCCATGAGGCCTGTGAAGGATGAGCTGGGAGGACCCCGTGGGAGGGTTTTGGCTTCTGAAATCCTAGTGTTGACTCAGCGGCCTCCTTTCCCTCCTTCTGTCATCTCCTGCCTTTTTCTCTCCTCTGTGGCATTGATATGGAATTCTCAGAAGAAAGAGCAGTCTGTTTTAAAAGGGAGGCCTGGGCCCAGAGAGGAAAGGGCCATGCCTGCCTCAGGTCACACAGCAAGTCAGTAACAAGATGAGAGTCAGTCAATCAACGAACACTGGCCACTGTCTCTCCATCCATCTGCCCAGCCCTGTCTGTATGTTCATCCTCCCAGCTACTCTCCACGACTCTAGGATATGATGATTCAACACACAGACGCCTCTGGCATTTGCCGGAATAAGGATGGCTCCCGTCTCCAAACTGGCTCTGTTCTCAGGGCCCTGCAGCAGGTGGGGCAGATCATCCTGCACACAAGACCCAGACTCCCAGGCTCTGAACCTTCAAGGTTCCAGCCTTCCCCTCCCTAACCGCCCCCCACAAGACAAGATGCCTTATTCTTTGTCTGATTTCTGGGCATGCTGACCATCTGCAGAGAAGGTGCATGACCCAGGAAAGCACCCCACATGGCCTTGAGCAAGCCAATTACCCCATGCTCCGGGTCTCTTCATATCTAAGATGGGGTGACTCTGCAGCCTTGTCCCAGCCATGAGGACTCCTGAATTCCCATGGACACTCAGAGTAAACAGTTCACGCGTCAAACCCAAGATGACAATGGCTAGAAGGCAAGCTGTTATCTCACAGACCATTTAAAAGAAATACACCCCTGCTAGCCTTGGTGGTCAGACACCATCGATTATAAGATGCTGCTGATTTTAGGGTTAAGTGTGAACAAGATTCACATATTAGAATCAAAGAAATGTGCTATTCCTGGGCCCTGTGCCGGGCCCTGGAGACAAGAAGGTGAGGAGGGTCCTGCCCTCAGGGATCTTTAGCCCTGCTGGGAGGAGCCCCTGGTCAGCCTCATGGTTCTGAGCCAATACATATCTGGGTGTTCCAGGGTGGTCCTGACACCCCTCTGGGGTGCCAGGGCCTGGCAATACCTACCTTGTGTTTGATGGGGGTGGGGGACACGGCCCCCCTGGGCAGTAGTGGGCAGAGTGGCAGAGCCCCGAGGGCTGGGGTAGCCCTTCCGATGAACAGAACATCCCTGGAAATGGCAGATTCAAGGAGAAGCAGATGGCAGAGGGACCCTTGCTGCTTTGGCAGCCACCCTGCCTCTCTTGGGCCTTGCCCCACTGCCCCTCCCTCCCCAGGATCAGGCAAGCAGCAGGTGTTGGGGCTGACAGAGTGGACTTTTTCTTAGGTAACATACCAATGAGGTATTGCAATCAAACCCTGTGCTTGGATTCCATCATTGACATTCACAAATGTCACAAATCTCACGAAGGTCAAAAACAGTCCTAATCTGATTCTCATGATATAAACATTTGCCAATTCACCAGATCTTACAAAGGGCTCCCAAGTCAGAAGAAGCTTCCTTCCTTCCTTTATGAGGCCAGCAGATGCCAAAGATCACATGTGGATAGATCAGAATTCTGGACTAACTTGGCCAGGGGACAAAATTAAGTCCTATAACTGCCAAAACAAAACTAAGGGCCTTCTCTATCAGATTTAGCAACCCGTTCTGTTCCTATGGATTGACAGAGACGCGTGGAGGATAAAGATGCACAGATGCCACTATGACAGAAGACAAGGCACAGCAACAAACCCCAACCTGGGAATCACTAGTCCCACTCTGACCTTGTTTGTAAACAATTCTGGTCTTTTTATCTTTGGTGACAAGGTGTATAAAAGAGCCCCACCTAGATGATCGGAGCAATGTGGATGCAGATACCTAACACCTCTGTCACCAGGTACTCTAAATGCTGGAACAGTCACTGCACTCCAGCCTGGGCAACACAGCGAGAGCCCCGTTTCTTTCTTTCTTTTTTTTTTTTAAAAAAAAGGTAAGAAAAAGAAAAGATGGAGAACATCTCCTTCCCCACAGGGATCCCTCATGCTGCCCTTTTTGGCCAAACCCACTTCTCTCCTTAACCCATGGCCCACTAATCTGTTTTTTATTTCTAAAATTTTGTCATTTCAAGAGTATTATTTAAATTGAATCACACCATATATAACATTTTAGGACTAGATTTTTTTTTTTTTTTTTTTTGAGACAGAGTCTCACTCTGTCACCCAGGCTGGAGTGCAATGGTGCAATCTCAGCTTGCTGCAACCTCCACCTCCTCCTGGGTTCAAGCGATTCTCCTGCCTCAGCCTCCCAAGTAGCTGGGATTACAGGCACATGCCACCGTGCCTGGCTAATTTTTTTTTTTTTTTTTGTATCTTTAGTAGAGACGGGGTTTCACAGTGTTAGCCAGGATGGTCTTGATCTCCTGACCTTGTGATCCACCTGTCTCGGCCTCCCAAAGTGCTGGGATTACAGGCGTGAGCCACCGCACCTGGCCTAAGACTATTCTTTCTCCATTGGATTGTTCTTGCATCTGATATGGTCTGGCTGTGTCCCCACCCAAATTATATCTTGAATTGTAGCTTCTGTAATCTGCACATGTTGTGGGAGGGACCCGGTGGGAGATCACTGAATCATGGGGTGGTTTCCCCTATACTGTTCTCATGGTAGTGATGAGGTCTCACAAAAGCTGATGGTTTTATAAAGTGAAGGCCCTCTCACTTGGCTATCATTCTCTCCCTTGCCTGCCACCAATGTAAGATGTGCCTTTCACCTTCCGCCATGATTGTGAGGCCTCCGCAGCCACGTGAAGCTCTGAGTCAATTAAACCTCTTTTTCTTTATAATTTACCCAGTCTTGGGCATGTCTTTATCAGCAGTGTGAGGACAGATTAATAAAGCATCCTTGTCAAAAATCAATTGACTGTGAACGTGGCGAGTTGTTTCTGGACCCTTAATTATATTCTGTTGTTGTGATGTCTACAATTTTGCTAATACCACTTTTACTGTATTGATTACTGTAGCTTTGTACTAAGTTTTGAAAGTAGGAAATGTGAGCTCTCTACTTTTGTCCTTCTTTTTCAAGATCAAAATCATTTGGGCCATTCTGAGTCCTTTGCATTTCCACTTGAATTTTAGGGTCAGCTTGTCAATCTCTCCAAAATTGCCATTTCCCATTGGGGTTTGCTGGGGATTGCATTCCTCTGTAGATAAATTTGAGAAATGTAGCCTTCTTAATATTAGGTTTTCCAATCCATAACCATGGATTCCTTTCTATCTATTTAGGAGTTTTTAAATTTCTTTCAACAGTGTTTTGTAGTTTTCAGTGTGCAAATCTTGCACTTTTTAATTGAATTTACTCCTATGTTTCTTTTTGATGCTATTTACATGAAATTGTTTTCTTAATTATACTTTTGGATTGTTTACTACTAATGTTTAGCCAGCAATCACTTTTAATAGGCCTTTGATGAAAATAATTTGCTTTTTTTTTTTTTTTTCTGACAGAGTCTCACTGTCACCCAGGCTAGAGTGCAGTGGTATAGTCACAGCTTACTGCAGCCTTGACTTCCCGGGTTCAAGCAGTCCTCCCACCTCAGCTCCCAGAATAGATGGGAATATAGGCATGTGCCATGATACTCAGCTAATTTTTTTTTTTTTTTTTTTTGAGACGGAGTCTCGCTCTGTCGCCCAGGCTGGAGTGCAGTGGCACGATCTCGGCTCACTGCAAGCTCCGCCTCTCGGGTTCACGCCATTCTCCTGCCTCAGCCTCCTGAGTAGCTGGGACTACAGGCGCCCACCAACACGCCCGGCTAATTTTTTGTATTTTTAGTAGAGATAGGGTTTCACCGTGTTAGCCAGGATGGTCTCGATCTCCTGACCTTGTGATCCACCCGCCTCGGCCTCCCAAAGTGCTGGGATTACAGGCTTGAGCCACCGCGCCTGGCCGCTCAGCTAATTTTTTAATTTTTTGTAGAGATGGGGGTTTCATTATATTGCCCAAGCTGGTCTCAAACTCCCAGCCTCAAGCAATCCTCCTGCCTCGGCCTCTCAAAGTTTTGGGATTACAGGCTTGAACCACCTCACCTTGCCAACATTTGGTGCAATTGCAAATTTAATTAAGGAAATATCTTCCAACATTCTAAACTGCCTTTATAAGTTTAATATACTCATTTTCCTTTTTAATTATGTCAGTGATCTGAGAATAAATTGGTTTTCAGTGTCTTAAATGAGCCTTTGTATCAAGTAAGTTAAATTTGAAATATGATGAACTTTATATTCTCTTAAATGTTCCAACAGTTTGTTAACTTAGATTTCAACCTGAAACCACAAGTCTGAAGTAACTATGCAATTACACACCAGAGGCTATGTCCCAAATCTCTAATGTATTATCTGCAGAAAATTCCAAATGTGCAGACTTGTTAACACTGAGACATTAACACCTAAACTTTCCTGAACTCATGCAAATCCTTCTGAGATGGGCATGTGTGTGCCTACTGGGAAGGGCAGTTGCTATCCCCATTGCCTGCAGAACTTGTTGGCAGTTTCGCTCACCTAAGGAATAATCTTAATCAGTAATTGTAGCTGGTTCAAGCAAATGGACTTACACGAAAAAGTATTTACGTAAATGCAAGCCCAAGTTTCTCATTACGTTTTTTAAAAAGCCTTTATTTTGATGTTTCGTATCAATTCCACCTTTAATGCCTCCCAATACCTTTAAAATTATTTTTATCATAGTTAAATATATACAGAAAGGTAATGTGATGATTTTTTTCACTAAGTCCCTACTTTATTCCATTGTGCAAAAAAAAATTGTATTATTTTCTATGCATTCCATGATGTGTAAAAAGATTGGGAAGTAAAATATAAGAAGGTTCTACTGTGCCAGGCTCTTGATCCATATTTCCTTATTTAATTCTCACAACAGAAGGCAAAAAGGTGAGTGAATTGCCCAGGACAAGTCTCTCACTCCTAACCAGCTGGCTCTCAAGAGATACTTGCCAAAGGAAGAAATGGCTTATGTCTACCATTCACACTTTAGTATGAATTTATTCCTACAGTATTATTTCCACTCTGTGTCTGAAATGAAAGACAAGTGTTTCATGTAACCTGCACTAGTAAGAGATGTCTAAGAGGCTGGCTGGTTTTTGCTGTGCAAGTGGTTCAACTGTGCAAGTGGGGCTGCAGAATACTCTGGCCTAATTCAGAGCTGAAAACGCAGACACCGTGGGCCCAGGAGTCCACCTGCCTTGGGTGTTGTGACTGCACTTGGGCAGGAGGGGAGCCAAAAAAGAAAAACAGAAGAAGCTTTGGCACATAGTAGAACCTTCTTATATTTTATTTACTTCCCAACCTTTTACATGTCATGGAATGCATAGAATACGATACAATTTTTTTTTTTTTTTTTTTTTTTTTTTTTTTTTTTTTTTTTTTTGCAGAGAGTGGCTCCCAAAGGTGGAGGCTATTTGGGGGAACCTTGCTGATCTTGCCCTCTTCCTAAACGCATGGGAAATATTACCCATTTGTCACACGAGCTGTCTGAGGACGCAGTAGCCTGTGAGGTCAGGGGAAGAGCTCCGGCTCCTCTGAACCTTCCTCTTGGTAGCACAGGCCATGGCTCTTCGGCATGTCAGATCTAAGCCAGAATGCAACCTCCTCAGTCACCCACCCTGTGAGCTGTGGGCTGGCAGCCTGACCTCTCTGAGCCCAGGTGGGTGAGGAACCCTGCCCAGGGCCGTGGTGGGGTGGAAGGACCAGATGTCATGTGCCTGGCACGTCCTGAGTCCCACCTCATGTCCTTTCCCTCACCCTCCATGTTCCCTCAGCTGAGCTGGACCCAAACCTTCATACCAGGGAAATGGGACCCAGTGACCAACTTGGCTGTGCTACCGCAGGCACCTTTGAAATGAGCCCAGGGGAAGCAGTAAGAAAGCAGCAGGCTATGCTTGGGGAAGCGCCCGTCCTGTCCACCATCCCTCCACCTTTCTCCATTACTCCTTACCTGACCCACCCCAACACCGGTGGCCAGAGGCAGGAGGGCTCCCCAACAGCTCCTACAGGGGTTCCCTGCAGCTTCCAGCCAATTCTCACACAGCGACAGCTGTTCTTCTGGCCTTCGCTTGGGCTCTGAGCCCAAGCACATGTATCCACATGTGCGAGTTCAGGCTGAGCTCCCACGGTGGGCAGCACCCTGTGTGTGTGTGCCTGTGCATGTGTGCACGCATATGTGTGAACTATGCAGGCTGTAATTTCCAAAACTAAATTTGGCTTTTTTTTATTTGTAAGTTATTTACATCAAAGATTTTAAAGAAGCATAAAATGAAATTAAGTTAAAGTTTTAGTGGATCACCTCTGAAAAATAAAAACTTTTATTCTGTGAAATTGGATTTCTAAAAAATTCCAGGATTCCCCACAGTTAAAGGCACAAGGCAGGGACAAATTCTGGCCATGATCACATGCAGGGGGCACGGGCAGTAAGAGTGGGAAATGGGGTTCGGGGCTCAGTTCCCCAGCACCTTGCTCTTCCTCTTTCTGACTCCCCTGGTTTGTCTTTTCCGGTGTCTGTGAGCCCCTCAAGGGCAGAGGCCCTTTCTCATTCATCCTGGCATCCAGTACCCAGGGCCCAGCCTGCCATGAGTAGGTGCCCAGCAATCTGTCAAAGAGTATTTAAGACTGGGTCCTGATTCTGTCTTTTGTCCCGTCCTTGGGTTCCCAAACTCTCTGTATTCTGCTCCTTCACATTTAAATTGACCCCCAAACAGGACCTCCCAGCCTCCTTGGAGATGTGGGCTCCATGCAGGGATGATAGGCTGGGGTCTGGAGCCTTCCCCCAGTGCCACCAAGCTGGAGCCTGCTGAGTTCGCAAGTCATCACGGAGAATCCTCGGATCCTTTGGAGATACCACCCCTACGGCCAACTTCATCCAGAAGTCATCACTCCCTGGGGGACTGTGAGGGTGTCATCGAATATCTGCCACATCTGCTGACAAGGAGACATCCCAATGGCCATGGAGAAAACATCCGTGCAAGGGCTTTGATCCTCCAAGGCTCCATGAGAACACTGCTATTATAACAGTTACTAAGCCTAATAAAAAGTATAATGATATAATATATATCATGATGCGGACCCAAAATGGCAATGTTTAGTTCTTAGCGAATTCAAAGTACACAGATTCTTGAGAAGGACACAGCTCTCAAAGAGACTCAGGTCACCTCCCTGCAGTGGTCACCCTCCCTGGTGGCCAGTGCAGGCACAAGGATCTGCCACTCCCTGCTTAAACCCCTACCCCCATCCAGAGCTCCCCATTCCCTGTGGGAAGTCACAGGAACACCCAATCCCTGTGAGCCAGACCTTGGCCCAGACTCTCGCTGGTCACCAGCCAGCTGGCTGCTGCTGTTCCAGTGCCCTTCCTCATGCAGTTCCCAGCGGACTCTCCCCACAGGCTGCCCTTCATCCTCCAGAGCTCCAGCAGGGTGATCCCAGACCAGAAGGGTCCATGTGCTTGACCAACAATCATTCTAGTAACTTTTGGGAGGTCACACTTTCTAGGAGGCCTCTAGTAAGTCCCTCCCCTCCACTTCCAGCAGGGGCCGGTGACCCCTCACCCTAAGATGTGAGGCCTCTAGATCTGCTTCATTCTGCTCCCAGCCTTCCAGGATCTGGAGAGCAGGAGGCCCTGGCCCAGGAACAGGCACCCAGCAGATGCTCAGCAGCCATGCTTGCAACAGAACTAAATCTTCCAGCTTTGGCTGAAAGCAAACATCATGGCTGCCTCAGCAGGCATGTACTCCCAGAGTTGTGTCCTTCCTGGAAGATCTCAGCTTCTCCCACATCTGTGTCTCCTGAATCCACACCAAAGGAGCCTCCTTCAGAAGGGACCCCAGGACAGGGCACGGACACCTGTAATCCCAGCACTTTGAGTGGCCGAGGCAGGCAGGTGGTTGAGCCCAGGAGTTTGAGACTAGCCTGGGCAACATGGCCAAATCTGTCTCCACAAAAAATGAAAAATTAGCAAGATGGGTGGTGCACACCTGTAGTCCCAACTACTCGGGAGGCTGAGATGGGAGGATCGCTTGAGCCTCACAGGCCAAGGCTGCAGTGAGCTATGATCTAGCCACTGAACGCCAGCCTCTGCAACAGAGTGAGACCCTGTCTGAAAAAATAAATAAATAAAAAATAAAAGGAAGGGGCCCTGGGTTTGACTCGGGCCTCACGATGTGCCCTCTCACTGCACGAAAGTGGCCCAGGGGCACACTCTGCCCCTCTCTAGGAGGTGGTAGTGACCTGGGAGGGTCTTGGAGGGGATCTTTGTGTCCATCAGTACACGGAGAAGTAAACTGAGGCACAGAGAGAAGGGCATGTGTCCCAGATGGTGGGGGTCAGTACTTGCTGGGGCAGCCCCTCCTCGGACCCAGGGGCAGAACTTCAGCAGCAGGTGGGGCCAAATAATAGGATCCAAGGTGCAAGAAACACCTGTGTAAATTCGTCTTATATGGCCCTGGAGAGGGAGGGTGGGAGCTGGGGCAGGTCAAGGTGCCCCTGGAAGCTTCTAGAGACCTGGATACACACCAGACAGCAGCGGCTGATGAAGGAAACAGGTGGGCTTTTAACAACGTGTGAACAGTTATGATTCTTCCCCTGTAGCCCTGAGACTCCAACGTCCTTAGCCACGGTCCCTCAGCTGACCCGGGAGCCGCCAGCGTGAGCCGGTGTCCCGTTTTAGCGCAGGCGTGCCCTGGGACACTGCGGGCGCTCAGTGACCTGACTGAGCAAAAAGGGGCTTCAAGTGGAAGCACCTTTTTCCAGGGACCTCCGTGTCACTCCTGCGCCTGCATGGGGTGCCTTCCCGGTAAGATCCTGAGACCGTGCCTGGGCCGGCCCGGGCTGCTGGCTCTGCCCACCTGATGTCACCCGAGGACTGCCCCTCCCAGCCTTCGCGCGGAGCCCAGGCGCCACCCAGTGGTGCATTCGAGTAACCGAACCCGGCTTTCAACCAGATCCCCGCCTCCAGCGGGCTCCCCAGTTATTTTCTCTTAAACAGGGCCTTAACTCTGCAGCGAGAAATAGCTCCATGATCTTAATGTAAAAGCGGCGGGATTGTTTCCTCTCATGGCTGAGGGAATGTCACCGGGTAGGTTCCTGCCAGGTATGATGATGCAAATCAGTAATGATTCTTCATAGGCTTTCAAACCTTCTTCAGGCATACTTGCACATGTACCTCTCACCTGCACCTTGGCATAGCCTCACTGTCTTTGTCAGCTTGGGCCATCATAACAAAACACCAGATGACTTAAACAACATTTTATTTCTCACAGTTCTGGAGGCTAGAAGTCCAGGATCAAAGTGCCAGGTGATTCCATTCCTGGTGAGGGCTCTCTTCCTGGCTTGCAGGTGGCAGCCTTGTCACTGTGTCCTCACATGGCAGAGAGTGTGAGCTCTCTTCCTTTTCTTATAAGGACACCGGCCCTATTGAATGAGGGTCCCATCATTATGACCTCAACTTAACCTTAATTATCTCCTAAGAACTCTGTCTCCAAATACAGTTACACTGGGGGTTAGGGCTTCAACATGTGAATTTGGGAGCTGGCGGGGGGGACACAATTCAGTCCATAACACCCACCTTGACGTAACTACAACTTAACATGATGGCACCTTGACATAACTACCTCTTGCCATATCTAAACCTTGAAGTAAATGCACCTTGACTTTGCTACACCTTGTTGTAATTACACCTAACCTAACTGCACCTTGACTTAACCTAACCTTGGAATAACCCCTTGACAGGATGGCATTAGCCACCTTGATGTAACTATACCTTGACATATGGTGTAGGAACCCCTATGCATCCCAATTTATGAACAAAAATTTGAATCTTTCAGCAGTGGCATGAGTTTCCTTAGTTGGCAAGGCCAGAAAGAAGCAGAAGTGGCCTCCTTCATGTTCTCCTTCCTGCTTCCCCGATCTCCAGATTTGGACCCTGGGTCAGGTAGCTTGTGGGAGTTGACCCTGAGAAAGTCATTCCCCATGCTTCCTTCTTCCTAAAAGTGACAGTGTGTTTCTGAGATGTAAATCCTGTTTCCTTCCTACTGCTGCTCTCAGTGCTTCACTTCTGATACCAGAAGTGTGGGCATTTTCCCCACACCAACCACTTCTCCAATTCTTGGAACACCAGTTGGGTGTCCTATAATTTAACTCAATTCTGATACTGTCTACCTGGAGTTAGTATCAGATCCCACACATTATGGGCTCAGTCCCACAAGACCACCCCCATTTCAGATGCCAAATGCTAGTCCAGGTTGGCACCTATGCTTCTGACCAACTAAAAACTGGAGGTTTCCCCAACCCCCTCCTCATTCTGGATAGTTTGCTAGAATGGCTCAGAGACTTCAGGGGAACAGTTTAGTTATAAACGATACAACTCAGGGATGTAAAGGCATAAGAATGATATAATGGTCTCTGGGGAGTTGGGGGGAAGGCTGGGAAGGGGGTGAGGGATGAAAGACTACACAATGGGTACAGTGTACACTGCTCAGGTGATGGGTGCACCAAAATCTCAGAAATTACCACTATAGCACTTATCCATGTATCCAAACGCCACCTGTTTCCCCCAAACTATTGAAATAATAATAATAAAAAGGAAAAAACTCAGGGACAGCCAGTGGAAGAGATGTACGGAACCAGGTATGGGGAAGGGGCATGGAGCTTGCATGCCCTCTGCAGACACACCACCTTCCCATCACCTCCACGTGTTCACCAACCCAGAAGCTCTCCCAACACTATCCTTTTGGAGGTGTTCATTATGTTGGCATTTTTCAATGGAGGCTTCATTTTGTAGGCATGATTGATTAAATCATTGGCCACTGGTGATTAACTCCATCCCCAGCTCCTCTCCCAAACCAGAAGTCGGCAGTCAGTAGGGCTGAGTATTTCAACCGTCTAATCACACGGTTGATTTCCCTCACAACCAGCGCCATCCCGAGGCCACCCAGGAGTCCCCACCCTCCTAGTCATCTCATTAGTTACAAAAAGCCATATATCACTTTGGAGATCCCAAGGGTTTTAGGAGCTCCATTTCTTATTATAAGTCACAATGTCAGTCTTCACATAAGAAGCAAAGGCAGAGGAAGGAGATGCAGCAGAGCTGCTCCAGCCAGCTCCAGCTTCCTCCAGGGGGAAAGTGAAGACCCCTGCTCCATCTCACTCAAAGGCCACAATTGCTACTCCCGGCCCCCAAATCCTGCTGCTTCTCCAGTTCAGCTCTGGCATTTTTAAAGCCATTGTTCTAGCAGTTCCCTCAAAACAGGTCCTCACCCACAGGTCCTTGGGGCTCTGGTGGCACTTAACGCATTTTTATCAGCACTATGAAGAAAGAAAAGAACTTTTACCTGAGGTATGAGAGTCCTTTTAAATTGCCAGGCCCAGAGAGGCAATACAATGAGATAGTAATCAACCTTGAGCTATGTATTCAGCTCTTGAAACTGCTTGCCAACGATAAGGAGCTACAAATTAACCTAATAAAGCCACACCAGGCACTAAACCACGCAATATAGCCTCACAATGTAGAGCCAATCACGAATCAATGTTATTTCTTTTTTCTTTTTTTTCAATGGAGTTTCACTCTCTCATCCAGGCTGGAGTGCAGTGGTGCAATCTTGGCTCACTGCAACATCTGCCTCCCTGGTTCAAGTGATTCTCCTGCCTCAGCCTCCTGAGTAGCTGGGAAAGGCACCCACCACCACACCCGGCTAATTTTTTTGTATTTTTAGTAGAGACAGGATTTCGGCATGTTGGCCAGGCTGGTCTGAAACTCCTGACCTCAAGTGATCCGCCCAACTCGGCCTCGCAAAGTGCTGGGATTATAGGTGTGAGCCACTGTACTCAGCCTCAAAGTTATTTCTGTAAACCAGTGAGAATTCCTGATGGATTTATATCAGCCCACTTGTTGTCCCCCCTTTTGCCTTTAAAAAACTTCTTATAACAAAGACCCAATGAAACTTATTTCCAAGCTTACTTGGGTCTGAGTCTTCCAGGCAGCTGTCCTCACTTTGGCTCAAGTAAACTCTTTATATTTTATGCCTCAAACTCTTCCTTTTAAGTCAACAGCTACTAGTGCTGGGCCCAGAGCCAGGGGTGGCCTGGAATCAAGCTGGGCCCCTCCTCAGCTGGCCAGCCTTCCCTACAGCCAGGACATCCTTGGATGTGCATGGTGCATGGCCCTGTAGGGCCACCAAAGCTGGACTGGGTCCTGGCAGTGGCAGGCCAGTCTCTTCCTCTTTGTACAGATGGGAAGCTAAAGTGAAAGGACCTAATCTACCATAGTGCAGGCCAAGGAGAAAAGGAAAGAAGCAGAGAACACCCCTTTTTGCCTGAGATGTAGACTGCGGGTTGGGGGTGAGGACTGGGAGGGCTTAAGAGCCAGCCATGTCATCCATCCCTGTAGCCTGGCTGTGGCTTTTGCAAGTCCCCATTCCTGTCAACAGTGTGAGCAGAGCACTCAGAGCTGAGGTTGGTGGCGTCAGGGGAGGGTGCTGGGCATAGGGAAGGGCAAAGATGATAAAAACATCCAAGAACCAAATTTCTGCTCATGGAATCTCATAGTCTTGTAGGGGAGACCAGCACTGCATGAGTGGGTAACGCAGCACAGCGCAGCACAGCACACCACAGCGTGCACCCCGGGTGCAGAGGCGTCCAAGGAGGCAATGATTAACTGCACGGAAGGGCTGGGGGAGTTGAGGAAGACTTTGAGATTAAAAGATAACAAGAGTTTTTCCTACAGACAAGAAGAGGGCTTCATGTTCCCAGGGAGAGGGAATAGAATGTCCACTGCGTGCACGGATGCAACAGCAGGGCTGAGCTGGCTGCAGCTGCCATGCTGACACTGGACCATCAGGGCTGGGCGATGCAGGTAGCAGGAGCTGCAGCTGGACATAAGGCAGGGTCATACCTGTAATTAAGGCCTGGGAGGTCACTTTCCAAAAGGTTCGAACTTTATCCTGAGGGCAGGGAAGAATTTGGGGTCAGAGATGGGCAGAATCTGACCATGGCTGAGAGACTGGCCCAAGTCTTTGGAGATGCTGCCTGACTCTGGGATGCAGGTTCTGCAGGACCCAATGGTGAGGGTGTGGGCAGGGCCTGGGAGGTAGGAGGAAGAAGACCAATTCCAGGTCCATTCTGGAGGTACAGTCTCTGGTTCAGGCCTGAGGGAGGACCATGCTTTGGAGGGAAGGCCCTGGTGGGCCTTTGGAGGAAGTGGAAGGTGGGAAAGAATACTTCTACCAGGCTGCAGTGCATTCACCTGTATGTATCATGAGCTGACCACGGTGGGAAACGGATTTTGTCATCTTGGACTTCTTACAAAGTTCAAGCAAAGAGGTGGCTGGTGTTGGTCGAACAGCTGCCAGCATCTGGGCTTCTATTTTTGCCATCTCTTTGGCCATGAAGTCCTTGTCCAAGGCAGGAAGAGGAGGAGGCAGTGTAGTGGATGTGGTGGTATCCTGCCCAGGTCACCTGTTCAAGCTAAGGCATTCCCTACAGCTGCTGGGGAGAGCAGCTGCTACAGATGCCTTCACCCCTGCCTGGGAACTACCGGCTGACGTGAGAGACAAAGGCTCTGCCCACTTTACTCAAGGCAGGGCAGCTGCAGGGCCAACCAGCTCCAGAACTCCCTGCGGTGTCAGCCACAGCCTCAGTTGCAACCTCATTGCCAGCCAGCTTTTCCCACTGCCCCATCCTGCCTCCCTCATTTGTCCCAGGTGCATCTTCCAAAAGCCCCCGCAGTAAACCTCCTGCATGCACAGGGCTCTCCGTCTCAGACTTTCTGTCCCCAGAAAGTCAGTCTAAGCCATGTATCAGGAAAGCAGCCCCAGCCCTGGAGCAGCCCTTGGCTTCTCTCTCAGTGGCCAGAATTGAGCCCTGGCTGCCAGGGAGCCCAGGCACAGTACAATCTCAGGAGTGTGCTAGCAAAGGAGAAGGCAGGAATGGGTGTCTGCGGCACTGACTGTCACAGAAGTTTCAGACACTTAAAACCACACATTTAATTTATCAAATCACCTGAAAAGACAGAATGCCCTGGGACAGTTAATGTTCCTGGGATGATGTTTTGCATGTTCCGATAAGCTGGGTCTGTCCTTTGAAAACTTCTTATGGCTAAGGGCTGAGATGAGGAAGAAAAGGTGGAGAAATACACAGGTTGGCATTTAAGAAGCCTTAACCTAAGTGTTGACTGCCATGTGTTCTGGATGTGAAATCTGGACTGTTTCCTTGTCTGTCAGATGAAGACATGATGCCTCTGAGGAGTGGCCATGACCCAGCAAGGGAGGCCCTTCAGGGGATGGAGATCCTAGATGTGGACTCAGAAACCAGTGTGTTTCCTGGACCCTCCTGGCAGGTAAGTTAGAATAGAAGAGGCATCTACGTGGTGCCTTGATTCACCCCAGGTATTTTGCCACTAATTCCAACATTCCTTCTCTGAGAACACAAACATACATAGGAGATAGAGGGGTTTACAATCCCATTTCATACCTATACACAGAGTCCTGGGCCACTGAATCAGTAAAAGTTCATGGAGATTAAGCCTCTGCATGGGGGTGGTCCAGCATCACCATGGAAACATCACACCCTTCTCCCAGCCCAGGGAGTGATGGAGGGTGATGGGTAGGCACAGTGTCAGGAATCAGGCCTGGACAGAGGCACGTGCAGCACTGGAGATGACTGATGGATGGAGAGAGCTCTGGAGCAAGGGAGGTCATCACCTGCTGGTGTGCCAAGGAGGACTAGATCCAACTGAGTGAATCTAGCAGCACAAATTGGGATCTGAGCTCTGCAGATTTGGGGGAGGAACTGGTAATGCTCCCTCACAGTCCCTGCCTTTGAACAGGAGCTGGCCTTTGACTCTCAAGTCCAGCATCTAGTTATGATGTTAGCATCATAGTTAGCATGTAGATGCTAACAGCATCTAGTTAGCATGTCTAGAGACATGCTTCCCTGCAGATTCCTTCTGGGGAGGGAAGTAGGGCCACCAGTTTCCCTGGGGCCAACCCCAGAGATTAGGATGTTGTTTGTTTTTCAAATTTTAACATTTTATTGTGCTTTTCCCTCTATCTTTTAAAGATCATGGCCCAGTTATTGGCCAAAGCAGAGGCTCTGGCTGTCCTGGGACAAAGCTGCCAGTCAGAGCTGCTTGCTCAGTGTGGGGCATCTGGTGTGGCTGGTGGGACCCTGTGTCTCAAGGTACTGCACCCCAGTGCCCAGCACATGCTGGGGCCTCAGGAGATAGCTGTGTCTGGGTCTAAGTTTCCCCATAGCCAGCCCTGAGACAAGATGGGTGCAGGATCCTGGGAAACCCGGGGAAAAGACGAGTGAAGAACCTGGAAAGGAGAAAGCCTGTGAAGCTCATGCCAGAGCCCACTGTTATGGGAAGTCAGGGACCCCAAACGGAGGGACTGGCTGAAGCCAAGGCAGAACGTGGATTGTGAAGATTTCATGGACATTTATTAGTTCCCCAAGTTAATACTTTTATAATTTCTTATGCCTGTCTTTACTGCAGTCTCTAAACATAAATTAGGAAGATTTCATGGACACTTACCACTTCCCCAGTCAATACCCTTGTGATTTCCTATGCCTGTCTTTACTTTAATCTCTTAATCCTGTCATCTCATAAGCCGAGGAGGATGTATGTCGCCTCAGGACCACGTGATAATTGCGTTAACTGCACAAATTGTAGAGCATGTGTGTTTGAACAATATGAAATCTGGGCACCTTGAAAAAAGAACAGGGTAACAGCAATGTTTAGGGAACAAGAGAGATAACCTTAAACTCTGACCACCAGTGAGCCAGGCAGAACGGAGCCATATTTCTCTTCTTTCAAAAGCAAATGGGAGAAATATCGCTGAATTCTTTTTCTCAGCAAGGAAGATCCCTGGGAAAGAGAATACGTGCCTGGGGGTAGGCCTATAGACGCCCCCCCGGGCGTGGCTGTCTTCTATGGTGGAGGCTGTAGGGGTGAAATAGACCCCAGTCTCCCATAGCGCTCCCAGGCTTATTAGGAAGAGGATATTCCCACCTAATAAATTTTGGTCAGACCGGTTGTTCTCAAACCCTGTCTCCTGAAAAAATGTTACCAATGACAATGGTGCCTGAAACTTCATTAGCAATTTTAATTTCGCCCCAGTCCTGTGGTCCTGTGATCTCGCCCTGCCTCCATTTGCCTTCTGATATTCTATTACCTTGTGAAGTACGTGATCTCTGTGACCCACACCTATTCGCACACTCCCTCCCCTTTTGAAAGTCCCTAATAAAAACTTGCTGGTTTTACGGCTTGTGGGGCATCACGGAACCTACCGATATGTGATGTCTCCCCCGGACGCCCAGCTTTAAAATTTCTCTTTTGTACTCTGTCCCTTTATTTCTCAAGCTGGCCGACACTTAGGGAAAATAGAAAAGAACCTACATGACTATCGGGGCAGGTTCTCCGATAGCCCACTCCTGCTGGGGCCTGAGAAGCCTGCCAAGAGCCTCGGGGTGTTCCCTCCAGAAGACAAGAGCCTGGGGAGACTCCTACACTGAGAGGAGGGCTGCCCCTCAAGGCAGAAAGCAGCACTGCAACAGCTGCGGGTGGATGGACTCGGGGGGCCCAGGCTGAGCCTCTAGTGTCTGCACATGGGATGGGAGGCCGGTGTTTGTTGAGACTTGGACAAGTCTTGCAGTGTGGCAGGAGACGATGGCCAATGTGCAGCAGAGAGCCATGGGGGGGGGGTCAGCTCTCCTCCTGCTGAGCCCTCCTCACCTCTCCCAGCCCCTACTGGTGCACTCCCAATTTTGCCTAGGCTGTGTGAGTTTGGTTTCTGGAACTTGCACCCAAACTGTCCTTACTCAAATACAAATGACATTAAAAACCCAAAGCCCTGGAGTCAAACGTGACCTCCATTCACTCTTGCTCTAGAAGCAAGGCCAGGTGGGCTGGGATCCCACCCTCAGAGAACTTAGGTTGTGAAATGCTCCAAGGGGTGCTTTTCTTGAAATTACTGACAGCACCTAGGACCTGATGGCCAGTTCCAGATGCTAACAAGATGAAGTCGACCAACTGCTCCTTTTTACCATACAAACAACTTTTATTTGCATGTGGCTACTTAGTAAATATTAAACAGTGATCATCCTAGACAGCTGCCAGGCAACAAAAGGAGAGACACATGGAGGCTTTTCAAGGTATCAGGTTGCAAAAAAAAAGAAAAGTATCACAGTGATCAGAAAGTGAGCAGTGAGCAGTAGTGAAGCCAGAATTTTCTTTCCCATGACTCCTGTAGTTCTGTCCCTGCCCCTGCAAACCCCAGGAGGGGAAAAATGTTGATACAAAACTGTAAGGTCTCAAACCAGTTAGGACAAGTCCCTTTCTCATAATAATTTATTTCATTCCCAATGACAGAAGGCACGTGCAGTTACAGGGCTGTGCTCTATTCGTCTGGGTCAGCAGAAGAGCACAGCTTTCTTTAGAAAAACATTTACTTTAAAACCAAGCACCTTGATTTGATATTTTAGTGTGCACAGCTTTGCCCATTGAGGTCCTGGTGAGCCCTTGCCCAACCCCGTGGGCACCACCATTCCGCCAGGCTTCGGAGGGCCACCGGGTGCTTAAGAGAATGTGAGGGAGGTGAGTGCAGGTGAAGGAGCATGGTCCCTGGGACATGGGTCCTTCACTCCTCGCTGAGATGATGCGGCAGCATTTTCTTCCAATGTGGTTGTGGCAGGAGAATCCATGGATGTAATGTTTTCACCTTTTTCCCTGAGGGTCTTTTCTGAGGAACCAGTCCTTAAGAGGTGGGGTCTTGGAGTCCTGACCCAGGCGTCCGGCAGCTGCGCAGTTTCTGAGATGTCAGACTCATGGAGGAGCAGGCTGTGCCCTTCCCTCCCCATTCCCCACCCCTCAAGCCCCAGGTCTTACTGTATAATAATTTATTTTCCCCACACATCTACCCTCAAAATTGGCTTCATGCAGATTTTCCTTGGATCCCAATGCTGGAGAGGAAAGGGGAGGGGAAGTGGGAGGCTGGTGGGCAGGGTGGCTTGACCCTGTCAGCCTTCCCAGGAACTCAGGACCACGGCTCCCTAGCGCAGGCTGAACAAGGACCAGGAACAAGGTCTGTGCGTCTGCATTAGATCTGAAGGCCTTGGCAGCACCTCTTCAATTTTTAGAGAATCAGGCTGGGCACGGTGGCTCCCAGCATTTTGGGAGGCCGAGGTGGGAAGATCACGAGGTCAGGAGATCGAGACCATCCTAGCTAATACGGTGAAACCCCGTCTCTACTAAAAATACAACAAAATTAGCCAGGCGTGGTGGTGGGTGCCTGTAGTCCCAGCTACTCGGGAGGCTGAGGCAGGAAAATGGCAGGAACCCGGGAGGCGGAGCTTGCAGTGAGTGGAGATCGTGCCACTGCACTCCAGCCTGGGTGACAGAGTGAGACTCCGTCTCAAAAAGAAAAAAAAAAAAAAAGAGAGAGAGAGAGAATCAGACTGAGTATTCCCCTGCACCTACTCTAGGGAAACCCACAGCTGAGGCAAAATTCCCAAACAGACTTGGCATTAGTGGAGCTGGGATTCTCCATTAGTGGAGTGAGGGCTTTGATGTAAGTTGTCTAGAAGAGCAAGTTCATGGTTAGATAATTCCAAGAGACAGTTGTTTTCCCAGGAAAAAGAAAACCTTCCTCCTATGCAGCAGAGTGAATTTAAATGTCCAAACAAAATGTGGTGTCATTGCTCAGTCTGCAAGGACGCTGTTAATCCCGTGGACGTTTTAGTGGATCTTCTGTTTATCATCCAGATGGCAAACGTTGGAAGCTGCTTTTGGGGACCAATAATCGGGGTTTTCAAAGAGCATTTCCCCTTTGGCCTGGCGCCTGTGCATCAGCGGTAATAGATGCTGAAGGCATGGAGAATGTAGAGCAGCGTGGTGATGAAGGCAAAGAACTGGAAGGAGGTGAAGAGCGACTGTTAGAGACAGCAGCGCCAGCTCCTCCCCCCGCTCAGGGACCCTCAGCCCCACTGCCCAGGAGGCCACGAATGACCCTGTCTCCTCGCCTCCTGCCTGGCCTGAGGGCAGCAACCCCTGGCCAACAACTCCCTCTTTTGGAAACTTTCCATCAGGGCCTCCCGGGGCCATCCTGGTGTCCTTTCCGGACTGCAGTCTCTCTCATCTGCACCTGGCTGTGAAGCAGGCTCACCTCCACCCTAGCCCTGGGCCCATATCCCACGCTGACCTCCTGTCCGAGGCCCGCTCTCCTCTGCCCACCTCCAGCAAACCTGTGTTCTGAACATTCCTACAGCTCCCCTCGCTGGTCCAGAACTCTGTCCTGAGCGGCTGCTTATCAGCTCCTTGTGAATGTTCAGGCCTCCTCCAGCTCTTCCTGGCTCACACTGAGCCCCTGACGTTTCCTCACAAGCCTTACAAGCCCAGTGGGCCCCAGGGTCCTCCTCTCGCCCCACTGCCTGAGCCTGACGCCTGTGGCCCCTGGCTCCTCCTGCCTCCCTTGCCAGCCATATGCAAAGCCACCCCAAAGGCTACAGATTTCCCTGCCTAGCTCTTGGGACATTCATTTCTCCCTTGTCTCAGCCACTGGCATCCCTTGGCAGGACTCCTCATGGTGTCACTTGTCCACTTCTGCCTGCCCTGCCTCTCGAATCTGCTCCACCATTTGGTCAGGGCAGGCAGAAGTGGACAAGTGAGGACACTTCTCACTCATGGGGAGAGCACAATCATGTTGCCCCACGTTGAAGCTGTATGACGGCTCTGCTCTTTTCTCAGGGTAGGGCCGTCACCTTCAATACTTTTCGGGCCCTGCCAAACATCCCAGCCCCACTCTGCCCCACTGTCCACTCACACGCTCCTCATTCAGTCAGTCAGTCAACAAATATCTTTTAAGCACCTGCTTTCCTTCAAGAACAACTGTGGGTATAACAGTGAAGAAAATATTCAAAAATTCCTGCCCTCATGGAGCTTACATTTGAGAGATAAGAAGCAGATAGCAGCAAGATAGACGAGTAGCACATACATGGGTTAGATGGAGGTAAATGCCACCCACTGTGGAGTGCACTGTGACCCTCTGGGGTGGCCACAAAATATTTCAGCTGCCTTCCAGCCTGTCTGCCTCCCTTCCCTCCTCATCAGGTGAGTTTAACTTCCTAAACTTGCAAGACCAGCAATGGCCCCTGCAGCCCTCCATGGCCAGCTGTCCCAGCTACACCACCCTCCTGGCTGCCCTTGAGCACACAGAGGGACCTTAGCAGGGGTAACTGCCTAGTGGCCCCTGCCTCCTTCTGTCCTCTTGACAGGGCCTTCCCTGATGCCCCCTCCCCTGAGACCTTGGCATTCCACTTTCCGCTTCCCTGCTTCATCTCTCAATAGTTCAGCCATGCCGAGGGATGCGGGCCCCATTCCAAAGGCAGTGGGTGCCATTGAAGGATTTTCAGTAGGAGAGAGACACCTGTTCCAATTTGTGTTTTGGAAAAAGAAAATTCTGCAGACAGTGTGGGGGGCGTCTAAGAGAGAGGAAAGCTAGAGTGGGAACAATAGAAGGTAAAAGAGGACCCCTGAACGTGGGTGCACAGGTTTACAGGGACACACATCCATCTCCCCTGCCCCCATGGCTCCTTCTACTTGAGGGCTCAGGGTCTCTACAGCACAAGCAAAGTTAGGCCTCCTGCACAAAACATCCCCCAGCCAAGACTGCTGTCCTTGGCCAGCCCACTCACCGAGGCTGCCGAATTAATGTAGTAAATTCTCGGGTCCAGTTTCTCAGAAACGATCGTGGCATGTACTTGCAGGACGGCAGCGCTCATATACAGGATGCCAGTGGTCCCGTGGTACAGGCTGTCCTGGAAATGCAGAGCAGAGCCATGCATGGCCACGTCAATCAGGTGAGCATTTTCCTCTCTGGCTACACAGCTGTAAAGAATGAGCAAATGAGGCAGGCCAGCCCCCTAGACTCCTGCTTTTTTTTTTTGCAGTGTGATTTGGTTTGGCTCTGTGTCCCCCCAAATCTCCTCTCGAATTGTAATCCCCACATGTTGGGGGAGGGACCTGGTGGGAGATGATCGGATTATGGGGTCAGTTTCCCCATGCTGTTCTTGTGATAGTGAGGGAGTCCTCATAAGATCTGATGGTTTAAAAGTGTGACACTTCCCTCTCTCACTCTCTTCTGCTGCCATGTAAGGTGTGCTTTGCTTCCCCTTCGCCTTCCACCATGATTGTAAGGTTCCTGAGGCCTCCCTAGCCATGCAGAACTGTGAGCCAATTAAACCTCTTGTCCTTATAAATTACCCAGTCTCGGGTAGTTCTTTATAGCAGTGTAAGAACAGACTAATACAGAAAATTGGTACCTGGAGTCAGGCACTGCTATAAAAAAATTCCAAAGCAACTTTGGAACTGGATAATGGGCAGAGGTTGGAACAGTTTGGGGTACTCAGAAGAAGACAGGAAGATGTAGGAAAGTTTGGAACTTTCTAGAGACTTGTTGAATGATTCTGACCAAAATGCTGATAGTGATATGGACAATGAAATCCAGGCTGAGGTGGTCTCAGATGGACATGAGGAACTTATTGGGAACTGGAATGAAGGTCACTCTTGCTACGCTTTAGCAAAGAGACTGGTGGCGTTTTACCCCTGCCCTAGAGATCTGTGGCACTCTGAACTTAAAAGAGAAGATTTGGGATAACTGGCAGAAGAAATTTCTAAGCATTGAAGCATTCAAGATGTGACCTGACTTTTCCTGAAAGTGTACAGTCATATGCATTCACAAAGAGATGGTCCAAAATTGGAACTTATGTTTAAAAGGGAAGCAGAACATAAAAGTTTGGAAAATTTGCAGCCTGACCATGTGGTAGAAAAGAAAAACATACTTTCTGGGGATAAATTCAGGCTGTCAGCTGCAGAGATTTTCATAAGTAATGAGGGTCCCCAAGACAATGGGGAAGATATCTCCAGGGCATTTCAGAGATCTTCACAGCAGCCCCTCCCATCACAGGCTCAGAGACCTAGGAGGGAAAAATGGTTTGGTGGACCAGGCTCAGGGTCCTGTTGCTGTGCACAGTCCTGGAACACAGCACTCTGCAACCCAGCTGCCCCAGCTCCAGCAGTTGGGGGCCAAGGTACAGCTTGGGCCATTGCTTCAGAGGGTGTAAGCCCCAAGCCTTGGCAGCTGACACATGGTGTTGGACCTACAAGCATGCAGAAGGCAAGAATTGAGGTTTAGGAACCTCTGCCATGATTTCAGAGGAGGTATGGAAATGCCTGGATGTACAGGCAGAGTCTGCTGCAGGAGTGGAGCCCTTATGAAGAACCTCTACTAGGGCAGTGCAGAAGGGAAATGTGGGGTCAGACCCCCCACACAGAGTCCCCACTGTGGCACTGGCTAGTAGAGCCGTGAGAAGAGATGTCCTTCAGACCCCAGAATGGTAGGTCCACTGACAGTTTGCATTGGTCACCTTGAAAAACCACAGACACTCAATGCCAGTTTGTGAAAGCAGCTGCAGGGGCTGTACTGTGATGAGCCACAGGGGTGGAGCTGCCCAAGGTCTTGGGTGCCCACCCTTTGCAACAGTGTGACTTGAATGTGAGACATAAAGTCAAAAGAGATTTTGGAATGTTGACATTTAATGGCTGCCCAGCTGGGCTTAGGACTTGCATGGGGCCTGTAGCCCCTTTGTTTTGACCAATTTCTCCCATTTGGAATGGGAGCATTTACCCAATGCCTGTACCCTTATTGTGTCTTGGCAGTAACTAACTTGCTTTTTGATTTTACAGGCTCGTAGGCAGAAGAGACTTCTCTTGTCTTAGATGAGAATTTGGACTTAGACTTTTGGGTTAATGCTGGAATAAGTTGAAATTTTGGGGGACTGTTGAGAAGGCATGATTGTATTTTTAAATGTGAGAAGGACGAGATTTGGGAGGGGCCAGTGGTATAATGATATGGTTTGGCTTTTTGTCCCCACCCAAATCTCATCTCCAATTGTAATCCATATGTATCAAGGGAGGGACCTGGTGGGAGGTGATTGGATCATGGGGGCAGTTTCCCCTATGCTGTTCTCATGATAGTGAATGTGTTCTCATGGGATCTGATGGTTTAAAAGTATGATACTTCCCCTCCCCCATCTCTCCTGCTGCCATGCAAGGCATGCCTTGCTTACCCTTCACCTTCCACTGTGATTGTAAGTTTCCTGAGGCCTCCCTAACCATGAGGAACTATGAGTCAATTAAACCTCTTTTCTTTATAATTTACCCAGTCTCTGGTTGTTTATAGCAATGTGAGAATAGACTAATACACAGTGTTTTTAATGTAATATCTATGTCATAAGCAATGGCAGATTAATAAAGATCAGTATATTTCAGTTACCCAAAGTCAATCTTGGTCTGAAATATTAAATGAAAAATTCCAGAAATTAATGATTAAATGTGTGCCTTTCTGAGTACAATGATGAAATCTTGCACTGTCCCACCCTGTTCCACCTGAAATGTGAATCAGACCTTTGTCTAGCATATCTACACTGTCTATGCCACCCGTATTAGACACTTTGTACTCATCTGGGCTATCAGATCGACTGTTGTGGCATTGCAGTGCTTGCATTCAAAGAATCCTTATTTTACTTCATAACGGCCCCAAATTGCAAGAGTAGTGATGCTGGCAATTTGGATATGCCAAAAAGAAGTCATAGAGTGCTTTCTTTAAGTTAAACAGTATAAGTTTTTAACTTAATAAGTAAAGAAAAAAATATGCTGAGGTTGTTAAGATCTATAGTAAGAATGAATTGTCTATCTGTGAAATTGTAGAGAAGGAAAAAGAAATGCATGCATAGCAAATTTGGGGTTCAGTACTCTCTGAGGATTCAGGCATCCCCTTGGGGGGTCTTGGGACTTATCCTCCAGAGATAGGGGGACCACTGTATACTGTCTTAGGTATGCTGAGGAATTGTTTACTTTGTATACATGTGACAATGTGAGAAAGTTTGCGGGGGTTTTTTGGAAACATACTGAAGTGTGTGGAATAGAATGGCATGATGTTTGGGGTTTGCTTTAAAATTCCTTAGTGGGGATAAAGGCTAGATGAAACAAATGTGTTAAGGTCTTCATAATGCTGGAATCTGGGTTATGGCTACATGAGGGCCTATAATACAATATTCTGTACTTTTAAATATGTCTTCAATTGTTCAGTGTGGAACACTTTTAAATGGTTTTTTGCGATGATGCAATAAATAAAAACTAACAATGTAATATTAAATGAAAGTATCTACATCTAAAATTATTTGTAGAGTACAAGTATAATTGTATATATACAATTATATATATATATATATAAAATATATATATATACTTTGCATATAATTCATTTGGGATATGGAAGAAATAACCTGTCACAGGGATTGTGATAGGGCCTTGAGAATGAAGTGATTTTTTTCCTACTAGCTTTTTCTTCAGCGTTGCTCCAAGGATTTTATCAGGAAGAAAATTTAGGGGGAACACATCAGAATATGCTTGATCACAGGTCATTGTGTATTCTCCTAACAGGGAAGACAGTGAAGGGGAATACAAGGAATTATTTACTCTTGTGGATAAATGTCTTCATTTTGGCGTGTTAGTAAAAATGGTAAGATAAAAAATCTTGGTTCCATAGGAGCCTAGCCCAGGATCCCTCCCTGCCCAGAAAGGCCAATCGTCCTCACCCAACCCAGAACGTCCACCCAGGAAGAGCCATGCTGCTGGTCCTTACCAGAACTCTCCAGGATTCAAATCTTTTGTAAAATCCAAACAAGTAAGACAACAGGAACATCAAGGAGATGAGAAACGAGGTGAGCGAGACATACATCACCCATCCTTGCAGCAATGGGTATACTATGTGGGTGGCGGCTACCAGGGTCCAAACCAGGAACCCAAATATCTGGAAGATAAAAGCATAAAAGAAGGGGTTTCCTTAGCTAGTGTGGAGTATGTTTCCCTTTGCAGGGTGTCTCTTTTCTGTCTCTAGTTACAAGTTCAGGTGAAGTTAGGAGGGAACCAAGAGGGAAATGGGGAAGGAAGGCTGGCCCCTCTGAGTCACGTTAAAGTCAGGTCAAATTGTTAGAAAATTCAAGGGGTTAATGCAGAGGTCACGAACAGAGGGATTCTCGGCCAAGTCTAGCTTGTGAATGTGTCTTTTGGCTCAAGCAGTATTGGCATATACACTTTTAAACAATTCTGAATACGTTCCCAATATTCAAAACAGGATGTTTCACATGGAAAATCCAGATTTGGGACATTTCTTTAGAAATCCATGGTTCTGGCCACAGTGTACCCATTTCTCAGGCCAGAGTAGGCTGAAATGAGTTGTGACTGTCTCTTTAAAAAGGACCTGGAGTCCTCAGTGGACCACATCCCCTCACCCCACTAACCTCACACCATGCTGTGGGACACTCCCTGTTGCTCACTGACACTGTGTAATTGTTTACTAATGAGATAGAGCTTATTTTTATATATTTGTTAGCCATTAATATTTCCTCCTCTGTAAAGTTTTGTATTTTTTTAATCAGTTAAATATTTTTAAATACATTTTTCTTTTTCTTATGGATTCATAGGAATTATTGCTAATGGTGGGGATTTCATGGACTGTCATAAACATTGCAAATATATTCTGCTAGCATTCACATATTTTATGGTTTCCTCTGATTAACTAAGCCCGTAATTTTAACGCAGTTGAATATGTCAATCTTTTCCTTTATTGACTATGTTTTTATCAAGTTTAAGAAATTCTTCTCTATTTTGAGTCATGAAGATATTCTTGCGTTCCAGATTTTCTTCCTGAGATAATTTTCCTTCTTCCTGGAGTGCAACCTTTAGTAGTCTCTTTAGTGAAGGTCAGCGGGTAGTAGTCTGTTTGATTTATTAGAAAACGTCCTTAAATTTCCCCTGACAATTATTTTCTCTCCGCACTTCCAAGATATATTTCCACTGTGTTGTATATTTTTCCATATTATTCTGTTGATTCTGGCTTCCATTGTTGCCATTGAAAGGTCAGCTGTCAGGTGAACTCTTGCTTTGTAGGGATCTGTCTTCCTTATTTGGCTATATTTAGTCTTCACTGTGTCTTTGGCATTCTGCAGTTTGTGAAACAGTGATACCATGTGTTGAGATGTGGATATCTTTTTATTACTCCTGCTTAGTATTCATTCTGCATTTAATATCTGAAAATTCCATTCACTTGGCCTTAATAGCTTGATTCTGCAGTTTGTGGCTTCCGTTAACTTCTATTCTTGTTCACTTGTTTCCTCTTATATTTAGTGAATTTTTACTGGGAGCTCATGTCCGTGGAGGTACCTCAGTTCTGAATGATGTATTAGAAACTTTCTAGACCAAACAACTTCACTCACTTTTTTTTCTTGAGAGAGTCTGTCTCTGTCACTCAGGCTGGAGTGCAGAGGTGCAATCATGGCTCACTGCAGCCTCCAACTCCTGAGGGCAAATGATCCTCCCACCTCAGCCTCCTAAGTAGCTAGGACTACAGGTACATACTACCAATCCTGGCCAATTTTTATTTTATTTTTTGTAGAGACAGGGTCTTGCTGTGTTGCCCAGGCTGGTCTTAAACCCTTAGCCTCAAGCAATCCTCCTGGCTTGGCCTCCCAAAGTGCTGAGATTACAGGCATGAGCCACTGTGCCCCGCCTTCACGCCCTGCTGTATAGCTCAGCCAAAAGATATACAACTTCAGTTCTGCTTTCCAAACTATATCCTTAGCTTTCTGGGACCAGCAGTTCGTATCTTACAACTGGCCAATACATAGACATAGATATGTCACCCTTTCCCTTCTGAGGCTTCCACATGCTGTTGTCTGGCAGTTGTCTTTGGATTTATGGAATATTCACGGCCTTTTAAGGAGAAAAATGAAAAGGGAGATGAGAAGCCAGAAGAGAACAGGAAGTTGACCACAAGGCAGAGACTCCTCAGCAAGGAGGACAATCATAGCTTTATGGGGCCGGAAAACAACTCCAGCAGCATGGCCACCTCTTAAAGCACCAGTTCTGGTAGCAAATTCCTCCTTAACAATCAATATCCAAGTGAATTTTGGAAGTCCTAGGCTGGTCTGAGACTGCCGGAGAATGAGTCAAGGCTGGCTTGTCCTAGGGAGAGGGTGGTGAGGAACGGAAGCCGCTGTCCTCTGGCTCCCCCTTAACTGTGCTGTTGCATGTCAATCCCAGTGACAAGGGCTGCTGATGCTTCAGAAAGGTACCAGGGCTCAGCTTTAAGGCACTTGCCAAGAAGCCATGAGAAGTGCATTAAGATGCTGGCACATGAACAGCACCCAAACAATGCTGGTTATTAGTGGTTCACCAGGTACTTTACACTTAATAAAATGCATTCACTCAGACTGCCTCATTTAGTCCACACAACAATTCTAACTCCCTTGGAAAGACCAGAGAACTAGCATTCGATACTTTCCACTGCTTACTGCCCGCTCACCTGTGCCAGGCATGGGGACAGCAAGGGAACCTCAGTCCCATCTTGCCAGTCAGTGCCTGCAGAGGGGTCCCGGTCCCCCTCTTGCCATCTGAAGCTTGCCTGGCCAGATACAGCCATATGCATGTTACTTACATTTGCGCATTTAATCTTTGCCACAGTCCATGAGGTAATACTGTACCGGAGGGGACTGGGGCCTGAGGTCACACAGGCAGTGCATGGTGGGACTCGGACATGATGTAGGACACTTGTGGTTCTTGCCCTAAAAACCAGGTTTCAAGGCCAAAGGCTGGGCCAGGTAGAGGCTCCTAGAATGTGCCAGAGGGTGGCCTGCTAGAGCCTCGGCCAAGGTCTGCCTGGGGCATTAGAGGCCTTGATGGGGACATCATACCTGGAGTCTCAGGGAGCCCATCAGTGGCTTCCTCTCTCTGGGTTCCAGCTATGGCTTAGGGATCCTTGTCCTACCTTTCACAACAGGCCAGGGGCCTCTGAGCATTTGGGAATCTGCTCAAACATCATGGGAACCTTCCTGCAATGGCTTCAGTGTTGCAGAATCAATGTTCTGCAGAAGAAAGTCACTCACTTCTTATTTCCACACCCCTCTACCTCCTAAACAGGAGGAGGGACCAGAGCCAAGGGCTGCAGGTGGATTGAAACCCACTAGAGTTCGTGATCTGATTTCTGTCTCAAGTAGTCTAGGTTGGATTCCTTATAGTTGTGAAAGCTTTGAGTATTTGTTTTTACTTTTTCTTAAAGCTCATATTTGGCTTTCCAAATTTCCTGGTGGCCTAAACTGCTTTCCCATTTTAATGCTTATTTTTGTATTTCCTCAGAGCAGGAGATATTTTTCAGTGGTTGGGGCTGGCCCTCAAAGTGGAGAAATATTTGATTACAGCGAGCCATTTAGAGCAAGTAGATTTCAAGCACAACTTTGGCAGATCCTTTTCTTATAAGCAAACACGCACAGTCATATACGAATTTTCCAAGAGGCTGAACTGAAACTTGAAAGGACTTCTTAAGGAAAGATGGAGCTTAACAATAGGTTTTTAAAACCTATTCTTCTCTAGAACATGAAGAGCTCCTTCATATTTAGAAAGTTGGTTAAGAGCTAGAATGTAAGAACTGGGGTAACAACACCCAGACTGGAGTCCAGGAAGAAAGGGCTGATGCCAGGTTTGGAGAGGGAGGTTGAGCCTTGATGTTACCACACCAGACAGTGAGAAAATTTCCAAAGGCTCCTGAGGTCCAGTCAAAAGGACTCAGCAGGCTCCTGCTGCCCAAAGATGGGACGGCTTGAGCTTCTTACAGCTATGATGGATTGGAATGCATCAACTAAGGTAAAATCCATGAGTTCAAAATGATACTTAAAACAAAAACTTCTTTGGTCACTTTTGGAGGATGCTTATTATTTTGAAAACTGCTTTAAAAGAAAAAGAAGCTGGCAAAAAATGTGTTGTGGGGGCAAAGAGCTTCTCAAACACACGCATACCTGAGCACTACCCTCCAGGCAGCACTCCAAGTCCTGCTATTGCCAGAACACTTTGAGGACTTCAAGAAAGCCCCAGGGTCTGGGTCCTGCCCCAGAGAGTCTGCTTGAACAGCTAAGGGAGGCTGCGTTGTTGAGAGTTCCCTAGCGGGGTGGCCAGGGCTGAGAAAGCCTGAGGCCAGCTCTCTGCTTCTACTCTCACCTCCAGTCCATGCACCATGCAGCGCCATTCCTCCTGGGTTTGAATCCCAGCTTTGCCTGGTGGGTAGGTCATTTAGCTTGTCTGTGCCTCTGTGTGCCTGTCTATCAAATAGAGGAGGTGGGGGTCTCAATGGCCCCTCTATCATCTGGCCCTTGTGAGGGTTTGGTGAGTCTGTTTGGCACACGGTGAATGTTGGCTGTAGTAGCCATAACCATTTGGAATGGCACAGAAGGCAGGAAGGGATGTTCCATGAGAAAGAAACAGAGGAGGGAATGTCCAAGAGACGCCTCTCTAAAGGATGGGAAATTCACTTTTGGAAAGGAGAGATGGGAGATCACTCAGCTGGGTGGGTGAGATAACATTTAGACAGCACAGACCCTTCTTATGAGTTGATGATAGCTTTTGTTGCCAAGAAAAATGTACTCCCCCACCCACACACACACACAATTTTTGCCTACAAATCTGGGGACTCGCAGACCCCCAGTGTCCGTCTGCAACCTCCCAGTTGAAGTCCATTGCCACCTCCAGGTTAAATAACTGTGCCATCAACGACTCTATTATTTTGGCAATATTGATCAAAACATTAAATGCACATACTGTTCAACTCAGTAATTTCACTTGATGGAATTTGTCCTACAAATGATGCACGTGAGCAAAATGACAAATATAAAAGTTGTTTATTGCAGCCTGTTGATTACAGAAAAGCTAGGAAATGACCCCTTTATCCGGAGGCGACCAGTTAAATCAATTATGTCTGCAAAGTGAAACACTCTGCAATCTTCAAAAACAAAACAAAACAAAAAAAAAAGAGAGAGAGAGAAAATTCTATAACCCAAAATGGAACAAGCTCCAAGAATTTGTAAAGGCACAGACCAGTGTACCCAGTGTGCTATGATTTGTGCAGAAAAATAAGAAAATGCACGTGTGAGTGTCTGTATATATGTGCGTTTGTTGCAGGTGAACAGAATATTTCCAGAATGAGACCCAATCAGCCAGTCAGTGCCTTGGACTCGGGAAGCAGAACCTCTTGGCTTGGAGACAGTTTTGAATATAGGACCATGTTCACGTTTAAACTAACCCCAAACAAATAATATGTAAATTTAAAAAGAAAAGAAAGCTGCGTGGGCATTGGAGGCTCATGGAGAATTCTGAATGGGAAAGAGATAAGGAGGATGGCCTTTGGAGAGAGTGGATCTGCTCACCTGCGCAGAGCAGCTGGAAGCCCCTCATGGGGGGGAGAGGGGCTGCTGCAGGGGCTGGGATCACACACTGAGGTTCTGAGACAGACTCTGCCTGAGTAATGACGCCCTGGGAACCGTGAAGGATATGTCAAAAAGATGCACGGTCTCAGGTCTGTGTGGCCAGGGCTCTGGGCTGTGGCTGAGAGGTGTGGGTTTGGGGTGGGGCAGACAAGGAGCTGAGAAGCAGGGAGGAGTGCCAGGGGTGGGTACCTGGTGGCAGGTTTTTCTGCATAGCTGGGCATTGCTTCAGCATGGCAGGTTTCATGTACTGCCAACCCCAAATTCCTTTTCTTACTGCGTCTCTTAATTTTTATGACAGCTTTGCCTCTCCTTCTCTTCCCTGGCACTCAGGTGACCACAGACTTCATAAAGCCTAAAAAACTTCAGGCTGAGAGGAAAAGACCCCAGTCAAGATGGGTGCGGCTCATGTCATTAGCACACAAGTGAGCCGGGGTCCCCTGGTCCCACCACGGGCCAGGCAGGAATGGGCTCTGTAAAGGACTCATGTGGGCGTTGCCCACAGTGGGAACCTTGATGCCCTGCAGGCTCCCTCTGCCACTGTGATGTTTCAGGATGAAGGAAACGATAGTCCCTCGCATTCACGTATGCAGAGTGCATGCTGTTTAAGTCCAGGATCTCTTGTCTACTATATACCTCTCTCTCTTTTTAAAAATTGTGGTTAAATACATATAACAAAATCCACCATCTTAACCATTTTTAAGTGTACAGTTCAGTGGCATTCATGTTCATTCACACTGTCGTGCACCCATCACCACCATCCATCTCCAGGGTGCTTTCCATCTTGCAGGTCTGAAACTCCGCACCCATTAAACAACAACTCCCCACTCTTCCCTCCCCACAGTCCCTGGCAACCACCATTCTACTTTCTGTCTACTCTGGGTACCTGATACGAATGGAATCATGCCGTATGTGTCTTTTTGTGACTGCCTTTTCTTGCTTAGCATAATGTCCTCAAAGTTCATCTGTGTGGTAGCATGTGTAGAATTTCCTTCTTTTTCAGGGCCGAATAATATTCCAGGTTTGCCAACTGTGTGTCACAGTTGGTTTATCCACTCATCTGCTTATACACACTTGGGTTGCTTCCACCTTTTGGCTATTGTGAATAATGCTGCTATGAACACGGGTGTCCAAGTAGCTCTTCGATGCACACCCTTCAAAGGAAAAAACAGCTGGGTGCAGTGGCTCACACCTGTAATTCCAGCACTTTGGGAGGCCAACGTGGGGATCACTTGAGCCCAAGTGTTCAAAAGCAGCCTGGGCAACATGGCAAAACCCTGTCTCTAAAAAAATACAAACATTAGCCAGACATGGTGGCACATGCCTGTAGTCCCAGCTACTCAGGGGGCTGAGATGGGAGGATCACTTGAGCCCGGGAGGCAGACAGCCTTGATTGTGCCACTGCACTTCAGCATAGGTGACAGAGAAAGACCCTGTCTCAAAAAAAAAGGAAAAACAAGACAAGGCCTACCCCGGGGCTGTGCTTCAGACCCCATCAGGCAGTTGCCATGCAAAATGCCTCAAGAGTCACAGCTCTGTCAAACAGATGTGCACGTGTTCCTGCCACTTTAGCATCCCTTGGGAGTTTGGTTCTGTTCACACAAAATGAGTGGGAGTTTGCTTCTGAACACGCAGCACTAAGGGGACCTCGAAAAGGACACCTTATAGCACAAGAACTCAAACAGGAAGGCAGAGAGTCACCTTGCTTGACCTCAGCTGGGAACGTGTGCGCGTGTCTGGCAACTCAAGTTTTTCGCTGCTCTGAGCATGTCAATGCCTGTGAAAGCGCCAGGTGTATGAATTTGGGGGTTACAAACACATCTTAGCAAGTGGGTGAATTTGCAAATACAGAATCCAGGAGTTATGAGGGTCCACTGTATTTTCAGTGTCAAAATTATCTTCCATCAAGTTGATAAAACCTCATTTACTCAATTAGGCCCTAGTCAGGGTATGTGGAGTGTTCTAGCTTTTTCCTGTTACAGATGATGCTGCAGCAAATGCCTTGTTGCAGAGCGAGTTCTCTCATTATAAACGGTTTTTGTGGAGTGAGTTCCCCAACTGGGCTCTCACCAGTAAGGGGATGTCGCTGCCCACGCCATTAGGCTCATCACATTCCCTACTAGCGACACATACGTGACTTAGTCCTGGTCAACGAGACAGCGGGAAAGTCTACCCGGTGTCTAAGAAGGGGGCACAGGGCACAATGGTCCCTTTCTTGCTCTGGCCATTACTGTGCAGTGGTGAACCTGGAGCTATGAAATGGAGGAGGAGAAAGCTGAAAGTAGCTACATCCCAGATGACATGACCGAGCTGCTGACCCAGATCGCAGGACACGAGATGGTGCATTTCCCTTCTGTTAAGGCCAGTCCCAGCCGGCAACAACCCTTTCATAGCACTGCTGAGGAGTCCCTGGGGTTCAAGTCTGTGCAGGTCACCCAAACCCCTCACCCTCTCTTCAAACACTCCACTGCCTCCCCTGACTCCAAGGCCACACTCAGGACACCCACCCTCTGCCTTTATGCTGGGCTCCCCAAGCCTCCATCACTTCCCCCAGCCCTGGGACTGGCAAACTATGAGTGAGACTCATTCATGGATTGTGACTCCATTTAGAGGATTATCAACCAGCATTAAGAACTGAAGCCAACTGGGCATAAAGGCTCACACTTGTAATCCCAGCACTTTGGGAAGCTGAGGTGGGAGGATTGCTTGAGGCTGGGCATTTGAGGCCAGCCTAGGCAACAAAATGAGATCCTGTCTCTAGAAAACATTTCAAAAAATTAACTGAGCACACCTGTAGTCCTAGCTACTTGGAAGGCTGAGTGCGGGGAGGATCCTTTGGGCTCAGGAGTTCGAGGCTGCAGTGAACTATACTTGTACCACTGTACTCCAGCCTGGGTGACAGAGCAAGACTCTGTACACCGCCCCCCCAAAAAAAAAAGAGAACTTAAGCAGACTAGGATATAAAGTATAGGAGCGTATTGTGTACAGGAAAGGGAAATACTGTTTCCTGGATCTTTTGTTTCACTTACACACACACCCGCACCCGCCTATAGTGTACCAGGTTGTGATGGAAATCTCTCTCTTTCTGTGGGTGAGTTTGTGGAAACCCTTGCTCCAGCGTGCCTTCCTTCCTGCCCGCCCCTGGACCACTCCTCCCCTTCACAGCACTGTCCCATGGGTAGGCCACAGCCCAGCACAGGCCCCAGCCTGGCGGCTGCAGCAGGAGCCCCATCCCAGGGCCTGAAGGGCCATGTGGGAGTCTGGGTGGGAGTGGGAGCTGCTGAGGAAGGTGAAGGGAAATGTGGTGAGATGACAGGCTCGTTGTCCGGGAGAGTGGGAGGAGCCCTGGAGTGCCCTACCCCTGTGGGGCTGGAACTCCCTGTACCAAAGCTAGGGTCTTCCACACGCATGTATCCCAAGTGCCACAGCTGGAGGTCAGGGACCCAGCCAGGCTGTGCTGGGTGCTCCTGGGCAGGGTTCACCTGACTGCAAGTCTCCCTGTGGGTGGCTCAGAGACCCAGAGCCCACCTGGGTGCTGCTTACAGCCCATGAGGCAGCTCCCACCCCCTGTCACTGGCCCTGCAGCCTCATGAAGCCTGAGCAGCCGTCCTTATCTCCTTTGTGCTTTGAATACAGGAGGATGCTGGCTTTAAAAGGCAGAGGGGCATCCTCAGTTACCCAATAGGGGCGTGGCAGGTCTGTCTCCAGCACCCCAAGAGCACCCTGAAAACAAGTAGCATTGCACAAAAGTTCCACACTCCGCAGTTCAACCTAGCACACTTCCAAACCCTGAGTCACTGCATCCTGACTCATGGAGGGAGAATTTTCTTTTTCTGTGGCTTTAAGGCTAGCAGGAAATTGCCAGCCCAGGCTCCTAAGGCCTCCAGTGAAGGCCAGGTCTCATCTCCCACTGGATAACAGTGTTGGCAGGAACTTCCATCCAGCACTGGTGGGAACTCGTGCCCGCAGCTGCTCCTGGCTGAGCGAGTCATGTAAGGGCGTCCTTGGTACTCATAAGCACTCACAGAAGGGGGCTGGCAGTGCGCCCGGCCTCTCTGGGATGGGCACACCAGAGTGGCAGGAAGTGCAGTCTGGGAGGGGCCCTGAGTCAGGGCCAGGCATCCCCAGTCCTGCTTCCTCCTCGCCCAGCACCACTTCCGCCCATTCAGACTGACTGCCTTCACTTTTTACTGACCAAACAGCACAGATTTACAATGTCACATAAAACTGACTAATTAGAACATTCTTTTCCATCCAAAGTCTAAAGCCCTTTTTCTTCTTGTCTCTTAAAAACAAGGAAGAGGACAAAATTAAACACAGCATTTGGGGGGGCATATTTTCCCTTTTGTCTACCTGTGTACCTTAGAAAACACAGAAATGCTGTAAAGCAGCAAGGGGAAGGCATCCTGCTCCCGCTGCGGCCCCGTGGCTGGGCTTCCCCACTCTCCCTGGCCCTCTGCCCCAGTGTCCTCTTTCTCACTCTCCCTGTTTGGTCCCCGTACATTGATTAACTTCATGTTCCTGCCCATGTGCCCCCCAAGAAGTTGCCTGATGATCCCTGGACTCAGGCTCAGGGGAAGTCCCCACACCCTCCTTTCTCCTCAGGAGCCCACAGACTTTTTGTGACTAATAACCTGCCCTTCATTAGGCACCGGGTCACTTAGTACTGGTTGATGGATTGCCTGCTTGGCTCTCCCCAGCTGATCCCCAGTCTATCTATGACCAGACCCTGAAAGGCAGGGACCAGACCATGTCACCTCCTCCAGGAAGCCACCCTTGACTACCAAGCCCCCCAGCATACCTCCCTTAGGGTCACTCTCCACTTTTGTTGTCTCTCTTTGTCTCTTCCCTGCCTCCTGTTGGAACTCTGAGCTCCTGCAGGCAGGACTGTGCCCTGAGGTCTGTCCCTGGAGTAAAGCACGGAGCCTGGCATAAAGCAAGTGCTTGGTACATGTCACTGACTCACTTGAGAAAGGAGGAGGGGGTTGCTGGACACACCACTCACTAGCTGCTCACAGCCTCAGCTTCCTGGGACAGATGCCCATGAAGGTGGCACCGCCTGCTACCTTCTGGGCCTTCCATTGTGGCCCAGCCACAGACTGGCATTCCTGCCAGGAGCCTGAACCAAATGGTGACAGACGTGTATTTGTTTCATCCTCACCTATTTCCTGCTCCATCACCTCCCAGGCCCCAGAAATTCTCCCAGTAGGGTAGGGAGCAACCTGCCCTCAGGATTCCCCGGGAAGCCTTTTCCCACCACCCTGCCTCCTCCCTGACCCCACCGGCACCCCTTGTCATCCTGAGATGCCCCACTGCCCTGGTACATAGGACACACTACTAAAATATGTGCTGTCAGAGAGGACGGTGCTCAAATTAATTCACATCCCCCTCCATGCCTCCCCCAACATCACTGGGGCAGAGAGAGAGTCCAGATGGGCAGTGCTGGGGAGAGGTTGGTGGGGGGAATCTGTGAATAGTGCCGAGGTGAAAAAGCAAAGCTCAAAGAATCCAGCCTTCTTTGAAAGAGGTCTGAAGATCTGGAGTCCCAGACCCATGATATTTGGCCCCTCTGGATGGGGATCCCACTGAGGCTGTACTCTGGGATCCCGCTGGTATCTTCTAGGGACAGTTTGTGGCCAGGGGACAGGAAGTGGTGCCACAGGGAGCTAGTGCTGTGGAACGTGGTATAAGGGCTGGCCCTGTCCAATGGGGTGGGGCCTGTGTGGGGCCTGAGCAGCCATCCATTCTGGCTGAGATGGGGGACCCTGACCAGGTGGTGACTGAGGGAGAGGCTGGTCTCTTCAGGAGGCAAAGAGGGCCCAAGGCTAGGAGCTGGCTGGCAGGGATGGACAAGGCAGGGGAGGGGCTGGAAAGAGATGAGGCGGCAAAGGCCAGGGTCCTCGAGCTCCTCCGCACTAGGGCCCTTTGCCCTGAGTGTTGCCAATCTGGACAACACTCTAGAAGCCTCTCCTGACTCCCACAGATCTGCCCTGCCCAGGGGAAGGTTCTCTGGGGAGAAAGCTCCTGGGAATGGCGGAGAGAGCCAGCACTTCTACTGGCAAGGCTCCTTGTCTGGGGCTCGCCCTGGGTCCAGTGGGTCAGACTGCCCGGGGCCTCTCTGTTAGGCTCCATGCCAGCAGCCGGTGGCTCCTTCAGGGCAGCCGTCAATGCTGTGGACCCCTCCGGGTGGGCTGGCCTTCTGACAGTGTGCTTGGTTGTTTGTCTTGGCCGAGTTGAGAGAGATCACTGGTTCAGGGACGGCTGCTCATGGTCCTGCTGGACGGCCAGGGAAAGACCAGGGCTGGAAGTTCAGACAGGGGCCGGAGTGGCCAGGGATGCGGGGCCAGGCCAGGTGGTTCCCAGCGTCTCTTTGCTGTGTGGTGTGGGCTCCCTCGGTGGCTGATTCCTTGCTAGGTTCTGGCAGGGGAGGACTTGGAGGGAGGCTGGGATGTTAGGAGAGAAGTGGGGGCTTCCTGCTGCCTTTTCCAAGTCTTGCCATTGTCTCTCCAGAATCAGCAGCAGCAGCTGGAGATGAGGGTCCCAGTGCCCTTTCTTTGGGGTGACCACTGTCTCCCAGCACCCCCACACTGGCTTGAGCCCTGGCAAGGCAGAGACAGCTTCATCTATAGGTTTGAGCATCAGCCTCGCTGCCCCTCTGTCCCTGATTCTGGGGGTGGGCAGCAGGCACTGTGAGCACTTGTTATTCTCTGGATTGTTCAGTGGCCCGTTTCTGTTCATCCAGCCTTCCAACAACTGTGTCAACAAGTCCTTGTATTGAATCCCCTCCGTGTGAAGCACCTATCTTGGTTTCTGTTTCCTACTGGACCGTGACAGGCACGGCGCCTTTACAGATTTCCTTGGCTGTTCTCTATCGCCCTCATTAAGCATCAGGCTCCATAGGCAGAGGCCATGTTTGTCTTGTTTAATTTTGTATCGCCAGTGCTTGGCAGAGAGAGAGTAGGTGCTCAGCTTGAATGAATACTTGGAATTTAAGTGGGGGATTTAAGTCTTTCTTGTACCCTGACTTTATATATTTGTTAATTTCCTGGTCCTAGGCAGTCCTAATCTGAAGAAGAAAATGTGTCACCCATCAATCCAAGCCCTTTAAGAATGTCAAGCTCCTCCTTGAATCATCTTGTCCCGACACCAACTGGCTGTCAGGGCCTCTGGGCAGCTGTGGCTGTGCAGCCCCTGCCTTTCACCTGTCTCCTGTCCTGGAGTGCTCGTTGCATCTTCAGTGTGTTAGTTGCACCACTCCTTTAAGAGAGGCTCATGCCTTACCTTATCCCCTCAATGACTGTCTTATTTTTGTATGCCCCTAAGAGCAGAGCATGGGGCTAGAGTGGCAGTAGTGTTTCAATAAACACTTGTTGACTTACAATTGTTACTTGTCTTACAATGCACTTTCTAGTAAGAGGTCCAATGACCGCCAACGCTAAAGTAGTATGGGCTGGCATTATGGAGCACTCACTCACCATGTCCTGACATTTCCTATGACGTCCACATTCAAACCCCACAGCTGTCTTATAGGATCCTTGTTTCTATTTATTGTTTCTCTTTCCATTATTGATGAAACTGCAGCTCAGAGTGATTAAGTAACCTGCCCAGGGTCTCACAGCAATGAAGAAGCAGAGCCAGACTTTAGGCCCCATCCTGACTGACTCTATTTTACTGAACCTGAATACACAGTGGCCTCCCAGAGTAGGGGCTGGGCCTGGCCAAGGGGCAGGAAGGCCAAGGTGGCCACAGGCAGTGTGGGGAGGTTCACATCGAACTCCTGTCCCATGGCCCTTTTCATCTTCTCTCCTGGGAGGCCTTGCTCTTCCCCAGCCCAAGGCCTTCCCTTTCCTCATGTTCTCCCGTCCTTGTCTTCCAGGGGACATCCTCGGCCATTATTCCAATGGGACCCCATGGTCCCATGGGCACAGAGGTTGGTGGCTCCCATGTCCTGCAGGAGAACAGAAGGGTGCTTCCCTGTGGGAGCCGGACCAAGGACAGGAAGAGGCCACATGGCAGTGAGGGGAATGAAGAGAGGGACAGAGACAGAAAGGCTGAAGCATGAAAAGAAAATTATAAAATAAACTGGGGTAAATTGAGTTAACTTTGCTGCTCCTGGAAGTATGGAGAACTGACGGGGGAGCAGAGGAAAGCAAGGGAGATGATTTCTCCTACTGGAAAACTCAACTTCTAAGGCACAGTTAGAAGGAAGAGGAAGATGCCTGCCCTAAGGTCCGGCCTAAGAGGAGCCCTAATTTCTTCTCCCAGCCCCATCCAGTCACTTTCAGTCCACACAGAGTTGGCCCTAGGGGGCTCCCGGGAGGCCCCTGGCTTCAGTGAGTTTCCGACAGGCTCTTCCATATAAACAGAGTAGAAGCAGCAGCAGGTTGGAATGAAGGTGGTACTGGCCATTTGGGTAAGACATACAACGAACTCGCCGAACTGGAAGAGCTCGGGATGAACCTCTAAGGGCTCAGAGGATTTCTCTCTGACTAATGTGCTGGCGAGTTAAGCAGCTGAAAGGAAAACATCTAACATCAAACAAACAGTTTGCATGGTCTCCCCTTTTAACTTTCTGAACCTCTAGAAATCTTAGCTGTTTGTTTTAAACTAGTCAAAAATCTCATAAGTCAACTAGTGACAAGGTTGACAGTTAAAATAATTTATTGGAGTCATATTCATAAAGCATTTCCTTGTTCACAGTCACCTGGGTGAGCTTGCAGCTTCCACCCTTCAGCTTATAAAAAAGCTGATGAGTCACCTTGCATTCTACAGGTAATGGCATGATCGGCCCCCAGCACCCGCAGACAGCTGGCTCCAGAGCAGGGCAGGGGTGTGAGCCGCACCCACCCCAGGCTCCCCAGAGGCACACACACTTGCTACATGAAGGAGAGAGAAAATAAATGGATGTCTGTTCTCATCTTAAAATTCACCCATTCAAACCTTTTTTGCATTTGGAGATTATGTTTCAAAATTAATATTGTCTTTAAATAAGAAATCTAAATTCACCAGTAAACTACATAAAACATGAACTTTACTGATAAAGTTTCATCAGTCTCTAGTGGGGATGTAAAACGCAGAAGTTATTCTCCAGCCACTCTGGAAAATAGTTTGTCAGTTCCTTAATAAAGTGTACATTTACTACACCACCCAGCAATCATACAGGGGCATTTTCCCTGGAGAACTGAGCATTACCCCCACACAGAAGCCTGCACACAAGTTTTCACAGCAGCTTTATTTGGAACAGCCAAGAACTGGAAACAGGCAAACTGTTTCTCAATAGGCGAATGGTTAAACAAATGACGGCAAAGCCAGACCACGGAACGCTACTTAGCAGTAAGAGGGAAGGAGCTATTGACAGAGGCCGCAGCTTGGATGGTGCTCAAGAGCACTAGACTGAGTGGAAGAAGCCAACCTCAAACACCCATATACTGTGTGATTTCATTTATTTATATAACTTTCTGGAAATAACAAAATTGTAGGAATGAAATTTGTGGTTTTCAGGGGTTTGTTCAGGAGGGGGCAAGGGAGGGCAGGGTAGGGGGTGCACACTGAAAGGGTAGCACGGGGGAGCTCTTTGTGGTGAGTGGCAGCCCTGTGCCTTGATGCAGTGGTGATTCCCTGAATCTACACATGTGAGAAAAGTGGAGCCCCCCAAGTACCAAGGGCAGCTTCTGGGCTCTGATACTGTACTACTGTTAGGAAAGATGCAGCCGCCAGGGGAAGCTGGGGACGGGGACAGGAGGCCTCTCTGAACTATCGTTGCAACTTCCTATGAATCTATAATTACTACAAAATAAGTTTAAAAATGTGAACTTTACTGGCAAAGACTTGAAAATAAACCATTTTAGGCAATGATCCATGAGAGCAAGCTCAGGGGAGCAGAGGTGGTAGAGAAACTGCAGACTCCCCAGGGCCTGGCCCATCCCTGCCTGTCATCACCAAGAAACAGGGGATCCGGCCTGGCTAGCAGGGTGGCTTAGGGCCTAGGGAAGCTGGGGGAGGAGCCGGGGCCTTGTGTGAGCCCATCTGACTATGCTTTCCTGGCACATCTGGCCTCTTGTTCATATGGAAAGTCTGCCCCACGGGCCTGCTCTCAAGGATATCTCGTCAGCAGCAGCTAGAGGGAAAGGTCCTCCCTGGGTTGCCCCCACCGTGGATAGCATCAGAATCCCATTACTGGATTTCGAGTTCTTTGTCCCTTTGCTGGCCTGGTTTTACAACCCACTCTCTGTACTCACATCCTTAGAAAAACAGGCCTGTCCGTGAGATTTTAGGCCCTGAGACAGAATCTGCTGGGCCCCCAAGGCCTGGTGCTCTGGGGTCAGCCCCAGTGGGCAGCAGCAGCTGCACCCCCAGGAGACCAAGGCAGAAGAGGGGCCTGTGCTAAACTGATTCTGTACTTGCCTCTCCAGCCAGTGTGTCTTCTGTTCAATGGGATCAGAATCACCCACCCACCTCAACATTCTCCCTCTCTCCCATTTACCTCCCATTCCTCACCCCAGGTATAAGGCACACGTGATTCTAGCTCCATGCTAGGAATGCTTATTTAAGGGAAAACCAGGTACAGAACAGCAGGTACAGAATAACCCCATTAAATAGGTGTGTACACATATATGAGTATGTGCACACATATGGATCATATTTATTTCTGAACTTTCTCAGTTTTCAATAATGAATAGGATTACTCCTGAATTTAAATGAAGTTATAATGAGTAAACATCAGAGAAGATCAAATTAAAAGACATTGTACAAAAATAACTAATCAGAAGGCAGAGGGGATCCTGGCGGATGGGAGGCAGGATTAGATTACAGCTCCGGACAGAATAGCATGCGAGGCTTGCACTGTGAATTTTAGCTACAGATCGACTGCAAAAACAGACCAGCAATCCTGAGAGGACCCACAGACCCTCTGAAGGAAGCAGTCTGTTCCTGCAGGACCCGGGAGACACCCCAAATACTGTGAGTGCCCCAAATGAGGAAGTAGGAAAGGGAGAGCCTCCTCTTCCAAACACACCCCCCACTGGAGAAGCTGAAGGTCTGTTTGCAAGAGAAGTTTCCAACTTTACCTGGCGCTGAGTCAAGTTGGAGAGCCAAGCAAAATATAGGGATAGAGGAAGCAGCAGAAAGGCCCTGGGAGCTCACTGGGTCCCCAAGCAGCCCATTCCTGCCTGGCACCACAGGGATTCATCGGGAGGGTGGCCAGAGGAGCAGGGGGAAGGACTTCTCTAGCTGAGCTTTGTAACAATTTGAATGGGGAGAGATGCCTCCTGGCCAGAACTCAGGGGAGGTCACGAATCGAGTGTGCAGACTTTACAGGCAGGGGAAGAACTAAAGCCCTTTTCTCTTGCTTTGGGAGGAGGATATCCTTGGGCAAGTTTTCAAACCCATCTTGCCCTCTGCCTAGAAACAGACTTGGGGCTGCTGGGGGGTACACAGGGAGTGAGACCAGCCATTTGGTTTGTGTGGAAGCTGGGTGAGGCCTGTGACTGCCAGCTTTCCCCCACTTCCCTGACAACCTGCATGACTCAGCAGAGGCAGCCATAATCTTCCTAAGTGCACAACTCCAGTAACTTGGGAATCTCACCTCCACCCCTCACAGCAGCAACAGCAAGACCCACCCAAGGAGAGTCTGAGCTCAGACATGCCTAGCTCTGCCCCCATCTGATGGTCCTTCCCTATCCACTCTGGTGGAAGACAAAGGGCATATAATCTTGGGAGTTCTAGGGCTCCACCCCCCACTGGTCCCTCTCCGTACTACTACAGCTGTTGCTTTTTGGAAAGTGTCACCTCCTGGCAGGGGGCCAACCAGCACAAAAATAGACCATTAAACCACCAAAGCTAAGGACCCTTACAGAGTCCACTGCACCCTCTGCCACCTCCACCAGAACAGGCACTGGTATCGAGGGCTGAGAGACCCATAGACAGTCCACATCACAGTACTCTGTGCAGACAATCCGGAGTACCAGCCCGGAGCCAGGTAAATTCGCTGGGTGGCTAGATCCAGAAGAGAGACAACAATCACTGCAGTTTGTCTCACAGGAAGCCACATCCATAAGAAAAGGGGAAGAATACTACATCAAGGGAACACCTTGTAGGACAAAAGAATCTGAACAGCCTTCAGCCCTAGACCTTCACTCTGACAGAGCCTACGCAAATGAGAAGGGACCAGAAAACCAGCCCTGGTAATATGACAAAACAAGGCTCTTCAATACCCCCAAAATCACACTAGTTCACCAGTAATGGATCCAAGCCAAGAAGAAATCCCTGCTTCACCTGAAAAAGAATTCAAGAGATTAGTTATTAAGCTAATCAGGGAGGGACCAGAAAAAGGTGAAGCCCAATGCAAAGGAAGTCCAAAAAATGATACAAGAAGTGAAGGGAGAAATATTCATGGAAATAGATAGCTTAAAGAAAAAACAGTCAAAATTCAGGAAACTTTGGACACACTTTTAGAAATGTGAAATACTCTGGGAAGTCTCAGCAATAGAATTTAACAAGTGGAAGAAAGAAATTCAGAGCTCAAAGACAAGGTCTTTGTTATTGTTAACCCAATCCAACAAAGACAAAGAAAAAAAAGGAAAATACGAGCAAAGCCTCCAAGAAGTCTGGGTTTATGTTAAACAACCAAGCCTAAGAATAATTGGTGTACCTGAGGAAGAAGAGAATTCTAAAAGCCTGGAATACATATTTGGAGGAATGATCAAGGAAAACTTTCCCGACCTTGTGAGAGACCTAGACAGCCAAATACAAGAAGCACAAAGAACACCTGGGAAATTCATCACAAAAAGATCTTTGCCTAGGCACATTGTCATCAGGTTATCCAAAGTTAGGATGAAGAAAAGGCTCTTAACAGCTGTGAGACAAAAGCACCAGGTAATCTATAGAGGAAAAGCTATCAGATTAGCAGCAGATTTCTCAGCAGAAACCCTACAACCTAGAAGAGACTGGGGACTTATCTTCAGCCTCCTCAAACAAAACAATTATCAGCTGAGAATTTTATATTTAGCAAAACTAAGCATTATATATGGAGGAAAGATATAGTCATTTTCAGACAAACAAATGCTGAGAGAATTTGCCATTACCAAACCACCACTACGATAACTGCTAAAAGAAGCTCTAAATCTTGAAACAAATCCTAGAAACACATCAAAACAGAACCTCTTTAAAGCATAAATCACAAAGGACCTATAAAACAAAAATACAAGTTAAAAAACAAAAACAAAACCAAAGTAGACAGGCAACAAAGAGCATGATGAATGCAATGGTACCTCACATTCCAATACTAACATTGAATGTAAATGGCCTAAATGATCCACTGAAAAGATACAAAACTGCAGAATGGATAAGAACTCACCAACCAACTATCTGCTGCCTTCAGGAGACTCACCTAACACATAAGGACTCAAATAAACTTAAAGTAAAAGGGTAGAAAAAGGCATTTCATGCAAATGGACACCAAAAGTGAGCAAGGGTAGCTATTCTTATATCAGATAAAACAAACTTTAAAGCATTATCAGTTAAAAGAGACAAAGAGGGGACAGTATATAATGGTAAAAGGCCTTGTCCAACAGAAAAATTTCACAATACTAAACATATATGCTCCTAACATTGGAGCTCCCAAATTTATAAAACAATTACTAATAGACCTAAGAAATGAGATAGACAGCAACACAATAATAGTGGGGGACTTCCATACTCCACTGACAGCACTAGACAGGCCATGATGACAGAAAGTCAATGAAGAAACAATGGATTTAAACTACCTTGGAACAAATGGACTTAACAGAAATGAAACAGGAGATATTACAACTGACAGAACATTTCATCCAACAACTGCAGAATACACATTCTGTATAACAGCACGTGGAACTTTCTCCAAGATAGACCGTATGATAGACCATGAAACGAGACTTGATAAATTTAAGAAAATTGAAATTATGTCAAGCACTCTGTCAGACCACAGTAGAATAAAACTGGAAATCAACTCCAAAAGGAACCTTCAAAACCATTCAAATACATGGAAATTAAATAACCTGCTTCTGAAAGCATTGAGTCAAAAACAAAATCAAGATGGAAATTTAAAAATTCTTCAAACTGAATGACAATAATGACACAACTTATCAAAACCTCTGGTATATAGCAAAGACAGTGTTAAGAGGAAAGTTCATAGCCCTAAACACCTACATCAAAAAGTCTGAAAGAGCACAAACAGACAATCTAAGGTCACACCTCAAGGAACTAGAGAAACAAGAACAAACCAAACCCAAACCCGGCAGAAGAAAGGAAATAACCAAGATCAGAGCAGAACTAAATGAAATTGAAACAAAAAAACCCATAAAAGATAAATGAAATAAAAAGCTGGTTCTTTGAAAAGATAAATAAAATTAATAGACCATTAGCAAGATTAACCAAGGAAAGAAGAGAGAATATCCAAATAACCTCACTAAGAAATGAAACAGGAGATATTACAACTGACATCACCAAAATACAAAAGATCATTCAAGGCTACTAGGAACATCTTTATGCACATAAACTAGAAAACCTAGAGGAGATGGATAAATTCCTAGAAAAATACAACCCTCCTAGCTTAAATCAGGAAGAATTAGATACACTAAACAGATCAATAACAAGCTGCAAGATTGAAACGGTAATTTAAAAATTACCAAAAAAAAAAGTCCAAGAACAGATGGATTCGCACCAAAATTCTACCAGACATTCAAAGAAGAATTGGTACCAATCCTTTTGATATTATTCCACAAGATAGAGAATGAAGGAACCCTCCCTAATTCATTCTATGAAGCCAGCATCACCCTAATATCAAAACCAGGAAAGGACATAACCAAAAAAGAAAACTACAGACTGATATCTTTGATGAACATAGATGCTAAAATCCTTAACAAAATACTAGCTAACTGAATCCAACAATGTATCAAAAAGATAATCTACTATGATCAAGTGAGTTTCATACCAGAGATACAAGGATGGTTTAACATACGCAAGTCAATAAATGTGATACACCACATAAACGATTTAAAACAAAAATCACATGATCATTTCAATAGATGCAGAAAAAGCATTTGACAAAATCCAGCATCGCTTTATTGTCAAAACTCTCAGCAAAATTGGCATATGAGGGACATACCTTAATGTAATAAAAGCCATCTATGACAAACCCACAGCCAACGTAATACTGAATGGTGAAAAGTTGAAAGCATTCCCTCTGAGAACTGGAATAAGACAAGGATGCCCACTCTCGCCACTCCTCTTCAACGTAGTACTGGAAGTCCTAGCCAGAGTAATCAGACAAGAGAAAGAAATAAAGGGCATCCAAATCAGTAAAGAGGAAGTCAAATGGTCACTGTTCGCTGATGATATGATCGTTTAACTTGAAAACTCTAAGGACTCTTCCAGAAAGCTCCTAGAACTGATAAAAGAATTCAGCAAAAGTTTCTGGATACAAGATTAGTGTACACAAATCAGTAGCTTTTCTATACACCAACAGTGACCAAGCACAGAATCAAATCAAGAGCTCAACCCCTTTCATGATAGCTGCAAAAAATAATAATAGTAATAATAAAATACTTAGGAATATACCTAACAAATAAGTTGAAAGACCTCTACAAGGAACACTATAAAACAATGCTGAAGGAAATCACAGACAACACAAACAAATGGAAACACATCTCATGCTCATGGATGGGTAGAATCAATATTGTGAAAATTACCATACTGCCAAAAGCAGTCTACAAATTCAATGCAATCCTCATCAGAATACCACCATCATTCTTCACAGAATTAGAAAAAAAAATTCTAAAATTCATATGGAAGAAAAAAGAGCCCACATAGCCAAAGCAAGACTAAGCAAAAAGAACAAATCTGGAGGCATCACACTACCTGATTTCAAACTATACTATAAGGCCATAGTCACCAAAACAGCATGATACTGGTATAAAAGTAGGCACATAGACCAATGGAACAGAATAGAGAACCCAGAAATAAACCCAAATACTTACAGCCAACTGATCTTTGACAAAGCAAACAAAAACATAACGTGGGGAAAGGACATCCTTTTCAATAAATGGTGCTGGGATAACTGGCTACCCACATGTAGGGGATTGAAACTGGATCCTCATCTCTCACCTTATACAAAAATCAACTCAAGATGGATTAAGCACTTAAACTTAAGGCCTGAAATTACAAAAATTCTAGAGGATAACGTTGGCAAAACCCTTCTAGACATTGGCTTAGGCAAGGATTTCATGACCAAGAACCCAAGAGCAAATGCAATAAAAACAAAGATAAATAGCTGGGACCTAATCAAACTACAGAGCTTTTGCACAGCAAAAGGAACAGACAGCAGAGTAAACACATAACCCACAGAGTGAGAGAAAATCTTCACAATCTATACATCTGACAAAGGGCTAATATTTGGAATCTACAAGGAAGTCAAACAAATCAGTAAGAAAAAAAAAATCCCATCAAAAAGTGGGCCAAGGACATGAATAGACAATTCTCAAAAGAAGATATACAAATGGCCAACAAACATATGAAAAAATGCTCAACATCACTAATGATCAGGGAAATGGAAATTAAAACCACATTGTGATGCTACCTTACTCCTGCAAGAATGGCCATAATGAAAAAATCAAAGAACAATAGATGTTGGTGTGGATGTGGTGAACAGGAAACACTTCTACCCTTCTGGTGGGAATGTAAACTAGTACATCCACTATGGAAAACAGTGTGGAGTTTCCTTAAAGAACTAAAAGTAGAACTACCATTTGATGCAGCAATCACATTACTTGGTATCAATCCAGAGGAAAAGAAGTCATTATTCAAAAAAGATACTTGCACACATGTTTATAGCAGCACAATTCACAATTGGGAAATTGTGTAACCAACCCAAATGCCCATCAATCATTGGGTAGATAAAGAAACTGTGAGATATATATATATATATAATGGAATACTATACAGCCACAAAAAGGAATGAATTAACAGCATTCACAGTGACCTGGATGAGCTTGGAGACTATTATTCTAAGTGATGTAACTCAGGAATGGAAAACCAAACATCATATGTTCTCACTGATATGTAGGAGCTAAGCTATAAGGACACAAAGGCATAAGAATGATACAATGGACTTTGGGGACTTGGGGGGAAGAGTGGGAGAGGGGTGAGGGATAAAAGATTACAAATATGGGCCGGGCGTGGTGGCTCACGCCTGTAATCTCAGCACTTTGGGAGGCTGAGGCAGGCGGATCACCAGGTCAGGAGATCGAGACCATCCTGGCTAACACAGTGAAACCCCATCTCTACTAAAAATACAAAAAAAAATTAACTGGGCCTGGTGGCATGCACCTGTAGTCGCAGCTACTCGGGAGGCTGAGGCAGGAGAATGGCATGAACCTGGGAGGTGGGGCTTGCAGTGAGCCAAGATCGCGCCACTGCACTCCAGCCTGGGCGACAGCGAGACTCCGTCTCAAAAAAAAAAAAAAAAAAAAAAAAGACTACAAATATAGTGCAGTGTATACATGGATGATGAGTGCACCAAAATCTTACGAATCACCACTAAAGAACTTACTCATGTAACCAAATACCACCTGTACTCCAATAATTTATGGAAAAATAAATTTTTCAAAAGCAGAAAAAAAGAAAAAAAACTAATCAGTACTCTTCAGAAGTGTCAAAATAAGGACCCAGATTTTCCCAGATTAAAGGAGATGAAGGAGATATGACAACTAAGTGCCATGTGGGATCCTGGACCAGAAAAAGGACATTAGTGAGGAAATTAGCAAAACTGGAGTAAGGTTTATAGAGTACTTGATAGCACAGTATCAGTGTTAGTTTCCCGATTTCAAGAGTTGTACCATGGAAGATGCAGGCATTACCGGCAGCTGAGGGAAGAGTACACAGAACTTTCTCTACTATTATTGCAGCTTTACTGTAAATCTCACGTTACTTAACAATACAAATAAATGAAGAAAATTGGGCCAATGTCAATTTTGATTGTCATTGAGCCCCTCACCCCCCACAACACGTAAGGCCCCAGAGCCCAACACAAGCGTGCACTTTGCTCTTCCAGGAGTTTCACTGGCAGGAGCAGGACAGGTGGGGCCACCATGACCTCTCACGGTTCTCACCCTGGGTACTGTCCTGATTCCAGAAACTCCGTGCCTCTAGCCTCCTTCCAGGACTTCTCCCCTGGCCTCTAGGCCTTTCCCTCTCTTTCCCCCCAGCCTGCAAATGCCTGTTCTTTGAGGTCCAACTCTTAGTGGCAGGCCTGGACCCCTCCTTGGCCTGGAGAGTTCAGATGGTCCCTCCTTGCTGAGGCCACCATCCAATTGTTGGGAGGAAATGCTCAGGAGTCTCTCCCCGGCAGACAGGAAACCACCAGGAGGCAGTGCCCTGTCACCAGGGGCTTGCAGGACTGACATGAACCACAGGCTCAATAAAAAGAGGCAGAGTCAACCAGTACCCCGGTCACCCATGCAGCTGCTCCAAGGTGAGGGGCACACCCAGGGCCTGGCACGTAGGACTCATCAGAGCACGGTTATGCCATCAGTCTGGCAGGATGCCCACGCTGTGCTGGGGATGGTAGCCTTGGCAGAAACCTGCCTCTTAGGTGGGGTTCCAGCTGGAGCCACTCAGATCCTGGGCCCACACTGCCTGGTTCTCTTTCTGGTTGCCATCAGTGGCCACCCGTTAGCCAGTTTGCCTAAAAGTGGCTTGATCGGGCCCAACTTTGCAGGCAGATGATGAGAATGAGAGGGGTTGGTCACGTCCGATTTAAAAGTAGATCCACTTTCTATCTTTTCCCCCCTGCTCAGGGACAGCACTGCCAAATTCAGGGCAGGTAAGAAAATATCACCCACAAGCTAGATATTTCAGAAGGTGCTGGAAAAAGAAAACACTTCTTTGCCTTGATTGGACCCCAGACTTGAGTGTGCTCCTCCGTGAAGAGGATGTGGTGCCAGCCAGTTCAGAGGGGACTTGTGCAGTGTGGAACACTGCATACGCACAGCTCTGCAGATGGAAGCAGGCAGGATCCCCAGGGATCAGGGCCACGACTCAGTCGTAGGGCACCCCAGAGAGTAACACAGCGACAGGTTCTCATTTGCAACCAGGGTGCCTCAAACGACTGTTTTATGGCAGATGTTGCCATAGCTACCTTGTGTGGGAGACCCCACAAAAGTCAAATTTCAAAGTCAGCAGACATGACAATTAAGAAAACACTGGAAGACCTGCTCTCAGAGGGAAACACAGTCTCCTCACTTCAAACCTGAAAGGCACAAATAGTTGGACAAAAGAAGCCATGTAATTAAAATTCATTTCCAACATCTTCCCGGGAATCCTGGATATTTTAGCAACGTCCCCCCAGGCCTCCACACTCAAGTGGGTTTTGTTTTGGAAGGAGGAACCCCCTTGGCGGCATAAGACGGGGCACAGAGTGGGATCTGCCTCTTGAGTACAGCTGCACCCCGCTGTGCGCCCGGTGGGAGACTGGCAGCCACCGCAGCCCCTATGCTTGCTCCCCTGTCTCTCGGCGCGGTCCGGTCTGGGTCCGAGGCCGGTTTCCCCCTCCCTCTCTGCAGGTGGCCGGGGGGTGCCGCACTCACCAGCTCGGGCAGGAAGAAGGCGAAAGGGATGGTGAGGAGCAGAGCGACCCCCGAGGGCACGTCGGACGGGGCGTAGCTGGTGACGGGAGGGTCGCGCGAGGCCATGCTGTCAGCCCCTGCTGGGCGCTCCGCGGCAGCTCTCCCGCGCGCAGCCTGTCAAATATCACCTCCTGCCCGACACACCCATTGGACGTCGCCTGGGAGGGGAAAAAAAAAAAAAAAAAAAAAAAAACGTTCCAGCCGAGCAGGTCCTTCCACTCGCTGCAGCCAACAGATCCTCAGTGAGCGGCCCAGCGGCATCGAATGGCTCTGCCTGGCCAGCGGGGGGCCCAGCGCTGGTGCAGGAGGCAGCAGAGCGGGAGTCTCTTTCTAGACCTTTCCAACTAAGGAATCTTTGACTCCTGGAGCATGGTATTCCAGGGGATGCCAGCGACAGCCACTCCCCTGGGCCCAGAGTGTAGGCTCAAGCTGCTTGGCTACGAGGGCTGTGTATTGAGGACCAACAATGAGCCAAGCTATCTGCAGACAGCCCAGGTGCCCACCACGGCCTGCACGTGGCTGTTTTGCCCTTTTCCGAGTGAGGAGACTGAGAATCAGTGAGGTCAAGTCAAGGCCACAGAGCTGGTTACTAACAATGCTGGGTCTTGCCCAGCTCCCTCCTTTTCCACTCTTGGGGGCAGCTCTCAGTCCCCAGCCTCCCCTGGGAGGAGCAGCCCTCCCTTCCAGCTCATGCCCCTGGGACTTGGTGTTTCCTTCTCTTTCTGGATTCCTTTCCATGGTCCTCCACTCTTCTTTTCCTCATGGGGCAGATGAAGGCACCCCACTCTCTGGGAGAGGACCACACCAGCAGGCACCAGAGAAGGGCTGGGCTGGCTGGCTGCTGCCTCTAGCGGACAACCTCCTTCCTTCCCTGGCCTTCCTTCCAGCCAGTGCCTTGCCCCTAACTGGGCTTGAGGCCAAGAAGTTTCTTCCTGACTCCCAGGCAAGTAGGGGAGCTGAATGCAGGGCTGTGACCCAGAGGCAAGCAACTCCTTTCACACCAAACACAAGTCCCAAAGGCTGAACCATTTTCCCCTCCACCTTTGAATTGGCGAACCTTCATTTTCCCGACCCACCCTGAGTCTGCTCAGGATGCTCGGGGTTGGGGTCCCTTCTTCCTGCCCCCTGCTGCTCCCTGGTGTGGAGAGCATGTGGGGAAGATTGCGTGAGGGCTGGAATAATTAGAAGAGGCCATGTGCTGATCTCATTAGCAGAAATGGTGAATTCCAGGTCCTGCCCTCAGGGCCACAGGTGGGGAGACCAGCCAGCTTGGCCTTTGCCTGGTCTGGGGAGAGCCAAGGGAGAGAGGAGTTTGGACAAATGAAGCTAAGAGTAAAGGCATTGCAAAGAAAGGCAATGAACCCCCCAGTGGATCTCAAACCAGACTGATCATCCCTTTTTCCCAGGCTATGGAAACTAGGAAGTAAGGGAGACCCTAATCCCACCTGCCAACCCCAGTCTTACCTACACCACCTTGTTTACAGGATTAATCCAAGCAAAGGAGGGATTTCTCCATGAATCCCACATCTTGCCACCTCTCTTAAAGGTTGCAAATAAGCACTGTGCCACTCTTACAGGCTGTAGGATACCTTTGACTTGCCCATGGACAACATGGCATAGTAGGAAAAGCTTAAGTAAGAAGAAAAACAACCTTCTTAGGCTCATATTTATGAAATGGAGAAAATAATACAACCCATAACCCCTTAGTCTCTTAAGTTGAGAGGCCCTGAGTCACTTCCACCTTCGGAAACAATTAGTATGTTAAGAAATGAAGATATGCCTTGGTCCTCTGGCTAAAGACCAGGGTTTTCATTTTCCTTCTCTGCTGTGCACTTCTTGTAACTGGGTCTGTCTTCGGGACCAAAGCAGTGTGTGTGTGTGTGTGTGTGTGTGTGAGAGAGAGAGAGAGAGAGAGAAAAACACAAAGGTGAAAATTATTCCCCCCCATGCTTTTAGGATCATGGTTCCTCTGGTCAGAGACAAAGGTTCCCCTTTCCCAGAGTTCCAGGTACCTGCCTGGCTGCTACTTCCATTGCCACCACCACTGTCACGAGATTGCCCAGGGCTAAGGAAGGAAAGAATAAACAAACAAACAAACAAAAAACAGAGATTTTCTACACTCTCTCTGACTCTTTGGGGCTCTCTTTCCCATTCCTCAGACCAGAAACATGGATTCTTTTGGAGATGTCTTTGTCTGCATCCTGTGTACAGTTCTGGGTTTCAGGTGGTCTCTGACACCGGCTGAGAGGTACCAGAGGAAAGAAAATGGGAAACTCACCAACAGCTTAGTAGTGTTTTGAATTCTGGTTTCCTTCCCAAATATTCCTGCTCCTTTTTTTTTCCTAGAATCTTCAGTTACCTTCTCCATGCATTCTGTCCAGGGCTGTTAATTGCATTTCGTGAAAGGAAGAGGAGGAGTATCCTTCTCTGCTTGACCAGAGCCCAAATAGCAACATCCTGCTTAACTCTGCAAGCACTTTTCACTACCCAAGATTTCCCCGATTTATTAATTTGCCTATTGTTTGTCTCCCTGCCCCTGTCCCTCTCTAGGATGTGGGCTTAAGGAGAACCAAAACTTTGTTCATGTGGTGAACCACAGCCATGTCCACCATCTTGAATACTGTCTGATACACAAAAGGTACTCAATAAATGTTTTTGAATGATTGAAACAGTCATGAAAACAGTCGTAAAGACTTTGGAGACAACTGCTTATCTCTTTTTTTGACTCCTCTTTATTAAACTCTTTTCCCACTAAGAAATTGCTTTGTCTATATTTCAGAAACCATTTACTAGTTGCATGAAAAATAAGAGACAGGCCAGAAGAAATCCAGAGATACCTGGGGGAAAGAATAGACAGTTGTATCCATTGGGATTCTTTCAATAACAAAAGTTAGAAAAACCCATTCCAACCGGCTTTAGTGATGAAAGGAACTTATTACCTTAGGAAGTGAGAAGCTGAGAGGTAATAATGGCTTCGGGTGAGGCTTCATCCAGTGACTTGAACAATGCCACTCAAGGTGGAGGTGATGTTACCAAGAGAGAAGTATATGGAGGCTGGGCAGCAGAAACACCAGATATCCACTACAGTAGCCTCCCACTGTAGAAATAGGAGCAGAGCTCTCCCCTTTCCTGCTGCAAGAACACACATGTCCCATTGGCTCTCGCCTGGAAGACACAACTAGATTGCAACTATTATTTCTACAAATCAAGGTCTCTTTAACTCTCAAATGGGGTAGATAGAATGCACACACTGATAGACTCGGGAAGACGCTGTGATTAATGTTCGTAGCCATGAGGCAGAATTGAGTCTGGCTTCTTGTGTCTCTGGAGTTGGGCAAGTACAGAACAGTTGCCAGGAAAGAGGAAGGACTCAATGGGATAATGTCTGGGTCATCCAGAGATTCCTACCTGGAGAAGAGCTCAGAAAGCATGGAGACCTTTTTATTCCCCAAAATGACCTCTTTGAAAGGGCAAAGTTCTGCAAAGTTAATCTTTGCTGGCAAAGTCAGATGCAAATGAGCAGGTTAAGGTCCAGTCTGTCTTACAGAGTATCAGAAAAGGGCTAAATGACAGGCACACTATCAAAGTCCCAAATGTGAGCTGTATTCCATTAATGATTTCTGTTTTATATTGCTGCACACAGACCTGCATTCCTCATTCAGTATCAGTCATCACTGGGCAGAACATACTCAACCTCCATTTTCCTGCCTATGAGACAGTATAGCCTATAGCCTTTCACTTGCCATTCACTTACTATTTTTTTGAGACAGGGTTTCCTTGTGGCCCAGGCTGGAGTGCAGTGGCATGATCACAGCTCACTGCAGGCTCAACCTCCTGGGCTCAAGTAATCCTCCAACTCAGCCTCCTGAGTAGCTGGAACTACAGACCTGCACCACCATACCTGGCTAATTTTTGTATAGATGGGGTCTTATCATGTTGCCTAGGCTACTCTTGCATGCCAGGGCTCAAGCACCCTGCCTGCCTTGGCCTCCCAAAGGTGTGAGCAACTGTGCCTGGCCCATTCACTTATCTTTATACCCATCCTTCTTTATCCAAATTGACTTGGTTACTGCATTCAAATATCAGAATTCAGAGAGCAAGTTTGAGTTTTGAGGGATACAGTATTACCAAATCCATGTGTCCTTGAGTTTCAGATAGTAAATATGGGAGTTCAAATAGTGAGGGCTTCATCTGAAAATGTATTTGAATCTAAATGGTCCCCAACAACAGACAGTGGGGTTGGGAGAGGGAGAGTGAGGATAGGAAGGAACGCCTGTACACTTACCATTGACTTCGTGCCTGCCACAGGGCCACTAACAGCCCCAACCATAGTACCGTTGGAATTAATTTTTGTGTTTGGCTGATTACTGTCCACCTCATGCATTGTAAGGACAGAGATCTTGCCTGTCCTGTATCTTCAAAGCCCACTGCTGTGCCTGGAGCATGGCAGGTGCTCAACACTTGTTGATAAATGATGAATGGATAATTGTAACACTTAGATGCAAAGTGCCCTAAGTAAGGTTCTTTCTCTGCCTCTTTGTTTTGAGGAAACAGATCACAGCAGCTAGGTGACAGCTGTCTTTGATCACCTCCACACCCCAAGAAAGCCTCCCAACTTAGAATGCTTCATGCAAGAGGAAGCTGAGGCAGTTCACAGCAAAGGATATCCTATAATGCTGTAAATTGACAAAGCCCTCAACTGGCAGAGGACACTGCTGGCTTCCTCTGTTAAACTGATAGTTTCCCAGCTGCTACCAGGTTGGCAAGTCAAACTTGCTCCATTTGTACACAGGGTCATGTATGTCAACTGGTTTTATGTGAGTTGCTCTGGCCTTGCATATTAGATCATAAACATTGAAGACAGAGACTATACCTGCTCTTTAATATCTGCCTCTGCCCCTTGACTTTCATTCCAAGCACCCAGGCACGCGAGTTGCAACATTTTTCACCTCTGCAGACGTGATGGATATGACACTCAACCAATTAAGAGGTTGGGAGGGTGGGGAGGAGTGGGCCACGTAGTTCACCGTTCAGACTCCCTGCCCTGCCCGCCCTCCCATGGTTCGGGTGTGGTGAGTCCCCCTGGCCTTGCAGGTAGGCACCACATGTGTGGTCACTCAGCAAAGCCCTGCTGTTCACCCTGCTGCTGCCCGCCCCCCACCACCATGACTCTTAACAATTAATTCAGTGAGTTGCTAAAGTCACACTCCTTGAGACAGACCCAGGAGGACTCATTTCCAGGATGTTTTTGGCTCCTTGACAACCTTTTCCGTTTTGGAAGCCAGTAAGTGGCATTTAAAGTCAGAGATTTTGTTGTTCGGAAAAAAAAAAAAAAAAAAAAAAAGATTCCACTGACTGAAGAGAAGGTGGAGTCTCTTAATGGCAGAAATGCCCACACCCCTGGGTCTCTCCCTTCCGTATGTACCTCACTTTCTGGCCTAAGCTTCACTTACGCTTTTTCTCTGGTATCCCTATACTTTCCTAATGTGTCAGAAACTATGAAGTTGTCCGTATTTGTCAGCTCATGACACATTCTCAAATGAACATGGAAGACAGTCTTTGAAAATGCATTCTAATAAAAAGCCTTCTCTTCCTCCATGTTGTACATGCACTGAAAGAAATTCGCTAGCATTTTCTTTCACTCAAAATGCCCCACCCCTGGCTTAACGCTAAGAATAAGCCAAATGGTTAAAAAAAATAAATGAAAAAGATGGCCAAGCATGGTGGCTCTGAAATCCCAGCACTTTGGGAGACTGAGGCAGGAGAATTGCTTGAGTCCAGGAGTTCAGGACCAGCCTGGGCAACATAGTGAGACCCTGTTTCTACAATAAAAAACACAAAAATTAGCCAAGCATGATGGCACGTGTGTGTGCTCTCAGCTACTCAGGAGGCTGAGGTAGGAGATCACCTGAGCCCGGGGAAGTTGAGGCTGCAGTGAACTGTGATTGCACCACTGCACTACAGCCTAGGTGACAGAGTGAGACCCTGCCTCAAAAAATAAATAAAAATAAATAAAAAGGTAGAGCTTAGAAATTAAAAGTCGTTTCTACAGAGAAAGGACTTTCACAGTGAGGAGTGATATGGGCTCATGTTCTTGCAAAAACAGGACTGCAGGGGACTAAGAGTAGGAGGAGGCAACTCAGTAACAGCGTAGGAAAAAGTCGCTGTGCACACTTACCACCTCCATTTGAAAGGCAAAGCCCTCCCTGGGAGCAGGAGCTGGGGAGGGCCACGGTGCTAGAGAAGTGGTGGCACCATTTTGTAAGCGTGCCCAGGCAGCTGATGGGCAAAAGGAAGGTGTTTGCCACACTCAGCCTTGTATTGTGTGGTTGAGGGCAGAAGGGCACGCACGGGGAGAGATCTCCTGAAATGAGTTCCTGGAGAATGAAATCTCTTTTCCAATGCCCAGTTCTCACTTGTCACATTTGTGGCTGGGAACCCTTTCTTTTTTTTTTTTTTTTTTTTTGAGATGGGGTTTCGCTCTTGTTGCCTAGGCTGGAGTGCAATGGCGCGATCTTGGCTCACTGCAACCTCCGCCTCCCAAGTTCAAACAATTCTTCTACCTCAGCCTCCCAAGCAGCTGGGATTACAGGCACGCACTACCACGCCCAGCTAATTTTGTGTTTTTAGTAGAGATGGTGTTGGCCAGGCTGGTCTCAAACTCCTGACCTCAGGTGATCCACCCACCTCGGCCTCCCAAAGTGTTGGGATTACAGGCGTGAGCCACCGTGCCTGGCCTGGAAACACTTTCATACCATGTTAATTTCTGAAACTGGGGCTCAAGTTAAATTTAGGTTAAGGGTTTAGGATAAGTTAGCCAAGATAGCCCAGAAGTTTCATAATATGACAGATCTCTAAAAATAAATGGCTCTTTTAAGGCAGCATGCCATAAAAAAAAAAAGTACCGCTAATGGGATTCTAATTATTTAGGTTAAACTTTTTCTCTTATTTTATTTTCACATGGAATCCTAAAACGTTTGCACTGATAAGGCAGAACATCTTAGGTTGTAGAAAACTATACACGGTATCTTTACTTGGAATATTAGCTGTGCCACTTATTAGCTGTGACCTTAGGCAAATTACTTCATCTATCTGGTCTGTTTCTTCCACAGTAATAAAAAAAAACAGTACCTATCTCCTACAGTAGGTGTGAGGATTAACTGGGCTAATGAGAAATGCTCAGACACACAGTAGGTGCTCAATTAACACAGGGTGCTACTATTTATCACTAAAAGGAAAGGCTTGGGACATTTTACCAGCAATCACAAGTTTATCTGAAATGCAACAAAACCTGAAAGGGTGAATCAACTCCACTCTCCAGTGCCTGAAAGTTTCTTTTTGTTCTTTTGACAGAGCACTTATTTTCTTGATTTGAAAAGGCAAAAGCGACTCTGTTTTTATACTTAATTAGGGGTAAATCACATTCAAGTATCAGACTGAATTAAGTGATACAACTTTCTCAAATGGATCACTTTAACTTCCTCTTTATTGAACAAGATAAATTTTATTAACACTCATAAATATAAATATTTTGGATACTAGACCCTTATCAGTTAGATGATTTGCAAATATGTTTTCCCATTCTATAGGTTGTTTTTTTCACTTTCTTGAATAATCATAAATTTTGTTTTTGACAAAATCTTGCTTTTATAGAAATCTATACCATTAAGTAGCTGTTTTTGAAAAAAATAAATACTGTTTAAATTTAGATATAACAGTATTCCTTATAAAAATTTATTTCATAGTTTTAAAAAATATTTAAATTATTGTATAAACATATCTTTAAAAATATGGTCTGTAGAAAGAAAAGAGTAAAACCTAAGTTGTAAAGTGACAGTGATTTTTGGTTCCATCATTTTATTCACGTAATCGTGGAGGATCCATCTGATTCCGTGGGAAGCTGAGGGCTAGAAGCTGCCACTGTCACACTGCATTCTTTCTCATTTCACCCAAGAAGTCATAGGTCTGCTCTGAAAGGTCAAAAGGTTCATGAACTCCGTCTGGTGACAGCAGAGCTTGGAGGGCGCCCTGGTTTTCTTGGTTTTGCTTAAGGAAGTCAGTGATAACTTTCCATCGTGCAGTCTCAGTCTCTTCTTCTGCCCACCTGAACGGGGGTAGGCGTGTGGAGTGGAGAAGTGGGAGCACACAGTCATGGTAAACCAGGAGAAACGTGGACTTCAGGAACTCTTTGTCTCTCTGGGAAAACCCCACCCCCACAAATAACATTGTTATTTTTAAAGTGTTAAATTCTAAGAACTCTATTAACTAAAAGCCACCTAAGAGGTAGGATGGAGGGTGCCATTAGTGCCTGGCAGGTATCGGCTCTGAGTCAGCTGCTCAGGCAGGACATGGCACTTCAGAAGTGGAAGTGAGCAGAGTTACACAGAGTACAGCGGAGCAGTTCTCCCTGAGAGCCTCTACGTGGCTCCATGAGACCAGGGTGTCTCCTAAGCTCCATGGAGGGTGTCTCACACATTCTGTCAAGGTGTTGCAGTCTAATTTTGGTGACACCAGTGTGGTTAGGGGTAAATATAACTGAAACAATGCCAAGTCAGCTGAACCTACTTACTGACAGCATATCAGAGGTAACTGTCATGTTATCTAAGAGAATTGTAGCAGGTGTTCTGCATAGGATCCAGAGTTGTTGGCTTATTTCCAGCAATGCCTGGGATGGAGGTTGAGGGGTCCTTTGGTGATGCGGATGTCAGACCCTTCCCAGATAAGAATGGTGCAGTATCAGCTGTACCCATGTCAAGCCCCGATGCCCACAGGCCATGGTGGGAATCTCAGAGAGCACAGCAAGCTGAGGCCAGAGCTGTCCATAGGCAGCAGAGTCTACACAGAGATATCACCCATCCCACCACACATGTCCACATAAGGGCAATGTCTACAGGCCCAAGGCTGCTGTACTAGAATAGCACTAAGCCTGACAGTTTTGGCAAAGTCACATGTATGTAGATGGTACTGATCAAATGGAGGCTGAAATAAGGATACAATGTATAAATTGTTTCCTAATTTTTAGGGTTTTCAGCTCATTTGTTACTTCATTTTCCTTGTAGATAATGAATACTTTAGATCAGGACTGGTAAAGTATGGACTGTGGGTCAAATGTGGACTGCCACCTCTTTTCATAAATAAAGTTTTATGGGAAAACAGTCACATTTGGTCATTTACATATTGTCTGTGACTGCTTTTGTGTTACAACACCAGAGTTGAGTAGTGTAACAGAGACCATAAGACCTGAAAAGCCAAAAAGATTTTCCATCTAGCCCTTCCCATTTGCCAAATCCTGAATGAGAGCAGTCAAACCACTACTCACTGATTAAAGCAAGTCCGGATTGGTAATTACCATGATTGTATAGCAATGTAAGCAGGAGCAGTGCATTGTTTTCAATATATGGCACAGCTCAGGCCATTTTTTTTTTCCTTCTCTTTACCTGATACAGGCTTTGAGAGCTAGAGAAGTTTTTTAAAAATAAAAGAAATTTGATACACAACTGAGGGACTTTGGCTTAGAAACTTCCCCTTTATTTAAATAAAACTCAGTAATCTGAAATGGCTGTCTTGAACAAGTGTTCCTTCTCACATTAGTTAACAATCATGCATAACCCTCTTGGAATGTGTTTTTGCAGCCATAATGAAACAGTTTCCCTGGTTAAGAGGGATTATGACTACGGCTACTTTCGCTAAAAAAGAGACATTTTTAGAATAGGCAAGCAAACACCAGGTACTGCAAATATGAAGTTCAGTGTGGAAAATCATATTACCTTCTCTGATCTTTTTAATGTACTTTCTTTTTCAGCCCATGAACTCTAAAGAGCAAACAGAAATATTATATTAGTCCAAGTAGTAACAAGTCCTTGCAACACTTATGCAAATTTACTCTGTAAATAAACTTATGGACAGGGTTAAAAATGCTGTACAGATTCTACACAAGCAAGAAGTGAATCTGTAATTAGGAATCTATTGCAAATGACCCAGCACCAGAACGACTAGGCAGATGTATCTGTGAAAAATGCCGTAGAAGCCCATGATAATTATAAATCAAAACTAACTTAAGAATAGAATCAGTGAAACACTAACACATCCATGCAAACTATACAAACACAGCACCTGAATAATAAGATAGTATTAAGCTTTCCAAGTAAGACAGTAATGAAAATAGAAAACACTGCCAAATACCAAACTTTTCTACAATTCTCTCTGTCGTGATTATGACAATGGTCAGAATGAGACAGACTGAAGTACAATTTTGTAAGTAAATATTTCTAATCTGTCCACAAGGCTTCACAGAAATTTCTTTAAATAAATAAAAACCTCAGAGTTCAATTAGTCCCACAGAAGTATGAATTTAAGACTTTCACTGTGTCATTTCCTGGCAAACTGAACGCGTGGGTGGAATATGACCAGTCTCACGGCTGCCTGTTCCAGGGTCTGGGTTCTGTGCATGTCAGTAGATATCCTCCTGTTGGCACCTGATATCATGAGTAACCTGAAAGCATCGGACCTTTCTCAGCAGGGAGGCCCTGGGATGAATATAACATATGGCACCAATAAAGAGATTCTCCATAAAATAAATGATGCATTGATGGAGCTGTTATCTCCTCCTATCAGCAGGAGATAACAGACTATGCCACTCATGAGAACATTTTGGAATGTTCATACCTATTACCACGTGAGGGGACTATGGTCCTCCACCCTATTAACTGCTGTGCTATGGGTCCTTAGGAGTTTGAAGAGGACCCTTACAGAACCAGAGTGTTTTACTAAACAGGCCAAGTGCCATTCTTCTTCTTATTAAAATGTCATCCACAAACTGAACTGTGCTAGGTAAGTAAACACTAGGAGGCTCACATGCTGTACATTTTAAATTTTATTCGGTTGGTGCAAAAGTAATTGTGGTTTTTGCTACTACTTTTATGGCAAAAACCGCAGTTCTCTTGCACCAACCTAATAATATGGCTTAACATGAGTATCACTTAGCAAATGCAGACTTAGTGTCTGGTAAAATTTGTCTATTTTTGTTAGTTACACATCAATGTCCCACCTTATTTTTCATTCAGCCACCAGCAAACAGTAGGATGTTTCACTTAGACTAACTCATTTGGGAACAGCAAATGTGTTAAAGGTCACTATCACCTCACCAAGATCCACTTCCTTTCTTCTGGAACAAAAAGAAGACTATACCTCCTTTGAAGTTAAATGGACTGTGTGACTGGTTTTGGCCAATGAAATGTGAGCAGAAGTGGCCCAGGCCCCTTTGGAGCAAAGGCAGTGAAAGCCCAAGAACAATTCTCCATTCTCCCTCTACTGCAGGGCAACTGGCAACAGAGGCAGCTACTTGTTCCAGATGGTGCTGTGAGACAGTGGAGGCTCCACCAGCCTGTACCCTTGGGTGACTGTGGAGCACCGTCTTCCACTGATCCATGCTGGACACATACCATGGGTGAGAAATAAACCTGTGCTAACCACCACAGCACAGCCGAGCTTCTCCTAAGTAATACACTATGCCACGGAGAGAAGAAGGCTCATGAGTGTAGAAACAACCGCCACTTTCTTTTTTAAAATTATCATTCCACAAATAATTCAATGTGAAAAAATTAAGAAAATTTAGGTAAAATAATCCAACATCCAGAGATATTCACCAATACTCTGGAATATATTCTTCCAGATCTTTTCACAGGCAGGTATATAAATGTATATATATTTATGCTTATTATGGCTCAAATGGGGTCTTTTTGCTAAATAACATATGTGCACAACTTTACCCTCATGCTTTCAAGCAGCCCGTGGCACATAAGGGGTGCACCCAGAGCTGACCTGCAGGGACAGCCCTGGCTGGGTCACGGCTGAGCTCCATGGCCGGCCAGGTCACTGCACGTCTCTGAGCTGTCTGCTCATCAGGGAAATGCAGATTTTAGACTAGATTAGGGTTCCTAAGGTTCCTCCTAAGAACAAGGTGCAGATTCCTGTTACACACCTAGGGAAATATTCCTGTGGCCAGCACAGTGCCTTACATTAATACATAGTGGGCTCTTGTGAAATCTTTGTTGAAGAATCAGTGTATATATGTTCTGTATAATGAATAATTATTATGATACTAGTGACTTTATAGGAGAAGAAAGAGAAATTCTGCATTATCTAGCTATAGTGCCAGATGAACTTATCTAAAATAACAGGAGATCATATGCACCATGAACATTTTCTTAAACATCTCTGTTGAAAATGTCATTATTACTATTGACACCCCCCAACCCAGCCAAGCTAGCATATGAATTGGTTTCAAAGTCTAATAAGAACCTTTGTGGATGACTGAGTCCTCCTTCCGTTTCTGCTGTCAAGACCACATGGCCTAGTTTTTATCAGCAGGAGTCACCCCCTAATATGTTCACCTCCCTCCTGCACATGTTCTGCCTCTTTGCACTTGGCAGAGTTTGCCTAAAGAAGAAACCTTCCTGGGTTACCCAACACCTACCACCACCCTCAGCCTCACACCGAGACTCAGGCTTACCTTGCCCATCTACCAACCACTCCCTTACTTGCATCTGACATGCCAAGCTGGACTGTCAGCTCTATTCCTTCCTGCCTCAAATGTCTGCTCATGCTAACCCTTCCACCTGCAATGTCTTCACCCCCATCTCAGCAGGTCAAAATCCTCTTGGCCCTGGCCTCTATTAGGCTCTCTCAGGCAGGACCTCTCTAATGAAACAGAATTTGGATCCTTCTTTGCTGCCTTCTTTAAATCTTCAAGGTCCTGGGTTATACCTCCCCCACAGCACTTGTGATGTTACCTGTGTATCTGCCTTGCATGCATGCAGCTCTTCTACTTATTGACCCTGATGTATTAGGCTAACCCATATGAAACTGCCACTTAGAGAGGCCAAAAATGGCTGAAAATTGGAGATTTCATATGATTTAACGTAATACCCAACAGTTATTTCAGACAGCAAACAGCACACATGGAATTAAATTAAAGATGATGTGCATGCCCTGATTCTCCCCTGGAAATTCAACTGATTGATCTTACAGACCATTTTGGATTTTTGCTCTTAGGACACAATCAGTGGCCATCCTAAGTCAAGGAAAAAATGGGCAAAGATTGCAAATAGTGTACATAGCAGGCACTCCATCTGCTCCCTGGGTCAGGGAAGGCAGCCCTTGGGAATTCATGCTAAGATGGGAAAGATGAGGACTGAGTTACCTAGACAATGGATAGGGATTGGGAGACATCATCCTAGTAACAAAAAAAAGGGCCTAGACCAGATGACAGAACTCATTAATACAGAGTGTGTAACTGCTTCCATAAGCCAGCAGGTTTCCACTGCAACGCATGCTACCCACCCTGAGGGCATCCATCACATCAGGCTGCTCCAAGAGCATGGGGAAGGTGGCCAGCATGGGATGGCTAATTAAATCTGAAATGCAAAACAACAGAAAGAATTTTATGCAAACTTTACTCAATGGGTTTTATTGCAATAGACACAAAAATATTCAGATGAAAATTATTGTGCCAAATGATTTGTTGATGACACATTCTACACACTTTGACTTCTAGGAGAGCTCAAAGCTGTCCCTTCAACCTTCATTTGCCCCTATACCCATATCCTGGTGAGTTCCTGGACCAAATTAATGGAGCTTTTAGAGTGAGGGCAAGGAGGCTCTGAACAGAAAGCCTAGAGACTAGGCTAGAAAGACTAGAAAATTTTGTTCTGTGTTTTTCTTCAACTTCTCTTTCTCCCTTATGGCTGTGGCACGGTAAAAGGAATCTTCCCCTTAGAGGTAGCCCTGCTCTTGGGAGACTGAGCAGAAACCAGGAAGCACTGGGGGAAAGGAGGCAGACGGCCTGCTGCTCAGGTCTGATACCAGTCCACCAGTGCTCAGGGAAGGACCCAAACTTGTGTCTGGAGCCAGCAGACAGTGGTAGGTGAAACTGGAAGAATTAGGAATTGAGGATTCTGGCCATATGACCAAACACAATAGGGGAGAATATTCACATTTCACAATAGATAACAGCACATGAAAAATCTGTGCAAAGAAGCACACCAGGAAAGACATGTCTTAGTCTGTTTGCACTGCTGTAGTGCAATACCTGAGACTGGGTAACATAAACAAAATAAAATTATTTCTCCAAGTTCTGGAGGTTGGGAAATCCAAGATCAAGGTAATGGCATTTAGTGTCTGGTAAGGGCCTTCTTACAACATCCTCCAGAGGGGAGAACACTGTGTCATCATGTGGCTGAAGGCAAAAGGGTAAGTGAGACAAATTCCCTTGTCAAGCCCTTCTGTAAGAGTCTCTAATCCCATTCATAAGGCAACAGCCCTCATGGCCTAATCACCACTCAAAGGCCCCACTTTTCAATACCATTACGTTGGTAACATGAATTTTAGATGGGACACATTGAAACCATAGCAGACACTTTTGAAATGGCAAGGGCAAGGTATTCTATAATCTGGTGTCCTCAGTAGAGAAAAATTCATTCTTTAGATACTATTAGGATATTTTATTCTAATGATTAAATTCAAACGAAGTCAACAATTCTGAGTAAACTTCTTATCTATTGGGAAAACTAACAAGCCTTATCCTCTTTAAGAGGTCATATCATTCATGAAGTTTCTCAAGAGTCATGAAAATGAATTCAAAGGCAATGGTGATTAAAGGTTTACCCGTCCTCCCCCTTAGAGTTATAATGATTCCTTGAGAACTTTCTGCGCTTCTCTGCCTTTGAGTCCCACTTCTACCTATCTATCCAGGTGATAAGTCCCTGGGAGAGGACTCCTGCCTATGAATGTTATTTGTCCACAAGTGCTAAGCCTCTCACTCACTCTGCTCCATCCATACTGGCCTGCCTCAGTTTCAAGCCCTCCAACACATGCATGTCTTCTTTCCTTGGGTCTTTAGACATGCTGGCTCCTCTACCCAGAAAGAATCCTTCCCCACACACTTCCCTCATAGGTCTAATTCCTCTCTCACATCTTTTGTTAAATATTACCCACTCAAAGAAGCCTTTCCTTGCCCTCCACATTAATCAAGTCTTCCCAGTGCATGTTCTCGTTGTGTATTTTCCTTCACAGCACTTATTTCAAAAGGGTGGAAAGAATTATTGATGAAATTATGTGTTTGAGGCCTGGGACGCCTATGCCTGTCTCATTCCTCACTGGGCCTAGCATAATATCTGGCACATACCAGGTACTCAGTACATATCTGGTTACTGATTTTTTGAATTGAAAGAAGAACCAATAAAATTAAACTGCTTTTCTTTTTGAAGGCAATTATTATAACACATGCATTTCTCTTTGTAGGTTCAATCATGTATGGTGACTCATTGATTTTTAAACTTATTTTTTAACATTTTACTTGGTAAAAATTTCAAACATACAAAAAAGTTGCAAGAATAAAGACAGTACATAGGACACCCAAATACTCCGTATCTGGATTCACCAATTTAAACTAACCCATTTGATACTTACACTTCATGCACTAAGAACCAGCTATTTTGGTTGATTTTGGTTTCTCTTCAAAATGATGATGTGCACACCAAACACATGGGAAAAAACAGATTACTCAGAGACATCAAGGGAAAATATGACTATATCTGACTCTTGGGATCTCAAAACTCTAGAATTTGAAATGTGAAAATACATACGTTTGAAAGAACTGAATATGTGTTGAATTCACAAAGCTCAATGCTTTGGATCCAAAGATGTCCCATAAGTAATGTATTAACATCAATGCTGTTTTAAATATTTTATTCCAAAAGTCACAATCAGAAACAGAAGATACAAGATGGTATAGGTTACCTTTACTCAGAGTATGAAGCATTACTGCACAAAAGGAAGTGACAAAGCCCACTTACCAGTATTTTGCAAGCTCATTCTGTCTTTCAGAAGCACATCTCCAAGAATTTGTCGATAAAATACCAACAAGTGAATAGAACACACACTTCCAATTAATGTTTCTGGCAGTAGACTATTGAAGAAAAAAATGTATTCATTAGACAATCCCCTACAATCCAACTTATAATGTTTTGATGTATATTACTTTAATAAACAGTCCCAAATTTTGCTTCATTACTGGAACACATTTTTAACTATTTAAAGAAAAATTTCTACTACAAGTAGGCCACATTAAATTTCAGATAACTTTTTTTATTTGTTTACACTTTTGAGTCTCAACTCTATGTTACCATTTTTGTGCTTCCATGTTAGCATATATACCGATGTTAAATGTCAAATAAAAAAGGGAAGCCACTAATTATATGTTTTGAAAAGAAGGGAACTAGTCAGCTACAAGCTTTAACAAAGGCATGTGGCCGCCATGCCTGATTTGGTGAATGCAGAAGAAATACAAATTCAGGCTGTTCACAGTACTGGCTGGAACATGGGAGGGTGTGACAGACCTGGAATAAGTCTGGACTTTGTCACTTCTTAGCTATGTGACTTTAAATTAATTAATTCATCTCCTTGTGCTTTGCTTTCCTCATTGGATACCAATAGTAATACTTGCATTTCAGAGGGTTACTAAAAGGATTAAAATTAAGTAAGTGTGGGCTGGGCATGGTGGCTCACACCTGTAATCCTAACACTTTGGGAGGCCGAGACGGGTGAATCGCTTGAGGTCAGGAGTTTGAGACCAGCCTGGCCAACATGGTGAAACCATATCTCTGCTGAAAATACAAAAATTAGCCAGGTGTGGTGGTGGGCACCTGTAATCCCAGCTACTCAGAGGCCAAGGCAGAAGAATCCCTTGAGCCTGGGCGGTGGATGTTGCCATGAGCCAAGATTGTGCCACTGCACTCCAACCTGGGTGACAGAGCAAGACTCTGTCTCAAAACAAAACAACAACAACAACAACAACAAATGAAGTAAGTATGGAGTGCTTAATGTAGTGTCTGGTATACAGTAAGGGCTAAAAAACAGAAAATAATTCAATATCGAAGTTAAATTGGTATCAGTTTAAAATAGACTGCTATAACCTTAGGATGTTGTATGTAATACCAAGTTAAGTTGGTATTAGTTTAAAATAGATTGTTATAACTTTAGGATGTTATATGTAATACCATGGTAACCACAAAGAAAATAACTATAGAATATTTTCGAATGGAAAGTAAAAGGGAATCAAAATTTGTCACTATGAAAAATCAAACACAAAGGAAATCAGTGAGGGAGGAAATTAAGAACAAAAAAAGCTATAAGATAAGCAGCAAATGAGTAATAAAATGGCAAAAGTAAGTCTTTCTCTATTAGTAATCACTTTAAATGTAAATAAATTAGACCCTTCAATCAAAAGATACAGATTGGCAGGATGCACTAAAAAAAACACGATTTAATTATATGCTATCTATAAGAGACTCACTGTAGACTTAGGACACTCATGGGTAGAAAGTGAAAGAACAGAAAAAAAATTTTCATGTAAATAACAACTAAAAGAGAACATGTTTAGCCATACTAATATCAGACAAAATAGACTTCAAGCCCCCCAAAAGTTACAAGAGACAAAGAAAGATATTGTACAATCATAAAAGAGTCAATTCAGAATATATAACAATTATAAACATATATGCACCAAACATCAGTGCTTCTAAATATATGAAGCAAACACTGACAGAATTGAAGGGAGCAATACACAGATCTACAATAATAGAGAAGATTTCAATATCCTACTTTCGATAAGGTATAGAACAATGAAACAAAAGATCAGTAACACTGTAGACTAATTGGATCTAGCTGACATTTACAAAACACTCTACCCAGCAACAGCAGAATACACATTTTTCTCAAGTGCACATGAGATATTCTCCAGGAAAGACCATATGTTGAGTCACAAAGTAAGTCTTAATAAATTTGAAAAGATTGAAATCATACAAAATATCCTTTTTCAATCATAATGAAATGAAACTAGAAATCAAAGCAGAAGGAAAACTGGAAAACACATAAATATGTGGAAATTAAACAACACACTCAAACAACCAATGACTCAAAGAAGAAATCTCAAGAGAAACTAGAAAATATCTTGAGAAATGAAATGAAAACACAACATACCAAAATTTACAAGATACAGTGAAAACAGTCCTAAGAGGGAAATTTATAGCTATAAATACTTAACGTTAAAAAAGAAGGAAGAGCTCAAGTCAACAACCTAACTTTATGCCCTAAGGAACTAGAAGAACAAAACTAGCAGAAGGAAAGAAATAATAAAGATTAGGTCAGAGATAGACAAAATAAAGAATAGAAAAACAATAGAGAAAATCAATGAAAGCAAGAGTCTGTTCTTTGAAAAGATGAACAAAATTGACAAACCTTTAGTGAGAATGACTAACGAAGACTCAACTAAAATCAGAAATGAAAGAGGGGATATTAGTATTGATTTTACAGAAATAAAAAATGTGTAAGAGAGTACTATAAATAGTTGTATGCCAACAAGTTGGATGACCCAAATGAAACAGGCGCATTTCTAGAAACACACAACCTACTAAGGCTGAATCACAAAGAAATAGAAAATCTCAATAACAAGTAAGGAGATTGAATCAGTAATTAAAAAAATCTCCTGATAAAGAAAAGCCCAGCATCAGACGGCTTCACTGGAGAATTCTAGCAAACCTTTAAAGAAGAATTAACACCAATTTTCCTCAAAGTTTTCCAAAAAATGAAGAGGAAAAAACACTATGAAACTCATTATGAGGTCAGAATTACCCTAGTAAAAAAGCCAACAATGCTACAAGAAAAAAAAGAAAAAAGAAAAAACTACAGGCCAATATTCCTGAATATTAATGCAAAATCCTCAACAAAATACTAGCAAAGTGAATTCAACAGCATACTAAAAAGCTTGTACACCATGACCAAGTCAAATTTATTAATGAAATGCAAGGATGGCTCAACATCCAAAAATCAATCAACATAATGTGCTACATTAACAGAATTAAGGGGAAAAACCCACATTATTTTCTCAATTGATGCTGAAAAAGCGTAAAATTTGACACCCTTTCATGATAAAAACACTCAACAAACTAGGAATAGAAAGAAACTACTGCAACATAACAAAGGCCATATATGAAAAGCCTACAGCTAACATCATACTCAATGGTGAAACACTGAAAGCTTTTCCCCAAAGGTAAGGAACAAGACAAGGATCCTGCTCCTGCCACTTTTACTCAACATAGTAATGGAAATATTTTTCTAAAAAAAGAAAAGCATCTTTGTTTGCAGACAAAATGATGTTGAAATATGTAGAATATATGTAGAAAACCCTAAATACTCCATGAAAAATAGCTTCAGAATAAATGACTAGCAAAGTTGCAGAATACAAAATCAACAAGTAAAAATCGTACTTCTATACAGTAACAACGCACAATTTGAGAAGGACACTAAGAAAACAATTTACAATAGCATCAAAAAATAGTCAGAAATTTAAAAATATAAAAATTTCAATATTTAGATTTCAAAATAATAATCTGGAAACATGAAAAGTGAGTTCTTTAAGACCCTCACACATGACATATAGTAAATACTGGGAATATATCATGCACAAGATTCAACCTTTGAAAGTACTCAAGAAAATATCTTAGATCATTCTAATATACATTTCTAATACTATTTTTAGAAATATATAAACTCTGTCATTAAGCATGAAGAAGGACCATATAGAAAATCTCAAAAACCTTACAAATGATACGTTGTCTTCTATCAAAAGGAAGATATCTTTGGGTTGAGAAAAATCACCAAAGATTTAAAAAGAGATCTTACTTTTTGTAAATTAATCCTTTATCTTAATTCCTAAGATTTGATTTTTAGAAGGGAAAATTATCACAGAGGTAATATTCAGGCTTCCAGCCTGTTGGAACAGAACAGAATGAATGTGACCACTGTGATGAGGTGACAGCAATGGATTCCACGAGTAATTAAGTTTCACGGAATGCATCAAAAAGCTTATCCACCATGATCAAGTGGGCTTCATCCCTGGGATGCAAGGCTGGTTCAACATATGCAAATCAATAAATGCAATCCATCATATAAACAGAACCAATGACAAAAACCATATGATTATCTCAATAGATGCAGAAAAGGCCTTTGACAAAATTCAACAACGCTTCATGCTAAAAACTCTCAATAAACTAGGTATTAATGGGACGTATCTCAAAATAATAAGAGCTATCTATGACAAACCCACAGCCAATATCATACTGAATGGGCAAAAACTGGAAGCATTCCCTTTGAAAACTGGCACAAGACAGGGATGTCCTCTCTCACCACTCCTATTCAACATCGTGTTGGAAGTTCTGGCCAGGGCAATCAGGCAGGAGAAGGAAATAAAGGGTATTCAATTAGGAAAAGAAGAAGTCAAATTGTCCCTGTTTGCAGATGACATGATTGTATATCTAGAAAACCCCATCGTCTCAGCCCAAAATCTCCTTAAGCTGATAGGCAACTTCAGCAAAGTCTCAGGATACAAAATCAACGTGCAAAAATCACAAGCATTCTTATACACCAATAACAGACAAACAGAGAGCCAAATCATGAGTGAACTCCCATTCACAATTGCTTCAAAGAGAATAAAATACCTAGGAATCCAACTTACAAGGGACATGAAGGACCTCTTCAAGGAGAACTACAAACCACTGCTCAATGAAATAAAAGAGGATATAAACAAATGGAAGAACATCCCATGCTCATGGGTAGGAAGAATCAATATTGTGAAAATGGCTATACTGTCCAAGGTAATTCATAGATTCAATGCCATCCCCATCAAGCTACCAATGACTTTCTTCACAGAATTGGAAAAAACTACTTTAAAGTTCATATGGAACTAAAAAAGAGCCCGCATTGCCAAGTCAATCCTAAGCCAAAAGAACAAAGCTGGAGGCATAATGCTACCTTACCTCAAACTATACTACAAGGCTACAGTAACCAAAACAGCATGGTACTGGTACCAAAACAGAGATATAGACCAATGGAACAGAACAGAGCACTCAGAAATAATGCCGCTTATCTACAACTATCTGATCTTTGACAAACCTGACAAAAACAAGAAACAGGGAAAGGATTCCCTATTTAATAAATGGTGCTGGGAAAACTGGCTAGCCATATGTAGAAAGCTGAAACTGGATCCCTTCCTTACACCTTATACAAAAATTAATTCAAGATGGATTAAAGACTTACATGTTAGACCTGAAACCATAAAAACCCTAGAAGAAAACCTAGGCAATACCATTCAGGATATACGCATGGGCAAGGATTTCATGTCTAAAACACCAAAAGCAATGGCAACAAAAGCCAGAATTGACAAATGGGATCTAATTAAACTAAAGAGCTTCTGCACAGCAAAAGAAACTACTCTCAGAGTGAACAGGCAACTACAGAATGGGAGAAAATTGTTGCAATCTACTCATCTGACAAAGGGCTAATATCCAGAGTCTACAGTGAACTCCAACAAATTTACAAGAAAAAAACAAACAACCCCCATCAAAAAGTGGGTGAAGGATATGAACAGACACTTCTCAAAAGAAGACATTTATGCAGCCAAAAGACACATGAAAAAATGCTCATCATCACTGGCCATCAGAGAAATGCAAATCAAAACCACAATGAGATACCATCTCACACCAGTTAGAATGGCGATCATTAAAAAGTCAGGAAACAACAGGTGCTGGAGAGGATGTGGAGAAATAGGAACACTTTTACACTGTTGGTGGGACTGTAAACTAGTTCAACCATTGTGGAAGTCAGTGTGGCGATTCCTCAAGGATCTAGAACTAGAAATACCATTTGACCCAGCCATCCCATTACTGGGTATATACCCAAAGGATTATAAATCATGCTGCTATAAAGATACATGCACATGTATGTTTATTGCGGCACTATTCACAATAGCAAAGACTTGGAACCAACCCAAATGTCCAACAATGATAGATTGGATTAAGAAAATGTGGCACATATACACCATGGAATACTATGCAGCCATAAAAAATGATGAGTTCATGTCCTTTGTAGGCACATGGATGAAACTGGAAACCATCATTCTCAGCAAACTATCACAAGGACAAAAAACCAAATACCGCATGTTCTCACTCATAGGTGGGAATTGAACAATGAGAACACATGGACACAGGAAGGGGAACATCACACACCAGGGCCTGTTGTGGGGTGGGGGCAGAGGGGAGGGACAGCATTAGGAGATATACCTGATGTTAAATGACGAGTTAATGGGTGCAGCAAACCAACATGGCACATGTATACATACGTAACTAACCTGCACGTTCTGCACATGTACCCTGAAACTAATAATAAAAAAAAAGAAAAAAAAAGTTTCATGGAATTAAAGAAATATCCTTGACCACTCTTTAAATCCTGAATTTCTAGAAACATCTAAAAATATAATACAGGTTCTCTTAGCACAGTTATCTTGATATACAACATATTGATACATAAAATCAGAAACTGTCTTTTTCAAACTGTCTTTTTTCAACCTGGCTAAATTCTGATCTTGTATACATTTGACCTACATTTTAAAGACGGGATGCAGGGGACCATTTCAGCTGCCTCAGCGTCATCACCACATGCTTTCTCAGGGATCAGGCTGTGATTCTGGGTTGTTCTGGGACCATGGACATGTTCATGAGCAGGGGGCAGAACAACCTGAGTTCATGAACAACATGTTCATGTTCTGCCCATTGGTCCACGGTCCCATTGCACAGTGTTTCAGCTGCATGCCCGAACTCAGGGCTCATGATGAAGAACAGCTAAGGTTTTGCCAGGGAAAGGGGTGGGAATTTCCTTCCTTCTGCTTGGCCCTCTCCTTTTCTCGTAGACCTGCCTGCTTTGCCTGGCAGGCACTGGTCCACTCAGTGTGGGCACTCCTTTCCTTCTGGCACCTTCTCACAACATGAAGCAACGCTGCTTGCCCTTTATTAGATTTTCTTTAGAGAAAGCATCTGATTTTCCCAAACTTAAGACGACTAGAAAGTTCTGGGCTGCTAAAGGTTAGCTGAATTAAGTAAGTAAAAATATACTTCCTCCTGAATTCACATGTAGACCCAGCAAACTCTGGCAATGAACACAATGAATGGGTCTCAAGCATTTAAGCAACTAACATTATTACCTTATTTATTTTTAGCAATGATATAATGAAAGTAAAGGAGAAAAAAAGATGGAATGCATCAAAAAAAGGATAATTAATTTATAGCAAATTTACACACACACACACACACACACACACACACACGCAACCTACTTCTACAGATCAGGGTTTCTTGATATTTAGAACTCATGCACTGGAAATCTGAAGTCAAATTCAGGGCTTTCCCTCCTCAGGTGTTTATACACATGCTTTTGGTCAAATCACATCAAGTTAAACCCTTTTGAAAAACAGCTCCAAAAGACAAATGTTGGTGAAACTGAAGCATCTATTTGCTCTCTTTTTCTTATGTTGACAAGGTCGCCATGATCACAACCTACTCCACAAAACAAGACTGCCAAGCCCCGTGAGCAGGACTCTGGTGCCATTGGTCTACACTGAATAATTCACATTTTCACAGGATTCCTGATATCCAAAAGATATATATGTGTAGGACTGCTGGCTGAGTCAGAGAGGGCAGTGTAAAGCCAAACAGCAAGGGCACTGGGTAAAAATGGGCACTAATGCAAACTCTAACTAGGCTTTCTGCCCTTGGCCTTGTCTCCACTGTCTCATGTCCTTTGGCATAATGGAAAGAGCCCCTGTCCTTTCGCCTTTGAGCAGAGAAGTTTGCACAAACAAAGGTGAAGTTTGTAAAGAAGGGAGGGTGAGGATAGAGGCGGGGCGTGCCTTTGAAGGAGAGGAGGAGAAGGACTATTGGTATCATTACCTGTCTTGTTCTCCCACCTACCGAAGGTTTCGGGTCAAGGGAGGAGAGGATGTTGAAATGGATCAGTCCTGCTTCAGTCTCCACCTCCAGGATGCACAGGCTCAGTGATGTCCAAAAGGGCCCAGGCTGGTGCCTAGCCTCTTACCTTGAACCCACAGCACAGCCCCACCCCGCCCCCTGACTATGGCCCCCAGGGCCCTGCTGCAAGGCCCAGGGCCTCTGGTTTCACTGCCCATGAGCTGGTTTCCGTGAGAGCCAGCCTGGAGTTGCACCAGCAGTGTGTCCCAACTCACTTTTGAAATTCCCAGGAATGTATATTTTGGGGTCATGCAAAGTGGAGAGGCAATTTCAAGCCAGCACTCAAGTCTCTCTATGGAAGAGCACACACCAAGACAAGGCAGAGGGAGGCCAGGGACAGGTGGAAGCTGTGCGGAAGTCCTGAGGAGTATACTTTCACACTAGCAGGGAGAGCTCTGCTTTGAAATTATTTCACAAACATTTTTCGGGTGCCTATTCTGTACTGTAATGAAACAAATGACACAGTCCTGAGTTATGGAGGACAAGGACACAGGACCTTTAAGAACCCAGCATACAGAAGAGCATTCACTGCTTAAGAAGAAGGGGCTGCCTTGCTAACTTCTGCACCACACAGTCCAATTTGATCTTGAGGTCATACAAAGTATCTGAAAACCAGTATTTGGGGGCCAAAGAAACACTATTAAGAGCTGTAATTGAAAGATACACATGGAAGTGCTTCTGGACTCTTGGAAGCTTATCAACAAGATGAGTAGTGGGGAGGCCAAAGATGCAGGAAGAATGAGGCCAAACAAGATTTGGCTTTTCTTTCACAAAGACTCCTACTGTGCTGCTTTCTTTCTAATCTTGAAAAATAACAATTTTCCAAGGAAAGACTGGCCAAAAAAGAGGATTTACAGGCTCTATGAACATCCAACGGGGAAAAAAGCTAAGAGAGTAAATAATACCCATGAACACATTATTAATGGCTATTGAAAGATTGAACTGTTAACACTATAATTATAAAATAAATTTCAGTAGTAGTGGTAAGAACAAGGGGTATTTAAGCTAAGACTATGATCTGGAATGAGAAAAACCATTCACAGGAGCATGCCAAGTCTTCACTGACTTCTCTACTTCTTAATAATCTGTGAGAAATGAGCAGGTCATGGTGGGACAGTTCAGCTGCAACAGTCTCTGTCCCATGCCATGCTCTTCCTTCCCCCTCTTGTCCTCGTGCCTCCTCTGTGGAGCTCCTTTCCTCTGCATCTTCCCAATCCCTCAAAGGTGATTTCAAATGCCCCCTGATTTTACCAGCTACACATCTTCATTTGAACAAATTTTATGATATAGCACCATCTACCTGGCTTTATATTTACATTTATCTATATATAAAACAATTATAGTAGTAAATAACTATAGCTACCACTATTGTGTTAGTTACTATGTGCCACACACTGTAAATACTGGCTAACTGTTTTATATATTTTCTTTCCATTAAACCTCATTATACCTTTATGGGGCTGATATTATTATTATTATGTCCATTTTAAAGATGTAGACATTAAGACCCTGACAGAGATGTTAAATGACTAGTCTAGGGGGGTACTGAGTGAGAAACTGATAGATCTGAGATTTTACTAGTTTACAAACTCCCTGAGGAAAATGTATATTTAAAACACCATGAGAAACCACTATTCTCATTTATTAGGATGGCCAAAACAGAAAAACTGATCATATCAAGTGCTGTCAAGAATATAGAGTAACTGGAACTCTCATACATTGCTAATGAGAGTGCAAAGTTGTACAGTCATTTTAAAAACAGTTTGGTAGTTTCTTATAAAGTTAAACTCCATATGTCCCAATAATCTCACTCCTAGGTATTTATACCCATGAGAGATGAAGACATAGATCCACAAATATGCAGAAAATTTGTACACAAATGTTAAAAGCAGCTTTATTTATAATTGCCCAAACCTAGAAACAACCCAAATGCCCATCAATTTGTGAATGAATAAACACATTGTAGTATATCTATCAAAGGGAATTCAGATGCTCCTCAACTTATGGTGGGTTATATCCCCAGAAACCCATCATAAATTGAAAATATCATAAGTTGAAGATAATATCGTAAGTTGAAAATGCATTTAATATACCTAGACTTTTTTTTTTTTTTTGAATCAGGGTCTCATTCTGCCACCCAGGCTGGGGTGCAGTGGCACCATCACAGCTCATTGCAGCCTCAACCTCTTGGGCTCAAGCAATCCTCCCACCTAAGCCTCCCAAGTAGCTGGGACTACAGGTGTGCGTCACCATACCCAGCTAATTTTTTTTTTTTTTGGTAGAGATGGGGTTTTGCCATGTTGCCCAGGCTGGTCTTGAACTCCTGGCCTCAAGCGATTCTACCACTTCGGCCTCCCAAAGTGCTGCAATTATAGGTGTGAGCCACCATGCCCAGCCTACAACTAGCCTACTGAACATCAGAGCTTAGACAGGCCTACCTTAAACATGCTCATAACACATTAACCTACAGTTGGGCAAAATCATCTAATACAAAGCCTATTTTGTAATAAAGTATAACTATCTCATGTAATTCATTGAATCTGTACTGAAGTATAGTGTCTACTGAATGGGTTTTGCTTTTGCACCATGGTAAAGTTGAAAAACCTTGAGTAAGTCAGGGACAGTCTGTACTATTTAGAACAAAAAGGAACAAATTACTGGCACATGCAATGGCATGGGTAAGTCTCAAATGCACTAGGCTAAGTGAAAGAAGCCAGACTCAAAAGGCTTCCAAGTGTTATGATTCCCTTTGTATGACATTTTGGACAAAGCAAAACTGCTGGGAAAGAAAATAGGTGTGACTGCCTGAGGCTGGGGCTACAGAGCTGACTACAAAGGGGCATGAGATAACTTTTTAGAGTGAGGGAAAGTTCTCTATCTTGATTGTAGTGGTAATCACATGACAGTATACATTTGTCAAAACACAAAGAACTATAAACTAAAAAGAGTAAACTTTACTGCATGTAAATTATATCTAAATAAACTTGACATTAGAAAAAGTTCCCTGAGGGTAGAATCATGCATTGGTAAGCCCCATTTAGTCAAGTCTTCTATTTACTAGTTAGCTCAAATAACAGATTTGGTTAGAAGAGCTAACTAGTAAATAGAAGAGCAAGCTAATTTCAGCCTTGTTACCCATTTCCCTACTGACCTTTGGGGGAAGAATTAAAGAGGACAAAAATATTATAACAAAAGATGACTAAATATGAGGCAAAGCCAAAAGCAGAGATGGTCTCCAAGTGCTGAATGATCCCAAATTCACTGGACAGATAAAAGCAGGTACCAACCTTAGTACATTTCTTGATCTTCTGTTCAAGGATCTCAGTTTTACTAGAAGTTGAGGCTGCCTTCTCATTGTCATCATCTGGTAGAAAACACTACCGTGTGCTTTTAAGAAAAATCAAAAGTAACTCACGAAACTTTAAGTACTTGAGACAGTGAGTATAACAAAACAAGTATTTCATGAAAATATACCACCTAGTAGTGCTGAATTGAATGAAAGGCAAGAGTCATCCATATACCCTAAATGAGCTGAGAGACCTCCCTAAGGGCACAGGATTGTTTGCTAAATCAGATGAGTTACAGCATTATTGCTGCCAGATTACAAAGGAAAACAGCATGTCTGACTCCAGGTAGAACCAACTGCATCCCAGACGCCAAACTGCTTTCTGTCCCAAGAAGGCAGGACTGGCGTTGTGGGGGCAGCAGAGGTGGCATGTCCTGAATCACCAAACAAATAGATGGGTGGCTGAGGAGTGGAAATGGAATTCCAAATCTGTCAGGCTCTGAGCCCCATGAGGCAATGACCATATCTGTCTTGTTCTTCATTCTCCCATTATATAGCACAGTGCCTGGTTAATGAACATAGTAAAAGATGCTCAGTATTTCTAGAGGGCAATTTGGCATACATATTACTGTTTCAAATGTCTGCATCCTTTGACCTAGCAATAGGCAGTCTCTGTATTAGTCACAAGTATCAGTTCAGTGGTCAATGAAAAGGAACTAGCATTAGTTCTCATTCTTCATGATTTCATTCTTCATGATTTCTTAGAGTCTCATATGTGTTACCAAGAAAATAAGTACTTAAAATGATTAAAATTTTTACATCAAATGACATATTTTGAAAAGTGTGAATCCAAGTAAAAAACGCTATGCTTATTAGAATGTAGCTACCTCTCGGATGCTTCTATTTGTTTAATCTTTAAGGAAAGGAAGACAACACATGAGAGCCATACCTCTTCTGGATACTGAAGGATCCACTTCAATACCTTTTTCATAAGGAGTACCACCATTCAAGAAAAGCTCGTAAGTTCTATAAAAGAATAATATACAATGACAGAGATAAGCAGTGGACATGTAGAAAACACTGGAGTCAGTAGTTACATATTTTTTAGCACTAATATACTCACAGACATTTTATTTATGCCTCATTGGTAAATGGAAAGAATAATTGTTGATCCCTCCATGAGGTACTATCTGGGCAAATAAACAGTCTTTCTTTCCTAATTATAAGCTGCAGAAAATTATCTTTCCTAACTATACACTGTAGAAAATACATTTTTCCTTGAAAATGAGAAAAATTAATTCAAGTCATTAAAGTGTTCGGACCTTAATGACTTATGTTAATGACAAGTGATTGTTTTTTAATGTATTTTTCAAATGTGTTGCATCATTATTTGAAATGAGGCCATTATGAACTTATATTATTTTTAAAATATAAAAGTAACATGTAGATTATTATAAAAAGTTTGAATGGCAGAGGAATGATAAGTAAAAAGTGAAAAATCCCTCCCCATGCCGCCTTCTCTAGTTTGGTTAATCTCCTGCCCTATCTTTTTCTATGCAAATGCAAATGTATAAACACGGTGAATTTCAAAACTAACACATGCTTCAAAACTAACACACTACATGCTTTTCTTCTGAAGTCACATATTAAGTGTAGAAAGAAGAAGGTAAAAGAGCCCTTTAACTGTAATGCACCACCTCCTCAATTCTGCTCCTCAGAGGCAACTTCTGGGAACAGTTTTGCTTTGTTTTGTTTTTGTTTTTTGGAGGCAGAATCTCACTCTGTCACCTAGGCTAGAGCACAGTGGCATGAAAACTGCTCACTGCAGTCTCGACCTCTCAGACTCAAACAATCCTCCCAGCTCAGCCTCGTGAGTAGCTGGGATTACAGGCGTGTGCCACCATGCTTGGCTAATTTTTTTATTTTTGTAGAGACAGGGTCTCACCATGTTGCCCAGGCTGGTCTCTAACTCCTAGGCTCAGGTGATCCTCCCACCAAGGCCTCCCAAAGTGCTGAGATTACCGGCATTGTGAGCCACCTCACCTGGCCCACAAATAGTTTTTAATGAACAAAAGTGGAGTCGCAGTATTCAAAATATTCTGCAACTTTTTCCACATACTAATACACTGAAAATGTGTCAATATTAATACACAGAGCTCTACCTCATTTAAAAAAATATCTGCGACTTCACTTTCAGAAAGATGGAATAGATATACAATTCCTTATTTCTTCCACTAAGCACAACTAAAAACCCTGAGCATATTAAAAGACAAAAACAAAAAAGCAAATAACAATCACAAGAAACCGGGCACCCCGGGTAAGGCACCCTCTAGGATGATGTCAAAGGATTTGAGTCAGGACTTCTACCTCTGCCCAATGGCAAGGAGGCCACATAAGGAGCATTATCTAAATTAATCCTCACAACAAGCCTTTGGAGTAGGAATTATTACAATCTTCCAGATTAAAGATAGGTGAAATTCAGACTTGGAGATGTTAAGAAATCTACCTACAGTTACATGGGTAGAGCTGGCACTGGAGCCCAAAACTTTATAATCCAAATTTGGGATCTTAATCACCATCCTACTGCCTGCCCATTTGTGTCCTTTCTTGAATTTCTTGTTTACATCCTAGATTTAGATCTTTCTTTTCCTCCATTTTAAAATTTGGATTATCTTTTTCTTATTAATTTTTGAGAGTTCCTTTTATATTAGGGATAATGATCTTTTAACTCTTCTGTACATATTGCAGTATTTGCTTCCAGTCTGCCTTTTGATCTTAAAGTTTAAATCATTTACTGTGGTTGCCACTATGATTTCAACGTCCCACCTACAGAGGAAGGGTAGAGACTCACAGAGGACCTCTGGACTCTGGACTTAACTTTCCCACTCTTTGAAGACAACTAGGCTCTGTTTTCAGCATGGTGAAATGTGTTAATACTATAGGAAATTACTGAAAGAATATTCTCAGCAGACAGCTAGTGCAAACATCTTTTAAAATACCTCTTCTCTAGGAGTCATTTCTTCCTCCTTAGGATGAGACTGTGCATGCTGTTTTCATATACTTCCTAAACAACACTAAAGTCAACATAAAAAGCCCTCTCCCCAAAAGTTATTGGCATGCTCATAGAACAAACTTGAGGTATCAAGAGTCTAAAAAATGAATTTTTCCAGAAGTATTCATTCGTTAGGAATATATAGCCAACTTACTTTGCTGGAATAGGAACTCCACTGGCATCAAAAAGTTTAAGAAACACCCAGCCACAGCTTAACTCTCCTCTTTCACCAGTTGACTAGGAAATAAGACAAGTATATGAAACTTAAGGTCTGAACTAGTCAAATTTATAAGCACATACCAAGTCCTTTTAAAGGAACAAAATTAGTATTCACCTTTAGAACTAAAAAGTTCTTCACAAGAAAATAAAATGAAACATAGTAGAGTCCCATTTTGCCTGCAGGTCAGATATTAAAGGTAGTATATCAAGTGACAATCATATTTTGTCAAAATTGCTCTCGAAAATCCCTTAAACCAGTGATGTGGCAACTAGTGCCATTGTCTCTTGACTGATACAAGCATTTTGTGGAGTGATCTCAAATCACATCAGTACTACATGGGATTATGAACCTTTGTTTCACTGACAGATAGAATGCAGATATTACTCATTCAAGGGCTTTTCTGCTTGGAATTTTACCCCCACTGTCAGTTGCTAGAGGCCCCTAAGGCTACCTTTGGGGGGCTTGCTCCTTTCCCCAGTCCTACCCCCTCCACAATACATATGGATGAATCTGCCTTAAACAAATGAATGGACAGTGTAATACCATTAATGTAACATCTCTGTAATGCTCTCTGGGTTACCATGAGGTCAACTATATATACTATACCTATCAAGCTATTATTAGTCTGTGGAAACATTTAATTACTAGCACAGAGCCCCACCCACTGGTTCAGTAGTTTATATGACATAAGTTAACCTCGCTTTATAAAAGTCATTACTCTGCTAAGTCCCTTAATTAGAAACCTCAGTTACAAGGCTAAGTATACTCGGCCCCTGGAGGACAGAGGTGAACCATGGGGCTGAGATGCCAGTGAGCATCTTTTATCACTTTCTGCAAAGTCCCATCCTTTTTGAATTTTTATTCTTTAAAAGCACTGGAGTTCACTCAAGCTATAAATGTGAATAAATACACTTATTTTAAATGCTATGAAAACAAATCAGCACACACAAAATTAGAATCACTGGCATTCTCATTCCTCAAGGGATTAAAATTCTATTACACATAAAGACTTCAAGGATTTCCTTGTCAACAGACACATTTTTTAACCTTCCCTTTCAACTGATACATTAGAAAGCCTTATCTTTCAACGGACATACATTGCAAATATAAGAAATTCCAAGTTCAAATAATATTCCAAGATCTGGAGATGCAGAATTAGACCTGATAAAGCAATCACCATCAAGCAAACAAGGCAAGATGCGAGTAACCTGAAATGATAAAAAATTAAAGTTATTGATAAAAATAAAAAATGGGAAGGGGGTTTGATATTGATTCATATGATATGAATAAATGTCCCCACCAAATTTCATGTTGAATCGTAATCCCAATGTTGAAGGTGAGGCCTGGTGGGAGGTGTTTAGGTCATGGGGGCAGATCCCTCATGGTTTGGTACTGTCCTCACCATAGTGAGTTTGTTCTCAGGAGATCAGTTTTTTTAAAAGTGCGTGGCACCTCCTTCCTCATTCTTGCTCCTGCACTGTCATGTGAGATGCCCGCTCTCCCTTCATCTTCTGTCATGATTGGAAGCTTCCTGAGGCCTCCCTAGAAGCTGAGCAGATGCCTGTGCCATGCTTCCTGTACAGTCTGCAGAACCAGGGGCCAATTAAACCTCTTTTCCTTATAAATTAACCAGCCTCAGGCATTTCTTTATTATTATTATTATTATTATTATACTTTAAGTTTTAGGGTACATGAAGAGAAGTTTAGAGAAAAAAGAATAAAAAGAAATGAACAAAGCCTCCAAGAAATATGGGACTATGTGAAAAGACCAAATCTACGTCTGATTGCTGTACCTGAAAGTGACAGGGAGAATGGAACCAAGTTGGAAAACACACTGCAGGATATTATCCAGGACAACTTCCCCAGTCTAGCAAGGCAGGCCAACATTCAAATTCAGGAAATACAGAAACGCCACAAAGATACTCCTCGAGAAGAGCAACTCCAAGACACATAACTGTCAGATTCACCAAAGTTGAAATGAAGGAAAAAATGTTAAGGGCAGCCAGAGAGAAAGGTCGGGTTACCCACAAAGGGAAGCCCATAAGACTAACAGCTGAACTCTTGGCAGAAACTCTACAAGCCAGAAGAGAGTGGGGGCCAATATTCAACATTCTTAAGGAAAAGAATTTTCAAACCAGAATTTCATATCCAGCCAAACTATACTTCGTAAGTGAAGGAGAAATAAAATACTTTACAGACAAGCAAATGCTGAGAGATTTTGTCACCACCAGGCCTGCCCTAATAGAGCTCCTGAGGAAGCACTAAATATGGAAAGGAACAACTGGTACCAGCCACTGCAAAAACATGCCAAATTGTAAAGACCATCGAGGCTAGGAAGAAACTGCATCAACTAACGAGCAAAATAACCAGCTAACATCATAATGCAGGATCAAATTCACACATAACAATATTAACTTTGAATGTAAATGGGCTAAATGCTCCAATTAAAAGACACAGACTGGCAAACTGGATAAAGAGTCAGGACCCATCAGTGTGCTGTATTCAGGATACCGATCTCATGTACAGAGACACACATAGGCTCAAAATAAAGGGATGGAGGAAGATCTACCAAGCAAATGGAAAACAGAAAAAGGCAGGGGTTGCAATCCTAGTCTCTGATAAAACAGACTTTAAACCAACAAAGATCAAAAGAGACAATGAAGGCCATTACATAATGGTAAAGGGATCAATTCAACAAGAAGAGCTAACTATCCTAAATATATATGCACCCAATACATGAGCACCCAGATTCATAATGCAAGTTCTTAATGACCTACAAAGAGACTTAGACTCCCACACAATAATAATGGGAGACTTTAACACCCCACTGTCAACATTAGACAGATCAACGAGACAGAAAGTTAACAAAGATACCCAGGAATTGAACTCAGCCCTGCACCAAGTGGACCTAGTAGACATCTAAAGAACTCTCCACCCCAAATCAACAGAATATACATTCTTCTCAGCACCACACCACACCTATTCCAAAATTGACCACATAGTTGGAAGTAAAGCATTCCTCAGCAAATGTAAAAGAACAGAAATTATAACAAACTGTCTCTCAGACCACAGTGCAATCAAACTAGAACTCAGGATTAAGAAACTCACTCAAAACCCCTCAACTACATGGAAACTGAACAACCTGCTCCTGAATGACTACTGGGTACATAACGAAATGAAGGCAGAAATAAAGATGTTCTTTGAAACCAACGAGAACAAAGACACAACATACCAGAATCTCTGGGACACATTCAAAGCAGTGTGTAGAAGGAAATTTATAGCACTAAATGCCCACAAGAGAAAGCAGGAAAGATCTAAAATTGACACCCTAACATCACAATTAAAAGAACTAGAAAAGCAAGAGCAAACACATTCAAAAGCTAGCAGAAGGCAAGAAATAACTACAATCAGAGCAGAACTGAAGGAAATAGAGACACAAAAAACCCTTCAAAAAATTAATGAATCCAGGAGCTGGTTTTTTGAAAAGATCAACAAAATTGATAGACCACTAGCAAGACTAATAAAGAAGAAAAGAGAGAAGAATCAAATAGATGCAATAAAAAATGATAAAGGGGATATCACCACCGATCCCACAGAAATACAATCTACCATGAGAGAATACTACAAATACCTCTATGCAAATAAACTAGAAAATCTAGAAGAAATGGATAAATTCCTTGACACATACATCCTCCCAAGACTAAACAAGGAAGAAGTTGAATTTCTGACTAGACCAATAACAGGCTCTGAAATTGAGGCAATAATCAATAGCTAACCAACCAAAAAAAGTCCAGGACCAGACAGATTCACAGTCGAATTCTACCAGAGGTACAAAGAGGAGCTGGTACCATTCCTTATGAAACTATTCCCATCAATAGAAAAAGAGGGAATCCTCCCTAACTCATTTTATGAGGCCAGCATCATTCTGATACCAAAGCCTGGCACAGACAACCAAAAAAGGGAATTTTAGACCAATATCCTTGATGAACATTGATGCAAAAATCCTCAATAAAATACTGGCAAACCGAATCCAGCAGCACATCAAAAAGCTTATCCGCCATGATCAAGTGGGCTTTATCCCTGGGATGCAAGGCTGGTTCAACATATGCAAATCAATAAATGTAATCCAGCTTATAAATAGAACCAAAGACAAAAACCACATGATTATCTCAATAGATGCAGAAAAGGCCTTTGACAAAATTCAACAATGCTTCATGCTAAAAACTCTCAATAAATTAGGCATTGATGGGACATATCTCAAAATAATAAGAGCTATCTATGACAAACCCACAGCCAATATCATACGGAATGGGCAAAAACTGGAAGCATTCCCTTTGAAAACTGGCACAAGACAGGGATGTCCTCTCTCACCACTCCTATTCAACATAGTGTTGGAAGTTCTGGCCAGGGCAATCAGGCAGGAGAAGGAAATAAAGGGTATTCAATTAGGAAAAGAGGAAGTCAAACTGTCCCTGTTTGCAGATGACATGATTGTATATCTAGAAAACCCCATCGTCTCAGCCCAAAATCTCCTTAAGCTGATAAGCAACTTCAGCAAAGTCTCAGGATACAAAATCAATGTACAAAAATCACAAGCATTCTTGTACACCAATAACAGATAAACAGAGAGCCAAATCATGAGTGAACTCCCATTCACAATTGCTTCAAAGAGAATAAAATACCTAGGAATCCAACTTACAAGGGACATGAAGGACCTCTTCAAGGAGAACTACAAAACACTGCTCAATGAAATAAAACAGGATACAAACAAATGGAGGAACATTCCATGCTCATGGATAGGAAGAATCAATATTGTGAAAATGGCCATATTGCCCAAGGTAATTTATAGATTCAATGCCATCCCCATCAAGCTACCAATGACTTTCTTCACAGAATTGGAAAAAACTACTTTAAAGTTCATATGGAACCAAAAAAGAGCCCATATCACCAAGTCAATCCTAAGCCAAAAGAACAAAGCTGAAGACATCACGCTACCTGACTTCAAACTATACTACAAGGCTACAGTAACCAAAACAGCATGGTACTGGTACCAAAACAGAGATATAGACCAATGGAACAGAACAGAGCCCTCAGAAATAACGCCACATATCTACAACTATCTGATCTTTGACAAACCTGACAAAAACAAGAAATGGGGAAATGATTCCCTATTTAATAAATGGTGCTGGGAAAACTGGCTAGCCATATGTAGAAAGCTGAAACTGGATCCCTTCCTTACACCTTATATAAAAATTAATTCAAGATGGATTAAAGACTTACATGTTAGACCTAAAACCATAAAAACCCTAGAAGAAAACCTAGGCAATACCATTCAGGACACAGGCATGGGCAAGGACTTCATGTCTAAAACACCAAAAGCAATGGCAACAAAAGCCAGAATTGACAAATGGGATCTAATTAAACTAAAGAGCTTCTGCACAGCAAAAGAAACTACCATCAGAGTGAACAGACAACCTACAGAATGGGAGAAAATTGTTGCAACCTACTCATCTGACAAAGGGCTAATATCCAGAATCTACAATGAACTCAAACAAACTTACAAGAAAAAAACAACCCCATCAAAAAGTGGGCGAACAATATGAACAGACACTTCTCAAAAGAAGACATTTATGCAGCCAAAAAACACATGATAAAATGCTCATCATCACTGGCCATCAGAGAAATGCAAATCAAAACCATAAATGAGATACCATCTCACACCAGTTAGAATGGCAATCATTAAAAAGTCAGGAAACAACAGGTGCTGGAGAGGATGTGAAGAAATAGGAACACTTTTACACTGTTGGTGGGACTGTAAACTAGTTCAACCATTGTGGAAGTCAGTGTGGCGATTCCTCAGGGATCTAGAACTAGAAATACCATTTGACCCAGCCATCCCATTACTGGGTATATACTCAAAGGATTATAAATCATGCTGCTATAAAGACACATGCACACGTGTGTTTATTGTGGCACTATTCACAATAGCAAAGACTTGGAACCAACCCAAATGTCCCACAACGATAGACTGGATTAAGAAAATGTGGCACATATACACCATGGAATACTATGCAGCCATATAAAATGATGAGTTCATGTCCTTTGCAGGGACATGGATGAAACTGGAAACCATCATTCTCAGCAAACTATTGCAAGGACAAAAAACCAAATACTGCATGTTCTCACTCATAGGTGGGAATTGAACAATGAGAACTCATGGACACAGGAAGGGGAACATCACACACCGGACACTGTTGTGGAGTGGGAGAAGGGAGGAGGGTAGCATTAGGAGATAAACCTAATGCTAAATGGCGAGTTACTGGGTTCAGCACACCAACATGACACATGTATACACATGGAACAAACCTGCACGTTGTGCACATGTACCCTAAAACTTAAAGTATAATAATAATAAAATTTAAAAAAAACAGATGGACTTTTAGGTGTGCTCTCGGCAAGTGTGGACAGGCACAGCACACAACTGAGGTGGCTGGCCTCATCCACATCCTGAGCCCTCTCATTGAACCTCCATCTTGCCTTAAGATCTTTTGATGCAACAAGAGGAAAGGTAACTAAGGGTTTTTAGGATGCAGTTATGCAAGGGAGTTAGCTGTGGGAAGGAAGTAAATACTAAATCAATGAGACCTTGGAGGTAGACGAAAATAATGTAAAATAAATACAGACAATTGATACTATAAAAACAACATGAAGACATCTTTGTCCTCCCTACATCTATGCAATGCTGACTCAGTGGTTTAAACCCACCTAACGCCATTCCAGTCTTGACAGTATGTGGGTGTAATGTAGCAGTCCCTTAGGTGTCATCCCTGACTATCTGAAGAAAGCACAGCTTTTATTAGCACAGTTGGAAGATTTCATCTTTGAAAAACACCCCACTTCCTAAATGTTATCTTTATGTTTTCATTTTTCATCAAATGAGAATTTTCTAAAAATGAACCCTGAAACTGATTGAATGGGGTGATTCATAGGAATTACTAACATTGGTGAGTCAGAAACATGAGTAATTTTTATCAATGTCCTCATAGAACACCAAAGAATCTAAAGATTTATATCTGTTCCCACATACTCTGTGATATTTATAGAAATATGAATATGTTCTAATGTTCTACTTTGAAATTCACTCACTCCACTCATTCAGCCGATTACTTACCTGGGGAGAAAAGGTCCATGCTTTGGGCTTTTTAGATTGCCATGTGGCTCTGACTGTATGAATGTTGCTCAGAACCTGAAATGAGATTTTCCCTTTTGAAATCATGTAAAAAGCTCTTTGAAATGTCACCATTTCCATGTCCCAAAGGGTTAACAGTGGCTACACTGAGTGAGGAAGACAGCGACGGGAGAACTTTCACTTTTTACTCCATGCAATTCTGTAATGTTTTTCTTTTTATATCAGGTACGACATAAATGAATTCAGAGTTGGACTCCTATGTTAATAATAAATTATATTAAGTGAATTCCTTAATATCTGAGATAGGTTTACCAGAAAAGTAATTGAAATTTTAGGTAAAAATGGCCTTTTATTTATTTATTTTATTTGTTTAGAGAGGGAGTCTTGCTCTGTCGCCCAGGCTGGAATGCAGTGGCATGATCTAGGCTCACTGCAACATCCGCCTCCCAGGTACAAGTGATTCTCCTGCCTCAGCCTCCCAAGTAGCTGAGATTACAGGTCCCCACCACCACACCCGGCTAATTTTTGTTTTTTTAGTAGAGATGAGGTTTCACCATGTTGGCCAGGCTGGTCTCGAACTCCTGACCTGAGGTGATCCGCCTGCCTCAGCCTCCCAAAGTGCTGAGATTACAGGCATTAGCCATTGCACCCAGCAAAAAACTGGTCTTTTAAAAGAAAAGATGTGACCCGGTTGTGCACAGTGGCTCACGACTGTAATCCCAGCACTTTGGGAGGTTGAGGCAGGTGGATTACATGAATTTGGGAGTTTGAGACCAGCCTGGCCAACATGATGAAACCCTGTCTCTACTAAAAATACAAAAATCAGCTGGGTGTGGTGGTGTGCACCTGTAATTCCAGTTACTCAGGAGGCTGAGGCAGGAGAATCGCTGGAACCTGGGAGATGGAGGTTGCAGTGAGCTGATACCACACCACTGCACTCCAGCCTGAGCAACAGAGCAAGATTCAGTCTCAAGGAAAAAAAAAAAAAAAAAAAAAAAGATGTGACCCATACAAGCATTTCATATGCAGTTAATTACTCTGTCACTAAGACAGACAATCCTAATAGTTCAGATACAGTTATATTTTTTCCTCAAGATCTCTAGGCCCATAAATTATATTTTTCTTGAAATTCAATCTCTTATAAAATGCTCTATGCAAGAAGTTCATCATAAAATTTACATAAAACGATGAAATACAAAGGGAGCAAAAACTTTATGGAATGAAGAATTCAAATTCTAAAATGTTATGGCCAAAATTGACATCTTCCAAAGGAATGGATAATAGGTAATTTTTGTTTTAGATGAAAATATTTTAGCATAACACTTCCAAAACAAAGCTTTAAAATAATAATTTAAAATAATCCCAAATGTGTTATATTAGGTCAAATTCAACTCACTGTATTCCACATCCCTTGTAATAGGAATATAGGAGTATTTTATGGGCAGCTGGATTGTTTTCCACATTAACAAAATCCCACTTCCTTCAATTACTAATATATATATGTTTAAACTTTTCCGGAAATTATGTATATTTACCACCCAGACTCTTCAAATACAAACTCCTTGTAATTACTACCTTGTGATTACTGTAAGACTGCATGTTATTTATTCTAAGGTTCTTCGTTTTTCAAGAAATGTTTTCTACTTCTAATGGCCAAGAAGTCCTTTGCTATAATCAAAATTGAAATCCTATACTATCTCTGCTTTTATCTTTTCAATTTGGAGAATCCTAATTTTGAAGTCTGGAATCAAGAGTAACTTCTTCTGTTTGATAATTTTATATCTTTCTTGATATATTGACTCTAAGAACTAAAAAGGACTTAGTCCAACCATCTCATTATGCATTTCAGAAAACTGCAGCGACAGAGGGTGAATGACTGGCTTAGAATCACACTGCTTTCTGTGCAAAACCAGACCCAAAGAATGAGGAACTGAAGAGTCAAAATAATTTAGATTTCGTTCAGCAAATTGCATTAAAAATGCAAGAGGGGCTGGGTGTAGTGGCTCGTGCCTGTAGTCTAACTACTTGGGAGGCTACGGCAGGGAGATTGCTTGAGCTCAGGAGTTCGGGACCAGCTTGGGCAGCATAGTGAAACCTTGTCTCTATTTTTTTTTTTAAGAATGTACAAGAACTTCTCAACCAGTTTATGCTTCAACACAGCCATTCTGCTCCATATATGAAGCAATGAAGCAGAGATAGTTAAAAAGACAGAGTAATACCCAAAAGTAAGATGAATATGTCAATGGACCACAAATAGAAGATAGAAGAGTAAGGTGAGACTAAAACTAGAGGTTTCCTGGGCTCTGAGTCCAGAAGGAGCAAGTGGTAGCAAGGGGCTGGATTTGTATGTTATATATATATATCACCCCATGATAGAGAAATAGATATTGCTTTACTGCTGCCAGAAGCCAGTAGGGTTAAAAAAAAAATAAAGGTTGCCCCTCCTTCTCATAAAAAGTAGTGAGCCTAAGCAAGTAGGAGGACAAAGACATAGCCATGACACCAGGATCAGAACCATGTCAACGAGTGGGGCTTTTAATGGATCAGTGACATATCTGACATCATCTTAGATCAAGAACTCTAAACTCTACTTCAAGATCTGGTTCTGAACTCGGATTGGAGTGATGTACTGTTAACAAAAACCACAACACTACTAGATAGAGGGAAAAAGCACTGGAAGAAATAATTGGAGTTGCAAAGGTATTTGAGAAAATAACGGCTGAAAAAAATCCCCAAATTTGGCAAAAGACAAACCTATAGATTGAAGAAGCTGAGCAAACTCCAAGCAGGGTAAACCAAAGAAATTCATGCCAGATACACCATAAACTTCTGAAAACTGAACACAACGAAAATACCTTGAAAACAGTGAGAAACAACATTTAGGTTAGCCAACAGGAAAAAAACAATTTGAATGACGATGAATTTCTCATTAGAAGCCATGGAGAACAGAAGGAAATGACACAATAATTTTCAAGTGTCAAACAAAAATAACTGTCAACTCAGAATTCTCTATCTAATTAAAATATCCTTTTGGAATGAAGAGGAAACAGGGACAATCTCAGATAAAGTATAAAAATCTGTCACCAGCAGACCTACCCTAAGAGAATGGTTAAAGGAGATTCTCTAAATAGGACATGATAAAAAAGAAGACTCTTAGAGCATCTGGAAGAAAGAACAAACAATGGAAATAGTAAAAATATAGGTAAATACTGTGGATCTTCTTTCAGGTTTTCCAAATTATGTTTGGTGCTGTGTGATAAGATTCTTAATGTATGTAGAGGAAATATTTAAGACAACTATATTACAAGCTAGGGAAGGTAAAGAACTAAAGGAAGGTAAGGTTTTATACATCACTCCAACTGGAATGTTAACACTAGTAGACTGTGGTAAGTTATGCATGTATAAACTTAATACCTAGAAGCAACCACTAAGGAAACTAGCCAAAAAGATACACTCATCAACACTACAGATAACTCAGACTGGAGTTCTAAAAAACGTTCAAGTGGGGTGGGTGCAGTGGCTCCCAAAGTGTAATCTCAGCACTTTGGGAGGCCGAGGCAGGTGGATCACCTGAGGTTAGTAGTTTGAGACTAGCCTGGCCAACATGGTGAAACCCCATCTCTACTAAAAATACAAAAAATTAGCTGGGTGTGGTAGCGAGTGCCTGTAATCTCAGCTACTAGAGAGGGTGAGGCAGGAGAAATGCTTAAACGCAGGAGGCAGAGGTTGCAGTGAACTGAGATTGTGCCATTGCACTCCAGCCTGGGCGACAAAAGCAAAACTCCATCTCAAAAAAAAAAAAAATGCTCAAGTGACACACAGGAAGTGATAGGTTTCGCTGTATCCCCACCCAAATCTCATCTTGAATTGTAACTCCCACAATTCTCACATGTCATGGGAGAACCCAGTGGAGGGTGATTGAATTATGGGGACAGGTCTTTCTGGCGCTGTTCTCATGATAGTGAATGAGTCTCATGAGATCTGATGATTTTGAAAATGGGAGTTTTCCCTGCACAAGCTCTCTTCTCTTGTCTGCCACCATTTGAGATGTGCCATTCACCTTCTGCCATGATTGTGAGGCCTCCTCGGACACGTGGAACTGTAAGTCCAATAAACCTCTTTCTTTTGTAAATTGCCCAGTCTCAGGTATGTCTTTATCAGCAGCATGAGAATGAACTAATACAGTAAATTGGTACCAGGAGTAGGGTGTTGCTGAAAAGATATCCAAAAATGTGGAAGCAACTTTGGAACTGGGTAACAGGCAGATGTTGGAACAATTTGGAGGGCTCAGAAGAAGACAGGAAAATGTGGGAAAGTTTGGACTCTCCTAGAGACTTGTTGAATGGCTTTTTGACAAAAATGCTGATAGTGATATGAACAATAAGGTCCAGGCTGAGGTAGTCTCTGATGGAGATGAGGAACTTGTTGGGCACTGGAGAAAATGTGACTCTTGTTATGTTTTAGTGAAGAGACTGGTGGCATTTTGCCCCTGCCCTAGAGATTTGTGGAACTCTGAACTTGAGAGAGATGATTTAGGGTATCTGTTGGAAGAAATTTCTAAGCAGCAAAGCACTCAAGACATGACTTGGGTGCTGTTAAAGGCATTCAGTTTCATAAGGGAAGTGGAGCATAAAGGTTTGGAAAGTTTGCAGCCTGATGATGTGATAGAAAAGAAAATCACACTTTCTGAGGAGAAATTCAAGATGGCTGCAGAAATTCACATACGTAACGAGGAGCCAAATGTTACTCCCCAAGACAATGTGAAAAATGTCTCCAGAGGATGACAGAGGTCTCCACAGCAGCCCCTCCCATCACAGGCCAGGAGGCCTAGGAGGAAAAAATGGTTTCATGGGCCAGGCCCAGGGTCTCCATGCTGTGTGTAGTCTAGGGACTTGGTGTCCTGTGTCCCAGCCATTCCAGCTGTGACTAAAAGGGGCCAAGATACAGCTCAGGCTGTGGCTTCAGAGGGTGCAAGCCCAAACCCTTGGCAGCTTCCACGTGGTGTTGAGCCTGTAGGTGCCCAGAAGTCAAGAACTGAGGTTTGGGAACCTCTGCCTAGATTTCAAGAGGAGGTATGATATGTCTGAATGTCCAGGCATAAGTTTGCTGCAGGGGCGGGACTCTCACGGACAACCTCTGCTAGGGCAGTATGAAGGGAAATGTGGGGCTGGAGCCCCCTCACACACAGTCCTTACTGGGGCACCACCTAGTGGAGCTGTGAGAAGAGGGCCACCATCCTCCAGACCCCAGAACAGTAGCTCCACCAACAGCTTGCACCGTGCTGCTCGAAAAGCTGCAGACACTCAGCGCCAGCCCATGAAAGCAGCCAGGAGTGGGGCTATACACCGCAAAACAACAGGGGCTGAGCTGCCCAAGACCATGTGAACCCACCTCTTACATTAGTGTGACCTGGATGTGAGCCATGGAGTCAAAGGAGATCATTTTGGAGCTTTAAGATTTGACTGTCCAGCTGGATTGTGGACTTGCATGGGGCCTGTAGCCCCTTTGTTTTGGCCAGTTTATCCCATTTGGAATGGTTGCATTTACGCAATGCCGGTACCTCCACTGTATCTGGGAAATAACTAGTTTGCTTTTGATTTTACAGGCTGTTAGGCAGAAGAGACTTGCTTTGTCTTAGATGAGATGTTGGGACTGTGAACTCTGAGTTAATGCTGAAATGAGTTAAGACTTTGGGGGACTGTTGAGAAGGCATGATAGGTTTTAAAATGTGAGGACATGAGATTTGGGAGGGACTAGGGGAGGAATTATATGGTTTGGCTGTGTCCCCACCTAAATCTCATCTTGACTTGTAACTCCCTCAATTCTCACATGTCATGGGAGGAAACCAGTGGGAGGTGATTGAATTATGGGGGCAGGTCTTTCATTTTTTTTTTTGGAGACGGAGTCTCGGTCTGTAGCCCAGGATGGAGTGTAGTGACGTGATCTCGGCTCACTGCAACCTCCACCTCCCAGGTCCCAGTTCAAGCAATTCTCCTGCCTCAGCCTCCTGAGTATCTGGGATTACAGGCACATGCCACCATGGGGGCAGGTCTTTCTTGCACTGTTCTCATGATGGTGAATGATTCTCATGAGATCTGATGGTTTTAAAAATGGGAGTTTTCCCTGCACAAGCTCTCTTCTCTTGTCTGCCACCATGTGAGATGTGCCTTTCACCTTCTGCCATGATTGTGAGGCCTCCTCAGCCATGTGGAACTGTAAGTCCAATAAGGCTTTCTTTTGTAAATTGCCCTTTCTTGGGTATGTCTTTATCAGCAGCGTGAGAACAAACTAATATAGGAAGATAGGAAAAAGAAAAGAGACAAACGAAAAAGAGAGAAAACAAAGAGAAAAAAATAAATCAGTAGACTAAAGGCTTGAGGCTCCTCTCCAGTGTCTGCCTGCTGCTGAATGCTCTGTAGTGCCTTCACATAGTTGCTTTTTATTTTGCCCAGAGTTTACAGTTGCCATCTCTGGGGCGGGGGGGGGGGGGGTCCAAGGGAGCTGACTCAAACATTAATGGAAGCTGTGTCTCATTAGTTAGTTTTAGTAACAATGCCTTTGGTTTTGTGTGTGTGTCTGTGTTTTGGTTTTTGGTTTTTTTTTTTGAGACAGTCTCGCTCTGTCGCCAGGCTGGAGTGCAGTGGCGCAACCTTGGCTCACTGCAACCTCTGCCTCCTGGGTTCAAGTGATTCCCCTGCCTCAGCCTCCCAAGTAGCTGGGACTACAGGCACACACCACCACGTCCAGCTAATTTTTGTATTTTTTTATTATTATTATACTTTAAGTTTTAGGGTACATGTCCACAATGTGCAGGTTTCTTACATATGTATCCATGCGCCATGTTGGTGTGCTGCACCCATTAACTCGTCATTTAACATTAGGTAAATCTCCTAATGCTATCCCTCCCCCCTCCCCCCACCCCACAACAGTCCCTGGAGTGTGATGTTCCCCTTCCTGTGTCCACGTGTTCTCATTGTTCAATTCCCACCTACGAGTGAGAACATGCGGTGTTTGGTTTTTTGTCCTTGCGATAGTTTACTGAGAATGATGATTTCCAGTTTCATCCATGTCCCTACAAAGGACATGAACTCATCATTTTTTATGGCTCCATAATATTCCATGGTGTATATGTGCCACATTTTCTTAATCCAGTCTATCGTTGTTGGACATTTGGGTTGGTTCCAAGTCTTTGCTATTGTGAATAGTGACGTAATAAACATACGTGTACATGTGTCTTTATAGCAGCATGATTTATAGTCCTTTGGGTATATACCCAGTAATGGGATGGCTGGGTCAAATGGTATTTCTAGTTCTACATCCCAGAGGAATCGCCACTCTGACTTCCACAATGGTTGAACTAGTTTACAGTCCCACCAACAGTGTAAAAGTGTTCCTATTTCTTCACATCCTCTCCAGCACCAGTTGTTTCCTGACTTTTTAATGATCGCCATTCTAACTGGCGTGAGATGGTATCTCATAGTGGTTTTGATTTGCATTTCTCTGATGGCCAGTGATGATGAGCATTTTTTCATGTGTTTTTTGGCTGCATAAATGTCTTCTTTTGAGAAGTGTCTGTTCATATCCTTCGCCCACTATTTGATGGGGTTGTTTGATTTTTTCTTGTAAATTTGTTTGAGTTCATTGTAGATTCTGGATATTAGCCCTTTGTCAGATGAGTAGGTTGCAACAATTTTCTCCCATTTTGTAGGTTTCCTGTTCACTCTGATGGTAGTTTCTTTTGCTGTGCAGAAGCTCTTTAGTTTAATTAGATCCCATTTGTCAATTCTGGCTTTTGTTGCCATTGCTTTTGGTGTTTTAGACATGAAGTCTTTGCCCATGCCTATGTCCTGAATGGTACTGCTTAGGTTTTCTTCTAGGGTTTTTATGGTTTTAGGTCTAACATGTTAAGGCTTTAATCCATCTTGAATTAATTTTTATATAAGGTGTAAGGAAGGGATCCAGTTTCAGCTTTCTACATATGGCTAGCCAGTTTTCCCAGCACCATTTATTAAATAGGGAATCCTTTCCCCATTTCTTGTTTTTGTCAGGTTTGTCAAAGATCAGATAGTTGTAGATACGCGGCATCATTTCTAAGGACTCTGTTCTGTTCCATTGATCTATGTCTCTGTTGTGGTACCAGTACCATGCTGTTTTGGTTACTGTAGCCTTGTAGTATAGTTTGAAGTCAGGTAGTGTGATGCCTCCAGCTTTGTTCTTTTGGCTTAGGATTGACTTGGCGATGCGGGCTCTTTTTTGGTTCCATATGAACTTTATAGTAGTTTTTTCCAATTCTGTGAAGAAAGTCATTGGTAGCTTGATGGGGATGGCATGGAATCTATAAATTACCTTGGGCAGTATAGCCATTTTCACAATATTAATTCTTCCTATCCATGAGCATGGAATGTTCTTCCATTTGTTTGTATCCTCTTTTATTTCATTGAGCAGTGGTTTGTAGTTCTCCTTGAAGAGGTCCCTCACGTCCCTTGTAAGTTGGATTCCTAGGTATTTTATTCTCTTTGAAGCAATTGTGAATGGGAGTTCACTCATGATTTGGCTCTCTGTTTGTCTGTTATTGGTGTACAAGAATGCTTGTGACTTTTGTACATTGATTTTGTATCCTGAGACTTTGCTGAAGTTGCTTATCAGCTTAAGGAGATTTTGGGCTGAGACGATGAGGTTTCCTAGATATACAATCATGTCATCTGCAAACAGGGACAATTTGACTTCCTCTTTTCCTAATTGAATACCCTTTTTTTCCTTCGCCTGCCTGACTGCCCTGGCCAGAACTTCCAACACTATGTTGAATAGGAGTGGCGAGAGAGGGCATCCCTGTCTTGTGCCAGTTTTCAAAGGGAATGCTTCCAGTTTTTGCCCATTCCGTATGATATTGGCTGTGGGTTTGTCATAGATAGCTCTTATTATTTTGAGATATGTCCCATCAATGCCTAATTTATTGAGAGTTTTTGGCATGAAGTCTTGTTGAATTTTGTCAAAGGCCTTTTCTGCATCTATTGAGATAATCATGTGGTTTTTGTCTTTGGTTCTATTTATAAGCTGGATTACATTTATTGATTTGCATATGTTGAACCAGCCTTGCATCCCAGGGATAAAGCCCACTTGATCATGGCGGATAAGCTTTTTGATGTGCTGCTGGATTCGGTTTGCCAGTATTTTATTGAGGATTTTTGCATCAATGTTCATCAATGATATTGCTCTAAAATTCTCTTTTTTGGTTGTGTCTCTGCCAGGCTTTGCTATCAGGATGATGATAGCCTCATAAAATGAGTTAGGGAGGATTCCCTCTTTTTCTATTGATGGGAATAGTTTCAGAAGGAATGGTACCATTTCTTCCTTGTATCTCTGGTAGAATTCGACTGTGAATCCATCTGGTCCTGGGCTCTTTTTGGTTGGTAAGCTATTGATTATTGCCACAATTTCAGAGCCTGTTATTGGTTTATTCAGAGATTCAACTTCTTCCTGGTTTAGTCTTGGGAGGGTGTATATACTGAGGAATTTATCCATTTCTTCTAGATTTTCTAGTTTATTTGCATAGAGGTGTTTGTAGTATTCTCTCATGGTAGATTGTATTTCTGTGGGATCAGTGGTGATATCCCCTTTATCATTTTTTTATTGCGTCTATTTCATTCTTCTCTCTTTTCTTCTTTATTAGTCTTGCTAGCGGTCTATCAATTTTGTTGATCTTTTCAAAAAACCAGCTCCTGGATTCATTAATTTTTTGAAGGGTTTTTTGTGTCTCTACTTCCTTCAGTTCTGCTCTGATTGTAGTTATTTCTTGCCTTCTGCTAGCTTTCGAATGCGTTTACTCTTGCTTTTCTAGTTATTTTAATTATGATGTTAGGGTGTCAATTTTAGATCTTTCCTGCTTTCTCCTGTGGGCATTTAGTGCTATAAATTTCCCTCTACACCCTCCTTTGAATGTGTCCCAGAGATTCTGGTATGTTGTGTCTTTGTTCTCATTGGTTTCAAAGAACATCTTTATTTCTGCCTTCATTTCGCTATGTACCCAGTAGTCATTCAGGAGCAGGTTGTTCAGTTTCCATGTAGTTGAGGGGTTTTGAGTGAGCTTCTTAATCCTGAGTTCTAGTTTGATTGCACTGTGGTCTGAGAGACAGTTTGTTATAATTTCTGTTCTTTTACATTTACTGAGGAGAGCTTTACTTCCAACTATGTGGTCAGTTTTGGAATAGGTATGGTGTGGTAATGAAAAAAATGTATATTCTGTTGATTTGGGGTGGAGAGTTCTGTAGATGTCTATTAGGTCCACTTGGTGCAGAGCTGAGTTCAATTCCTGGGTGTCCTTGTTAACTTTCTGTCTCGTTGATCTGTCTAATGTTGACAGTGGGGTGTTAAAATCTCCCATTATTATTGTGTGGGAGTCTAAGTCTCTTTCTAGGTCACTCAGGACTTGCTTTATGAATCTGGGTGCTCCTGTATTGGGTGCATATATATTTAGGATAGTTAGCTCTTCTTGTTGAACTGATCCCTTTACCATTATGTAATGGCCTTCTTTGTCTCTTTTGATCTTTGTTGGTTTGAAGTCTATTTTATTAGAGACTAGGATTGCAACCCCTGCCTTTTTTTGTTTTCCATTTGCTTGGTAGATCTTCCTCCATCCCTTTATTTTGAGTCTATGTGTGTCTCTGCACGTCAGATGGGTTTCCTGAATACAGCACACTGATGGGTCTTGACTCCTTATCCAATTTGCCAGTCTGTGTCTTTTAATTGGAGCATTTAGCCCATTTACATTTAAAGTTAATATTGTTATGTGTGAATTTGATCCTGTCATTATGATGTTAGTTGGTTATTTTGCTCGTTAGTTGATGCAGTTTCTTCCTAGCCTCGATGGTCTTTACAATTTGGCATGTTTTTGCAGTGGCTGGTACCGGTTGTTCCTTTCCATGTTTAGTGCTTCCTTCAGGAGCTCTTTCAGGGAAGGCCTGGTGGTGACAAAATCTCTCAGCATTTGCTTGTCTGTAAAGTATTTTATTTCTCCTTCACTTATGAAGCTTAGTTTGGCTGGATATGAAATTCTGGGTTGAAAATTCTTTTCTTTAAGAATGTTGAATATTGGCCCCCATTCTCTTCTGGCTTGTAGAGTTTCTGCCAAGAGATGAACTGTTAGTCTGATGGGCTTCCCTTTGTGGGTAACCCGACCTTTCTCTCTGGCCGTCCTTAATATTTTTCCCTTCATTTCAACTTTGGTATATCTGACAATTATGGGTCTTGGAGTTGCTCTTCTTTAGGAGTATCTTTGTGGCGTTCTCTGTATTTCCTGAATCTGAATGTTGGCCTGCCTTGCTAGATTCGGGAAGTTCTCCTGGATAATATCTTGCAGAGTGTTTTCCAACTTGGTTCCATTCTCCCTGTCACTTTCAGGTACACCAATCAGATGTAGGTTTGGTCTTTTCACATAGTCCCATATTTCTTGGAGGCTTTGTTCGTTTCTTTTTATTCTTTTTTCTCTAAACTTCCCTTCTCGCTTCATTTCATTCATTTCATCTTCCATCACTGATACCCTTTCTTCCAGTTGATCACATCAGCTCCTGAGGCTTCTGCATTCTTCACGTAGTTCTCGGAACTTGGCTTTCAGCTCCATCAGCTCCTTTAAGCACTTCTCTGCATTGGTTATTCCAGTTATACATTCGTCTAATTTTTTTTCAGAGTTTTTAACTTCTTTGCCATTGGTTTGAATTTCCTCCTGTAGCTCAGAGTAGTTTATTGCCTGAAGCCTTCTTCTCTCAACTAACTTCTCTCAAGTTATTCTCCGTCCAGCTTTGTTCTGTTGCTGGTGAGGAACTGCATTCCTTTGGAGGAGGAGATGCACTCTGCTTTTTAGAGTTTCCAGTTTTTCTGCTCTGTTTTCTCCCCATCTTGTAGTTTTTTCTGCTTTTAGTCTTTGATGATGGTGATGTACAGATGGGTTTTTGGTGTGGGTGTCCTTTCTGTTTGTTAGTTTTCCTTCTAACAGACAGGACCCTCAGCTGCAGGTCTGTTGGAGTTTGCTAGAGGTCCACTCCAGACCCTGTTTGTCTGGGTGTCAGCAGCAGTGGCTGCAGAACAGCAGATTTTCGTGAACCACAAATTCAGCTGTCTTGACCGTTCCTCTGGAAGTTTTGTCTCAGAGGAGTACCTGGCCAAGTGAGGTGTCAGTCCGCCCCTACTGGGGTGTGCCTCCCAGTTAGGCCACTTGGGGGTCACGGAGCCACTTTAGGAGGCATTCTGTCCGTTCTCACATCTCCAGCTGCGTGCTGGGAGAACCACCACTCTCTTCAAAGCTGTCAGACAGGGACATTTAAATCTGCAGAGGTTACTGCTGACTTTTTGTTTGTCTGTGCCCTGCCCCCAGAGGTGGAGCCTACAGAGGCAGGCAGGCCTCCTTGAGCTGTGGTGGGCTCCACCCAGTTCGAGCTTCCTGGCTGCTTTGTTTACCTAAGCAAGCCTGGGCAATGGCAGGTGCCCCTCCCCCAGCCTCGCTGCCACCTTGCAGTTTGATCTCAGACTGCTGTGCTAGCAATCAGCGAGACTCCATGGGCGTGGACCCTCCGAGCCAGGTGTGGGACACAATCTCCTGATTGCTGTTTTCCAAGTCCGTTGGAAAAGCGCAGTATTAGGGTGGGAGTGACCCGATTTTCCAGGTGCCGTCTGTCACCCCTTTTTTGACTAGGAAAGGGAACTCCCTGATCCCTTGCACTTCCTGAGTGAGGCAATGCCTCGCCCTGCTTCGGCTCGCGCATGGTGTGCTGCACCCACTGTCCTGCACCCACCGTTTGGCACTCCCTAGTGAGATGAACCTGGTACCTCAGATGGAAATGCAGAAATCACCCATCTTCTGCATCGCTCACGCTGGGAGCTGTAGACTGGAGCTGTTCCTATTCAGCCATCTTGGCTCCACCAAAATAATCTAATTTTTGTATTTTTAGTAGAGATGCAGTTTCCTCATGTTGGCCAGGATGGTCTAGATCTCTTGACCATGTGCTCCGCTCGCCTTGGCCTCCCAAAGTGCCGGGATTACAGGCGTGAGCCACTGCGCCCAGCCCAATGCTTTTTATTCATAACTAGGTTTAGATTTATTAAAGAAGCACTCTTACATAAACAGCATGAGTATCTGTGCAGCTATTAAATATGTTCCATAACTCTCAATTTGGAAATCTCAAATAAATTTCTTTCATAAAGTAAATTTCATTATTTTGATATATTATTCAAAATAAAATTCCATTCCTTTTTATGTTCTTATATATGAGAACACAGAGAGGTACAGGAAAAAGTATCAAACCAGATGTATGAAACAGAAACCAATTCAGCTCTTGGTCACTGAGGACACCTACTGGCTCATTTGTGGCAGTGATTTTGTGCAGAATGTATTATGGAAGTGAGGGAGCATCAGCATCCTAACATAAGTTCATTTCTTTACCCCAAGTTCAGATGAAATAAAGGCACTTTCTTCATGCTGGGTGTTAGCAGTATACTCAGCATGAGCAAAACCAAGCCCATGTCAACCCCTCCAAACCTGGTCCTCTTCCAGTGTTCCCCATCTCATTGAATGTTGCCACCATCCATCCAGATGCAGAAGTCAGAGACTAGGTGTCATGCCTATACCCCACTCCTCCTCTCTCCTCCATATCCAGTCCATCACCAAGTTTCGTTGATTTTTACTCCCAAATATCTTTATCCACATCTCTCATCTCCACCTCCACCTCTCTAAGTTATCTTCACCACCTCTCATCCAGACACTCTTTGAAAGCACTTACTATGTTCTTTCTATGTATAACATCATTCTGATAACTTCCCTTACATTAACTCATTTAATCTCACATTGACCGTTATCAGCTCAAGCAGCACTGTCTTCTCAGGAAGGAGCTTTGACTGTAGATTTGAGAATTCTTTTCTAATGTAAGCATCTAGTGCTATAAATGTCCCTCTAAGCAATGCTTTAGCTAACATTCCATAAATTATGATATGTTGCATTTTCATTTTTTGTTCAGTTCAAAATATTCTCTAATTTCCCATGAAATTTCCTTTTAACCCTTTGATTATTTAGAAGTAGTTTTTAAATTTCCAAGTATTTAAGTATTTTTCCATTTATTTGTCTGTTACTGATTTCAAATTTAATTCCATGTAATCAAGGACCGTATATTATATGATTCCAATTCTTTTAAATTTGTCTAGGTTTGTTTTCTGACCCAGGACTGTCTATCTTGGTGACTATTCCGTATGTACTGAAGAGAATGTGTATTTTACTATTTTGAGGTGAAGTGTTATGTGAATATCAATCTAATCCAGTTTGTTGATATGTTATACAGTTCTCTTACATCCTTACTAATTTTCTGTCTGCTTGTCCTATATTACTGAGAGAGAAGTGTTAAACTCCCCAACTATAATGGAGGCCCCAACTATAATTGTGACTTTGCCGGTTTCTCTTTTCAGTTCTAACCATTTTTATTTCTAGTATGTTAAATTTCGGATGTTAGGTATGTACCCACTTAGGATTACTATGTCTTCTTAGTGAACCATCTCTTTTATCACTATGTAGTGCCTGAAGTCTACTTTGAATGGTATATCTTTTCCCATCCTTTTTTTTCTCTTAAGCTACCTATAGCATAATATTTAAGGTGGGCTTCTTATATATAACATATAGGTCAGTCTCTCTCACTGTGGTTTTCATTTGCATTTCCCTGATGACTTCTTACATGTTGACTATCTTTTTTTACTTCTAGTGGTTTTTGATATTTCTTTTTTGAAGAGGCTATTCAAGTCTTTTGTCCCTTTAGAAAACTGAGTTATCTTTTTATTTCTTGGATATCTTCGACTTGTTCCTGGTCTTAGGAAAAAAGTGTTCAGTATTTCACTGTTAAGTATGATAATGCTAGTTTTAGGTTTTTTCTTGTTGCATTTTACCAATTTGAGGGATCTCCCTTCTATTCCTAGTTTGTAGATAATTTTTTAAAAATCATAAATGGGTGTTGAAATTTGTCAAATGCTTTTTCCTTACCTCTTAAGATGATTATATGATTTTTCTTATGGCAAATTATAATGATTGATTTTCAAATGTTAAAGGTGATTACCCGGGAATGTACATTTGAATTCCTGAAATAAACCCCAATTGGTTATGACATAATGTCCTTTTTATATATTGCTAGATTCAATTTAATAATATTTTGTTTAGAATTTTACTTTCTATATCTATGAAGGATACTGTCTGGTAATTTTCCTTTCTTGTAATGTCTTGTCATATTTTGGGGTCATGTTTTTTCTGGCCTTATGAAATAAGCTGGGAAGCATTTCTCCTTCATCTGTTCCTTGGAAGAATTTGTATAAGATTGGTATTATTTCTTCTTTAAATGTTTGAAGAAATTCACAAGTGAAGCCACCTAGGCCTGAAGTTTTCTTTGTGGCAAGATTTTTTTTTAATTATAGGTTTAATATCCTTAACAGAGGTTATTCACATTTTCTATTTCTTCTTATGCCAGTTTCGGTAAATTATGGTTCTCCAGGAATTTATCTATTTCATCAATGTTATCAAATTTACTGGTATAAAGCTGTTTATAATATCTCCTTATTGGCCTCTTAGTGTGTGAAGGATCTGTGATAATGTCGGTATTTCCATGTCAGATGTTAATAGTTTGTTTTCTTTTACTTTTTAAAAAATGTCTTAATAGTCTCACTATGCATCTTTCAGTTTTATTAATGTTTTCAAAGAATCAACTTTTGTCTTTTTTTAAATTTTCTCTTTGGTTCATCTGTTTTCTAGTTCATTAATTTCTACTCTTATCTGTATTATTTCCTACTTTCTACTTTCTTCAGGTTTAACTCACTCTTCTTTTTCTAGCCTCTTGATTTGCTAGCTTAGATCACTGACTTTTAAATCTTTTATCTTTTTTCTAATATATGCAATTAAAACTATAAATTTCTATCTAAGTACTGTTTAACCTGTATCTCATTTAAAAAATGAATTTTTTAAAGAGTCATTAAAACTTTTCTTTGGTACTAGGTAAAAAATACTCTCTTAGGAATTGGGGAGGAGTTGAATGGAAAAGAATCTAAGGGAATGTTTCTCCATAATCCTAGTATGAATTGATTTACTTCTCAGTAAGCTTACCTTATTACCATCAAATAGACAGAGGCGTACATGTCTGCTGAGAACCTGTATGCTCATTCCTGGAAGAGGAATCATTTTACAGTGCCATAATGTCAGAATCAATGAAATACGACTTGGTCTCGACCTAATCTGAAAGAAAAATCAGTTATAAAAAAGTTTATTTTTATGATTTCTAACACAAATCTGTCTTTTGTAAATTCAGCTTATGAAAATGTATACAGAATTTTTAAAAAAGAAAAAATTTACATATATACAATAAAAGTTTCAATACTCTGTTCATTGAAAATTAAAATCAGTCATTTTAGGTAAATTTTTCATAGAGTTACATTTGAAATATTTGCATTTTTCTTAAATACTTAAAAACTGTGATGAAAGGAACAATAAATACTGGCAGGTAAAATGTATATGATCTATGACTATAGAATCACTGTATTCCAGTCCCAGTTCACTCCTACAGAATGTGGGTAAGTGCAGAAGGCTAATGCAGCATAAAACCAACGCCACGTGGCATTAAGATTATACCACTATTTTTTATTCCAAGCAATTATCTACATAGTTCCTTAGTTTCTTAACAGGCGTTTTAACAGAGAGAATGCACTATCTGATATATTTATTCAGATCTACTTCATAGGTATAATTCAGATTGTGAGTAAATAAATTGGCATTCTGATTTTTTTATTTTTTAAGAACAGCTTCAATTAATTAAACTTTACATTCTTCTTTTTGGTCATAAGCCTTTTCATTTAAATAACTTATATTAGACTGGGACTGGTGGCTCACACTTGTAATCCTAGCACTTTGGGAGGGATAGGAGGGCAGATTACTTGAGCTCAGGAGTTTGAGACCAGCCTGGCAACGTGGCAAAACCCCATCTTTACAAAAAATACAAAAATTATCTGGGCATGGTGGTGTAGGCCTGTGGCCCCAGCTACTCAGGAAGCTTAAGTGGGAGGGTTGTTTGAGCCCAGGAGTTTGAGGTTACAGTGAGCCATGATCACACCACTGCCCTCCAGCCTGGGTGACAGAGGGAGACCCTGTCTCAAAAATACTACTACTACTGCTACTACTACTATAAATGATAATAATGGCTAACATCTATTGAGTTATTTTCATATGCCAGGCATTATTCAAAACCCTTCACACACATAATTTTCAAAATAACTTTATGTTGGAAGCATTACTATTACTCCATTTTTACAGATGAAGAAATTGAGGCAAAGAATGATTAAGATAGAAACCTAGTATTATTTCCTTTCTCACAATGAGAGAAGAGTGCAATGGAGAAGAGAAACAAGATAAAGTCAAGGTAGCAAGTCCAAATTCTGCCTTAGTTATAAAAATATCGCTATTTCAAAATTATCATAAACAATTTTTTGTTTTTTATAATTCATTAGTCAATTAATGTGTTGTTTGTCTACTTGCAACCATGACAAAATCTGGAAGAGTTACAGTTTTACTGATAGTAACTATACTTACAGTGCCTTCTGTAGCATCCCACATCAGATCTCTGAAGGCCAGTTGTGAAGGCATGAGCTCTGGTTGTAAGAAGTAACTTGCTCGAAATTGATTCCCTGAAAAAATCATTTTTTCTTCATTTTCTTACAAAGAAAGAAACTCAAAATCAAAAATCCATAATGTTATGCTATGAACTAGAGTAAAGGCACTTCCAAAATGCCACGCTGCTTACTAAGAACTTGCTTTCCAAAATAGAAGCACCAGTATAGATTTATGGATTAAAAACAGCAGTATGAAACTTACAGATACAAACACATAAAAGATCATCTTAAAGTTCCTTTAAGAAAGACTTTTAGGCCAATAATATGCCCCATGACGACAACAATTCATTCAAATATTTTTGTAAAATGCAGAAATCTGTGAGCACTTTTTGGAGACTTCAGAAGAAACACATAGTCGTTAGTTTTACTTCTGAACACAAAAGCATTTTATGCTCTTCTTCCATGCTTTTATCATGAATAATACTCATAATAACATCATTTATCCATTCAAGAAATAATTTTTGAGTTTCTACTCTTGCCAGATACTACACCAGGTTCTAGAAATACAAAGATAAATCAGAGATATGTCCCCTGCCCTCCATAGTTTACAGTTGAATGGGAGGAAAATTTTTTTTAGGAAATAGACAAGCAAATAAATAAAATAATTATTAGGGGACAAAGAGCTATAAAGGGTGTTCATATGAATGGGAGTAAGGGAAACCCACATTACTCAAGGAAGGCATCTCTGGGAAGGCAGAATTTACACTGAGACCTGAAGGATGAAAACATGGGAATTTAGGGAGTACTGGGAAGAACCTTCCCAGCAAAGGCAACCTCAAAGCAGCCCTTCCATGACAACTCAACAACTCAAGGTATACAGGACACCCCTCGTCCCACAGCATGATTCCTCTTTAAAATGAGCTTATAGACAAAAGTTGCCAAGTACAGGGAAAGCCAAGAATGAGTAAGGAAAATGAAAATTCCAAATGGAGATAATTCTTTGGAAAAGTCTTGCTGGGAAGAAGATCAGAGAAAAGGAGGTTTTGGCTAGAATGGGATAGGATTCAAGGGGCTGATCCTTAAAGGTAGGGAGAATTAGGTGTGCTGACAGCACAGATGAGGGAATGAACCAGTGTGGGGAAGGTGGGCCAGCTAAAGACACAGGAAAGGGCTGAAAATTAAAGGAGTCACATTTTTGAAAAAAAGAAAGGGGCTGGAACCCGGAGCACTGGTAAACAGGCTGGCCTCTGATAGGATCAGGGATCTTTCTTCACTGTCATAGGAAGGATGAGGAAAAGATGAGCACCAAAGAGATGTGAGATTCAACATCTTCTTCAACAATGTGTTTTTCCTGTGATAGAAAAATTAGACGTGGATCTTGACTGCTTTGCTGAAAGAGTGCAGTGGCTGATAGGCACGCATTACCTTCCTCCAGAAGCTGTGAGAGTGTGGAAGGCCTGAACCCTGCAGGAATAGCTCCCATCGTGGTTAACACATCAACAGTGTTTATCTGCTGAAGATAGTAACATCAAAATGGATTTGTTTTCAGTCATGTTTCTGCATCTCTATAATACTTTCTCCTTATCACTAGAATAACTATAACCCAAAAAAGAAAAATATAAACATACAGACTTTAGTGGAAGAATAATACTATTTGGCCCCAAATTCCTGAGAGGATGCCATCACAGCACCCTGGCCTCTCCTAAGGACCTAAGCCCCATACAGTGCCCAGTGTGCAGAGCTGTGTGTTCTGGAGCAGCTGCCACAAGTACACCCTTATCAAAATGTCCCTGCTCCTGTCCTGCTCCACCCTGCGCTTCCATTTCACAGGTAAGTTAATGTCTATTGGCAAATCATATGCACTGAACAATTAATGGATTTTTTTTGTATACACATACACACAACTCATAGACACACACCCTCACACATACAAGCATGTACTTATAAGAAATAAATAAAGAAAAAGGTCAGGAAGGATACTTACTAAATTGTTAACGGTGATTACTTATGAGTTTGAGGAGGAGAATTTTCATTTGGCTATGTAATTATTTTTTTGTTTTTTGAGATGGAGTCTCGCTCTGTCGCCCAGGCTGGAGTACAGTGGCGTATTCTCAGCTCACTGCAACCTCCGCCTCCCAGGTTCAAGCAATTCTCCTGCCTCAACCTCCCCAGGAGCTGGAACTACAGACATGCGCTACCACGCCCAGCTAATTTTTGTATTTTTAGTCAAGGTGAGGTTTCGCTGTGTTGACCAGGCTGGACTTGAACTCTAGACCTCAGGTGATCCATCCGACTTGGCCTCCCAAAGTGCTGGGATTACAGGTGTGAGCCACTGTGCCCGGCCTGTACTTTTTTTTTAATGACAGAATTATGGATCATTTCTTCCTTTAAAAAAATTTAATTAATTACTTTTTTTTTTTTAAGACAGGGTCTTGCCCTGTCGCTCATGCTCTGGAGTGCAGTGGCACAATCACAGCTCACTACAGCCTTGACTTCCCAAGCTCATGCAATCCACCCACCTCAGCCTCCCGAGTAGCTGGGACTACAGGCATGGGCCACCAAACCTGGCTAATTTTTCTTATTTTTTGTAGGATAGGGTCTCACTGTGTTGCTTAAGCTGGTCTTGAATTCCTGGCCTCAAGTGATCCTCCTGCTTCAGCTTCCCAAAATGTTGGGATTACCAGTGTGAGTCACCATGCCTGGCCAATTTCTTACTTTTTATTAAAGCCTTTCAGGATTTTTCGAATAGTAATTAAAATTTAACATCTGTTTCCACTCAAATGATAGGAAAGCACGATCAATGAGAATGTTTCCAAGCCCTCGAGTGACACCATGAATAAGATTATCTATTCTTTTTGTACAAAAAAAAAAACTAATGAGAAATGTTACTTGGAGCACAGGCTTAGAAACCAGAAATATATGTCCTCTGCTCTGTACATTCCATGCCCTGAACCCTGTTTCAGATCCACTGCTATCTTCCACAGTCTCCATCCTGTTTCTCATCAGAGCTATTAGGTAACAAAGCATCATTAATAAGACAGAAGATACCCACCTCTGAGATCACTTTTTGAACAGCACTCCAGTGGGAATCAGTTCTCGGGAGACAAAATAGCAAAGTGAGTCAGGACAGGTTATGCCTATTCACTCAGTTAGGGAACTTCTTTAATCACAGTTTATAATCATCAGTAAGTTTTGAAAACCTAACAGTTTCCAGATGAAAACAAGGTAGAACTAAATGTATTAAAAATAATTACAAAATTAAAATAGTAATGATCTTTAAGCAGACAATAGTATGAAAAGCTCTCCAGGTATAAGCTGTCTCCATTTCAAGAAAGTATTGAATTAGTTATAATAGTAAAAATAAACAAATAAAATGTTTCCTAAACCTACTTTGATATCCTTTCCCACTTTTGTACCTTTGCTTAACTTCTGCTCCATCTGCTGTTTCATCTACCACCTCTACATCTTCTTCACTGCCCTCTTCACTTGATTCTTGGCCTTCTTCTTCACTATAAGGCTAAAAAACCATTGAAATGTGAAGTGCTTTTTAACTAATGCAAAAAACAACCAATAAAAATACCAGTACTGCCATCTAACCCTCCGGTAAAAACAAAAACATGCTTTTCTGTTTAAAAAGAAAAAACAAAAGCATCAGTACTTTCAGAAAATCTCGAGCATAGACGGGAACTTAGTATATATGATGAGCATATAAAACTCAGTGGGAAATAAATTTTCAAAACATGGTTAATAACTTCGCTATTTGGAAAAATAAGAACTGAGATAGACAGCAAGTTTAATCAAAATAAATTCCAGATGGAATTTGCTTAAATAAAAAAGAAAAGATGTAAAGATAAAAATAAAAGAAATATAAAAGCATTAGAAGAAAATCTAGAGATGGGGAAGCCCTTTCCAATCACGATACAAAATCAAAAATCAGAAGTGGAAACACTGACAGATTTAGCTACATAAGAAATAAACATGACCTAAAGTCAACAAAGAAAATATCTAACACATAAGCAAATCCCGAGGGGAAAAAAAGAAAATAGCTCACACAAATATCTAAGGATTAATATCCTGATTATTAAAATATTATAAAAGCTCTTAGAAATCAATGAGTTTTTTAAATCCCTTAGAAAAAAATATCCAAAAGAACTGAAAAGGTACCAACACATAAAAATGATAAGCACTCAAGGTGATAGAAATCTCAAATACCCTGACTTGATCATTACACAATCCATACAAGTAAAAAGCACTCACACAAATACATAAAATATTATGTATCAATAAAGAAAACTGAAAGTGCCATTCACAAAGACACACAAATGGTCATAAAGCATATGAGATGATGCTTAACCTCATTAGGAGTACAGTAAATGCACATTAAACCACTAATGACACTTTTTTTGCTGGTCATATTGGCAAAAATTTTAAAGATTGCTAACAGCCATCACTGGCAATTGTGTGAGGAAACAGCACTCTCTGATTGTTAGAGGTGGGAGTACAAATTGGCATAACTTTTCTAAGAGGCAAATTGGAAAAATAAATCAAAATATAAAGGTATAAACCCTTTGAACCAGTGATGAACATCTAGGAATTTATCTAAGGGGATAATCGGGCAAGTGTGCAAAGATGCACGCAGGCTTGATGACAACACAAGTTGCTGGCTGGCTACCACCTATTCCCCACCTCCTCTTTCAAACGAAATCCCTGATTTAACAATGATCCAGTTAAAAGACTACATTTCCCAAGACTTCCTTGCAGCTAAGTGTTGCCAGAGAACTAAATGCTGGTCAGTGAGCAACAACTGAAAGTTTTTTTGTGTAACTTCCAAGAAACCTTCTTAAAAAGGCAGCAGCTTATGCCTTTTGACTTCTTTCCCCTTTTGCTCCTTGGAATCCTTAAAAGATCCAGCAGCTGACTTAAAACTAAAGAGATAACTCTAGGCAGAGCAGCCTCACATCAGAAACAGGATAAAATACTGGATAGGATCTTAACCAATGCTTGATTGCTTTTCTCCACACTTTTATGCTTGAGAGAAATACGCTTCTACCTTATTTAAGCTACTTTTGGGGGGGATCTTTTTGCAACTGACAGCAGATGCTAATCCCATGTTCTTTGCAACATAATCAATAGTGATTATAGGTTGGAAACAACTTAAATGACCATCTAAATGAGATTAGAAGACTTGATACCATTGAGAAAGATGATCTAGACCTGCCCTATGTAATACAACAGCCCTTTGGTCACATGTAGCTAGTGAGCTCTTGAAATTAGTCCAAACTGAGAAGTGCTGTAAATGTAAAACACAAATTGGATTTTGAACTTAATGTTAAAAAAGCAAAATGACTCAATATTTTAAAATATTGATTATATGTCAAAATAGTATTTTTGATATACTGGATAATATAAAATATATTATTAAAAATAATTCTACCTGTTTCTTTTTACTTTTTAAAAATGTGTGTAATGAAAAATATGTGTTTGTTCTTTGTCACTGGTTCTTGGCACAGAGCTCCTGAAACCCTTGGAATTTCCTGAATGATAGGAGTATGTTTTCTTACTCATCAAGAGTCCCCTTCAGTCACTCCTGAGTTTATGCTAATGAGGTAACTCTAGGTGGGCACCTAAACAGCTTCAGGAAGGGGACAGGTTACCAGAAAAACCAACCCAGGTATTAGAGGTTAGAACTTTCAGCCCCACCCTCCAACCTTCAAAGAGGGGAGAGGAGCTGGAGACTGAGTTAATCACCAATTGCTAATGATTTAGTTAAACATGGCCAATGAAACCTTCAGAAAAACCCCTAAATGATGGGGTTCCAGGAACTTCCAGGATGGTGAACACAGCGAGGTGCTGGGAAGGTGGAAGGCCCAGAGAGTGCATGCCAGCCACCCCCAACCAATACCTCACTCTATGGCTGTTCCTGAGTTGTATCCTTTATAATAAACTGGTAAATGCAAGGAAAATGTTTTCCTGAGTTCTGTGAATCATTCTAGTAAATTACTGAATCCCTGAGGTGATGGTATGGGAACTCGTGAATGTATAGCCAGTCAGTCAGAAGTATGGGTGGCTCTTGGGACTTGTGACTGGCAACGGAAGTGGGCAGCAGTCTTGTGGGACTGAGCCTTTAACCAGTGGGGGTCTGTGCCAGCTCCAGGCATTAGCATCAGAATTGAATTGCTGACACTGGTTGGTGTAGAAGAACTGATGTAGTAACACATATTTGGTGTCAGAGAAAAACCACATACTTGGTGTCAGAAGTGGCGTCAGCAAAAAGATATCTCAATGTGGCTACTGAAAAATTTAAATTACATGTGTGGTTTGCATCATAGTTCTACTGGACAGTGTTGATCCAGACAGAAATCTATATATCTTGGCACAGAAAATGACCATGTTATTTTATGAAATAAGAAAATACAAGCTACAAACACACATGTATAGTACGTTCACATTTTAGTAAGGGGATCACATATTTGTGGAAGTTAACACAAAGTTAACTGCAGTTATGTTTTACAATAAACAATAGACACCTATTATTTGTTATGATCAGCATTAATCCACAAAGCATCCCCTCACTGTGAGGTCACGTTCCAGGGCTCACATGCGTAAGAGCACTTCACAGGTCCCAGGACCATTAATACACAGTGTTTCTCCCAGGTCCTGTCCCTCCAAAATTAAAGCAAATTCTACATCTCAAGTCATTCACTAGTCAACTGACAAAAGAACACAGTTAAATGTTTTATTAAAAGCGAAAAAAAAAAAGTCTCAGAAAAGGAAAGCATAAACCAAGACTAACCTCTAGGTAGGTTCTGGGAACAAGACCTTCATTTCCTTTGGCATCCTTAGCTATCCACCAACCATCAGGTTTTTTTTCAATTACAAGGAGAATTTCCCCTTTCTTAAAGCAAAACAAAGTAAACCATTTTAAATAAAATTCAATAATCATGAGTATATATCATTACCAATGATTCAAAATATGGGCTGAAAAAAAAGGCAAAATCTTTTTTTAATCCAATATTTATCCTAAGGTTTATCAAAAGCTTCCCTATCACCCGACCCCTATGTATTCTGCCTAACTCACCTAAAACCACAAATGTGACATAGTTTAATGAATCATTCCTTTTGGTTACTTAACATACACTTGAACCATTTATGCAAATTGAACCATTTTTCACAATCATTTTTAAGGCCCCATACTTATTCCAAAAATTCAATTACTGCGTAAAATATTTTTGAATGTTTTAATATCTCTGGAAAAGTGTCTTTCAGAAGTAGCATATAAATTCCCAAAGAATATCAATTCCATTAAAGTTAAAACCTATTTTTGAGCAAAAATAGTATTTACTGAATACAATTAACCACTTAATTCACCAGATATGTTTTGAATAACACTCACTCTTTATAAAAATAAAATTCATCTTTGAAGACAAAAGCATTTCCACCACTGAGGACACTACAAAAGCAAACACTTTATTAAAATATACATTATTGTCTAATATTGATGCCATTTTCCAGGAGAATTTGAAAAAAAATCTATAAATGAAACCATATAATTATTTGCAGAATATTCTTATGTATTTTATTATTAATCAGTTACTAAACTTTGAAATTTAATATAAGAACTAAAATTCATATATTCACTTAAATTTCTTTGGCTCATTTCTCTAGCAGAAAACACAGGCTCCAAATCACAACTTTAAAAATCACAACTTTATTGTTCTGTCCCACCTGCCACTTATTTATTCCCAGGCCAAGTAAGCATGGATGCAAGCCCCTCTCACATCTAAGCTAACAGGAAAGACTACTACAAAATGGCAGGAAGTGCTCCATTCTACCTCCACCTATGGACATTGCCTAACTCACTTGAATGAATTTATACATGACATTCAAAAACAAATTATGAAATTTTACCCCTAAATTAGGAATTCTCAACATTAAAGCTACTTTCAAAAATCTTTAGAAGAGGTAACTTTAGTAGCAAAATCTCATATCACTACTGCTTGTAAATCGTAATTATCACTTATTTAAATAGATGGTTAAAAAACTTCATTTTAAGAATCTGTAATACAGGTGTACAGGCAGAGTTTTCTTATTCTGTTAGGTATGGACATCGACCCTTAGGTTAGGTTTCAGTCTTATTCTACCTACCTTAAATGTAAGATCTCCAACTTGCTGAGCAGTAAAATCTCCAATAGCGATGTATTCTTCACTGGTTGACTGTTTGTGAGATTCATTTTCCTCTTTCTCTTCCTCTTCCTCCTCTGCATCTTCTTCCTCCCCACCACTGTCTTCACTATCTTCACTTTCACTTTCTTCCTCTTCTTCAGTAGGTGCCCCAACTCTACAAAAAGTGTTTCTGAGTAGGACTACTTGAAATAATATACAAGAACAGACCAGCTATGAGTGTAACTTCTATATATACATGAATATCCCATATTTGGAGCTGGCAAATAAAAGAAATACAGGAAAATACAACAAACAGTTTCTACCATCTAGCTAAGACGGTGTGCCTGGAGAGACGGAGGCAGAGAGGGAGCTGAGTCATGTATGTGAGATGGCAGAGCATTACTGGACTTGAGGCCAGGAGACTCCAAATTCAAGTCTTGGATTCATCCATTCAGAAAATGCTGTTCAAGCATTATTATGAAGTACTTAGAGCATAGGCTCTGCTAAATTTAAATTCTGACTCTATTCCCTCTTTGCTGGGTGACCTTGAGTAGGCTTATTTTAAGCTCTTCATTTCTCACTGGTAAAGTGGAGATAATAGTAGAACCTGCCTTCTAAGATTGTTATGAGGATTAAGATGAGTTACTACTTGCAAAGTATTTAGAACAGTGCTTGCCCATAGCAAGCTTTCCATAAAAGTCAATTATGATGATGACACTGATGCTGTAGGTCAAGTTCCGTGTCAGAGAGATACACAGTGGACACAAAGGTAAACCAGACATGATTCCCCATCCTCAAGGAGCTTGCAATGAGACAATCTAGAAAATGGAGAATTATAAAATAGTGCAATAGGTACACAGGATACTAAGAAATCAATCACACAAGAGGGACACCTAACCCAGGTTGCATGAATGGGAGTCAGAAAAGGCTATAATTAGGTCTTGAGAAATGATATGGAATTAATCAGGTAAAATGGGAGTAGAAAGGAAGGGCAGGGAGAGGAGAAAGGAGATTTGAGATTAGGAAACATCAAGTAGCTCATGAATGGTAGGGCAAGGCTTGAGGAAAATGAGTGAGAGTTGAGACTGAAAAGAGGTATGCAGAATGCAGCCCAGGTGAACTTTACCTTTAAAGTCATCCCTAAAAATGAGTAGGGGAAGGACATGATATGATTCCCACTTTAGAAAGGAGACAAAGCTATAATGTGGGGAACAGATTAGAAGAAGGGCTAAAGGTGAGGGTGGCTGTTGAAAGTGAGAAGTGACAACACTATGAACTAAGAAAACAGCGTAGGGATGAAGAGAAAGGTGAATCCGAAGGTGAGGAAGAGAGAAATGCCAAAATAACGTTAGCTTGGGCACATCACTAAATCTTTCTGACTTTTATTTATTCATTCAACGTTCAGCAAAGTTTAAATTTTGGGGGGTACCTACTGTGTGACAGATACTATGTGCTTGGGCTATAACAATGAACAAAACCAAGATCTTTGCCCTCCTAAAGCTTACGTGAGAGAAGCTTATCTTTAAAATGGGAAAACAATACTTAGACTAATGCAAATGAACATCATTAACCATAAAACTAGTCAAATATAAGATTTTCTCTGGAATAAAAAGGAATATTAGCTTAACTTTGTTTAAAATAATGGTAGGACACTCTTATACCACAATGATCTAAAACATAAACAGGGATGTAACAACCATTTTTATACCACAAGACTAAAAAATCCATAAAATGTCATATTGACTTTCAATGTGTCTCTTTCCTTCTTTAGGAGATATTTTGCACATATTTTATATGGGTCAATTATTCTAAAATGTTGCCGAAAATAATGTGAACTTGATACGGTTTCTCCCCTTCATTAATGTAGTGAATTTCAATGATTGATTTTTTAATGTTAAGCCAACCTCACATTCTGGAACAAATTCCACTTGGTCATGATGTATTACCCTTTTGAAATGCCTCTAGATTTTACTTGCTAATATTTTATACTGAGTTTGTGCATCTGTTCATGAGGGCCTTGCAATTTTCTTCTAGTGTTCTTGTCAGGTTTCGATATCAGTGTTATTGAAAGCTTATAAAATGATTTGAAAGTGTTTCTTCTTTGTCTGTTCTCTGGAATGATTTTGTAATATTGGCACTATTTCTTTCTTAAATGTTTACAATAAATTCACCAGAAAAGCCACCTGAGAGTTTAATCTGTGGAAAGGCTTTTAATTACAGATTCAACTTCTTTAGTAGATATTTTAGTAGAACTTTTAAGATTTTCTATTCATCTTGTGTCAATTTTAGTACATTTTCTTTTTAAAGAAACTGATTTTATCTAAATTTCAAACTTATTCACATAAGTTGTTCATAGTCTCTTCACAGTATCTTTTTAATGCTTGTAGAATCTGTATTGATTTCTGTTTTTTTCTCTCACTCCTTTCTTGATCAGTAATGCCAGCAGTTTATCCATTTAATTAATTTTCCAAAAACCAGTTTGGCTTTGTTGATATTGCCTACTGTATGTCTGTTTATTGTTCACTGTTTTCTGCTTTTATTTTTATTATTTCCTTCCTGCTCTCCTTGGGTTTGTTGTCCTTTTTCTGGCCCCTAAAGTTGGATGTTTTAGTAATTGATTTTCAACTTTTTTTTCAAACTATACATTTAAAGATATAAATTTCTGGCCAGGTGTGATGGCTCACACCTGTAATCCCAGAACTTTGGGAGGCTGAGGTGGGAGGACTGCATGAGCCCATGAGTTCAAGACCAGCCTGAGCAATATAGTAAGACCCTGCCTCTACAAAAAATTTAAAAAATTAGCCAGGCATGGTGGCACACGCCTGTAGTCTCAGCTACTCAGGGAGGTGGAGGTGGAGAGGATCACTAGAGCCTGGGAGGTGGACGGTGCAGTGAGCCAAGATTGCACCACTATACTCCAGTCTGGGTAACAGAGACCCTGTCTCCAAAACAAACAAACAAAAGATGGAAATTTTCCCTCTAAGCACTATGCTGGTTGCAACCCAGTCATTTTATTATCATTCCAAATATTTTCTAATTGTCACTGTTATATTTTCTTTGACTCACGGTTTATATAGACGTGTGTGACAATTTGCAAACATGTAGTAATTTCTTTTTTCTTTCTTTTTTTTTTTTTTTTTTTTAGATGGTGTCTCATTCTGTCACCAGGCTGGAGTGCAGTGGTACGATCTTGGCTCACTGCAATCTCCGCCTCCTGGGTTCAAGCGATTCTCCTGCCTCCGACTCCCGAGTAGCTGGGACTACAGGCACGTGCCACCATGCCCAGCTCATTTTTGTATTTTTAGTAGAGATGGGGTTTCACCATGTTGGCCAGATGTTCTCTATCTCTTGACCTCGTGATTCGCCCGCCTCAGCACAGGCGTGAGCCACCACACCTGGCCACATGCAGTGATTTCTAATTATTTTTCTGTCATTGGGTTTTAATGTCATTCCAAGTCATCAGAGAAAATATATATATATTCTACATAATTTCAAACTTTTGAAATTTGGTGACAATTACTTTATGGTCCAATATGGTTCATTTTGGTTAATGTTACAGATGCACTGAAAAGAATATGTATTTACATAATACATACTTGGGTGCTGTGTTGTACACATATATAGGCATGTGCTGCACAACGTTTCAGTCAACAATGGGCCACATATACAATGATAGTCCCATACACATAATACCATATTTTTACTGTACATTTCCTATTTTTGGATATGTTTAGATATACAAATACTTATACCATTGTGTTACAGTTACGTACAGTATTCAGCACAGTAACATGCTGTACAGGTTTGTAGCCTAGGAGCAACAGGCTATACTATAACTATATAACCCAAGGGTATGGTAACCTACACCTTCTAGGTTTGTGCAAGTACATTCTATGATGTTTGCACAATGATGAAATCACTTAATGACTCATTTCTCAGAACATATCCCTATCATTAAGAAAGGCTTGACTAATACATGTAATTAGATCAAGGATTGTGAATTATCTAGCTCTGTTTTAGTTCTGGCAACTTTAGCTTTATACATTTGAACCCATGTTATTAAATGCATACTCATTTAGGAAGATTTTTTTTTCCTACTGAATTGACCCTTTCTTTTATCATTACGAAATATCCTTTCTTAAGTAGTAAATTACTTTTAGCCTTAAATATCTGATATTATTGTAACCATATCACCTTTGTTTTGGTTATAGAACAAATAATATCTTTGTTGTAGAAAATGGAATACCTTTTTCCAGTTCTTTACTTTCACTCTCTCTATAACTGCATACCAAAGTGTATCTCTTCTAAATAGTATATATTTGGGTTAAAAAAATTCAATCTGACAATCTTTGTTGTAATTGGAGTGTTACTCCATTTACATTTAATGTAACTATCCAAATGGCTGCATTGAAACCACGTTACTATTTGGTTTCTATTTGTCTCATCTGTTTATTTCTCCTTTCTTGCCTTTTTTGGGTTAATCAAATCACGTTTAGTATTCCATTTTATTGTGTTGTTTTACAAGCTACACTTCTTTGTATTATTTTGTTAGTGATTGTTTTAGGTATTACAATATGCATCCCTAACTTATCATAGTCTAATTTAAATATCACACTTCACCAAAGATAAAATAACTTTAAGATAAATAATATAATTCCATTTACCTGCTAGTCTTTGTGCTATGCTGTGCTATTGTCACATTTTCCTTCTACATATAGTCAGTCCTTGTAACATGCGGATTCTGTATTTATGAATTCATTGGCTCACTAAACTTTATTTGTAACCTCCTAATTAATAATACTCACAGTGCTTTTGTGGTCATTTGTGGACATACACAAAGCAGCAAAAAATTTGAGTTGTCTGGCATACACATTCCCAACTGAAGTTGAACATGGTGACACCTGCCTTTTTTTTCAGTTCTCATACAGGAAAGTGTCCCTTTTTTGCAGTCTATTGAGTGCCACAGTTTTTGCATTTTTGTGCTTTTTTAAAATTTATTTATTTATTTATTTATTTTTTTGGTGATTTTGTTGTTTAAAATGGCTCCCAAACATAGCGCCATGTGGTATTTCTAAGCACAAGAAGGCTATAATGTACCTCTGGAGAAAATAAGTGTGTTAGATAAGACTTGTTCATGAATGAGTGATAGTGCTGTTGGTGTGAATTCAATGTTAATGAATCAACAAAATATATGAAATAAGGTGTCTTTAAACAGTAACACAAGGTTGTATGTTACTCAGTTGACAAAAACATTGTGACCAGAGGCTCACAGGAGTCTTAAGTCTGTACTAATCGAGTGTTCATGGCAACTTTATAGAACATAACTACTGCAAATAATGAGAATCGACTGGATATTATAAATCCCCACATATATCTTTTGCTTTATATAATCGAGTGTCTTTTAAAGGCATGTAGAAAAGAAAAAAATAGGCTTTTATATGTACTCACATACCCATCTTCTTCAATCCTTTTTGAAGATCCAAATTTCAATGTGGGATCATTGTCTGCTAGCCTCAAGAACTTCCTTTAACATTTCTTATACTGCAGATCAGTTGACAAATTTTCTTAGCTTTTGTTTGCCCGAAAATGTCTTTATTTCACTTTAATTTTTTATACTTTTGCTGGATACAGAATTCTGAGTTGATGGTTTCTTCTTTCAATGTTTTCAAGATGTTACTGTTACTGCATTGTCTTCTGACCTGTATTTTTTCTCATAAGATGTCAACTGTAATTCTGTCATTTGTCTCTACATGTTTCCTTTTTTCTCTTGGCAGCTTTTAAGATTTCCTATTTATCTTTGGTTTTCGGTAGTTTGATGTATCTGTGTGTGGGTTTCTTTATATTGATTCTGTTTGGGGTTCCCTGAGATTCTTGGATCAGTGGATTGGTATCTCTCTTAGATCATAATTTTTAAATGTTTTCAGTCACTATCTCTTTAAATATTTCTTGTGCTTCATTCTCTCTCTTATTCTGAGACTTCAATTACAAATCTGTTATAACTTTTAACAGTGTCCCACCTCTCTCTTACATTCTGTTTTGTTCTTTGCATTTTTTTATTTTTGTGTATCAATTTGAAAAACTTTTAAGCTGTCTTTGGGTTCACTGATCCCTTCTTCTGTTGTATCCAATCTTCTATTAAACCACTCAGCAATTTTATTTCACATATTATATTTTTTTAGTTCCAGAATTTTCATTTTGGTCTTTATTAGTTCCCATTTCTCTGCTTAAGATTTCACTCTATTCATCTTATCAATCTTTTCCTATAAATTATTTAACATATTAAAAATTGTTGTTTTATGGTTATTTACTAATTCTCACATCTCTGAGCTACTGATTATTTATTCTGTTGATTTTAATACATTTCCCAGATTTTTGAGTCTATACATTGAATCAGATTTTGGAAGTTTTCAGGCATTACTTTATCAAATATTATATTTTTTAGTTACAGAATGTTCATTTGATTTTTCTATATTTGAATTAAATACACCCATTTCCCATTTCATTCATCTTTTCTTCTATTTTTTTTTTACCGTATTCATCACTTTATTTAGAAGTCCTTGTCAGCTAGCTCTATATCTGGATCATATCTGGGTCTGTTTTTATTAACCATCTTGTCACTTATTGATCATGTATTTTCCCCTGCTTTTTTGCATTTCTAATTTTTTTTATACTGGTTGCTGTGATGGACACATTACACGATGCACTTACAGACTTTGGATTATGTTATATTCCTCTAAGAAATTTTAAATTATTTTAATGTTACACAGTTAAATTATCTTGCTCCTGATAAGGTCTGCTTTTAGGCTCTTTTAGAGAAGACCTACTTCAGCTTTGTCTTTATTCCTAGATCATGGTTGTTACTCTCAGGGTGTTTTCTTTACTCCTAGGGCCTGGGCCTTCTGTGTCCTCTACTAAATGCCTGAAACATTTCCCAAGTCTCTTTACTAGAACTAGGTACAAACTCCAGTGTTTTTCCAGGACTATATGATTTCCAGAATCCATTAAGCTCTCAGTCTCCCAGCAGGTACTTTCTGCCAGGCCTTGCAGGCATCATGCCCTATACAGCCCAGGAGATCTTTCAGATTGCTGGAGTTGTTTCTCTGCAGCTCCCTTCTCTCTTTGGCACCTTGCTCCACAACTCTCAGTAACTGGGCAGCTCCAAAGTGTGATCTCTGTCTCCTCAGTCGAGTAAGACTACTATTCCCTGCTTGGAATCTACCTTCCTCCACCACAGCTCATAAATTATTCCCAGGGAAAAAGCCTAGGTGAACGTAGGATTCGCTTCATGTGTCTCCCCATATCAAGAATATCAACCCTGCTTGGTAGATGCTCAATGGCTTCAAACAGATGCTTTGTATATTTTGTCCAGACTTTATAGTCATTTATGGTGGGAAGGTAAGTCCAATACCAACTACTCTGCCATTCTCAGTACTAAGAATCAGTGGAAATTCTAGATCCTTGCATCTACCACCTTCAGCAATTTTTCCTAGGATATGGTATAAAGGTTGGAGAACAACACTGAAATAGTCTGAATAACTGATTTTTTTCTTTTGCTTCCCACAAATTGGGTTTGTTCATACAGGTTGGGTATCCCTAATCAGAAAATCCAAAATCCAAAATACTCCTAAATCTGAAACTTTTGGAGCGTCAAAATAACAGTCAAAGGAAATGCTCATTGGAGTCTTTCAAAATGTAGATTTCCAGATTAGGGATGCTCAACGAGTAAGTACAATGCAAGTATTCCAAAATCCAAAACAATCCAAAACTGAAGATACTTCTGATCTCAAGCATTTCAGATAAGGAATACTCAACTTGTATATGTAAGTCTTCTTTACAACTTTCAGAAGCTATTACTAACATACACTCTGGCAGAAAAACAATGCATGTCCCTGCTTCAATTTTTTTTTTTTTTTTTAATAGAGACAGTGTCTCACTCCGTTGCCCAGGCTAGAGTGCACTGAGGTGATTATAGCTCACTGCAGCCTGGAACTTCTGGGCTCAAGCAATCCTCCTTGCCTCAGCCTCCCAAGTAGCTGGGACTATAGGTACGTGCCACCAAGCCTGACTAATTTGGGGGTTTTGTAGAGATGGGGTCCACTATATTGCCCAGGCTGGTCTTGAACTCCTGGCCTCAAGTGATCCTCTTGCCTCAGCCTTCCAAAATGCTGGGATTACAGGTATGAGCCACCACACTCAGTCTTTGCTTCAAATTTTTAAAGAATGTTTATGAAAGGGAGAATAATGCAAGTAGACATTCCAAATCATTTCCCTTTTACACATCAACATTGACATTAAATATATCATCTTTATTTTCTAACATTTGTTCATTTAGCTTTTCAGATCTCTGTTTTGTTTCCTCAACTAAATTATAAATTGCCTGAGGGCAGAGACTATGACTTACACTTCTTTCCATCTCTCATGGGATCTAACACTTTCTATTATACACAATAAATAAATGTTGACTGATTCTATTGTTAGTGTCATTTGTTTATATCTATACTGCTATATGTCTTTGAGTTAAACATTAACGCTATTGGTATATATCTTAAAAAAAGAAAAAAGAAAGGTAGAAAGGAAGCATACTCAGTTATATTTTCTCTACTTATTGTTACAGCAAGGCCCTGCAGTTGTTGGGTAAGCTTGTCCAAAAGAATATGTTCCTCTTCTTTTCTCTGATTGTAGTTTGCAACAGGTGCAGATTCATCAGCCTATGAGAGAATATAGGTCTATTTCACTAAAAAATTAATTTCAGCTTCCTAATTTCAAAAGAACAACAAAAAATTCCAGTAAGTGCTATATAACAAAGTAAATATCAGTGTGACATTACGCCTATCTTAGGGAAATAAATTAGATTTAAAAGAAACAGGTGATTGTGTTGGAATCCAAACCAAACGAAAAAATAAAATTATACCACTTGTTTTAGGTTTTTGTTTTATTTTCTTGCTAAGTATTATAGACCTTCCATAGTCAGTAAGAGATATGTTCTGACAGAAGATCGGCTTTAAGGTCAATAAGACAGGCACCAATCCCAAGTTTTGCCACTTATTGACAGAAGAGGCATGGCTGCTTCACCAATGAGAGCTTCAATTTCCTCACCTGTGAAACAGGAATAAGTAGGTTTTCAAACAGTCTAAGTTGAAAAGTTTTGTGTCACTGGAGAAATTTGGATGAGCTCTTCAGTGACCACATATCTCAGATGCAGTAAAGGGGAGTAATATACAGCTGGAGAGCTGACTTTCAGGTGCCTTCCACTTTAAAGACTCCGTGAGTCTCTGGACCTGGACATCTAGCTGTAGCCAAGGCTCATGTGAAAAAAAAAAAAAAAAAATCCTGAAGGGATTGTCAAGGTTAAATTCCTGTTCCTCCTATTTCTGCAGAGACATTGATATCAGAGCTGCCATTTGATACAAGAAGCTTCTTTACCACTTACCCTCAGGGCCAGATTATGCATTATTTCCCCACAAAGAAATTAAAATAAAAATAATCTAAACTGTAAAACAAAGAACTCACAAAATGCAAAACTAAAAATAGTCCCTCCAGGATTGTCTGAATCCTTAATAGCAGGTGAGTTCATCAAAGCTGAACATTTTTTGGTAGTTGGAGCCCTGGGTTTTACTTTGCTCCCAAGCACAGACTTAGCAAGCCTGTTCGGCAAGCCAGCACTGGCTGCAGTTAGACTATATCACTAATGTAAACCCAGGAACTTACCAACTTGAATTAACTCCCACTTAATAAAAATACTTGTATAGGAAGAGACGTTTTAATAATGTGATTAACCTCAATACTTACTTTGCTTAATTTTTGAAGAGCATTTTTATTTTCATCTATTGCCTGCTTTAACTGGATACATCTAAATTTAAAAAAAAAAGAAAATATATTGATTTTTCTATTGTCAGAACCAGAAAGCTATTTTATAAAATCATTCAGTCATTGAGCAGGCAAGGCAATTAGCCACTGTATGAACAATGCTAAAAAACTGACATATAAATGCTTTTCCACCTATTAGCTCAGATGATCCTCATAACCAAGCTGTAAAACACAGAGACATGATAACCAAGCCTCAGAAACCTTCAGTGTCTCTGGGCATCAGTTTCCTCTCTCTAAAATAAGGAAAAACGCTGGACTTTAAAATGCTTCTCCAGCTCTACAACTCCATAAACCTAAGAACGAGCCTCAGAGACAAAACTGATAATAGTACCTAAAGTTTATTGTGCCAACCATGTTAAGCAGTTTACAAGCATTACCTCATTTAAGCCTCATAACAACCCTCACTCCACTTAAAGAAACAGAAGTTCTAAAAAGTGTCCAAGTCCATATAGCTGCTCAATGATACAGTAACAATATGAAGGCAGTTTAGGATTCCACAGTTGGCCTATTCCCACCACAGCACACTCCTGCTTTGAGCTTGGCTTGTCCAGACAGGTCCAGAGTTTTATTTATTCCATAGATGCCTCAATTCAGCATTAAGTCTTAGATACCCAAATGAGAAGTACAAAAAATGACCAAATATGAGCTATAGCTCATGATGAGATTTTTTTTAATTCAAATGCTTTACCAAACAATAACCTACAAAAGTCACTTTTTTATGCTGTTTGAGTCTTTTTTTTTTTTTTTTGCTTATAGATGTGAGTGAAATGAAATAAGCAGTGAAAAAGGGAATAACAATGTTGATCCAAGATGGCCGATTAGAAGCAGCTGTGGTCTGTGGCACTCACTGAGAGGAATGAAGAAGGGCAAGTGAATTCAGCACTTTAAACTGAAATATCCAGGTTCTCACATTGGGACTGACAGGGCAAACAACTTGACCCATGAGAATGTACAAAAGCCAGGGAACAAGGGGAACAACAGCCAACCTGGGAGTGGCATGGAGCCAAAGGAAATCCCATCCCCAACCAAGAGAAGCGGTGAGTGACCGTGCAACCCTGCCCAGAAAACCATGCTTCTCCCACGGATCTCTGCAACCCACAGATCAGGAGATCTCCTGAGTTCATGCCACCAGGGCCTTGGGTCCAATACACAGAACTGTGTGGTGTCTCGGCAGAGCAGCTGCTCGGGCACATACAGTGACCCCGGAATTTTACATACTCTTGGCCCCAGGATCCCCAGCAAGGGGGGGATATCCATCTGTATATATCCCTAGAAAGGGAGCTGAATCCAGGGAGCCAAGCAGCATTGTTCTGTGGGCCCCACTTCCATGGCCCCTACTTCCATGGCAACTCACAAGTTAAGACCCACTGGCTTGGAATTCCAGCCAGCCAACCAAAGCAGTCTGGAATATTTCTGAGGCAGTTCCGAGTTACCGGGGCAGGGGTGGCTGCTATCTCTGGGGTTCAGTAGACTTAGCCATTCTAGCCTGCTGGCTTTGGAAAATACAAATGGTCCAGACAAGAAAGAGTCCCTTCCTAATGCATCATATGTGCTCTACCAAAAAGCAGCCAGACTGCTTCTTTAAGTGGGTCTATAATCCCATTCCACCTGACTGGGTGAGACCTCCCAAAAGGGGTTTCCAGCCACCTCCTACAAAGTGCATTTGGGCTGGCAACAAATCAGTACTCTCCTGGGACAGAGCTTCCAGAGGAAGGAGCTGGCTGCCATATTTGCTGTTTTGCAGCCTTCACTGGTGATACTTCCAGGTATGGGAAAAACTGAGGCAATTAGGGTCGAGAGTACAGCAAACCACAGCAACACTACAGTAGAGTGTCCTGACTGTTAAAAGAAAAACAAACAGAAAACAACAATATCAACAATAAAAACCCAACAAAAATCCTATTTAAAGGTCAGCAACCTCAAAGATCAAAGGCAAATAAGCCCACAAAGATGAGAAAGAATCAACACAAAACGCTGAAAACTCAAAAGCCAGAGTGCCTCTTCTGCTCCAAATGACCACAATACCACTTCAGCAGGGGCACAGAAGTGGGATGATGCTGAGATGGCTGAACTTACAGAAGGAGGCTTCAGAAAGTGGGCAATAAAAAACTTTGTTGAGTTAAAGGAACATGTTGAAACCCACTGCAAAGAAGCTAAGAATCATGATAAACCAATACAGGAGCTGATAGCCAGAACAGGCAATTAAGAGAGGAACATAACTGACCTGATGGAGCTTAAAAACACAAGAACTTTATAATGCAATCACAAGTATCAATAGCAGAATAGACAAGGCAGAGGAAAGAATCTCAGAGCTTGAAGATTATCTTTCTGAATTAATTCAAGCAGGTAAGAGTAGGGAAAAAAGAATGAAAATGAATGAACAAAACCTTAGAGAAATATGGGATTATGTATAGAGACCAAACCTATGACTGACTGGGGTACCTAAAAAAGACAGGAAAAATGGAACCACATTGAAAAACATACTTTAGAATATCATACAGAAGACCTCCCCCAACCTAGCAAGAAAAGCCAAAATTCAAATTCAGGAAATCCAGAGAACCCCAGTAAGGTACTCCATGAGAAGATCAACCCCAACACACATAATCATCAGATTCTTCAAGGTCAAAATGAAAAAAAACAAGTTAAAGGCAGCCAGAGAGAAAGGCCAGGTCACCTACAAAAGGAAGCTCATCAGACTAACAGCACACCTCTCAGTGGAAACCCAAACCCTACAAGCCACCAGAGATTGGGGGCCAATATTCATCATTCTTAAAGAAAATAAATTTCCAACCCAGAATTTCATATCTGGCCAAACTAAGCTTCATATGTGAAGGAGAAATAAGATCCTTTTCAGACCAAGCAAATGCTTAGGGAATTTATCACCACCAGGCCTGCCTTGCAAGAGCTCCTGAAGGAAGGACTAAATATGGAAAGGAGAAATTGATACCACCCACTATAAAAACACACTGAAGTACATAGACCAGTGACACTATGAAGCAACCACATAAACAAATCTGCAAAATAACCAGCTAGCATAATGATGATAGGATCCAATTCACACAAAACAATACTAACCTTAAATGTAAGTGGGTTAAATGCCCCAATTAAAAAGACACAGAATGGCAAGCTGGATAAAGAGCCAAGACCCATCAGTAGGCTGTCTTCAAGAGATCCATCTCATTTGCAAAGACACACATAGGTTCAAAATAAAGGGATGGAGGAAAATTTACCAAGCAAATGGAAAACAGAAAAAAGCAGGGGTTGCAATTCTAGCTTCTGACAAAACAGACTTTAAACCAACAAAGATAAAAAAAGACAAAGATGGGCATTACACAATGGTAAAGGGTTCAATTCAACAAGAAGAGCTAACTATCCTAAATATATATGCACCCAAAAAAAGAGCACCCATGTTGGGAAGAGACCCCCAAATCTGGCCATAAACTGGCCCCAAAACTGGCCATAAACAAAATCTCTGCAGCACTGTGACATGCTCATGATGGCCATGATGCCCATGGTGAAGGTTGTGGGTTTACCAGAATGAGGGCAAGGAACACCTGGCCCACCCAGAGCGGAAAACTGCTTAAAGACGTTCCTGAACCACAAACAATAGCATGAGCGATCTGTGCCTTAAAGACATCTTCCTGTTGCAGATAACTAGCCAGACCTACCCCTTTATTTCGGCCCATCCCTTTATTTCCCGTAAGGAATACTTTTAGTAAATTTATAATCCATAGAAACAATGCTTATCACTGGCTTGCTGTCAATAAATATGTGGGTAAATCTCTGTTCAAGGCTCTCAGCTCTGAAAGCTGTGAGACCCCTGATTTCCCACTCCACACACTATATTTCTGTGTGTGTGTCTTTAATTCCTCTAGCGCCGCTGGGTTAGGGTCTCCATGACCGAGCTGGTCTCGACAACCCAGATTCATACAGCAAGTTCTTATGATTTTCAAAGTGACTTGGACTCCCATACAATAATAGTGGGAGACTTTAATACCCCACTGACAATATTAGGCAGGTCATCCACATAGAAAATTGACAAAGATATTCAGGACCTGAACTCAGCTCTGGATCAAGTGGACCTGATACATATCTACAGAACTCTCCACCCAAAAACAACAAAATATGCATTCTACTCATCACCATATGGCACTTACTCTAAAATTGATCACATAATCAGAAATAAAATATTCCTCAGCAAATTAAAAAGAATTGAAATTATAACAGACCAAAATGCAATCAAATTAGAACTCAAGATTAAGAAATTTACAATGGCACTAGCGGCACACCTGACTGGTAGTTCCTTCCCCAGGAGAGATTCCTCTGCCGTGGAGTCCTACGATGTAATCACCAACCAGCCTGTTGTGATCGACATGGATCTGGTGTGATTAAAGCTGGTTTTGCTGGTGATCAGATCCCCAAATACTGCTTTCCAAACTACATGGGCCTACCCATGCACATTCGTATCATGGCAGGAGCCCTTGAAGGTGACATCTTCATTGGCTCTAAAGCCAAGGAGCACCAAGGGCTGCTCTCGATCAGCTATCTCATGGAGCATGGCATTGGCAAGGACTGGAATGACATGGAACACATCTGGCAATATGTCTATTCTAAGGACCAGCTGCAGACTTTCTCAGAGGAGCATCTTGCGCTCCTCACTGAGGCACCTTTAAACCCACAAAGACACCAGGAACAAGCTGCTGACGTTTTCTTCAAGAGCTTCAATGTGCCTGCTATTTTCATCTCCAGGTAAGCTGTGCTCAGCCTTTATGCCACAGGCAGGACCATGGGGGTGGCGTTGGATTCTGGGGATGGCATCACCCATGCTGTGCCCATCTATGAGGGCTTTGCCATGCCCCACTCCATCACGTGCATTGACATCACAGGCCGGGACATCTCTCACTTCCTGCGCCTCTACCTGCATAAGGGGGGCTACGATTTCCACTCATCCTCCGAGTTTGAGATTGTCAAGGCCATAAAAGAAAGACCCTCCTACCTATCCATAAACTCCCAGAAGGAAGAGACACTAGAGACAGAGAAGGCTCAGTACTACTTGCCTGATGGCAGCACCATTGAGATTGGTCCTTCCCAATTCCGGGCCCCTGAGCTGCTCTTCAGGCCAGACTTGATCAGGGAGGAGAGTGAAGGCATCCACAAGGTCCTGGTGTTCGCCATCCAGAAGTCAGACACGGACCTGCAGCTCACGCTTTTCTCCAACCTCATCCTCTTGGGAGGCTCTACCTTGTTCAAAGGTTTTGGTGACAGGCTACTGAGTGAAGTGAAGATCAGGATATCTGCACCTCAGGAGAGACTGTATTCCACGTGGATTGGGGGCTCTATCCTTGCCTCCCTGGACACCTTTAAGAAGACGTGGGTCTCCAAGGAGTATGAGGAAGATGGTGCCTGATCTATCCACAGGAAAACCTTCTAATGCTGGGATATCATCTTCACCTCTCTCTGAAGTTAACTCCACTTTAAAACTCACTTTCTTGAGTCGGAGTGTTTGTGAGGAATTGCCTGTGTGTGTGAGTGCATGTGTGGATACAAGTGTGTGAGCACATGCAAGAGCCGTGTGGCCCAGGGACCCCAGGCCCAGAAAGGATGATGAACTACCTGCGATGGTGATGGCCTGAGGCCTGGGGGTGACCACTAACTGGCTCCTGACAGGGAAGAGCACTGGCAGAGGCTGCACTCCCTCCTCAGGTGGGCCTCTGACTGGCTGCAGGGGACTCCGTTTACTCCACAGAGAGACAGAGGGAGATAAGCCACCCCCTGGGAGATCTTGCTGCTGCCCATCCTAGGCTGGACTGGCCCCACCCTCACTCCCACCCACCAGGGTGCCCTGAGGCCCCAGGCAGCTGCTGCCTCCCCTTGCTGGTCACTCCGCTATCAATGCCCCCTGACTGGGCACTGAGGACTGGGGCTGGGGTTGAGCTCTGTCTGGTTTTGTTGCCATTTTGGTTTGGGAGGCTGGAAAAGCATCCCAAGAGCTAATACAGAGACTGGAAAGTCAGGAGAGAGCAGGAGGCCCTCATATTCACCAGGGAACAGGACGCCCTCATATTCACCAGGGAACAGGACCACACCAGCCACTGGAGGAGGGCAGGAGTATTCCTCCCCCTGAATGGCTGCAGAGATAATGTTCCCAGGCCATTCCCCTTCCAGGGGCCTTGGGACAGTTTAAGGTGCCTGCTGATTCCAGGTCCTTGCTTTCCATCCGTTCTTGTTGCAATGCCATCTTCAAACAGTTTTATTTATTGAAGTGTTTGTTCAGTAAGCGGATGGAGACAGGGAGCTCACTGCCTCCTGCCCTGCCACACTAATGTTTATAGCACCTAAGCTTAGCCTAGCCTCCAGGGCTCCGCCTCTCCCTGCTGATGGTGAGCTGACAGCATCCACAGGTTGCAGGACCATTTGAAATTGGAAGCTATACTCAAAGACACTCCCACCAGCCTCTTTCTCCCTCTTCCTCTTGCTCACTGCCGTAGAATCAACAGGCTGGTTGCTGGTTAGATTTTCTGAAACAGGAGGTAGAATTTTTCTTTGGCAGAGGCCCCTAAGCAAGGAAGGGGTGTTGGAGAGCCAGTGTCCTTAGTACTGGAGAAAGCTGCAATTAACCATGTTGCCTTTTGCCACTGTAGCTGACCAGGCAACTAAGCTGTAGAGGTAGGATGGCTCCCTCTTGGCTGATCTTGGGCCATTCTTGACCTTGGACCTGCTTGGTTAAGGAGGGAGAGGGCCAGACAAGAGTACCAGGAGCTAATGGAGCCAGGGCTGACTCCTAGCAGTGGTCCAAAGGACTTTAGCCCAGGTTGTGCAAAGCTGGGGCCAGCCTGTCTTCACTGGCACCCTCACCTGTGACATCATGACCCACCCCAATCCCAGACCCCATGCAGTAGTCTCCCCCATGCCCCCATGCCGTCCTATGACCAAAGGCCCCTGCCAGGTATGAGCCAAAGCAGCAGGTGTGTGTGAAAGTGATGTAGCACTCTGCAGACTGCAGTGCACTTAACAACTCACCTCCCTTCGCTTAGCCCAAGCCTGTCCCTCACACAGCCTCGCACAAACCACACTGCCTGGTGGGGCTCACTGTACTGAAACAAAGTCATTCTGATAGACACATTTAAAAAAAAAGAAAGAAAGAAAGAAAGAAATTCACTCAAAATCACACAACTACATGGAAAATAACAACCTGTCCCTGAATGACTTGGGTAAATAATGAAATTAAGGCAGAAATCAAGAAGTTCTTTGAAACTAATGAGAACAAAGAGACAACATACCAAAATCTCTGAAATGCAGCTAAAGCAGTGTTAAGAGGAAAATTTATATCACTAAATGCCCACATCAAAAACCTAGAAAGATCTCAAGTTAACAACCTAACATCTCAACTAAAAGAACTAGAGAACCAAGAGCAAACAAACCCTAAAGCTAGCAGAAGACAAGAAATAACCAAGATCAGAGCTGAACTGAAGGAGATAGAGACACGAAAAACCCTACAAAGAACAAATTCAGGAGCTGGTTTTCTGAAAAAAAGTAATAAACTAGATACACCACTAGCTAGACTAATAAAGAAAAGAGAGAAGAATCAAATAAACACAATCAGAAATTATAAGGGGGATATTGCCACTGACCCCACAGAAATACAAACAATCAGCAGAGAATACTATAAACACCTCTGTGCACATAAACTAGAAAATCTAGAAGAAATGGATGAGTTCTTGGACACATACACCCTCCCAAGACTGAACCAGGAAGAAACGGAATCCTTGAACAGATCAATAATGAGTTCTAAAATTGAGGCAGTAATAAATAGCTTACCAACCAAAAAACTCCCCAGACCAGATGAATTCACAGCTGAATTCTACCAGAGGTACAAAGAAGAGTGGAAACCATTTCTACTGAAATTATTCCAAACAATTGAAAAGGAGGGACTCCTCCCTAACTCATTGTATCCAGCATCCTCCCGATACCAAAACCTGGCAGAGATACAGCAAAAACAGAAAACTTAAAGCCAATATCCTTTGTGATCATCGATACAAAAATCCACAACAAAATACTGGCAAACCGAATCCAGCAGCACATCAAAAAGCTTATCTACCATGATCAAGTTGGCTTCATCCCCAGGATGAAAGTTTGGTTCAACATATACAAATCAATAAATGTGATTCATCACATAAACAGAACTTAAGACAAAAAAAATATGATTATCTCAATAAATGCAGAAAAGGCTTTCAATAAAATTCAACATCCTTTCACGTTAAAAACTTTCAATAAACTAGATATTGAAGGAACATACCTCAAAATAATCAGAGCCATATATGACAAACCGACAAATAATATCATACTGAATGGGCAAATGCTTGAAGCATTCCCTTTGAAAACAGGCACAAGACAAGGATGCCCTCCCTCATCACTCCTATGCAATGCAGTGTTGGAAGTTCTGGCCTGGGAAGTTAGGCAAGAGAAAGAAATAAAGAGTATTCAAATAGGAAGAGAGGAACTCAAATTATCCCTGTTTGCAGATGACATGATCCTATATCTAGAAAACCCATTGTCTTGGCCCAAAAACAACTTAAGCTGATAAGCAACCTCAGTAAAGTCTCAGGATACAAAATCAACGTGCAAATATTGCTAGCATTCCTATATACCAACAACAGGCAAGCAGAGAGCTAAATCCTGAACTCACATTGTCAACTGCTACGAAAAGAATAAAATACCTAGGAATGCAGCTAACAAAGAAAGTGAGGGGGACCTTCTCAAGGATAACTACAAACACTGCTCCAGAAATCAGAGATGACACAAAAAAATGGAGAAAAATTCCATGCTTGTGGATAGGAAGAATCATATCATGAAAATGGACATACTGCCCCAAATAATGTACAGATTCAATGCTATTCCCATTAAACTTCCATTGACATTCCTCACAGAATTAGAAACAACTATTTTAAAATTTATATGGAACAAAAGAAGAGCCCAAATAGCCAATACAACCTTAAGCAAAAAGAACAAAGCTGGAGGCATCACACCACCTAACTTCAAACTATATTACAAGGCTACAGTAACTAAAACAGCATGGTACTGGTACAAGAACAGACACACAGGCCAATGGAACAGAATAGATAACTCAGAAATAAGACTTGCACATCTACAACCATCTGATCTTTGACAAACCTGACAAAAACAGGCAAGGGGAAAGGGCCCCCTATTTAATAAATGATGCTGGAAGAGCTGGCTAGCTATATGCAGAAAATTGAAACTAGAACCCCTTCCATACACCACATACAAAAATTAATTCAAGATGGATTAAAGACTTAAATGTAAAACCCAAAACTATAAAAACTCTAGAAGAAAATCCAAGCAATAGCATTCAGGACATAGGCACAGGCAAATATTTCATGACAACAAAAAGCCAAAAGCAATACAAACAAAAGCAAAAATTGACAGATAGGATCTCATCAAACTAAAGAACTTTTGCACAGCAAAAGAAACTATCATCAGAGTGAACAGACAGCCTACAGAATGGGGGAAAATGTTTGCAATCTATCCATCTGATGAAGGTCTAATATCCAGAGTCTAAAAATAAGCAAATTTATAAGAAAAAAACAACCCCATTAACAAGTTAAGCAAAGGACATGAAGTGTCACTTCTCAAAAGACACACATTCAGCCAAGAAACACGAAAAAAAGTTCAACATCACTGATCATTAGAGAAATGCAAATCAAAATCACAGTGAAGTAGCATCTCATGCCCGTCAGAATAGTGATTATTAAAAAGTCAAAAAAACAGATGTTGGCAAAATTGCAGAGAAAAAGGAACACTTGGGGTGGTTCCAAGATGGCCGAATAGGAACAACCCCAGTCTACAGCTCCCAGAGTGACACAGAAGACAAATGATTTCTGCATTTCCAACTGAGGTACTGGGTTCATCTCACTGGGGATTGTCGGACAGTGGGTGCAGGACAGTGGGTGCAGCACATCGAGCGTGAGCTGAAGCAGGGTGAGGCATTGCCTCACCCAGGAAGCGCAAGGTGCCAGGGAATTCCCTTTCCTAGCCAAGGAAAGGGGTGACAGACAGCACCTGGCAAATCAGGTCACTCCCACCCTAATACTGCACTTTTCCAATGGTCTTAGCAAACGGCACACCAGGAGATTATATCCCGCACCTGGCTTGGAGGGTCCTACGCCCACGAAGCCTTGCTAATTGCTAGCACAGCAGTCTGAGATCAAACTGCAAGGCGGCAGTGAGGCTGGGAGAGGGGTGCCCGCCATTGCCGAGGCTTGAGTAGCTAAACAAAGCGGCCTGGAAGCTCGAACCAGGTGGAGCCCACCGCACTCAAGGAGGCCTGCCTCTTTAGATTCCACCTCTGGGGGCAGGGCATAGCCAAACAAAAGGCAGCAGAAACCTCTGCAGACTTAACTGTCCCTGTCTGACAGCTTGGAAGACAGTAGTGGTTCTCCCAGAACCCAGCTTGAGATCTGAGAACGGACAGACTGCCTCCTCAAGTGGGTCCCTGACCCCTGAGTAGCCTAACTGGGAGGCACCCCCCAGTAGGGGCAGACTGACACCTCACACAGCCGGGTACTCCTCTGAGACAAAACTTCTAGAGGAATGATCAGGCAGCAACATTTGCTGTTCACCAACATTCGCTGTTCTGCAGCCTCCACTGCTGATACCCAGGCAAACAGGGTCTGGGAGTGGAACTCCGGCAATCTCCAACAGACCTGCAGCTGAGGGTCCTGACTGTTAGAAGGAAAACTAACAAACAGAAAGGACATCCACACCAAAACCCCATCTGTACGTCAGGATCATCAAAGACCAAAGGTAGATAAAACCACAAAGATGGGGAAAAAACAGAGTGGGAAAACTGAAAATTCTAAAAATCAGAGCGCCTCTCCTTCTCCAAAGGATTGCAACTCCTCAACAGCAATGGAACAAAGCTGGGCAGAGAATGACTTTCACGAGTTGAGAGAAGAAGGCTTCAGACGATCAAACTTCTCCGAGCTAAAGGAGGAAGTTTGAACCCATGACAAAGAAGTTAAAAACCTTGAAAAAAGATTAGAAGAATGGATAACTAGAATAACCAATGCAGAGAAGTCCTTAAAGGACCTGATGGAGCTGAAAACCATGGCATGAGAACTATGTGACGAAGGCACAATCTTCAGTAGCTGATTCAATCAACTGGAAGAAAGGGTATCAGTGATAGAAGATCAAACGAATGAAATGAAGTGAGTAGACAAGGTTAGAGAAAAAACAATAAAAAGAAACAAACAAAGCCTCCAAGAAATATGGGACTATGTGAAAAGACCAAATCTACATCTGATTGGTGTACCTGAAAGTGACGGGGAGAATGGAACCAAGTTGGAAAACACTCTGCAGGATATTATCCAGGAGAACTTCCCCAATCTAGCAAGGCAGGCCAACATTCAAATTCAGGAAATACAGAAAATGCCACAAAGATACTCCTCGAGAAGAGCAACTCCAAGACACATAATTGTGAGATTCACCGAAGTTGAAGTGAAGGAAAAAATGTTAAGGGCGGCCAGAGAGAAAGGCCGGGTTACCCACAAAGGGAAGCCCATCAGACTAATAGCTGATCTCTCGGCAGAAACTCTACAAGCCAGAAGAGAGAGGAAACCAATATTCAACATTCTTAAAGAAAAGAATTTTCAACCCAGAATTTCATATCCAGCCAAACTAAGCTTCATAAGTGAAAGAGAAATAAAATCCTTTAAAGACAAGCAGATGTTGAGAGATTTTGTCACCACCAGGCCTGCCCTAAAAGAGCTCCTGAAGGAAGCACTAAACATGGAAAGGAACAACCAGTACCAGCCACTGCAAAAACATGCCAAATTGTAAAGACAAATGAGGCTAGGAAGAAACTGCATCAACTAATGAGCAAAATAACCAGCTAACATCATAATGACAGGATCAAATTCACACATAACGATATTAACTTTAAATGTAAATGGGCTAAATGCCCCAATTAAAAGACACAGACTGGCAAATTGGATGAAGAGTCAAGACCCATCAGTGTGCTGTATTCAGGAAACCCATCTCATGTACAGAGACACACATAGGCTCAAAATAAAGGGATGGAGGAAGATCTACCAAGCAAATGGAAAACAAAAAAAGGCAGGGGTTGCAATCCTAGTCTCTGATAAAACAGACTTTAAACCAACAAAGATCAAAAGAGACAAAGAAGGCCATAACATAATGGTAAAGGGATCAATTCAACAAGAAGAGCTAACTATACTAAATATATATGCACCCAGTACAAGAGCACCTAGATTCACAAAGCAAGTCCCTAGAGACCTAGAAAGAGACTTAGACTCCCACACAATAATAATGGGAGACTTTAACACCCCACTGTCAACATTTGACAGATCAACGAGACAGAAAGTTAACAAGGATATCTAGGAATTGAACTCAGCTCTGCACCAAGTGGACCTAATAGACATCTACAGAACTCTCCACCCCAAATCAACAGAATATACATTCTTCTCAGCACCACACTGCACTTATTCCAAAATTGACCACATAGTTGGAAGTAAAGTTCTCCTCAGCAAATGTAAAAGAACAGAAATTATAACAAACTGTCTCTCAGACCACAGTGCAATCAAACTAGAACTCAGGATTAAGAAACTCACTCAAAACCATTCAACTACATGGAAACTGCACAACCTGCTCCTGAATGACTACTGGGTACATAACAAAATGAAGGCAGAAATAAAGATGTTCTTTGAAACCAATGAGAAAAAAGACACAACATTCCAGAATCTCTGGGACATATTTAAAGTAGTGTGTAGAGGGAAATTTATAGCACTAAATGCCCACAGGAGAAAGCAGGAAAGAAATAAAATTGACACCTGAACATCACAATTAAACGAACTAGAGAAGCAAGGGCAAACACATTCAAAAGCTAGCAGAAGGCAAGAAATAACTAAGATCACATCAGAACTGAAGGAGATAGAGACACAAAAAACCCTTCAAAAAATCAATGAATCCAGGAGCTGGTTTTTTGAAAAGATCAACAAAATTGATAAACCACTAGCAAGACTAATAAAGAAGAAAAGAGAGAAGAATCAAATAGATGCAATAAAAAATGATAAAGGGGATATCACCACCAATCCCACAGAAATACAAACTACCATCAGAGAATACTATAAACACCTCTACACAAATAAACTAGAAAATCTAGAAGAAATGGATAAATTCCTTGACACATAAACCCTCCCACAACTAAACTAGGAAGAAGCTGAATCTCTGAATAGACCAATAACAGGCTCTGAAATTGAGGCAGTAATTAATAGCTTACCGACCAAAAAAAGTCCAGGACCAGACGGATTCACAGCCAAATTCTACCAGAGGTACAAGGAGGAGCTGGTACCATTCCTTCTGAAACTATTCCAATCAATAGAAAGGGAGGGAATCCTCCCTAACTCATTTTATGAGGCCAGCATCATCCTGATACCAAAGCCTGGCAGAGACACAACCAAAAAAGAGAATTTTAGACCAGTATCCCTGATGAACATCGATGCAAAAATCCTCAATAAAATACTGGCAAACCGAATCCAAGCAGCACATCAAAAAGCTTATCCACCATGATCAAGTGGGCTTCATCCCTGGGATGCAAGGCTGGTTCAACATACCCAAAACAATAAACATAATCCAGCATATAAACCGAACCAATGACAAAAACCACATGATTATCTCAATAGATGCAGAAAAGGCCTTTGACAAAATTCAACAACCTTCATGCTAAAAACTCTCAATAAATCAGGTATTGATGGGATGTATCTCAAAATAATAAGAGCTATCTATGACAAACCCACAGCCAATATCATAATGAATGGGCAAAAACTGGAAGCATTCCCTTTGAAAACTGGCACAAGACAGGGATGTCCTCTCTCACCACTCCTATTCAACATAGTGTTGGAAGTTCTGACCAGGGCAATCAAGCAGGAGAAGGAAATAAAGGGTATTCAGTTAGGAAAAGAGGAAGTCAAATTGTCCCTGTTTGCAGATGACATGATTGCATATCTAGAAAATCCCATCGTCTCAGCCCAAAATCTCCTTAAGCTGATAGGCAACTTCAGCAAAGTCTCAGGATACAAAGTCAATGTGCAAAAATCACAAGCATTCTTATACACCAATAACAGACAGACAGCCAAATCATGAGTGAACTCCCATTCACAATTGCTTCAAAGAGAATAAAATACCTAGGAATCCAACTTACAAGGGACGTGAAGGACCTCTTCAAGGAGAACTACAAACCACTGCTCAATGAAATAAAAGACGATACAAACAAATGGAAGAACATTCCATGTTCATGGATAGGAAGAATTAATATTGTGAAAATGGCTATACTGCCTAAGGTAATTTATAGATTCAATGCCATCCCCATCAAGCTACCAATGACTTTCTTCACAGAATTGGAAAAAACTTTAAAGTTCATATGGAACCAAAAAAGAGCCCGCATTACCAAGTCAATCCTAAGCCAAAAGAACAAAGCTGGAGGCATCACGCTACCTGACTTCAAACTATACTACAAGGCTGCAGTAACCAAAACAGCATGGTACTGGTACCAAAACAGAGACATAGACCAATGGAACAGAACAGAGCCCTCAGAAATAATGCCATCTATCTACAACTATCTGATCTTTGACAAACCTGACAAAAACAAGTAATGGGGAAAGGATTCCCTATTTAATAAATGGTGCTGGGAAAACAGGCTAGCCATATGCAGAAAGCTGAAACTGGATCCCTTCCTTACACCTTATATAAAAATTAATTCAAGATGGATTAAAGACTTACCTGTTAGACCTAAAACCATAAAAACCCTAGAAGAAAACCTAGGCAATACCATTCAGGACATAGGCATGGGCAAGGACTTCATGTCTAAAACACCAAAAGCAATGGCAACAAAAGCCAAAATTGACAAATAGGATCTAATTAAACTAAAGAGCTTCTGCACAGCAAAAGAAACTACCATCAGAGTGAACAGGAAACCTACAGAATGGGAGAAAGTTGTTGCAATCTACTCATCTGACAAAGGGCTAATATCCAGAATCTACGATGAACTCAAACAAATTTACAAGAAAAAAACAACCCCATCAACAAGTGGGTGAAGGATATGAACAGACACTTCTCAAAAGAAGACATTTATGCAGCCAAAAGACACATGAAAATATGCTCATCATCACTGGCCATCAGAGAAATGCAAATCAAAACCACAATGAGATACCATCTCACACCAGTTAGAATGGCGATCATTAAAAAGTCAGGAAACAACAGGTGCTGGAGAGGATGTGGAGAAATAGGAAACTTTTACACTGTTGGTGGGACTGTAAAATAGTTCAACCATTGTGAAAGTCAGTGTGGCGATTCCTCAGGGATCTAGAACTAGAAATACCATTTGACCCAGCCATCTCATTACTGGGTATATACCGAAATGATTATAAATCATGCTACTATAAAGACACATGCACACGTATGTTTATTGCGGCACTATTCACAATAGCAAAGACTTGGAACCAACCCAAATGTCCAACAATGATAGACTGGATTAAGAAAATGTGGCACATATACACCATGGAATACTATGCAGCCATAAAAAATGATGAGTTCATGTCCTTTGAAGGGACATGGATGAAGCTGGAAACCATCATTCTGAGCAAACTATCGCAAGGACAAAAACCCAAACACCGCATGTTCTCACTCACAGGTGGGAATTGAATAATGAGAACACATGAACATGGGAAGGGGAACATCACACACCTGGGCCTGTTGTGGGGTGGGGGGAGGGGGGAGGGATAGCTAGGAGATATACCTAACGTAAATGACGAGTTGATGGGTGCAGCACACCAACATGGCACATGTATACATATGTAGCAAACCTGCACGTTGTGCACATGTACCCTAAAACTTAAAGTATAATTTTAAAAAAGTAAAGAAAAACAAACACTTATACACTGTTGTTGGGAGTGTAGATTACTTCAATCATTGTGGAAGACAGTGTGGTGACTCCTCAAAGACCTAGGGGCAGAAATACTATTGGACCCAACAATTCCATTACTGAGTATATATCCAAAGGAATATAAATTGTTCTACCAAAAAGAGACATGCACACGTATGTTCACTGCAGCATACTCACAATAGCAAATACATGGAATCAACCTAAATGCCCATCAATGATACACTGGATAAAGAAAATGTGGTACATATACACCATGGAATACTATGCAGCCATAAAAAGGAACAAAATCATGTCCTTTGGAGGGACATGGATAGAGTTGGAAGTCCTTATCCTCAGCAAACTAATGCAGGAACAGAAAACCAAACTCCGCATGTTCTCACTTATAAGTGGGGGCTGAATGATGAGAACACATGGACACAAGGAGGGTAACAACATACACTGGGGCCTGTAGGAAGGAGGTATTGGAGGAGGGATAGCATCAGGAAGAATAGTTAATGGATGCAGGGCTTAATACCTAGGTGATGGGATGATCTGTCCAGTAAACCAGTATGGCACATGTTTACCTGTGTAACAAACCTGCACAATGCCATACATGTATCCCTGAACTTAAAAGTTAAAGAAAAAACATAAAAAACAGTAATAAATAAAAAACATTTTAAAGGAACAAAAGTCCTTTGTCAAAAGGGTAGCAAAAGAGAAGGGGAAACATCAAACTGGGGCTGACCCTACTAGCAACCTCCCCAAAAGCCCCTTTCCCACCCTTCCTCTTTGCTGGCAGTCAGCTTCCCACTGGCACCTGTTCTCAGCCTCCACTGCAGGCAGGGTGGGCAGGGGGTCCAGGGGTGCCAGTGTAATATAAAACATGTATATTGGGATTGCCTCCCATTTTATCCTCCCTTACCAGGCATGAAAAGAATCCCTCCTACATCTGCTCTTAGATACTGAGGGTATGGACTTTATAACCATGAGAAGACTGAGGATATGGACTTTGTAACCATGAGGAGAGACATCACCAATAAGCAAAGGACGGCAGAGTGGAATGACAGCAAAGGCTGGTCTCTGAGGATATCACAAGCCATAAATCCACCCTGAGAGAACCTAGCTGCAGGCTTTTGTCAAAGGAGACTAACAGTAAAGCCGCTTATTTTGGCAGGTGTCATGTTACTTGACCAAAAAAATCTTTACTGAAACTTAGACTCAGAAATTTCACTTAAAGGCCAGCGTGGAAAACTATTTTAATATAATAGACCGAGAAAATAAATTATTTATTACAATTACCTCCTTTATAACTATGTAATTATCAAAATCCTCAAACAGTTGATATTTTAAGACTCCTGGTTCAGGATAAAAACTAAGCACACATTCATCTTCACTGGCTCCTGAAACCCCACAAAAAATGATTAAAACGTTTGAAAAGGTAACAAACTCTGAAAACTGCAAAGAAGGAAAGAGGGACAACTAGCCAGCAAGAGATTTCAACAAATTTCTGCTCCATGGAAAAAGGCTGGAAGCATGTTCTCCTATAAAGGGTGGAAGACATGACACAAGCCTAAGAGGGAGATAATCTGCCAGGCCGAAAACTCCAGGACTTGAGTCAGTAGACATAAAGGACTAAAGGTTAACTAAACTAAATCATAGAGGGACACATTATGAAATTCTGCAGATGAAAGACATGCACAGTGGCTGGGGTTTACTTTATACATTATCTAATATTATTGTGTTATATTGTGTAAATTAAATCATATGCACACATCTAAGCTTTGAAGAGGGAAATCAATGTTAAAGCAATCTAAGGTCTTTATATTAGCCAAGGGAAGAGTAATGATACTGATTAAGTTTAGATTTAGTTGGGGCTCTTTCTTTTAAAAGTCTATTTACAGAAAACCTGAGCCAGTTAGCTCCCTTTTCCCCTCTCTGCTCTCCCTCCTTACCAGGGGATTCTTCCCTAAAAACAAAAAAACAAACAAAAACAATTAACAAATGACCTGAAGAGAATCATGACTGCTAAAGAAGTTTCCCATACACCAGGGTTAGAGCTCACCCTATTCTGGCACTGGGGGCTCCTCAGACTAAAAGCTACTTCCCAGCCTCTGATAAGCCCTATCAACACACAGAATTTCATTCTTATTCAGGGGATGGTACTAGCAGGAAAGACCCCTCTGTATCTAACAGTAGAAAAGCCCATGAGAGCTCTCTGGAATAATCAACCTAGTCCCTCATTGTTCAATAAAAATAGATAAGCCAGACCTAATAAAGAAAACCGGCAACATGAAGATAAAATTTAAGAATAACCAAATATAAATTAATTAATTAACTAATTAAAAAGAATCTGAGCCCAGAGAAAGCAAAAACAATTCAGAGAACAGAAGAGAACTTAAGGAAAAAAAAAAAAACTTCCTAGTCATGGAAGTAGTAAGAAGGCAATCAATATGAAAACAGGAACATGACGCTATGAAAAAGAACAATTCGAGAAGAAGAGAAAACACTTGTAAATTAACAATATGACTGATGATGGCCAGGCACGGTGGCTCATGCCTGTAATCCCAGCACTTTGGGAGGCCATGATGGGTGGATCACCTGAGGTCAGGAGCTTGAGACCAGCCTGGCCAACACGGTGAAACCCCGTCTCTACTAAAAATACAAAAAATTAGCCGTGTGTGATGGCGTGAGCCTGTAATCCCAGCTACTCAGAAGGCTAAGGCAGGAGAATCGCTTGAACCCAGGAGGCAGAGGTTGCAGTGAGCCAAGATCGTGACAGAGACTCCATCTTAAAAAAACAAAAAACCAATATGACTGCTGAAATAAAACAATATGGCTGTTGAAATAGGTAATAAAGAAAAGTGTTAAAGTCAAGAGAATTGCCAGCATGGTAGCTCATGGTGGGGGAGGGGGGCATCCCTTGAGCCTGGGAGGCAGAAGGTACAGTGAGCCATGATTGTGCCACTGCATTACAGCCTGGACGACAGAGTGAGACCCCCCACTTCCCCCCAAAAAAAATCTCCCATACAAACAGACAAAAAACCAGAAATTATTAACAGGAAGTTACGGGATCTAGAGGATCAGTCCAGGATATTCGATACCTGACTCAAAGGTGTTTCAGGAAGAAACAGACAAATGGAATTAACGAAATAATCGTTTTGTAAAATAAAATCTCCCAGAGCTCATGAGACATGAGTTTTCAAACTGAAAAGACTCAGAGCATTGAGTAGATAAAAATGATACCTAAATGACATTTTCAGACATGCAAATGTCAAAGTGAGTTTTTAAAGGACAGTAACAATCTTCGTTTCATGCGCAGAGAAGACTATGGTTACTTGGGCTTAAAAATAATTATTGGGGCCAGGCGCGGTGGCTCACACCTATAATCCCAGCACTTTGGGAGGCCGAAGCAGGCAGCATGAGGTCAGGAGATTGAGACCATCCTGGCTAGCACGGTGAAACCCCGTCTCTACTAAAAATACAAAAAATTAGCTGGGCATGGTGGCACACACCTGTAATCCCAGCTACTCGGGAGGCTGAGGCAGAAGAATCACTTGAACCTGGGAGGCGGAGCTTGCAGTGAGCCGAGATCACACCACTGCACTCCAGCCTGGGCGACAGAGAGAGACTCCGTTTCAAAAAAATAAAACATAACAATTATTAGGCTGGGCACGGTGGCTCACACCTATAATCCCAGCACTTTGGGAAGCCAAGGCTGGGGGATTCCTTGAGGTCAGGAGTTCGAAACCAGCCTGGCCAACGTGATGAAATCCATCTCTACTCAAAATACAAAATTTAGCCAGGTGTGGTGGGGCACGACTGTAATCCCAGCTACTCAAGAGCCTGAGGCAGAAGAATGGCTTGAACCTGGGAGGTGGAGGTTGCAGTGAGCCGAGATTGTGCCACTGCACTCCAGCCTGGGCAACAGAGCGAGATTCAGTCTCAAAAAATAATAATAATTATGATTTTTAGTTTACTAACATAAAATTTAAAAACGTAGTTTTCCCTGGGCCTTCAAATTCAGGCTATAAATCTTATTCTGTTTTTAAATCTAGTAAAGCAAAAACAATAACCTTTGCTTTTCTTTCATTACTGTTAATTCAACTTGAACTAAACCCCTTAATCAATCAATCCTACTATTATAAATTAAATTCATTTGATATTTCAAAATTCATTTGTTTTGCCTTTAAGCACTCTGAATGCCTGACTTAAGTAAAACTTTTCCAAACAATTACAATTCACTTAAATTAATAGAATGAATCTCATGTTCTTTGGAATGTAATAAAATCTTTAAATATCTCAAAAACAAAGATTATCTTAATGATGTCCTAAACTTAATACAAATGTTATGAATTAATAGTCTAAATTTGATGTAGTTCATCACATCTATTTAAACTCTCCCAAGGATTTTTTTCTTTTAAGTAAAAACAAATACAAAACAAAAAACACCCACCTAGAAAACAGTGTTGTCTTCTCATGGGAGTTAAAATTAACATCCCAATGAAGTACTAATTGCTTATAGACAGAGGTTTCTGACCAGGTCACAGGATCTGGGCTACATAGGCCAAGGATTTAGGGTAATCCTGCCCAAGTCACCTACGTTTACATTAAGCAGTTTTTATAGTTGCTGTCACAACAGCAAGTCCACAACCATCAGGTTTAGCTTGGTTTCTTCTACATTCAACTTACAACACTATGTGATTCTTCCATTTGATTCCAAAGGACCAATCTCTATGCCTTAAATACTATGCATTGAAATGTAAGTGCGGTTCCTGTAAAGCTTATATAATTTAGCATACTTTACCTTTGATAAATATCTTGTCTTTTATTGGGTTCTAGAGCTTCTTTCACTTGGCTCTCAGAAAGCAAACCATCAACCTATGGAGACCATTTAAAATATCACATTGTTAAATACCATAATAGCCTTAGGAAAGAAAACTTCTTTTTTTATCCAATATTTTATAATGAACACTTTTAAACATACAACAAAGTTTTAAAAATTTTACAGTGAAAACCCATATGCCCACTACCTAGAAAAAACATTAACATTTTACTATACTTATTTGATCTATCCATCAACCCACCTTATGCCTTTCAAAGTAAGTTGCAGTTATCAATACATTTCTCCCTAAATAATGGACTATGGATGTCACTAACTAAAGTTTAATATAAAATATGCATATAGTGAAAGGCACAAATATGAGGCATACATTTGCTGAGTTTCGACAAATGCATACAACTGTGTAACCAAAATTCTTATCAAGATGTAGAAAACTACCATCACCCTAGTAAGTTCCCTCATGCCCTTGCCAGTAAATCCCCTCCTTATTCCTCCATAGACAAACCTGTTTTGATATTTTTCCAACATAAATTAGTTTTGCCTGTTCTTGAAATTTTATATAAATGGACTTACACAGTAAGCACTCTTGTGTAACCTTTCCACAAAGCATGTTTTTGAGATACTTCCATATTGTTGTGTGTACCATTAGTTCATTCCTTCTCATTACTGAGTGGTATCCATTGTATTGAATGTATCATGACTTTCTTTCTCTTGACTTAGTAGTTTAAGTTTACTAACACTATATGTAACTTCGTCAATATACTCTCCAAAAAGGCACATACTTCTTTGGTCTGTTTTCTATAGATTACGTAGAGAAGATAAAGTGGATGAAAAAAAGAGAAAATTCCACTAGTTTCTTCTCTACTCTTGCAATTTGGCATCCATCTGAGTGTTATTTACAAAATTCACACACCTAGTGATAGAGCCAGTCATCACAGGCCTGACCCAGAGGGGATGTTGATTACTTGTCCTACGGACATCGAATAGAAAATCTGTTCCATATTCAGCTTCAGGTGTCCTCTGTGAGGACAGGGAAGAATTAGCTAATACTATCAAAATAAACTTTCCAGATAGTCAAGGTATCAAAAGGCTCCAGGGCCAATATTTCTCCAGGGAGAATAATCTTTGCAAAAGTTTGTTTTAATAATCATTTTTATAGTTTCCTTCTAAAACTTTTCCTGGTTCTCCTAATGTCCCACTAAATTTAAAATTAACTCATCATGACTAATCATCAGAGAAAGGCAAATTAAAACTACAATGAGGTACCATCTCACACTGGTCAAAATGGCTATTATTAAAAAATCAAGAAATGACAGATTCTGGTGAGGCTGACAAGAAAAAAGTACACATATACACTGTTGGTGGGAATGAAAATTAGTTCAGCCACTGTGGAAAGCAGTTTGGAGATTTCCGAAACAACTTAAAACAGAACTACCATTTGACCCAGCAATCCCATTTCTGTGTATATACCCCCCCCCAAAAAAATGATTCTACCAAAATGTCACATGCATGTGTATGTTCCCTACAGCACTATTCATAGCTATTCATAACAATAGCAAAGACATGGAATCAACATAGATGCCCACCAATGGTGGACTGGATAAAGAAAATGTGGTACATGTACACCATGAAATAATATGCAACCATAAAAAAGAATGAAATCATGTCCTTTGCAGCAACATGGATGGAGCTGGAGGCCATTGTCCTAAGTGAATTAGCATAGGAACAGAAAACCAAATACCATATGTTCTCACTCGTTCAGTACACATGGACATAAAGATGGGAGCAATGGACACTGGTAACTGCTGGGGGTGGGGAGGAGGAAGAAGAATGAAGACTGAAAGGCTCCCTATTGGGTACTATGTGCACTGCTTGTGTGATAAGCTCATCTGTACCCCAAACCTCAGCATAACACAGTGTCCCCATGTGACAGACCTGCACATGTACCCCCGAATCTAAAATAAAAGTTGAAATTTAAAAATAAGACACAGAACCATATTAAGATCCACCGAAGTTCAGCATAAGTCAATGCCAGAAGAGTATTTTTTTATTTTATTTATTTAAGTAAATTACTTATTTAAATTTTTTATTTCTGCCAGGAGAGTATTTAGCTTTTGTTGCACCACTGTGATTCCAATACACAGTCACCTAAATATTTACCTTCCAAATCCTTTTTACTTTAAACAAGAGAACAAAAATGGATAAAATATGAGCATCAGTGAATCTCTTACCGGCCTAAGATTATAAAATAATTTTACTCAGTGGAAAAATACTTGGTAATAGATCACATGAAAAAAAGTTAAAATAAAGTAAAATTAAAATGTCAGAAAATAAACCCACTGGTTGCTATTTACTTTTTTCTTATTTTTAATAAGAACTCAGTGTATTTTTAAAAAGTTTTTTTTTTTTTTTTTTTTTTGAGACCAAATCTTGCTATGTTGCCCAGGCTAGTCTCGAACACCTGGGCTCAGGTGATCCTCCTGTCTCAGCCTGCCAAGTAGCTGGTACTACTAGCATGAGCCACCACACCTGGCCTAAAATTTTTTATAAATATGAAAAAGAATAAAGAAAATCATAATAATCATCAGCATCCTGTCACAGAGAAATACCATATTAGCCTGTTCCCTTCTATGCTGTTCTGTGTATATTATATAAGTAACAATGTGATGAATACTTTTATACATCAATCTCTGTCCTACTTTCTCATTATTACATATAGCAGATCCCTGGAAATGTAATTTTTGAGCCTAGGTGCCTACACATATATTACACCTTGTCAAGCTGCTTTCCTGAAATGCTGTACAAGCACCTTATACACGGGAGCAGTGAATGTGCCTGCTTCATCACACCTTCCTCAAGACTGAGTGTTGGGATTTTTAAAATTTTTGTGATACTTTATGTGCTTTGCAATTACTTGAGTATCTTTGAAGTTAACATTCCTCATATGTTTATGAGTTACTTGTATTTCCTCTCTCGTTCACCTCCTTTGCTCATTTATCAGATCTTAATGTTCTTGCATATTAAGACTATTCCTTGACACTTATTTCGCTTGAGTTCACGGAGGCAATAATAATCTCCACTTGAGGAAGGCTCAAAGGAAATGGGCTTGGAAAGTGGAGGAGAGGAGCTAGGCTCAGAGTTGGGTTGGAAATGGTTACACCACTAAGTTTAGATTGGGAGATGAGGTGGGTTAGTGAGTTGTTAGGGTAGGAGGTTGAGACGTTAGGTGGGAGTGAGGGTCGGAGGAGGGGGCGCTTAGTTGATGGTCACCAATTTTGGGAGGTTTCGCCTTTGGCTGGGGGTTGAGTTGGGATCAGGAGGGGTTTAAATCGGGGTTGGGTGCTGGAATGTTACGGGGTAAGGGGACGTTACAACCTGGGAAGGTAAGTTGATTGGGGGCAAGCTCCCAGGATTAGGTGGGTTCACGGTGGGAAGGCGCAGTGCGCGCAACTGCGTCCGCCTGTCGCCCGCCCCAGGGCCCTCTGCACAGCCTGACCATACCTGTTGCTTCAGCTCCTGATTGCGGCGCCGCAGGGCCTGGAGAGGATCTCGCTGTCGTCTCGCCAGCATCTCTCTCGCTGCGGTGCCCTGATTGCTCCAGTTGCCAGGGAAACCAAGCGGCGGCGCCAGAGGGTGACGCCATCGATGTGCGTCCGCCTCCCACCCCGCCCCGCCCGGGCTGGTCCCGGGAAGGGTCAAAATGTTCTCTTGCGGTGGTCATCCCACGCCACCAGGCAGGTCACAGCCGGGGGAGTCGTTTTTCCTCGCCAATTCCTAAGGATAGGGGAACGTCCCCCGGCGCCTGAAACTACATTCCCCACAGTACATCAGTAATAACACCACCTTGTTGCTGGGATACCTGTTTTATGGCATTTGCTTTCTGATACCAATTTTGTAAGCTAATGTTAAGATACAATTTTAGCATCTTAAATTCTTTCATTAACTGCAAGGATAGCTTTCCTATGGAATATATGGTTCTGTTCCATACTCTCACTTCGAAAGGCAGTTTTTAATTCTTTGCCATTTAGGCTACTGAAATTTCATTTCATTCTAATATTGCACGTTGTCAATTCTGAATTCTGTAAGGATGGTAATTGTTCTACAGCAAATCTATGAGCAAATTATTAGTTCTCATTATGATTCCCAGTTTACATCAACTCTCAGGAAGGTTGTCATGTTTCCCCCATATGGGACTGCATCCCATGAATCCAATTCCAAAACTCCACTACACCAAAATTGGACTTGAATAAGAATGATGATGCTTGGGGCTCACCTTCCAAATGATGGACCCCATTAATATAAATGAATGGTCTTCAGAACAACCACAGGCCAGGCTGAACCATTATTTATGTACTTTTTTCTTCAAGTATAATACCTACAGAGAAAAGTGTACAGACTTTGCTCTGAAAACCCTCCACCCCATAACAGCACCCAGATTATGAAACAGAACATTATCTGCCTACTAACAGTCTTCCTGTCTTTCTAGTCCCTGCCTACCCCCACCCCCAACCTCTCAACCCTCTCACTTCTCCACCACACACCAAAGGTGAACAATATCCTAACTTATAAGAGCACAAACTTGTGTTGCCTTTTTTTGTACTATACAATGAAATTATGCACTGTGTGGTGGCTTCTCCTGTTCTTTAAATATCACATTTGTGAGATGCATCTATGCTGTGTGTGGCTGTAGTCTGTTCATTCTCACTGCTGATATTTCACATATGATATACCATAACATACTCATTGATTCTACTGTTGCTGGGTAAGTGGGCAGTTTCCAGCTTAGGGCTAGTATAAATAGTGCTGCTAAGAACATAATGGTGCAAGTATTCTGGCAAACACATACCACTGCTGAGTCACAGGGCATGTTATACATCAGCTTTAGTAGATACTACTACCTGGTTTCCCAAAATGGTTGTACTAATTTACACTCTATCAGCAGTGTATGAGTTTTTGTTCTTTATGTCCTTGGCAAGATTTGGTATTGTCTGTTTTGTTGTAATTCATGTCTTATTTTGAATTAATTTCTCTATTATGGCTCATGATAATTAGTTCACTTAAATAGCCACACATAGGATTTCCATTAAAAATCTTTACAACAAATGAGAAAATGCTATAGAATATTTCTAAGTGAATTATTAAATCAATAATTCAGGTGAGTGCTTGCTTCGGCAGCACATATACTAAAATTGGAACGATAGAGAGAAGATTAGCATGGCCCCTGTGCAAGGATGACACGCAAATTCGTGAAGCGTTCCATATTTTTGCACATATACACCATGGACTACTATGCAGCCATAAAAAATGATGAGTTCATGTCCTTTGTAGGGACGTGGATGAAACTGGAAATCATCATTCTCAGTAAACTATCACAAGGACAAAAAACCAAACACCGCATGTTCTCACTCATAGGTGGGAATTGAACAATGAGAACACATGGACACAGGAAGGGGAACATCACACTCTGGGGACTGTTGTGGGGTGGGGGGAGGGGGGAGGGATAGCATTAGGAGATACACCTAATGCTAAATGACGAGTTAATGGGTGCAGCACACCAACATGGCACATGGATACATATGTAACAAACCTGCACATTGTGCACATGTACCCTAAAACTTAAAGTATAATAATAATAAAAAAATTATAATTACAGGTGATGAGATGAGCAAAACGAAAAAAATTGCTCTAAAATACAGCTATTACTTAGGAAATTCTCAGTCTATAAATAAATTAGAAAAAATTATTCTGTATCTACTTATTTATAGGGATTTCCATATTTTAAATGGAAAAGTTAATAGCATCATGGATACAGTTTAATTCTGTTGGTAAAAATAAACTAATAAACCCCCCGAAATATGTGTGAATATATGAACAACAATAAGGAAAGGTGCAAAAAAGTGTATTACTCATTCACCTCAGGTATGAAGATGTTTGACTTTATACATTTTTGCACCATATTGTTTCAGTTACAAGTATTCATTACTTGCGATTCCTAGATCAGCATCAAACACCTGGGACCTTGTTAGAAATGCACATTTTCAGGCCCCACCACAGTCCTAGCAGAATCAGAATCTGTATTTTAACAATACTCCAGTGTTTCATGTGCACATTCAAGTTTGAGAAGTACCACTGAGGTATTCAGTGTGCTATAAATGATATGATTACTCAGCTAATGATTTTTCACTAATAACTGTAATATTCAGGACAGTCACATTAATACTAGTCATTACTCCTCTGTAGTTATACCTTGATGCCATTATAAAAAACAACATAGCATAAAACAAGAGAGATCTGCAGTGAGGTAGCCAAAAGAAACTAAAGCAAACCATGGCCAATGTTTCTCCTGAGAGCAAGCTACTTCATAAAACTCATCATGATTTCTATCAGTGTGTTAAAACGAGTAACAATTTTGAATTGCTTCCTCACAGGCAATACTGAAAAAGAATTTAACAGCTTCCAAGAGACTCATAATGTAGACAGAACCAGTGGAACAAGACGACTTGGAATCAATAAAAAGATTATAGCAAAGAGAATACAGAAGTGTGCAGTTTTAGGGCCTTAAAAGAAAATTCAGGCTGGGTACGGTGGCTCATGCCTGTAATCCCAACACTTTGGGGAGTCAAGGTGGGTGGATCACCTGAGGTCAGGAGTTCGAGACCAGCCTGGCCAACATGGCAAAACCCTGTCTCTACTAAAAATACAAAAATTAGCCAAGTGTGGTGGCACATGCCTGTAATCCCAGCTACTCAGGAGGCTGAGGCAGGAGAATCACTTGAACCTGGGAGGTGAAGGCTCCAGTGAGCGGAGATCACACCAGTGCACTCCAGCCTGGGCAACAGAGTGAGACTGTGTCTCAAAAAAAAAGAAAAGAAAAGAAAATCCACCTCATATAAAAATGACAAATATATACCTTGGTGCAAGGCACTGTTTAGGCCTGTGGTACAAAATGTTTAACACTACTCTCAAAGAGCTTCCAAGCTACCGTAATAGACTAGAAACATGAAAACTGTACCAACCACTTACCACAGAAGTGCTACCTGGTGTACAGAATAACCTGCCAAATGAACAGCTTATGATTAAATACACTGAGTTCTACAGTAAGGTCATGCATTGAATATGTCCACTAGACAGCTGAAAGAGTGAAGCTGGAATTGAAGGAAAGGACCAGAGGGAAGGGGCTGTGCTTGGATATGCTAGTTAAGCCAAGAGAATGGCTAGGGTAATCACAGGAGAGCACAGAGCAGAGAACCAAGGTGAAAGTTTGAGGAACTTGAGAAAGGCTGCAATAGTAGCAGTTTGGAAACTCAATAAACTTTTGTATTAGAGAAGCAAGGGGAGGAGAATTTCAAGGGACAAAGTGGCCTCATCAAATACCCCCAAGGTAAAATGTGAGGATTCAGAAAGAGACGTAGATATTAATGTTTCTGGAAGGTGCAGAGGGCAGATCACAGCAGACCAATGGGCAAAATATTTGGAAAGAAAATATTGGCAAATGATAGCATCAACTAAAATAAATTTTAAGTCAAAATCTGTGCATTCATTAGCCAGGTATGGTGGCAGGCACCTGTAATCCCAGCTACTCGGGGAGGCTGAGGCACAAGAATCGCTTGAACCCAGGAGGCAGAGGTTGCAGTGAGCCAACATCACACCACTGCACTCCAGCCTGGGGGACAGAGTGAGACTCCGTCTCAAAAAAAAAAAAAAAAAAAAAGAAAATGTGCGTTTGTAAATAGGAAGCAGGGAGAGACTGCAGACACAAGAAAGAGATGATGTACTGGAGAACAAGGAAGGTCCTGAGGGAGATGCAGAATTCTGCAGAGTCCAAAGAGGAGACAGCCTTGGAAAGCGCCAGTGTGTCTTCTCTCCTGGTAAAGGAAACCTAATGAGGCAGAGCTTCAAAAACAGTAGTTTTCAACCTCAGCTGACCATCACAATCACCTGAAGAACTAAAAATTCTAATACCCAGGCCATATTCCAAATGACAGGAATCAAAATGTCTCGACAGTGGCATGCAAGAATTAGTATTTTTAAAGCTCCTTAGATGATTATAATGTGTAGCCCTGTTGAAAACTACTGCTCTAGACAAAACTATCGAGAAAGACGAAGGAATTCCCAGCTAATGGCCTTTATCTTCTCATATGGTTGATCTACTAGGAATGAAAGGCATCAAGAAAACTGGGAGTTTAAGGAACTCAGGTGCTAAGAAATGAGACAGATGCAGTCACAATAGAACCAATTTGTAGTGAGCCAAGTGAGAAAGGTGAAGTCTTTCTCTAAAGTTCAGCGGCTCAAAAGAGCAAAAGCAGTGAAGGTAAATATACAAGCAGGGATGGAGTCTAATCTGATCAGGGAGCCCCGGATGACTCATGAGGATGGAGTCTAATCTGACCAGGGAGCCCAGGATGACTTACGAGGTTAACTGGAAGAGTAAGGCAACTAATAGTCTCCAGAGCGGGCAGTTCTATAGGAGATGTAGAGGATGTAAGCTGTCCTAATGAGGTGGGGTTACCCCGAGACTAAACAGACCAAGTATAATATAACAAAGTCCAGGCCTGTTGATGATAAGGTCCAGAGTATGGCTGAAGCAATGTGGAGTAGAACAGGTGGTCTGGGAAGCCCATATTGGGGGAGAAAAGGAGGCAGGGTAGGATAGTAAAAGTGGGCCAAGACATGTAGATGTCATGACTAAATGGCAGTGAAAAATGGAGGTGGGGGAATATAGATTCAAGGAGTCAAGTGTGTCATTTCCAAGTTATGACTGGCACTGACTCCTGGCTCCCAACTTTCCATTTCCAGTTTTGGCTAACATAGGAAAAGTGCTATCTCCATAGTATTTTCGGGGGGGAAAAAAACTACCACATTTAAGTAAGGCAAAGGTAGAAAAAGTGACGTAACGTCAAAGGTAGTTGCCCACTACAGAAGTGAGGAGTACAGTCACAGTGTAAAAAGGTAGTAAGCAGACAACTAGAAAATTAGGAGCGGCAGAGTGGCTAAAAATCCCATAATGATATGGACAGGACTTGGAAGTAGCACATGCCCAGAGGCAGGGTTACCTAGAGCAGAGACGGGAGAGGGGCATGACTGTGTGAGGGTGCTGTACGTAAGTAATGAGAAAGAATCAACTTGGAAGGACCAGGTCCACCAGGAACATGGCACAAGAATGGGTCCAAACAGGCAGAACTAGGCCAGTCACAATCCAGATGCTTAACCAGGCACATTCCAACAGTTTGGGGGTAACATGTCCCTCAAGAAATCTACGTTGTCTCAAAGAGTCTCAACTCTTGGAGGCTCAGTTAGGGGCGGACACTAGGAAGCTTCAGCAAACTGCGGCCCAGATGGGACTGAGCTCCAAGAACCATTTCAGTCCTTGAGTACTACATTCACAGAATGAAAACAAAGTTGGAAGTAGTAAGGCATAATAGCCCCACTAAAATGGGGGGAGCGTGGGGGGTGCTTCATGTGGAAACAACTTTCCGATGTTAACATGAGGTTGAGACACGAAATTAATCTTTGTAGGAATGAGCAAGGGTGGTGTTCTAGAAACACTCATTGCAAATCAAAGGAACCAGGCACTCACTCTTGATTTTTAGATATAGGTAGGATTTATCACTAAGCTCTGTTCAGGAGGGTTTCTCCTTCACGTGTATTCCATAATGACACATAAAAGAGATTTTGCCAACAAAAACTTATACACTGGCCAGGCACAGTGGCTCATGCCTGTAATCCCAGCACTTTTGGAGGCCAAGGTGGGTGGATCACCTGAGGTCAGGAGTTCAAGACCAGCCTGACCAACATGATGAAACCCCATCTCTACTAAAAATACAAAAACTAGCCAGACATGGTGGCGCATGCCTGTAGTCCCAGCTACTTGGGAGGCTGAGGCAGGAGAATTGCCTGAACTGAGGAGGCGGAGGTTACAGTGAGCCAAGATTGTGCCATTGCACTCCAGCCTGGGCAACATGAAATGCTGTCTCAAAAAAAAAAAAGGAAAAGAAAAAGAAAAGAAAAAAACTTATACTCTGTACTTGGAACACACTGTTTTGTTTTGGGTTGAGACAGGGTCTCGCTCTGTCATCCAGGCTGGAGTGCAGTGGTGAGATCACAGCTCACTGCAACCTTAACCTCCTAGGCTCAGGTGATCCTCCTGCCTCAGCCTCTGGTTTACAAATTAGCTGGACTCACAGGTGTGTGCCACCACGGCCAGCTAATTTGTAAGTTATTTGTAGAGACTGGGTCTCCCCATGTTGCCCTGGCTGGTCTCCAACTCCTGGGCTCAAGTGGTCCTCCCACCTCAGCCTCCTAAAGTGCTGGGATTATAGGCCTGAGCAGGGCCAAGGAATACACTGTTACTCTTGGAAATTCAAAGGTCTTACATATAGCACCCTTACCTCAGTTATGTTTACACAGTCCCTTGCTTTCCAACAAGTTCAGTAAAAGAACCCATAATGGTCCCACAGCCAAGTCTGCTTTGTGCCTGTACCAAAGAAGGGGCACGTGTTACATAATACGTCTGCTCAAAAACACTAGTAAGTCAGTTTTGAAAATGCAGAACTCTTGATGCACTAAATTGCATGAAAAACATGACACTTCCCCTTATGAAAAAATAAAAGTTCAAAGATGTTTAATTTTTTTATTTTAAAAATAAAATTGATTCATAAAGTGCAAGAAGTCATTTCTTTCCAGTAGTCTATATGCATCTTCAACAAGCTGTTAGAAACAGAAAAGAGAAAAAAATTAGAAATACACAATCTGTAACTTCAAACTGTACTGTGGTATTAAACCATGAACCATAAGATCTGATGTTACGACAAGAAAACTGAAGTTCTGAAAATTAATCATGCACAGCTCTCCTGAAGCTAAGACTGGATGCGAGGTTCCTGACTTCCAGGCCACTGCTCTTTCCACTTTACCAGGCTGCCAACAACCTAAGAATTCAGTATGGAGTTTACAATCTCCAAGTTGAAGATGTGCTAACAAGGATGTTACTGAAAAGAACTGGGGGTGGCAAGATCACCTCCCCGGTTCCTTTTTTCTTTTGTTCTTTCCAGTATTTTCTATACTGATGTTTAATGTTGTCAGGATGAACGACAACATAGCACGTTGGTAAGACATTCTCATTAAACACCCAGTGAACTAAACCAAGACACCGAAGAGCAAGTTATCACGGAAGACAAAACTTCCACCTTCTGGTGTCTGTGGGAACAAGTCCTATCTTCTGCGACCTAGCCAGAGTTGATCCTAAGATATCCGCCCGACCCCAAAGTCTCCCTTTGCAATGTCACTATGTGTACTGCTCACCAACACTCCAGGAAGAGCCGGCCATGGCAGGCGGGGACTGCGTGGCAAGCCTGGTTCTGGCCGCCGCCGGACCGCAGCTCCGGCGCGGACATGGCAAGGTGGCCATGCGGGGAATCGAATGGGCCGGAAGGCGCGGAGTCTCAGGCCAGGTCCAGCTTCTTCTGCGTCGCCGCCAGCTTGTCCTGCAGCCTCCGTTTCCTCCAGTCCAAGTAGCGCCTCCGCAGTCGGTTCGCCTGCCAGCCCAGGAGTATTCCAGAAGCGAAGGCTACTAGCACTGACAACTGCAGCGTCCTCTCCGACACATCCGCCATGGCTGCCTCCGGCGTGCAGCGCGGTCTACGGCGCGGCGGCGGGGTCAAAAGGCGCCGCGCGTTCAGGGGTGGGGTGTGGGGCAAAAATGAAGCCAAGGCGGCGAGGGCCGCCCCGCGCAGCCGGCGAGGCGTTGGTTCGCTGGAAACTCACCAATAGTCCCAACTGTCTCCCCTTCAACTGAAGACTTTCCCAGCCTTTGGACGACCCCACCTTCCCTTTTCCTGAACCCCCACAACATTTCTTGTTGATGCCTTACATCATTAGCTAACATTGGGGGCGTATCCTGCTAACCCGACTGTAAGCTCTTCACCGCTCTGTATTTTCTCCCAGCAATAGAATGGGAGTGACTTGCGTAACTTTAAATTTTCTGGTAACCTGTTTTTTAAAACATAAAAACAAAAACATGGAATTGTTTTTAATAATGTATTTACTTATCCCAACATATACGGGATGTTATCATTTCAACATGTAACTCGTTTTTAAATTATTAAGGAGATGCTTTGTTTTTTTTCATACCAAGTCTTTGAAAACTGGTCTGTATTTTACAGCGAAAAGCACATCTCAATTTGAACACTGAATTTTCAATGGAGATACTTATCAGTGTCTAGATTTCATAAAATGTACAGCTGAAAAAGTAGATTCATATACCCAAGCTGTTCTAAAAACACAAACATTTTTCCAATAACCGAATGGAGTACCAATTTTTAGATTAAATTTAAATTCATTAAAATTTTTTAAAAATTAAAAACTCAGTTCTTCAGTCACACTAGCCATATACAGGACCAGTGGCTACCATATTGGACAACCCAGGTCTGGGGGCTATGCTGTACCAGAACTAACATGGGGTCAAAATTGTTGGGATAGGAAACAAACAAACACATTTCTAATGATGAAAGTCATTTTGACACCCCCGCCCCCACCACGACTTCCACCTCCTGGTGTTCAGGCCTTTGTGTAATCCCCTCCCCTTGAGTGTGGGTGTGACCTGTGACTTGCTTCTAACTAATATATAATAAAGCAAAGGGGATGAGGATGTCACTCCTGTGATTACTACGTATATTAATCTGTTCTCACACTGCTAATAAAGACATACATAAGACTGAGTTTATAAAGGAAAGAAGTTTAATTGACTCACAGTTCCACATGGCTGGGGAGGCCTCACAATAATGGCAGAAGGCAAAGACACATCTTACGTGGCAGCAGGCAAGAGAACCCGTGCAGGGCAACTTCCCTTTATAAAACCATCAGATCTCATGAGACATATTCACTATCACGAGAACAGCATGGGAAGGACCTACCCTCATGATTCAGTTACCTCCCACTAGGTCCCTCCCATGACGTGGGAATTATGGGAGCTACAATTCAAGGTTTGGGTGGGGACACAGCCAAAACATGTCACTGTGTATATACAATTTTTTAGCAAGTTAAAGACTCTCCTGTGGCTTGATGAAGTGGACATGCTGGAGAAGCTCACAGAACAAAGAACTGCAGTGGCCTCTAGGAAAAGCCTCCAGCCAACAGCCAGCAAAAATCTGGAACCCTCAGTCCCAAAACCACAAGGAAATGGACTCTGCCAACAACCTGAATGAGCTTGGAAGCAGATTCTTCCCCATTTGAGCCTCCAGATGAAAACACAGCCTTACACATTGATTGCAGTCTTGTGAGATTATAACAGAGGACCCAGCTTAATTGTGCTTGGATTCCTGATCCATGGAAAATGTGAGATAATAAATGTGTATTGTTTTAAGTGACTACATTTGTGGTAATCTATTACATGGTGTAAGATATGGGACAAAACAGAGTGTTTTTCCCACTTTAACTCTCAATACAGACCACCTGTGGTGACTAAACGATATATTCAATACTCTGACACCAGAGTTGGGGTGAGGGAGACCTTTTTCCTATACACCAATAAATTCTGCAGCAGACAACAACTGGATGTCCTCTAATTCAATTTAATTTTGACACTTACCTACCTGGATATAGCATCAGGTTCCATAGGTTGAGGGCTCAGTCCCACAAGACTTCTTCCTACTTCCAATGCCAGTCACAAATAGTAGGTTGTCACCTATACCTCTGAAGAACTGGCTATAAATCAGGAATTCCAACAACCCCCTCCTTAGGTTTGATTAATTTTCTAGAGCAGCTCACAGAACTCAGAAAAACACTTTACTTACTTTTACCCACTTATTATAAAGGATATTACAAATGATACAGTTAAACAGTCAGGTGGAAGAGATGGATAGCATAAGGTATATAGGAAAGGGTATGGAGCTTCCATACCCTGTTTAGGACCACCATCCTCCAGGAACTTCCACATGTTTAGCTATCCAGAAGCTCAATCAAACCCAATCCTTTTGGTTTTTAAGGAAGCTTCATTACATAGGCATAACTGATTACATCATTGGCCATTGGTGATCAAATTAACCTTCAGGCCCCTTCTCCTCCCTGGAAGCTGGGGAGTAGGGCTGAAAGTCTAATCATGCCCTGGCATTTCCTGTGGCCAGTCCCTGTCCTAGGGACCTGCAGTCATCTCATTAGCATACAAAAGGCATTCTTATCAATCACTTGAGATTCCAAGGATTTTAGGAGCTGTATGCTAGGAAACAGGAAAGAAAACCACACACACACACACACACACACACATATATATTCACAATATCACACACAGTAATAGAAATGAATAAAGCCCTGAAAGGAAGGTCAGCAAGTGGAGCCTGAACTCAGCCTCTCTGCAGACATCAGCAAATGGACTTTCCTACTTGAGGCAAAACGTGTCTTAGGAGGGAGATGATAAGGACAGTGTTGGGTCCAATGTGAATTCACATCTGCCACACTTAATGTTCATTTACTCAACAAATATTTATTGAATGCTGCAGTAGGCATTGGGAATGTAAAGGTGAATACAACACAAGGTCTGCCCTTAGCTTAGCACAAAGTAGAAGAGGTAGAAAAAAAATTTATGACACAGTGTGATGAGTTGGAATATATGTGTATGTACGTTGCTTAGACTTAAGAAAAAAATCCTCATCATTGTAGTTTGTGAAAGCAAAACAAAACAAAACCCTTAGAGACATTCTTTCTCTTAAAATCCATCCAATCTCTCAGCCAATCCTGTTGGTTCTATTTTTAAAACATAGCCAGAATGAAATCGCTTCTTACCACTCTACTGCTACCAACAGGTCCAAGCTGCCATCGCTTCTTTTCTGAGTGATTGCAATAGCCCTATCAGGTTTCCATGCTTCTATATCTGTCCACCACATTCTCTTCTCAATACAGCAGCCAGAATGGGCCTTTGAAATCAGAAAAAGTTGAATCATGTCACTTGTGAAAGTTGATCATACCATTTGGGTCATTCTTGTCATACCCAATTAAAATAGATTTGAGAGGGCAGAGGGTAGGGCACTCAGGACACAAAACATTGCTCCAAGAATGTAATTCTCTGCAAGCCTGGCTGCTGAAACTACCTGCTATAACCTGAAACCAGTCTTACCTATAGCTACTAAAACAATCTCCTCAAACTCTAAGAATAGTTTAACCCATTGCTGTCACTTACCAATCAAAACTTGTCAGCTCCTCAAAACCTTACTAGTGCCAATGAACTTCCTGAGAGCAAAACATAACATTTCTCTTTTTACAATGAAACCTCTAAGCTTCTCTTTGTTCTGCAGACATACCGAAGACCATTCAGTCTGCATGTATGTCCCAAGTTGCAATTCTTTCTTTCCAAATAAGATTTCCAAATTTCAGAGATTTGTCTCCATGTTTTGACTTTGACACACTCTTCTGCTAGAACTCTGCAGTGGCCAAAGCCCCTGTGGTCATCCCAAGTGTTCTGCAAACCTGTTTCCCTTCCACCCCTGAAGCTGTCACTTGCTCACTGTGTCTTGAACTCACCAGGCATGGTTCTGCGTAATAGCATTTGCATGTGTGGTCTTCCTGCTTGGCAGGCTCTTCCCCAGATACTTGCATGAGTAACTTCCTCACCTCCTTTAAGTTCGTGCCAAATGTCACCTTCTCAATGAAGCCTACTCAACTATTTAAAAATCACAAACTCAACCATCTCCCACTCAGGCACTCCTGATCCCCATGACCCTGTTCTGTTCTCCTCCAGAACTTACTGCCTTCAACACTTATTATACTCACTGTTTACTACCTGTTTCCCATTCTAGAATGTAAGCTGATCCAGGGCAGGGATTTTTGTCTCCATTGTATACTGGTGAATCCCAAGTGCCTAGAACAAGGACTATCATATAACAAACACTCAGTAAATATTTGGTGTTGATGACAGTGGAGAGTGGTCAGGGAAGGCTTCTGAGTGGATAGCTGAAATGTATCTTGAAAGATAAGTCACAAATTGAGAAGAGACCAAATTTCTCTGTGTCTCACTTGACTCATTTGTAAAACAAGGAGTTTAGTGTTACTCAACAGCTCTAAGACATTTTAAAGAGCCACTTTTGGCAGCCTCAAGTTGCATACTTGGGCCACTGGTGTTACTGCAAATTTGAACCTCACTTGGAATTCTGGCCTCATCCCTGAGATGTCTTTAGACTAAAAATAAGCTAGATCATGTATACCAGAGTCTTGAGTATGGGAAAACCTTAGACACACAGAACTGGAAGAGACTATAGACATGACTTTGTTGAAGCAGAAGGAAACTCTGGCCACTGGGGAGAATACAGCTGCTGGGGAGAAGGCAGGGACGTAAATGTTAAAATCCCTCTTAAAGAGCCACTGTGTCCCCAGCTTGCCACTTTGTGTTTTTCCCCTGAGTGAATTGTTTCAATGGAGCATTTTAGTGGACTTCACAATGGTAAACCAGCTTTGAGGTAATGCTTAAATTTGGATTAACAGGCTGAATAGTCAAGCATAGTAAGTTAATTGATCGCAAGAATGCCTTTTGAAAGATACATTAGCTGCTACTGTTGAGTTTGCTGTTTGAAGGACTTGCCAAGGGGAAAGATTTTACCATTTGTAGTGTTAGATCTTTATTGATTGTAAATAAGTTCATTTAAAGTGTATAAAAGAAATCAGTTTCCTCTGCAACTCCCAGACCATAAACAACAAAATGATCACTTTATACTTTAAATTTAGCCCCCATAAAAGGTATAGCTTTGCCATGGCTAAAATGGAGCACTCACCTCAATAAATCCTTGAGTTCTGGCCCTAAAGACTCTCACTGGGCCTGTTCCACCTGAGACACAAGCAGAGAGCCCAGTGTCTTGGGGGTCTAATCACCAGGTCCTTTGTCTCCCATTCTCTTCCTCTGAGCTGTTGTGAATGGAAGGGAAATCCCTGTAGGGTTGGGTGATATGCTCAAGTTCTTCACCTGCCCCCACAAGTACCAGCAAACACACACCCCACTGTCAGGCCTCTGAGCCTAAGCCAAGCCATCGCATCTTTTGTGACTTGCACGTATATACGCCTAGATGGCCTGAAGTAACTGAAGAATCACAAAAGAAGTGAAGATACTTTGCCTCACCTTAACTGATGACATTCTACTACAAAAGAAGTGAAAATGGCTAGTCCTTGTCTTAAGTGATGACATTACTTTGTGAAAGTCTTTTTCCTGGCTTATCCTGGCTTAAAAAGCTCCTCTACTGAGCACCTTGTGACTTTTACTCCTGCCAGCCAGAGAACAACCTCTTTGACTGTAATTTTCCTTTACTTACTTAAATCTTATAAAACTGCCTCACCTTTATCTCTTTTCGCTGACTCCTTTTTCAGACTCAGCCTACCTGCACCTAGGTAATTAAAAGCTTTATTGCTCACACAAAACCTGTTTAGTGGTCTCTTCACACGGACGCACATAAAATTTGGTGCCATGACTCGGATCGAAGGACCTCCCTTAGAAGATCAATCCCCTGTCCTCCTGCTCTTTGCTCTGTGAAAAAGATCCACCTGCGACTTCAAGTCCTCAGACCCACCAGCCCAAGGAACATCTCAGCAATTTTAAATGAGGTAAGCGGCCTCTTCTTACTCTCTTCTCCAACCTCTCTCACTATCCCTCAACCTCTTTCTACTTTCAATCTTAGCGCCACACTTCAATCTCTCCCTTCTCTTAATTTCAATTCCTTTCATTTTCTAGTAGAGACAAAGGAGACATGTTTTATCCATGGACCCAAAACTCTGGCGCCAGTCACGGACTAGGAAGGCAGTCTTCCCTTGGTGTTTAATCATTGCAAGGACGCCTCTCTGATTATTCACCCACGTTTCAGAGGTGTCAGACCACGCAAGGACGCCTGCCTTAGTCCTTCACCCTTAGCGGCAAGTCCCGCCTTTCTGGGGGAGGGGCAAGTACCCCAACCCCTTCTCTCCGTGTCTCTACCCCTTCTTTGCTTTTCTAGGAGAGGAGCAAGAACCCCTCAACCCCTTCTCCTTCACCCTTAGTGGCAAGTCCTGCTTTTCTGGGGGAGGGGCAGGAACCCGACCTCTTATCTCTGCACCCCAATCCCTTATTTCCACCCCTGACCTCTTATCTCTGCACCCCAACCCCTTATTTCTGCAACCCAACCCCTTTCCCACTGGGCCTGTTCCACCCAAGACACAAGCAAACAGTCCAGTGTCTTGGGGGTCTAATCACCAGGTCCTTTGTCTCCCATTCTCTTCCTCTGAGCTATTGGGAATGGGAAGGGAAATCCCTGTAGGGTTCGGTGATATGCTGAAATTCTTCACCTGCCCCCACAAGTACCAGCAAACACACACCCCATGAGGCTGAGACTTAGAGGAGGTAGGCAGGAATACTAAGTAGATGGGCTAGGTGTGTGATTTCCAAATGTGGATCATTTTCTCCCAGTGCAGGGCAAGAACACAAAGTGTTCCATAAGGGAAGGCTGAGCCTCGAGCGTTGATCCTTCTTTTTCACAGGAACAAGCACTTCAGGTCTGCCTCTCCATTCTGTAATTCTGAAGACACACTGTACAATAGCCTTCTATAACCCTATAAGAACAGGAAAATCCTTCTGAGTAACACACAAGCCAGTCTCATAATTAATTCCAAGGTTAAGTTTTCATCTATAATTCACTGATTATTCCAACAAGTGTTTCTTCAGTGCATACTGTGTGCCAGATATTCCATGCTGAGCCAGTCTCAAGGATCTTACTCTCTAGGAGAGAGAATGACAACAATCAAATACTCACACAAATAAACACAGCGGTACAAACACTGATGAGTGCTCTGATAGAAAAGTACTGTGTGCCATGTCTGTGTACCATGAGGATGCACAGAGGAACCTAACTGAGACTGGGAGGGTGGAAATGGTCAAGGGAGGCCTCCTATAGCTAAGACCTTAAGTGAGAAACAGAAATAGAAATGAGAGGGAAGGGATTTTTGTGGGCTGAGGGAATGCATTTGTGAACATTCTGGGGCTGCAAATAGCTGAATCAGGCTGGGTGCAGTGGCTTACACTAGTAATCTCAGCACTTTGAGTGGCCCAGGTGGGAAAACCACTTGCCTCCAGGAGTTTGAAACAAGGCTGGACAACATAGTGAGACCCTGTCTCTACAAAAAATAAAAAAATTAGCCAAGTGTGGTGGTGCATGTCTGTATTCCTAGCTATGTGAGAGGCTGAGGTGGGAGGATTGCTTGAGCTTGGGAGGTCAAGGCTGCAGTGAGCCATGATCTCATCACTGCATTCCAGCCTGGGTGACAGTAAAACCTTGTCTCAAACAAAATTATGTTTTAAAAATGCTGAATCAGCAAGAGTTAGAGGAATAGGAGTGGAATAAAGGTAGAACAAGCAGACAGAGGCTTGCAAGCCATGTCAATGGCTTTGGATTTTATTCACAGTGAAATCAGCAGCCTTTTTTTTATTCTTAAGCAGGGGAATTGTATAATCCTGTTTACATAGTAAAAACATTAATTTGATTTCAGCTGGAGAATAGATTGGAAGTCACCAAGGATGGAAGCAGGGAGGCCAGTTGGGACACTATTCCAGTAGTTCACAGAAGAGACAATAGTAGTATAGCCTGTGGTAGGTGATGTTGGGTTGATTTGGTGTTGTTCTGTGTGGGAAACATGTGAGGGGAGAAGAAAAGACACATGCACAATACCTTTAATGGTAAACAACCTTTATCCCATGTAAATGGCAATGCAGATATAATAAGCAAATGATATAATAAGCAAATTGATATAATAAGCAAATTGCAATGGGAAGGGGAGAAGGGAAAAGATATGTATATGTATATATACACTCACCAGACTACGGAGGATTCATCGCCAGACCGAGAAGCAACAGCCTGAGCTCCAGAGTCGGACGCTACACTCACCAGACTGGAGGATTCACCACCAGACCAGGAAGCAACAGCCTGGGCTCCAAAGTCGGCCACTCATCCATGCACAGATGAGGAGAGGTCTCATGAAGCTAAGGCACAGTCTGAGACCCTAGCTCTTTTTGTAACAAGTCACAAGGGCCCTTCGTGACTGGGCTCAAGGAACACAACAAGGTCAACTTGGTTTTAAGGTTGTCTATTGTTTTCCAATAACTAACGTATAGGAATAGATTGAAATAGAGATTTCTCCGAAACAGCACTGGATGAATGCCTCAAGGGGCTTACACAACCTGTTCTAGGACTTGGTGACCATTGTTTGTGTCCATGTTCAATTGAGTTCAAATTTAATATTTAACTTTTCCTCCACAGGTGTAGACGATAAAGCAACTCCATCTTGGATGCTAATCTACCATACTGACTTCTCATTAACCCTTGTTCTGGGAATGCCTTTGAGATTTCTACTTTTTCTACTGTTCATTCTAGCCTCTCTCTGAGGGGTTGATTTCAATTGTTACACATTCCTTCCCTGTGGTATATAATCCCTGGACCTGGGGGATAAGGGCTCAGGGATCCACTATCCCGTCTCATGGCTGCCAAAGGATATCATTTCTGCTTGTAAGGCCTTCTTAAATATTTCTTTCTGATAAGCCGGATATGTCAGCCTTCTTTCACCTCTCAGCTTCCTGGGCTTTGGGGTTAGGTTTGCATAGACTTGCTCACCATGGAACATTTATGGTTGACAGTTTTTTTCTTTTAGCACTTTAAAGATGTTCCATTGTTCCAGTTTATGTAGTTTTGGAAAAGAAATCTGCTGAAATTCTTATCTGTATATAATGTATCTTTTTCCCAATAGCTGTTTTTATGACTTTATAAGGATGTGTGAGCAATTGGTCACGATATATTTTAGTATGGTTTTACAAAGTTTATTCTGTTTCAGATTTGTTGAGTCTCCTGGATCTGTGGGCTTATAGTTTTTACCAAATTTAGAAAACTTTTGGCCATCATTCCTTCAAATATTTTATGCCTCCCTTTTTTCTCTGACTTCAGTTACACGCATCTTAGACTGATATCCCACAGGTCACTGAGGCATTATTCTCTCTCTGTTCAGCAACTTTATTTCCTATACTTTGCCTGTAAATTCTAGCCACCTGTGCCTCCAGGGTACCAGTCTCCATCTCCTCAACTCAGTGGGGCTCTGTTTGCTTTTGCCCTCCCTGCACTGTGGCTTGGAAACTCTCTCCAGGCAGTATACTGGAGCAATCATAGGACTGAATTCATTCGTTTTCTTTCCTTTGGGGATCATAGTTCTGTGCTACCTGTTGCACCATGTCTGAAATTAGTTGTTCAATGAAGTTTGTGCATTCTTAAATAGTTATTTATGGTAGGCAGGCAGTTCCTATAGCTTATAATCTTTCCTGGGTGGACACAGTTATACATTTTATATATTTTGGTATGTCTATTTGATTAATGTCTGCCCTTCTCCACTAGACTGTAAATTTCATGAACGCAGGGACCATTTTTGTTTCTGTTTAACATGTTTCCTTATAGTATGTGCTCAATAAGTACTTGTAGAATAAGACAATTATTTTTAGATCAAAAATACTTATTTAGAATGAGGAATCACAAAAATCATATTTTTAAAAAAAATTTAACAAATGCCATCAATAATACAATGTCCAGACAAATGGTATAAAATTGTAATTACGTTGAAGGAAGAGGCCACTTCTTCATATCAGAAATAAAAAAGCTGAATTGATTACTTTGTAAGCAAAGTTAGAGCTGTAGCTGTAAAGCACAGTCTCTCTCAGCAATGCAGAGTTGGTCTTGTAATACAGAGTTCAGGGATTGGAGGATTTTCAAAAATAGGAATGTTGGCTGAGTGCGACAGCTCATGCCTGTAATCCCAGCACTTTGGGAGGCCAAGGTAGGCAGATCACTTGAGGTCAGGAATTCAAGATTAGACTGGTTAACATGGTGAAACCCTGTCTCTACAAAAAAAAAATACAAAAATTAGCAGGGCATGGTGGTGCATGCCTGTAACCCCAGCTGCTTGGGAGGCTGAGGCATGAGAATCACTTGAACCTGGGAGGCAGAGGTTGCAGTGAGTTGAGATCCTGCCACTGCACTCCAGCCTGGGTGATGGAGTGAGATGCTGTCTCAAAACAAAAAACAAAAAACCCAGGAGTGTTTAGGGTGTTTTTTGTTGTTGTTGTTGTTGTTTAATGTTTAACTGTGAAAGCAAGTAACACCATTGATGGCTGGCTAACTTTCAGAAGCTTGTTCACCGAATAGAGTGAAAAACTGTTGCTAATTGGCTGATTTCAGGGAGTGTATTTACTGATGTGAAGTTGTCATGATTGATTAGGATGGGTTTAAAACTGGCTTTGGTCGTTATTTGTTGCCATGGTCAGATAATAATAATTCCTTTCTAGGAGGATAGAATTTTTTTTTCTCAATCCCCCTTTTTAACCCTCCATCAGTCAGAGTTGCAGAAAATAATCTAGGAATTCTCCAGAGCTTTACCACTGTTCCTGATTCTTCTTAAAGATGGTTTTTATTTTCAGCGGTTTGATTTTCTGGTATGTACCAACCAACATATTCATCTTGTTTTGTCTTTGATCAATAAACATTTGTAACACTAGGTAACAGACACTGAGCTATGAGAGAGACAAAAATAACTAATAATAAGATGGGACTAGTGGGCACTTAGAAACCAATCACCCAATGTATTTTCTCAGGCTTGAAGACAAGTCTTAGATTTGTTGAGTCAACAACTTCCTAAGTCTACCTAAGGTAGACAGGTTGCCTTTTCTCTTAGTTGTCCCAGCACCATTTGTTGAAAAGACTATCCTTTCACCATTGGATGGGTTTTGGCAGCCTTGTCAAAAGTAAGTTGACCATTATGTCTGTCTTTACACCAATAGCATACTGCCCTGATTGGAGCAGCTTTGTAGTAAGTTGAAATTAGATACCATGATTCCTCAACTTCAGTCTTCTTTTCCATAATTGTTTTAGCTACTCTAGATCCTTTGCTTTTATGTGTAAACTTTAGAATTATTTATTAAATCATCAATTTCTGTTTCAAAAAGCCTGCTGAGATTTTGATTATAATTGTATTGAATTTACAGATAAATTGGGGGAGAATTGATATCATAATGATACTGAGTGTTCTGATCTATAAACAAAGTATCTTTCTATATTTATTTATTTACTTATTTTTCTTCATTAATGTTCTGTAGTTTTCTTCATAAAAAATTTTCACTTAGATTTTCTCTAAATATGTAATGATTTTTGATGCCACCATAAATGGTAGGGTTTTTTACATTGTAATTTGTAATTTATAATTTTTATTGCTAGCATATAGAAATACATTTAATTTTTGTATATTGCTTTTATATACTCTGATATTGCTAAACTTCTGGTATTGTTTCTCTAGATTCTTTGGAATATTCTATGTAGACAATCATGTTGTCTATGAATAAAGACAGTTTTGTTTCTTCCTTTCTAATCTGTAAAATGTTTTCCTCTCTCACCTTATTGCACTTGCTAAGCCTCCAGTACAATGTGGAGTGAGTGGAAATCCTTGCCTTGTTCTCAATCTTAGGGGGAAAGCATTATACCTTTTCCCTTTTTTTGTCAGAATTAAATTTTATTTCACATTGAAATAAACTGTGAAAAGAATTTACATTTTCCCATATTACAGCACAACATCTTAATGAAATATTTCTTGCCGTAAATAAGATCTTGTTCGTTCGAATAACTGAAACAATAGTTTATGTTCTTCAAGGTAAAGCAAAATGACTTAGCAAATAATAGTTTAAAAGTTTTAAATCCAGACATAAACATATGGCTTCATTATTAACATCCTTTATAGTACATTACAAAATTATTCCCATTATCAATTAGCGCCCATTTACAAAGATGCATTCCTAACTTCATTTTGGTCAGTTGAAAAACAGCAGAAAAATTAGCAAAGCTCAGAAATCTCAAGCATACATTTTCGCTGCATAATAAACTGTGTGGTAACTACACCATACATTCACAGTTCTAGCTAATCTTTATTACCCACAAATTTGTTTTCAAATAATTTTTACTAATCTGAAAAATTTGACTATTTAGAAGCAAATGATTGTAATTTTTATGGTTGCACAAAATACTAATTTTTAAGTCATTTATGCTAATTAGAAAATAAAGAAAAAAATTAAGAATACGTTCAGAATGTCAATTCTAATATTTCAAAAATAAAAAATAAATAAAAATTAAAAATTAAATATTATTTATTCAAAAAGTGAAATTTTCAAATAAGTTCATTAGCAAATAAAATAATGAAAATTTTCTAATAGATTGCTCATTTTCTACAGTAGTTGGCTTCAAAAATACATATGAAATAAGTAAATGTAAACTTTTACTTATTTAGTAACAAGGAGAATCATCTTAGAAATTAGTTTTGAGATCAGTCTTAAATATTTCAGAACATACTAGAATATGACCTATTCAGTTGATTACAGAAAGATAAAACCACAGAATTATTCCTGTTAACTGGATTGAAAGTTTTAATTACTAAATGGGTCTAAATTTGGACTATAAGTACAGTTTTTTGAAATAAGTAATGTAGAAAGTTTTGAGTAACATCTACTCCCTTTATGAAGTATACATACACTTTAAATACCATGTGTCTGTGATTCAGGATGTCAAATTATAGCATGCATCGACAGTACATGTCTATGGTAGGGAGATAGTATTTGGTCTGTTAGGGACAGTAAAGGAAGAAAGAATATTTCTTGAGAGAAAAAAAGAATATTAAATAGAAACATCAGGGAAAAGAAAAGCCTGGTCCTCAAAATAAAAGGGCCATTAACTGAAGAGAGCAATATTACTCTTTACTGACACTTAAAAGCATTATCTCTGTTATTAGGAATAATGTAATACTACCTCATGCTTATTACATATTACAATCATGTATATTTGTGCTGTGTGTATATATACATCTACACACACTCAACATATATATTTATGTATATTTATCTATTTGTACACAAACTACATATAATATAGTATATATAGTGTGTGTGTATATATGTAGTATAATATATATATAGTGTGATTGTGTGTGTGTGTGTATATATGTTCTGACACTGCATGATGACATGGTGATATTTTAGCAATTTTTAAAAAATCTTTTTATTGTATTTTACTTTAAGTTCCAGATACGTGTGCAGAATGTGCAGGTTTGTTACATAGGTATACATATGCCATGGTGGTTTGCTGCACCTATCAACCTGTCATCTAGGTTTTAAGCCCTGCATGCATTATGTATTTGTCCTAATACTTTCCCTCCTCTTGCCCTCCACCCCCCGACAAGCCCTGGTGTGTGATGTTCTCCTCCCTGTGTCCATGTGTTCTCATTGTTCAACTCCCACTTATGAGTGAGAACATGTGGTGTTTGATTTTCCGTTCCTGTGTTAGTTTGCTGAGGATGATGGTTTCCAGCTTCATTCATGTCTCTGCAAAAGACAAGAACTCATTCTTTTTATGGCTGCATAGTATTCCATGGTGTATATGTACCATATTTTCTTTATCCAGTCTATCACTGATGGGCATTTCAGTTGGTTCCATGTCTTTGCTATTGTAAATAGTGCTACAATAAACATACGTGTGCATGTGTCTTTATAGTAGAATGATTTATATTCCTTTGGGTATGCACCCAGTAATGGGATTGCTGGGTCAAATGGTATTTCTGGTTCCAGATCCTTGAGGAATCACCACAATGTCTTCCACAATGGTTAAACTAATTTACATTTCCACCAACAGTGTAAAAGCATTCCTATTTTTTCACATCCTCACCAGTATCTATTGTTTCTTGACTTTTTAATAATTGCCATTCCAACTGGCGTGAGATGGTATCTCATTGTGGTTTTGATTTGCATTTCTCTAATGATCAGTGATGATGAGTTTTTTTTTCATATGTTTGTCAGCTGCATAAATGTCTTCTTCTGAGAAGTGTTCATATCCTTTGCCAACTTTCTGATGGGGTTGTTTGTTTTTTTCTTGTAAATTTAAGAATCCTTGTAGATTCTGGATATTAGACCTTTGTCAGATGGGTAGATTTCAAAATTTTTCTCCCATTCTGTAGGTTGCCTGTTCACTCTGATGGTAGTTTCTTTTTTTTTTTTGCTGTGCAGAAGCTCTTTAGTTTAATTAGATCCCATTTGTCAATTTAAGCTTGTGTTGCCATTGCTTTTGGTGTTTTCATCATGAAGCCTTTGGCCATGCCTATGTCCTGAAGGGTATTGCCTAGGTTTTCTTTTAGGGTTTTTATGGTTTTGAATTTAAATTTAAGTCTTTAATCTATCTTGAGTTAATTTTTGTATAAAGTTTAAGGAAGGGATCCAGTTTCAGTTTTCTACATACGGCTAGCCAGTTTTCCCAGCACCATTTATCAAATAGGGAATCTTTTCCTCATTGATTGTTTTTGTCAGGTTTGTCGAAGATCAGATGGTTGTAGATGTGTGGTGCTACTTCTGAGTTCTCTGTTCTGTTCCATTGGTCTATATGCCTGTTTTGGTTACTGTAGCCTTGTAGTATAGTTTGAAGTCAGGTAGCATGATGCCTCCAGCTTTGTTCTTTTTGCTTAGGATTGTCTTGGCTATAAGGGCTCTTTTTTGGTTCCATATGAAATTTAAAGTCGTGTTTTTCTAATTCGGTGAAGAAAGTCAATGGTAGCTTGATGGGAATAGCATTGAATCTATAAATTACTTTGGGCAGTATGGCCATTTTCACAATATTAATTTTTCCTATCCATGAGCGTGAAATGTTTTTCCATTTGTTTGTGTCCTCTCTTATTTCCTTGGGCAGTGGTTTGTATTTCTCCTTGAAGAGGTCCTTCAGGTCCCTTGTAAGCTGTATTCCTAGGTATTTTATTCCCTTTGCATCAGTTGTTAATGGGAGTTCATTCATAATTTGGCTCTCTGCTTGTCTATTGTTGGTGTGTAGGAATGCTTGTGATTTTTGGACATTGATGTTGTATCATCAGACTTGGCTGAACTTGCTTATCAGCTTAAGGAGTTTTTGGGCTGAGACGATGGAGTTTTCTATATATAGAATCATGTCATCTGCAAACGGAGACAATCTGGCTTCTTCTCTTTCTATGTGAATACCCTTTATTTCTTTCTCTTGCCTGATTGCCCTGGCCAGAACTTCCAATACTATGTTGAATAGGAGTGGTGAGAGAGGGCATCCTTGTTTTGTGGCGGTTTGTAAAGGGAGTGCTTCCAGCTTTTGCCCATTCAGTATAATATTGGCTATGGGTTTGTCATAAATCGCTCTTATTATTTTGAGATATGTTCCATCAATACCTAGTTTATTGAGAGTTTTTAACATGAAGGGATGTTGAATTTTATTTTATTTTATTTTATTTTTTTTTTGAGACAGAGTCTCGCTCTGTTGCCCAGGCTGGAGTGCAGTGGCGCAATCTCGGCTCACTGCAAGCTCTGCCTCCCGGGTTCACGCCATTCTCCTGCCTCAGCCTCTCCGAGTAGCTGGGACTACAGGCGCCCGCCACCACGCCCAGCTAATTTTTTGTATTTTTAGTAGAGACGGGGTTTCACCGTGGTCTCGATCTCCTGACCTCGTGATCCGCCCGCCTCGGCCTCACAAAATGCTGGGATTACAAGCGTGAGCCACCGCGCCCGGCATAGGGATGTTGAATTTTATCAAAGGTCTTTTCTACATCTATTGAGATAATCATGTGGTTTTTGTCATTGATTCTGTTTATGTGATGGATTACTTTTATTGATTTACATATGTTGAACGAACCTTGCATCCAAGGGATGAAGCCAACTTGATCATAGTGAAGAAACTTTTTAATGTGCTGCTGGATTCAGTTTGCCAGTATTTTATTGAGGATTTTCACATCAATATTCATCAGGGATATTGGCTTGAAGTTTTCTTCTTTTGTTGTGTCTCTGCCAGGTTTGGGTACCAGGATGATGCTGGCCTCATAAGATGAGTTAGGGAGGAGTCCCTCCTTTTCAATTATTTGGAATAGTTACAGGATGAATGGTACCAGCTCCTCTTTGTACCTCTGGTAGAATTCGGCTATGAATCCATCTGGTCCTAGGCCTTTTTTGGTTGGTAGGCTATAATTACTGCCTCAATTTCAGAACTTGTTATTAGTGTATTCAGGGATTCAATTTCTTCCTGGTTTAGTCTTGGGAGGGTGTTTGTTTCCAGGAATTTATTCATTTCTTCTAGATTTTCTAGTTTATTTGCGTAGAGGTGTTTACAGTATTTTCTGATAGTAGTTTGTATTTCTGTGGGATCAATGGTGATATCTCCTTTATCATTTTTTATTGTGTCTATTTGGTTATTCTCACTTTTCTTCCTTATTAGTCTAGCTAGCAGACTATCTATTTTGTTAATTTTTCAAAAAAACAGCTCCTGGATTCATTGATTTTTTGAAGGGTTTTTCATGGTCACTACATGGTGACATTTTAGCAATTTTAGAATAAATCCATAGACTAAATCACAGCATGCATAAATCATTTATATCTTAATGGCTCATTTAATTATTTTATTTTATTTTACTTTTTTTAGAGACAGGGTCTTGCTCTGTTGCCCAGGTTGATAGGCAGTGGCAATTATATATAAGTCACTATAGCCTTGGACTCCTGGGCTCAAGTGATCCTTCTGTCTTAGCCTCTTGGGTAGTTGAGACTACAGGTGTGCACCACCACACCCTGCTAAATTTTTAATTTTTTGTAGAGACAGGGTCATACTCTGTTGCCCAGGCTGGTCTTAAACTCCTGGCCTCAAGTGATCCTCCCCTTTTGACCTCTCAAAGCACTGGGATTACAGGCTTGAGCCACCATGCCTGGCTTTAACTGCTCATTTAAACCTGAACAAATCTTCATTAAGCATACTAGTAATTTTTTTTTTTTTGAGCTCTTTCGCCCAGGCTGGAGTGCAGTGGCTCCATCTCAGCTCACTGCAACCTCTGCCTCCCAGGTTCAAGCAATTCTCCTGCCTCAGTCTCCCAAAAAGCTGAGACTTACAATGAATGGTTGGGAAAGAATAAGGCTGTGCAGTACGGATTGAGATACAGGGTGGGGCCCATAGACATCTTTGAGGGTCTGCACTGTCCCCTAAGATATGCACTATCCCCATGCCAGAGGGAAGAGGGAGTGTAACATTAAATAGCAAATAAATAGCAACGTGACAAGGAGACAGGAAGAGAAAAGGATAAAAGAGAAAAAGGAGAGGAGAGAAGTAGGGAGACTTACCTGAGGAACAACAAAAAAATTTCTGCTCTAATGTCACGTTTTGCCAGCTTTTTGTTCAGAAGGGCTCACATTTTCACTTTGCACTTGCGCCTCTGAGGGCAGTGTCTCTCCATACTCCCTTCTCCTCCAGGCAGGAGCTGCTCCTCCCCCTTCTCCCTTGGGCCTGAGGACAGGCCTGAGAGGGTGGTGCTAGCTCTGCCTCCCCAGCCCTAGAGATTGTTCTGGACCCACTACATTTCACCCCCCACCCCCACCTTTGTAAGTAGTCCTTTGATTAAACCCTCCTCATATCCTCCTAATTTGAGTGTCACATGTTTTTACTGCTTGAATGCAGAGCAATACATCCTCCCACCCCCACCTCCACCCCCAAAGACCTGATTGTTGTCCTGTATTTCATATGAAGTTGAGCTGCATAATTTAGAGCTCTGTGTCGGTTAGTTTGGCACATAAAACAAGGTTGTATACTGACTGATTGATGAAAATGCTGTGACCAGAGACTTGCAGGAACCCAAACCTGTATGTCCTCTAGGAGCAATGGTTCAGTATTTGCTAATTCACTGTTTGTGGCAACTTTATAACCAGAATAATGAGAATCAACTGTACTTCAACTTTTTGAGTTTCAATACACTTCTAAAAATCTACTTACATGCTCACCAGGGCTTTATTTTTCTAGTCTTTTTTCTCCTGCTGAGGTAATGGATTTTGAAAATCTACAGGTTTGAAAACTACAGCCACTGTAAGCCCCCCAGAAACCCTGGTGAATTGTTTGTAATTAGCAGTGCAGATCAGCGGCTCCCCCACTCTACCAGGAATGGAAACCACCTGTGGACTTGTTTCAAAATACAGTGCAGGGGACCCAACACCAGACCTAAGTCAGCATTTTCAGAGACAGGATTTGGGCATCTAAACTTTAAACAAGTGCTGCAAATGATTCTGCCTGGCAGCCGGGTTTGGGAAACGCTGATGTAGCTCTTACTTATTATGTATCCATATGTTTATGTTGTTTGTTTCTTTTTGCTCTTCTCCTTTCCTACCTCCTGACAGCCCCATTATTGTGCCATTGGCTTTATTGTATGTCTCCTATTATTTTACCCCTCTCTCTCCAGTTTCTAGAATATTTCTCCACAAACCAAGAGCTCCAGAATTGATGACTCAGAGTGAACCGAGGAGATCACTACTGTGCACAAATTTGCCTCCAAACAACTGGGTGATGCCTCCAAACAGGTCAGATGTTTTTCACCATATTTTAGAGATAGGAACATGTAGCTATTGGGTACCTGATGTGTGACCATGAAAATCCCAGGAATTTTAGGGGATATCTTAAAGTAACTCTCAATATTAATGCTGCTAAATTTAAGGAGTCAAATTGGAAAGACTTGTACATTTTAAAAATATATTATGGATAATTTAAAATATATACAAAAGTAGAAAGAAAAATATAATAAACTCTCATGCCACTGTCATACAGCTTCAACACTGATTAACTCATAGTCAACCATGTTCCATTTGTATGCCCCCTCACCCCTCATCATTTTATGCATAAATATCTCTAAAAAGATATGATCATCTCTAAAAAGAATTCTTTATAAAATTTAATAACAACATCATTATCACATCTAAAAATGTAATAATCCTTTAAAATTATCAAATATCCAGTTAGTTCAATATTCTCTGTCACATAATTTCTTTAACAATTTTTTTGTTCAAACTAGGATCCAAACTGAAATTGGCCAATTGGCCAATATGTCTATTAAATCTCTTTTGAGGCTGGCTCATGCTTGTAATCCAAGCACTTTGGGAGGCTGAGGCAGGAGGATTACTTGAAGCCAGGAATTCAAGACAAGCCTGGGCAATACAGTGAAACTCCGTCTCTACAAAAAAATTTTAAAAAACTAGCCAGGCATGGTGGCACATGCCTGTAGTCCCAGCTACTCTGGAGGCTGAGGTGGGAGGATGGCTTGAGCCTAGGAGTTCGAAGTTGCAGTGAGCTATGACTGGACCATGGAATCCAGTCTGGGTGACAGAGCGAGACCCTGTCTCAAAAAATTTTTTAAAAATTTCTTTTGATCTATAGATTTCTCTCCACTCCCCTTTGTTTCTTCATTTGTTGAAAATAGGTGGTTTGTCCTCTAGAGTTTTCCACAATCTGGATTTTATTAATTACATCCCGCTGGTGTCATTTAGCACATTCCTTGGTTGCCTGTATTCCTCAAAACTCAGCATTAGAACTGGAGACCTGGACAGATTCAAGTTCTAATTTTTGGCAAAAGTGTGTCTTAGGTGTTAGTGTGTTCTTGCATTGGGAGAAAAAGACATTTTTCTTTTTTGTGTGATGTTAGTAGTCACTGATGGTCATTGCCCATATCCACTAACTCATCAAGGATTGCATGCGGTTATATTTTAATTGTACATTTCTTTTTCATTTCTCAGCTGGAATACTTCAATAGGGAGAAGCTTTCCATTATCTACAGTTTGGTTACCCTGAATATAGTTTGATTCAGAAAAGCAGTATCCCACCTTTCAAGATGCTTGAATCTTCCCCTCTGCTTATCAGTTTTCTAAATAATGAAGTGGTTTTCTAAGCATTCTCTAGTTATTTATCTGTATCATTAGAAATGCACAGACTTTTAGCATACTTAATATGTTTCAATATTTTGTCATTATTATCCTTATTGGTGGAGAAATGGTCTTATTCTGGCTAGCAGAAACTCTTTAAGTTGGTCCCTGAGCCCTTCGGACATGCTGTTAGCAGTCTCAGACAGCCTCCTTGGTTCCTGGTATGACAAGATGTTTTAGGTTTATTTGTGTATTTCCTTCTCCAGATCTGGAATCATCCATTTCTCCAAGGATCTCTGCTCCTTCTTGTAAAATAAGCTACTTAAGGACTACAGTCTGAGCATTAAGGCGAGTCCTTTTCCTCATTCTTCTAAAGCTCACTTTGAAAGAAGTTTTTAGTATGTCCTTCCTTTGGTATTTTAATATAAGCAAATATGTTTTTATATTCATATTCTCTCTTAGATGAATAGCAATATGCTATACACATTTATCTCTACCTTGCTTTTTCACTGAATATATCCTGGCCATCACTTCATAGTATCCAGAGACAGACTCCATTTCTTTTTATGGCTGAACAGTACTCCATTATGTGAAGGTTCCACTTTTTCCCACCAGTCCCTTCCTAATGGTCATTTGAGTTATTTCCATCCTTTTCTGCACAAACAGTAAGAGCAGTGAATTATCTAGAGGAAAAAAATGTAAGTCCAAGTGTGCAGTAAGGAACTAACCATAAGCAAAGAAAGTTCTAGTCTTTGCCTTCAGCTATTGGGAGGTGATCCAGGGAGGCACCTGCAATGCCCTGCCTTATAGGAGTATCTCTGTTTGTCTGGCGGCTTTGGGCCACATGGTATTACTTCTGAGTTCCAGAGGAACTGAAGCCTAAAGGTATTAGCCAGACCTCTGAGAGAGGCTGGAGATGAAAAGCCAGTCACGCAGACAGCATGTGATCAAGCCCTAATACAAACTTTGGACACCAAAAGCTTGGGTAAACTTCCTTGGATGGCAATAACCTGTGCTCATTGTCACAGGTCATGGCTGGGAGGAGGTCACACTGTCCAGGACTCCACAGGGATAAAAAGATAGAAACTGCAAATTTAGAGCCCTCCCAGGTTCTGCCTGATGCACTTCTTCTCTTAGTGAATTTTAATATGCATCCTTTCACTATAATGGACCATAACCATGTGCATAACAGCTCTCAATATGTTTTGTGATTCCAGCAAATTATCAAACCTCAAAGTGGTTTTGGGAACCCCCCAGATCTTCAGTTGGCGTCAAAAGTGAAGGCAGCCTTGTGGGTCCCTCAGACTTTGCAGTTTGGCTAACTTCTCCAAAAAAGAAACTCATGCATTTTAAGAGAATTGCTGTTTTTAAAAGTGCAGACTTTAAACAAGGACAATTGCTCAAATGAAATAGAACCATAAGCAGCTTGTTATATGAGAAAAGCCACAGCAATGCTTTATTTTACCTAGTGTTTTAGTTCTGGGCCTCAATTTTGTTTATAAAATTCTCAAATTGTAAGAATCAGCATTTTAGACTGTGAACTTTACTTTTGGAATCTCATATGGCTTCAAAGGATAGCTAGGTGAGAATTACGGCTGTGGCAACAGCCCTTCTGCTGTGACCACAAGTGACCAACTCCCCATTAGAAGACAGGCAAGATGCAAAATGGGTCTCTGGGTCTCCCACAGGGCACAGGGAAGGGGAGTAGGAAGGCTTGAGGAAATCGTGTTCTCTTGTAGCCTGAAGCCAGGACAGCCTCATACATCCTCTTTTCTGTGGTTGCTTGCAAGGTTTTGATGGAAACCATTCCACACCACTTACAGAAAGTCTCACTCAACAAATAGTTTTTGAAAACCTTCTGTTTTCTGGACACTATTTTAGGTGCTTGGGAAATACCTGTGCACAAAATAAAGATCTCCACCCTTGTGGAGATTGTGTTCTATCAGGAGTACACAGATATTTAAGAATAAATGGAAGATATAAAGAATCATATCGTGTGGCAGAAGGTGATAAGGGAAATGCAAGGAAGTAAAAGATCATGGGGGAGGGGAGCATGAGGGCAGCGGTGGGCTGAAGAGTTCAGTAGGGTGGGGATCAGGGTCTGCCTCCCTAAGAAGGTACGATCTGAGCAAACACTTGGGTGTCTGGGGAATGCATCATCCAGGCTAAGGGAATAGCTAGAGCAGAGGCCCTGGGGAATGTTTGAGGAGCATAAAGGAAGCCATTGAGGCTGGAGTGGAGTGGAGTGGAGTGGAGTGAGTGAGGGGAAGGGGAAGGAGATGGAGCCAAAGACAGCAGGGCTCCTGCGTGCCCTGCCTTGTGAAGGCATTGGAGAAGGTTTGGCCTCTATTTTCAACCACCACTGTTGACTTTGCCCCTACCTCTTGATTGCCACATTGCACTATTTTAAAAAGAATTCCACAAAATCCTGTGGAATCTAGGAGATAACTGGCAAATAGAATTGGGTGGAATTCTCAGGTCGAATATGGACTTTGTTCATTTTCTCAATTGAAACTACCCAGTAGCTGCAGAGTAGAGTGGAGATGCCTCTGTGCTAGTAGCTCTGGGTTTGCAATCCCAGTGCTGCCATTTTCAAGCTGTGTGACCTGAGGCAGGCTGATGCTCCTCTCTGAGCCTGCATTTCCTAAGCTCTAATGTGGATGTTGTAATCAGTACTTGTTATGGGCTCAATTGTATCTCCTCAAAATTCATATGTTGAAGTCCTAACCCCCAGTATCACAGAATATGATAGGGTCTTTAAAGAGGTAATCCAAGTAAAATGAGGTCCTTAGAGCAGGCCCTGATCCAATAGGACTGTCCTTATTAGAAGAGGAAACTTGGACACAGATACACACAGAGGGAGCACCGTGTGAAGACACAGAGAGAAGATGGCCAGTTACCAGCCAAGCAGAGAGCCCTTACTGTAAACTAACCCTGCCACATCCTGATCTCAGAATTTTGGCTTCCAGAACTGTAAGGAAACACATTTCTACTGTTTAAGCCACTTGGCCGGGAGTACTTGGTTATGGCAGCCTGAGCAGACTAAACCACCACCTCAAAGGGTTGTTATAAGGTATGCTTAGTGGTAACTGGTTCCTAAAGGACTTGCTTTCTAAGGCTGACTCCTTCTCACCCTGCAAGGATGCATTCTCCCCACTGGCAGATATGCAACCAGGAACAGGCATTAACACGCTTTATTCTCAGAGTTTTAATTTTTTCCATTGCATAAAATATTTGTTCATGAAAATGACAAAATTGCTATTAGATTCTATCACCACATCTCTGTTGACTTTACTATCTGCAAACACATAAAAGTAATGTAGGCATATGGTTAAAAATGAAACCTTATTCTGTAGTTCCAGCTACTAGTGAGGCTGAGGCAGGAGAATGGCATGAACCTGGGAGGCGGAGCTTTCCGTGAGCCCAGATCGGGCCACTGCACTCCAGCCGGGGCAACAAAGCGATACTCCATCTCAAAAAAAACAGACAAAACAAACAAACAAAAAACAAAACAAAAAAAACTTATAGACAAGTACAAAATGAGAAGAAAAAGTCCCTTTCCCTTCATGCCTCTACTTCCTGCCGTATTCTCAAAGGTAAGCACTGATCACAGTTTACTTATGGATCTTTCCAGGAAAATATTTTATGCATTTATCAGAAAATGTAAGTATATGCATCCTTTAAAATTCTGCATAAATCAAACTCTGCAGGGTACTATCTTCCCATCCCCATTTGATATTTTGTATATCTTTTCCTATTGGCTATATAGATCACCTCATTCTGTCTCCTGGGACATACAATATAGCTCACATAATTCTAAGTCTGAAGGTTGGTCCAAATGGTTCCAAGGATGCAGGTACCAAAAAGTAGTCTCTCGAAGAGGCCATCAGAGACCTGGCTGTTTGTATCTCCCTCCTCTGCCATCCACAGTGTCATCTTCACCCAAGGTGGCTGGAGAAGCTGTTAGGAATATGTGGTTTTTTAAAAATTACATTCATAGGAAAATGGGAGGGAAGAGAGGAAGAAAGCCTCTCCCCCTAAGCTCATGGCTCTTTTTAGTCAGGCTGGGCCAACTAAAGTCATGTACTTCCCTTAGATAGGTAACTGTTGCCAGGAAAATGCCCTGTGTGGATTGGACTGGACTAAGCAGGATCCTCCTCTAAAGAGAGAGATGAGATGAATGCCTGACCCAAGTCTGGGATCCTGGGTGGGAGGGGTGTGGATAGTAGGTCAGAGGTCAGCAGTGTCTGCGGTTTAGGATGTAATCCCATCTCCACAGGGCTGCATACATGCGTGTTTAAGTGTGTGCAAGTTATCACCTTTGATTAGTAGTTTCAACTCTTTACAATGAACACATTTATCTTTTTAAAAAAATAAATCCATTTTAAAAGATCTTGCCATAAAACAATCATTCCATAAGTCACCACTTAGGATAGACCTAGAATATTTGTCCTTTCTCAAGAGCACCAGAGAGTTTTCTGGTAATCCATGCAATAAACAGTTATAAAAGGTAATTGTTGAGATCAGGGGAAGATGGCAGATAGGAGGCAGTGCTAATGTGTAGCTCCCACATGGATGGACAGAACACCATGTGGAGACTCACACTGTGACCCTGTTGTGCTCCAAGAACTCTCATAGGAACGTACTGGGAAAACCGAAAGAATTCACGGATCCTTTGAAAGAAGACGCACACCACTGTAAATTCGGTGGAACAGGAGAAAAACTGTGAGTTCCCAAAGTGTGAGAAGGGGAAAACCTACCTTTGAACACACATTCCCACTGGGGAATCTAAAAATCCAGATCATAAGAGAAGGATTTAACCTTAACTAGAGATGAAATGGGTTTAGGGAGTTGTAAGAAAAATAATAGTATGAGAGTAGTAGTCGGAAGTGCCTTGAATGGACTCCGTCTCCAGCTTGAGCCCTGGGAAGCCATCCCTGACTGTATCTCACAGAGTCACTCAGGGAAGTCAGCCAGTGGAACTGGAGAGGGGTTGCAGGGCAAAGGAAGCTCTCAACTGAAATTGGTAGTGGTTTTGGCTGGGCACAAACTTTCTCGAGCAGAGTCTGGAGGATGAGCGGGAGCTGCTGTGGATACAAGCAAGAGAGTGCAGGAGTGCAGGAGCTGCTGCTGGCAGAGTGGGCAGACAGGGAGGGGTGAGGTCCTTAAGCCATGCTTGCTTTCTCAGCAGGGTAGCTCACGGCCTGAGCAGGGGCACTGTGGGAGTGAGACCGACCTCGCCAACTGCTTGGGAACCGGGCAAGGCCTCGTATTAAGGGCTATCCAACGCTTCCCTGGCAAACTATATAACACAGCAGAGGGCCAAGATCCACTCTAGAACAGAACCCCATTAGCCTAAGAACCACTCCTTCATTCCCCACAGTGGCTACTGCAAGCCCTGTCCAAGGAGAGTCTGATCCCAGACCCACCTAACCCTGCCACCACTTGATGGTATTTCCCTAGCCACCCTAGTAGCCCACCACAAAACACAGAACCTCTTGGGAGATTTATGGCCATGCCCATCACCTGAGAAACCAAAATGCTTACCCTGGCCACCTTAGGACAAGCTTAGAGCCCCCTACTACTATGGCAGCTGGTGCTCTCTTGAAAGTGCCACCTCGTCGCTGGAGGCCAACCAACTCAAGCCATTACAGCAACTCATGACAGAATAATGCTGATCTTAGGAAGGAGAAGACAACACCTAATTCTACTGCCTGCAACATCCTGGCTAAACAGAGGTCCTGAAGATGTCCACGTGACAACTTCACTGTTAACGACAAACAGCATTCAAGAAAGCCAGCACACTAAACCTATCCATAACCAAGGACTCTCACAGAGTCTACTTCACTTCCCTGCCACCTCTACCAGAGCAGCTGCTGGTATCCATGGCTTGGAGACCTGAAGACAGATCACATCACAGGAATCTTTGCAGACATCCCCCAGGACCAGTCCAGAGCCTGGTAGCCTCACTGGTAGCTAGACCCAGAAGAGAAATAACAATCACTGCAGTCCAGCTCTCAGGAAGCCCCATTCCTAGAGGAAAGGGGGGAGTACCACATCAAGGGGTTACCCAGTGGGACAAGAGAATCTGAACAGCAGGCCTTGACTTTCAGACCTCCCCACTGTATTAGTCTACCCAACTGAGAGGGAAGAAAAGTAATTCTGGTAATATGACAAAACAGGGTTCTAGAACACCCTCAAAAGATCATACTGGCTCTCCAGCAATGGATCCAAACCAAGAAGAAATCTTTAAATTGCCAGATAAAGAATTCAGAAGGTCAATTATTAAGCTATTCAAAGAGATACTAGAGAAAGGTGAAAACGAACTTAAATAAAAGGCTGGGTGTGGTGGCTCACGCCTGTAATCCCAGCACTTTTGGAGGCCGAGGCGGGTGGATCACAAGATCAGGAGATCAAGACCATCCTGGCTAACACAGTGAAACCCCATCTCTACTAAAAATACAAAAATTAGCCGGGTTTGGTGGTGGACACCTGTAATCCCAGCTACTCGAGAGGCTGAGGCAGGAGAATTGCTTGAATCCGGGAGGTGGAGGTTGCAGTGAGCCGAGGTTGCACCACTGCACTCCAGCCTGGGTGACAGAGTGACTCAAAATAAATACATACATACATACATACATACATACATACAGGATATGAATGAAAATTTATCCAGAAAAATTACAAATTATGAAATAGTTGAGATGCCCTGAATTATAAGCCACAAATAATAGAACAATAAGCAAAATATGGACTTAACAACATTTTTCTTAAACTGAAGTATTTGAATATTAGAACCTATGAAAAAATACACATTGGGTTTGATTTGGGATTTCAAAATAGTTTCAGCAATAAAGTTCAAGAACAAATTCCGCTGCTTTACTATTTCTCTGTGAATGTTAAAAATGCTACTTCATTAAACCTATATAACAACCTAGTGAAAGAAGGCAGTAAAATCTAGAAGAAGACATTGTGCCTAAGAGAAGCAACTTGTTTAAGAGCAAATACCTGTTGGCTGTAGAGCCAGGACCTTCCAGTAAGAGCCAGGAAGGTGACTTTCCATTATGTCAAGCTGATGTGAGATAGTTTGCTGAGCTATACTGCCTTCACTTCATGAGTACTTCACCTGTTTTTATTATTTAATTAAAAAGGTACTAAGAAGTTTGTAGAGCTTACAGAAAAGTTTATAGGATAATTAACATCTTGATATTGTTTAAAATACTCTAATAATTTAGTATATTTGGTAAGCTTTTGATAATAGTATTAACATATTAATTTCATTTATTAATTTTTATGCAAAGCATTATCATACAATTTTCTGAATACAAAGAAGAAATCTAAAGAGCTTTCTATAAATAGCAATCCAGGTAGATTTCTGATAGTGAATTACTCTTGATGGTACTACCATAGATGAAAAAGAATAAGGATGTTTTGATTACAAAAAAAGCAGTTTAAAAAATCAGTTTAAATTGCATGCATTTGAAAAATACTTTCTTAGTAGTCTAGATTTCATAATTATTTAAAAAGTTAATGTAATTTATAATTTATAATTTAAAAAGTTAATGTAATTTATAATCTCAAATAATATTGTTTGACAAAATTATTATTTAATTATGGTTCCTAATATTCTAGATGATCTTTTTGTGTAAATAAGAAGACAAATTTTTAAATTATTATGTTGTATGTTTTCTTTATAGTCACATTATAATGAATTAGACTTTTTATATAATTAGAACTTCTATTTAATTTGTAAAATAAATTCTTTGCAGTTAGTAAATGAACAATAACTACAGTTAACCCTTGAACAACATGGGATTTAGTGCTGCCAATCCCTATGCAGTTGAAAATACATATTTGGTATGTTGTATGTGTTATATATTGTATTTTGAGTACAAGAAAGTAAGCTAGAGAAAGGAAGCTTTTGCAGTAAAGCTGTGGTTTCCTTGTAGTTCAATCCTTGAACTGCTATCAATATAGTGTGAGGTATTCACCCATCCATGGTAAAATGAATAAAGTAAATAAGCTCCATTTACTCATTTTAAAATGTTGGTCTTTTTCTTGCCCTTATGCCTTCGTTTGTTTTGCTTAATTTTTTATTTATAAAGAAACAATAATAGTTGGTAGCGAATTTTTTTCCCGTGAAAGCCATCAGTGAAGAGGCCATGTTGATCTAGGAAATATAAACATATTTATTTGGTGGCAGTAGAAATATAAAACAGGAGCAGAAAAGAGGTACAGTTAATATGATTTAGTGAACACTGAATGTAAAACATTAGTGGGGAGAGAGAAATCTTGGATCATTCACGGGCTTCCAGGTTGTGTACTGGCCTTTATACTGCACATGAGAAAGGAGTAGGATGTGTTCGGTGAATGGAGAAGTACAGCTGGTCAACAGGGAAGAGTGCAAACTGGATCCCTTCCTTACACCTTATACAAAAATTAATTCAAGATGGATTACAGATTTAAATGTTAGACCTAAAACCATAAAAACCCTAGAAAACCTAGGCAATACCATTCAGGACACAGGCATGGGCAAGGACTTCATGTCTAAAACGCCAAAAGCAATGGCAACAAAAGCCAAAATTGACAAATGGGATCTAATTAAACTAAAGAGCTTCTGCACAGCAAAAGAAACTACCATCAGAGTAAACAGGCAACCTACAGAATGGGAGAAAAATTTTGCAATCTACTCATCTGACAAAGGGCTAATATCCGGAATCTACAAAGAACTTAAACAAATTTACAACAAAAAAATCAAACAACCCCATCAAAAAGTGGGTGAAGGATATGAACAGACACGTCTCAAAAAAAAACATTTATGCAGCCAACAGACACATGAAAAAATGCTAATCACTGTCCATCAGAGAAATGCAAATTAAAACCACAGTGAGATACCATCTCACACCAGTTAGAATGGCCATCATTAAAAAGTCAGGAAACAACAGGTGCTGGAGAGGATGTGAAGAAATAGGAACACTTTTACACTGTTGGTGGGACATAAACTAGTTCGACCATTGCAGAAGACAGTGTGGCGATTCCTCAAGGATCTAGAACTAGAAATACCATTTGATCCAGCCATCCCATTACTGGGTATATACCCAAAGGATTATAAATCATGCTGCTATAAAGACACATGCACACGTATGTTTATTGCGGCACTATTCACAATAGCAAAGACTTGGAGCCAAGCCAAATGTCCATCAATGATAGACTGGATTAAGAAAATGTGGCACATACACACCATGGAATACTATGCAGCCATAAAAAGGGATGAGTTCATGTCCTTTGCAGGGACATGGATGAAGCTGGAAACCATCATTCTGAACAAACTATCGCAAGGACAGAAAACCAAACACCGCATGTTCTCACTCACAGGTGGGAACTGAACAATGAGAACACTTGGACACAGGGTGGGAAATATCACACACTGGGGCCTGCTGTGGGGTGGGAGGAGGGGGGAGGGATAGCATTAGGAGATACACCTAATGTAAATGACAAGTTAACAGGTGCAGCAAACCAACATGGCACATGTATACATATGTAACAAACGCACGTTGTGCACATGTACCCTAGAACTTAAAGTATAATTAAAAAAAAAAAAAGACGTATTTTTTCATCTATCAGATTGGCAAAAGTCAAAGAGAGCCTGATCTGTCCTAATGAGAGTATGGAGAACAAAGACGCTTATAGATGTCTGACACAACTCCCATGGGAGGCTATTTGCAGCTATTAATACAAAATTTTAAACACACTCACCTTTGACCCAGCAATTTCACTTCTAGGCATTTATATACAGATATATCATATAACCAACTAATACGCGACTATTAAAAAGCATGAGGTCATTCCATATGTAGTTATATTCTCTGTTGCCACACATTAAGTCAAAAAAGCAGAACTATGCTAGTTGCTTCAAAAACACAGTACATAGAAATATGCATTCCATTCTTTTTGGAAAGATTCATAAAAAATGGGGTGTGATTGCCTCTGGAATGGGCAACACGATGGCTGATAAGGGTAGGAGGAAGCAATTCACTCTGTCCTCCTGAATTGTGCATAACCTGGGATTTGTTTTCATTGTAATGCTAAGGGAACAAGGGAAGGAGGGATGGAGGAAGGAAGGTCAGTCCAGGCTAGAAGGCCCTTCCAGCTCTGAAAGTCAACAAATGCCAAGTTGTCTGCTATAATTTTAGAGATGGTTAATTAATGATCTATATAGCTTATAAGAAAGACTTTAAGATCTGAGATTTTCCTTTGGTACTTTTAAAAAATAAACAGGCTTAGGATTTTTATTTCGTAGAGAGCAATGAAGAACAGGTACAATAAAGGACAGGCAAGCTTTATTCATAAAAACTTGAAGTCCCTTGGAAATGTTAGGGAAACGTGTGTGTGTGTATGTGTGTGTGTGTGTGTGTGTGTGTGTGTGTTTACACAGACACCAAACTTCAAATTTGGAAAATAGCTGTCTTGGCCCTTTTTTGGCTTAAACAGGTCAGTGTTTAAAAAGTGATTTCTAGAGAATGCTCATGTCTGAATTATTCTCACAAATGCTTGCATCCCAGAAGCAGCCCAATCAGCCTGCTACATAGGGACCTTATGGTGTTGTATATTTTGTTGAAATATTTATAACAACTAAGTCACATGGAAATATTCCGTGGGATTTATTTTTAACAAACATTTACATAAACAATAAATGAAAAAAATCAAGGTTTAAAGTGAGCAGATTCATATTTACAGTGTGATTTTTAAGGACTGTCTATATCCAAATTTTATTTTCGTGAACGCTTACATTCTAAGAGCAGTACAATTAGCCTATTACGTAGGGCCCTAATCTTATTAGTATAGTGTTGTTGAAATACTTTCTTCAGCTTTTGCCTTAACAAATCCAAAGATGGAAGATGATGACAATCTGGAATATTCAACATAACGTGAAAAAATTCATTCCACATATCCAAATGAGGAAGCCTGAAAAAGACAAAGAATAAATAATGGCTAAAATGTAGCCTTCAGTTTGCAGGATAACCCCATCCCTGCATCTGTCTTCCACAGGCTTGGACAGTTTAGTATAACAACTCTCACCTAAACACAATACAATGCAGCAAGTATGGAAACACTATATCTATTATACATGAGAGAGATTAAAGACCCAATTAACTGTCTTATACATCTTGTTCCAAAAAATAAGATAAGTAATCTTTTTTTTTTTTTTTTGAGACGGAGTCTTACTCTGTCACCCAGGCTGGCGGTTTCACCGTGGTCTTGATCTCCTGAACTCGTGATCCACCCGCCTCGGCCTCCCAAAGTGCTGGGATTACAAGTGTGAGCCACCACGCCCGGCCAGTAAGTAATCTTTTAGCAATACTGCAAGTCAAAAAATTTTCTCTCTCTCCCTTTAAATAAAAACCCAAACTATCTGCTTCTGGCTAGCTGTACATACAATACTGCCAGAATTGGATAACCTGGACAAATGCTTCTGTCAAACCTAATTGCATATGCACCAGGACCAGGTAGACAGGCTGGACTGCCCAGGAGAGAGCTCAGAGTTAAGAGTTCCAACTACTATAATTATTAAAATTAACTGCAGAAACTCCAGAACATGGAGATAAGGCGTTGGAGAGAAAGTAGAATACAAAGGAATTGTGCTCCAGACAGGAAATGCCACCAGGCCTGCTGAGGGTTAACTTCCAGCTCTTCTTCACACTGGTGGTCAGAGATGAAACTATCTGGTCCTTCAATTTTGAGCCAAAGATGGAATAAAGTATTTACTAAACATGAGGGCTCATTATGCAGAATAAAGAATAGTTGTTATAAGCTTTCCTCCAGGGCCTGAACCTAACCTTACTTATGTACGGTATATGACATTTCATAAAATTATTGCCATTTTTCTTTTTTTTTTGTGGGGGCTGGGGGAGATGAGGTTCACAGGAATCCCATCTTACATTTTCTCAAGAAGATATAAACATTTGTAAAAGTCCATTAGGCTGTACACTTAAGAGGAGTGTACTTTTCTGCATATGTTTTTATGCCTCAAAAAAGAAAGTATAAGTGATATAATGAATATGCAGGTACCAAATACTCAGCTTAAACAAAACATTCCAACAGTTTGTTCACACATTGTGTTAGGAGAGCCATCCATGTTGACAGGAAGAGCTCTTGCCTAATCATGAATTTTCACTGTGATTTATAGATTAAAAAAAAATAATTTTTGAGAAGCTCAAGTAACACAGGGCTAGGACTGTCCTGTGAGAGAGAGCTACTCATATTACTTTATAATTTACGAAGCATTTTCACATACACTATTTCCTTCGCTTCTTACAAATATCTGACAAAAATAGGATCAGTATTTCCACAGACCAAAAAAAAAAAGAAAAGAAAAAACAAGTGAAAACCTGAGGGCCAGTGGCATTAGGTGATTAGGGGTGGAAACATTTGCGTGTGTACAGGATGTCAACCATTTGGCCAGGAGTTTTCAGTGAGGACATCAGCTGCCCCAGTGGGGAGAGAGAAGTGGTAAAGTTATGCAGCTTATTCCCTGTGCCCAGTGCCCAGGACCGTCCTGTCACCATACTGCCCAAGGCATAGGATTTCCATGCGGTGGCAGAGATCCTTTTTTTTTTGCCAGATGGAACCCAACATTCTACTATAGTTATTCTCTTTTCACTACAGCACCAACGCTAATACCCACCTTCTAAAAAGACCTTCAGGCTTACACTCTCCTCCTTCATTTTTCACTTTCATGTAAGTACCAAAGAGCATGCAATATACTGTTGCAGCAACCCCAAAGTAATCAATCTATGAAGAAGATAGAGGTACATATGACTTAAGTAGTAATTTACACATGACTATATCAAGATGCCTGTCTAACTTAGGCAGCAAGTTAAATACTCACAGGATTTTACTTTTAAAACATTTTGGAAGGCATTTGTTCAATCGCCCCACTAACATGTCTTACTGAATATCTAGGCTTTGCCACAGGCTTCCACAGACAGCAGACTACCCTCCACCTCTTACGGTAGTTTCTTGGAAAGCTCTGCCCTCCTGAGCTACCATGTCCCTCTCAAGTCCTTCATTCTGTCACACAGATGACAAACACAACACTCTAAGCCCTCTTCCACATAGACAGCTTGGAAGTCCTCCTAGCTCACTCCCCTGGGACTCTGGTTGTAGTTCTCTAACTCGCCCCCATGGCCTCTTGTTGTGTGATATGTTCATAACTGAAAAGAACACTCCAGCCCCATTCACATCCACAGGATAGAAGATGACCATCTCCTAAGGCCTCACTAGCAGTGACAACATACTAGAAACAAGACCCCTCCCCTCCCCACCTAATCTTTGCCCCTTTTACCATGGGCTCCTGGAAAGACATAGCTTTCACCAGGGAACCTGGCAGTTGGTTTTGTTAACCCAGGTTCAAAACTTTTCATTTATCCCAATTAGCATTCTCCTCGCTGGTCATCTAATATTCTAGTTGGTTGAAAATTCTGCAATCTTCCATTAGAATAATAATGATCCATTTCTTGATCTGGCCAGTTGGGAATCTGGCTGTACCATCTATTACAGTCAAACCCACCATCCTGCCTGAGAGCATCCCAGATATATCCAACATGTGCTCAACTCTGCCTGGAGTGGGCATGCGGGTCTCCCTGTTATCCCTGATTTAGGAAATTGGGCTGGCCTACCTTGATCTCAATAAACCAAGCTGTCTCTTTGCTGCATGACTTCCTTTCTGAAGGGTTCACTAATCATTAAATACTCTTCCCTATGATCAAACTCACAGAATATATCTGCTCCCCTTTCCTGATAACAGGATCTGTAATGGACTAATAAGAAAGCAGAGTACTCTTCAGGAATAGAATTCTATCCCTGCCACGTTGGCCTTAGGCTCATCTCTCCTTCAACTGCTCCTCAAAAGACCACCTCAAACTACCTAGATCCCCAAATTCATTTTGAAAATCTGATAAGCGCAACACAGAGAAATATTTCCAAGTCCCTCACTTTAGTTTTATACCTGGTAGTTCCATGGTTTGTTGCTGAGCATCTCAACACACTGAAAACCAGATGTTTCACACTTTGCTGTGAATATAGTTCCTTTTGGAAAAAGTTTCATATCTATGCTCTGACCCAGGTCAATCAGTGCCAAGCCAGCAGATAAATCATCTTCGTCATCCTGTTCCAAAAATCTATATTAAACACAAAGCCAGGCTGCATGAGCACAAATGATGAAAGGCTGCTATGGAAATAGGAAGAGAAGAACCCTGTTAAAAGTATAACACTTGCCTGTTTCCAAGTATGAAATTGTCTGGCTTAATGTCTCCATGAATGATTTCACAGTCATGCACTTGCTCAATCATGTAAAGCATTCTCATAGCAAAAGAGATGACGAGACCTTGAGGCATCACTTTTTCAGGGGTATTTTTATAGAGGTTAATGGCATTCTAGGAACAATGGAAAGTGGAATCCTGAGTTAGTTGCACAAGATTAATAAAATTTCAAATTGAGAGCTTTGCCCCTGCCCACAACTCCACAAAAGCCCCAACCACAAAAGTACGTGCAAGGTACAAGCCAAAAATGCATTTTAAATTCATGTGCTCATCATAAAAATGAATACTTACTAATAATGTTCCATAGCTGTAGAGCTCTCCTACTAATACACTGCCATTCTGGAATAAGTGGGCAGAATAGAACTTCATAAACATGTGCTGCATAGATGGCTTTAGTCTTTCCATCAACTGGGTCCCAATGTAGAATTCCCAGGGGTTGGCAGGCTTCTGGACCTGCAAATCAGGTATGTGAAATTCATATCCAGTCTCATATTCTGAAAAATGATAGCAATAAAGCAACCTCTATCCCAATAAAAGATGTGGTGTTGACAGTGATGACAAGCTATGAACTGTTGCTACAATGTGGGGGTTGCTGCAAGACAATTTTAGTGGGAAAAAAATTCTAAATCCTTTGTAGTTTTTGTTTTTTAATTGCCAACTGTAGACATAAATAAAAACACCACTATCTTAAAGAAAAAAAAAATTATTGGCAAACTCAAGTTCTGAAATTCATTTCTATATCATACAAAAGACAACTCAGGTCATTTACCTTTAAAACAAATTTCTGTTTATTTTTAGCATCATTCAGATCTCCCTGGGTAGCTTCGTACACCTGGGCAAAGGCTCCTTCTCCAAGAAGGTGATGGACATAGACCAGCTTAGAACCTTAGAAGATAATTGAAAATTGTAATTTATGTAAGCCTTTTAAATAGTTTTCAATTTACAAAGAAGTTACAAAGACATAGAGTTTTCTGTATCCTTCGCATCCACTGTCTGCAATTGTTAACTCTTATGTAACCATGGTATATTTGTCACAAATAATCAATCAACCAAAGTATTATGCTCCTATTAACTCAGCTGTACATCTCACTCACATTTCACTAGTTTTTGCCTATGTTCTAGTATACTTTATGTTTAGTCATTAGAGTCCACTTAGCCTCTTCTGGGCTGTGACAGTTTCTCAGATGTTCCTTGTTTTTGATGATGACAGTTCCAAAGAGTACTAGTCAGGTATGTTGTAGAATGGCCCTCAAATTGGGTTTGTTTGATATGTTTCTTGTGGTTACTTTGGAGTTATTGGATTTTGGGGGAAAGACCACGGAGGTGAAGTTGTAGTAGTTTTTTGTTTGTTCTTTAGAGACAGGCTCCTGAGAAGCCAGGACCACAGGCGTGCACCACCATGCCCAGCTAATTCTTAAATTTTTTGTAGAGATGGGGTCTCACCATGTTGCCCAAGCTTGTCTCAAATTCCTGGCTTCAAGTGATCCTCCTGCCTTGGCCTCCCAAAGTGTTGGGATTACAGGAGTGAGCTAACACACCTAGGCTGTACTAGTAGATTTTTAAATTAAATTAAAAACAAGAATTCACATGTTCAAAATCAGATGTAAAGTAGTAGATTTCTGGTTCCTGGTCCAGCATATGAGGAGCTTGGAGTCATCACTCCACCCTCACAGTAAGCCAAATGGCTGAAAATCAACGACACTTCTGAGATCCATTAGAGAACTGAGGTCAAAGGACAATCTGCTTCCTCCAAAATTAGAGAGACAGAGAAGTGGACACAGAGAATCACAGCTTGCCAAAGTAGAAGCCCAGGAACAGAAACCACAGCTGGAACCAGTACTGGGAGAGTTATAATATAAAGAACTGCACATCTCAGACCTTATTTAAGAAGTCCCTAGGGAAACCCAAAGACAACAAGGGAAACAAAAATAAGGACACAAAGGGCAATTATAGCCTCTTATGTAGTGACAGCAAACAGTAAACACAGCCTAACCCATAGGCAGATTAAGCATGAAAGCTCACACTGAAGGTCTATTTAATCCCATTTCCTTTTAGCTCATATATTAGGTCCGGCTCTTAACAAAAACTCACAAGGCATAGTAAAAGACAAAAATCACAGCCTGAAGAGCCAGAGTAAGCATCAGAAACAGATACACATATGGCAGAGATTTTAGAATTATCAGACTAGGATTTTGTTGTTTGTGTTTTTAGAGATAGGTTCTCACTGTGTCACCCAGGCTAGAGTGTAGTAGCATGAACATAGCTCACTACAGCCTCAAACTCCTGGGCTCAAGTGATCTTCCTGCCTCAGCCTCCCGTGTAGCTAGGACTATAGGTGCACACCATCAAGCCTTGCTAATCTTTTAATTTTTTGCAGAGACAGAGTCTCACTATGTTGCCCAGGCTAGTCTTGAACTCCTGGCCTCAACTGATCGTCCTACCTCAGCCTCCTAAAGTGGTGGGATTATAGGAATGAGCTACCATGCCAGGCCCACACTAGAAATTTTTTTTTTTTAATTCTAATTGACATGCTAAGAGTTCTAATGAAAAAAGTAGACAGTGTGCAAGAAGAAATGGGTAATATAGGCAGAGAGAAACTGAGAAGCAAAAAAAGGTACTAGAAATAAAAACCCGCTGTAATAGAAATAAAGAATGCCTTTGATTGACTCACCAATAGACTATACATGGCAGGGAAAAGAATCAGTGAGCTTGAAGATAAGCCAATAAAAACTTCCAAAACTGAAATGAAAAAAAAAAAAAAAATAGAAAGAAAGAAATAGATAGAGTATTTAAGGAATGTGGGACAACTACAAAATGTATAACAGATGCAGAATGGGAATACCAGAAGGAAGAAGGGAGAAAGGAACAGAAAAAATATCTGAGGCCGGGAGCAGTGGCTCACGCCTGTAATCCCAGCACTTTGGGAGGCCATGATGGGCGGATCACTTGAGGTCAGGAGTTCAAGGCCAACATGATGAAACCCCATCTCTACTAAAAATACAAAAAATTAGCCGGGTATGGCGGCGGGCATCTGTAGTCCCAGCTACTCGGGAGGCTGAGGCAGTAGAATCACTTAAACCCTGGAGGCAGAGGTTGCAGTGCACCGAGATTGTGCCACTGCACTGTAGCCTGGGCAAAAAGAGGTAAACTCCGTCTCAAAAAAAAAAAAAAAAATTGAAGTAATAATAGCACAGAATTTTCCAAAATTAATGATAGACACCAAATCACAGATCCAGGAAGCTTAGAGAGCACCAAGCAGGATAAATACTGAAAAATCAACATCTAGGCATATCATATTCAAACTGCAGAAAAAGACACAGAGAAAATATTGAAAGAAGCAAGACAAATAAAACCATCTTACCTATAGAGGAGCAAAGATAAGAATTACACAGGACTTCTCAGTAACCATGCAAGCAAGAAGAGAGTGGAGTGAAATATCTAAAGTACTTAGAAATTTGGAATCCACCAATCTAGAATTCTGTATCCAGCAAAATTATCCTTCAAATGTGAAGAATAAAAATTTTCTTACACAAGCAAAAAAGATTAGTTGTGAGGTATATTGCAAACACTAGGGTAACCACTTAAAAAATTTTAAAAGAAGTATAATTAATACACTAAGAGAGGAGACAAAATGGAATTATGAAATAACTCAAAAAATCAGAGAAGGAAGAAAGGGAATAGTAGACAAAGAAACAAAGAACAAGGGCAAGGAATAGAAAACAAATATAGTGACAATCCAATTATATCAACAATCACTTTAAATATCAGTGGTCTAAATATACCAATCAAAACAAAGACATACTTTAAATACCAAGACAGATGAAAAGTAAAGGGATAAGGCCAGGCACGGTGGCTCACACTTGTAATCTCAGCACTTTGGGAGGCCAAGGAAGGTGGATCACCTGAGGTCAGGAGTTTGAGACCAGCCTGACCAATATGGTGAAACCCTGTCTCTAAAAAAAATATAAAAATTAACTGGGCTTGGTGGTGTGCGCCTGTAGTCCCAGCTACTCAGGAGGCTGAGACAGGAGAATCACTTGAACCTGGGAGGCGGAGGTTGCAGTGAGCCAAGATCACAGTACTACAGCACTACACTCCAGCCTGGGTGACAGAGCGAGACTCCTTCTCAAAAAAAAAAAAAAAGGAAAGGGATAGAAAAAGATATACCATGCTAACACTAATAAAAGAAAATGTAATAATAGCTATATTCATTTCTGACAGAGCAGACTTCAGAGCAAAACAATTATCAGCATAGAAAATGGCATTACGTGTGTGTGTGTGGTGTGTGTGTGTGTGTGTGTGTGTGTGTGTATAAGACAAGGTCTTGCTATATTCCCTGGCTAATCTGAACTCCTGTGCATAAGTGATCCTCCAGCCTCAGCCTCCCAAGTAGCTGGGACTTATAGGCACGTGTCGCCATGCCTGGTTAATTTTTTTAAAAAAATATTTGTAGAGACAAGGCCTCACTGCATTGTCCAGACTTGTCTCAAACTCCTGGCCTCAGCTGATACTACTGCCTTGGCCTGCCAAAGTGCTGGATTACAGGTGTGAGTAACTGTGCCTGGCCTGCATTATATAATGTTAAAGGGATTAATTCTCCAAGAAGACATAATGTGTATAAGCCTAACAAGAGTGTCAAAATATGTGAGTCAAAAGTTACCAAAAACTAATAGAACTACAAGGAGAAAAAGATGAATTCACTATTATAGTTGGCGACTTCAACACCCTTCCATCAGAAATGGACAGATCAACTGGGTGTGGTGGCTCACACCTGTAATCCCAGCACTTTGGGAGGCCAAGACAGAAAGATTGATTGAGGTCAGAAGTTCGAGACCTAGGCAACATAGTGAGAACCCTATCTCTATCAAAAAAAAAAAAAAAAAAAAGCTGCATGTTGTGGTGCATGACCGTAGTCCTAACTACCCAGGAAGCTGGGGTCAAAGGATTGCTTGAATCCAGGATTTTGAGGTTGCAGTGAGCCAAGATTGTACCACTGCACCCCAGTCTGGATGACAGAGTGATACCCTATTTCAACAAAGAAAGAAAAGAAGGGGAGGGGAGGGGAGGGGCAGGACAGGGAGGGACGGGAAGGGGCAGATAAAGCAGGCAGGAAATCAGCAGTAAAAACATGGTTGAACTGAATGGTAGCATCAATCAATTGGATCTAATTGACATTTATGGAATACTTCATCGAATAACAGCAGAATATACATTCTTCTCAAGCTCACATGGAATAGTCACCAAAAGAGACAACATTCTGGGCCATAAAACATTTTACCAAATTTAAAAGAACAGAAATCATACACAGTATGAAAGGTAGTTGTAAAGTCCCCCAAATACTTGGAGATTAAACATACTTCTGAATACCACATTGGTCAAAGAAGTCTCAAGAGAAATTTAAAAATATTTTGAACCAAATGAAAATGCAAATACAATTTACCAAAATTTGTGGGACGCAGTAAAGGAAAATTTGTAGCACTAAATACATATATTAGAAAAGAAGATCTAAAAATCAATGAGATTCTACCTTAAGAAACTAGAAAAAAGAGCAAATTTAAAGTAAGCAGAATAAAAGAAATAAACATTACAGTAGAAATCAATAGTGGAATGCCATATCCACAAATGAGAATTGAGATGAAATGAACAAATTCCTTGAAAGATGCAATCTACCAAAGCCCACAAAAGAGAAATAGATAATATGAACAGTCCTATATCTGTTAAAGAAATGGAATCAGTAATTGATAACCTTCCAAAACGGGAAGCACTAGGCTCAGATGGGTTTCACTAGTGAATTCCATCAAACATTTGAGGAACAAATTATATCCATTCTCAACAATCTCTCGCAGATGAAAGAAGCAGAGGGAATACTTCCTATCTCATTCTAAGGGGTTCTAAGGGGCCAGCATTTCCCTGACACCAAGACCAGATAAAGATATTACAAGGAAGGAATACTATAGACCAGTACCTCTCATGAACACGGATACAAACATCTTCAGCAAAATATTAGTAAATCCAATCCAACAATGTGTAAAAAGAATTATAAATAAATCCAATCCAACAATGTATAAAAAGAATTACACACTAGAACAACCAAGTGCAATTTATCCCAGGTATACAAGGCTAGTTCAACACTTAATTAATTAATTTCAATTAATGAAATCCATCACATCAACAAAGAATCATATAATCATATCAATAAATGCAGAAAATATTGAAAGGAGCATGATAAATAAAACACCCACTTATGATTGAAAAAAAAAGCCTCTCAGCAAACTAGGAATAGAGAGATACTTTCTTGACAAAGAACATTTACAAAAAACCTATTCACAATAGCAAAGAGTTGGAACCAACCCAAATGTCCAACAACGATAGACTGGATTAAGAAAACATGGCACATATACACCATGGAATACTATGCAGCCATAAAAAATGATGAGTTCATGTCCTTTGTAGGGACACGGATGAAACTGGAAAACATCATTCTCAGTAAACTATTGCAAGGACAAAAAACCAAACACCACATGTTCTCACTCATAGGTGGGAATTGAACAATGAGAACTCATGGACACAGGAAGGGGAACATCACACTCGGGGGACTGTTGTGGGGTGGGGGGACGGGGGAGGGACAGCATTAGGAGATATACCTAATGCTAAATGACGAGTTAATGGGTGCAGCAAAACAACATGGCACATGGATACATATGTAACAAACCTGCACATTGTGCACATGTACCCTAAAACCTAAAGTATAATAAAATAAATAAATAAATAAATAAAAAAAACCTACAGCTAAAATCATACTTATAGGTAATAAACTATGTAGATGCTTTCCCCCTAAGATCAGGAACAAAGCAATGATAAGAAACCAACCAACCAATTAGAAAATGGACAAAAGATCTGGATAGACATCTCACTGAAGATATACTGATGGCAAATAAGCATATGAAAAAATATTCAATGCCGTATGTCTTCAGGGAATTGAAACTTAAAACAAGATTGAGATATCACTGTTCACCTATCAGAATGGCTAAAACCCAAAACGCTGACAACCACCTAATGAGGGCAAGACTGGGGAACAGGAGCTCTCATTCACTGTTGGTGGGAATGCTAAATGGTACAGCCACTTTGGAAGTTTCTTACAAAAGTAAACATACTCTCATCATACAACCCTGCAGTTACACTCCTTGGTATTTACCCAAATTATGAGTTGAAAACTTATGTCCACACAAAAACTTGCACACAGATGTTTACAGCAACTTTATTCATAATTGCCAAAACTTGGAAGTAACCAAGATCTCTTTCATTAGATGAGTGGAAAGGTTCAACTGTGTGGTACATTCATGCACTAAACATTATTCAGTGATTAAAAAAAAAAGCTATCGAATCATGAAATGACACAAAGGAACCTTAAATGCACATTGCTAAGCAAAAGATGCCAGTCGAAAAGGCTATATACTGTATGACTCCAACTATATGACATTATGGAAAAGGCAAAACTACACAGACAGCAAAACAATCAGTGGTTGCCAGGGGTTGGGGGACAAGGAGGAAGGGATGAATAGGTGAGGCACAGGGGATTTTTAGGGTGAGGAAATGATTCTGTATGATACTGTAATGATGGATACATGTCATTGTACTACATTCGTCAAACCCCACAGAATATACAACCCAAAGAGTGAACCCTAATGTAAATTAGCACTTCGATTAATAATGCATCAACATTGGCTTAATTTTAACAAATGTACCACACTCATGCAAGATGTTAGTAGCAGGAAAATCTGTGTGTGTGTATATGGGGAGGTAGGAATATGTACTTTATGCTGAATTTTTCTGTAAGCTTAAAACTTCTCTTAAAAATAAAGTCTATTCATTAAAAAATTTAAAAGGGAATATTGTGAAGTCTTGCTCCCATTGTTTCCCACTCCCACCTACAGCTAACTGTTTTAATTGTGGCATATAATACATACGGCTCTGCCCTTTTCATTTAACAGTATGGTATGTTTTGGAGCTCATTCCCTATCAGTACAGAGTGAGCTTTCTTGTTCTGCTGCCAATGTTACTATAGTATTTTACTATAGAAGTATATAATAATATCTGTAGGAAATCCTTAAAAGTGGATAGCTGGGTTTAAAAGTAAATGCATTTTTAATTTTAATAGATATTGGCAAATTGCCCTCTATGAGTTATAGGAGTTATAGTCCCAACAGGAAGCACAATCCTACAATCATGGCTTAACAAAATGTTCAGTTTAGTATTACAGATACAACTCCCTATTGGAGGTTGGGGGGCAAATAGGAGAATATCACACACACACACACACACACACACACACACACACAAGTTACCTTCAACTTCTCATACAGAAACAAGAATTTAAAGTTATATTATCCAAATAATTCTTACCCAATTGAAATTCAGTCTTGGGCTTGATGGCTGGAAGTTTACATTGCCATTCAAAAGTATTTGGATAGGAACTCACTGGTTTAGAAAGCCCAGATAAAAGTTTGAAAATCAGCTTATCATCCCATGGGTTCCCAACAATGAAGTCTTAAAGGAAAGAGAAAAAAAAAAAAAAGGAACACGAATTGAGTACTCAAGAACTTTACCAAATAAATTATAGACAGTGAGTAGAGATATTTACTAAATAAGCTTTCAAAACCTTATACTTTTAAGAGCATTAATTCAAAATAAAAAAGAACTATTTTTAAAAGTCAAAATTGGTAGCTCTGCACAGTTTATTATTTGCCATTTTAGATCTACAAATTTGGATCAATATTCAGTTGTGACAAAGGGAATCAACTCTAGGTGCATTTGCTCCACTCAACTGGAACGGCTAGATTCTATCTTTAACACAATTAGGAATACATGTCTTAAGGGCAGATGTGGACATTAGTTACTTCTAATGTGCTCAGATAGACACATATTATTTAATTGCTTTTTCACTTATAGCCACAAAACTTATACTACCTATGTACAATTTGCGTATATGAGATACACTTTGGGTCCACAAAAGAGAAATAATATCTAAAAGTAAGAAAAAGCTTTCTCTCCAACCTGGAATGTTACAAAAAATTTTATTAGTGGCAGTTATCAAACACTAATCCAACATGGTTAACACTCACTCAGCGCTAAGCACATGCAGAACACTGTTCTCAGTGCTTTATTAATTTACTTGGTTCTTACAATAAGCCTCTAAGGTAGGTACTAGCATCAGCTCAACTCTACAGAAAAGAGGGATACGGAAAATTGGAATGAGCTTGGTCAAGATCACGTGACTACTTAGGTGCGGGAGCTAGGATTAGAACATAGTCAGTCCATCTCCAGACTCTGTGCTCTTAACCACTATGCCAGACTGTTTATGTGTAACAAGGGGGTGGAGGGGTGTCTCTTTAAACTTGAGCCTCAGTTTACTTCTGTAAAATGTAAAACATAATCGTATTAGATTAAATGCCTGGCACGTAGTAGGCTGTCAAATTCTAATTCCCTCTTCCAACAGTAATTATTTTGATACATTCTAAAATTAAAATTGATTTGCCCTTCAAGTATGCTACTGTTACTCCATTGTGATGCATTATGCAAGTTTTGTCTGAACTCACTGACATCTGTTCTACTCAGTGACATTCAAGTCCCACTGTGGGTTTCTTTCATGGGACAGCTTTCCCCATGCTCCTGTCCTGATTTAAGGGCATAACAAAGAGTGAGTGTTCGTACTTGGAGCATCAACATTCCCAAGTGAACTCATCTGCATCCATTCTGCTTGGAGCCCAGCAATAGCATCTGGTGGATCTTCTGCAATGGCAGCGTCAGTGTCTGTAAGTCTGCAAGCCTCAACGCCCAATTCTGCCTCACAGTTAAGTACCCCACCTGCAGCAGGCTGGCTCAGACGGAGTAAGGATGCTGAATACATGTGAGACGAGAAGGCCTGTTCTGGGCTTTTCTCTTGAATTGGACTGGACGTGTGAAAGGAATAAAGAAACCAAAACACCGCATGATTAGAAATCTGTTGGATTCAGTCACATGAAAGTCCCTTCTCATTCTAGAAATGACATTTCACAATAGCCTCACAGACTAAAAGTTGATTAAAGCATTTTTAGACAAACAAATCTATGAAAATATACAGCTAGTACAATATGAACAGAAATAATAAAATCAAGATATGGTTATATCAGATAAATAGGTGAGGTAATACATGGGATATTCTTTAGTAGGAAATGTCAGGAGTGAGTTTATTTCTCTAAGCTGCATCTATGTGACACTACTATCATCAAGACTGAATATTTAACTTTATTCCAAAAATGGCTGCTTTTATAACATTGAAACAAACGGAAAATGTCAATCACAATACAACACTCCAGTACACTTCAATATATATAGTCATGTGCTGCATAACAACAATTCAGAGAACAGCATATGCAATGGTGGCCCCATAGGATCATAATGGAGCCGAAAACCTCCAGTCTCCTAGTGATGTCTGATGATCCTGACCCTGGGTGTGTAGGCCTCAGCTAATGTGTATGTTTGTGTGGTCGTTTTTAACAAAAAAGTTAAAAAAGTGAAAAAAAAATTTTTTTTAATGCTTACAGAATGATATAAAGAAAAAATATTTTTGTATAGTTGTACAATGTGTTTGTTTTTTAAGCTAAGTGTTATTACAAAAGTCAAAAAGATAAAACTTTTTAAGTTGATAAAGTAAAAAAGTCACAGTAAGCTCAGGCTAATTTATTACTGAAGAAAAATTTTTCTTAGTAGTGTAGCCTAACTATAGTGTTTCTAAAGTCTACAGCAGTGCACAGTAATATCCTAGGCCCTCACGTTCACTCACCACTCACTCACTCACTGACTCACCCAGAGCAACTTCAGTCCTGTAAGCTCCATTCATGGGAAGTGCCCTACACAGAACACCATTTTTTATCTTTTACACTTTATTTTTACTATATCTTCTCTATGTTTACATACACAAATTCTTACACCACTCTGTTGCCATTGCTTACAGTATTCAATACAGTAACATGCTGTACATGTCTGTAGCCTATGAGCCACAGGTTATACCATATAGCCTACGTGTGTAGTAAACTAATCAAACCATCTAAGTTCATGTAAGTACACTCTGATGTTCATGTAACAATGAAACTGCCTAAGGACACATTTCTCAGAAAGTATCCCAGTTGTTAAGCAACTGCATGACTGTATATGGAAGTATATGTATACATATACATCCATGCACACACACACACAGACACACACACACACACAGTATACAGTTGATCCTTATTATTCATGGATTTCATATTTGTGAATTCACCTGTATGCTACAATTTATTTGTAAGCTTCAAATCAATACTCATAGTGATTTTTCAGTCATTTACAGATATGCAGAGCAATGAAAAATTGAGCCACCTAACATATGTTCTGAGCTAAGGTTGAACAAGGTGACACTCAGCCTTCCTGTTCCAGCTCTCATACTGCAAACAAGTATCCTTTTCAAGCTGTACTTAGTGCCACAATTTAGACTTTAGAAACACTATAGTTAGGCTACACTACTAAGAAAAATTTTTCTTCAGTAATAAATTAGCCTGAGCTTACTGTGACTTTTTTACTTTATCAACTTAAAAGTTTATCTTTTGACTTTGTAATAACATTAGCTTAAAAACAAACACATTGTAAACTATAAAAAATTTTTTTTTATATTCTGTAACATTAAAAAAATTTTTTTTCACTTTTTAACTTTTTGTTAAAAAGACCACAAACATAACATAGCTGAGCTACACCCAGGTCAGGATCATCAGACATCACTAGAGACTGGAGGTTTTCGGCTCCATTATGATCGGCTCCATTGTGCTTTTTCTTGGTGACTTTGGTATTGAAAATGGTCCCGAAGTATAGTGCTGAAGTGCTCTCTAATGTTCCTAAGCACTAGAAATCTGTGAAAATATGTGTATTAGATAAGCTTTATTTAGATGTCAGTCGTGTTGCTGGACATGAATTCAACGTTAATGAATTGACAATATATAATAAATAAGGTGTTTTTTAACAAAATGTTGTTATTAGAGGCTTGCAGGATGCTGTCTGTATTCCCCTTAAGAATATTCAGTATTCACTAATTCAGTGTTTGTGGTGACTCTATAGAATTATAGTGAATAATGAGAACTGACTGCAGATATATCTCCACATACACCCCCAATCAATATCTACCTAAACATACTGAAGTATGTATTTTTATACAAATATATTTATACACGCAATTTCATACACTGCTATTTTCACTTGTCACATTTTTCCTGTTGTAAACTTTTTTCAACTATACTTTCTTTGTAATAATTTTAGGTATAAAGAAATGTTGCAAAGATAATAGAGAATTCCTGTATACTCCTCACTCAATTTCTGCTAAGATTATCCTTTCCTATTGCAATGGTACCTTTGTCAAAACTAATAAACCAACATTTGTTCCGTTACTATTAACTAAACTGTAGACATCATTCAATTTCACCACTCTTTTCACTAAGGAACTTCTGCTTCAGGATCTAGTCCTGGGTACCAGATTGCATTTAGTTGTTATGTCTCTTTACTCTTTTCATCTGTGACAGTTTCTTAGTCTTTCCTAGTTTCCCAAGACCTTGACAGTTTTGAGGAGTACTGGCCAGGTATTCTGGAGAACGTCCTTCAATTTGGGTTTCTCTGATGTTTTCTCATCAAGCACTGGCCTGATATATCAAGTGCTTAGGTTCACTGTTGTATGTATATTCACGGAGAGTACCTTCTGACTTAAAGCTACTAGTCCATACAATCTTTATTAGCCTTTAAGGCTAAAATTAGGTATCCTATTACAGCCAAAAAGGCAAAGCTAGAATGAAAATGGTAAACAATGTTAGAATGGAAATGAAGAGAATGGCAGAACCAAATAAACCCTCACAATACCTGAATTTTCCATCCCTTGAAGGCACCACCATGTTTTCTTCACAAGAATCCAAAGTCACCTGGGTACATTGTTTTGCTACCACATTTTCTGAAAGATTCAAAAATTAGAGAGATATGTTAGATGCACATGTGTGCACAACACACACTATTTGATATGGTTACAAAGTCTAGGATTTCTTTTGACACTGACTTGCATTATGATTTCAAAATAGTGTTCCATTGTAAAATGTATAATAAGATTCAAAAAATGGGAGGAAAAAATCACTTTTAAAAAATCCACTACTGGCCAGGCACAGTAGCTCATGCCTATATCCCAGTGCTTTGGGAGGCTGAGGTGGGAGGATCACTTGAGGCCAGTAGTTTGAGGCAAGGCTGAGCAACATAGTGAGACCCTACCCCTAAAATAACTTTTTAAAATTAACTAGATGTGGTGGTAGGAGCCTGTAGCCCTAGCTACTCAAGAGGCTGAGGTAGGAGGATCACTTGAGCCCAGGAGTTTGAGGCTGCACTGCACTCAGCCTGGGCAACATAGCAAGACCATATCCGTAAAAACAAACAAATAAAATCTACTACTAATATATGTGAGCATTTCAACTCTACATCTAATCCCTATAATCCTTCAAGAAAAAAGGGGTCGAGAGAGTGGCAAGAACATGTGAGCAGGATGATCAGACCATGGGAAGTCACTGGTATGGATGGCAGGGCTACACCCAGCTTCAGGAGAACCTGAAGACAAGAACATGGAGAGTAAAAGGCTACAATGGTTCTGGAGGGCAGAGATTTTGGGTCTTTCACTTTAACATGTTGTAGTCAATTAGATGATTGACTAAGTTAGCATTTAATTTATTGAAACGATTTTGTGTTTAAATCAGAAAGCAACCTGGCAATATTTATTACTCTCTATAATTTAAAAAAAATCTATCTATAGATAGATAAACTAGGAAGAACAGAAATACAGAATAAACTTCTACCAAGTGATTATAATACTGCACACAGCCAAGTATATTGGATTACATTTTATCAGATATTCCTTCACTGAACAGGTGTTACTACTTTTTAGCACTAGAACATTAGTTTTTGTTTATAAAGCCAAAGTGGCAAATACTCTTAAGAATAGCCAATATTGACTTTTTGAAAGATTATTTAGACTCATTAAACTACCTTTCCTGGATGGAAAAGGCTTTAATCTTTTTTTTTTTTTTTAATTAAAGGCAAGCTTGTGATGGTGCTTGGCAATTGTCAAAGTTTCAACTGACCTCTCCTTTAAGATTCAGAAAAGAAATGTATTATATTGGATTAGCACTCTAGGAAATTCTTGGTCAAAAATGTTTAGGTCTATAGGCTCAGAACCCACATTAAAATATGCTTCCATCCAATGAAGTGAAATTCTTTGGCAGCTCTTCTATTATTGCTTTGGTAAACAATTGCTGTATTTTAAAAGCGTGAGCAATGATACAGTTAGTATACAGTCAGCCCTCTGTATCCACAGGTTCCATATCCACAGGTTCTGCAGGGTCAGCTGTGGAACTTGAGCATCCACCTGGATTTTGGTATCTGCAGGGGTTCCTGGAACCAATCCTCTGTGGATACCAAGAGGACTGTCTAGTTTGTAGGTTGGTACTTAATAGTTAACAATTATCTGTGCTCAATGACAATGTCATATGTTAGGATTCAATTCAGATATATGATGAATTTTTAAATATATAGGGTGATAGATTTGAAACGGTAGAAATAAGGACTACTTGTGAGTTTTATCATTACTTTCTTAAAGTCAGATCACTAAAAGTTAGAAAAATAATACTTTCTGACTATCGTACTTGGCTATATGTCTAATAAAGTTGACATATGTGTGTAGACACACATCTAGGACTAAAATTGGCTGTTATTCTTATTAAATTAGAAAATATAAATGTTCATTATTTTTAGCATTCAAATAATTTAATGTCTGTAGTGGCTGTTTTGTTTGCTATGAAACAAAGTAAACATGCTCTATCTATACAAATGGGTTGGACCTTATTTCCTTTAATGCTTCTATAGATTTTCTCTCATTCTACCTATAATCTAAGCTATTATATTTTAAAAATACATAGACTTTAGGAAGACAATATGCCAAAGGAAAAAAAAAACCTATGAACAAAAATACAATGAACAGATTTTAAGTTTCTTCTTTATGATTTTCAAAGTTCCCATGTGGAATTTTCATGAAGAAAACTATTAGAATCAAACTTCATGAAGAAAACTGAAAGAATCAAAGTTGGCAGAAGACAGACACTAAAACAGTGTAACACACACCTTTATCTTCTAAAATGTGCACTGACTCCGCTGGAAGCTTGTGGAATGGTGTAGACGCAAGTTGTGCAGCAGATGTGAAGTCTCCGGGGCTCTTAGGACTGGGTGCCAGGGTTTTGTTGCAGCGAATACCCCATATGGTTGAATCATCCAAAAACTCTTCAGCATGAGGCACTTCTTCCTATAACAGAAGATGAAATGAAAAAAAGCAGCAATCTCCCTCTTTTGTCCATGAAACCTTATTCAGTAACACTTTAAGATCCAAAGAAACAAGGATTAAAGAAGAAACAGATGTCAACCCCTGGCTAACACAGCCCACAATATCATGGTTCAGTTCTTTTCCCCAGAACTGGAAAATCAGTGGAGTTACATTACAGCAAGAGCCACATTTTTGTTTTCAAATTTTATATATATTTTTTAATTTGGAAAAGTTGTGGTTTACAGAAGAGTTACAAAGATAGCACAAAATTTCCACATATCCTCCTCACCAAGCTTCCCCTAATGTCAACTTCTTATAGAACCATGGCACATTTGTAAAAACGAAATGGGTACTATTAACTGTAGAGTATTTGGATTTCACCTTTTTTTTTTCCCACTAATGTGCCTCCTCTGTTCAGGGATCCAATCCAGGATCCCATGTCACCTTTAGATGTCAAGTGTTCTTAGCCTCCTTGAGTCTGTCATTGTCTATTGGCCTTTCCTAGTCTTTCTTGTACTGACACTTTTGAACACTAGTCAGAAACTCTGTAGAATGTCCCTACACAGTTTGGGCTTATTTGATGTTTTCTCATGATTAGACTGGGGTTACGGATTTTTGGGAAGGATGTCAGAGGTGAAGTGTTCTTCTCATTACATCATATTAGGGGATATCTGCTGTCAACACAACTTATTCCTGGTTAACCCAATCACTTGATTAGGCAGAATCTGCCATGTTTCCCTACTGTAATCTAATTTTCCCTTTCCCTTTGCTTTTTATCTGAAGCAAGTCACCAAATCTAGCCACACTCAAAAGGAGATGAATTAAACTGGAGGAAAAAATTCAAAGAATTTGTGGATAAATGTGAAACCACCACAGTAATTAATATTAATAAATAATTTTGGTAGGACACTTGGAAAATATGCATATACCCTATTTCTTCTTGAATAATTATTAAATAATGTCCTAAAAGAAACATATTCTTCCTATGTTTCATATTTTTCAGCATAGTTTCACATACACATTATCCTCTGACTGGCATAATCATTTGGTAGAATAAAGCAGATGGGTTGTAGGACCCATTTCATAGATAAAACAGGTTTGCTTACCTTTGGTTTTGAAGGAAGTCTGCTGACAGAGCGTTCTCCAAAGGTCCTGGCTCCTGTGGATTTATTTTTAGGCTGTGGTAATCTAAGGAAAGATTTGCTAAATTATAAATAGTAAAATATGCTAAGGAAATAAATGCTATCACTTGACCATTAGAAAAGTTCTCTACTTACCCTATTTAATGAGTTAATCTTTATATAGATATTCCTTGCTTTTATAGCAGTTCTAGCAAAACTGAGTGTAATCAAATTAACATGACTTATAAAAGTAGACCTATCATTACTTAAGTGAGGGTAGGAAATACAGAAATTTCTGTCACATAACTTTTAGAAGCCAAAAATGAATTCCTGCAGTACTGTAGATCTGGAGAACTTTGGCAACACGCCCCTGGTCGTGTGGTCAAAAGGCTCATTTGACCATGTGATTGACAGTTCACATTCTGTCCTCACCACCCTACCACCTCTGGTCCCAGAGAAAACTCTGCAGCATCCCATTAACTAGATGGTATTTTTTTACCCATAATTTTCTTTGTTTCCATCTTCAAACACATGAAAAGCAGATGACAAAGAAGAGATGATCTTATTGACTCCCCAAGCCCCAGACGACCTTACATCTTCTGCAACAGAATAAAAAATAGCATCCAATTATTGTAGTAGGAAAAAACATCCTTTATGTTAAACTTCAACTACAAATAAGAAAAAGGAATAACAGCTGACAGAAAAGAACTAATATCAGCTTTTCAAATACTAGGCAGTAAGTCACTATAGTGAGATGAAGTGACTTAACTATGGTAACAGGGTTTTGTACTCAAGTCCCAGGTCACGAGTCCCTGCCACATATCAGCAAGGTGTTAATCATTCTCCTAAATCACTACTATTGTCACCTGACTCACTCAATAAACGCTCTCAGGGTTTTGTTTTCCATTTCCTTCAAGAAAGAATTAACCTCTTAGCTTTACATTTCAAGTCCTCCTGAGTCTAATTGGCTTCTACTTATCTTTATCATGATCTCTGGCTTCTAGCATGAATCCCCTGACTCTAGACAAATGTGGGCTAGCTGCCAGCCTCCTCTAACACTCTGCCCCAGCCATTCCTCTACCAGTGAAGGCTCAAGTCACACCTTGAGTACTCAGCCCTTCTTATCCATGGGGGTTTTGTCCTTCTTTAGCACTATTCTTTTTTTTTTTTTCCTTTAATCAAGCAAATCTATCACACACATTGAGTACCTTGTCAAGAACTGTCTTATTTTTATTTCATGCATTCCCTGCCCTTATGTGACAAGCTAATCAAGGGCAGGGCCACCTCTTAAATAATTCTTGATATTTTCCGTGATAACCACCTATAATGCTATGCACTTAGTCGCTTTTAAATAGTTATTACTTTGAAACTGGGCTTCAAATGCATCTTCATTTTGATCCAGAGATTGCCATTCATCTTTGTCATCAGAAATATCAGGAAGTGTAGGAGCCTGAAACATATTCATGATGAAACCTTAAAGAACAAAAAGAATAACTGTAAACAGGTTGCAAAAGAGCTTTCATTAACTTGTCATCAGGTGCTACACACTCAGATAAAATACTTTACCTAATGCTTCTTTTGTGTGCACGGTGGGTGATGGCTGCACTTTGGATGGCGTTGCCTGAACCATTCCCAGTGATGTGTTTGGAGTTGTGTGAAAAGAACTTGTGTTGGCAACCTTATGTGTTTCACACCCTAGTGAAGAAATGGAGACAAAATGTGGTATCAGTAGGGAAATCAGAATAACTTAAAAGACACACAATTTAAGTAAGTCACAATTAAAACAGTTTGTCATTGTTAAAAATTATCACTAAGAATTTCCAGTATCATAGTGCTTTCATATATTTCATTTTTATCTTTATAATAGTCCTATGAAGTAAATGAGGTGAAAATTATCCTTTTACAGAAAAGGAAATGAAGGCTCAAAGAGATTGAGTGGTTGGTCTGGATTATACCATATTAGCAACTTTGTCATAAATTATACCCTTAGTGCCACTGTATCCCAAGTTCATAGTCACAATGTAAATCTTAAGATTGGCTTACCATCTCATTCCACTGCAGTCAGGCATAGAATACAAGGCCCTGCACAGCCTGGGTCCTGTTTGATCAGGCCTCACCTTTCTCCTCTTCCTGCTTACCTCCCCACATTGGTCCCTTTGCTGTGCTTAGAATATATCAGAGATTTTCCTGCTTGAGGGCTTAGCACTTAATATTCCCTCTGCCTGAAAGGTTGCCCAAGCTAATGGCATGGTAGCTCCCTAACTTTAGCCCTTTACCCAAATATCACCTTCTCTGAAATTTCAACCCCACAACTCCAATGTACATTTCTTTCCCCCTCTGTGTGGGTGGAGATTTTTTGTTCATGACTTCATCCCTAACCATGTATAACAGTGCCTGGCACCTACAGAGCAGGCTCAGTAAGTCTTGGTTCAGTTAATGAACCTCCAGCTATTTCAAACAGCCCTGCTCCTCACCAAACTGTCCAGAAAAAAGATGTCCAAGTCACACGGGGGAAGTGAAAGCCCAACCTGTGTGTCTTATTATTTATAAGACTTATCTCCTATGCAAATGCCTCTAACAAAGTAGTACCGATTAACAGTGTAATACTCCTAATTAAACTTTTGATAACCTTTCCTACCTAACATACTAAAGATGACTCTGTTTTGGATTAATTTCCTGAGAAATTTACTAGAAATGTATTCACAAATTACGTTTCCAAAGAATGTTAAACTAAGAAGATGTGACTAACAAGTGGATTTCTACATTTATTTGAAATAGTTCAGGGATAAATAACTTATACTCTAAGAATAGGAAAACTAACACTCAGGTTCATTAAGGCCTGAAGGCTTCATAAACCACAGCCACAAAATACACCTCTGAGTGACATAGAGGAATCTGGACAGAAACACATCTATTATAATTAAACATTACCTTCTTTGATCTCTGCTCCACTCTGTGGCTTGAATTCATGAGTACTCTTATTCACACATCTGGAAGAGAAAACTCTTGAGACACACTAGAGAATAAAATGCTTGATCTAGGCTGGACACGGTGGTGGCTCACACCTGTAATCCCAGCACTTTGGGAGGCCGAGGCAGGAGGATCGCCTGAGGTCAGGAGTTCGAGACCAGCCTGGCCAATATGGTGAAACCCCTTCTCTACTAAAAATACAAAAAAAATTAGCGGGGTGTGCTGGCAGGCACCTGTAATCCCAGCTACTTGGGAGGGTGAGGCAGGAGAATCACTTGAACCCAGGAGGCAGAGGTTGCAGTGAGCCAAGATCGCACCATTGCACTCCAGCCTGGGCAACAAGAGTGAGACTCCGTCTCAAAACGAAAAAAACAAACAAAAAAAAATGCTTGATCTATTAGAATTTTTAACTAACTTTCAAGAAATAATGGTAGAAAGAAAAAAGAATCAGTCAATAATTACAAGCCTGTTAAAATACAGATGGAACTACTTAGGGTCTACAGTGTTGGTAAATAAAATGTTTTTTTTCCTTTGAGTTCCATTTCAGGAAAAGAATTCTTACAGAAAAGACCAGGTACTAAACAATTGTGTGACATAGTGATTACAGGGATAAGAACCATCTCTATATGTGGTAGAGTCCTATGACTATTCAAATGATCACATTCATTACAGAGGTTAAAGAGTTGAGCCCGGCTCCAGGCAGCTAACCAGAGTCAGGACGTGGAGAAGCACTGGTGCGCCTCAGCTGTGCAGGATACCTTTGCTGTGATGAGCCAGCAGCCACAGTGCAATGTCCTCTAGTGTTTAAAAGTAATGGTTATCAAGAAAGAAAAAAATGATACACAAGCCATTTATATCACACTTTAAGTGCACTTGGGGTAGTGGATCTAATATGTCTATTTAACATTGCTGGAGTTCCCTTAATAAACCCTGTTAAGGTATAAAGTAAAACATGCAAAGCATTTTTAATTTTACAAATCCCTATAAAAACGAGCTAAAAGAGAGCCAAAATGACCGGAGGTAAAAATGTAAATTAAACGAGCGATACGACATTAACTATAATTTCTGAAATCTGGAAAAATCCCTCAAAATTGGGGTAAAAACTTCCAGTGCAGAGGTACATTTTGAGAGACAGAATCATGTGTATTAATCCCAAACTGCTCCCTGTGGGAAGACAGAAGGAATATGAGAACACATGTCAAATAATTGTCTAGACAGTTATGATCCCTGCAGGTATTCAATCAAAGCCAGTGAGCAAAGGCGATTTTAGCCTAACAGCTGTATATTCTTCAGTTACAAAGTGACTGTTGACTTTCAGGGTACTGAAAATTTTTAATTTACAAAAGTATAAAACAAAATAAATACTCTAAAAGAAGCATGGAATAAGTAAGCCTAAAGGATTGGGAGCAATGTTTTGCCACTTGCTTTTTCAACAACATACCTATCTAAAAATAAAAGGCAGACGTCATTCATCATTTACATACTGTTCCTGATAATGCAAGTCATGTAAAGAAGGTGACAGGTGCCACTCACATCACTGTCATCTCTAGGACTACCTTCAGCTTACCCAGCATCTTTGCTGGCCACTGCAAACATGGAGTCTGTTACTGTCTGGGCTTTCAAAGGAACAGGAGGAGCAATGCTCTGGCTGGTGGCTGGGGACACCAAAGCTGCAGAAATAGCATTTGCCAAAGGAGGAACAACAGGCGGTGCCTCTCTTGGGTTCTTTTCCATGGTCACTGATGTCTGCTGATAGGTGACTGGAAGACATGGAGCTCTCAGTTGCTGCTGGGAGCCTACACTTGGCCCCATACATGCTGGATTAACCTTTCATGTTGAACAAACAAACAACAAAAACAAAACCATGAAGTCCAGAATACTACTAATCAGGCATTACAACTTCTCAAAGCATGGCATCTGTCTTCAATAGATTCCTTTTTCCTTGAAGTTTACCCATACTCCTTCTTCAAGCATTCTGAAATGTACAGTCAACAACAAAAAGACCACTCTACAAAATGGATGCTTTGTAGCTTCTGAACCACAGACACCATTAGCAGCTCATAATTTCTAACCACTGAAATAACAAGTCTCTATAGTTGTATCAGCATTTAAGTATTATCTTATTTCTCTTTAATTAATTTTGGGAAAAGGTCAACAAATCAGTGTTATCAAAAGCTCATTATGGTTTTCCTCCCATTAAAATACCCTTAGATTGGTATATGAGATAGGGCTTGAAAAAGGGAAAAAAATAAATAAATAAAATACTTTTCATAGCCGTTTTCACTTTGAAGAATAGGAAACACAAATATAAATTGCAATAATAACTGCCACAAAAGCCTGTCTCACAACAGGAAGCATAATAAGCTCTAAATTTAAAATCTTTGCTTTGCTACTCACATCAGTGTAAGATTGTAATTGTATGCTTTAGTGTTATAAAGTTAGATGAGTTAATTTCTCACCATATAAAAGTATGCTTATAAATTGTTAAGAAAAACACCAGCCAGGCATGGGTGGCTCAAGCCTGTAATCAATCCCAGAACTTTGGGAGACAGAGGCTGGTGGTTTGCTTGAGCTCAAGAGTTTGAGACCAGGCTGAGCAACACGGCAAAACCCTGTCTCTACAAAAAATACAAGAAATTAGCTGGACATGGAGGCATGTGCCTGTAGTCCCAGCTACTCAGGAAGCTGAGGTGGGAGGATCACTTGAGACTGGGAGGAGGAGGCTGCAGTGAGCTGAGATTGCACCACTGCATTCCAGCCTAGATGACAGAGTGAGACCCTGCCTCAAAACACAAACAAACAAACACACACCACCAAATGTCTAGGGCAAGAATAGTTATTTTACAGACTAATGGAAAAAAATATAAAAACCTCATCCTCACTTGTCAGCAAAAATGATAACCTACACCATTTTCTCACCTACCAAATTAGTAAAGATTAAAAATCATCATAATATTCAATTCTGAAGAAATATTTTGAACAATACCAGAGATTTTCTCCACTAGACGTCAAAACACATAAGAAAGTTGGAGGCCGAGGTAGGTGGATCACGAGGTCAGGAGTTCAAGATCAGCCTGGCCAACATAGTGAAACCTCATCTTTATTAAAAATACAAAAAATTAGCTGGGCATGGTGGCGGGCACCTGTAATCCCAGCTGCTCAGGAGGCTGAGGCAGGAGAATTACTTGAAACCGGGAAGCAGAGGTTGCAGTGAGCGGAGATTGCACCACTGCACTCCAGCCTGGGCGATAGTGGGAGACTCCATCTCAAAAAACAAGAAAGTTGTAGTAAATACACCTATGAAATGATCAAGAAGAGATCTACTGACTAAAGCAAAGGTATAGATATTTTAGAATTGGATCTCATATATATGAAAATTTAGTACACGGTAAAGATATTTTAAATCAATGGGGAAAGGCTGAGCAGATCAATAAATGATTTACAGACAACAGGCAACCCACTTGGAAAATATATCCTGATGCTATTCATACAGAGAAGTAAGTTTGAAAAAGGGAGGCTTCTAGTTAAAGACAGTGGCTTGATATACTCCCAAAATCTCACCAACATGACAGTGAAGGAATTCTAACACTTAACATAGCTGTTGAAGGAGGCTAGGAGCGGTGTATCCCTAATTGCTAGACAAGTTCAGAAATCTACAATGCTAGCTACACCTCAGAATGGAAGTGAAGGTGGAGGTGAAGATAGGAACATTGTAAAAGTGTTTAAAAGCAGATGCTGGCTGGGCACTGTGGCTCAAGCCTGTAATCCCAGCACTTTGCGGGGCCGAGGTGGGCGGATCACGAGGTCAGGAGATCGAGACCATCCTGGCTAACACGGTGAAACCCTGTCTCTACTAAAAATACAAAAAAAATTAGCAGGGCATGGTGGCAGGCCCCTGTAGTCGCAGCTACTGGGGAGGCTGAGGCAGGAGAACAGCGTGAACCCGGGAGGCGGAGCTGGCAGTGAGCCGAGATCACGCCACTGCCCTCCAGCCTGGGCGACAGAGTGAGACTCCATCTCAAAAAAAAAAAAAAAAGAATTTAATAAGATGGCCATAAAAATTAAGGCAATCTCAAATAAAATTAGGGGGGAAAAAGGACAAAGATAGAAAATGGTGAAATTTAAGAAAATTAAATGACCAGTCCAGGACAGACTAACGGAGAGTATGAGGAAAAAATATCCACCTCTAAAAATATATATCAAGAAAATTCCCCAGAATTGCAAAACTAGAACATTTAAGCACAAAGTATAATGGATGAAAAGATAAATACCAGATACATCATTATGTCACAATACAGCAGGGAAAAATGATTCTATACCCCCTAGAGAAAAATAAACATCACATCAAAGAATTAAGAATCAGAAGGACTCTGGGTTTTTCCACACCAATAGTGCAAGCCAAAAAACAATGAAGGAGTGTCTTTAAAAACTCTGAGGGAATGTGATTTCCTTCCTAGAACATTGTGCCCAACCAAATTATCAACCAAATGTGAGGGTAAAATAAAGATGCTTTTAGACATGCAAGAGACCTCAAAAACTAATCCCTCAAACATGCTGCTGTTGCTTTCTTTTTTTTTAAAAAAATAAGCTACTGGAGAATGTGTGCCTTTGAAATGAGGACATTAAGAAGAGATAAAGACATGGGAACCAGGGATATACCACAGGAAAGGAGCCAGGGAGAACAATTCATTAATAATTTCTTGCAACTATCCAGGGAAAATATAAATTATACAAAAAAACAAATCCAAATAAATCAGAAAAAAATGAAATGACTCAATAGAAAAATGGACAAAGCCATTCAGTCAATTTAAAAGAAAAAAGTTAAACAGCCACGAAATGTATCCAAAAAATGTCCAAATCTACCTATAATTAAAGAAACTACATCAGGTGCTTGAAAAGATTTAGTATAGTTAATGTTAGCCAAATGTGTACAAGAAACAAGTCCTTTTACACACTATTAATGTGAGTGCACAATCCTAAGTTTATAGAGGGCAGACTGACAGCATTTTAGGTACATACACTTGAAAGGCAGAATGATTTCTAACAGTTTCTACATGATACACTCCCTTTTATAAGGTATGACAGAAGACTATGCTGCAAGTAGAATTAGATATCTACGCGATAGTAGTGAAAGACCTATCAGAGGTATTAGGTAGAAAAAGCAGAAAATAAGTCTTATTTATGTAGAACGTTCTATTGTATTCGTATTTATGTGTTTTCATACACAGTAAGTCTGGAAAGATACAAACTATAGCAGTTAGCAATAAAGGACAACATTCAGACCAGACGTGGTGGCTCACACCTGTGATCACAACACTTTGGGAGGCTGAGGCAAGAGGATTGCTTGAGCCCAGGAGTTTGACACCAGGCTGGACAACATGGCGAGACCCCATCTCTATTAAAAAATAAATAAAAAATTAGGTGGGTGTGGTGGCACATGCCTGTGGTTGCAGCTACTAAGGAGGATACAATGAACAGTTATCATACCACTGCACTCTAGCATGGGCGACAGAGCAAGACCCTGTCTAAAAATTTAAAAAAAAAGAAAAAGGAGAATGTGTGTGTGTGTGTGTGTATGTGTGTATATATACATGCATACATACATACATATATAAAATGAATGCTCTCCTTCATATATACATATATACACACCTTTCATGTGATATTTTAAAAAACCATCTAGTCACATTTTTATACTTTCCAAATATGTAAGAAAATAAAGTATTTTATCTTCATGGTATCCTATGTCATAGACAGACATATAATATGAAAGATTAAGCAACCATTATACAGTTTAAATGAGTTTATTTCCAATCTCCTTCATTCACTACTAATTTTAAGAAAATATATGTGGCTCTAACACACTCATCACTTCCCTGCTTTTCCAAGATGAAATAATGGCAAACAAAAAATATATCTAAATGATAAATTATTGAAAGTACTATACTCCAATTTTCATTACACAGTGGTCACTGTACAAAAACCAGAAAAAGGTCTATATATAAATACATGAATATATAGACATGTACACATACACACAAACATGTAAAACATACTACCATTCTGTTTTGTAACTTTCTACTCTCACTCTACATTATGAACTTCTGTGTCAAATTATTTTAGACTTTCTCAGAAAGTTACTAGCTAAATTAACATCAGAATTAACTCTAAAACAGCACATAGAAAGGAACAAATCAAACTGCCATTCCTGCTGCTGGGCACAGGACATGTCATGAAGGGCACAACATACCTCGGACCTTTCCTGGGAAGCGGGCAGATTCTCATGGGATGTCTCCACCACCTGATGCAACTTCTTATGAAGTTCATCCATTTTCTGTTTTAATAGCTGTTCTTCAAAAGCATTTGCTTCTTTCCTTTTCATATAATGTCTGTCTTCATTTACTTTAGGAAAGATAAAAATGGTTTGCATGCAAAATTTAAATCCAGGTCATCATAGGAATACATGCAAAATGAGGAAACGGTTATATTTTAGGGGGCCGATTTTTTTGTTAGTCTTTCTCATATTTGGTTTTAGAAGTGAAACTTGTATCACCTTTTAATTTTTACCTGCCCACAACTTGGCTACTATATGTTCAGGGCATGTAAGCTACTAAAAAAAAAAAAAAAAATCTACATGCTGATCAAAAATAATAATAATAGCACAGTATAATAGTAAAGATTTTGTTAGTCATCATATACATGATTGTTCTTGTAAACAATCATGATTGTGCAAATCATTTTAAAATAAATTTTTATTTGTTTTTAAAAGATAAAAATTTCTAGAGACTTTCTAAGTAGAAGTGAAGTACACTAAATGATCAGGGCTTCAAGCATGCTGTGGTCAGTCCCATTTCCAACAACTGGTTAACAGAGCCATGCCACAGACAAGTCAAAGAGTCTGGCTTAAGACTTGGTCATGGTACGTGAAAGAAAAACGCATCTATGCCCAGTACAAAATGAGTCCTCTGTGTTAACTGACTTGCCTTCTGTGTTGTCAACCGAGTATAAAAAGTAATGAACAAAAAAGAAAGGCCCAGAATGGCTATAGCCCAAATAACTTAGATAGTATAAAAGTCCCGAGTGGAATAAAGGTTCAAATAACTGACGTAGAGGTTTAGAATTACTATATACAGATAATACTGAAAAATTTTTAAGTATTTATTTCACTAAAGCTAAGATGACAGTGGTATGGCTATCCAATTTAGTACTCTTTCAACTATGAGTTTGCTGCCAAGACATCAATTTAGTCCTTGGACTAAGTTGGCTGCTACACTAGTGGTTAAGCAATTTCCAATTCAGAAAAAAAAGTGCAGCTCGCTGCCAGCGCAGTTTTCTCAGGGCAAACACAAAATGGGTTAATAATGATTTCCGGGCTTCTGATAGGATGAGATGAAGACTTTTTTGCAGTCTTTCAACATAGTCAATTATTCTCTAATAAAGTAATTACTCAGAGATGAGGATTTTTTTAGGTGACATAAGAATAACTAAAAATACAAGATTGCAAGTACCCCATTGCTCATGCTTTCTCCGTTGATTATATTTCTGGGCTCTCAGTTCTTCAAAGGAAAATTCTGATTCCCCACGAATAAGCTTCTCCTTGCAATACATAACAACCTGCTCAACATCAACTTTGGATGCCAAAGATGAGTGCACAGAATATTCTGATTTAGAAATCATGATCACTCTTTGTTCCCTACAATGGGGGAAAATACATTATTTACAACAACGTACCGAGGAGCACTTAAAGGAAACTAATAATAGATTAATGCACTGATTATACTTGCATATTTGACTCTTTATCACAAGCTGAAGATATCACTCCAGAAAGCTCTGAACCCTAAAAAACAGAAAACAAACATGAGCATTCACTTATCTGAGAAGAAAGCTTCACCCAAATGATTTCACAAAACAATATGAAAATGCTTGAAGGGAAGAGGGACCTTAATCCCAAGTAGATTTACGTAATTTTAAATTATGATTAATATCAAAAGATTGTTTGTATCAACAACCTTACAATAACTATTGTAACTTAATCTAATCAAAGAAAGAGGTTTTTTCTGTTGTTTTGTTTTTAATAAAGTCCTACTCAGCAGTAGAGAAGAACCATAGTTGATTTCCCTTCAATTCATAGTCTAGTAGCTACAGTATAGTGTCTGAACATTATGGGATTGACATTCCCAACTGCTGTGTTAAATTTTTTTTTTTAATTAAAATTTTCCTCAGGTACCACTCTGCCCTCAAGAGTTCTCAAATTCATTCACTAAACAAATATATGCCAGACACCTCCATGTCACACTCTGAGCTAGGTCTGGGAAATGTGACTGCAATCAAGACCCGTCTCTACTGTCTGGAGCTTAGACAGGATAATAGGAGGTCAGGAGGCTGGCAAGCATGTGTAGGACGTAAAATGTAAATTGGGACAAGCTGCACTACCTGTCAAAGTCACGAATGCATATTCTACTTCTAAGAATGTGTTACATTAATAAAACCTGTACATACACCCTAAGCACAGAGGCATTTCCATTGGATTTTGCTTCAAGGAGGTCCTTGATGAACTTTGAAAGAAAGTTGTACTGGGGAGGGTAACATGGGAAACATAGCTGGGAAACATGAGGCTGCAGGAAGAAGAGAGACTTGATTATTTTCCCATGTTGATACACCATGGAGGCAGAAGAGATCTCCATAGGGCAAAAATCTTGATGAGGATAAGGACAAGCACAGATAGAAGGCCACCTTTTCTCACAGGGAAGGATGCAGTTACATTTATTGGTTGGTGGCAGAAAACTGCCAGATGTCGCTTGACGGCATCTGCTATCTGTTGAAATAGTGTTTTTGAAGTTCCTGAGAGAGAGGCTAGAGGTAGCCAGGTCCCAAGTTTGAAGAGACTGAAAAGAAGTCTAAAATCACTATAGTTTGGCGCTAAACAGTGAACCTGGAAACATAAGAGATACACAAAACATAAGGAGTGAATCAGACACTGGAAGCATGTCCCAGTGCCTGGGAGTACGAGACCTCCCTGTTACTTGAGGTAACAGGCACCAATCTTTGAGGCTCTGAGTTTTGAAAGCCAGGCTCAGGAGCCCCCAGGTGGATGCATTCCCAGGTAGGGATTTCCAGAGCCTATGCAGAGGCCAGCAGAACAGAGGAAAGGACATTGGTAAGGGAAAAGCTGGTGGGGAGAGTAAAGACAGGAGGCTGTGTGGTGAGGGCCTCTGGGTTAGACAACAAATTGTATTTGAGGTGAGCTGTGGGGGAGAATAACAGGCCCAGGAAGTTGCCACAGGAGCAGGTGGCTGACATGGAGCTTAGAGCCATGAGTGAAAAATCAAAGAAATGAGATGTCAAAGTGGATGTAGAAGGCAGCCAGGCTGGCTATTCAATACCATTCCCAGTTTCCACACAAGCTACAAATGTCATTATTACCTGATTCTTAGAAATGCAGGCCATGTTATTTCCTGGATTTGATTTTGATGTCATTTGATTTAAAACCTGAACATTATGCAGAGGTTCTGAGGTTCTAGCTATGAGGGAAAAGAGGATAAAATAAGGAGAAATTAAGGGTAAAACCATAATAAGTAAAATTATCACATAATAAATTCCCGATTCTTCCTGTAGGAATCATTAGAAGTAAATCAACTCATTCACACTGTCTCAGAAATTGCAACTAAAACGTTTTTAAAATAAGTATTATACAATTTTCTGATCAATTCAAAATGCCAGGAAGTACCCAAAAGAAATGTAAAACCTAACTCATAATTTTAAATAACCGGATAGGATAGGCAACGCTTATTGCTGAAATGTGATATTTAGTTCTAAGAAAAAGAAATGGCTATATTTCTTTAAAAGTTGCATTAAACACATTTGATTCCATTCAAAATAGATGGAGTCCAGATTAAGTATTTTGGTCAATTTTGAATTTAAAAAAAAATCCTAGAAATACAGTGAAATTATCAAGCTTTTTTTGCAGGTTTGAGTTTTTAAAATGCTAAGACAAAGCCTCTGCTCTTTGGGGCTACTTAGTGGGCATTATGATGATCAGAATGCTTTCTCTGTTACCTGAGAGTACAATTTAGTTTTCATTAAAAATTGGATTTTTTTTTTTTTTTTTTTTTTTTTGTGGAGATGGAGTCTCACACTGTCACCCAGGCTGGAATGCAGTGGCATGATTTCAGCTCACTGCAACCTCTGCCTCCCGGGCTTAAGCAATTCTCCTGCCTCAGCCTCCTGAGTAGCCAGGACTACAGGTGCCCACCACCACACCTGGCTAATTTTTGTATTTTAGTAGAGATGGGGTTTCACCATGTTGGCCAGGCTGGTCTCGAACTCCTGACCTCAGGTGATGCACCCATCTTGGCCTCCCAAAGTGCTGGGATTACAGGTGTGAGCCACCATGCCCAGCCGGGTTTGTTTTTTAAAGAAAAGAAAATACTAGTACAAATCCAAGACTAAATGGACAACAACAGGCATTTTAGAAAGCCTGATTTTACCTTGAGCTGGCAAATGGGTTTCAGTGAGGCGTGTCTGAAATAACCTAAATGACAGCAGAAAAGGCATCAATGTAGATTATAAACTTACAGTACATAGCTGTTAGAGTGAAAACTAAATACCATAGACAACTTATTATAAGCTAGTGAAGTCTGACATCAAGATAGAACGTACAGTTGCATTTTAGAGTTGCTTCGAAATTAAAAAATAAAATTCTGGAAATATTTTTATATCCAGTACATTATCTGTATTACAAAAATTCCTCCTTTTGCCTAGTTTATGTTAGTATTTCTCAAATTCATATAAAAATGCACCCTCTTTCTCCATGTGTCAAGTCTGCAAATGTTTTAACACAGGATGTTTGACCTCCTACTTTAGGTTCTTTATACGTTTGGAACATAATGAATATATTTGGAAGAAAGAAGTGAAAGTACAAAAGTACTTAGATTACTGCTTCAAAAGGCAGACATATCATTGTTCATGCTCTGTAAGAAGTTCTCAAATATGTCATTTCATGGCATATTTCATTTTCACCTCTACCTGTCAAGTAATGTGCAATTCCCATGCCTGACATTTCTGAGCAATGCGAGACAAAGTGCACACTATAAAGCAACCAAGTGGTAACACTTGTTGGCTCTTAAGTCAAACAAACCAATGGTTAAGAAGCCATTTTATGTGATGAGGAAAGACTGAAAATTACGTGACATTAAATAATTATTGTCAGTTTTCTTAGGTATGATTATGCAATAAGGCTCTGTAAGAAATAAGATTTTAGAGATGTTTACAATAGGGTTTGGGGAAAAATATTTTGCTGTTATGGATCAGCTTTAAAATTCGTCAGCATTGAGAAACATGAAATGTTAATTATTAAAAGTTGGTGATAGGTAAATGGAAGTTTATGATACTAATTTTTTTTTATGTGTGTTTGAAAAATCTCAATGACATTTTAAAAAAGCATGAGTACTATAGAAAAATTGAAAAGATGAGTACATTAAAGGCTGGCAAAGGGTGCAGTAGATAATAGGTCTCAAATTCTACTAATGAGAGGGGAAGAGTAAACAATTGGTATAACCTTCAAGTAGGTAGTTTGGTTACATGCACCACAAGTGTAAAAACTCTTCATATACCCTTTGACTTAATAGTTTCAATTCTGAGAATCTATGAGAAGAAACTAAGTAAAAATAGGAAATATACTAAAAAATACTTTTATGTTGAAGGAAAAAGACCTTGACACAAAGCTGTATATATACATAAAGCATGCATGCAATCCTGTAACAAGAAGAGAAAAAAGCACCAAGGAAAATGCCAAAAGGTTTTCTTTCGTTTTCTGTATTTTCACAATTCCCTAAGTGAGATATGTTTAATCATAGAAAAAGTTTTAAAAATGTGAACAATGTTATTAAGAAATATATTCATCACAGGCCAGGCGCAGTGGCTCACACCTGTAATCCTAGCAGTTTGGGAGGCCGAGTGAGGCAGGAAGATCACTTGAGGTCAGGGGTTCAAGACCAGTCTGGCCAACATGGCGAAACCTCGTCTCTACTAAAAATACAAAAATTAGCTGGGCATGGTGGCAAGTCCCTGCAGTCCCAGCTAGTCAAGAGGCTGAGGCAGGAAAATCTCTTGAGCCCAGAAGTGGGAGGTTGCAGTGAGCTGAGATTACACCACTGCACTCCAGCCTGGGCGACAGAGTGAGACTCCATCTCAAAAACAAACAAACAAACAAACAAACAAACCAAAAAAAGTATTTATCATGGTGCTGTTTATAAAAATCAAAATGTAAACAACTTCAATGTCCAATTGGAGAGTGGATTATGACACAACACTGTGACAGATTTCACAACTACTATAGAAGTAGTTTAAAAGCTCATAATTTCTTAAGTATTTCTTTGTATGTACAACTAGACATACAATATGATTTGCTGTTAAAATATATAAACGCAAAGATACCCACACAGGCACAGGAAAAGATACTAGAAGGAAATGTACCAGTTATTGTTAACAGTAATATTTCTGAGCAGTTTTTTTCTTTACACTATCCTGTATTATCCACATTGTCCAAAACTAGAAGGATTTCCCTGTACAAATTGCTAATGATACAATTTTTAACAGCAAACATTACTTTTCAAAGTCAGAATCATCACAGGGAGTTTGACTTTGTAACTACCTGTATTGTTGTTGCAGGAACTCTCTGGGTTCAGCCTGGTTTTGAATTCCTCTCTGAAGGACAGCACTGGCCTGCTGCAGCTCTCCTTGGGCTTCCAGATGCCCCGCCCAGGCAATGTACAGAGGGGACGACAGGGTTCCAATCCCATGGTTGTACAGAAACTCAAAAAATTGATGGAGGTCACTGTTGTACTCAGCCTACACGAACCCAAAACAAAAAGACATAAGAATAATGAAACTGCTAGTCTATGTCTGGTGAGGAGTTAGCCAGCTAAGCTGGGAGCCCCTAGGTAGCTTCAGATGGGAGCTGGTCATCAGCAAAACCAAGGCAGGCTTAGAGGGTTAGGCTTTTCAGCCCCACCGCTGAACCTCCAGGGAGGGAAGAGGGACTGAAGTTTAAGCCAATCACAATGGCCAACGATTTAATCAATCATGTCTGTGTAAGGCACCTCCATAAAAACCCAAAAGGATAGAGGTCAGACAAGCTTCTGGAGAGCTAAATACATGGAGGTTCCTGGAGGGTGTCACACATGGAAAGGGCAAGGAAGCTCCACACATCTTCCCCAATACCTTGCCCTAAACATCTCTTCATCTGGTGTTCATCGGTATTCTTAATAATATCCTTTATAATAAAACATTAACCGTAAGTGTTTCCCTGAGTTCTGTGAGCCACTCTAGCAAACTGATCGAACCCAGACCCAAGGAGAGGGTTGTGGGAACTCTGCTTTGTAGCCAGTCAGTCAGAAGCACAGGTAAAACAACCTGTGGCTTGCAACTGGCATTGGACGTGAGAGGCAGTCTTGTGGAACAGAACCCTTAACCTGTGGAATCTGAAGGTATTTTCAGGTAGTGCTGGAATTGAATTGGAGACACAACTACAGAATTGATTGACTGGTTGCTGGTAGAGAGAAGTCCACACATATTTTTTTTTTTGGGGGGGGGGTGGGGACAGAGTCTTACTCTGTCACCCAGGCTGGAGTGCAGTGACATGATCTCGGCTCACGGCAACCTCCACCTCCCAGGCTCGAGCAATTCTCCTGCCATAGCCTCCCAAGTAGCTGAGATTACAGGTGCCTGCCACCATGCCCAGTTAATTTTTGTATTTTTAGTAGAGACAGGATTTCACCACGTTGGCCAGGCTGGTCTCGAACTCCTGAACTCAAGTGATCCACCTGCCTTGGCCTCCCAAAGTGCTGGGATTACAGGCGTGAGCCACTGCGCCCGGCCCCTGCATACTTTTTAATCACTAGTGGCACAGAAGTCTGTTGAATCAGAGAATGAACAGTTTTTCCTCTCCATATCTTCAGAACTAGAAACAAGGAATTAAAAGCCTAAAATGATCTTACAATCTAAGTTTTAAAAGCAAAAGTACAACATGATTATAGTTTTGATCATACATCTTAAGTATACTTACAAATTTTAAACAAAAATTGATGAATCTTGGGTCATTGTGGTATTTCTTCTTATCTAAAAATTCCTTCATTAAATATTCTAGTAAAGTTATCAAGTATTCTTTATTCTCAGGAAAATTCTCTTCTACCCACTGTATGTATCTAGAAAAATATGGATAATGTTAATTTTCCACGGGGCAGCGTATAGTTTGTTTAAGGTAAATAAAATAATTAAATGCTGACCTTTCCCATTCACCAAGAGGGTCATTGCCCTTATAGCTCTGCATGTGGGCTTCAAGCATCCTAGAAGAGAGAAAGGTATGCACATGGGATATTAGGGATAATTTCTACAAGCAAAAGATATACTTCATTTTATATATACCATTTATATGCATTAAAACAAAAATCTTAAATATCAATCCAAATAGTATTTAAAATTTTAAGAAGCATTCGCTCAGACATAGTCAGAAAACTCAGAAGCAGCCAGTGTTTTTCCAGAAGTCCCAGCTCTATCCCCAAGAGTCTCCTTCTCCTCTCATGGAACCCCAATGTCACTATCACCATGAGGGGCAGTGTCCAGAAGTTTGCTCCTCCTCCTAACAAGAGGATCCAAGCATGGCACTGACTCAGACTCCTGCCCTTCCAGCGGGATCCAGGCATGGCACTGACTCAGACCTCTGCCCTTCCAGCGGGATCCAGGCATGGCACTGACTCAGACCTCTGCCCTTCCAGTGGGATCCAGGCATGGCAGTGACTTAGACCCCTGCCTTTGCTTCCCAGGAGCATGGCTGAGACATGACTAGAACAAGAGTCAAAGAGGGCTTGTAAATGGGTGAGGCAGCCCAGAGTACCACAAAGTAGAGTTCCCAGACACAGTTTGTTTTCATGGCTTCAAGTCCCTGAGGAAGAGCAGATGATAGCAGTGCTCAGAAATCAGCCACAGAGCTCCCAGAGAACTCCGCATCCCCCACTTCCATATACTCAACCACAGCTGAAAAAAATCAGCCAGGCAAAGCAAAATTCCCCTTGGGAATTCAGATGCTAGAGGGGCTAAACAAAAAGAAACATGCAAAGTAATGTCGGGTTACATTCAGTACTCAGAAGAATAAACAAAATAAAATATAACAGGAGAAAGGGTGAGAACGTGATAAGAGTTACTATTTTTAGATAGGGTAGTCAAGGAAGTCCTGCCTCTCAGAGGCGGTGATGTGTGATCAGTGCCAGACAGCCATGTAGCTATCTGGGGGGGAAATGGTCAAGGCTGAGAGAACTTCAAGAACAGAAAGCAAGCCAGTGTGGTTTAAGTGTGATGAGCAGGAAAAGGTGGGGGTGACAAGACCTAATTTGCATTTTAATGTCCCTCTGTGTGAAGAAGGAGGTAGAGGTGAGAACAGAAGTGGGAAATCAGTCAGGAAGACTCCTAGGTTTTCTATCTGAGACACTATAAGGTTTTTTTTTTTAAAAAAAAAAGATGTAAAAAGCAGTATGTATTTTTATTTTTATTTTTTTAGAGATGGAATCTTGCTCTGTTGCCCACGCTGGAGTGCAACAGTGCAATCAAGGCTCACTGTAACCTCGAACTCTTGTGTTCAAGAGATCCTCCTGCCTCAGCCTCCTGAGTAGCTGAGGCTACAGGCACATGCCACCATGTCTGGCTAATTTTTTATTTTTTGCCGAGATGAGTTATCACTATATTTCGCAGACTGGTCTTGAACTCCTGGCCTCAAGTGACTCTCTCACCTTGGTCTCCCAAGATGTTAGAATTACAGGCATGAGCCACCATGTCCTGCCTAAAAAGCAGTATTTACTTCTAGCTATCACCTTGGTATATGAATGAAATCAATGTTTCTTATGACTTAAAATCCAGAAGCCACAAAAGAAAAGCTAAATAAAGACAACTATATATAAATGAAAACTTCTGCATGGCAAATAACCAAAACAAACAAAAAACCCACAAAATAGTCAAAAGAGAAATGATAAACTGGAAAAACAATGAGCTTTTAGAAGCTGAGAAAAAAGTTATTAACCCATTTTTTTTTAATGAGCAAAGGGCATAATAAATTATTTCACAGAAAAACATGCATGGCTCACAAACATGAAAAATGTTCAATCTCTCATAACAGAAATTCACTTCGCTGAGATACAATTTTTCACTCATCAGATTGGCAAAAATAAAAAACATGTGAAAAGATTATGTAGGTGCAGCAATGGGAAGCAGGCTGTCTGTCACATCTTGCTTGTAGGTGTGCATGTGCTCAATTCCTGCCAAGGGAATTATCTACCAAAACTGGACTGACTTGCTTTCGATCCAACAAACCACTTCTGCAGATCTAGAAGACACATACACATGTGTATCCGCAAAACGTGATGTACAAGATTTTTCACTGTGCCACTATTTGAAACAGATTGTCAACAATCTGTGTCTATAAATAGTTGACTGCTTAGATCAATTATGGTACATGAAATATTACACAGTTGTAAAAAAAGAATAAGAAAGAACTTTATGTATTGGTAGAGATCTCCAGGCATATTGTTAGGCAAAAGAGCAGTGTATATACTGTTATATTTTATGTGTGGTAAAGGCAAAAAATGTATACAAACATGCAGACATTGAATATATTATAATAATGTAAATATTTATATTTCCAAAAAGAAACTAGAAAAACGGTTACATGTGACAGAGTAGGACAGTAGTCAGGTACAGGAGTTCTCGGTAAATACTGTTCTAAATCTTCTTTTAGTCATATAAACGTATTGCTTATTTTTAAAACTAAAAAAATAATAATTCTGAATTTTGAACGTCTCTCTTGCCTTATAGCAGAGGGACAAATCCCTATTTCCGAATCTTTCTTCCAAAATATGTCTAGTAGGCTCGCCCAAGGTAAACATTTCATATTCTAACACCAACCACATTTCTCTAATAAAATGACCTAAATACACTGTAATAGTAAAACATCCAGTTCATTAAAGCAAATTAATCTTCAGTAAGTCAAAACAGGACCAGGAATATCTGCTTTCCCTTTAAAAAAGGGGCGGGACACTTCTGAAAGAAAATAATTTGCTGGCTAGGTTGAAGGCTACAGAAAAAGTCTTAGAGCAAATGGATTTTTGTTTTGACTGTATTTAACAATCTCGGTCTTCTGATCCCAAAGAACTGATAAAACGGACCAGTTTTACTTCCTGCACCTATGACTTAATTGTTTTAAATGCCTTTAAGTAACAGTCTGGGTAAATCATCTAAGTCATAAAACAAAGGCGTAGGAACTTTAAAAAGTTAGTGATGTTAGCAGGTTGGCACACATCACCAATAATGAGCAAAGCTATTTTTTTTTCAATTTTTTTTTTCTTAAAGTACACTGTATTCAAAGACTTTTAAAAAATAGCAGTGAGATTACGGATAGGAGAGCAACTTTAAATTCGTTCCCTACTGTAGTCGAATTGTTAAATACGTGACTTTGAAAATGTATCATAAAATCTAAACACAAGGTTCAGGATTTTTGTTAGTTTGAACTGTCAGGAGGGGATTCCTTACAAAGAATAAACGAGAGCTCTGAGGGCCTAACGAATTATCCAGATTGCTCCAAACGGCCACCGTGGCGCACATGGGCGGACAAGCGCCAGGCCTCAGCGGAACCCAAGGTGCCGGAGCCCTCCCCGGCTCTCAAGCAGCCCACGGCCTTGCTGGGTGGGACACATTCCAAACCCAGGAAGGGGGCGAAGGGGGCGAAGGGGGCAAAAGAAGGCAGGTCTGGGGCGGGCCAGGCCCGAACCCTAGACGCCCCAGCCCGCTGGGCTTCCCCACCCCACCAGACGGACACTTACTGAATGACATTTTCCGGGGTGCCCATGGCCAGAGGACGCTGGCCGGCAGCGGCCAAACTTGAACCTCAAACCAGAAACCGCCGCCGATTCGAATACCCCGCGCAGCCTCAGTCGGCTCGCCGAACGTTTCAGGGCCTCTGCCCATTGGTGGCGGCGGCAGAAGGTTGGCCAATCACCGGGGCCGTTGCTCGGAGATCAAGTCCCGCCTCCCTCCCTTGAGCCAGTAGCTCCTCCCACTTCCCGTGGTTTTCCGTTGAACCGAAACCTGGCGGTTGCTGAGCGAGCGCTGGGGGTTTGGGATGCGGCGCGGCAAGGGGGGGAGCTGGTTTGGCTCGGGCGTAGGGAATTGGTTTTTTTGTTTTAGCTATCCAGGTTGTAACTGGTTTACATAATTACACGATTAAGCCATCATTGTAGGAAAGGCTTTGCAGGAGAAAAATGTCTTAACTGGAGGTCTTTGAGACAGAAAAACCCTGCCTCAGCCCTTGGGTCCTGAGAATCGCGTTTCTTCTCCCCTTAGCTTAAATATGTAAACCAAATCATTATGTCTGGTTCATGGAACGGAGGAAAAAAATCCGTGTGCAGGGTCGAGACTTGTCGTGGCGTAAGCTGCAGCACCCGGGAGGCAGGTGGCGAGAAAAAACGGGACCTGCTGCCAGGGACGCCTCCCGTTTTCTGGCAGTTTTCTAATTCAGCGTCTTCGGCTGTGAGAAAACATCCCAGATGCTGAAACCAATAGTCTTAGCCCAGAATCTCAAATGCCGTGGCAAAGAGGGAGTGACGACGGCCTGTGGAAAAACCTGAGGAGTTTTTGGCTTAGCGACTTCATGTAGAGGGGACGTGGAGGCGGGGAGGGCGTTCTAGGGTCGGCTACGTAATTATACGAGGCACTGGAAAGTGATGGGTTAGTGTCCTTGGAGTAGACCCCTGGGCTTTATTGAACTGATCTGAAAGGCTGGGCCCTGAGCCACACAGGGGACCTGTCAAACAGCTTCAAGCGGAAGATGGGGCTCACGGGACTGGACTCTCTCTACAGCCAGCTGTAATTAACATAAAAGCAGAAGAGTTTGGGTAGATTATAGAATGCCAGCTTTCAACATCTTTTGGGGGACAGGGCACTCTGGGAGACCAAGTTCTTAGACACCATAAAATCAAAAATAGACACCTCTTTGTAGAGGAGTCCAGATGTCTAAAGAGGAAATATGTAATACGCTGATGTTTCTTTTGTTTTCTTGTCTTTTTTTTTTTTTTGAAAAGTTAAAATACTAAGTTTATATAGTGAAAAAGTTACAGTAAGCTAAGGTTGACTTATTGAAAAAAATGTGCTTATACTATGGAATGAGACCACCACTTCTCCTGTTGTCCCTCCCAGCTTCTCCCCCACCTCCCCTTTTCCCTAGTTTATAAGACAGGAGAAAAGTGAGAAAGCAAAAAGTTAGAAAGAAACAGAAGTAAGATAAATAGGAGACGACCTTGGCGCCACCACCCGGCCCTGGTGGTTAAAATAATAAAAATAATATTAACCCCGACCAAAACAACTTCTGTTATCCGTAAGTTCCAGACATTGTATGAGAAAGCACTGTAAAACTTTTTGTTCTGTTAGCTGATGCATGTAGCCCCTAGTCACGTTCCCCACGCTTGCTCGATCTATCAGAACCCTTTCACATGGACCCCTTCAAGTTGTAAGCCCTTAAAAGGGCTAGGAATTTCTTTTTGGGAGAGCTCCGCTTTTAAGATTCGAGTCTGCCAACGCTCCTGGCCGAATAAACTTCTTCCTTCTTTAATCCAGTGTCAGGAGTTTTGTCTGCGGCTCGTCCTGCTACAATATGTATATCAAGGGTTTCTTTGTTGGTGTCTGACACAGACACAGAACCACTGATGCCCAAGCCAGTGCTCTCTACACACAGAAGCCTCCAACCTCATCTTGAGAAATGGGGCCATGAGGCCACCCCAGACATCGAGGGCTCCATGGAGGCTGGGGGGTCCGTGGGACTGGGCACATCCCAGCGGGTCTTGGATCCTGGCCTTTCCCCTTCTTGATGCCAGGACCTACTGAGTGCTCGCAGGTGTGCAATGCTGGGCTGGGGGTGCTGCTTGTGTGGCAAGAAGCCTCGGGGTGCCTCCCTCCTTCTCACACCTTTCCCAGTTGGCATGAAACAGGGGGATTCATGATCAACCCCGGTGGCTGCTCATGTTGAACTGGTGAAGCTCCCTCCCTGTTGTCTTCTGGGGACGTGGAGGGCAGGGCTGGATCCCCTCAAATGAGCTTGAGTGGTACTGCAGACAAGAACGCGCTGCGTGGCCCTCGGAATCCTGCATGTTGTAGCCTGACCGGCACCTCAGCCCCTCCCTCATTAAAGCAGCCTATGGAGGACTCAGCCCAGTGGGCTCAGGGGCTGCTATGGAGAGGGTGTAGGGTGTCTGTTCCCTGGAGGATGTTCTCAGGGCTCCTTCACTTGCCTTTAGAGATTTCCACCATGAAATACAAAGGCCACAACAGGTCAGGTCAGGCTCTTCAGCATCCTAATCCTCCTTGAGCTCGCTAGGTTTTATTTCTTCTGCCTCTTCAGGGTTTGTCTCTACTGCTTTTTCCGCAGGTGCCGGGAGAGGACTTGTTGGTATATGCTGACGGTCATCTGCACACTTGGGCTCTTCCATATCTGCTCCAGAAGCTGGAGCGTCTCCGCCACTTGCAGAGTCTTTGTCATTATGGGTTTCAGAAAAGTTGTTGTCCTCAGAGCTTCCATTCTTCTGGTCTGCCCAGGTAGCCTTCAAATGCTGGGGAGCATCCTCAGCTGAGCCTTTGTTGCTCAGGGGCTCCTCTGTCGCTGATGTTTCTTAAGAGTGAGTTGGGAGAGTTAGCCTAGTCTTCTCTGCCCCCTGGTCTTTAATAACTTTTTACTCCACATCTCAAAAGTGTTTCAAGAGCCACTTGACAATACAGAATAAAGAGCTGTTCATGCTAGAAGGAGGTTGGGTGGATGTTTCTGCTTCCTTGGCCTCTTGAGTTAAATACCTAAAAAAATAAGGCTGGGCATGGTGGCTCACGCCTGTAATTCCAGCACTTTGGGAGGCCAAGGCGGACAGATCACCTGAGGCTAGGAGTTGGAGGCCAGCCTGGCCAACATAGTGAAACCCCGTCTCTACTAAAAATACAAAAATTAGCCAGGTCCTGTCTCTATTAAAAATACAAAAATTAGCCAGGTGTGGTGGTGCGCGCCTGTAATCCCAGCTACTCTGGAGGCTGAGGCAGGAGAATCGCTCGAACCCAGGGAGGCAGAGGTTACAGTGAGCTGAGATCGCGCCACTGCACTCCAGTGACAGAGACAGAGTCCCTCCCCAAAAAAGAAAAAAGACATGCGTGGTGGCTCACGCCTGTAATCCCAGCACTTTGGGAGGCCGAGGAGGGTGGATCAAGAGGTCAGGAGTTTGAGGCCAGCCTGACCAACATAGTGAAACCCCGTCTCTACTGAAAATACAAAAAATAGCCGGGCGTGGTGGCACGCGCCTATAATCCCAGCTACTCAGGAGGCTGAGGCAGGAGAATCACTTGAACCCGGGAGGCAGAGGTTGCAGTGCACTGATCGCAACACTTCACTCCAGCCTGAGCGACAGAGCGACATTCTGTCTCAAAAAAAGAAAGAAAGAAAGAAAGAAAGAAAGAAAGAAAGAAAGAAAGAAAGAAAGAAAGAGAAAGAAAGAAAGAAAGACCTAAACAAAAATTTAGCTTGTGGAAATCCCGATGCTCACTGAGTCCGGATATTTCTTCCAGTGTGTTGATGGCTTTGAATCTACCTGAGTCTCCAATTTGTGGGGTTTATTACTCAAAGGGTAATAAACTCTGAGGTCTTTAGATAAGTGCTAGATTCTGCTAACCATCACAGGAACTAGGACACTTTTGGTTCCATCAACTCAAGTTTTCATCTGCTTCTGATAGCGGCTCAATCAGTAATCAACAGGAAATGTTGATGGAGAAACCATCATGAGCTAGGTGCAAATTATAACCTTGTCTAACTCAAACAGAGTTAGACTCCTTAACTCTGAAGGAGTTAGTGATTTAGTCTGGGAAATGAGGACACGGAAATAAAGAATTATTTAAAGGTGGTATATATGTATATTAAGAACCAAATGAGTTCAGACTGTATCTGCTAGGCCAGCAGTCCCCAGCCAATTTGACACCAGGGACAGGTTTCATGGAAGACAATTTTTCATGGTGGGGTGGGTGTGGGGGCAAGGGGTTGGGGTGGGCAGTGGCTGGGATGGTTTCAGGATGAAAATGTTCCATCTCGAATCATCAGGCATTAGATTCTCATAAGGAGCTCGCACCCTAGATCCCTCGCATGCGGCAGTTCACAATAGGGTTTGCACTCCTATGAGAATCTAATGCCCCGCTTATCTGACAGAAAGTTGAGCTCAGACGGTCACCCGCCAATTACCTTCTGCTGTGTGGCCCAGTTCCTAACAGGCCATGAACAAGTACTAGCCCATGGCCTGGGATTGGGGAGTCCTGTGCTAGGGGTATTCAGAGGAGGAAGAGGTCATGCGGACCTGGACCTGTTGGTCAGACAAAGCTTCATAGGGAAGGTGGGGCTTGAATTGGGCCTTGAAGGGAGGGGGGATGGATATGGGTCTGGCAGAGCCCTGGGGAGGTCATTCCATGTGTAAATCAAGATTTTAGAAGGAAATCACTCTTGAGGATTCATGAGCATTAGAGGTTCTTTTTCGAAAGACTGGTTTGCTATTTTGATGTTAAATCTTGAATGCTAGACTAAGAAGTTTGTACTTCATCACTTTAGTAATGGTCTTTTTGAAGCAAATAAGCATGTGATCATAAGGACCTCATGATAGTTACACTTAGCTCTACCCTGTTTTCTAAAAGCCATAGAGACTGTTTACCCTCCTTCACTTCTGTTATTAGGGGTTCCTCTCCCACCATGCTTGTTTATGGGTGAGGTATTATAGACACTCTTCTACACTGCCCTTAAAAAAGGCACACTAACCCCTTGTCAAACTCCAATGCCAATCACCGCAGGTATATCCAGGAGTAATAGAAATAAAATACTAGCATTGTCAGCAGTAATTAGAAACCAACGTTTTCCTAGGAATAATGTCCTGGCTCACTCAATGGCTTTCCTTTATTCTCACTTATGGCAGTCCCCCTATGCCATTATTCTTAGAGGAAGAATTAAAGTGATCTGTCTACACAATGTGTTTATCTTAATATCCCTATTAGGCTAATTAACATAAAAATCTAAAGAGCCTAAATCCTGAACCTGGTAGTGTTCAGGATTTATTGGAGACAGGGAGAGGGATGGGCAGAAAAGGCAGAGAAAAGTAATTTGCAGACTTCAAACTGGTGTTGCAGGCAGAGAGAATGGAAGATGAAGGAGGGAATCAGATCACATGGAAGGACAATTCTCAGAACACAATGATACCCTTAATATATAGGAAAAAGAAAAGAATCCAAGATAATTTGAGAGCATAGGAGAATTAATAGAAACAGGCCATTGGTGCTGGGAAGGCTGCTACTTTGGTTTTAGTATGTTGAGTTGGGAGGGTTGCCAGGCCTTTTTCTTCTACACAATAGGCCCTGTAAAAGAACAGACAACTATGGTTCACAGGCTTCAGAAGCTTATTGAAAGAAGTTTCAGGTTCCACTTCCTAAGCCTAGAATGATTTTTTTTTTTCCTAAGAGCTTCACATTATCTCTACATGCCAGGGATAAATGAAGAACCTCTGAATATTTTGATACTTTGATAAAGAAAATCTGTAAACCTCAAAGAAATACACACTGGCAATTTATATATATCAATATAAGCAGAAAATACCAAAGGGCTGGCAAATGTGTTGCTCATTTTTTAAAAATTCACCAATTGGAAGCTCGTGCCACTGATTGCACCCTGATTTCTCTGTTCTCACCCTTGTCTTCGTTAATCTTCTTCCTCTGTCATTTTGTCTCAGGCCTGAGTTGAGAATTCAGCAGTTGTCATAGAATATCTGAAAGTCTATTAAATGATAATTCTTGCTTCATTAATTTGTCCCTCCCTCTTACTTTTGCTTTAGTGTTTCTGTTGCCTTTTTTTTTTATTATTATACTTTAGGTTTTAGGGTACATGTGCACAATGTGCAGGTTTGTTACATATGTATCCATGTGCCATGTTGGTGTGCTGCACCCATTAACTCATTATTTAGCATAAGGTATATCTCCTAATGCTGTCCCTCCCCCCTCCGCCTACCCCACAACAGTCCCTGGAGTGTGATGTTCCCCTTCCTATGTCCATGAGTTCTCATTGTTCAATTCCCACCTTTGAGTGAGAACATGCGGTGTTTGGTTTTTTGTCCTTGCGATAGTTTACTGAGAATGATGGTTTCCAGTTTCATCCATGTCCCTACAAAGGACACGAACTCATCATTTTTTATGGCTGCATAGTATTCCATGGTGTATATGTGCCACATTTTCTTAATCCAGTCTATCATTGTTGGACATTTGGGTTGTTTCCAAGTCTTTGCTATTGTGAATAGTGCCGCAATAAACATACGTGTGCATGTGTCCTTATAGCAGCATGATTTATAATCCTTTGGGTATATACCCAGTAATGGGATGCCTGGGTCAAATGGTATTTCTAGATCTAAGTCCCTGAGGAATCGCCACACTGACTTCCACAATGGTTGAACTAGTTTACAGTCCCACCAACAGTGTAAAAGTGTTCCTATTTCTCCACATCCTCTCCAGCACCTGTTGTTTCCTGACTTTTTAATGATGGCCATTCTAACTGGTGTGAGATGGTATCTCATTGTGGTTTTGATTTGCATTTCTCTGATGGCCAGTGATGATGAGCATTTTTTCATGTGTTTTTTGGCTGCATAAATGTCTTCTTTTGAGAAGTGTCTGTTCATGTCCTTCACCCACTTTTTGATGGGGTTGTTGGTTTTTTCTTGTAAATTTGTTTGAGTTCATTGTAGATTCTGGATATTAGCCCTTTGTCAGAAGAGTAGGTTGTGAAAATTTTCTCCCATTCTGTAGTTGCCTGTTCACTCTGATGGTAGTTTCTTTTGCTGTGCAGAAGCTCTTTAGTTAAATTGGATCCCATTTGTCAATTTTGGCTTTTGTTGCCATTGCTTTTGGTGTTTTAGACATGAAGTCCTTGCCCATGCCTATGTCCTGAATGGTATTGCCTAGGTTTTCTTCTAGGGTTTTTATGGTTTTAGGTCTAACATGTAAGTCTTTAATCCGTCTTGAATTAATTTTTGTATAAGGTGTAAGGAAGGGATCCAGTTTCAGCTTTCTATATATGGCTAGCCAGTTTTCCCAGCACCATTTATTAAATAGGGAATGTTTCTGTTGCCTTGTCTCCTCAAACCCACCCCAGAGTGTGAGAGGAGAGGTGTGCTTTGGTCTGGCTCAGAGCAGCAGATCCAGCTATGTCTAAATATATGCCTTTCTTGCATCTGATGCAGAAATGTGCAGCTATAAGTCTGTCTTCCTTTCCAACTCCAATTCCCCTTATAATTTTAATACTAAATGTCCATCTATCTAAAAATGACTCTGATAAATTTCTCTATTATGAACACCAATAGATAAAGTATCTTCATTTGTATATGGGCTTTCAATGTCTTGTGATTTTAACATCATAATTCCAAACTTAATGGAGAAGGAAAATCAGGCCACATCAGCGTATCTAAGATCCAACCTTGATTTTCCTAAGAAGCAGTAGATGGGGCAAATGACCTAAACTCTCAGTCTGGGTATCAGCTTCCTGATCTGTGAAATGAATGAGGAAACCTGTCCCTTTGTCTATGTAATGGTCCTTTGTCTTCCACTATCCAATAACCTCATAAGATTTTCCACTTAATTCCTAACATATCTTGGATTGCCACATAATATCAAAGTTAGTGCTGTGTTTCACAAAGGAAAATGATTTTTTCTAGGTTCTGCAGATTGGATCTAAGCAAATAATCACAGATCACTTGTATCTCTTCTTTTCCCTGAGAAATTTAGAGACATTCAAAGTAGTAGTACTAGATGTGTGACTAGCACATAGTGCCCTGAAACATTATATAAGGTTGGAGATTTATAATTAGAATAGTTTCAGAAAACAAAGGAGTGATTTAGGAGACTATAGAATATTAAGAATAAAGTCGACATGCAGAAAAGGAGATATATAACTCCATCTTAGACATTTTTCATCTGTGTGTGTTGTGATTTTGGAGGATACCTATGGAACCAAAGCCCTGAGTCTACCCTGTATCACTGCAGACTGGGAGGAAAGACGGAGGGGAGATAGGGGAATGGGATCCCAACTCCCTCAAGAAACCTCCCCAGTAATCTTTGATAGATTGTGCAGTTCAGCACATCGTCCTGGTATTTATATGAAGGGCTCAGGTGATCCCTAAATGTTAATTCCATTTTAGGTGTGGTAATTGTTTTAGTCCATTCTTGTACTGCTATAAAGAAATACGTGAGACTGGGTAATTTATAAAGAAAAGGTTTAATTGGCTCATGGTTCTGCAGGCTGTATAAGAAGCAGAGTGGCTTCTGCTTCTGGAGGGCCCTCAGGAAACTTAAAATCATGGTGGAAATTGAAGAGACAGCAGGCATGTCTTACATGGCTGGAGCAGGAGGAAGAGAATGAGAGACGGGAGTTGCTACACACTTTCAAAAACCAGATCTCATAAGAACTGTATCATGAGAACAGCACCAAGGGGATGGTGCTAAACCATTCATGAAGGATCCATCCCCATGATCCAATCACCTCCCACCAGGTCCCACCTCCAACACTGGGGATTACAATTTGACATGAGATCTGGGTGGGAACACAGATCCAAACCATATCAGTAATAGAGACTAGAGGCCATATTTCTTTCCTTTTCCTATTGGAGGCAGTTTGATTGTTCAGAAGCTAAGCCTTGAATCCTGAGCACGGATATATGGCTGCTTGTATTTCCTCCAAACTGGCCCACCTTAACTCTGTGCACTTCTTCAGACTTCCTCCCTCTTGTCAGCTACAGAGTTCCTTAGCTTCTGTTCTTGAACTTTGGATTTTTTCATTGCTGTGTAAGTTGCGCTGACTTGGATTCTGGGGGAGACTGTCCTAATACTTAGGGAACTGGATGCAGCAAACTTCAGTCTTGGAACTGAAAGCACACATGGAACATGTCACTTTCTTCTTTAAGGGCATTATTCTAAATTTGTAGTCTCAATCCCCTCCAATTAGGCTCCTAAATCCTAGTTTAGTGGGATGACCTCTATGGGCAATGCCAGAGACCAACAGCTCTCCCAGCCTTCCTCTGCCTTCAGGCATTGAAGACAAAGCTTGTTTTCCTTTCTTCTTCACAGCTGCTGTCACCTTTTCGATCTCTTGTGACTTACTCCCAAAATAGGATGGATGAGAATAGTCTCTTCAGATCCCACCATTTTTCCTTTGGATTCCTGAAAAACAGAGGCTTTTATCTTGAAAGTTTGCCAGAATGGATATATTTAAAATGTTTTGTAGCGTTCAGGAGATGTTGGTTAACCTATATTTTGTTTTAGCAATATGATCTGGCGCCTATAATTTCTATTACTTCATCTTGTTCTCCTTCCCCTCTTGATGGAAACATGCTGTAGAATTAAAGCAAAATTATGCTGTCCCCTGAGCCTGTTACGTCTTGAACTGCTGCTCTCCAATGGTTCTTCTTCCCAATTTCAATGTAGGGAAGTCTATAATCTTACTACTCAGGTCATGGCCAAAAATCAGCAAAGTCACCATCACTCGAGAACTTACTAGAAGTGCAGAATCTCAGGCCCCCTGAATCAGAATGCGCAGCTTCAGTGAGCCCCCTGCTGATTTATTCGGGAAAGGGTGTGTATTGCAAACTTACCTGTCCCAGATTTTTCTTCATCTTTTATTTCTCTGGCTATGTTCAAAACACGATCTTTCTTGTCACTTGTATCCTGAATGGGATTTCAAACAAACTAATCAATACATACAGTATATTTCATAGACTATACATGCTCTTAAACTTGCCTGACAATTGAGCAGGTACACAATGACAGTGGCACTTTAGTTGAATGTACACTTCCCAAGTGCTCTGTGGAAGTGTCCTGAATTGATCAGCTTAAATATATGTTTGGTGAATCCTAGTATATAATATTCTTTATTTCTCACACCCCTGTGCTGTCATAATGTGCCTACATTTCTTGTATCCTCTAGTTCAGCCTTCAGAAAGATTCTTCATCCACTCATGGCAAGAAGGTACAATATATAAACCTCATCAAGTATAATAAATCAAGTATAATAAATCATCGAATTTGGCATACTTATACAAAATAAAGTTACTGAAAGCATTAGATATGAATAAGCTTTTCCATTTGGAAATTGCTCTGATATTCATTGAAAATAACCACTTTAGGAGTCAATTAATGAATTTAACATTATTTTTGTTTCTAACATAGTCTGGTTTGAAGGACCATGTTATTTCCTAAAGAATTTTCATTAAATTGCTATTGTATCCAAAAGTTATCTCCTTGAAAAACAAAGACAATGTGCGCACATTCATGTTTATTTCATTTGAATAACTAATATCAATAAAATCTATGTCTCTGATTCCCAATAGTAACAAAGAGAAGTAATGAGTGACTGTGGTTTGTCTGAATTCCAGTACTCTTTCCTTCTTCCAGTAATTTCTGGAGCAGCCACTAAATCCTAGTTTAGTGGGATGATCTCTATGGGCAATGCCAGAGACCAACAGCTTTCCCAAGCCTTCCTCTGCCTTCGGGCATTGAAGACAAAGCTTGTTTTCCTTTCTTCTTCATAGCTGCTGTCACCTTTTCGATCTCTTATGACTTACTCCCAAAATAGGGTGGATGAGAATAGTCTCTTCAGATCCCACCATTTTTCCTTTGGATTCCTGAAAAACAGAGGCTTTTATATTGAAAGTTTGCCAGAATGGATATATTTAAAATGTTTTGTAGCGTTCAGGAGATGTTGGTTAACCTATATTTTGTGGTTTTTCCTTTATACGTTTTCCGAAGTCTTTTCTATCTCTTCTGCTAACTGATGATGAATCTTATTTTGTCATTTGTTTCCTCCATAAAGGAATTGCTCTGTGCTCACTTTCAGTAGAGGGATGGCCTGTCAGGATGGACAACTGTTAGATTGCATAACTGGCCTCAGAACAAAACACCTTTAGACCACAAATATATTTTTGTCTTATTTGGGAATTTATTTTACAGATGCTTACAACAGTTAAATCACATTTAGTTCTAGGTATAACAAATTACCTTTATTGGGAAAGAAGGGAGTTCTGGCCTCTCTGGAAAAATCACCATTCAAATCATATGTCAGGTGGTCAGGCACGGTGGCTCATGCTTGTAATCCCAGCACTTTGGGAGGCCAAGGCAGGTGGGTCACAATGTCAGGAGTTTGAGATCAGCCTGGCCAACACAGTGAAACCCCATCTCTACTAAAAATACAAAAATTAGCTGGGCATGGTCGTGGGTGCCTGTAATCCCAGCTACTCAGGAAGCTGAGGCAGGAGAATCGCTTCAATCTGGGAGGCAGGAGTTACAGTTAGCTGAGATCGCGCCACTGCACTCCAGCCTGGGTGATAGATTGAGACTCCATCTCAAAAAAAAAAAAAAAAAAAAAAATCAAATCGTATGTCAGGGAAGTGTTGAGCTCTGAGGAAAGAGAGCCACCTGCCACTAGGCCCTGGCCAGATTTATCTTAAAGGTGGTAGTTTGGGCATGTAGGCAGTGACAGCTGACCACATCGCTCTTGAGAGGTGACTGGCCAATCCCTTTCTTGATTCTGATAGAATGCGTTCTGTTTCCACTCCACCTGGATGTACTGCAATTCAATTCTGACACTAACTGCCCATAGTTAGCATCAGACTCTGCAGGTTTACGAGCATAGTCCTCAATAAGACTACTCTTACTTCAGATGCCAGCTGCAAGTTCAGGGGTTCTCAGGCCACCTGCACTTCTGACCAACTGGCCACTAAATTGGGAGTTTCCATGACCCCCTCAGGTTCATTAATTCACTAGAATGGCTCACAGAGCTCAGGAAAGCCTTAAGCTTATTATTATAATTTTATTATAAAGAATACACCTAAGATGAGGTTTGGGAGGGTCCTAGACATGGAAGTTACATGCCCCACTCCCTGGGAAATTTGGTATGTCACTCTGCTGTCACATCAATGTGTTCGCCAACCACAAAGCTCCACTGAGCTTTGGTGTTCAGAGGTTTTATTGAGGTCTCATTACATAAGCATGATTGAATAAATACTTAGCTACTTGATCAAAATCAATCTTCAGCATATTGGAAGTCTGGAGAACAAGCTGATCTCTTGGGCTCAAAGCCTCAATCAATACTATTATCAGGTGCTTGGTCTTTCTGCTGACCAGCTTCCATCCTGAAGCTGTCTAGGGGCCCCACCATGGTAATACAGGATTTACTAAGAAATAATTTTTAGGTAGGTAGAAAGGGTGAGGGTTCTCAGTGGAAATTTCTTTTAATAAAAGCAACTCCCAAAACATTTCTTTCCTAATAGAAAAGCAGCTTGGAAAGCCAGGTTGGCAAGTATTGATATGCAAATTCCAGTGAATAGAAACTAGGTCTATCCAATTGGCAATTCCTCCCCTCTTTGTCACCATGTGTGCCAGGTGTTGAAATGCCTAACCCTGTTTTTACTTTAACTCATTACTTTGAATTTTATCCTGCTTGTCTCTTTAATCACCTAGCCTTGTTCTCAGGTAAATAAGACTCTCTCTAGCTAGGAAGGCCAGACAAACTCCAATTGACCCCTTAATTTACAGGACACTAAGGGCTCCTCACCCAACCCCCTTTCCTATGGAGGTGGCCTGGGTAAACAGATCCTCAGCATTTCAAAGAGCCCAATTAACTGATAAGGTACTAACACCAACAATGTATGAAGTTCCCAGGATTTTTCTCCAAGAGATAACAACATAAAACCTTGAGTTCCTGTCTGGCATAGACCCTATATCTAATTATAATGAAAGATTTAGGACCTTGCACCTGGTACCGTTGCTCTTCTTGTAACCATTTGTCTTTTAAGTTGTTTATCACTCTGTAACCATTTTGCTTCTTTTGATTCTTGCATGTTTTTACTTCTGTAAAATTATTAAATTTGAGTCCCCCTCCCCTTCCTAAACCTAGGTATAAAAGTTAATCGAGCCCCTTCCTCGTGGCCAAGAGAATTTTGAGCATTAGTTGTCTCTTTGGCCACCAGCTTAATAAAGGACTCTACAAACTTCTTAGTACCTTTCTAATTAAATAATAAACACAGGTGAAGTACTCATGAAGTGAAGGCAGTATAGCTCAGCAAACTATCTCACATCAGCTTGACATAATGAAAAGTCACCTTCCTGGCTCTTACTGGTAGGTCCTGGCTCTACAGCCAACAGGTATTTGCTCTTAAACAAGTTGCTTCTCTTAGGCACAATGTCTTCTTCTAGATTTTACTGCCTTCTTTCACTAGGTTGTTATACAGGTTTAATGAAGTAGCATTTTTAACATTCACAGAGAAATAGTAAAGCAGTGGAATTTGTTCTTGAACTTTATTGCTGAAACTATTTTGAAATCCCAAATCAAACCCAATGTGTATTTTTTCATAGGTTCTAATATTCAAATACTTCAGTTTAAGAAAAATGTTGTTAAGTCTGAATTTTGCTTATTGTTCTATTATTTGTGGCTTATAATTCAGGGCATCTCAACTATTTCATAATTTGTAAATAAATTTATTTATGAATGCATTATTTCATTAAAATAGGTAACACGATTGTTCACTATTATTGAGCTCATCAAATTCCAAGGGCAGACAACTAACAGATGTCAAGATCTGGCTTGGGCTACCACTGTTACTTCTCTACAGACTCTAACTGAACCAGCAGATGTTTGCTAGAATGATGGTTAATCTCCATCAGTGATGTTATCTCCAACTGACATGGAACACAAAACCCAACTTTCTTTTTTTTTAAGTCCCATGAAATAGATGAAAGTTGGCATTTTCTCATTTCCAAGATATATACAACAAAATATTTACACAACACCCCATGTGTTACTTATCTCCATTCTCAGTTTATAGATCACCTTACACAAACGTTTCTGTAGTGAAAAATCACAATTCTAATATAACGCGCCACCCATTTTGTTTTGATTCAAACTATTACTTAGCTAGCCAGCAAACAGTCAAGTGACCTTCCTGTGACTGCAAAATATGAAATGCTTCACCATGCTAATTTTCTCCATATTGTTCCAATTTTAGTATTTGTGCTGCCAAAGCAAGCACAAAGCCTTACTTTTACCTATAACTGCTGATAAGTCATGGATGAGGGTTAGCTCTGTTAAATCTAACTAACAAACTTGAGACTCAGATAATTCTAATGAATGGCTTCCTGTGAGGTAGAATTTGAAAATATTTTAAAAACTTGAGATAGTGATGCAAGCAGCTTGAAAGATCTTCATTATTATAGAAAACAGATCACTGTTTTCACAGTCTGGGGAGAGGTCTGGGTGGTAAGGAGCTGAGGCCTCCAGTGAACAGCCAGGATTGGTTGGCCAGCCACCTGCATGAACCACTGTAGAAGTTGATCCTCCAGCCCCAGTCAAACCTTCAGATAACTGCAGCACCATCTGATGTCTTTATTACCACCTCATAAGAGACCCCAGGCCAGAACTACCTAGCTAAACTGCCTCTGAATTTCTGATGCCCAGACACTGTGGGAGATAAAAGATGTTTATTGTCTTTTAAGCTGCCAAATTTGGCTAATTTCACAGCAACAGGTGACTGACCCTTTGCCTTATCACACATGTGCTACAGCTTCTTCCTCCTCCCTGGAGCTGCTCTGCTCCTGGGCCCAGTCAGATGCCCAGTCTGCATCCCCAGGGTGTGTCCTTTGTTGATCACTTTTGCTAATGATCCTCTCCCTGCTCTTCTTCTTCATCCAACTCTCGTAAAACCTTGGGAGTCCCTGTACAGTTTCTTCCCCTGTCCAAAGTCCCTCTTTGGGGTGGCTGAAAAATAAACAGTCTTAACTGAAACACTCCAATATTACCCTTCTCTTTATATCAAGGGTCTAATAATAATAGTTAATACTTATTAAGCACTTGTTATATGCCAGAATCTTTGCTACGTGTTTTCAAAGAATTGCCTCATTGAGTCCTTAAAACAATTCCAAGTATACTATCTTTACCTTCAGTTTTTCAGATAAGAATATAAAAGTTTGGGTAGGTTAAGTACCTTGACTCAGGTGACACAGCCATACACTGTGGCTGCAGCCTCCTTCCTCATGAGCTCTCCTTAGGTCTGGTGTGTCCTGAGACACATCTGAGATGTCATCCTTTTGGAAGTATATTCTCTGTTGAATTTTCTTTGGGGTGGGTCTGCTAACTGTTGAATACAATTGACACCACTTCTCTAGCCTCATCTGTCTTGGAGTTGAGTCCGTGGTGACCACAAGGAGATTTTCTGCCCCTTGAACAGAGGATTACCCTCTGTGGGATGCAGGGCCTCTTAGCCAGTCTGGCTTTGTCACACAACAGCAGGACTGGTAAATGACTCACCTTGACTGCCACAAAGTCATATGACCTATCATCAGCACACACACACATTCCAGCCCAGGTGGGGACTTGTCAGATGGTGTGATCTTCAGAGGCTGGCTGTAATGCTTCTTACATTTCCTGACTACTGTTTTATAGCATCACACAGGTATTGTGGGGAGCTGCTGCCACGGACAACTTCAGACTTACTGAAGTAGCTTTTTCTTTTAAGCTGCACATGAGTGTAGTCCCTGGAGTTTTTGCCCACAATATCTATCTCAAAACAGGGGTCCATGTGTGAGTAGACCTTCTACAGATGTGAATGAAACCAGTGTCATTGTTGCTGGTGTCATTATGTCTATAGATTCAGGGTGTTAGAGGGTGGCTCTGCAGTCTTTTCTGTTTGAGGTAAAACATAAACAGCAGGTCCTGGAGGGTCCAGCTGGGACTTGTCTTATGAATGGTGTGAATCATATTGGAATTTGGAAGCCTAATGGCCACCCAAGCCCATGGGCTCGGCAGTCTCTTCCCATGCATGCTCTAACATTCAGATGTGTCTGCAGATTCTTCAGTGTCTTCATGGCTCATGGCACTTGAGCACCCTTGTCTAAGGGATTCCAGACTTTCCTAGGTGGAAGGAATAAAATCTACCCCATATAATCAGTTCCATAGAATGCTGAGGGGTAAATATACTAAGATGGAAGCAGAGAGAGCCATATAGGAATATAGGATCCCCACATTACATCCAAGATCAGTGAGTATTTTAAACCTAGTTGTGATATATTCTCTTCATCCCTTTTTTTTCCTTGTGTAGGGCCTAGGAAGATTGTCTTCCTAATTCCCTTTTGTGTCTTTAATTAGGATTTATGCAGCCTAATATCCTGAAATCCCTTTCATTTTGTTCTGTTGTGATTTAGGGTGTAGTTCTTTCTGAAGTGTTTTATCTTGTTTGTTTTGAAGTGTTTATGTACTCTTGTTTGCTTTACTTCTCCTTACTGTAAGGATGCTAAGATAAGAAAGAAGTTGAATTGTGGAGAAAGACTGAGATTTTGCAAGCTTTAAAAAGAGTTCACACCCTTATTGAGCTGAAACACTGCACCGTTTACTCCTGTACCATCACTGATGTTAAATCAAGTTTAGCCTAAATCTGCCTCCTTACATATTTTAAGTTTGGCCTCAAGGTTTCTCTATACAGTGTGAACTATAACCTAAATGTAGTTATAAACAGACTATAGCCTCCTCTTGTGCCAACCACCAAGTCTTGGCCAATCAAAGGTGGCCAGCTGTTCAAACCGTGTTCAAATAAGGCACAAGCCAAGCCGTAACCAATCTGGCTGTTTCTGTACCTCACTTCCATTTTCTGTACTGTCACTTTCCTTTTTCTGTCCATAAATCTTCTTCCACCACGTGGTTGCACTGGAGTCTCTGAGCCTACTCCAGCTCAGGAGGCTGCTGGATTTGTGAATCCTTCTTTGCTCAGTTAAACTTTGTTAAACTTAATTTGGCTAAAGTTTTTCTTTTAATGTTGGCCATCATGAAACCAATAAAATCTGCTGAGAACCTAACAGCTAGATTTCTTTTTGCCTTTTTTTGTTTTGTTTGTTTTTCTTTTTTGATCTATTTTGTCTTTTCTCCATTTTCTGGTTCTTCTTTCCCCCCTGGCTTATATTTCTAGCATCATAAGGGGAAATGTTTCTTTTTCTGGTAAGATATTAGAAGTTTGGCCTGTTTAGTCTATCTCGTGGTTTTCTGTGTTCTAAAATATCTTTCAGTTTTCAGTCACAATTTGAAAAGCATTGTTAGCCCTGGTTATACAGATGTGCCTAGGATGTGACTCAGGTAAGCTTTTCTGTATTTGCTCTATTTCACTTCTGAAGCATCTCATTGGTAATGTCCAGCCAGATCTAAAAACCTCTCTCACTGGGCAGTCCTTCCTGAAGACCCCTTTGGTTTTCAGAATTAGTGGCGTTAGCCTACCCAACAGTCATGTGCCAATTCTCCTGTTCAAAAGATGCCCCTTGCTAAGGAATTCATTATCTCTTGGCAAAGTCTGATGAATTAATTTCATAACCATCTCTCTCCAGAAGCTGTCTGGTGAAATCTCCTATAATGTATGGTCCTTGGTAACTCCTAAGCCCCTTCTGCCCCTCAAAGAGCCACAACCTGGCTTATGAACAAATGGCCGCAGCTCCCCTGCTAACCACCATGGATTTCAGTGGGTCTCTCTGGTCTCCGTTCCTGGTCTTCCTGAGAAGTAAGGTCAGGAGCAGCAGGGGCAGTTGGACTTAGGTCTAGGGCTCTCTTTCTGGTCATCAGGGGGAGTGCTGCAAGATCCACCAGCTCAAGGTGCTAACCTGAGCCTATCACCTCTGGACTAGATGGGGTAATGTGAATGGGTGATGTTGGACAACTGGAAGGAGGACTCAGGTAGCCCCAGCCAAAACAAAAGAGCTGAAGAATAAAAATATGCTGTCTGGCTGACATTAATGGCCAATATTTTAAAAACTTACATATCCCCTTGCCAGTTTATAGCTCTTAGATTTTTAAATATTTATTTTTTACATACAAAAATACTTTGTTTATATTAAAAATTTGAAAAAGATCCTATATACAATCTATAAACAGACAAGAAGGAAACCTACTAAAATGTTAGTGATTAAAATCTCTAGGTGGTGAGAGTATAAGTGATTTTATTCTTTACAGTTTTCTTAGGTTTCCAAATATTCTCCCATATGAGTGTGATATTTTTAGACTCAGAAATGAATATACAAGTATACAAATTTCCATTTTCATTGTGACTATGGTGAGTTTTTTTTGTGTGTCCTTATCCTGCATTCCTTGAAATTTTCTCTAAAGAGATTTGTGTTGTTATTGAAACAGTAAATTTTATAAAAATAACTTTGTTTATGGTGTGTTTCATTGTACAGATATTTTTCCATACTGTTCTATATGCTTACATTTTATACATATATACACATGTGGGTATCTTTTAGTTCTTTTTCCAGTATGAATACAAATCAATATACTCTATATCATTTTTTCTTATATATTGGCTTTAAGATATTTTTCCAGTCACTTTTAGGTCTTTAATCTTTCTGGACATTTAGAGAATATGATGCTTTAGGAATCTGGCTTTATTGTCCAAATGGATAGCTAATTATACCAACATCATAGATTGAAAATACCATATTTTCTCCACATATGCTAAACCATTAGTAGGCATAAATCTTTCTTTGCCATAAAAACCTGAAGTGTACGGTAGAAAATGAACATTTATGCCACATATCTTTGGTATTAAACACATATGACTACAGATTCATTTTTTTTTGTAGAAAAAAAAGGCTCTCACATTTTTCACACTTTCACAATCCTAATGGTTCATCTTTTCTCCTGATGACAGTATGTAGAGTCATCAAATGCCCTTGACCTTCCATGCCACAGCCTCCTTTCTGTTCCAGAGGGACCCCGCCAGCCTTCCCAAAGAACACTCTCTTGAGAATTCATTCAGGAAATTTTACAAAACTGAAAATCGCTCAGTGCTGACTCAATTTTTCCTAGAGTGTTCAGCATTATCTATTAATAAAATACTTAACTTATGCCCTGTTATATAAATGTCCTCAGTGGCACCAAAAAGGTTTCTTCCTTGGGAAAATTATACTGGAACCACAAGCAGTTTCCCTAAACTTTATCTCTTTAGACACCTTAACTTGTGAATACAGTCTAACCAGATTTGTTAACTGTAGACCTAAACTGCCTTGTTGCTGATATAGCTGATAAAGAATTATGGGAAGAACATTTCCTGCAACCTTCAGTTTCTGTGGGGTAGGGTGTGGGTGACAAACAATCAAGAGTAGGTGGTGCATTCATTTCCTAACTGGCACGCAATCACATTGCATTCCAAGACTACATTACTTATAGGGTTCTCTTTTACAGACGCATGGCTGCTATGTAAAAATAGAATGTTTTATAATTCTCACCAAAATATTCTTTGAAACATACAGTTGCATGAGTCAAAATAAATCACAAAAGGAGTTCAAAAACATTTTGAACTGATTGATAATGAGAAAGCAGCACATCAAAATTTGTAAGAGGCAGGTCAAGCAATGCTTAGAGGGTAATTTTATAGCTATAAAGAGGAAAGAATTCTGCCTTCAGACTGGAAATTGCAACATGGACTCTGCCCCGGATCCCAGCCTGAGGGCCTGACCTGAAAATTTTGGACTTGCCAGCCCCCACAGTCATGTGAGCCAATTCCTTAAAATAAATCTCTTTCTTTCTATACACATGCACACCCACTCTACTTGTTCTGTTTCGCTGGAGAACTTTGACTAATACAGATTTTACTACACAGAGTGGTTCTAGGGAAATAGTCTTAAGGTTGAATTTCTGAATTGGTTCTGGGGTTTCTGGAATTGGTTCTCTAATCTGATCAGATTTAAAGGTACTAATGACTCTGTTTCCAGCAGCAAAGAGAACACTGATAGTTTACGGCATTATGTGATGATAGAGATATGTAGAATATCACTACTGAATATGCTTAATCACATATTTATAAGACATAAAACTATGAGTGACCATGTATTTGATACCTTACAACATTTTTGTTAAACTAATGAGGATGAGATTGGCTGGTTGCTCTTAATGTCATTGGACAACATGGAGAGAGAAAAGGATGAGCTCAGGGATTCAAATTTTCAGCTTAAGCCTTACATAAATGATTTGAAATGTATGTCCTGAAAGAGACTCTTATCTTCTGTAGCTGCAGGGCTGAGATTGCTGAAAGCCATAAAAATGATGGGGTATTTTACCAAAGTTCCCCTACTTATTATTAGCTGTATAGCTTCGGTTTGGGGATGCAAGTCCATTCTCTGCATGTTTATTTTCGAACTGCTATGCATTATCTAACCTAAAGATAGAATGTAAGGTTAAAAAAAATAGGGACTTTTGCCTTGATTTCACCTCTTACTGGCTGTGTGGGCTCTGGTCCAGCTTAGTGAAACAGCTTCCTCATATAGTCAAGATGATGCAAATATGCTAGACTTACAGAATTGTTGTAAGAAAGAAATTGAGGGAACATTTTGTCAACTGTAAAATATTAATACAAAACAAGTAACCATTACTATATTATAAAATTAATTTGTAGTACCTTGCATTAGAGGGCTTGTTAGAGGCAAATACATACTCATGGTTTTGCATGTCAGCTAGGCACAGTGGCTCGCGCCTGTAATCCCAGCATTTTGAGAGGCAGAGATGGGAGGATCACTTGAGCCCAGGAGTTCCAGACTAGCCTGGGCAACAGAGGGAGACCCCGTCTCTACCAAAAAAAAAAAAAAAAAAGCCAGGTATGGTGGCACATGCCTGTAATCCTAGTTATTCAGGAGGCTGAGGTGAGAGGATTGATTGAGCCTGGAAGGGTGAGGCTGCAGGAAGCTGTGATTGCACCATTGCGCTACAGCCTAAGCAATACAGCAAGAGCCCATCTCAAAACAAAAAAAAAAAAAAAAAGAAAAGAAAAAAGAAAAAAAAAGTTTGCACGCCAAAAACATTTGTAAGGCACAGGGAGAAGTTTTGGAATAGAAACTGGCCCAACCATATGCCCAGTTAAAAGCTCCAAAGATCCCAAACGCCTCACCGTGTAATTAGCACACATTCAAAAGCTTTTGGCCCACACTGTTTGGACAAGTATATAAGAAATAAAAGCAACTCTCATCATTCCCACTCCTTTAGCCTTGTCTGAAATTATGATTTTTAAAAATCAAATCTTTTTTTCTAAATTTGGAAATAATATAATCTTTATGGCTTCAATTCCTACTATAACTTCCCCACAAAACAAAAAAATTTATAGCTTTAATTTGCTCATGCAATGAAAGTAGAGAAAAAAGTGATTATTTTCTCATTGGTCTGAAGCTGATATCAGGAGGCTGTTCATCCTGCCAAAGAAATTGCAGTGCAAAACCGCTCCACACAGAATTGAACAGATAATCCAATGGACACTCCTTAATCCAAGTAGCCCAGGCCTCCATGGGCACCACCCCTAACTGTAGCACACATGTTTCCCTGAATCCTCATAATTTGGCTATGAGCAAGTATAAGCTGTTTCCAATCCATTCAGGCAACCCAGGGACTCTCCTTGTCTTACTCTGATGGGCTGTCTGGATGACAATATTGTCAGGCTACATGGCTCTCTCCACTGAGAGCAGAATGGCAGGGGTCCTTGAGATACCCATTCTCTTACTCCATCTGTCCTCACCAGAGTGTCCCATGGCACGTGTTTTGCAGGACCAGGTGTGGCATGGTATGCTGCCATGGGATGGAGTGAGCAGGACTGGGGTCTAAGGGACAGAAGTAACCTGGCACCAGAATGGTCCACTCCAGCTTCCTTCTTTCAGCCCAGTTTCAATACCCTTTTACTTGGCACAAAGGTTTGAGCGTTTTCAGGTGGTCTTGAAGCTACCAAATTACACATGTGACAGGGTGAGGGCCTTCCCTCCCCTACCACTTCCCTGCCTTGCACCTGGGAGGAAGGGGGTCTTTCAATATAGCAAGCAGAGTGACCTCCCTGGAGGTGTGGTCAGTGGAGAAAGCAGTGCTTCCATGTAGATACTCCACTCTACGGATTTGGAAAGGACCAGGCATGCCCTCGCAGAAGACTGAGAACAGTGGGGTGTGGGCACCAAGTGGATGGAACCCAGAGGGAGAGGGCAACAAGCATCTACCTATCCAAGGCAGACTGGAAGACTCATTGGTGGGCAGGGGCAGGGAAGGCCCACTGGACCCAATCCCCTCGGCTCCACATCTTTCTGAGCAGCTTTGTTTCCTTCTTGGTAATGCACCTTGTCACTCTGTGGTAGGTTGGCAGGATTTCCATGCCCATGTCCAAATAGATCCCAAAGGCCATCTGCCACCCACCCCCACCCCAGTCTCTAGAAGCTCAGCACTCAGTTGGCCCTCAGGAAATGTGGGCCAAATTCAATTACTAACCTGTTGTTACCCATGAGATCATAGCCAGTGATGCTGTTGGGAGGATAAAACCTTGACATTTCACCGATGGCACATATCTAGGCAGGCCCACAGCCAACAGTTCCCTGGCAGTGCCTGGACATAAGGGTGAATGCTCACAAGCCCACCAGCAATCTACCAGCTCACCTGATTCCCACCTTCATGCCAACATGCCAAGAACCTGACCTTTTTATCTTTACTCGTCTGATAAAGAATGGTATCTCCAGTTTGGGTTGAAATCTACATTTCTCTTACTGTGAGTGTGGTTTAACATCTTTTCAGATATACTTGTATATTTCAATTTATACTTTCACTGTTAACATTGAAACTGCTTAGTTGTATTTATTTTTGTGAATTCTATTTATGCTACATGAGATACTGCTTTCCATTTGTGGTAGTAATATCAAGTTTCCTTCAAAAATAAATTTTTACTTAGGTAAGTTTAAGTAAAACAAGCGAATTGATTTCAATATAGATAGCAAACTTCCATTCGAAAATATGTATTGGGTACTTATCATGTACTAGAGAGTGTCCCAGAACCTTGGGATATAGCTAGAACCTTGGGATATAGCACACACAGAAGAATCCCTGCCTTCATAGACCTTAAGCTCTAGTGGGGAAGAAAGCCAGATACTAAAGAGGATAAATATATAAATGGCAGGAGGAGCAGAGATTGAAATAGGAGACTGAGCTTTTTTTTTTTTTTTTTTTTAGATTTGGAGTCTTGCTCTGTTGCCCAGGCTGAAGTGCAGTGGCACAATCTCGGCTCACTGCAACCTCTGTCTCCCAGGTTCAAGTGATTCTCCTGCCTCAGCCTCCTGAGCAGCTGGGATTACAGGCATGCACCACCATGCCCATATAATTTTTGTATTTTTAGTAGAGATGGGGTTTCACCATGTTGGTCAGGCTGGTCTCAAACTCCTTACCTCGTGATCCACCCACCTTGGCCTCTCAAAGTGCTGGGATTACAGGTATGAGCCACCACTCCCGGCCCAGAGCTCTTTTTTTTAAATCTGGTTGTCAATCAGTCTTGTAATGCCAGTAATATATAAGAGATCAGGAAGCCAGGAGTCAGGCCCAATGACACTGATGTGTTGCTTACTATACACTGGCATTGATAGTATCATCCAAGAGATGTGACTTCATGAAAACATTCAGTTCTTGTGTTAATTTCCTTTCCTTTCCCTCTGTGATCTGAAAGACAAACCAGAGCTAGAGTCGAGATGATGGGAAAGCTTTCTCCAAATGATGAACCTGAATCCTGCTAAATGGTCTGTTGAGAGGCCTGGTTTGTGGAAGGCGTACAGAATCACACAAGTGTTTGTATACTGGCTCCAGAGCTTGACTGCTTTCTTTCTCCCAAGCTCCTGATTCTTGCATCCTAGTTGTCTGACTTCAGGAAATTAATCTCTCTGAGCCTCAACAGACTCTACTGAAATTGGGGATAATAATTGTCCGGCTGTGAGGATTCAACCAGAACATTCATGGAAAGCAGTCACTGCAGAGTCTGGAAACATTGTAAATTTAGCTAAGCAAATGTTAGTATTAACTATGATTGCCTATAATTAATTTCCTTCTTAGACTTTATGTCTGAACCTAAAACGAACTTGGAACAGGTGAAACACTCCCCAAAAATGAAAGTGTCACTTGTTTCAGAATACAAAAGAAAAAAAAGAAAAGTGATGGACTGGGTTGACTAATGCCCTCTCCAAATCCATGTCCTTCCCGGAACCTTAGAATGTGAACTTAATTGTAGATATAATTAGTTAAATAAAGATAAGGTCACACTGGAGTAGGATGGATCCCTAATACATTGTGATATATGGCCTTTTAAGAAGAGAAGAGGAGACACAGAGACAGAGACACACAAGGTAGAGGTTGGATTTGTGCTGCACAAGCCAAGGAATGCCAAGAACTGCAGCAACCACCAGAGGCTGGGTGGGAAGCATGGAACAGATTCTCTTTCTGAGCTCCCAGGAAGGAACTTGCAAATACCTTTATTTGGACTTCTGGTATCTAGAACTACGAAACATACTTTACATTTCTGTTGTCTTAAGCTACCTAGTTCAAGGTACTTTGCTATAACAAGCTGACATGGTTTGGATCTGTGTCCCCAGTCAAATCTCATGTAGAATTCTTATCCCCAGTGTTGGAGGTGGGGCCTGGTGGGAGGTGATTGGATCATGGGGATGGTCCTTCATGAATGGTTTTAGCATCATCCCCTTGGTGCTGTTCTCATGATAGTGAGTGAGCTCTTGTAAGATCTTGTTTAAAAGTGTGTGGGACCTTCTGCTTTTCCCTCTTCCTCTTGCTATGGCCATGTGAAGCTCCTTGCTCCCCCCTTTGCCTTCCACCATGATTGAAAGTTTCCCGAGGCCTCCCCAGAAACGAAGCAGATGTCAATATCATGCTTCCTGTACAGCCTGTGGAACCGTGAGCCAATTAAGCCCCGTTTCTTTATAAATTACCCAGTCTCGGTATTTCTTTGTAGCAATGTGAGGACGGACTAATACATAGCCCTAGGAAACGAATACAAATGATAATCCATGTTTTTTAAAAATAGCATTTCCTCCTCTTTTAAGTCATATGGTATCCTGGAAAAAACATAGGCTGGAGAGTCAGAGGGACCTAGCTTTTAAAGATTTAAAAGGTAAAATGTCTTAACTTCTTTGTTTCTTTTCTACTAAAATCTTGGAGTCTAATGCCATTTATTTAGTTACTTATTTACTTTATGTTACAGCATACCCAAAAAGTTTCAAAATAATAACATTACTACTAATAACAAGACTAGTGAATACGTTATAAAATTTCTCTGCAGTTCTTCATTAGGCTATATTCCTAGTGAGCTATGCAGTGAAAGGAATGTATTTTAAGTGAATTGAGATAACTTTTCTCTTGTAGTTATGCCAGCAACCTGAAACAGAGTTGAATAAATTTGTTTCAGTTTGTTTTTCATCTTTAGTGACTGTATTTTTTTCGGTTAGATTTAAAATTTTAAGGTTATGTAAAACATTTACCAAATTCCAAAGTCAAAAATTTAAAAACAAGGTCAATTCAGGGAAGGGTACCTTCCATCCCTTTCCCCTCCAAAGTTCTATTGGTAACAATTTTAATTAGCTTCTGGTTTATCTGGTCTATTTTTGAAAATATAGGCAAATGTACACACACACACAACTACATAATACATATATTCCTCCTCTCTCTCACATGAAAGGTAGCACATTTTATACACTGTTCTTCACTTGCTTATTAAACAACAGTACCTCCCAGAGATGCCTGCATGTCACCATACAGAGAGAAACCTCAGAGTGACACAGGTGGGTCCATGGACTCACACTGAGCAGCTTTATTTTGGACTAGGAATATGCGTCTTGGAGGAGGGACATAGGAAACAGCGCTGGCCTCAAAACCTGCTGGTCTTGCTCAGGGAAAGGCACCATCATAGTTTACAGCCTGATTGTTTCCAAGAATGGAGTGCATGGGAGTCAGCATGGGAGCCCCTGATGCCAGCCTGTCTGTGCGGGGATTCAGGCGGTGTGAGTGTGTGTCCCCAGCATGGGCCACTTGTGCCTGGTGGGGCCAGTGGAGGCTGAAGTGAGCCTGTTGGAGCCTACCTACAGGAAGACTTTATCCCGGGGGAGAAAAGATGGCAGTTATGTGAGGGGTGACTCTGGAACAAAACTGTGGCTGTGTGGAAGGGAGGACATTCCTGACGACCACATGGTGGCTGTTTCCGAATTTGTTCCTTCCCCAGGCACATGTCTGGCACTTGGGGTCAGAGAAGGCAGTAAGTAAAAGCTGCTAGAATTTTCCCATTGCAACCTCTGCTCTAGGACCCTGTTCCCAAAGTGACAACATAAAAGGAAGCCATATTTCCTGGATCCTGTCCCCACATGCCAGCCTTTCATCCCACCCAGGGGGCTCCTTGTGGATCAGACAATGCCCAGTGGGGAGGCAGTAGAACTGCTGGTGAGCATATGGGAGAAACCCCTCAGGGCCCCTGGATGTGTGTCAGTGCGACAAGAAGGAGGGACTTCTTAGGCTGTGTGGGAGGTGAAGAAAAACCAAAATGAAAGAAAGAAGAAGGAAGGAAGGAAGGAAGGAAGGAGGAGGAGGGAGGGAGGGAAGGAAAGAAGGAAGGAAGGAAGGAGGGAGGGACAGACGGAGGGAAGGAAAGAAAGAGGGAAGGAAGGAAGGAGGGAAGGGAGGAACAGAGGGAGGGAAGGAAGGAAGGAAGAATGGAAGGAGGAAGGGAGGAAGGAAGGAGGAATGGAGGGAGGAAGAGAGGAAGGAAGGAGGGAGGGAGGGAAGAAAGGAAGGGGGAAAGAAAGAAGGAGGCAAGGAAGGAAGGAAGGAAAGAAGGAAGGAAGGACAGAGGGAGGGACAGAGGGAGGGAAGGAAAGAAATAAAGGAAGGAAGGAGGGAAGGAAGGAGGAAGGGAGGAACAGAGGGATGGAAGGAAAGAAGGAAAGAGGGGAAGAAGGAAGGAGGAATGGAGGGAGGAAGGAAGGAAAGAAGGAAGGAAGGAAGGAGGGAGGCTTATCAGGGGCCTAAGTCTTGGCATAGACAGGTGAGGCCCTGGCCAGGTAAATCTGAGCTATTACCTTTACTGGGACTCCTGAAGTGCTCAGACTGGGGAGTACTGGGAAGCCTGGGGGACACTGTAAATTAGTTTCCCAAATCATCCCATTTCTCCCTACTCAAACCCTACACAGCAGCCATGCCCTGCAGTGTCCTCACCTGAAAAGAAGGAACTGACTCGACAAGCTCCAGGGTGTCCCCGGCTCTGACGTTTTACGGTTCCATGATTTCTACAAAGCACACTGAAGTGCCCCTGAGAACAGACTGTGCCTCTCCACAGGACCCCGAACCATGGATTGTCACGTTCATGCCCCAGGCCTCCATAAAAACAGCGTCCATAATGTTTGCCAAGGCCCCCAGGTTAGTCCTGTCTCGGTAGCATGATGTGCGTGTGACTGGATAGGCCATCTGGAGGCCTGGGTCCTCTGACATTGAGACCCAGGTGCCCTTGGGCAAGTCAGTTAACAAAAGGAAAGCTGCCAGCCAGATGCACATGGCCACATTAAAATCCACAGAGCCACCGTATGTGGGAATGCTCTCTCTTGCTGAGGGGTCAGCCTTTTATACCAAGGCCAATGGTCCAGAAGCAGCAGAGTGAAACTCGCAGCAGCTTATAGCCCCACCTCTTGTACTGAGGGCCTAGGACTACAAAGAGCCCCTGGGCAAACCCAGATGTCATCGCCAGGCCACTGTGGATCTGTGCATCCTTCTCAGAGGCCCGTGACTGCTGTGGCTTCCTCAGGCTCTTTCTGCAGCCCAGCTGCGGGGATGCCAGTTGTCAGCCCAGCCTGCCTCTGCAGGCCTTCCTTCCGGCAGCTCCTTAGGGAGGATTTTCTTAGCCTGGCCCCACGGAAGCTCATACATCTACCTTGTGTCCTTCAACCTCTCATAGCCTATTGATGGTCTTGAAGGTGAACCCCCACAGAATGTTATTTGGGGTATTACTGTTTAGAGTAGCCTAGAGGTCCCTCCGATTCTGGAGAGGATGGCAGTCCTGTCCTGTTATGCTGCCTGCAAGGGTGAAGCCATTAGGGGAAAGGGCTGGGGAAGGATTCAGGAGGTGGGAGATGTGGCTGTGAAAAGCAGCTTGCAGGGGGCAGCTGGATGGGGCGGCAGAGAGGGCACCACCTCCCTACCAGACCCTGTGGCTGCTTTGCCACATCCTTACACAGTTCCTGTGGTGCCTCTCCCTACCCCAAGGGGTGGTTCAGATATATGAGCACCTGACCCCACTCTAAGCTGATACCAGTCCTTTCTGAGAGTTAGCACAATTGGAAATAAGGAAACAGCAAGGCCCTTTCTGATGGCAGAGGCTGAGGAATGTGGGGCTTGGGAACTGTTGGCCTCTGTGCTTTCTGGCTGGTGGAGGAGTTACAGCCCTGAGACCTGGGCTTGTGGAGATGGGGGGTAGGGGGTGGGGGGTAGAAAGAGAGAGAGAGAGAGAGAGACAAAGAGAGAGAGACAGAGACAGACAGAGTGAAGGCTGGTGGATTTTGGAGTTGGAGCAGCTGGCCCCAGTTGTCTGACACCAGCCACAATCCTGACCTTCTGTAGTTAGGACATACATGTCTTCCCCGAGTTTCATGAGCCAATACATTTCTATTTTGTTACAGAGAATTCAGACTGGTTTTTACTACATTCTTGCATTGCTTAACGATGGAGATATGTTTTGAGAAATGTGTTGTTAGGTGATTTTGTCATTGTGCGAACCTCACAGAGTGAACTTACACAAACCTAGATGGTACAGCCTACTACAGACCTAGGCTACAAACCTGCACAGCATGTTACTGTATTCAATACTGTAGGCAATTGTAACATGAGTATTTGTGTATGTAAACATAGAGAAAATAGAGTAAAAATAACAGTGTAAAAGATAAAAAATGGTACACCTGTACAGGACACTTCCCATGAACGGAGCTTGTAGGGCTAGAAGTTACTCTGGGTGAGTCAGTGGGTGAGTGGTGAGAGAATGTGAGGGCCTAGGACATTACTGTACACTGCTGTAGACCTTAGAAACACTATAGTTAGGCTATACTAAATTTATAAAAAAAAAACAAGCCTTTTTCTTTCTTCAATAATAAATTAACCTTAGCTTACTGTAACTTTTTTACTCTACGGTAAGGTTACTGTAACTTCCTTACTTTATAAACTTCTTTTTTTTTTAACTTTTTGACCATTTCATAATAGTATTTTAAAACACAAGCACATCAGCTGTGCAAAAATATTTTCTTTATATCCTTATCCTGTATTTTTCTATTTTTATAATTTTTTATTTTTCAATTTTTAAGCTTTTTTTTGTTAGAAATGAAGACACAAAGGCACATTAGCCTAGGCCTATACAGGGTTAGGATCATCAATATCATTGTCTTCCACCTCTGCATCCTGTCTCACTAGAGTGTCTTCGGGGCCATAACACTCATGGAGCTGTCACCTCCTAGGATAACACTGTCTTCTTCCGGAATCTTCCTGAAGGACCAGCACGAGGCTGTTTTACAGTTAACTTTTAAAAAAATAAGTAGGAGTACACTCTAAAATAATGATTAAAAGTATAGTATAGTAAATACATAAACCAATAACATAATCGTTTACTATTACCATCAAGTATTATGCACTACTATACATAATTGTATATGTTACACTTTTATACAACTGGTAGTGCAGTAGTTTTGTGTTTTTATTTACCTGGACTCTATGGATCTGATCACAGTAGTTTGTTGACCAGATCGCCAGAAACAAGTGAGTAATATGTGGGGCTATGACTTTACGACACCAATGATGTCACGCGGTAACAGGAATTTTTCAGCTCCATTATAATCTTACAGGACCAATGTCATATATGCAGTCTGTTGTTGACCAAAACGTTGTTATGTGGTGTGTGACTGTACTTGTAAGAGAAAGTCCTGCCTAACATAGATAGTCCAGGGAGCCACATTTTATTCTCTCTCTCTCTCTCTGTGTATATTTTTCAGACTCATTTGGAGTAAGTTGCCCCTTTACCCCTAACTACTTGAATTTGCTCCTAATGACAAAAACATTCATTTAAATATCCACAGTACAATAATCAAAACCATAAAGTCAACATTGATACAGCATTATATTATCCATGTTGTTTAAATTTCACCAATTTTCCCAATAATATAGTAATCCCCTGTGTAGCAAGATCAAGAACCATTGAGCCTAAGCCCATGGGCTGAGCCCTGGCTGCACAATAGTAGAGTCACCTGGGGTGGAGAGGAGCTTTTAAAAACTACAGATGCCTACCTCTAGCAATTGGATTGATTGGCCAAGTTGTGTGTATTTGTGCGTCTGTGTGGATGGTTATTCTGATACACAGTTAGTGTGGAATCCATTGATCTAAGCCAGTATATGGTCACTTCCTTTTCTTTCTTTCTCATTTGTCAGTTCCTACTAGTTCTGGGTGGGTATACTGGGTTGAATAGTGTTCCCTAAACGTTCATATCAGAAAGGGACCTTCTTTGAAAATAGGGGTTTTGCAGATGTAATCAAGTTGAGATGAGGCATGTTGGATTAGGGAGGGCACTAAATTCTACGACCAATGTCCTTTAAGAGGAGGGAGATTTGAAGACATAGAGACCCACAGAAAGGAAGGCCATGTGATGATGGGGCAGAGTGTGAAATGATGCTGCTATAAGCCAAGTAATACCAAGGATTGCTGGGAGCCAGCAGAATCTAGAAAAGGCAAGGAAGGATTCTCCCCTAGAGCCTTCAAAAGTAACAAGGCGCTGCTGAACATTTCAGATTTCTAGCCTCCAAATCTGTGAGATAATTAAATTTCTGCTGTTTACCTAACCAAGTTTGTGGTAATTTGTTACTGTAGGAAAATAATGTAGTGGTCAAGGGACCTAGTTAAGCCAAGATGGCCCAAGGGCAATTTTACTGGGTCATTTGTCAGCTATTCCTTCCTAATAACAAAAGATTCACAGGAGTGTGGTAGTCTTTAGCGTTGGCTGGTGGGGGCACTTGGGAGGATTACACTTCTCCGGCTCTTAGAGAGAGGTGTGGCTTGTAAACAGATTCTTGAGGTATCTTCCAGGATAGGCTAGATTATGCTTGACACTTCTGGGTGTACATTTACAAGTCCGTGGGTGATTCAAACCGTGCTCTCATCCTCTGACGCAGAGACCAGTGATGCTTCAGATGGGGGTTGCTCGGATGGACAAGGCCCGGGAGTAAGATGGCTTGCTGGGAATCCACAAAACCTATTTGTTACAGGTTTCAGGTGAGACTCTTGATTCTATTCTTGCCACAAGGGGCAAGGGAGTAGAGTCTGAGGTTCCTGAATTTTAATGGGCTTTTGTTACTAAATATTTCTCAGTTTCATCTTTTACTAATAGAAGTTGTGAAGCACTTGCCTCTCCCAACCCTGAAAGTCCCTGAACTTGTGGACTCTATTCCCTTCCATCCCTGCTTGCAAACTGGTCAATTCTTTTGTAAGCCCATCTCTTTCTTATAATGTCTTGTCAAACACAAGCAAAAGCAGCCAACATGCAATGCTAACCTTGTGTTTTCGGCATCTTCTCTTGGAGAGATAAGTTCCAAGTTAGGTATGTCTTCTGTCAGTGGCAGCTTTGTCAAATATTTGCCTCTTCATAAACGGGACCATTTTCAATTTTGGTCAACAACAATGCTTTGGTCAACAGCATCCTCCTTGCCCCTCCCAGCCTCTAAGCCAGTGTACCTATTTTAGTTTTTTATTTCATAAGCAACGTTCTTTTAGTATCTTCTATGATTGGCTAGGTAACAAATAACCCTCAAAAAAACTTAGTGGTTGGCCAGGTGTGGTGGCTCATGCCTGTAATCCCAGCGCTTTGGGAGGTCGGGGTGGGTGGATCACAATCACCAGAGGTCAGGAGTTTGAGACCAGCCTGGCCAACATGGTGAAACTGTGTCGCCACTAAAAATACAAAAAATTGCCAGTCTTGGTGGCGGGCACCTGTAATCCCAGCTACTCAGGAGGCTGAGAGAATCGCTTGAACCCAGGAGGCAGAGGTTGCAGTGAGCCAAGATCATGCTATTGCACTCTAGCCTGGGCAACAAGAGCAAAACCCCATGTCAAGAAACAACAACAACAGGCTGGGCGCGGTGGCTCATGCTTGTAATCCCAGCACTTTGGGAGGCAGAGGCGGGCGGATCACGAGGTCAGGAGATCGAGACCACGGTGAAACCCCGTCTCTACTAAAAATACAAAAAATTAGCCGGGCGTGGTGGCAGGCGCCTGTAGTCCCAGCTACTTGGAGAGGCTGAGGCAGGAGAATGGTGTGAACCTAGGAGGCGGAGCTTGCAGTGAGCCGAGATTGCGCCACTGCACTCCAGCCTGGGCGACAGAGCCAACACCCATCTCAAAAAAAAAAAAGAAACAACAACAACAAAAATCTTTGTGGCTTCTAAGAACAGAGGTCTTTTTTTTTTTTTCTCACTCAAGCAAACACTCACTTGGAAGTTAACTTAGTAACCTATCTTTTCAGTTTATAGGTCTCTGGATCAAGAGGAGCCACATCCTGACTTGATGCAAGGACCACTCTGTATCCCCCCAGGGGCCTCAGACTTGATGCTGTGGAGGTGTGGGGCTTTGGCTGCTTCCCTGGAAGGATGGAGAGTGTATTTTGCCTGCGGAAGGGAGAGCGTGACCAGAGGGGCAGATTGAATAGGCACTAGCTCTGCTTACAGATGATTTTGGGTGTTGGCCTCCCGGGCATGTCCAGGGTGGTACTTCCCTTCCCCCCCAGAGTCAGGAGTGAGCTGCTTTGTCTAGTGGATTGTGAGTTGAAGTTATGTGTGTCTCTTCCAGCTGGAAGCTTTAAAAGCCAGTGTGGCCACACAATCGTGGCTGTTCTGCCAGCCAGGACTGGACTGAGGGGACGTGGAACAGAACCCCCAGGTAGCATGAGTGAGAAGTAAACTCTGGTCTTTTTAGGCCCTAAGATTTGAGGGTTGTTGGTGACGGAAGTGTATGTGAAGTAGTTTTGGGGTTGTTTGTTACCACTACACTATTTTGGCTGATATAGAAGGAAATACTCCTCTTCTGCTTTGCACAGGGTAGTGCTTGGAGCTGCAGCATCCATCTTACAACTGGTAGAAGACAAGTTAAAAAAAAAAAGGGTAAAGATTACATACAGAGAAAGGATGGTGGATGGTGGAGCAGAAAGATGCAAAGGACCTGGGTCCCCAGGGCAGAGCCATCAAATTCACCCTTGGGGCTTTCCTACCACCAGGCTTCCTGTGATGTGAGAAAACAAAGCCCCTTTTATCATGGATGATTGGGTATTATTACTTGCAGTTGCACAGGTGTGGTAGACAGAGGAATGGCTCGCCAAAGGTGCTCATGTTTTAATCCCTAGTACCTAAGAATGTGTTTCTTCTATGGCAAAATGGACATTGCTGGTGTGGTTAAAGTATGGATCTTGTGATGTGAAGATTATTCCCATTGACCATGGATTATTCCCCTGGGTCCTATGTAAACAAGTCCTTTTAAAGGGAGGCAAGGAGGTCAAAGTCAATAGAAGATGGAACGATGAAAGCAGAGCTTGAAGTGATGCATTTTGAAGACAGAGGAAGGGGCCAGGAGCTAAGAAATGCAGGCAGCCTCCAGGAGCTAGAAAAGACAAGGAAATGCATTTTTCTCTGGAGCTGTGAGAAGGAACCCAGCTCTGCCAACACCTTGATTTTAACCCTGTAAGTCCTATTTTGGACTTCTGACTTCCAGAAATGTAAGAGAATAAATTGGTGCTATCTTAAGCCACTCACTTTGTGGGAATTTGTTACTGGAAACGAATACAGATGACATCCACTAACCTCATGACAGCAGATCACACCATCATCTCCCCAGCAAAGTAGCCTCTGGAAGGGAACAGCTAACATTTCCTAAAAGGAGAATCAACAAGGTATACGAGAATTAGGGAGCAGAAAGGAAGGAACATTTTCCACTTAGGTTATAACTCATTTCCCTCCAGCCATAACAACAAAAAAAGGAGGGTCCTGGGAAATGACTATCGTGTTCGGGTTGATCGCCTGGTCATGAATGCAGCTCCCAGCTACCCTGGACTCAATGCTGTAGACCTGGGACGCCTTTAGATTACAGTGATATTAGAGTTCACAGTAATGCCCAGTTCGGGGAAGAGGTGAGATACAGCTGAGGAGGGGCCAGAGCTGGGGCCAGGCTATCTTGGGTCGTGGGGGTCAGGCAAAGTGACTGGCCCGGGGATTTGCTGAGTGGGTCAACCGGCTCAGTCCTGAGCAGCCGGGCCTCTGGTGCCCAGGTCCACGTGACTGGCACCCTTTCTAGGGATCTAATACTTGTTTCTTATGGCTCACAAACCTGGAGGGACAATTGATAACCGGAGGATAAGAGTTTTCGGTTCCTCGGAAGGGCAAGGGGAGGCCACCGTAGGAGCGCCCACTTACGCTGGACCTCACGCCCCGGAAGCCAGGGCAGGGCGGGGCCAGGGAGGGAGGGAACGAGAAGGTGAGGAGAGAGAAGACGGGCCCGGTGGGTTGGAGAGAAAGAGGGCGTGCGCTTCGGGCCCCACCTGCAGGGAGCTGGAGGAGGCGCGGAGCGAAGCCGGCCCTGCCAGCCACGCTGAAAAGCAGAGGCAGGTGAGCGCGATGGAGCCGGCGCCGGATTTGGGGCTCGGGAGCTCCTCCCTGCACCGCTACCTGGACGGCGACTTCTGGAGCCTCAAGAACGAGCTGCGCAGGCTCCTCGGCGGCTGCCCGCTCTTCCGGCAAAGGTACCGCGCTGCGGCCGTCGCCCCTGCCCCCGTCCCCGAACCCGCTGAGCGTGTTCCCTCGGTTCCCTGCGCGTCGCTGCGGACACCGCCCCGGCGAGGGCGAGGTGGGGTGTGCGCTGCGCCTGAGAGGCAGGCCCCTTCCTCACCTGCAGGTGATGGGCTCTCCTCCCCAGGTGTGTGGGCGCAGCCGGCCGCCGCCGACTTCCTCGGCTCCCAGAGAGGTGTCCCTCGCCTCCCGAGCTCCCTCCTCCACGAGGAGTCGGGTGCAGGGCGGGGCCCCGCGGTGAAAGGCGCGGTGTCTGCTAAAACAGTGTGGCTGGAAGATCGGCCTTGGTTGTTTGTTAAACCTGTTTCTTGAGTCCCCACCCCGCGATGTCCCACCCTTGGTGGGGAGAATGGGACAGAAAAACCAGGATGCGATGGGCGCACAGGGATGGAGTGGCCCTGTCCAGGGCGTGTCTGGGCGTCGGGGTGGCACAGACTTACGGGACCCCCTCGGAGTGCAGGTGTGCGGAGTGGGCAGCTTCAGCGAGGCAGTTGGGTTATAAGAAGAACTCAGGTCCTCGATGTCATCCGAAGCCGGGACAGCTCTGAGAAGCAGGCAGAGGGTTGAGTGCAGCTCAAGTCTGGAGATAGAGAAATGGCTCAGTCACCGGACAGTCAGGACCAGAACTCGGCATTCGTGTCTCCTGTGGGCTCTCTTTCTCATACCCATTTCAAGCAGTCTGAAAAGCCCAGTTAGAGGCATGCTTTGGAGTTCTAGCTTAAGAAAGGCCCTATTAAAAATGTCAGTATGTGCCCGTGGAGGATTAATTGGTTAGCCATGCCCACTTAGCCCTCGTTTAATTTATTTTGCGGAAATGAGAAGGAAGGAGATGGCTTGAGTGAACGTCAGGCTGTCCTTGGAGAATCTGGGGTTCCTGCACTGGGGTTACCTAGTGGGGAGTTGGGGGCGTTTGAAAGTTGAAAAGTGAGAAGTGTGGGATGGTGGGTATATCCATCGGTGTCTCCCCGACTTCTCTTTCCCTCTCTCTCATACATAGTTCTTTAAGTTATGGTTCTCAAAGTGTGGTACAGGGAGCCCTGGGGGTACCCAAGAGCATTTCAGGCGGTTCATGAGTACAAACTGTTTTTATAGTAATACAAAAAAATGTCATTAGCTTTTTCACTCTCATTCTCTCACTAATGTACGGTGGCGGTTTCCAGAGACCACATAATGTGTAGTATTCCAACAGAAAAAATATAGAAGCAGACATGAGAATGCAGCTGCTTTCTATTAAGACAGACAGTAAAGGGATTTGTAAAAATGTGGAACAATGCTACTCTTCTTGCTAACTTTTTTTGTTTTTGTTTTGGAAAATAGTTATTTTCATAAAATACACTAATAGATTTATTAGTTATTTTCAAATGAATTAATAAACATTTGAAAACTTTTCTGTTTTAATTTCTAATACGGGAAATATCAGTGAATATAACCCACCCAAATAAAAGCTCTTTGGGGACCTCATAATTTTTTTTTTTTTGAGACAGAGTCTGGCTCTGTTGTCCAGGCTGGAGTGCTGTGGTGTAGATCTCAGCTCACTGCAACCTCCATCTGCTGGGTTCAAGCGATTCTCCTGTCTGAGCCTCTGGAGTAGCTGAGATTACAGGCACCGACGACCACGCCTGGCTAATTTTTTGTATTTTTAGTAGAGATGGGGTTTCACCGTGTTGGCCAGGCTGGTCTTGAACTTCTGACCTCAAGCGATCCGCCTGCCTCGGTCTCCCAAAGTGCTGGGGACCTCATAATTCTTAAAAGTGCAAAGAATTCCTAAAATCAATAAGTTTGTGAATGGCTGCTTTGAGTCATACGGGGCTTAAAGTTGTTCCTGGGCTATCGCCTCTTTGTCTTTCAGTTTAGATAACTGCAGTTTAAAAGATGGAACAAAATTGTAATAACCAAATTGCTGATTTGAGGCAAGCAGAAGGGACTTCCTTGTGAATTCCATAGGGACAGAGGAAAGGCATGCCTGGATAGGGGGGCCAGTGTGGCAGTTTATTTCCTGTGGTGACCGTTGTCCTGGATTTTTTTTCCCCCTTATTGACTTTACATTTGCTCACCTACAGAATGCAGATAATATCAATGCTGCTGTGTTATGAAGCTTGAATGAAAAACTGTTGCGTGGGCATGGAGTAAACACTGGTTGTGGTGGGATACCAAAACACACATGCACACAAAGGGAAAAGCAAAAATCTCATTACCCTGACAAACAGTTTTCCATTCTTTCCAGTTCTTGTTTATTTTCTTTATAATTCAGAGTTGTAGTAATGGCATGAACAACACTTCATATTTTTTCCCCAAATGGTTAAAGATTCTGATATCTATCTCTTTGAAAGTTCATATTGTACTATCAGATTTTACCTTAGCCCATGTTAGAAGATGGCGATTTTGATTTCTGGATGTTTTAACATTATGCTAACGTAAAATGTTCTATAGGAGGTGAGAAATAAAACTTCCTCCTCTCTGAGGCGATGCCAGATCTCCTGTGGCTTGTCCCCACCTTACCCCAAACAGGTCTTTGCAGTTAAAGTAGGTGTAGGGGAGAGGGTTGTGGCAGCATAGTGGTGAGTGCTGTGTGTACATAGTGAGAAGTTTGTACAGGGCCAGGCAATCCCAGGGTCTAAGAGCTCAGGAAACAGTTTTCCTCCAAAAGAGGTTGTGCAACTTCCTACACACACGTGGGTGGCCACTCTCCTCAGAGGAGGAGTTCATTCCCAGAGTGCTGGCCATCGGCTCCCAGGGGCAATGTGGGCACAGCTCAGGTTCCTCTTCTAAGGAGTGACCTTCTCTCTCCCAAGGACAAGCCTGCTGGGCTGAGTCCTCAGACTCCGAGAGCGCCCTGGCTGCTGTGGCCGCCCCTGTCCTATTGTGCATCTGACCAGGTGTGCTGTTTGTTGTGACAGCAGGAGCATTCTGGGTGACGGGCGGCTCCTCATTGGGATTTGCAGGGAATGTTAAAAAGCAACATCTGAAATGAGATAAGCTTTTGAGATTTTTCTGAGTTTGTTTATTGGCAAAGGGAAGCTCTCTCAGGAGAGGCTGGCTGGCAGAGGTAGGTACAGCACACACCTCTCACCTGGAGAACTGAGAAAGCCCCTCCACAGGATTCTGTTCTCCCAGGGCCTTCTCACACCCTTCTTCTCCCACTTGTAGCTCCTGTCTGCTTCCTTCTCCCTTTCTTTCTCTTTATCCCCTTCTCTTTCCTTCCCTAGAGCAATGCACATTGCTCTTAACATTTTTTTTTTAGATGGAGTCTCACTTTGTTGCCCAGGCTGGAGTGCAGTGGCATAATCTCGGCTCACTGCAACCTCCACCTCCTGGGTTCAAGCAATTCTCCTGCCTCAGTCTCCCAAGTAGCTGGGATTACAGGCGCCCACCACCACGCCCGGCTATTTTTTTGTATTTTTAGTAGAGACAGGGTTTCACCCTGTTGGCCAGGCTGGTTTCGAACTCCTGACCTTAAGTGATCCGCCCACATCAGCCTCCCAAAGTGCTAGGATTACAGGCATGAGCTACCACGCCTGGCCAGCTTTTTCATCTATTTTTAGTTTTTCCCCATAAGTATTTCATGAACACATTCTCACTAAGAAGAATCAAATAATTCGGAAAACTTGAAAGTTTCCTAAAATGTTTCCTCCTACAGCCATTTTTTTTTATTGTGGCAAAATACACGCGATATAAAATTGACCATTTAACCGCTTCTGAATGTACAGCTCAGTGGCATTAAGTGCATTCACATTGTTGTACAACCATCACCACTGTCCAGCTCCAAAACATTTCATCTTCCCAAACGGAAACTCTGTACATGTTAGACACTAACTCCCCACTCCCCTCTTCTCCCAGCCCCTGGCAACCCTCATTCTACATTCTGTCTCTCAGCATCTGACTATTCCAGGTACCATATAAGTGGATTCATATAGAATTTGTTCTTCTGTGACTGGCTTACTTCACTCAGTATAATGTCCTCGTGGATCATCCATGTTGCAGCATGTGTCAAAATTCCCTCCTTTTTGAAGGCTGAATAATATTCCATTGCATGTATAGACTACATTTTGATTACTCTTTTTTTTTTTTTTTTTTTTTTTGAGACGGAGTCTTCGCTCTGTCCCCCAGGCTGGCGTGCAGTGGCGCAATCTCAGCACACTGTAAGCCCCGCCTCCCAGGTTCACGCCATTCTCCTGCCTCAGCCTCCCGAGTAGCTGGGACTACAGGTGCCTGCCACCACACCAGGCTAATTTTTTGTATCTTTTAGTAGAGATGGGGTTTCACCGTGTTAGCCATGATGGTCTTGATCTCCTGACCTCGTGATCTGCCCACCTTGGCCTCCCAAAGTGCTGGGATTACAGGCGTGAGCCACCGTGCCTGGCCTACGTTTTGATTTTTCTTGTATCTGTTGATAGACATTTGGCCCCCCAGCCACTTTTACTTCTTTATTGTGGTTGTTTTAGTGTGTTTTGTTGTGTTAGTGTGGTTTTTCCACATTTTTCTATTTTTCTTGGAGTTCATATACACATGTGCACATCATTTTTTTATATAAATAGGATCTCACTGTGTGTTTTGTTCTACAGCTTTCTCTTTTAAAATTTAATTCTTATTTTCATTTATGAAATGTATGAAAATATTTAATGAACTTATATTGTGAGGTTTATAATGAAAAACAGCCATGCTCTGCCTCAACCCTCTTCATCCCTCATTTCTTTTCCTTGTGGGCCACCACTCTCAATTCTCTTACTTTATTCTCATGTAATTTACTCCATATTCCTAAGCAACATGTCTAAAGAGCTATCTCTTGGTTATCTACTGGCTTACTCTTTAGAAAACGAATGTTTCTCACTACAGCACCATTTTCCTTTTCCTATTCTCTGAAAGTCAGTGTATCCCCATTTTTACTTAAATCAGTATCCAGTGTTCACATTGTTATGGCTATAAAAATACTATTTCCAGCCATGCCCCATAGTGTACCATATTTTGTTTCCTTCTGTCCGACCTTTTTATTTCTTCAGAGATAATTGTCTCCTTTATCCATTTGCTTAGTTTTCTATAAGCCCATCACTCACTGACCTCCACACTAGACAGATATGAAACAGAACAGATAACAACAGATTTATCACAGGACAGAGCAGTTCCACTCGTCCCACTGTGATCAAACCTGTCAGGTAATTGGCAGTTCCACCCCTCCTGCCCCACATGGACACATTCATTCTGGAGGCCTCCTTCCACAGCTTCAGTCCGGATGGGCTCTTCCTGCATCTTCACCACCCCCTTGGGAATTTTCCTTGCATTTCCTCCATGGTCAAGTCACTGTTTTCCCAGGCTTTCTCTTTCTTGGTTACCCTTTGTAGAAGCTTAGAGAGGACCACAGATTCATTAAGGCTACTCCTGTTGAGAAGTGTGGTTTGTGTCGCCTCCCCTTGATCTTGGGTAGTTTCATGACTGCTTTGGTCAACAGAAGGTAGCTGAGATGACAGTGTGACAGTTTCCGGACTCAGGCCTGAAGAGACGGGGACCCTCCACTTCCCATCTCTTGAGGCCCTGAGCTTCCATTTAAAAAGTGCTACTTGCCTGTGGCTGCCATTGCTATGAGGAAGTCCAAGCTGATGCCTGTTGAGAGGCTGCATAGAGAGGGGTAAAGAGATGCTAACATTCCCAACTGCTTCAGCAGACAGCTATTTCTAAGATGGGACCTCAGACACTGGAAAGCAGAGAAAAGCCATCCCTATTTGTTTCCTGTCCAAATTCCATGGAATAATAACACACTGTTGCTTTAACTTTCCGAGTTTTGGGTGCATTCTTACATAGCCGTAGATAACTGAAACAGTCTCTCATCTAATAGCTTCATAAAAGAGGGTACCTGGGAATTAACTTTTCGAGATTTTTAAAGATTTTCATGTCTAGAAATGCTTACTGTTCAATTGACTGAAAGTTTTTGTGGGTGTAGAGTTCTAGGCTGGAAATAAACTTTTCCTTAGGTTTTTAAAGGTGCATGCCATTACTTTCTAGTATCCAACATTGCAATGAACAAATCTGACACTTTCTGCACCTTGATCTGTTATATATGACTTGTTTTTGTCCCTCCCTACTGGAAGCTTCTTTTTGGCATTGTTGTAGTGTAGAATTTCACGATGGGGTGGCTTGACATGGGTTCTTTTAGTGCATTGGGCATGCAGTGGGCCCTTTTAATATGGAAACTTGTGTTCAGTTATCTGCACTGTTCTGTCATCTGGAACTCCTTTTGCTCAGATGTTGTACCTCCTTGCCTTGTCTTCTAATATTTTTTCCTTCCTTTTTTATTTCCATCTCTTTATCTTTTGGTTCTGTGTCCTGGTGAGATTTTCTCAACTTTATCTTCCAACTCTTCTTGAGTTATTTTTAAATATCTGCTGTCATATTTTTAATTTTCAAAAGTTCTCTGTTCCTTTTTCAACAGCATCTGTTCTTGTTTTCCAGTTATAAAAATCTCTTATTTTTGAGAATACTTGATAGTAAGTTTTTTTTTTTTTTTTTTGAGACAGAGTCTTGCTCTGTCGCCCAGGCTGGAGTGCAGTGGCGCCATCTCGGCCCACTGCAAGCTCCGCCTCCCGGGTTCACGCCATTCTCCTGCCTCAGCCTCCTGAGTAGCTGGGACTACAGGCACCCACCAACGCGCCCGGCTAATTTTTTTCGTATTTTTAGTAGAGACGGGGTTTCACCGTGGTCTCGATCTCCTGACCTTGTGATCCACCCGCCTCGGCCTCCCAAAGTGCTGGGATTACAGGCGTGAGCCACCGCGCCCGGCCTTGATAGTAAGTTTTTAAGTGTTCCCTTCTACTCTCTGCTTTGTCTCTGTTTTCTTGGAGTTCCTTTATTCCATTTGTATTTTTGATCTTTTTTATGTTTGAGGCTTTCATTAAATGTCAAGTCAGTCATGGATGTTTGTTCACAATATGAGAAATGTGAATAGAAGGCTGATTGCAAATGGCGGGATTTGTTGGGCCCGGGCTTTCTTGATCACAAAGTAACTTCCTTTGGCAGATCAGTATTGGTGTTTTGTTTAGGACAGGGTTAATTCCTCCAGTGATGAGTCTTTTAGTATCCTGAGAGGTGGACGGGTGGAGAATGAGGGGCAGATCCTAATCCTCCTTCCTGGGACCTTGGAGCCCCCAGGCTTTCCATGCACAACGTGAGGCTAGTTAGAAAACCATCCTCCTTTCTCAAGACTTGCATTTGTATACCTGATTTTGTTAGAACAAATCACTTGATGCCATCTTCTGGGAAATGGTCTAGGGTATCCACAGCATGGAGGCCACCCCACATGATTGACTGCACCCTGTGCATTGGTAAGTACTGGCTCTCGCTGAGGGGTCTCCTGCTGGCTCCAGTGTTCCGCATGTGGGTCCCACTGTTACCATCCCATGCCACCCTCTCCTAACAGTAAACCCTCAGGCTTTGATGGACTTGGAGAGGGTACTTGAGGATGCAGCTGCTTTCAGAGGTGCATGGAGCCTCCACTTCCCAAGCATTTATACAACCCAGTGGCACCAGCTAGTTGGCTCCCTCAGCCCTGTAGACTTAGCATCCTCTGTTCTGCTAAGTGAGTTACCACTTGCCTGTTCACTGTCTAGCTGACAGTGTGTTGCTGCTATCCCTTGTGGAATGTCAGTTTCTCTTGAGTTCTTGGTTGGTCCACATGGTTTTATGCCATAAATCATTTTATTATTGGATATCCCTGTTTAAATATGTTCTGATATCCAGAACTTGTAGATCTGTATTTATGTGTTAGTGTAGATAGGATTGTCTCATTCTTTTAAAAGCTGCATCAGTTATAATTGTACCAAATTTAATTATGCCATGCCCCATCAAAGGACACTCAGGTTTTGTTCAGTTTGTGTTATCTTAAACAATCCTGCAGGGTGTACCCTCGTATTCATAAGAAGAGATTTCTCTGGATTAGGTTCTAGAGGTGATGCCGATGGGACAGAGGTATCTGCATGGAAAACACTGACCAGTATTGCCAGATTATCTTCCAAAGGCTCCAGTTTTATTGTTCCCAAAACTATATGAGGCAATTTCAAATCCAGTTTAATTGTGGGTATGTAGAGCCTAATCTAAATCCCAGTGTTTATCTCTTCATCATTTGAGATACTGTGTCAGGCCCTGGAGATGGGCTGGTGAGTGGTGAGGTGGGCCCTGGCTCCCAGGAGCTTCTGCAGCACATGAACCATGACTGACCTATGACACTGGCAGCCTGCAGCCCCACAGTCAGTTTTGGCATTCTCTTCTCCCCATTAACATACATAAATATCCCAGACATCCTATTTTCTACCATTCCCAGAATTTCAAGTCTCCAAAGGAGCACAAAAATATTTTGGCAAATCATAGGTTTTTAATATGTAAAATATGCCTTTGTATTTGTAAACTTGAATGTTAAGTTTTATGAACATTTATTGGATGTAGGGTCCAGACCTCCAGATAGGCAGTTGAGAGGGCTAAGGATGCTCCATGATACAGCCTGGGACAGGACCTCTGTCAGCCATCATTTAGGGACCTGATAGTGGGGAATTTACTGGCCCTGTCCTTTGGAAGCTACAGTCTAATGTGGCCGGTCTGGTGGGACACTGGGATGTCAGTGTGTTTGAATGTTGGAACATGGGGATTTTTCACAGTGAGAACACTGTTAGGTTGTGGCTGACGTGGACAGTTGTCCTTGGTCCTGTCTAGGGGCCATAGAAATACAAGCTGTTCATGTTGGAGGGGACCTTGCCCTTTTTTGAAGAAGGAAACAAAGGCTCAAGGAGGAGAAGTGACTTACTCAAGTGTCATTCTCTTTTCTCCATTAAAATATGTAAATATCCCAGGCATTCCTGGGATGTGGAGTGGCTTGGAGTGGCAAAGCTAAGAATAGGACCTCTGGGCTTCCGATTCCTCAAGCAGCAATTTCCAGTCTGTTTATCTGGAGTATTATGGTGTTGCGTCAGCTTAATAGGGCTGCCGTAATAATGTACCCGGGCTAGGTGGCTTAAATAACAGAAATGTATTGTCTCAGAGTTCTGGAGGCTGGGAATCCAAGATCAAGGTGTCAGTGGGTGTCAGCAGGGTTGGTTGCTTCTGAGGGCTGCAAGGGAGAATCTGCTCCAGGCCTCTCTCCTTGGCTTATTGGTGGCTGTCTTTTTTCCTGTCTTCACATGGTCTTCCCTCTGTACCTGTCTGTCTTCAAATTTTATAAGGACACCAGTCAATATCTGAATTTTTAGGGGGAGCGGGGGACACGATTCCGCTTGTAACACACAGTGAGTGTGACAGAGTAAGAACAAGAAGTTACACGTGCACCCACGTGTTTGTGTGTGTACAAAACAGAGTTTTATACATTTAAATAGAAACTCCCTACCTCTGACCTCAACTGGAAAGTCATTTCTTGAGAAGTGCTGGATCCCCAAGCCTAGCACAGTGGTTGTCATTGAGTAGCATCTCAGAGAGCCTGTGCTGAGTAGATGGGCAGGAATGAAGAGGTAGGAAGTCAAAACCCTCAGGGCTGGGAGGGATCCTGAGGAATTTAGTTTAACCAATCTCTTACCTGTGGTTTCCTACCGTGCTTTTGCATGCAAGCACTCAGAGAAAACACAAACTGAAGAATGGTGAGGGAGTTGGGGCAGGGGGTGGGCTGGTGGTTTTCCAAGTGTCTGCCTCCAGCGGTGAGAGAGGAGAGAGGCAGAGAGGTGATTGCACGTTTTCTTGCGAGTCTCACAAACCTGCAAGGGATAGAATTCTTCCAGTCCCTGTCAGACTCTGTGCCCCCTGACTGTGTTAAAATAGGGAGACATTTAGCACAGCTTTCAGTCCTGGAAGGAAACAGCACGGTGAGGAGAGGGTCCCAGGGATGGGGACAGCTATTGCTTTCTTGTCTTACACACATCCACCAGCTAAAATCATGACGGTATGTGGATTTAAACACAAGTCATAGGAGAACAAAGCATGTTTTTGATATGGGTAATTTTGTAAAGGCTTTTTAAGTATTTGGAGACCATCTCCTCCCAGGTCCAGCATCAAGACAATTATTATAGTGCTGCTCTGTACTCTGATATGTGACTTTATTAAGGGGCATTGTCAACCTCTTAGATCACTTTCCTCAACCTTAAATGAATAATTGTACACTAGAAAAAATATTGTTGACTATGTGTAAGGAAAGTTTTCCTTCTTGTTCTTCTTTCCTTGGCAAGAAATTTGGGGGTGATATATTGTTATATTAATAACTTGTTTTCCTGGATGGGAGGAAAATTTTGGTGTCCCTGACACCTTGGATCCTGATGCCATTGGGTGGCAGAGCTCCTGGGGCCCTTCGTCACCACACTTGTCTGAGTGCTGCAACCAGTTCTACAACATGGGCCATGAAAAATGAAGGACAGAAGGTGGGTGAATTTGGGGAATTCTCTGGGTTTCTTTTCTATCACACCAAGGCTTGGGGCTTTCCTGAACTCTCAATAATAATAGCATCCTAAATTTTTTGAGTGCATACAAAGATAACTCAAAATGGATTAAAGACTTAACTTGAGACCTGAAACTGTAGATCTACTAAAAGAAAACACAGGAAAAAAGCTTCTTGACATTGGTTTGGGTAAAGATTTTTTGGATATGATCCCAAAAGCATAGGCGATAAAAACAAAAATAGATAAATGAGATTGCATCAAACTAGAAGAGGTGAGATTCACATAACATACAACTAACCATTTTAAAGTGTACAATTCAGTGGCATTTAGTGTGTTCTCAATGTTTTGGAAACATTGTTTCTATCTCATTTTAAAACTTTTTCATCACCCCAGAAAAACACACTGTACCTATTAAAGAATCACTCCCTTTCACCCTTCACTTATTTCCCTGGCAACCACCATCTACTTTCTGTCTCCATGCAGTTGTATATTCTGGACATTTCATATAAAAGGTTACAATAGGTGACCATTTGTATCTGGTGGCTTAGCATGCTTTTGAGTTTCATTCTAGCTGTGTACTTCCAAACCTATCAACTATGTAATATCAATACTTCAGTTCTTTTTGTGGTAGAATAGTGATGTGTTGTATGCATATATCAGGCAGATAATTTCCTATATTTAAAAACACAGGTGAAGTCTCTTACAGTTTGTTTTGTCCCAGGCCACATGGGAAAGTGGCAGTGGGGCTGAGCCTTTTGGCTCCCCGGTCCCTACATTTTTTTCTAGAATATGTTCCCTTTTCTTAAACTTGCATAGTGACTGTTCTGATTTATTTTCCAAAAATTTACTAATTTTTCCAGTAACTAACGTTATGAAATAAGAGTGCAAGGGTTTGGAAAAAAACCCAAGTTCAGAGACTCAGGGAGGAGGGCTGGGTGGAGGTCAGTCGGTGCTGCCAGGCCTCTGGTGGGACACAGGATCCTTGATTGACCAGGACTGAAGCTGGCGGAAGGACCAATGCACCATTCAGAGCACTTTGCACCATTTCTTTGAGATCATCCATAATTTCTGTGTCTCCACCCAGGGCTTTCAGAATTTTTCCTAGCCCTTAGAACTCCCCTCACCTGCCTTCCCTTGTGGTGCCTTCCGGAGCTGCCATATCACCACAGGGATGATCTGTATCCTTGTGAATATGCCTACACATTTCTCCTCTTCTGCTCCTCCCAGTGAAATCCCACCAGCTGACTTGGGGCAGCAGACAGCACCTTCTTTTCTATCCTATGATTTCCTCTTGAGGTAAAATGCTCAGTCCTTTTAGGGGACCCTCCTTCTGCTAGGTACAATTGGGGTGCTGCCTCTGGGGCCCCCTAGGCACTGACCCTGCACCCTGCAGCAAATGTCCCACACCTAGGCCCTGCCTCCAAGTTGTGCCCTGTCTGCAGCCAAAGAACTCTGGCTGATACCTGCTCAGTGGAGAAAGAGAGAGAGAGAGAAAGAGAGAGAGAAGAGAGAGAGAAAATGAGGGAAAGAGTGCAAGAGAGCACTATTCAGTGAAGTGAATTAAAACCCTTGCTTGTAAAAGGCCAAGAGACCCAGTGGTCCCACTTTACCCTCAAGGGGCTCTGGGCCCAAGGAACATAGTTGGTGGCATGATTTTTTATGTCTTATAATTTACTTGACTATTAAAGGTGGCAATAATAAAGTTTAGAAAGGGAATTATTTTGGCAAAAAATGTAGAGAGGACAGAGTTAGGAGGTGGGATCTGCAGGGTTTGACATTATATATTATGTCTGCTAATCTAATATGAGACATTCCCTTCTCAAAGGAATTTGAGGTGAAGAAAATGGTGAGGTGGTGATAATTTCTTTTGCTTCTCATCAAGCACAGTATCAGTGAGGTAAGCACTTGTCCTTACTTCATGCCCCCTCCCTACATTACCTACAACCTTCTCCCACAGTCGACCAGTCACTTCACACCCCTCCCACACTTTGCCATAGGACCTATCTTGTAAACCCTGGAGGAAGCCACTCAGGCATAGCCACCGTCTGGCCACAGGAGTTCAGAAACAGTCATGTGATCTGACTGTAGTCAATGAAATATGAGGGGAGGAGGTTTTTCGGTGTGCCGGCAAAAGACACTTCCTTGCTTACTTGAGAGATCTGTCAGAAGGGCATACCCTCTCATCTTGGAGAGGGTGGAGTTCGAGTATGAAGCTAGCCCTGATGCAGCCATTTTGTCACTTTGAGGGAAACCACCTCTAGGATGAAGTGGCCCATGGAGGCAGAGTAGACAGACACTAAGTTCTGAGGACATACTTGAGCCTCAGAATCAAACCTGCTCTGAAGCCTGCCCCAAGTTTGCCTTGCCAGTTCCCTGAGGTAGCAACTGCCCTTTACCGTTCAGGTTAATGTGAGTTGGTTTTCTGTTGCTTGCAACCCTAATCACTGTTATTAGCATGAGTAGTTGCTCCTGTTTCAGTTTCAGAGTCAGAAATGCAGCTCACATTGGCCTCAGGTGCGGAGGCTGGAATCCAGGTGCTTGGGTGGCACCTTCAGGAATCCCCTGCCCTGCTCTCTTCCTGTCCAGACAGGCCCTGTCCACCTCGTGGCCTTCAGAGCTATGGCACATGTGCAACAGCTCAGCAGCCAGGCAGGAAGAGAGGGACCCTTTTTGGTTTTCAGCCTGACCGACCCAGCTGACCATTGCTCTTCCTTGCAGTGGTCACTGGGGCCAAGAGCAAGGATTGGCCCAGTCTAGCCAGTGTTTGCCCACACCAGAAGGGGTGGAGGTCAACAACCAGCATCATGCGGTTTGGGCAGAGGGAGTGGGTGTCTGCAAGGGAAAATGGGTGATGTAGCTCGGGGAAGGGACAGCAGATGCTTTCCCTTAGTCTCTGGACCATTCTAGTGATCGAAGTAATGTCACAGAAGAGAGCCTGGGAAGCCACAGGTCAGGCATTTCTGCCTTAAATGGGAAGTTAGGGGGGGTTCTACCACCTTCCTTTTCTGTGACTTTGATCTGAAGATCAGCAATATTTTTGTTTTTCTGGGTAGAGGCTTGCCGACTGATTCCAAATGAAAATATTACCCACGCAAGGGACCAATGTCTGACTAAAGAGATGATGGGTCATCAATACCCATTCCTCACTCTTTCTGAAAGTGGCTGCAATTCTGAGGAAACCTGGACCGGTTTTCTAGCTAAAACCGGTTTTCTGTGTCTTGAGACTGCAGAACTTTGATCTGCACCATAGTCAGGGAAAGCAGCCACCTCTGCCCTTTTCTTTTCCTGCAAGGGGACTGGAGAGTCTCCTGTCACCTCCTATTAGTGTGTATAATTTTTATTTTTCTTTACTCTGTTGCACTGAGTGTTGATAGTATCTCTTCTCTTTAAGTCTCTTCTCTGTATCCTCTACCTTACAACGTCAAGGCTGGCAACATTTATACTCTGTTCTCACTCTATAAATAAAGCTTTGCCAATGGGTTGATGCCAGGAGTTGAGAATGGTGCTTACCAAGATTACAACTGTAGACAGATGTCGACTGCAGAGCTGAGCAGGGGACTCTGATTACCATCCTTCTCTTGATAACAATGCCTTTACATAACATATGCAAACCTCTGTTTTTTTTCAACACTGTCTATGGGCTTATTGTGAATGCTGCAGAAATCTCCGAGACCCCCAGATCCCTGGCTGTTCTCTCTGCCCCTCCTGATAGCCATGGGAGAATATGTGACTCAACCTTTCCTTGGTCCCTAAGTGATCTCAAACCCTGAGATCCCACTGCAATTCAGATTGTAGTTGGCGCTTGAGGGAATCGCGATGTCCACCTTCCTACTTCCCATTTACTTGTAAATGGACAAGTAAGTGCATGAGTGGCTCCCAGATTCCAGCATGGTACGCGGCTCCTGAGCATGTTGCCTGCCTCCATGAGGGGGCTTCCTCCACATGTATGTCGAATGGATTTGTTGTTGAAGATGATGAGTTTGCACCATAGACTCCTGTAGAATTTGTTCACAGTCACGCTCCACCATGAAGGAAATAATGTATACAGTGGTCTATTTCCAAGACAAAGTGCCTTAAATTGACTTAGGTCAGCAAACTACAGAAGAAACAGGATATACTAGGCCCCTGCTTAAATAGCGGATGCCTGCTTGTCGGCTTCCCTCTTTCCCCCTCTTCTCCCCCCTGCCCTTTAGTTGCCTTCACCTGAACCAAAAAAGTTTAGTCTAAGATGGAAGCTTACTAGTCTCCAAAATAGCTCACTTTGTCTGTTCTTATCAGCCTGCCCAGCTACTTAGGTCATAAGTCAAATATATTTGAAGAGCCCTGAGCTAACTAGGATTGCAATGTACTGTGGGCTGCAATAAAATGCAGCAAAACAACCCTAAAAAGGACATCTAAAGCCCGTACCCAACAATCAGTAGGTGACATCTGGGAAGATTGTGACCCCATAGTACTCAACCTATGAGGAACTGAGGGAGGGACCTGCACACTAGGGGATAAATTGCTTGTTGAAACTGTGCTGGGTCTGCCTGCCTATCACATGCCTGATCTTGCAAGACTATTATTAAAAGTCTCACTTTGGCTGTTCTCTGGGTCTCTGAGTCCATTCTTTGGGTTTGGATGGGTGAGTTTGTTTCTCACAACTAGAGACATCCTTTGGGTGACCAATTGCATCACATTTAAACAACAGCCGGAAACAAGGAGCCTGCAAGCCAGCAGACTCAGCCATCCCATGGGCAGAGTGCAGACTCAGCCATCCCATGGGCAGAGCGCAGCCTCAGGAGGGAGTTAGGCCTGGTTATATCCATTGGCCACAGGACTGGGTGCATCCTCTGGTGTGTTTAACAGCTGGGGCTGCACACCCTCTTTTGTTTTCTCAGCTAGGCTCTCGTGTGCCATTCCAGCCTCAGTGTCTCCTAAATTCACCCTATAAAAATAACCGTCCTCGTTTCAAGCAACAAATTTCATTTCTAAGCTGATCACTTTCCTGGAGGATGGGACCCTGTGATGACCTGAGCCAATCAGACCTGCCCTAGGGCTGGGTAGTAGAGTGACCTCAGAATCCTGGCAGGAGAGGAAGAGCCACCAGCAGTGTCTGCTGAAACCGACATACCTTTACCTAGTGAAGGAATGTTTTTTTTTTTTTTTTTTTTTTATGGCTTGTATTGTTGTCTTAGGAGGTTATATCTGTTTGCAACTCTGCTCATGTGGCCCTATTTCTCCCTTCACTTCCTGTCTGCTCCCTTCCAGCCCTTTCTACCTTACCACCTCCTTCCTCCCCATTCTCTCCTCCTGGGGGCCTCCTCTCTCTGCCCACAGATGCCCCTCTTCTTGGCATGTGCAGAGGGATATCGTTCTCACTCTGTCTTCTTGCCACCCCTGCAGCTCATCCTGACAGTAAGTACGGGTAGTTGCTGCACTAAAGGTTTCTTCTGCAGAAAACAACCATGCCATCCATCCCCTGGGAGGCGGCAAAGCCCTGGCCACGTGGGGCTTAGTGATAATGTGAAAAATTTCTCTCCCTGTCTTGCTGGGACACTCCTGCTCCTCTGTCTTCTATGCTAGAGTCTGAGCTCTCTGAGGAGAGGAATGGGCCAAGGTATCTTGGATTCTTCCTACTTAGCGTGGTGCAGGTGCCTAATGAAAGCTTAAGTAAGAAGGCAAGGAAACAAGGAAAGATGGGAGAAAGGAAGGCTGGAGAGAGAGTGTCCCTTTTCCTCACTGAACTCCATGGAGTGCCCAGGATGCAGGGGTGTGGATTGGAAGTGCCTATCAGGCTTTGTCTCTGGTGCAGGGGATGTTTTCTTCCTCTTCCTCCCTTTTTCTATCTCCTGAGTCTTTCTTCCCTGCTACCTCTGTAGACTTTGCCAATTAGCAACTGTACATTTCCCCGGCTGAGTGACTTCACAACTGAAATTAAACCACAGTACTTAGAAAGCCCTGTCTTCGCATTTTCTCAGTCTCCCTTGCTGGTTCAGAGCTTGCAGTGTCTGCTAGTTACCACAAGATGATTCAACAGTTTCTGTTTCCATTCACTGTCAATTCATCAGGCTGTGCAGGTGGCTCCTGGGGGTGGGGTGAAGTTTTTGGCGGTAGGAGGTTGAGCTATGGGTGCAGCTGTGGTGTTTACTAGAAGGCAGATGGTTTCTTTGCTCTCCGCCTTTGGGGATTTGTTCTTCATGCCCACCTGTCATTTGTGTGAGTGCTTGGCTGTGGTTTCACCTTGTTGGTGTTGGACATAAAGCATTTTTGATTCTTGCCATTTTCAACAAGAAGAGAATGTTGTAGGGAATTATCATAGGCTGAATCGGAGGTGTTTCTGGAAGCAAACTTGCAAAAGGGACCAGGAAAAAGGGGCAGGTTATTAAAGCAGGAGCATGCTGTGAAAGCAGCTTGATTTTGAAGTTCGTGTTGATGCTTCATTCCAGAATGTCTGTGCTACTTGGAATCATTCTGTGGTTAAAGGGTGGACACCAAGGGTGGACACCAAGGGTGTCCCTGGTCATGATGGCATTCAAATTTGGTATCTGAAGATGTGTTTTCCACTAGATCAAAATTGATTTTTAATTTAGATTTTGAGAAAACCACTCACAAAGACTGTTTTTAAAAATGTTTCAGTTTTTGTTTTCATTTTTAATGCACAAAGGTCATTTTGTTGTTTATGTTGCCTTGGCTGTTCCTTCTTTTTAAAATAAACTTTTTATTTTGCAATAATTTTCAATGTATAGAAAAGTTACAAAGCATAGTTCAGAGATTTGCCATATACCCTCCCCTATTGTTAACATCTTACACAACCACAGCACGTTTGTCAAAATGAAGACAGCAGCATTGACAGCCCGGGCGTGATGGCTCACGCCTGTAATCTCAGCACTTTGGGAGGCTGAGGTGGGTGGATCACCTGAGGTCAGGAGTTCGAGAGCAGCTTGGCCAACATGGCGAAACCCTGTCTCTACTAAAAATACAAAAACATTAGCCGGGCATGGTGGCGGGCACTTGTCATCCCAGCTAATCAGGAGGCTGAGGCAAGAGAATCATTTGAACTAGGGAGGTGGAGGTTGCAGTGAGCCGAGATCACGCCACTGCACTCTAGCCTGGGTGACAGAGGGAGACTCCATCTCAAAAAAACAAAGCAGCATCTATTAAACTCTAGACTTTGTTTGTATTTCTTCAGTTTTCCCACTGGTGGTCGATTTCTGCTCCAGGGTCCCATCCAGGATGCCACACTGTGTTTTGCTGTCACACCTCCTCAGGGTTCCCTGGTCTGTGACAGTTCCTCTGTCTTTCATGCTTTCCATGACCTGGCTGTTTTGAAGAGTATTGGTCAGGTGTTTGTCGAATGTCTCTCAATTTGGGTTTGTCTGTGTTTTCCTTATGACTAGAGTGGAATTACGGGTGTTGGGAAGAATACCCTGAGCAAGTGCCTTTCCGGTCACATCGTATTAGTGAGTACATTCCATCAACATGGCTTATCCCTAGTGATGTTTATAGTGCTTGTCAGGTTTCTCCACTGTACAATTACTTTTTCCCTCTTTGGAAGCCAGTCATTCAATCCGTCCAACATTCAAGGTGGGTGAGTGGGTAGGTGGGGCTAGTTAAGCTCCATTTTCTGGAGGAGAGAGTATCTACACAAATTATTTCTTATAGGAGATTGATCTCTTTCCCCCATGTATGTATTTATTAAATCATTTACTTAGTATAGACTAACATATGTTTATTTTATGTTTTGGGTTACAATCCAACAGCACATTTTTGTTGCTCAAATTGTTCCAGCTTTGGCCATTGGGAATTTCAGGCTCATCTTATATTTTCCCTGCCCCTGTCCTAGAATCAGCCATTTATCCAAGGAGCCCTAGTTTCTTTTATCTGAGAACAGTATTTAGAAACCAACTTTTGTGCACAAAGTTCTTAAGAAAACAATGGCCCTACCATAATTCCATTTCTGATCATCTACTTTTTTCCATTACTATATGTATACATATATATAAATTACATATTATACATATTATATACAAATATATACATATTATATATAAACAAAGACACATATATTTGTGTGTGTGTGTGTGTGTGTGTATATATATATGTATAATTTTTTTTTGAGACAGGATCTTGCTCTGTTGCTCAGGCTGGAGTGCAGTGGCACAATCATGGCTCAGTGCAGCCTCGACCTTCCAGGCTCAAGTGGTCCTCCCACCACAACCTCCTGAGTAGCTGAGACTACAGGTGCCCCACTAATTTTTGTATTTTTTGTAGAGATGGGGCTTCGCCATGTTGCCCAGGCTGATCTTGAACTCCTCAGCTCAAACGATCCGCCTGCCTTGGCCTCCCAAAGTACTGGGATTACAAGTGTGAGCCACCATGCCTGACTCCAACACTTTGTATTTAAAAATTTAGACATGCGGCCAGGCACGGTGGCTCACGCCTGTAATCCCAGCACTTTGGGAGGCTGAGGCGGGCGGATCACGAGGTCAGGAGATTGAGACCATCCTGGCTAACATGGTGAAACCCCATCTCTACTAAAAAAATACAAAAAAATTAGCCAGGCATGGTAGCAGGTGCCTGTAGTCACAGCTACTCGGGAGGCTGAGGCAGGAGAATGGCGTGAACATGGGAGGCGGAGCTTGCAGTGAGCCAAGATCGTGCTGCTGCACTCCAGCCTGGGTGAGAGCGAGACTCCGTTTCAAAAAAAAAAAAATTTAGACATGCACAAAAATGGAAAGACCTTGACATTGAGGATCTTTATATCCACTACCTAGATTCTGGCATTAACATGCTACTTTACTTGCTTTATCACATATTTGTCCGTCTATTGATCTCTCTATTCACCATATCCCATTTTTGGGTTTTTGGGTGCATTTCAAAATTACTAACGTAAATATTCTTCCCCCTAAATAACTCAGTGTGCATACCACTAAGAAGTCTTCAATATGTGCCAGATCTTTTTCATTTGCTGTAAAACTTCATACAATGAAATGCAAAAATCTTAAGTGTACATTCTCAGGGCTTTGCCAAATATATACACCTATGTAACCCAACGCCTATCAAAATACATAGAACATTATCATCACCCCAAAAAGTTCTCTTATACCCTTGCCAGTGAACCCTTGCCCCCACCCCCCTGGAGATAACCACTGTTGTCTGTTTTTCCCCCACTATTGGTTAGTTTTGTCTGTTTTGGAACTTATTATCAGAATCATACAATTTGTTGACTCAACATATTTTAGTGGTATATTAATTCAATTTAATCCTGTATAACGATGAAAATGAATGAACCACAACTACAACAGATACTAAAGATGACTCTTAATTAGCCATGCTAAGTGAAAGAAGCCAGACACAAAAGAATACATAGTAGATAATCCCATTTCTTTTCTTTCTTTCTTTTTTTTTTTTTTCAGATGGAGTCTTGCTCTGTCTTGCCCAGGCTGGAGTCCAATGGCACAATCTTGGCTCACTTCAGCCTGTGCCTCCTGGGTTCAAGCAAGTCTCCCTAGCTGGGACTACAGGCATGTGCCACCACACCTGGCTAATTTTGTATTTTTAGTAGAGGCAGGGTTTCACCATATTGGCCAGGCTGGTCTTGAACTCATGACCTCAGGTTATCCACCTGCCTTGGCCTCTCAAATTGCTGGGATTACAGACGTCAGCCACTGCGCCTGGCCTATTTCTTTAATATTCAAAATAAGCAAAAAATACGTTGGGCATGTTGGTGTACTTATAGTCCCAACTACTTGGGAGGCTGAGGAAGGAGGATCACTTGAGGCCTGAAGTTCAAGACAAGCCTGGGCAACATAATGAGACCCTGTCTCAAAATAAATGAATAAAAGAAGTAAAAAATAATTTATGAAGTTATAAGGCAGGATAGCAGCTAGCACTGTGTCGGAGAGAGAAAGTAGTGATTGAGGGGAATCTTGTATGCTGGTCCTGGAATGTGATTTTCCTTGGCTTGGGTGTGGATTACATGGTTGAAGTTACTTTGCGATAATTTACTGGGCTGTACATTTACGACTCATGCCTTTGTTCTTGTTGCATCGTATGTTGCTACAGTGCTTTAAAAATAAGATACTTGTCATGTCCATCAATTTTGTGTGTGTGCATGACACTACTGTGTGTATTAGCTATCTACTGATGTGTAACAAATTACTCCAAAATTTAGCAGCTTAAACCCCAATATATATTGTCTCACACAGTGTCTGTGGGTCAGGAATTTCAGAGTGTCTTAATTGGGTGGCGCTGGGTCAGGGTCTCCCATAAGGTTGCATTTAGGATGTTGGCCCTGGCTTGACTGGGGCTGGAAGAGCCACTTCTACGATGGCTCATTGATAGTTTGGATGTTTGTCCCTTCCAAATCTCACGCCTGATGTTGGAGGTGGGACCTAGTGGGAGGTGTTTGGGTCATGGGGGCAAATTCCTCACGAATGGCTTGGTGCTGACCTCCTCCTGATGGTGAGTTCTCACTCTATTAGTTCACTTGAGAGCTGGTTGTTTAAATGACTCTGGCACCTCCTCCTCTCTTTCTTACCCCCTCTCTTGCCATGTGACACACCTGCTCCCCTTTTGCCTTCTACTTCTACCATGAGTAGAAGCTCACTGAGGCCTCATCAGAAGCTGAGCAAATGCTGGTGCCATGCTTGTACAGCCTGCAGAATTGTGAGCCAAATAAACCTCTTTTATTTATAAATTACCCAGTCTCAGGTGTTCCTCTATAGCAATGCAAAATGGACTAATACACTCATTGACAGGGCTATTGGAATGAGACCTCAGTTCCTCTCCAGGTGGACCATTTATAAGGCTGCTTGAGTGTCCTCACATCTTGGCAGCTGGTTTCCTCCAGAGCAAGTGACCCACAAGAGCACAGTACGATATTTCCTAGGTTAATATATGTCATTTATTGTGTATCAGCAGTATGTTCCTTTTTATTGCTAAGTAACATTCCATCCTGTAAATAGATCATAGTTTACCAATTCTATTGGTGGACGCCAGGGCTGTTTCTAGTTTGGAGCTATTATGAATAAAGCTGATAAGAACATTCTTCTATGACAAGTTGTGTGGACATGTAATTTTATTTCTCTTGGATAAATACCTAGGAATGTAATTGTCAGATCATGGGATAGGTATCTATTTAATTTTATGAAATCTATGAGATCTTTTTCCAATGTGGTTGTACCATTTTACATTTTCATGACAAAGTATGACAGTTATAATTGCTCCACATCTTTGTCAAAATTTTGTGTTGTCATTATTTAAAAAATTTAGCCGTTTGAGTAGGTGCGTATTATTATTTCATTGTGGCTATAATTTGCATTCCTATGATGCCTGATGATGTTGAGCACTTTCTCATGTGCTTGCTGGTCATTTGTATATCCTCTTGCACATGCGCATGTGTGTGTATATGTGTGTAGTTCTATGAATTTTTTTTTTTTTTTTTTTTTTTTGAGATAGGGTCTGACTCTGTCACCCAGGCTGGAGTGCAGTGGCATGATCTTGGCTCACTGCAGCCTCAACATCCTGGGATCAAGCGATTCTCCCACCTCATCTTCTGAAGTAGCTAGGACTACAGACATGCACTACCATACCTGGGCCATTTTTACATTTTTTGTAGAGAAGGGGCCTAGCTGTGTTACTAGGCTGATCTGGAACTCCTGGGCTCAAGCAATTCTCGTGCCTTGGCCTCTCAAAATGCTGTGATTAGAGGTGTGAGCCACCATGCCCAGCCTAGTTCTATGAGAGTTTATCCCCTATGTAGTATTGTGTGACCAACACCATGATCAGGGCACACAACATCACAAAGAAACTCCCCTTTGTTTTCCCATCAGAGTCAGAATCCCCACAGTCCTAACCCCTGGAAGCCACTGATATGTTCTCCATTACCTTAATTTTGTCACTTTGAGAATTTATGAAATTAGAATTACATAATATGTAACTGTTTTGAGATTGGCATTTTTTCAGTCAACACAATGCCCTATCCAAGTTATTGTGATCTATCCAAGTTGTGTGTGTCAGTGGTTCGTTCTTTTTAATTGTTGAGTAGTATTCCATTGTATGGATGTGCCACAGTTTGTTTATCCATTTGCCAGTGGCATTTGGGTTGTTTCCAGTTTTTGACGATTGCAAATAAAGCTGCTGTAAACATTCATGTACAGGTTTTAAAATAATTTTTGTAAACAAAGAATTTCTCCTAGGGTGTATACCTGGGATTGCGATTGCACATGAAAAGTCTATGTTTAACTTCTTAACAACTGTCAAACTTTTCTGGAGTTCCGTTTTACATTCCTACCTCCAGCGAATGAAGGGTCTAGTTGCTCAGCATGCTTGTTAACACTTGGTATGGTCAGCATTTGTTTTGCCACCTTGCCATGTTTCCTAGAGAGGTCCCCCTCCCTTTCTTAGCTCAGAGGTTTGCAGGCTTGTTCTTAGTCATGGGACTGTTTTACAACCTGAATCCTACATAGAACATCAATAGGGAAGTCAGATGATGGTTGAGCTGCTGGCCAGAGCTAGGCCCTCTCTAGACCTCATCACGTCTCCAACAGCTGTCCCCAGATGCCCCTCACATGTGAGGCCTGACTCCCACCCCCAGTACTGATGTCATAAACCCAGGGCCTCTGCCTGCCCCCTGAGATCTAGGAACACTAATACTTGCCTAATCTCCATATCTTAGAGACCTAAGAAGACAGAAAAGAGAAATTATAGCTGAGAACATGTCAAAAAATCATTGTTTATGATTTTATATGCCATTGTTATACAGATGGTATTTGAGGAAAGCTACCAAGATTGTTAAATGTGGCGGTTTATATTTGAAGACAGAAAATACACAACTATGCGTGTTGCCTAGGGGATTGGAGCATAAGGATGTGTTTCTAAAATCCTGATTTTTCAGTGGCAAATTGTCACCTGTTTGCTCAAACAGTGTTAGCAATTTAGATGTTATTATTATGATAAGCCGATGTTGCAGCTTTCAGCTAGAGAGTTTCCAGAATACATTTTTATCCAGCTTTAATTTCTTTATGAATTTGTTATGGCAGCAGTTCAAATGAGGAACATGCTCCATCTAGTGGTTCTTTTTAACTATACAATTTAAAATAAAATTTAAACATTTATTTGGAATAGGTGTTATTTCAACTTGGTTCAAAGTGAGAAAGCATAAAAAGATAGAGTACTGTTTCCCATCTGCTGAATTTTCCCACCTCCACCCCACGTACCCAAAAGGTAAAAACTGTTAGTTTCTAGTGTGTCCTTAAAGAAATAAAAAAAAAATACACACACATGCAAGCAATACGTGTATTGTTAATCACTATTTCTGCCCACATAACATTATTCTCATCCCTTGTAGGGCATTTTGGGAATGGGAATGAGAATAGACCTATAATTAAAATGTCTGACATGTCTCTGTGGAGAAATTTATTTGATATAAGGAACTCGGGTGTTAATAGTTGAGAGCTGTTTAGTAATAGCCCACTTTTCCTAAGGCCTTTTTTTTTTTTTTTTTTTTTTTTTTTCCCTGAGGCGGATTCTTGCTCTGTCACCCAGGCTGGAGTGCAATGGCATGATCTCGGCTCACTGCAACCTCCACCTCCCGGGTTCAAGCGATTCTCCTGTCTCAGCCTCCTGAGTAGCTGGGATTACAGGTGCCTGCCACCACGCTTGGCTAATTTTTTCTATTTTTAGTAGAGATGGGGTTTCGTCATGTTGGCCAGGCTAGTCTCAAACTCCTGACCTCAGTTGATCCACCTGCATCGGCCTCCCAAAGTGTTGGGATTACAGGTGTGAGCTACCATGCCGGGCCAAGGCCTGTTTATTTTATAGGTTTTGATCATTTCTTCAGCTCTTTTGGCCGATGTGTGTATTATCTGTGCATTAGTGGCTACTGATGTATTGTGTTTTATTTTTCTGCATGGATTGCACAAAATCATTACTAGGATTGGACACCTAGGAGATGTTTATCATTATGAGCAGGAAACCTCACAGTGTGAGAATAGATGTGAATTTGGGATTCTAAAATAGATGAGTAACAATGATTTTATAGTAAAGTTGCTGAAATGGAAATGTAAAGAAATAGCTAATAACCTGTGTTTCAGAATCTTACCTGTAATATACTTCAAGGCATCCCCATAGGCAGTGCTGCTAATTTTTGTAGTTTGAGGTTTCTCTTGATTCATATTTTTTCTTTTTGATTACAGAATTTATAATTTAATACATCTGAGTGTGTGTGTATGTATATATACATATATATGTATAATGCTCCATAGCTTATATTGTTCCATACTTATGCATACTCCTAACATGTGTGAAGACATTCAAAGGACCACATTTCTGGAAGTAGAATTGCTGAATCAAAAAGTAGGTTCAGAGCCAGGATGGTGGTGTGCGCTTGAAGTTCTAGTTAGTCAGAGGGCTGAGGCAGGAGTATTCCTTAAGCCTAGGAGTTGGAGAACAGCCTGAGCAACATAGTAAGACACCATCTCAAAAACAAACAAACAACCAAACCCCAAAAGGTGGGTTCGTTTGTAATTTTTATTGATATTGTCTAATTGCCATCCGTAGAGATTGTACCAATTTATACCCTGCCTCCCTTTTTCCCTCCCTCCCTCCCCTGGGCTAGCGTATGAGGGCACCTGTTTCCTACAACCTTGCCAACCTTGATAGTGTGTTATCAGACTGTCTGGACTTTGTTCATTTGACAGGCAAAAATTGGCATAATTTTAATTTGTGCTTCATTACATCTGAGAGCAGGGATTTTAAAGATATGTTTAAATGCCATTTGTATTTCCTATTGTGTGGTGTGGGCCGTCTGTTCAAATCGGTTGTCCACTTGGTCTGTTTTTTTGGTTGTTGTTTGTTTTATTTATTTTTATTTTTTACAATTATACTTTAAGTTCTGGGATACATGTGCAGAATGTGCGGTTTTGTTACATAGGTATACACGTGCCATGGTGGTTTGCTGCACCCATCAACCCATCACCTACATTAGGTATTTCTCCTAATGTTATCCCTCCCCTAGCCCCCCACCCCCTGAGAGGCCCCTGTGTGTGATATTCCCTTCCCTATGTCAATGTGTTCTCATTGTTCAACTCCCACTTATGAGTGAGAACATGCAGCATTTGGTTTTCTGTTCTTGTGATAGTTTGCTGAGAATGATGGTTTCCAGCTTCATCCATGTCCCTGCAAAGGGCATGAACTCATTCTTTTTTATGGCTGCATAGTATTCCATGGTGTACATGTGCCACATTTTCTTTATCCAGTCTATTTTTAATGAACTATAGGAGCTCTTTAATTAGAATGATTGGCCCCTTTGCAATGACATCAGTAACAAATATTTTGTCTCAGTTTGTCATATGTCTTTTGACTATCCTTACGGTCTTTTTGTCATGTAGAAATTTTTGTTATTAGTCACATCAGTCTTTGTGGCTTCTAAATATTATGTCATATTTAGAAAGATTTCTTGGATTAAAATTATGAAATAATTCTTCAGGTTTTATTTTAATACTTTGTGGTTTTATTTTTCTTCATGTCAATTGTTGATCTATTTGGAATTTATTCTTGTACATGGTGTGAAATGGGGATCTGACTTAATTTTCCTTTCCAGTTGGCCACCTAGCTGGATGTTTCAGTAATGTTTGTTTTTCCCATGATTTGATATACCACGTTTGTCTTACGTATATTAAATTTCCACATATACTTACTTCAGTTTCTCAATATTCTATTTTATTCTCTCAGTCTATCTGCCTGTTTTGCACAATTTGAGTTACTTAAGGCCTTATCACACATCTTTTTAAAACATTTTTTTAAGGGAGATTTGCCCCTTTTATTTTTTCTTCATCTTTTTGTAAATTCAGGGGTGCATGTGCAGGATGTGCACATTTGTTACATAGGTAAATGTGGGCTGTGGTGGTTTGCTGTATGGATCATCTCATCATCTAGGTATTCAGCCCAGCATCCATTAGCTATTCTACCTGATGCTCTCCCTCCTCCAACCCCCCTAAGACAGGCTCCAGTGTGTGTTGTTCCTCACCATGTATCCATATGTTCTCATCATTCACCTCCCACTTATAAGTGAGAACATGTGCTGTTTTGGTTTTCCATTCCTGCATTAGTTTGCTGAGGATAATGGCTTTCAACTTGTCCATGTCCCTGCAAAGGTTGTAATCGCATTCCTTTTTATGTCTGCATAGTATTCCATGGTATATATGTACCGTATTTTCTTTATCCAGTCTATCATTGATGGGTATTTAGGTTGATTCCATATCTTTGCTAATGTAAATAGTGCTGCAGTGAACATATGCATGCATGTATCTTTATAATAGAATGATTTATATTCCTTTGGGTATATACCCAGTATTGGGATTGTGGGGTCAATTGGTATTTCTGCGTCTAGGTCTTTGAGGAATCGCCACACTGTCTTCCATGGTGGTTGAACTAATTTGCACTTTTATACCAATAGTGTAAAAGTGTTCCTCGTTCTCCACAACCTCGCCAGCATCTGTTGTTTTTTGGCTTTTTAATAATCGCCATTCTGACTGATGTGAGATGGTATCTCATGGTTTTGACGTGCATTTCTCTAACAATCGGTGATGTTGAGCCTTTTTTCATATGTTTGTTAGCCACATGTATGTCTTCTTTTGAGAAGTGTCTGTTCATGTCCTTTGCCTACCTTTTAATGGGGTTATTTTTTTTTTCTTGTCAATTTGTTTAAGTTCCTCGTAGACTCTGGATATTAGACTTTGGTCAGATAGATCGAGTGCAAGAATTTTCTCCCATTCTGTAGGTTGTTCTCTCTGATGATAGTTTCTTTTGCTGTCCAGGAGCTCTTTGGTCTAATTAGATCCGATTTGTCAATTTTTGCTTTTGTTGCAGTCACTTTTGGTGTCTTCATTATAAAATCTTTGCCCATGCCTATGTCCTGGATGGTATTCCCTAGATTTTCTTCTAGGGTTTTTATAATTTTGGGTTTTACATTTAAGTCTTTAATCTGTCCTGAGTTAATTTTTGTATATGGTGTAAGGAAGGGGTCTAGTTTTAATTTTCTGCCTATAACTTGCCAGCTCTCCCAGCACCATTTATTATATAGGGAGTCCTTTCTCCATTCCTTGTTTTTGTCAAGTTTGTCAAAGATCAGATGCTGGTAGGTGTGCAGTCTTATTTCTGAGTTCTTTGTTCTGTTCCATTGGTCTATGTGTCTGTTCTTGTACCAGTATCATGCTGTTTTAGTTACTATAGCCTTGTAGTATAGTTTGAAGTCAAACAGTATGATGCTTCCAGCTGTGTTCTTTTTCCTTAGAATTGTCTTGGCTATCTGGGCTCCTTTTTGGTTCCATATGAATTTTAAAATAATTTTTTCTAATTCTGTGAGGAATGTCAATGGGAGTTTAATGTGAATAGCATTGAATCTATACATTATTTGGGGCAGTATGGCCATTCTCTGATGGCTGTATTTTTGTGGGGTCAGTAGTGATATCCCTTTTATCATTTCTGATTGAGTTTATTTGATTCTTCTAACTTTTCTTCCTTGTTAGTCTAGCTAGTGGTCTATTTAATTAATTTGTTCAAAAAACCAGCTCCTGGGTTCATTGATTTTTTGAAGTATTTTTCTTGTCTATCTCCTTCAGTTCAGCTCTGATCTTGGTTACTTCCTGTCTTCTGCTAGTTTTGGGATTTTATTGCTCTTGGTTCTCTTGTTCTTTTAGTTGAGATGTTAGGTTGTTAATTTGAGATCATTCTAGCTTTTTGACGTGGGCATGTAGTGCTATAAAGTTCCCTCTTAACACTGCTTTAGCTGCGTCACAGAGATTCTGGTATATCATTTCTTTGTTCTCATTAGTTTCAAAGAACTTCTTGATTTCTGCCTTAATTTCATTATTTACCCAAGACTCATTCAGGAGCAGGTTGTTCCGTTTCCTGTAGTTGTGTGGGGTTAAGTGAATTTCTTAATCTTGAGTTCTAATTTGATTGCTCTGCAGTCTGAGAGATTGTTTTTATGATTTCAGTTCCTTTGCATTTGCTGAGGAGTGTTTTGCTTCCAATTGTGTGATCAATTTTAGAGTAAGTGCCACGTAGTGATGAGAAGAATGTATATTTTGTTGTTTTTGGGTGGAGAGTTCTGTAGATATCTATCAGGTCTACTTGATCCTGAGCTGAGTTCAGGTCCTAAATACCTTTGTTAATTTTCTTTCTTGATGATTTGTCTAATATTGTCAGTGGGGTGTTAAAGTCTCCCAGTATTATTGTGTGAGAGTCTACGTCTCTTTGTAGGTCTCTAAGAACTTGCTTTAGGAATCTGGGTGCTCCTGTATTGGGTGCATGTTTATTTAGGATAGTTGGCTCTACTTGTTGAATTGAACACTTTACTGTTATGTAATGCCCTTCTTTGTCTTTTATAATCTTTGTTGGTTGAAAGTCTATTTTTTCAGAAACTGGGATTGCAACCCCTGATTTTTTTTCCATCTGCTTGGTAAATTTTTCTTTATCCCTTTATTTTGAGCCTATGTGTGTCTTTGCACATGGGATAGGTCTCTTGAAGACAACATACTGATGGGTCTTGGCACTTTATCCAGCTTGGCAATCTTTTCACCCATTTTATTGTCTGAAAAGATCATACTTCCCTGGGTTTAGAGTTTTCCTGACTATTTTTGTTTGTTTCTTTTTATATTTGAATTTTAAAATCACTTGTTGGCATTGTTATTTGGATTATGTTTAATGTATGAATTAACATAAGGAGAATTTATTTCATTATGATATTGTCTTCTATTAAAAAACATGGCACACATTTCTATTTGTCCAAGTCTTCTCTTGTATTCTTTAGGTATATTTAGATGAAAGTTTTTTCACCTAAGTTCTGTAAATTTAAAAAATTTATTCTAATGTATATTTTAATTTTGTTTTATTACTTTTGCAAGTGAGATCTTTTCCTTCATGTATTTTCTAACTGGTTTTTAATGTATCTGTATAAAAGCTATTGATTTCTTTTATTGTGTATCCTGCTAACTCTTATTTTTGTAGTAGTTGTTAGTTGATTGTCTTGGGGGCTTCCAGGTGTACAATCATATTATAGCTAGTTATAATGCAATATATAGTGGCTCAAAATGACAGTTGTTTATTATTGTTCACGCATTTGTGCATGACTGGGAGGACCTTCTGGTCTTAACTGAACTCATTCATGTATTTCAGTCAGCCATGAATTGGACAGACAGCCTCTCTGATCTTGGCTGGACTGTCACATATTTGAGGGTTGCCTAGAGGTAGGTTGGTTTACCATGGCCATGGCCAAGACAAGTGAGCTGTTCTCACATATCTCTTACTTTATATCACCCCGTAGCATGGTAGTCTGAGCATATTTTTAGCTTCACTCAGTAATATTCCCATGAGTATCACAGGATATGATACTTTTTTTTTTCATTAGCATTCACGTGGAAAAAGACAGATAGAGAAATGCATAAGCACTCAAGTGTTTGCTTCTCTCAAATTTACCAATATTTTAATGGCCAAAGAATGTCCCATTGGCTAGGTCCAGATTTAAGGGGTAGGAAAATAGACCCTACCTCTTAAATGAGAACTAGAGTGTCAAAGGGCAAGAGTCAAGGAGAGGTGAAGCATAGGTGTTATCAATAAATCAACCTGCTACATGTATCTGCAAATGGTGATAGTGTTACTTGTTCCTTTCCAATTTTGATTTCTCTAATTTTTTCTCTCTTATAATTGCATTGGCGAATACCACCAGAACAGTGTTCAACAACAACTTCTTGTGGTTGTTGCTTTCAAAGAGCCAGCTTTTGGATTTATTAGTTACTACTTTTTCTGTTTTCTGATTACTTTTTTTAAAACAATTTATTCTTTTTTCTTTAATGTGTTGTTTTTTTCCTAGCTTCTGTAGTCAGCTGCTGTAGCAATTGCTGTTGACACCCAAGATCTCTTTACTAGGCTTGCATACCCATTGACTGGTTCTGAGAATGTTGATTAATATCAACTCCCAATTGAACATTTCTCCTTTGAATTGTCATTGATTATGGAAGTTACCTTCTCTGGAAATACCTGAGGTTATGCTTTCTCCTTGGGAATACCCTGCAATCAGTGACTAACTGAGGGAGTGGGACAACTCTGTGATGCCATTTACATTCCAGAGCTCCCCATGGAATTAGGCTGAGGCTAAACTTTATATGAGCTTACATCTTTGCAAGCTCCAGGTGGCCTATGTGCTCTAAAGGCCTCCTGTCTGCATTGATGCCTGCCATCCTACTGTACACCCATACTGCCAGTTGCTGATGGTTTGCTTCCCCACCTGCATTTGTAAGGATGGTTTGTTGTTATCCCAGAAACTCCAGACCAACTCCAGCCTGGCCAAATCAGCTAACTTCTCTGCTGTTTGATGGGCTGAACCATACCTTCTCTAGTGAGATCTATACCTGTTCCAACTTTTTCCCCTTTTTAGGTTCTCTCAGCCTGAGGGTACCGTATGGAGTTTCCCTATATCTTATAGTGACTATTTTATCATAGTAATACTTTGTATTAAACTTTGTTTAACCTATTGCATGATTTCTTTCTTCTGATTGGCTCTAGACTGCTACATCTTGTGATTTATCAGTTTTTGTTTTACATATTTGAGGCTTTGTTGTTTGGTGTGTACACATTTAGGATTGTTATGTCTTATTTGTGGATTGATCCTTTTATAATATCTTTTGCTATCTTTGGTGATGTTCTTTTTTCTGACATCTACTCTAGCTGATATAAATATACCCACTTCTACTTTTTCTTTCTGATTAGCATTCACATGGCTTAACTTTTTTCATCTTTTAGCTTTCAACTTGCCTATGTCATTATATCTGAAATGGATTTCTTGCAGATAGCGTATTTTTAGACTTAAAAAATTCATTCTACCAATCTTTGTCTTTTAATTGTGGTATTTAAACCATTTACATTTAGGGTAATTATTGATATGTCAATGTTTAAATCTGCCACTTTATTATTTGTTTCTTCTGTTTCTTATTTCTCTTTTTTTTTTTTGTTTTCTTACCTTCCTGTAGATTATTTGAACATTATTTTAGGATACCGTCTTGATTTATTTATTGTGTTTTAGAGTATATCACATTCTATATTTTCTTAGTGGTTGCTTGAGGTGTTACAGTACATACCTAATTTATCATAGTTTACTAGTATTGTCCTACCAATTTGAGTGAAGTATAGAAACCTAACTTTCATTTAGGTTCCTTTACCCTTCCAATTTTAAAATATTTTTTTTTTAGTCCTTTTTTAAAAATTTGAGACAGGGTCTCACTCTGTCACCCAGGCTAGAGTGCAGTGGTGTGATCTCGGCTCACTGCAACCTTCCCCTCCTAGGCTCAAGCAATCCTCCTACCTCAGCCTCCCAAGTAGCTGGGACTACACATGCACACAAGCACATCCAGCTAATTTTTTGTATTGTTAGTAGAAACAGGGTTTTGCCACATTGCCCAGGCTGGTCTCAAGCTCCTGGGCTCAAGCAATCCACCCACCTCAGCCTCCCACAGTGCTTGAATTATAGGCATGACCCACTGCCCCTGGCCAAATTGTTTGAAGTATTTCTTCAACCTACATGGAGTACTACATCAGATGGTTTTATAATTTTTGCTTTAGACATTAAATATTATTTCAAAAAGTCATGAATGAAAAAAAATCACTAAATAAATGGTGGGATATTCTGTGTTCATGGAGAGGAAACTTAATGTTGTTAAGATTAAACATCATCTCAATCAAAATCTCAGCAAGTTATTTCATGGATATCAACAAACTGATTCTAAAGCTTATAAGGAGAGACAAAAGACTCACAATAATACAAAATTGAAGGAGAAGAACAAAGTTGGAGGACAGCCACTACTGGCTTCATGACTTACTACAAATCTACAGTAATTAAAATAGTATAGTGGTGGTGAAAGAACAGACAAATGGATCAATGAAACAGAATAGAAAGTCCAGAAATGGACTCACGTAAATATAGTCAACTGATCTTTGACAAAGGAGCAAAAACAATAAAATGGAGAAAAGGTAGCTTTTTCTACCAATGATGCTGTGACAACTGGATGTCAACATACAACCCCCAGCCCCACATAAATCTATACATAGACCTTACACCCTTCACAAAAAGTAACTCAAAATGGATCACAGGCCTAAATGTAAAATGTAAAACCATAAAATTCCTAGGATATCTGGAAGAAAGTCCATTTGACTTTGCATTTTGTGATGACTTTTTAGATACAACACCAAAGGCATGATCTATGAAAGAAAGAATTGGCAAATTGAATTTTATTAAAAGGAAAACTTTCTGCTCTGTGAAAAACAATGTCAAAAGGATGAAAAGACAAGCCATGGATTGGGAGAAAATATTTGCAACAGACACGTAGACATGTCTAATATAAGACTGCTATTCAAAATATACAAAGAACGTTTCAAACTCAACAATAAGAAAACAAACAACCTCATCAAAAAATGGGCCAAAGACCTTAATAGACATGTCACCAAAGAAGATATATAGCAGGCAAATGAGCATATTAAAAATGCTCAACATCATATGTCATTAGGGCAACACACATTAAAACAACAATGAGATATCACTACATGTCTGTTAGAATGGCCAAAATCCAGAACACTGACAACACTAAATGCTGACAACAAGAAGTTTTATTCGTTGCTGGTAAGAATGCAAACTGGTATAGCTGCTTTGGAAGATAGTTTGGTGATTTCTTACCATATGGTCCAGTAATCATTTTCCTTGGTATTTACCCAAAGGAATGGAAAACTTACGTGCACACAGAAACCTGCACATGGATATTTATAGCAATTCTATTCATAATTTCCAAAACTTAGAAGTAACCAAGATGTCCATCAGTAGTTGAATGGAGAGAGAAACGGTGGTACCTCCAGGCAATGGAATATTATTTAGTGCTAAAAAGAAATGAGGTATCAAATGAAAAGCACATGGAGACTTAAAGGTATTTACTAAGCGAAAGAAGACAATCCAAAAGTCTAGTTGAAATACTGCATTATTTCAACTGTATGACATCCTGGAAAAGGCAAAACTGTGGAGACAGTAAAAAGATCAGTGGTTGTCAGGGGTTGCGGGAGGCATGGCACAGATGATTTTTAGGGCAATGAAACTACTCTGTATGACACTATAATAGTAGATACATGTCATTATAAATTTATCCAGACCCACAGAATGTACAATTCCAAGAATGAACCCTAATGTAAACTATGAATTTGGGTGATAATGCTGGGTAATGTATGTTCATCAGCTGTAACAAATATACCACTTTGGTGGGGGATTTTGATAGTGAGGGAGGCTATGCACATTTGGGGGCAGGAACTATATGGGAAATCTCTGTACCTTTTAATCAGTTTTGCAGTGAGCCTAAAACTGCTCTAAAAAAGTCTATTAAAAACCCATAATAAGTAATCTAGTCTACTATATTTTTACTCATTCTGATGTTCTTTCTTTTCGGAAAGTTCTAGCCTTTTTCTCCTATCATTTCCTGTCTGTTTAAAGAACTACCTTTAGGCATTCTTTAAGTCAGCTTGCTAGCAAACATTGTCTTAGATTTTTTTGGCCTGATAATATTTTTATTATTCCTCTTCTTCATTCCTGAAGGATATCTTCACGGAATATAAGATTTGACATTGACAGTTATTTTGTCTCAGTACTTGAAAAATGTTGAGCCACTTGTTTCTGGCCTCTATAGTTTCCAATGAGAAATCTGCTGTCATGCCAATGGTTTTCCCCTGTAAGTAGCCCATCATTTCTCTCTAGCTGCCTTCAAGATTTTTTCCTCAGCCTTAGTTTTAAGAAATTTAATTATGATGTTTCTTGACATGGGCTTCTTTGGGTTTAGCCAATTATTTGCTCAGCTTACTGAACCTGTAGGTTTATTATGTCTTTTACCAAGTAGGAGAAGTTTTTAGCTATTATATCTTATACTACTCTTTTGGTCCAGTCTCTCTCTTCTTTTTGCTTTTCAAAACTGAAGATATGCATGTTGGCTCTATTGTTATTGTCCCAAATGTTCCTGAGAAATATTTGTCTTATTTTTCAGTCTATATTTTCCTTGTTCAGATTGGATAAATTCTATTGATTTGTGTTCTAGTCTAAAATAAAATATCTTAGATCAGGTTGCCTTTAAATAACAGAAATTTATTTTGCATATTCTGGAGGCTGGGAAGTCCAAGATCAAGGTGCCAGAAGATTTGGTGTCTGGTGAGGGTCTTGCTTTCTGGTTCATAGGTGGTGCCTCCTTGCTATGTGCTAACATAGTGGAAGGAGGCATAAGTCTCATTCATGAGGGTGACTTAAGGGCATAAGTCTCATTCATGAGGGTGAACTGCTCATGACCTAATCATGTCCCAGAGCCCCTATTTTCTAATATAATCACCTTGGTGATTAGGATCCAACATATAAATTTTGGAGGACATACAAACATTTAGACCATAGCAATCTGTCATCAAGTTCACTGATTCTATTCTGTCATCTATGCTATATTCTTGAGTTCATCTAGTGAGATTTAAAAAATTTGGTTATCGTATTTTTCAGTTCTATGATTTCCATTTTATTCTTTTCTATAACTTGCACTTCTTTGATACAATTTTCTGTTTTTTCCCCATTTATTTCAAAAGAAATTATAATTGCTTATTGAAGCATGGTTATGATGGTTGCTTTAAAATCCTCATCAGATAATTCCAATGTCTGATTAATCTTGGTGTTGGTATCTGTTGATTTCTTTATCATTCATGTTGTGATGTTCCTTGTTGCGGTGATGATTCTTAGTAAATTCTTTGTATGTATTCTGATGGTTCTTGGTATGATGAGCAATTTTTTATCGTGTCCTCGGCATTTTGGATATTTTATTATGTGGCTCAAGATTGACTGAATATTTTTTAGCATGGAGTCCCTTGTTGAAGTATATTGGGATGTCCAGGTGGCCATGTATATTCAGCTTCCTGTTTAGCTGACTTACAGTTGTTGAAAATATATGGAGTAGAAGTTCAGCTCCCCTCTTTGGCCCTGCCAACACCTACTTAGCTGAAGTAGGGCATTGAATCTCACGGCCTCAGTTGCCCTCAAATGGGGATATGAGATCATCCCCTCCCCACTGGGCTGAGCTGCCATCAGGAAGGGGGAAGTTGAAAGCTGACCCACATCACTTTGTTGTCACCGGTTTGGGATGGAAGCTCAGTTCTCTTCTGGGCGCTAATGACACCAGGGAAGGAGAGGGGTGAATTAAGTGCCAACTGACCCTCTCTCCTACCACCTCCTTTTTCCTTGTTAATACCAAGTAGGAGTGAAGTCTCAGCTTCCCATTGGGTCCTGCTGATAAGGTGTTGGTGTGAAGCAGGGTGTGACTAGACTTACCTCACATCTTCTCGCTAGGCCTTGTTGTTGCTGGGTATAAATGGCCACTACTGGACTCCACTAATGCTACCCTGGCACCACCTGCTTTTGCTGGGCAGGAGATAGAAGATCAGCTCCCTACTTGGCCCACCAAGGTGTGCACCAGGTCGGGAACTCAGACACTCCATCTGCTCTGCAAGACAAGAGGTGGAAGGTTAACTCTCCCCTCAGCCTTGCAGAAAGGAATTGGAGCGCTCCCTCCTGCTTTTGCAGGGTTTTGGGGTAGAGAGGAAGAGCAATGCCCCACTGAAACTGCAGGAGAGGAAGATGGGTGTGTTTTGCTCTGATGTTTTTCTGTTGTAGGGTGGGTATCTCCAAGAAGGTTTTCTATTGTTAGGCCATCCTTTTCATATCCTCTGGCTCTGAAATCTAACGTGAGTGAGGTCCTCCAGGCTCAGGCTCTGCATTGCATGGAAACATCCTAGGTGGCCAAAGAGGAAGCTCTCCTCCTGTGTCAGTTTAGGTTCATTGAGAAGTAGGCACCAAGATGGGGCTAGATGTACAAGAGATTTAGTGGGAGAAAACACCTGTGAAGGATAAGTGGGAGGGAGCTGGATTGGTGGGGAGAACCCCCAGAACAAAGGCAGTCAGGTCTGGTTCCTTGAAAAGAGAGGGGGAGGAAAGGGTTGAGCTGGGAAAGCCTCAGACCACAGTGCAGTGATGACAAAGTCTCTGCAGGCAAGTGGGCTCCCAGAGCAGGTCACCTCTTGGGCAGGCATGGCCTGACTCTAGAACCTTGTGAGGCTCAACCATCAGCTAGTAGCAGCCAAGAGATGAGCAGCCTCATGGTGAATGTAATTACCATCACTCTGTTATTTCAAAGGTGTGGTAGCTGGAGGCAGGTACTCTCAAAGGCAACCCTGAGTAGCAATGCTTATGGCCACCATAGCCCACCTCTTTTAACATGCATGTCACTCCCTCTCCCCTATCTCCCAAATGCTGCTTTAAGTCATCTCGGACATTTTTCAAAGCCCTGCAGAGCAGGAGGTGGTGCAGTCTTGTTTTAAGATGGTCTTGGCTGGGCACGGTGGCTCACGCCTGTAATCCCAGCACTTTGGGAGGCCAAGGCGGGTGGATCACAAGGTCAGGAGTTCAAGGCCAGACTGGCCAACATGGTGAAACCCTGTCTCTACTAAACACACACACACACACACACACACACGCAAACACACACACACACACATTAGTTGGGCATGGTGGCGGGCACCTGCAGTCCCAGCTACTCGGGAGGCTGAGGCAGGAGAATCGCTTGAACCCGGGAGGTGGAGGTTGCAGTGAGCCGAGATTGCACCGCTGCACTCCAGCCTAGGCAACAGAGCGAGACACCATCTCAAATAATAAGAATAAGAATAAGATGGTCTTGTCAGGAAATCCTTCCATCTGTCCCTCCCTGTGTCTGGCTGTATTGAACACCCAGTCTGTGTGACACACACAGTGTGCACAGTATCAAACAAGCATTACAATGGACACAGCTTTTCTGTCTGAGCCCGGGGTCAAAGCATCCACAGCCTCCCCTCAGTCGCCAATTATTGGCTGTCTTATTTTGTATCTGTTCTTCACAGGTATGATTTAAGCTTGGATGAAATGAGAGCTTTGACAGTTCAGAGAGTGAAGTTTGCCATGGGTCTACCTCTGTTAAAACGTGCAGTTCAGGATCTGGTAAACGTCATTGTTATTTTGGTATGGTTGTGTGTGTGTGTGTGTGTGTGTGTGAGAGAGAGAGAGAGAGAGAGAGAGAGACAGAGAGAGAGATTTTTTTTCTTTCCAACTTTTATTTTAGGTTTAGAGGGTACATGTGCAGGTTTGTTACATGGGTAAATTGCGTGTTAAGGTTTGATGTACAGAGTATTTCATCACCCCAGTATTGGGCACAGAACTCGCGATAGGTAGCTTTTTGTCCCTCACCCTTCTCCCACCCTCCTCCCTCAAGTAGGCCACCGTGCCTATTGTTTTCTTCTTTGTGTCTGCGTGTACTCAGTGTTTAGCTCTCACTTATAAGTAAGAACATGCGGTACTTGGTTTTCTGTTCCTGTGTTAATTTGCTTAGAGATTTTGTTTTGTTTGCTTTTGTGACTTGCTAAGCCTGTTGATCTCATGCTGAGGGCAGCTGACAGACACATCTCGGTGGAGGAGAGTGTCTTCCTCAGGCCCCTTTTCTGCCCCACTCCCACTAACCTATTGAACCCTTCTCTCGGCTCACGCATTCACTTCTCCAATCTTACAGGCGAGGGAATAGGAGTATCAGCAGAAGTAATAAAATATTTGTACACAAAACCAATATAATTTTAGGGATAAAGCTAAATAGCTGGGAAATAGAAATAACTCATTTTAAGGGCTTTTAAAGCACTTTAGACTTATCTAAAGTTTATGTCTTATTTGTCTAAAAACTGTCATTCTAAATTTAGTGATATTATTTTAGTCAATTTAGCCTCATGAAAAAAGAAAGAAAGAAACAAAGAAAAAAATACGTGATTAGTGAGTTCCTTTGTGTCAGTATTAGGAGTGATATATTTTAGCCAAGTTCATTCAGCTTCATGGCTTTCTTAACACTTTACATAGGAAAAAAAATATACCTCAGCAGGGGGTGGTGGCTCACGCCTGTAATCCCAGGACTTTGGGAGGCCAAGGTGGGCTGATCCTGGGTGGAGCCCAGGAGTTCAAGACTGGCCTAGGCAACATGGTGAAACCCTGTCTCCACAAAAAATACAAAACTGGCCATTCACAGTGGCTTATGCCTGTAATACTAACACTTTTGGAGGCTGAAGCAGGTGGACCACTTGAGGCCAGGAGTTTGAGACCAGCCTGGACTCAACATGGCGAAACGTGGCCTGGGCAACATGGTGAAACACCGTTTCTACTAAAACAAAACAAAACAAAAATTAGCCAGATGTGGTGGTGCATGCCTGTAGTCCCAGCTACTTGGGAGGCTGAGGCACGAGAATCCCTTGAACCAGGAGGTGGAGGTTGCAGTAAGCTGAGATTGCACCACTGCACTCCAGCCTGGGCAACAAAGCGAGACTCTGTCTCAAAAAACAAAACAAAACAAAACAAAAAAAACCAAAAATTTAAACAAAAACTAGCCAGGCATGGTGGCCCACACCTGTAGTACCAGCTACTTGGGAGGCTGAGGTGGGAGGATCGCTTGAGGCCCTGGAGGTCGGGGCTGCAGTGAGCTATGATCGCACCACTGCACTCCAGCCTGGGCAACCGGAGTGAGACCCTGTCTCAAAATGAACAAACAAACAAAAAACCCAACACCACCCCTCCTGTGAGACCCCCTAGGGGAGGATCCTGAACTGGGGTAGCTGCAGCTCAGCAGCGTGCTGAGGAGCTGACCCTATCCTGCAGCAGCCCAGCCCTCTCCCCGCCCGGCGTGGTGTGGGAGGGAGAGTCTGAGGATTGAGGGATGGAGTCCTCCCAGTTCAGGAGACAGCAGGGGCGCCTTTCTTTGTGGAGCGTAGAATGGAGCTAGTGGGGGCCTGGGATCCACGCTTGAAAGTAGATCCTTCTCCCTTCCCCACAATCCCACCAGCCTTTGATAGGTTGTCTAAGGAGACAAGACTCCAATCCTGGAGTCTTCTCAGGAAGGAATTACAGGCAGAGCCTTGGCACCACCTGCGCTGCGGTCCTGCAGGCACCTCCACACTGACGAGGGCACTGCAGTGTCAGCTGAGCTGGAGAACGTGCAGATGGATGTTCACTTGGCACAGGAAAACTCCCACGTGACAGAGTGGAGCATGCTTGCAAAGCGTAAAAAATCATTTCATACCAAGCAGTTTGGCAGAGATTTTCAAGCTAGGAAATTGCCTCTTGATGGAGCATCCATTTAGAGCTGTGAATACAACCAAAAAAGAAAAAAACACAAAAACAACCAACCTCTTTGCGCCAACCACTCTCTCTGAGTCGCCTCCAAGTGCGTTTGGCATGGGGCTGGTTGGAAGGTGAAATCTTGGCCTGTGGCCAGCTTCTTGCTCCCTTAATCAGCCCAACATGTCTGTGGCTTAACTTAGTGTCAATACTCAAGACCTGGACGTGAGAGCTGGTCCCTTAATGAGGCTTGCTAATTGCAGCCTGACCCGCTGAGTCTGAAGGATTAGCCTCTGTAATCTCGCTCCTGATGAAGCGTGTTGAGCTCTGGATCCAATTATCTTCCTGTTTTCCTGGCTCACTTAGTGGCCTTAGGCAGCCTGGACAACTCTCTGTCCTGGGTGATTAGATATAATTCCTCCAGGAGGCACAGGATTGGCCCTAGACGATCCCTCCAGTCATTTCTGTGAATTATCTCTGCCTGTTTGGCACCTCTCTCTGTATGAATTCGCAAAAGCCAATAAACCCGAAGGAAATGAAACTGGCCATCAGTGTGGCAGGCTCATCTCGCTGGGTGGATGTCATGAGACTCAGCGGCACATCTGTGTTTGAAGGCTCTCAAATTCCACCCTGTAAACAGCTGGAGGAGCTGTCCACATCCAGTACTTCTAGAAGAAGTGTTACATGATTCATCCTGCCTCTTAATAAAACGATTGAGTCATGGCTGTCCTGCCTGCTCAGGGAGCATGCCAGGCCCGTCTGTGTTTCCCTGGACCCCTCTTTCGTGTTACTCTTCACTTTTGTGGATGATCCGATGAGCTCTGAGGCAGAACGCAGTGTGTAATGTGTAATGATGATGTTCTAGGGGACAAATGAGGAGGGAGTCTCATTCGCTCCAGGTCTCTATGGACAGTCCGCAGGCCAAGAATGAACCATTAAAATATTTCCACGCTGTGTTTTCCTCTCTGCCATCTGTAATAGATTTGAAATGTTTCAATAATTTTAAAGGGAAAAAACAGTATGAGTCTGATTGCAGAGTGTGCATGCACACACACACAGACACACACACAGTGTGAACACCATCATTGTTCTCTGTGCTGACTTCTCCTGCACCTGTTTCTAGTGACATCACCTTTGTGCACCTCAGCCAAGAGCTCTCTTGTTCCCTTGAAGTTTCCAGAATTGGATCCTGGGCTGGGGGGTCACCAACTGCCTCTATTTCCAGATGCAGAGACCTTCTGTCTCTAAGACCCAGGTCTTAACATCTACTTTGTGGCAGCGTCTTGTCCTGCATGGGGGACAGCTTCCTCAGAGATGCTCATCCCTGGAAGCTGACAGTCTGACAGCCTGCACTGATCTTCACCATAGCAGACAGTTACAGCTCAAGTTGACTGAGTACATGTTCTGGTACAGTCCCAACACTAAGAACTTTAAATAGATGATGTCATTCAGTATTCACAACATCCCTCATGGCATTCCCATTTTACAGGTAAGTAAACTGAAGCTGAGTAATTGGCCTGAGGTTAGTTATACAATTAGTGGGTTGTATATATAAATGACTAGTGAACCAGGGATTCAAACCCAGGTGCTCTGCTTCCTGAGCCCACGTCAAACAGGTGGTGCTTGCCCCTGTCTGCACAATAGAAGCAGCCAGACAACTTTCAAGACTCCTGCTGTGAAGGCTTTTGCTCTGGCTAATCAAGTCAGCATTTATATCTCCCAGGTGACCCACTGTGCATCTGGGGTTGCGGACTGCTGCACTATGCCTCCTTTCCTGCACCTTGTCTCCCCAAAATTGTTCCCATTAAGCATTTGGTCCCTACCAATCAGGGCTTGTGGGTGGCTCATAGGGAAGCTGCATCTCAACATTACCTTTCCCCAGGAGGGAGCCAGCTGGGATCAGACTGCTTTCAGCCAAGTGTAGTGCGGGTTGGGGACAGATACCTGGATAATGAAGATCCTACCCTTGACTCCTTCTTCCCCACCCCCAACCAGCCTACAACCATTCTCTCTCTCACCCAGAGCTCTGGTTTTTATCCCCATGATCCACACGAGTGAGGGGCATAGTTGCACCATCATTATCTAAACCAGTGGTTCTCAAAGTAAGGCCCGAGGACCCCTGTGTGTCCCCAAGACCCTTTCAGGTGCTACATGGAAAGTATATGTACAACTACCCGCATGTGAGACACTGGATATTCATCATAAACTTCAACCAAAACAACATATCACAACAGATGGCACAAAAGCAGATATGAAAGGGCAGCTATCTTTTATTGAGCCGGATATTAAAACAATGTGAAACAATGCCATTCTTCTCATGAGTTTTTTGAAATTATGATTATTTTTCATAAAAGTTATGCCATATGGTAAATTGACAGTTGTAGCCTGGACAAAGAAAACCTCTTTGGAATCCTCAAAAAAGGTCCAAGGACCATAAAGGTTGAGAGTCACTGATCTAAATCATCTAGTGTTTTCTCAGGAAGCTCAGTCTCAGCAGATCAGAGGGGAACTAGTAGAACATTGGTTGCATTTTATTTATATTACATATATTATGACTACTATTTTTATCAGAATTTTAGGTAATCTCCATTTGAGGTATTTTTGTATTTGGAGAAATACCAAGTGGGTGATCAGATCTAAAACGGAAGAATGTTCTAAGGTCAGCTCACCTTAGAAGGTGTTTGGGAATGCCGGGGAGGGTGGTTACTTTTCTACTCAGACCCTGAGAGAAGAAACAGCTTTTCCCAGGAAGCATTTACATTTAAGCCCTGAGTGTATTGTGCAAAAGGAGCTGAGCCAGGAATCTGCCAAGAGGCTGAGGATGTCTGTCCTGTCCCAGTCCCAACTCACCCAGGCCCCGCCCTGTTGCCCACAACTTCCAGTGCCAGCCCCAGCGAGTGCTGCAGACTGTGACCGCTGTACTCCCCCACCCATCCCAGGACTGGCTCCTAACCGACGGACAGACTCTGAGCTCTTGGCTCTGCCGCCCTGGCCTTGGCTCCCCCTTGGGCCTCTGGCTTCTGTTTGTACTGGAACCCAGGCTTCTCCTAGTGGGCTGTGACAGGCTCTCCTGGCTCTTAGTCCTATATACTGTCTTTGGCAGGAGTCCCTGTCCCAGCTCCAGCTCCACAGACTTGGACATTGGCCACTTGGCCAGCACTTTGGTCAGGCCAGCCCTGGCCGCCTGGAATATCTTGGAGGATTTGGGCAGAGACAACAGGACAGAGTGGTCTGTTTACAGAAGTCCCTGTATGTGGATTGGCACCTGAATGCAGTTGTCATCTGTGATAGCCACAGGAGTTACTTGAAAGCGGGGCATGCCAGGGAGTGAGCTGGACCTGCTCTGGGATTCCAGTGCAGCTGGAATCATGGTGCTATTTGTTTTTTGACACTGCAACCATTCTGCATAAAAAAACACCCTTTTCATTCTAAGCCTTCATTATTACTTGTGCAGTGAAATACTATGTAAAAAACCAATAATTATTTCTTGCTACCTTCTGCTAAGTCCCTTCCGTGTGCCAGGTGAGGTGGTTCGTTCATTTTATAATTATTTATTGAGCACCTACAGTGAGCCAGGCATTGCTCAAGGGGCAGTGAACAAAGCAGGCAGAAATTACCTGTCTCGATGGAGCTTACATTTTTGTCTGGGAGGAGTCAGACTATAAACTAATAAACAAGTAAATTTCTGGTATGTCAGATGGTGATGGATGCTGGGGATAAAAATCAAGTGTGGTAAACTGGAAAAGAAGAAGTAAAATAGTCTTTATGAGCAGATGACAGGATCTTTTATGTAGAAAACCCCAAGATTCCACAAAAAATCTATTAGAATTAATAAATTCAGCAAAGCTACAGGATAAAAATCAACATGCAGAAATCAGTTGCATTTCTATACATTAATAATGAAGAATCCAAAATGAAATTGAGAAAAAAATTCTACTTATCATAGCATCGAAAAGAGTAAAATACTCAGGAATAGACTTAACCAAGGAGGTAAAGACTGTACATGGAAAACTACAAAATTTCTGAAAGTAATAAAAGGAGATACAAATACATTGAAAGGCATCCTATGTTCATGAATTGGAAGGCCTCATATTGTTAAAATGTCAATACTACTAAAGCAATCTACAGTTTCAGTGCAATTCCTATCAAAATCCCAAAGATGATTTTTGCAGAAATAGAAAAACTCATCCTAAAATTCACATGGAATCTTAAGGGACTCTGAATAGCCAAAACAATCTTGGAAAAGAAGAATAAAGTTGGAGGCCTCTCACTTCCTGATTTCAAAATTTCCTGCAAAGCTACTGTAATCAAAACTGTGGAACTGGCATAAAGACAGGTGTAGAGACCAATGGAATGGAATAAAGAGCCCCTAGAAATAAAACCTCACATATGTGGTCAATGATTTCTGGCAAGGGTGCCAAGACCATTCAGTGAGGAAAGAGCAGTCTTCTCAACAAATGATGCTGGGACAACTGGATATCTACAAGCCGAACTATGACGTTGGAAGCTTACCTTACAACATCTCCAAAATTTAACTCAAAATGGATTAAAGACCTAAATGTAAGAGCAAAAACTAATAAAAAATTCAAAGAAAGCATAAAGAAAGGGCTTCATAACTTTGGATTTGGCAATGATTTCTTGGATAGAACACCAAAAACACAGGCCTTTGAAAAACATAGATATGTTTTCGGAATAAAAATGATCTAATTATTAGAAACAATTTTAAGAAACATTTTAGTAAAAATTTGTATAAAAATAATCTGGACTACATCAACATCAAAATCTTTTGTGCATCAAGGGACACTATCAACAGAGTGAAAAGGCAACACATGGAATGGGAGAAAATATTTGCACGTTATATATCTGATAAGGGATTGATATCCAGAATAGATGTAGAACTCCTACAACTCAACAAGAAAAAAACCAAACAACTGTATTAAAAAATGGTCAAAGAGTTAAAGAGATATTTCTTCAAAGATACACAAATGGCTAATAAACACATAGAAAGATGCCCAACATCACTAATCATTAGGGAAATGCAAATCAAAACCACAATGAGATACTGCTTTGCACCAATTAGGATGGCTATTATCAAAAAAACCCAGAAAAGAACAAGTGTTGGAGAGGATGTGGAGAAATTGGAACCCACGTGCATTGTTGGTGGTGATGTGGGAATGTGAAATGATGTAGCCACTGGGGAACACAGTATGGCATTTCCTTAAAGAATTAAATGTAGAATTTCAATGTGATCCAGAAATTCCACTTCTTGGTATACACCCCACAGAAGTGAAAGCAAGGGCTCAGACAGCTATTTGCATATCCACATTAACAGTGGCATTATTCCCAGTAGCCAAAAAGTGGAAACAACCCAAATGTCAATTGGCAGATGAATGGCGTAACAAAACATACAAAACATGTTTGTAATACATACAATGGGATGTTATTTAGCCTTAAAAGGGAAGAGAATTTTAATACACGCTGTAACATGGATGAACCTGGAAGACATTATGCTGAGTGAAACAAGCCAGTCACAAAAAGATAAATACGGTACGCTGTACATGAAGTATTTAGAGTGGTCAAATTCATAGAGATTGGAAGTGGAATGGTGGTTTCCTGGGTCTGGGGGAAGGGGGAAATGGGAGTTAGTGTTTAATGGGTGCAGATTTTCAGTTTGGGAAGATTAAAAAGTTCTGGAGATGGATGGTGATGATGGTTGCAAAACGTGGTGAATGTACTTAGTGCCAGAGAATTGTACACTTAAAAATAGTTGAAATAGTAAATTTTATGTGTGTATATGTTAATTTTTTTAAGTGAAGATGTAAAGGTGCTCGGAAGAGTCGGAGGGACAGGTGGGGGCCTCATGATGAGGGGACATTGGAGCAGATGCCTAAGAGGTGGGGGAGTGAGACAGCTGGAGGTCGGTGAACAGCATCCAGGTGGAGGGAACAGCGGTCATGAAGGGCCTAAGGTGGGAGTGTCCTGGGCTTGTTAATGGAAGGACATGTCAGGCACCATGTGGTGTGAGCAGAGTGAGAGAGGAGGAGAGAGGTGGTGACAACCAGGGAGATGGTGAGTGCCAGGACTATGAAGGGCCTTATGAGGCATTTGATTTTCTTCAGACTGGATAAAATGGGAGGACTTGGAGGGACTGAGTGAAGCAGGACCTGTCTGACTGGGTCTCCAGGCTGCTGGCTTAGGAATATACTATATGAGAGGCAGGACTGCAAATAGGGAGCTGAGCAGTCACCAGGGAGAGAGCAGTCACCCGGGAGAGAGGTGGTGCTAGCTGGAACCAGAGTGACTGCAGTCAAGGTGATGAGAAGTGGCAGGAATAGGGATTTTACTGAAGGTCAAGCAGTAGACAGACACTGATACATGGAAGTGGAGTGAGAGAGGGGAAAGAAAACGCGATTCCCTGGTATTTGGTCCGAGCAACTCAACTAGAAGGATAGGGTTATCATATACTGGGTGGGAAGCCTAGAAGAGATGTTAGGTTAAATTTGGAGCTAGTCTTTAGATGTGATCACCTAAACATGTTTGCGATGTTTAGGGTCAAGGTACGGGGAAGCCATCAGCATAGAGATGAATTTAGAGCCATAAGGCTGGAGGGATCCCCATGGCATGGGTGTTGACAGAGAAGGGGAGGTCCAAGGGTGGAGCCTGGTGGGAAGGACCAGAAAGGAGACTGGAGAGAAGTGGCTGTAGAGGTAGGGACAAGTGTAAGAGGGCTCATAAGCATTTGACATACATTACTCCATTAAATTATCATAGCAAATCATAAAGTAAATATGGTGCTCATTTTACAAGTCAGGGGACTAAAATGTAGAGAGAAAAGGTAACTTGTCTAAAGTTCAATAGTAAATGAAGCAGAGGCGGGATTCAAGCCAGTTGGCCCAATTCCACAGCTGTGTGTGGTGAAACTCCACCCTGCAGAGTCTTTCTGTTGTGATGGGGACAGAACAGAGGGATGGAAGAATTGAATCTTGTAACTCAAGATGAGTAGGAGACCATCTCTGTCTTCCAAATGTGCACTGTCTCGTGGGCCAGGGGCTAGAGTGCGTCCATCACAGGACAGTGGCTCAGAGAGGGGCCATCAGCACGGACAGCCCTCCTGGGTGAGCCGGGGTTGACGCTAGCCACGGAGGCTGCACAGAGCCCAGCACTGACCTCCTGTGTGTATGTGGGGTTGAGGGAGGCTGTCCTCATGATAGCACCTGGGGAGAGGCCACACTGCTTCAAGGGGTCGGGGCAGGTGTCCTATTTTGGGGCTGTCCAAACATAGAACATGGGTAGCATTAGTGGTTTCCAGTGGTTGCCTTCCTTCCACAAGACAAAGCTGGTCTTGGGCATGTGAGCCGAGTTCAACTATTGGAAGCTCCCAGTGGGACCAGCCAGCAGGCAGGAGTTTCATGCAGTTGGAGAAGGCAGGGTTAGCATTCATGTTGGCAGCAGCAGCCATGCCCAGTTGGGGCCGTGACTTCTGGGCCACATGGAGCCTGAAACCCTGCAGTGTTTTTCCCTTTGGTTTCTGGCACGGGGACCAACTTGGCTCTTACTGGTTTTCCAAGTCTGCTTTTCTACCTTCTACTGATGCTGTGAGGCTTGGATAGATGAGTCAGTTACAGAGAGACACTATACAAAGATGCACAAACCATAACTGGGAAAAATGCTGACAAATTTCTCATTATCAAAAATGATGCATGTTCATTACAGGAAAGTTAAAAATACAGACAGGTAAAGACACACACACAATTGCAAAATTCTGTTGTCCAAAAATAACGCATATCCCAATCTGGTCTTTGAAATGTATCATATGTGAATTTATACTTATATTGTTTTGAAAAGGGGATATGGGATGGTCATAGTACAATTTTCTCACCGTCATGCAATGGTTATGGGTTTCTGATTTTGGAGTCAGATAGAACAGGGTTCATCACTGGCTGCTCCTTCACTGAGGAGCTGTGTGGCCTTGGGCTAGTTTTTGAATTCTTTGCATCTCAGTTTCTTTCTCTGTGAAGTGTGGATGATAACAATACTTACCTTAAAGGGTTGATGCGAGGCTCAAATGGCATAACACATGGTAAGTTGTCCAGACAGTGTTTGGGCACATAGGAAGTGCTGAATGAACGCTCAGCGGTAGTACTGCTTGACCATCCAGTTTTTAAGTAGTCATGTGGTATATTTATCTCTCACAATGTAGAATAATGGGAACAATATTTGCTCATGGGCCAGAAATTATAAGCAACCATTAATTTCCATTAAAATAAATGTAAAATGCTGCATAAAAAAAGTAAGCTTGTACATCAAGCTGGTAATGTCAATAAGATACGTTCATTATTACCTGCCACCAATATCAATAGATTCTGTAATTACACTAATAGTCAGAAACATTTTCGGAGTAACTAGGAATTTGGCAGTAAGCATGTGCTGCCAGGGGAAGAGGTGTTACATTTGTGGCAAGAATTTGGAAAATCCTACACTGTCAGGGTCCTGCAATAATGTCGTGAAAAGAGAAAAATATCTTTAGACAGAGCCATGGGAATGTCACCTTTCATCAATCCTACACTGGGCTTTCCTGGAGTAGTCAAAGGCCCTTGGAGAGAACAGAAGTACATGGCTACAGCGTTTGTTACAGAATGCTCCCAGGATCTGTGCAGCTGGCCTACTGTATGGCCCCTGGAACCAGCAAGAAGTAAGAAGGGCTAGACATGGAGGACGTGGTCAGAGGGTTAGATTTTCTTGCAGTGGTAACTGGAGTCATTGGAGGTGTTCGCTATGGTGGGGGGAGAGAGGAGGGAAGAAGGGACACAATGTGATACTTAGTTTAAAAATGTTGTAGTACCTTGATCCAAATTTACAGGTTGCTTCAAAACATATATGGAAATGCAAAAGACCTAGAAGAGTTAAAATAATTCTAAAAAAGGACAGAGTTAGAAGACTCACTACATGACTTCAGCCATTCTATTATAAAGCTGCTCAAGGTCATGGGGTATTGGCATAAGGAAAGACAATGAGATCAATGGAATGGAATGGCAGGTCCTGAAAGAAACTCACACATATATGACCAATTGAGTTGCCAAGGCAATTCAATGGGAAAAGCAATGTCTTGGCAATAAACGATGCTGGAACAACTAGATAAGCATACAGGAAAAAAGTTAACTTTCGTCCCTACCTCATGCTACACACAAAACTAATTTGAGACACATTAGATGCCTAAACAGAGACTCAAAAATTACTACATTTGTAGAATAATAGAGGAGAATGTCCTATTAGGATAGGCAGGGGTTCTTAGAGGAGACTCAAAAATCACTTGAACATGTAAAAGAAAACATACTAATGAACTGGTCTACAATAAAATTAAAAACTGCTGTTCATCAACAGACATCATTAAGAGAATAAAAACGCAATGTACAAAGTAGGAAAAAGTCTGTAATGCATATATCTGACAAAAACTTGTGTCCAGATATAAAGGATTTGTTCCCATACGATATAAAAATCCCTAGAACTTGATGATAAAAAGATACACAGCCCAATTTTTAAAATGTGGCCAAAGACTTGAACACTTACAAATGGCTGTTAAGCATATGAAAATGTGCTCATATCTCTAGTCATCTGAGAAATACATCTTTAAGCTATAGTGAGATAACATTACACTCCCTCCAGAATAGCTAAAATTGGAAAAGACTGACAATGCTGGTAGGATAAGGAGAAACTAGAACTCTCATTCATTGTTGGGAGGAGTGTAAAATGGTACAACCATTTTCTAAAACTGTTTGGCTGTTCCTTACAACACTAAACCTACACTTTAACCCCACAGTTGCATTCCTAAGGATTTACAAAAGAGAAACAGACATATGTCCCCAAAAAGGTTTGTACACAAATGTTTATGTCAACTTTGTTCATAAGAGCCTGAAACTGGAAGCAACCCAGTTTCACTGAAGAGTTTTGTTTAGACAAATTATAAACTGCTCATAGATGGAAACCATTCTAATAATGAACTATGGATATCCTTAGTTTAACATAGATGCCTCATTTGCATGGAAGAAGGCAGATCCCGAAGAGCACATACTGTTTCCTGCTTGTGTGACTTCAAGAACAAGCCAAACTAGTGGATGGTGATACAAAAAGAAGTGTTAGGCTGGGGGCGATAGTGGCTCATGCCTGTAATCCCAGCACTTTGAGAGGCTGAGGCAGGAGGATTGCTTGAGATTAGGAGTTTAAGACCATCCTGGGCAACATGGTGAGACCCTTGTTTCCAGAAAAAAAAAAAATTAGCTGGCTGTGATGGCAGACCTGGCATCCCAGCTACTCAAGAGGCTGAGGCAGGAGGATTCCTTGAGCCCAGGAGTTTGAGGCTACAGTGAGCTACGATCACACCACTGCACTCCAGCCTCAGCTATGAAGCAAGACTCCATCTCTAAGAAACAAAGAAAGAAAAGAGAACAGTGGTTGCCTATGAAGGTGGGTACTCACTGTAGAGGGGCATGGGGATGCCTGCTGGGGGCAGGGAATGCCCTGTGCTCTTGATTGATATGATGGTTACACACGTAGATAATTGAACATAACTCGTGCTTAAGCTCTGTGCATTTCACTGGCTGTAAATTTTATCTTAATAATAACTAATAATAAAAAGCTCATGGTGCCTGATGTTTGGGGCAGGATGGACACAGGAGGCCAGTCAAGAGGCTTTTACTATAGTCCAGGGCACAAGAGTCTGGTGAAGAGATGTAAAAAGTGGCCAGACTTGGCCAGGCGCGGTTGTTCACGCCTGTAATCCCAGCACTTTGGGAGGTGGAGGCGGGCAGATCATGAGGTCAGGAGTTTGAGACCAGACTGGCCAGCACGGTGAAATCCTATCTCTACTAAAAATACAAAAAAATTAGCCAGGCATGGTGGCGTGCACCTGTAATCCCAGCTACTCGGGAAGCTGAGGTAGGAGAATCGCTTGACCCTGGAAGGCGGAGGTTGCAGTGAGCCGAGATCGCACCACTGCACTCCAGCCTGGGTGACAGAATGATACTCCATCTCAAAAAAATAAAATAAAATAAATAAATAAATAAATATAAAAAAATAAAAAAAAGAAGGGCCAGACTTGGGGTCTTTTGGAGGGAAGACCAGGGCTGGTTAGCCCAGGAGGTGAGAGTCTTGCTTAGAGCTGGCAAAGGAGGCCGTGTGGGCTAACATCAGAGGAAAGACAGCTCAGACTACACATCCAACCTATTCTGAATCATGGTGGTTTTAGTTGAGGAGTATATATGTCTTTTAGAGACTACTCTGTAAAAACATACATTTTTTCAGAGTTTTTAACAGATTATTACATCACAATGATCTGTTACATGAAGTGCTCTACAAAGAAATGGGAGTATTTTAAGAAAAGCTATCTTCCTCTGAGGCTGAATTTATTAAGTATACATGTGAATAGCATGGACTGTAATTTAGGATAAACTATAAGCTTGGGTATAGTATTCATACATTTGTGGAATTATTATTACTTAAAATCATTACAAACTTAGACGCTACTATGGAGATTGAATTTGGTTTGAATATATTAAGTGTAAATGAAGGCAGCTATTGATACAGTAGAATTGCTGCAAAGATTAATGTAGAAAAGCACATAACTATTGATTGATCATTATCATCATAGACCATTCAGTTAGTGCTGCCATTTCAATGAGAGGTGAAATTTGTCAACATTAGACATTCTTTAATTAAGAACAATTAATCAGAAATAACATAAGAATTGAAGAAGATAGGGAATTTGTGTGTGAAGAAGATGTTAAAATATATACCAGTAGGGCAGTCATTCTTATTAAGCCTATTCTCAGTTCCGGAACTTTGGTTTGGCATCTGGAGATGGATTAGTACAAATATATGCTTAAATCAACATCAGAGAATTAATAGCAAACTCCTATTGTCATTTCCCATCAGATCTAATAGCAAAGGTCACTATCTCCTGCAGAGACAAGGGAAGGGAAGTAATTGTCATAGACAATTTATAATGCTCTGTGATGGCTAAATTTTGGATTGATTCTTCAGTAAATGTCCTTGCAATTAATTTCAAACTGGTGAGTAAAAATGACCACAGTTGGACACCATTAATGGCAACATCATACTCTTGCATTGACAGTGTATGTGAAGAGAATGAAATATGAATAAAGCTATGCATAGTTGGAAATTCGGGGGGGCTGTGCTTACTCCTGATTATTTCAGTTTGGCTAAAACAGAGCTGGTGTCAAGGAAGGGTTTGTTGTGATGATTCCAGAGAGGGTCACTCTCAGGAAGATGAACTGGGGGCCCAGGGCAAGTTGATGTCGGGTGCTCTCTGGGAACAAGGCTAGTGGTAAAAAATAGGGGTGGACCGATGAGGAAGACTGGGCCACTCAGAGTCCCAAGACTTCTTCTGGCTTAATAACGAGGATCAGGAAGGGCTGGTGGCAAGATGTCCAGATGAGAAACCTGAAGCTCTGGATTCTGATAAAGGATACTGCTCTCCACTTCCCAGGTGACTCTGGTGGGACAAGTCATTTGACCTCCCTGAGCCTGGGATTTCCTGTCTGTTACATGGGGTCAGTCTTTCCTGTCCTGTTAGCCTCCCATGTAGGGTTTTTGTGAGGATCTGTGCAACAAAGGACACTTGGGCCCTCTAAAAAAGTCTGCAAATACCTGCTTTAGCTGTCTTTTATTATTTGTTGGTAATAACTTCAGCAGTGTGAGCTGAAGCTGGAGCCACGCAGTGGTTTATATACTCAAGCCTGCAGATATTTTAGGAAATAATCAATACAAGATGCATTGGGTTGGAGCCATGGTAAGAGTCACAAATCTTGACAGCCTGCTGTTTGATCAAATTAATAATGGTTGAGAGAAACATTGTAAAAACCTATGAGAGGGAAAAATCTAGAGTGTGTTAGGGGTGAGAGCTTTAGCCAGTGTGGAAACTGAAAGTCATTCAAGGAAGGTTAGTTATCATCCTGCTGCTGGTGGAGCAGTGTACAAACACACACAGACACATACACACACTCGCTCGCACACACACATACATGCATACAGATGCACACACACATATAGACACACACATGCATACATGGACACATGTGCACACAGGCACATGCACACACATGTACATACACTTACACATGGGTAACAAGCACTAGTTTTTTTGGGTGGATCTCAGAAGAGACTGGCAAACAAGGACAACTAGCACTGATTTCAACAATGGACAGCTGCACTTTGCCCACTCAAGGGCCTATCACCTTCTAAGGAAATGCTGGCTGCCTCTGAATTTTTAAAACGAAACATGTACAGTGTTTTTGCCATGCCTCATTTGTCACTGGTGGAGAAGAATGTGTTCGTATAGCCTTGGGATTTGTTGCTGTTGTGTACAGTGAGTGAGGAGAGGGGATTGGGACCTCATGATTTTTAAATCATCAAAGCCCTGAGATGGTCTATAGTTACAAAGTAAACATACTGCTTTTCTTGTGTCGAGTGCTCCCAGCCTTCCCAATCCTCCACCCTCACATCAAGATGGTCACTGAAGCTGGGTGCCATGGCGCATGCCTGTAGTCCCAGCTTCTTGGGAGGCTGAGCCAGGATGATCGTTTGAGCTCGGAAGTTCATGTACAGCCTGGGCAACATAGCGAGACCCTGTCTGTACAAAAAAGAAAAAGACTATCAACAGAGCTCCAGCCAGGCATTCTCTGTTGGTTGGGGCATCAATGCAGAGAGGCTGCAGGCTGTGGCACACATTGGAGGAGCTGGGCAGAACCGTGGGGGTGCCAGCCTGTGAAGGGAACACCAGGAGCTGCGAGGGACAGACCTGGAGAAAGCAAAGCAAGGCATGAGGCGAGTCAGTCGCAGGGTCGCAGGCTGGCCTCCATGCGGATGCAGTTGACTATTGTATAAGAAGAGTCTTTAACACTAACAAGGTTAGAGACCAGAAAGCCACATTAAAAAAAGATGAAAACATTTACTTTAGCAGAATGATGGAATTGTTTCTTAATTTAAAAACTGCTTTTACTGTGTTTATTTTTTATTATAAAAGTAACATGCATTTGTTATAAAAACTGTGAATTTAACAAGTCAGAAAACCATAAGGAAACTTTGGTAAGTCTATCATATTTTCAGGCAGAGAAAACAAAGAATTTTGTCAGCCGAAGCCTTGTCATAGGAGAAGTCCTCTCCATGGCGGACATGGCCACAGGAGTGAAGGTGAGAGGCTCTGGGCACCTGCCCTTCCTGAACGCATGCTCGCTTTGCATGTCAAGGAATGAAAACTATAACCCCGTGAGCTCTCTCAGTCTGTGTAGTAGCACAGGTGTTGGTAAACTCGCATACCTCAAAACCTGTGCCTGACTTCCCTTTTAACCATCATATCCTATCCTGTTTTTGTTTCTAATTTGCTTTTCTTCTTTGTATAGTTTTGTTATATTTGTATCAATTGGTTATTTTCCTTTGTCTTCGTTTTATGAAAACAGTATCATAATCCTGTGTGATTTTCTTTCTTCACTTAAATATTATTGCTAAGATTGATTCATATTGTGTGTTCCTGTATTCATTAAATTTTAAAATAAAAACCTTTTCATTTTGAAATAATAATGCTCACAGAAAGTTACAAAAATAGTACACAGGGTCATGAGAACCCTTTAGTCATGGTGACATCTTATATAGCAGTAGTGCAATGTAAAATCAGGAAATCAATATTCGTACAGCACTATTAAAGAGTGCATAGACCCTATTCAGATTTCATTAGTTTTTACATGCACTCAATTGTGTGTGTGTGTGTGTGTGTGTAGTTTTACACAGTTTGACCCTATATGTAGATTCATGTAACCACCACCACAATCAAGATATAGAACTGTTCCATCATCAGAAAGAAACTTCCGGGTCCTACCCCTTTGTAGTTTCATTTGGCCTCCATTCCACCCCTGTCCTTTGGCAAGCACTAATCTGGTTGTTCTCCATCTCTGTAGTTTTGTCATTTGGGGAATGACGTAGCAATGGAAGATTTTTGACTGCTGTATATAATATTCCTTTGTGTGAATATACTACAGCATTTATTCATCCACTTTCTCATGTTGTTTCCAGGATTTTGCTAATGTGAAAAGTACTGCTGTGAATACTCTTGTCCATGTCTGGTGTTGAACATGGGTAAAATCTTCCCTTAGGTATTCAACTAGGAATGGAATTGCTAGTTATAGGATGAATGAATGCTTAACTTTAAAGAGTAGTGTTAATCTATTCTCCAAAGTTAGTGCATCAATTTACATTCCCACCAACAGCATGTAATTGGATCCTGTGGATCCATATCCTCTCCTATACTTGGAATTCTTAGACTTCTCCATTTTTTTTGCAAATGGTTATAAAACGGCATCTTATTGTCTTGAGGGAAGACAATTATCTTGCATGTTCCAGCTTACCAAGGAAGGCGAACAAAATAGCTCAGGTGGGCATGTCTGCTGCAGCCACTCGTGCTGCCCAAGTCTTCCAGCAGAGAGTCCTTCTTGGGGCCCTCCTTTCCCTCCCTGGACACCACTGGGTCTCAAAATAATTCCTCATATCCAAATGCCTAGTCCTGATGTCCCCAAAGAGGAGAAATTACAACTAGAACATGAAGACAGAATGATCAGACAAGAAGCCAGGTCAATTGGCAGTGAGTCCAGTATGGTGGTGATTTCAGTTTGGTGTGGATATTGTCTATGGTAGGTAGGAATTAAAAACAAAGAAATCTGTGAGTGCCATCTTGTCGTGAGGGTGTCCACAGTCAGGTTTTTCCAGGAAGACTGGGCTCCCTGTGATTTCAGCCAGGCATGATCTCTTCTCTCTTGGATGGGTTGGCTGTGGCTTTCAGAGGGAGCAGTTAGCTGAGATGCAACAGATAAATAAATAAATCCCCTCTCAGAAATACTGGAGGATCCTGGTCCAGACTCTCATGATCCCCAGTTTGTGCTTTTACCATGTTGCACCCCCACCCTACTCTGCCATCCACCTTCTCTTCAGCAAGCCTCTGTGGATTGTGACCATGAGGACAGCTCCACAGGTGGTGGCAGCTCTCTGGGTGGGGAGCCCTCTTCTCTGGTCTCCAGGGTCTTGCACTGAGCCTAGTCCATGGAGTTTCACAGGGATCATCTGAATGAATGAGGGATGGAGCAGCCTGTGGCATAAAGCAGACTTAAGAAGCATTTTAACCAATTGCAGTATGTGTGTCTTATTTACACCCTGGTTCAAACAACAAACTATTTGTAATGAAAAATTATGTATCAGTTGGGGAAATCTGAGCATTGAACATCTGACGATATTAGAGAATGATCATTATATTTGTAGGTGGGATAATGGTTTTAGGGCTATGTTTTTAAAAATAATCTGTATCTTTTACGTACGTATTGGAAATATTCAGGGAAGACGTGATATGATGTCAGGGATAAACATCAAGATAACCTGGGGTGCAGGAAGGTAAAGTAAGTGGGGATGGCGGGGGGAGGGAGATGAAGGAAAAGGGACCATGAGCTGGCCATCCTTGAGTTCATTAGATGCTTCTATTTTATTTGAATTTTTCCATAATAAAATTTTTTTCTGAAAACTCCTGAGTATCCTAGAAGGAAACTGGCATGGACTTAAAGAAAAAGTCCTTTGAAATACTTCTCTGAGGCCGGGAGCAGTGGCTCACGCTTGTAATCCCAGCACTTTGGGAGGCCAAGGCAGGCGGATCACAAGGTCAGGAGATCGAGACCATCCTGGCTAACATGGTGAAACACTGTCTCCACTAAAAATACAAAAAATTAGCTGGGCATGGTGGCAGGTGCCTGTAGTCCCAGCTACTTGGGAGGCTGAGGCAGGAGAATGGTGTGAACCCGGGAGGCAGAGCTTGCAGTGAGCTGAGATGGCGCCACTGCACTCCAGCCTGGGTGACAGAGCGAGACTCCGTCTCAAAAAAAAAAAAAAAAGAAATACTTCTCTGATCACTCCACTCTCCTGCTTAAAACCTCTTCCCTCCCATTATGCTTTAGAAACATCCTTTAATCCTTGATGTTGCCCATGGGTCCTTGCAGGTGTGGCCCTGGTCACGTCTGTTCCACTCTCCCCTTCTTCTGGTTCCTTTTACTCACGTTTGGACCACTTGCTCCTAGCCCTAGCTTGGTCTTTCCCCTCCTTCTCCTAACTGACACCTACTCATTCTTCATGTCCCAGCTAACATGTCCTTCCCGCAGGGATGCCCCCCGCAAGCCTTCAGCTTGAGTCCCATCCACTCGCTGTCACCTGTCTTTGCTTCTTATAGTTTTCTGCCATAACGTGTACCCATTTTGAATCTATATATTTATTCATGGAATTACTTTATGTCTCTTACTACCACGAGAGGGAAAACTCCTTGAAAACTATAACCCCTACATTCTTGGTACATAATAGGTGTCAATACTTGAGGATCAAATAAATATATAAAATCAAAACGATATGGTTGTTTCTCAAAAAGTAGGACATAAAAATTACTATACAGCCCAGCATTCTACTAACTGGATATATACCCCAAATAATTGAAAGTAGGGACTGACATAGATACTTGTGTGCCAATGTTCATTGCAGCATGATTCACAATAGCTAAAAGCTGGAAACAAGCCACATTTCCATCAACAGAGGAGTGGGTAAACAAAATGTGGTATATACACAAAATGGAATATTGTTCAGCCACAAAAAAGAATGAAGTTCTGACACATGCCACCATGTGGATGAACCTTGAAATTATTAAGTGAAGTAAGCCAGACATAAAAGGACAAATATTATATGAGTCTGCTTATATAAAATATCTAGAATAGACAAATTCACAAAGACAGAAGGTAGATTAGAGGTAACGAGAGGTTGGAGGGAGGGGAGAATGGGAGTTATTGCTTAATGGGTACAGAGTTTTTGTTTGGGATGATGAAAAAGTTTTGGAAATAGTGGTGATGGCTGTACAACATTGTGACTGTACTTCCTGCCACTGAATTGTGTGCTTAAAAGTGGCTAAAATGGCAAACTTTATGCTATATATATTTTACCACAAATAAAAATGACAATTAAAAATTATTATTAACTATGCTGTCCCACACATCAGTAACTGTGGGAGATTTTTTTTTTCCTGGAGCTTGGAAATCCTAGACAATTAGAGGAACATATAGATTGCGCAGCCCCTACGTCCTGACCAGGAGGACCATGGCTGTCTTTTCTATTGGTGGTGGAGGAGATGCCAGGAGGGCATGTGGTGTGCTGGGAACAGTTCCTGTGAGCTCTGGGTCAGTCAGGGGTTCCCCAGATCCCTCTGCCAGCTCAAGAGCCACTGGTGGTCCCTGCTTTTCACAGGAGCTGGCTGTCAACCTGAGGAAGGGACGTCAGCATCAATTCATCAAAATCCGCTGTGCCCTCCATGTTCAAGTCCCTTTTCTCTCTCTCTCCAGGTCTGTTTATCCAGTGGCTTTGCATTTCCCTGAGCACCTTGGACAAACTCATTTGTACTCACACAGCCAAGTGCTGGCAGGGCTGGGGGCTGGCTCTGAGAGTGGCTCACAGTGACAGGGGTGGGCATACTAGCAAAGTGCCAGGGAAAAAGATTGTCTTTATTGGTGCTTTGAATCCCCACTCTAGCTTGTGAGCCAGCCCAAGTTTCCTGCCAAAAACATGGGTGCAATCTGGAAGGACTCTAACTAAAGCCGAAACAAATAAGACATGCTTCCTTTTCTGCTTCTCCTTGGCTGTTCTATTTTCCCTTATTTGAACCATCTTACTATCTGTCTTAGCCTGCTTGGACTGCTATAACAAAATACCATGGGCATGGGCTTGATGACTTAAACAGCAGAAATTTATTTTCCCACCTTTCTGGAGGTTGTAAAGTCTAAGATCATGGTGCCAGCATGGTCAGGTTCTAGTGAGGGCTCTTTTCCTGGCTTGCAGACAGCCACCTTCTCATTGCGTCCTCATTGGTGAAGAGAGGTGCTGCTTTTTTTCCTCTTCTTTAAGGGCACCACTCCCATTATTGGAGTCCCACCCTCATGAGCTCATCTAACCTTGATCATTTCCCAAAGTTTCCATCTCCAAGTATCATCACACAGAGGGTAGGGCTTCAACATACGAATTTTGCGAGGACAAAATTCAGTCCATTTCTGGAGACCCCATTGTCTCAAAAAACACTTCCAATTTTCCATTTGTGGAAATTTGCTCTTGGAATTAGGAGATCCTGAATACACTTGAAGTCTCTTTAGGAGACCCTTGTTGGGCTGTTGTATAGGAACGGCCTGGCCTATTGCAGCTGGGAAGCCAGCAGGCTTCCTGCCCATGGGATAGACCTCATTGGTCCATCGGGACAGGGGCACACTCAGAACAACAGAGTTGTATATTCTACCTCTAGGACTTCCCAGCCACACTTTTGGCATGTTCCTTTGTACATATGTACCTTAGCTTTCTCCTCTGTAAAGATGGCATTGCTAAAGCCCATTCACAGGCTGTGTGTAGATTTAAATCAGTAATGCCTACAAGGATCCCCATGCCAAACCTGGCAGGTAGCAGGAGCTCCATAAGTGATGGGGACTGTAACCTCCTGGGACAGCCCCACAGTCTTCCAGGTAGTGGCTCCGTTGGTGGATTGAGGTGATACCAGCCTGCCTTCCCAGCTCTAACCCACCAAATTTCCCTTCCACTTCAGGATATCTCCTTTTAGTCTTTATTTAGAAGCTAAGAAGCCCTGCCATAGCCCCATCCTTTGGTCCTTGTGACCTGTCCTGGCTACACCTCCCAGCCCTCAGCTGTCTTGCACTATGGCCTCTGGAAACTGCTGCCAGCCCTCATTGGGCATGTTGTGATCATTACCTCATGTGCTCGATGTCATAGCTGTCCTTTTTCTTCTCCTGATAAGTGAGAAAAGAGGAGGCTTTCTCAAGCAAGGTGGGTGCATGTTTGAAGTTCGAGTTTTCATTAGGTATTCCCCAACCAACTCTACTTTTTCTCTCTTACCACTGCTTTTTGCAGTCTCTCTCAGAGCAAATGGTTCTCTCTGTGTCCTGTTCCCTGAGGTCTGCCGGGGGCAGGACGCTGGGTAGTCTGACAGGAGAGCCACAGTGTCCTCTCGGAGGACACTCTGTGACACTCCCACGTGATGGGTTGATGCCTACTTCCCATCAGCCTCAGCATTTCTGTTTTAAGGGGTCCATACCCTCCTCCTGGCTCCTCCCAGCCCCTCCTCCAAGCTGTTCCACTGCAGTCAATGGGTCTCCATCCTCTTGGAAATTCAGGCCACACACCCAGGTGTCTCCTAGAGTTCTCTCTTTCCTTCTTCTCCCAAATCCATCCCATCAACCCTGTCTCCAGAATCTATCCTGGATCCCTCTACTTCCGCACTTCCCTGTCTGCCTCCTTCCTGACCTGTGGGCTGGGGCCCATGCCCCTTCCAGAAGGCAGCTGCTGAAAGCATGTCAGGCCAGGGAGCCCTCCACTTTCAATCCCCAGGAGCTCCACCTGCATTTGGCCCAGCTTGGTTGGATTAGCTGCACTTCAGAGAATGTGGCTTTTGTGGGAAACGAACCCCACCCTTTACCTGACTGTGTGGATTGAGGTCATGCAGACACTGCCTCTGTCAACTGCTGCAGTTTCCTGCAAACTTACAGGTTGACTTCCACAGCCCTACTCAGACATTTAGTGAATAGGGCTTTCAAAATGTGGATAAAGCACTCTAGGTTTTTTTTCCTCTTCCTGAAGAGGAGGAAAGGATTTAAAACCTAGAAGAGGAATTTATTGTCAAGAGTGCATTAGGCACCAGCCAAAGAGATTTAGAGGTGGAAAACCTAACTTGTTTTAGTTTTAGAAAAATATTTTTTTAAACTTAACTCCCAAGATGGTTTAGGGAAAAAACACGTACCATTTGGGTTGCTTCCATTTCCCATGTTGGAATTAGTAATGCAATTTGCAGTGCCTGCGATGATTCTGTAAGAGAAGTGAGCTGAGTCATCAGAGTGTGAATCATCTTCCCAGGATACTTTATGATTCTCCAAATGAAAAGCACTTCACGTGTCAGATGTGATTAGTGAAATTCATCTGTCCTGATGCCCGAGTGTGTTAGCTGGTCCGAGCTGCTAGAGTTGATGAAGTTCACAAAGTTAATACCAGGTTGTTCATACACATGGGATATGAACAGAGAGCTCATCCAGATGCAGTGACCCCAGGAAAAAAGTCGACTCTAAACTTGCCTAAGCAAAAAAGGCACTTATTGGCTGCTGTAATTCAGGAGTCTAGGGTGCAGCAGGCTTCAGGTCTGGGTGTGCAGGACCTGGTCTCTCCCATCTCTCAACTCTGCCTCCTTCCCCCAACCTGGTCCTCATACATTGGCTTCATTCCCCAGCTCATGGCTATATGGTCCCAGGCCTCCATCCCTCCAGATTTCATAGCCTCACAAAAGAGGGCTTCTCTTCTACAGTAGCTTAGCCTTGTGTCCTGGCTTCCACTCCAAATGGACACACCCAGATCATGAATCCATCCTGAGTACCATTGTCTGGCCAGATCAGCCAGTCCTGGGCTCCCAACTCATTCTAAAGCTGGGATGGGGTGGGGTCAACATCACCCACAAACCACTTGGACAGATTCTAGGGGAGGAGGGCTCCCCAGATGAAAATTGGGGTTGTATAGCTAGGAGGGGGAAGGAACTCTGACCTGCAGGCACAGCAAATGTCCCTCCATTCAAGTTCTTCTGTCTTTGCAGTCAGTCACCCTGCTCCTTCCAAACGGCCCTGCTCAAGCCACTCTGCCTCTTCCTGTTTCTTCTCCTTCTCGTCCTCATCCTCTTTCTCTTCCTCCTTCTCTTTGTCAGTGACACTTTTCCTGGGTTTACAAAAGACCAGGCAGGCTGGGCATGGTGGCTCATGCCTGTAATCCCAGCACTTCAGGAGGCCAAGGTGGGAGGATTGCTTGAGCTCAGTAGTTTGAGACCAGCCTGGGCAACATAGCAAGACCTCATCTCTACTAAAAATAAAAAAACTTAGCCAGGTGTGGTAGTGTGTGCCTGTAGTCCCTAGTCCCAGCTACTCAGGAGGCTTGAGCCTGAGAGTTTGACAATGCAGTGAGCTATGATCATGCCACTGTCCTCCAGCCTGGGTGAAAGAGTGAGACCCTGTCTCTTAAGAAAAACAAAAACAAAAAACCCACAAAAGACCAAGCAAAGGCTTGGTGGTTGACTCTCACTGAATCCTCATGACCGCTATATGAAGTACTATAAGGCATTAGGTAGCTTGGGTTTCAGCCTCAGCCCTTCCCACTTTCTTAGGATGTGGGTGAGATACTTTCCTTCTATGAATCCCAATTTCCCGTGTTAAATGGGGATGATAATGCTTTCTCTCCCGGGTTGTTGTGAGAGTCAGTGAGCTTGTAAGCTCAGTAGCTCAGTAAGTGGGTACTCTCACCATTCATTTATCAGATGAGGAAGCTGAGGCTACAATGTCATTTGTCCAAGATCCTGCAGCCGGTGGGTAGCTGAACTGGGATTGAAACCCAGGGCGCTCATCCCAAGCTGCATGCTTGCTCCTTTTGCAGCATTGCCTCTTCCATCCACCTTCCTGTAAGGAAACACTGTTTCTCATGGCAGGACTCACCTCCACAGACAGGGGTCAGCATCGAGGGTCATTGCATACACACTTTGTTACATGTCTTCTGCATCAGGCCCTAAGCTAGATCCTGAGAGGACAAAAAAGAATGAGCTTTCAGAGCTTTCATTTGTTGGGGGGATCTGGGAGGCCTGAGGATGGAGGACTGACTTTCTGTTTCAGTCCTGAATGACTCATGAGCCATGTCTGCAGAGAGAAACTGGAGCTCACCAGGCAGTGAAGAGGAAGGGCAAAGAAGCATGCCACTTGCAGGGCTTAGGTAAAGCACAGGGGGTTGAATAGCTGCTCCCTGATTGGAGTTTGGCCATGGATTTGTCTTTAGACTGTTGCTAATGATGGTTTGTATTGTCCTTGTTTCCAGTGCGGAATAATTTATTGGCTATTTGGTGGTGCTATCAGGAATCTCAGAAGCCCTGAACATGTTACTAAGTGGTTTCAGCCACTCCAGGTATGGTATTTTCCTCAACATCGGTCTTCTATGGAGAGCCTTAAAAATCTGTAGTAGATAGATATGCATGTGTGTATGTGTTTGAAGAAAAATAAAACGGAATTTGTATCAGCAAAAATCTTGTCGAGAATGAGAATTCCAAGACTATCTTTTTTATATTGCATTGAGCCTGTCATGTTGTTAAGCTCACATTCGCTGTCATCAGACTGCATTTTTATAATTTTCTCCAACCCACCTGTCCCTCTCTCACCACCATTCTTAATGGTCCGAGGGGTCTGCATTTGGAGCAACTGCCTGACCAGCTAATTCCCTTCTAACGTCTGCTAAACTCCAGGAGCAGAAATACACTGGGATGTTTGCAATGACCGAGAGGGGCCATGGGAGCAACGTGAGAGGGATCCAGACCGAAGCCACCTTTGACCTCTCTGCCCAGGTGAGGAATCTGTCCTTCTCCTGCCATGCAGGGGAGCAGGAAACCTGGACAGAAACAGATCTCCTTCTTTCTGTGTCCAGCTTCACACCCTCCGTGTGTGCCCTCCAGCCCAGGGAGCTGAGATTCAGATCAAATGTCTAAGTGTTTTAATAGAGGTGGATATGTGCTCAGCCTTCATGAACCCAACATCAGCCAACATGTATATGGTGCCTTTGAGGCACTGGACACTGCTTCAAGCACTTTATGTGCACTTGTGAATTTAATCCCTTGTCTTAACTCCAAGAGAACAACACTAAAGCCATTTTGTTGTCGTTCCTAGTAGCAGGAACGGACTGGAGGAGATGCCTTTGTTGGTCCTCTCTGTTGTGCCCTGTGTCAGGAGGGCACTGTGCTGGGGTCACCTTATCAGGAGCTGAGTCTTCTGTACTGGGATCATGCGCTGTCCCTCACCGTGACCTGCACTGACATTTTACATGACAACAGAAACCAGAGTGTCACCAAACAGTCTGACTCTTCTACCTTTACTATATGTGGTCAATGCTGAGGTTTTTCCTTTTCATTCCTTTCTTTGTCTTCCTTTTCCTTTCTTTTTCTTCTCTGTTTTTCTTCCTTTCCATTCCCTTCTTGCTAACTAAAAAGATGTCAGCTAAGTCTCTCTACATTGCTATCTCTGTCCATAGTGGGTCATAACATACCCTGGGGACGCTGCTTTGTAATCCTCATGCCCATCTCTTTAACTCCTACACGCACCCCGCCCCCGCCTTCCACCAAAAAAGAAAGCAACTGTGTACTTATCTCACTCTCCTTTATAGTTTCTTGCTTGATATTGGGTGTTCCTAAGAACTACAAAGGGATACACAAATGTTGAGGTTCTTTCTAGAAATGAAGCTATGTCAGTCAGTGTGTGCAAGCATGTGCCCGAGCATGCCTGCGGGTGCAGCCCGGCCATGTGGCTGCTCTGCTTCGTCTATTCTTTATTTTTGCAGTTTGTCCTTGAGCGGGTGGATTTTTGTTAGCGGGGTTTCCTGACCCAGGAATGCTGGTTGGAGGTGGCCAGTGTCTGGAATGATAGATGCAGGGGCGGTGTGTATTGGAGGATGCCCTGCTTTTCCTCCTGCCCTGATGTTAGTTCTCTCCAGCAGCCAATGATGTCCAAGATCATAGTAAGAACAAGAATAAGCACTACCCTATACTGACCACTTGCGAAGTGCCATGCTCTGTATCAAACTCCCTCTGGGTAGTATTCTATGTTTCCTCCCAGCAACAGTCCCAGAAACGCAACATTAAACTGGTCCTTTTAACTAAGCATGGATGTGCCATGTACCAGGCTAGGCGGTCTACTTGTAACATCATTTCAAATGTTCTGTAATCTTATAAAAATGTATTATTGTCCCTACTTTACCGATGGGGAAACGGAGGCTCACAGAGGTTAAGCAGCTGACTCTGGCTATGCAGTTAATGAGTGAGTTAGGTTCGGGTGAGACTGCCCTCAGCAGCTTGGCTTTTCTGCCAGTGGTGGCATGCTGACCTAACATCCTTCGGCTTTTGGCTGGCCGATTTTTTTCCTCTCCCGAAGCCATGGTATTGAGGTCACCTTGCTGTCGTTGATGGGGGGGAAAACACCCACAGCTCTTATTTATTTGTTTCTTCTTACAATTATTACTTTTTTACAAAAATAATTTCCTGTGTTGGTCCCATTTTCCCCAAACAGCATAAATGACTTAGCTACCTGGCGTGCCTCAGCAGCTGCCACTGTCTGATAGGGGACCTGCAAAGTTGCAATCATAATGATGAGGGGCCTCTGGTGAACACTGTCTCCCGTGGGGCTGGGAGAGAGAACAATCCCATCATAAACTCATACCACCGAGAACTGACATAGCAGGAATGGATTTCTCCCTTCACTGGGTTCTGTGTGTTCCCCTTCATTTCCCTTTCAAAATGCTAGAGCTTATTAAATAAGTGTTCTCTCCCCAAGGACCATTTAAATCTCCTACATGTTTTGGTTATTCATTCCTGTGGGTTGGTTGTTTTACATTTATTTTTGGGAGGTGGATTGGGTAGTGGTATGGATAGTTAAGAGATAAGAGAGAGTTTTATTTTTATACTTTATTCTAAATAGCAAAAATAAATGAGGTTATGAACTCTCTGGCCAAAGGCATCATTTTTAGTTCCTACAACACTGACCATTTTGCTGGCCTTCGAACAAATAATTATTACAGAAACTGACACAATGGTGTGCGTTATTTAGATGCAGCTTTAACACCAGAGTTTTGGCTGGTGCAAACTTTCCAAATCAAGCATTTTGCCAGAAGTGACAAACCTCCTTTCCCAGAGTGTAGCAAATGTTTATGGGGACGGGTAGCCTCCTGCTCCCTTCCCCACCCCACCAGATCGTTTCTGCCAGGCCAGTGTTTCCTCTGCCACTTCACTTTCTTACCCTGAGTGTAAGCATGCCCCCACCCACATGGGTTGTATTTTTGTTGCTGTTATTTTTCTCTGCACTCAGCCTCAAGCAATACCTCTCCTTGAGAAGCCCTGGCTACCCTGATAAGACAAGGGTGGCCTCCAGAGACTTCTCTTAAAAAGATCCAGCATGTCTGTTTATGTTTCTGAAAAGCTCTTGCACATGTTAAAAGTTTCCCCGTGCAAACATATGTCAGAGAATGTTTTCTTAGGCTTCAAGACTGTATTTCTTGGCCAGCGGGAAAGTGTTGTCTATATACTTTATAGTCTGAAATCTGAGATAATCTTTGCATGATCAATAGCTTGTTGGTTTAGTTCAGTCACATCTTTAATACTGTCAACTCCAATTAAATGTGCAGTTGCACTCTCTGCCATTTCCCCTGGGTTCCCAACTTGCCTCAGGTGCCCTGTATTCAGAGCTGGCACCAGGGCCAGTTCCTTTTTGGCAAGAGGCTTAAAGGTAACCCAGGTGGCAATGGAGACTGGGGAGAGCCAAGAAGTGAGGGGAGCATTTCCACTGTTGGCTTCCAGAGAGTAGGAAAGGGAAGACGGAGTTTTGATCCGAGCCTGAGAACAAAACCCCTGCATTTTCTTCCTGCTTCTTCATGACCAGTGTTAGTTTCAGACTGTTTTGAGCTGGAATCCTTGGACATATTCAGAGACAAATTGCATGGTACATTCTAACGTTTTTCCCTCCTAAGAAAGAGACTCATTTACAAGTTCTTCCGTTATAGGAGCTTGAACATATGAACCTCTTTTGGGAAACTTTATTATATTCAGTGATCAGGGAAATAGACATTTTCAAAGGCTTAAATGAGGGATTTCTTTTTATAAAAATAAAAATTGGGCTGATACTCTAAGCAGTGGTGGGAATAGGTCATGGCTGTGTATCAGTCTTGCTTTATCCAAGCATGTAGTTTTGGCCTTCAATTACTTGGCTTTCATTTAAACCAAGACCCACGTCATGGAGGCAGGAAGGTTCAGGGCCTGGGAAACAGCAAGGAACCAAGTGATTTGCCCAGAAGGAGTGAACACCAGCAGACAAAATGCGACCCACAGATGTGGACCCTGGGACAAGCCATCTAAGGGCCCAAATCATTGGATGTTCCATCCTTTCTTAGAAATTTCGCAGGTGGGAAATTTGGAGATGAGGGGTGTGGAGAGCTGAGCATATACCACCAGGGCTTTTAGAGGTTTTGGTGTTGGATGAGTTAAAGGTCAAAACTTTGCTATGAAGTAGTCTAGAGAGATAATCGAAGAAAGCCTTTATACATTAAAGCCAGGCAGGCTCAGCCAAACAGCACACATGTCAGCCTGGCATTATAAAGAGGAGAGACTAGGGGGGAGAGAATGAACACCTTTTAAAGATTGAAAATTGGCAACTTATTTTCTGGATTGGATTATTCCTTGAAAAATCACTTTAATCTCCAGCCATTTTCAAAGTTGAGGTGGAGGTGAAATAAATGAATTGAGGTGATAGCACAGCCATGTTTGTTTCAAGACGTAGAGCCAGGTGACCTTCCCATTGTCTTCTCTTTTGTGGTGAAATCCCCTGGAAACGGGTCTGTTTTTCACAGTATTCATTGCTATTTTTTTTTTTTTTTGAGACAGAGTCTCACTGTGTCACCCAGGCTGGAGTGCAGTGGCACAATCTCGGCTCACTGCAAGCTCCACCTCCTGGGTTCACACCATTCTCCTGCCTCAGCCTCCCGAGTAGCTGGGACTACAGGCACCTGCCACCATGCCTGGATAATTTTTTGTATTTTTAGTAGAGACGGGGTTTCACCGTGTTAGCCAGGATGCAGGATGGTCTCGATCTCCTGACTTCGTGTTCCACCCACCTCGGCCCCGCAAAGTGCTGGGATTACAGTATTCATTGCTTTGAGCCAGGGAGTTGAAATGAGCCATGGGAAGGGAAACACTGTTGCTCTGCTGTTTCTGTGTAGGAGTTTGTAATTGACACGCCGTGTGAAAATGCCGAGAAGATGTATATTGGAAACACCATGTATGGGAATTATGCAGCTGTCTTTGCCCAGCTCATCATAGATGGAAGATCTCAAGGTTTGTTACCAACACAGACAACTAGAATAATTCTCTTCATTAGTACTATTTACCAGTGAAAACCCATTTCACAGAGCTGCTTTTATCTTGTAAATAATTTAGTACTAACTTTATCTCCTAATATGCGTGAAGAAATTTATCATTACATTTTGACATTATATGCTCTCATGCGTGGTGCACAGTTGTAGAACTGAATGAGTTTGAGGATCACAGAAATGTTATACCATTCCAGGACATGAGTAAAGCTACAGGAAGGAGAGCTTAATAATGATCTCAATGCCTTCCTTAGGGCCCTACTGTTTCATTGTTCCTGTCCGGGATGAAAACGGAAGCTTGTACCCAGGAGTGACAGCTATTGATATGATGTACAAGGAGGATGAGTCCCCAGGTGCCCTTCTCCTGTGCTCACTCTTCCTACCTGCTCCCCACCCCACTCAAGGAGAATCTAACCTACCTTATATTACCGAAACAGTGAGGGTGGAGAAAACTTCCCCAGAGAAGATGTCCGGATTTTGAAGTCTCATGAAGTCTTTTATGTAGAACTGTTCAGGAATATTGTAGATTGCCTTTTATGAATGTGCATTGGTCTCAGTTTCTCCCAGCTTCTCAAATTTCCCAGTAATGAGGCAGTTTTGCCCACAATGCTGTTCTGTCTTATCTTCTCTCATCTGAGACTTAGGGGCTCTCAGGGGGCAGGCTGTAGCTCTTTTCTTTGCACCCCTGGCCACCTGCCTGCTGTCTGTGCTCATGAGGCCCTTAATGAGTCCTGAGGACTGACTCAGTGCCTTAGTTTGCTAGGGCTGCCATACCACTAACTGTGGAGCTTAAACAACAGAAGTGTATTGTCTCACAGTTCTGGAGGCTGGAAGTCCAAGATGAAAGTATCAGCAGGGTTGGCTCCTTTTAAGAGAGGTGAAGCCAGCTGAACTTCCTGGGTCAAGTGGGGACTTGGAGAACTTTTCTGTCTGCAGAGGATTGTCAAATGCACCAATCAGCACTCTGTAGTTAGGATTGTAAAATGCACCAATCAGCGCTCTGTAGCTAGTAAGGGGATTGTAAAATGCACCAATCGGTGCTCTGTAAAAATGCACCAATCAGTGCTCTGTAGCTAGCAAGAGGATTGTAAAATGCACCAATCAGTGCTCTGTAAAATGCACCAATCAGTGCTCTGTAAAATGCACCAATCAGCGTTCTCTAAAATGCACCAATCAGCAGGAGTCTAAAAGTAGCCAATCGCGGGGAGGATTGAAAAAAGGGCACTCCGATGGGACAGAAACGGAACATGGGAGGGGACAAATAAGGGAAGAAAAGCTGGCCACCCCAGCCAGCAGTGGCAACCCGCTACATGCTGTGGAAGCTTTGTTCTTTCACTCTTCACAAAAAATTTTGCTGCTGCTCACTCTTTGGGTCTGTGCCACCTTTAAGAGCTGTAACACTTACCATGAAGGTCTGTGGCTTCATTCTTGAAGTCAGCAAGACCACGAATCCACCAGCAGGAACCAACTCCAGACACAGTGAGGGAAGGATTTGTTCTAGGACTCTCTCTTTGGCTTGTAAATGGTTGTCTTCATGTTAACCTGGTGTTCTCCCTGTGTGCATGCCTGTCTCCAAATTGCCCCATCTTATAAAGGACAGAAGTCATTTAGATTAGAGCCTACCCCAATGACCTCATTTTAATTTGATCACATCTATAAAGACTATCTTCAATTAAGGTCACATACACAGGTATAAGGATTAGGGCTTCAATACATGAATTTTTTTTTGGGAGGGGGGCCGCAATTTAACCCATAACATTTGGTGAGATCAGGACATGCCTGTATGCTCCAGTGACCACTCATGGTCAAGATCATGCCAAGCCAAGGAAGGGAGACTGGGAGAGAAGAAAAAAAAGAAGGAAGAGCAGGAAGAGAAGAGGGAAGAAGTGGCCCATCCTTTGGTGGAGGAGACAGTCCATCCCGGCCCCTTAGTGTTTACTGTCCACTGCCACGGCTGCAGGCGGGTTTATGAGGGTTTTAGATGTATCTCCCGGGGGTGACCAAGGCCCTGGCTGGGTGGGCTCCTTGAGAGTTCCTTGCATGTCAAATGTTGCTGAGAGCAGAGGGGTAGGCTGAGCTCTGTGAAGTCGTGCCAGACATTGAAAACACTGGCAATGGCAGAAAGTCTGCTCTGGTGCCCTTGTAAGCTGCTAAATGCAAGTGTGTCGTTGTCAAGAGGTGAAGTTCTAAATAAAGACATTTACTAAAGACAGATTGTTTTCCCCTAGATTAAATCTCTCTAAGTTTTCACAAAGAGAAGACCCCAGACCCTGGCAGGTGTCTTTAGGAAATGTGTCTGCCAGATTTCAGGACCACCCCTCCCCACTCCGCACTGCTTCCCCCACTTCCTGCTGTCCTTGTGGCTATTTTCCCTTGTCTTGAAGGCATTTGCTGTCAACAGTTTGCTCTGTATGCAGAGGAGAGAGCACTGGGAAGGAGGAGGGATTTGAGCACTGCATTCCTGGGGAGAGCAAGCCTGCTTCCCCGCCTCTGTCTTCAGCTTCCCATTCTTGCAGTTGCTTAGAACTCTCCATTTCTTAATCACAGTCACTGCTCAGGAGGTAGGTGTGCATCCACTACATGCCCAAAGCATGCACATGCAGGCTGCACAGAAGGACAGTCCATGCTCCTCCACTCTCGCTAGGGAGGAAGGGGCCAGGCTGGTGGAAGAAACAGGCACAGCTCATCAAGGAAATAACAGACAACATCCCCATGTCCACCCCCAAGGAAAAAGCACCAACAATTCTGGAAGTAAAATAAGGGGCTTTGTATTTTAGTGGCGACAGGCCTGGGAAGTAGCAGGGAAAATACTTCTGATGCTGCATCCATTTCCCCTTTCTATTCTTGCCAAGTCTGCATGGTGTGGACAATGGGATATTAATATTTGACAAGGTTCGGATACCCAGGGAGAACCTGCTGGATAAGTGAGTAGTTTCTCCTTCACTCAGGTCCATGGTGCAGATGATCTCACTGCTCTCCAAAGTTGGCTTGGTTCTTGGGTCTCATGGGCTGTGTGTCTGGGCAGTCTTCCCCTAACCACCCCTACAGATTTGTTGACAACTAATTGGAAAAGATACTTCTGCAGATAGAAAAAAAAGTAAAATTATTCAACATGCTGTTGTCCAGGCATAATGACTGTTACACTTCAATATACATCTTTCCAGACTTTTCTCTATGCCCCTATGTCTAAAGAGAGAGAGGTGTCAGATTTTTACTAAGCGAGATCCACTTCTAGATTCCATGTTTAAAATAACCTGTAATTCCCATTTATCATTATATAGCAAATGTTTTTATGTAATGCTAAGCACACACATGCATTATCATCTTTAATATCACTATAATAGACTGTTAAATAAATGGTTTATAAGTTATATAATCAATTTCTTATGTTGGGCATTTAGTTTTTTTTTCCTTTTTTTCCCCCCTATTATAAACAGATGGGTGCTATTGCTTCCTTTGTGAGTGGCAGGGGATAAGGCACCATCTTTCAGCTTCCAGGTGTGTTCTTGGGGGTGGAGCTCTAGGGGTTAATGATGCTTCTCGCAGAAGCTGAGAAACACCAATTACTTTTAATTTTCTCAGCAGCGTTTCACGCATCCAATAAAGATCCTGAGCCATAGTCATGTTAAATCTGTGACAAAGCCAGCAATCAGGGTGCACACAACCAGCCGTTTTCCTGCCTCCCTATGGATTTCCCTTGAATGCTTTACTCCTTTTTGTTGCCAGCAGATAAATGTAGTGGATGCCAAAAGCTTAAGAAAATTGTATGGGAAAAAACCTTAAAAATGATTGGTATGACAAACCCCCGTGACACAAGTTTACCTATGTAACAAACCTGTACTTGTACCCCTGAACTTAAAATAAAAGTTAAAAAAAATGGAGGGATAAGGAAGTAGAGGATAGAATAGTGGTTACCAGGGGCTGGGAAAGGTAGGGAGGAGGAGGGGATGGGGAGAGGTTGGTCAATGGATACTGTTATAGTTGTATTGAAGAAATAAGTTCTGGTGTGCTATTGCACAGGGTGATACAGTTAACAATAATGTGTTGTGTGTTTCAAAATAGTTGCAAGTTTTGAATGTCCTCATTCCAAAAAATTGATAAATGATGCTTCAGATGATGAATATGCCAATTACCCTGATTTTATTATTATACAATATATACATGTATCAAAACATCACACTGTATTCCATCAATATGTACAATTATTATGTGTCAATTAACAAAGCAAAAAGAAAAGGAAAAAAACTTAAAATGGACCAAATTCTGCTTCACATTTTCTTCCTGTGAATTGATAGGGAATGGAAACAATAAAAGCATCTTCACAGTAACCCTGGTGGGTGCTAAAGTCCCTCAGGCCCCCTCAGGACCACCAGCATTCATATGGAAATGCAGGAAACTTAGAATAGCCAAAACAATCTTGATAAAGAACAAAGTAGGAGGACTCATACCTGTGATTTGAAAACTTACTACAAAGTAATCAAGACAGTGTGGTATTTGCATAAGGATAGATATATGTACAATGGAATAGAATGAAGAGTCTAGAAATAAATCCTTACAGTTACAATCAATTAATATTCCACTGCAGAGCCAAGACAATTCAATGGGGGAAAGAATAGTCTTTTTGACAAATGGTGCTGGGACAAACTAGATAGCCACGTGCAAAAGCATGAAGTTGAATCTTTACTTCCTACCATATACAAAAATCAACTCAAAATGGATCACAGACCTAAATGTAAGAGCTAAAACTACACAACTCTTAGAAGAAAACACAGGTGTGAATTTTTGTGACCTAGGTTTAAGCAATCTGTTAGACGTGGCACCAAAAGCACAACTAACCAAAGAAAAAATAGATAAATTGGACTTCATCAAAGTTATAAAAAACTTGTTGCATCAAAGAACACTATGAATAAAGTGAAAACCTACAGAGTGGGAGAAAATATTTGTAAGTCATATATATTAATATCATAAGGATATAGTATCCAGAATATAGAAATAACTATTACAGCTCAAGAATAAAAAGACAAATAACCCAATTTTAAAATGAGCAAAAATCTGAATAGACATTTCGCTAAAGATTTACAAATGACTGCTAAGCATATGAAAAGATGCTCAATGTCATTGCCATTAGGAAGATACGAATCAAAACCACCGCGAATACCACTCTGCACCTACTAGGATGTCTTTTTTTTTTTTTTTTTTTTGAGATGGAGTCTTGCTTTGTCACCCAGGCTGAAGTGCAGTGGTGTAATCTCGGCTCTCTGCAACCTCTGCCTCCCGGGTTCAAGTGATTCTTTTGCCTCAACCTCCTGAGTACCTGGGATTACAGGCATGTGCCACCATGCCTGGCTCATTTTTGTGTTTTTAGTAGAGATGGGGTTTTGCCATGTTGACCAGGCTGGTCTTGAACTCCTGACTTTGGATGATCCTCCCACCTCAGCCTCCCAAAGTGCTAGGATTACAGGCACAAGTCACCACACCCAACTGATGTCCCTTATTAAAGGGACAGACAATAACAAGTGTTGGGGAGGATGTAGAGAAATTAGGACTGTTTGTTATACATTGCTGGTGGGGCTGCAAAATGGTGGCACCAACTAGGAAATCAGTTTGGCCATTCCTCAAAAGTGTAAAGTTATCATCTTATGACCCAGCAATTCTACTCCTAGGTATGTGTGAAAACATTGTCTACAAGAGAAATGCAAACCTATATCCACACAAGAAATTATACACAAATGTCCATAGCATAATTATTCACAATAGCAAAAAGGGGAAAATAATCCAAATATCCATCAATTGAGGAAACAGGAAATTAAACATGGTATATCCATACAATGGAATACTATTCAACCATGAAAAGAAATGAAGTACTGACACGTGCTACAGCATAGACGAACCCTGAAAACATTATGCAGGTGAAAGAAGCCAGACATAAAGACCACATGTGATACGATTCCATCTATGTGAATTTTTTCCCAGAACAGGCACCATAGAGAGAGAAAGTAGGTGAATGGTTGCCAGGGACTGGAGGGAGGGGAGTATGGGGAGGGACTGCTAGTGGGGTGGGATTTCTTTTTGGGGTGGTGAAATGATTTGGAATAGGATCATGGTGATGGTTGTACAATTTTGTGACTATACTCAAATCCATCAAATTGTATACTATGAAGGGATGAATTTTATGGTATGTGAATTACATCTCAGTTTTTAAAAAGTGGGTCAGTGTGCGGTCTGCACAGTCAGGCTCCGGTGCTGGTTTAATTTCTCAGGAAACCACTACCTGCCATGAGTCAAGCCTTTCTCAGCATCTCTTGGAGAGGGACTCCCCCTGCCCTTATCTGCTCTCTGTCTCAAGGGGGAAGTTCCACGATGGGGAAATCCGAGTGCTTCCGTGTGTGTGCACATGGGAGCCACCTGACTTCATTTCTGGTGGTGCTGTGTCCTGCTTTTTTGTGAAACCCCACCTCTCTTTTCCACAGGTTTGGTTCCGTGGCTCCAGACGGACAGTACCATTTGCCTATTAGGAACAAGAGTGCAAGATTCAATGCCATGCTGGCAGCACTGACCCCTTCGAGATTAGCTGTGGCTTTCCAAGCTATGGGTGCCATGAAGGTAATTGACTCTGATTTTAATTTAATTATCTACTGTGAATTCTCTCACGGCTCAGGGATGAGTAACAATTTCAGGAGCTGAGCTTCTCAAGCCACAGTTGGTATAATATGGCCAGGGTTCCCGGTTGGATGCTGGGAAGTGACAGGTGGCCATCCACAGGGAACATTTCTCCACCCTTCTTAAGAGGGGATCCCACCCATCTACATCCTAGATGTGTGCTGCTAATCATGGGGGTGGAGCACAGGCATTGTGGTAATAGAGCCAGGAGAGATGACCAGGGAGAACGGGATGTTCAGAGCAAACACATCTGCTGGAGAAGCAGCTAAGGGTTGGCCCATGTGGGCAAAGGTCGGCTTGTCTTGGCTGAATTCACCTGGGAGTGTTGATCCTCATGTGTCTGTATAGGGTGTAACATTCTCCATCGCAGTCTGGAGGCCATGAGGCCAGACCTCCAGGAGCCATGTCTGCCTCCCTGCCCTGACTCTCCCGTATGTTGGTTTGGACAGAGAAGCCTGGAGAGCAAAGCTCTGGAAGGGCCTCCTTCTCCTCCCCAGGGCCCCAGACTGCTTTGTTCTCTGGGCCTTCTCTGTCTCTTTGCTTGAAGGAAAAGCCTGCTTTAAGCTCCACTGAGCTTGGTGAAGCTAGAAGAAAAATTAAATCTCCCCAGGAGTATACATCTGGGGCTTGAGTCCAGCTTTTCCATCAAGAAGGAATAAATTTCATTCACTTGACTCCAGGCCTGACTTCAGTCTGGAGTCATCTGAATAGCAGGAAAGCCCTTCTTTACTTGCTTTGGGGTCGGCCATGCTTCACAGATGGCCTGTCCTGACCTGGGCTTCCCCTTATGGTGCTTCCTGTGAGGGGGCACAGCTGTGGCCATCAACATGCGTACTCAGCCTGGCCTCATGCCCGCCCATGCACCCCAGTTCCTGTGCTTGTTTTGTGGGGGTTCTTTCACTGGGGCCGGGTGGGTGTTCAGGTCTGAAGTCCCAGGTCAGGAGGGGCTCAGATCCCTTGGCTGAACTGTCTGATATTGAATGAGGCCCCAGAAAGCCTTGTGGTGAAGGCGCCAGCACAGACAGCATCAGAATGCCGAGGAAAACTGGTTCCTCAGGTCTAGCAACGGAAGCCATTTCAGCCATCCTCAGGACTCCAGAGAGAGGCAAAAATAGAAAAGCCAGACGAGCCTAGGATTGCATGGAAGGGAAGATTGGTTAAACATTGGATACAGGGTTAGCTGAAGCCATGATAGCAGTCTCTGCACAATATCCCCTCTAATTGCAGTAGCCTGCAGACTGTCCTGACTCAGGGGCCCTCTGAGGAGAGTGCTGGGTGCATATAAAAAACGCATGGTGGTCAGCAGCCAGGCAGGCTCCTGGGAAACCCTGCACTCTTGCTGGTTTTGATGGGGTGATGATGTGTGAAGGATGTCCACACCGCCAGCAGCCCTGCAGGCTCATTGAGGTCCACAGTGGGGTGGTGTGGGGCAAAGTGTGGGGTGGTGCTGACCAGACCAGGCAGAGGTGGGAGCCTTCCAGGAGGGCCTTGGTTTTAAATATCACCAGATCTGGAGCGGGGTGGAGGTGGTGTTTCAGGGAGAGGAGCCAGAGTGGGTGATTCCTAAAAGGTTCCTGTTCTCCATTCTACTGGTTATTATCATGGACCAGCCCCTGCCAGGCCCAGGAGGGTCTTGGGGGCCACATTCGCATCAGTTCCTTTATTGGTTGTCTGATGTGCAGACTTCATTCCTGGCAACACGGAGACATGATCATGATCACGGGCAGGAAAGCCCTGGGCTCAAGTCTCATCCTGCCCATGACCAGCAGTGGGGCCGTGAACAGGCCATAGCACTCTCTAGGGCTCAGTTTCTTCATCTGTGAAATGGGTCTTAGGATGGTGGTGAGCCATGAGTGAAGGGTGTGTGTGCAGCACTGGCACAGAGCAATGCTCCATAGCTCACAGCTGTTATTTGTGTGATGGTTGTTGTTGTTGTTGTTGCTGCTGCTGCTGCTGTTACTGGGAAGACAGGAGTTGGCTAAAAGAAAGGAAGACATAGGCATTCCCGTGAAACAAATGCCGGGTACCCTCGCCTCCAAGTAACAAGGCAATATGCAATGTTTTGCAGAGATGCATAGTGTCCTTTGAATTCCCAGGTGTCTGAAGCAAACCATAGTAACCCGGAATTAGCACCTGCCCTGCCCATCCAGACCTTGCCAGGCGATGGGATTGTCAGGCAGTGGGAAGACCCCGCACAGAGCCCAGCAGGGTCCAGACACTGCCAGACAGTGACCTGGGCCGCTGTGATCTCATCTCCAGTGTCTCTGGTGAGGATGATCTCACCGGCCCTCTTGGCAGCTCTTCCTCTCCTATGGCTCAAACACATGACATATGCTTTCCCGGCTGAAACCTAAGATGGTCCTCTCCTTCTGCTCTTGCTGATGAGTGGAAAAATGGATCCGTTTCTCCTATGCGTGTTCCTTTTGTATTAGAAAACTGTTACCGCGGCTCCCCATGGTGACATTCACTCAAGGCTGAGCATGCCTGGTCATTTTAAACTTTGCCCAAATGTCATATTTTTCATGGTTTTCTTTCATTTCCATGGCATTCCTCGGAACTTTCAGGTTTTCTCTTAAAGCCTTGCCATATTAACCACCATCTAATTTGTGTCAGAAATGCCAGACCAAATTAAATGATTACCAAGAACACAAGGAAAAGGAAGCGAATGTGTTTGGGAGGGGAGGGACTAGGGGCTTGGGAGACGTCTCCAGCCTGTGCCAGAAGGCTGGGAAACCTTTTCAGAAGGAGGAGGAAGCTGGGCACCTGAAAGAGTGAGAAATGTAAATGAGGTCTGGCCCATTCTCTCAGGTTGATTTTGCACGGAGGTAAATATTTTAGTTAAGACAAGCTCATCTTGTAAATTAGGTGCTGCACAGTAGCTGGGTCCCACCCCCAGGATGTGTGATTCTGCAGCTCTGGGGTGGGGTGGAGAATCTGCATTTCCGGGTTCCCGGGTGACACTGCTGCTGTGGGCTCTGCTTCTTGAGACCCCTGCACAGAACACATGGATGTGGTTGTGAAATATCAGCATTGTCTCAGCCCCCTTGTCACCCTCTGGGTGCCCAGGATCAAGGCCCAAGTTCTGTTCCTGTATCCAGGATCCTTCATGACCCCTCACTGTACCCCCCCTCTCCATTGGCCTCTGTCCCTCTGGCCTCATTTCCGTCTCTTCCCTGTGCCACTGTGGGAGGGGGCTCACACGTGCTGCTGTCCTGCTGGGGATGCCCCCCTTTTGCATGAGTTATTTTCATGTACATTTCAGAGCTTGTATGACTGTCCCTTCTTCGGAAAGGCCTCAGTCTGCATGTGGTTCCTCTGACACCTCTTCCCAAGGCACTGGACTCCCCACTTGCAGCATGTATTACAACTCATGAGTGTAACAACTCATGTGCAATAGGTGGGTTCTGTCTCCTTCTCTAGCCTAAAAGCTCCACACAGCCGGGGCCCTACCAGCCTCATCCGCTGCTGTGTGTTCAGCTTCACACACAGGGCTGGGCACATAGTAGACAAACAGCAAATAGGAGTGGAAAGAGTGAATGAGGTCTGAATCAGGATTCACATCCGAAGCCCCTGGCATAACTCTTAGCAGAGGGAAGTCCTCAGTGCATGTTGGTTCTTGTGCTCCCACATACCAACCCCCACTGCCAGGTCCACGTTGAGTGGGAAGGAGGATGTTGCTGCCTCTTTGATCTAACTCCATGTGGCCCTTCTGTCCAGAACCAGGAGTCTTCTTTCTTTCTTCCTCTCTGTCCCAGACACTGCTCCCCATAGTATGTGCTTCACATGTACGCACTCATGCATTGTGCTGTAAGCAGGCACTGGGGTCGTGCTCAGCTACACTTGGCAGTGTGGCCCTGGTGGTCTGGGAGTGTGCCCAGGGCTGGGGCTGCAGAGTCACATGCAGCAGCTGAGCTGCGGGGCTGCATGCTGAGTGCAACCAGCATTCTGGGCTGTCTTTTCAGGCACGTGGATGCTGGGTGGCAGACAACTCAGCCAGTCCTGAGAGCCTGACCGACCATCTCCAAATTGTAGAGGGTGCTGCATGTGAGATGGGGGTAGCTTTTCCCAGCCCCAGGAGCTTCAGGGAGAGCAAAGGGAAGAAACTGGCTTCAGGGGATTCTCAGAACCGGTGATAGACACATAATCTTTTCCTACAGTGTGCATTGTTGGGTGTGGTGAAGGGTCTCAGCAAGGCATGGGAGAGTCTCTCCCTGCTGTTGATGTGAGTTTGAAATGGGGTATTGCATCCTTGAGTAACCCTTTTGTGACCTTCTGACTGCAAGGGTTCATGGAAGACTTGAGCAATGAAGAGGAGGTTGAGGGCATCTGAGTCCTCTCGAGAGCCAGCCAGGGTTGGTCAGTGGCCAGCGTGGGCCCTTCTCACTGCACATGGAGTGGTGGTGTGGCTCTGTGGGCCTGTGCTGTGTTAGGTGAGCACAGCAGGCTGCATGCTGCCACTGCTGTGAGGTCTTGCTTGGGATTGCCCCTTCACCCAAGCTCTGCCACAGCTCCAGAGAGGTCCTGATGTCGATGTCCTCACTGGGGTGTCTGGCTCCTGGTCATCCGGCTCTCCACCACTCTGCCTGTCTGCTTCAGCTACTGGCTGGGGCTGGGGCAGATCAGCAGGTGTCAGAGTGTGACATTCCATCTGTCCTAATGGCCACAAACCAGGTGCCATGACACTTCCTCCTGAGCAGAAGGTTACTCAGCCTCCTCACATTAATCATCTCAATGTTTGTGGCTATTGCCGTAACACAATCAGGCCTTTGTCTGTTTTCTTTTTGCTTGGAGGTCACCTGCTTTTATTGTCTTCCGGAATCACTTTGTGTTCATTTATTGTTGTCACAGATGGATCTCATTTTGTATCATTACTAACACAACCTTTAATGGGCAGGGATTGTGTTTTTTTATTTAGTGCCTGCAAGGCCTAGTAGAGCCCTACATGTCATGGAAATCATTTTACTCTTCTAACCTTCCTTCCATCTACTGCCTATTCATCCACCCACCTGTTCAACCACCTGTCCATCTGTGTCCATCCACCTATCCACCCACTCACGCATTCACCCACCACCCATCCATTCACCCATCCATCATCCATTCGTCATTCATCCATCATCTATTCATCCATCCATCATTCATCATCCATGCATCATTCATCATCTATTCATCCATCCATCATCCACCCATCCATCGTCCACCCATCCATCATCCACCCATCCATCCATCATCATTTATCCATCCAATAATCCATTCATCCTACCCATCCCACTACAAAGACTCTGAACACAAGCGTAATCAGCTCATGTATCATTTAGTAGTTAATGGGGAGTGTATTAGTCCATTCTCACACTGCTAATAAAGACATACCTGACACTGGTTAATTTATAAAGAAAAGATGTTTAATTGACTCAAAGTTCAGCATGGCTGGGGAGGCCTTAGGAAACTTACAGTCATGGCAGAAGGGGAAGCAAACACGTCCTTCTCCACATGGCAGCAGCAAGAAGTGCTCAGCAAAAGGGGGAAAAGCCCCCTTATAAAACCATCAGATTTCATGAGACTCACCCACTATCACAAGAACAAGATGGGGGAAACTGCCCCAATGATTTAATTGTCTTCACCGTGTCCCTCCCATGACATGTGGAGATGATGGGAACTACAATTCAAGATGAGATTTGGGTGGGAACACAGCCAAAGCATATGAGGGAGTTGTGGAATGGCCTAGAGAAAACCATTCGCCTACCTGATGGACACCACACTTCACAGAAACTCCCCAGGCAGGAGTGTGCAAGGAAAGGACAGAGGCATTCACCATCCTCAGAGCCTGTCCTTCCTTCAGCAGCAAAGGGCAGAGTAAGGAGTGTCTTCGTAGGTCTTGCACGGGGGGCTCAGTGTGGGGACTGAGTTGAATGGGGTTAGTGGGAACGGAAACCCTCTGATGTTGAGCACAGTGGGACCTCTGCCTCCGCAGACAGTGTGGCATAACAGAGGGTGATGGAAGGGGAGGCTACGGGCTCTCTAAAGTAATGTCCTGAAAATGTGTGGTGCTCACAGGAATGTGTTTCCCTGATATTAATAAAGCAAAGCTGACTGATGCTCATTCTGTTGACACTTTTGTGATGTGGCCAGCCTCACTCATCTGCTCAGATGGAACATGGTGTTGGGGAGTTGAAAGCGCAGCTCATCTGCTGCAGTTTTATGCCTTTTCAGGCACGTTGTGTGTGCTTGGAGGAGGTGGGGTCACATTGCTCATCCTGTTCTGCTCAGGCTGACGTTATCCTTTTTGTTTTTTTTCTTTTTTGCATCCTCACACACACATGCACACACACACATGCGGGAAGGAGAGAAGCAGGACCTACTTGGTTGCTGGGGAAGTCCCGTGGGATGAAGGCTTTAGCCTCAGTGATCCTGAGAGAGGCCATCTGTGAAACACACAGATTATTTCCTGGTGTGGAAACTTCCCAGACTTGACCACCAGAGGGCAGCAAATACCAATAATGACTTGCAGGTTCTGTTTTCTTTGCGTTTATTTACTTTCGTGTGTAAGTGGGGAGGTTTTTTGCTCTTGTCATCAGTTTATTTAGCTTCTCATCAGGCATCAGTGTTGATTTTTAAAAAGTGTCAACATAAGAAGAAGGATGCATGAGCTGAGTAATTGTCAGGCTCAAGACCAAGATTGTAAATAGGATGTAGAGTTATTTTGACAACTCTTCAGGATATAATTTGACTCATAAACGTCTTTAAAAACATAAGTTTGCAGCATTTTGGATGGGTATAAAATGGTTAAATAATGTTTTTTGGTTTTCTATAGCAGTTGTTTACATATTTAACAACCGAAATTTAAACATTTGTCCTTTTTGTAACCTTTTATGTTAGGTTGGGGAGTACATGAGAAAGTTTGTTACATAGGTAAATTCATGTTATGGTGGTTTGTTGTACAGATTATTTCATCACCCAGGTATTAAGCCCAGTACCCAATAGTTATCTTTTCTGCTTCTCTCCCTTCTCCCCGCTCCCCCGCAAGTAGACCCCTGTGTCTGTTGTTTCCTTCTTTGTGTTCATAAGTTCTCATCATTTAGCTCCCACTATAGGTAAGAACATGCGGTATTTGGTTTTCTGTTTCTGTGTTAGTTTGCTGAGGATAATGGCCTCCAGCTCCATTCATAAACATTTCTCCTTAAAAGATACATCTACTGTCCTTTTCCTCAAAGACCGAAGAGCTAGAGAGAAGTGCAGCCAGAGATAGTAAGTAGCACAGGACATGTGTATCTGAAATGGATATTTGAAAGAATTTCCATTTGAATTTGCTTAAATTCCATGAAGACATGTTGTATGCCTTCTGCACTGTGGATTGTGCTAGGAGGTGACAGAGATGACCTGGAGCAGGTGTGTGCCCTCTGGGGACTCATGGTGCATCCAGGTAACTGAAACGCTATGGTGCTGTGTGGAACCTCCATGGTTACACTGGCAGGAGGGGACATGTGGCAGCGGGTACTGAGAGTAACATGCCATACAGAGACAGTTGTGGGGTTTTTATGGTCAGAGTCTGGTACATGTCCTTTATAGAAGCTTTTCCAAATGAGGCCTCTGGGTCTGTGGCACAAAGACCTAGGAGCTGGCATCCAGCCCTTCCCCAGTGAGTAGAGTATCTGGGTCACATTCACAGATGGGCAGCCAGAAAGCTCTTGGTGGGGTAAGGAGTTTTTCTCTACTACAGGAGTGGAAAGTCCTGGGGCATCTCTCCCCATTTGATGTGGTCCATGAATGTTAGATGTTTGTGGCTGTGACATTTCAAGGAACAGAACTCCCTTTAAGTAAGTCATCAGAGGCTACACAGGCATTGTAGGAAACCCCAGCCTCCTCTAACCTTGGGTTGTGGCAGTGACAGCTGTGAGGGGCGGTGTGATGCTGCCATAATTGTAGACTGCTTCCCAGTTCTCCCAGCCTGGGCCCTGCTTGGGAGAGTCTTGCCTTCCTTGGCGCCAGCAGCCAGCTCACCTACTACCGGGAGAACGATGCCCAGGCTGCAGCTGTGAGGAGCTTCCCAGGCTTCACTCCATGGAAGTCCTTTCGGCCACCTCTGGGGAACAGCATGGCCTGTGCCACCTGGAAGGTCAGATGTGGATGACTGACAACTGGCCTGCTGTCCTTAGGAGCTTTTCCACCTGAAACTTGATAGTCCATGTAGCATAGGTGCTTGTACAGGTTACTGTCCTTTTCCCTCACTCCACATCTCATTGCTCCATTCCTTTGTTCCATCCTGTAGCGGATTCCCATAGAGAAAGGCAACAACAGCTCAAGCCACAGTCAAATAGTAACTCACTTGTATTGAGTGCTTCCTGATCAGGGACAATTTTCTGAGCACCTCACATATAATTGTTCATTTTGTCACCAGAGCAACCCTGTAAGTTCAGTGCTGTCCTGATTCCCATTTTCCAGATGAGGAACCTGAGATGTAGGAAGATGTAACAGTTTGCCCAGAGCTTTCTGGGCCTCACACTTTGGTATTCCAGCGTTGGGGTCCGGCCCTTACCCAATGCTGGAGTGGCTTTGTAGTCCTCAAGACAGATGTTCTTGGGATAAACTCTGCTCACTGGCGTTCCTGGAACACTTCATGCATGGTTGGATTTGCCTTGGTTAACCAAACCAAACCAAAGATTTAAAAAATTTGTTGTCCACATTTTGTGGACATTTTACTCAGACTGGGATTTGGTAGATGATAAATGGTTAGTGGCTGGGCCAGAATCCAGGCCTCCTCCACTGTGACCTGAGGCCTAGTTTAATTTTTAGTGGCACTGCCGACTTTGCCTCACAGCTGTGTGTCACTGTGTTTCTGAGCATTGTGTGCTGGGATCAGGAGTAAGAGGGGAAATGAGTTGATCCAGCCTTTTCATTGATGACTTTTTATGGGGAAAAGGGCCATTTAGAATGAACACTTATTAAGTGTGTCCAGTGGATTTTTTTTTTTTAGCTTAGTTTAACGGAACGAGTTTGAATACCTTTGCCTACCATAATGAAATTTAGTAAGCCAAAAAAAGTTCACAATTCCTTAGATAAATTTTAAAAAATGAACTGGGCCATTTAAATTTGCCACCACAAAACCCTTACAGGCTCTAAGAAGAGAAGCAAAATAATGGTTAGTAGAATATTTGTGGGTTATAACTTTCTGTATTATTGTCATAAGTTTGTGTGTTATTAAGGCCAGGGCTACGAAGTATTGTTCACTGTAGAACCACATAGTATATGAGGATCATGTTTCTTCTCTAGAAGTCTAATGTCAAAATATCTTTACAATTTGAACAACAATATTCCTAGCATCAAGGTCAAATGGAATCACTTTTCTTATACTCTATAAATTACTCGGAATCGTATCATGTTTTTATTTGCTTGATATTTTGATAATTGTAACTTTTTAAGGTTTTTAGTTTGTCCTGGAATTTCTAATTGCATTTGTTTTTTCTTGTTAGGAGAAGAAACATATGCCTTTATCACTGTATTAGTTGGTTCTCATGCTGCTAATAAAGACATACCTGAGACTGGGTAATTTGTAAAGGAAAGGTTTAATTAACTCAGTTCTGCAGGGCTGGGGAGGCCTTGGAAAACTTACAATCATGGTGGAAGGGGGAGCAAATATGTCCTTCTTCACATGGTGGCATCAAGGAGAAGTGCTGAGCAAAAGGGGTAAAAGCCCCGTATAAAACCATCGGATCTTGTGAGAACTCACTCACTATCATGAGAACAGCAACATGGGTTAACTGCCCTCATGATTCAGTTACTTCCCAATGGGTCCCTCCTACAACACATGGAAATTATAGGAACTATAATTCAAGATGAGATTTGGGTGGAAACACAGCCAAACCATATCAATCACTATAGTAGTAATATCTTCAAGCTTCTTGATCATTTTGTCTGTTGTATGAAATCTATTTCATATTCTCCTTTGTTAATTTGTATTTTATTAATTTGGCCTCTATCTGATGCTTGTTGGTTTATTTCTCAATTTGTACAAAATCCAAGTGAGGTGCCTTGAAAACTTCAATACAGGGACCTTAGAAGGAGGGGATGTTTTTCATATTTAAAATGTGCGTGCTGCCATGTCTGCAATAAAGAAGCACAGTCCCCTGCTTCTGTGAAGATATGTGGCTTTTCCAGATTATTACATGGTTTGCAGTGGGGAGAATCTTGCCTGCATCGTAGGGACTTCCCTCTGGATCAAGCTTGATCTGAGTTTGGAGAGGCAGGAACAGAAGGAGGTAAACTGAGGAGCAGGCATTCTCTGCCTACAAGGTTGGCCCTGAGTGGGGTGCCTAAGGGCTTCTGTGGAACTATATTTATTTGCCATTCAGCAAACTCAGGGGTAAGAAAGTCTTGCTTGGGGTGCCTGACCTGCAAGGCTGGTCACTGGGAATGTCAACTTCAAGAGGACAGAAACTGTGTCTTCTTGGTCACCTCTGGATGAACAGGGCCTGGTACTTAGTAAGCACTCAGTGAATGGACGGATGGATGATGGGTGAGTGGATGAATGGATGGAAAAATGCATGTATAGATGAATGAATGGATGAATAGATGGATTAATTGATGGATGGAAGGATGGATGGGTAGATGAATAGATGGATGAATGGATAGATGGGTGGGTAGGTGAATGGATGAGTGGGTGGATGGATGAGTGGATGGATAGATGGATGAATAAATGGATGCATGGATGGACGGATGGATGGATGGATGGATAGATGGATAAATAGATGGGTAGATGGATAAATGATGGATGCATGGATGGATGGATGGATGGATGAATGGATGGGTGGGTGGATGGATGGATGGATAGATGGATAAATAGATGGGTAGATGGATAAATGATGGATGCATGGATGGATGGATGGGTGGGTGGATGGATAGAGAGATAGATGAATAAATATGGTGGCAAAGGGAAGGCTTATTTGGTAGAGAATAAGTCAGTCCAGATCACAGCTCTGTGGAGATTGGGTGTGGGTCATCTGGTGGCATTTAAATGTATTATTGGCCCTGGAATCATGAATTGAATCTTTAGAAAAAGAAAAACAAGCATTTTCTGTTTCTAATATGTATATGGAGATCTTTTGGACTTGTCCACTCCAGGGTATTTTCAGTTGAGGCAGGCATGTATCTGGGCAGTGACTATTTTGTTTTTATTTCCTGCAGTGCTTACTTGCTCCTTGGCTCACCCTTGCAGATTGCTCATGGCTGAGTCTCCTGGGTCTGATGACATTGTCAGTGTGACTGGAGTGCTATTCTGGGTGGATGATACACAGGTCTGGGGATGGTCTCCTGTTCTCTAAAGACAGCCATGTAATAGGATTAAAGCTTCAGAGAGCAGCTGTGGCCTAAAGTGTAGAGGAACTGGGTTAAGGGGAATTCTATCCGGGTGAGAGAAATGAATCTTATACTCTAGCAATACAGACCCGGTTGCAGCTCCTCAAACAGGCCACCCTGGTGACCTCTGGCTCAGCACAGCTTGGCCCCTCTGCCCGTGACTGTCCCTGTCTTCCTCTCTTCCTCACCCGTTGCCTGGGCATGGATGTGGCTTCCCTGGGAAAGCTTCCTGCCTTGGGGGCTGCTCTTAGTGCCTGGCTTATTCCAGTCCCAGGTGTTAACGGTCTGCCTACTTCTCCCTTAGCTACGAAAGGGCAGGAACTTCACACAGTGCGAGGCACACGGGGCGCTCAGTAGCTGTCTGTGAACTGAATTCAGCCCTGCACCCAGCCCATCACAAGCATCTTTGTTCTAATGAGGTCCAGGAGGAGAGAAGGGAGCTGCCACGTGCTGATGGTCTCCCGTGGGCCAGGCTCTTGAGGTTTCATGTGCGTGTTCTCATTCAGTGCTCTCAGCAGCTCCACCAGGATTCCAGTTTCACAGCCGCGAAAACAGAGGCTCTGTGAGGGGAGGCAGCTTGGCGAGGCGATCACCTCGTGTGGGGCAGTGCAGGGTTGTACACATCTGTGTTCCACTCGATGACTTGAGGAATGACTTGAGGATTACGGAATGACTTGAGGGTCCCACAGAACCCTTCTTGCAAAAGACCCTTCATTTGGAGGCTGCACTGGAGAAGGGATGCTGGACATGTTGGAGCCTCAAAGTGCAGCATCTTCAATTTCTTGAAACTTCTGTGCTTCTTGCTTGGGTAACTGTGCTTCCTCTGACCTTTGGGCCAACCTGGCCCATGGGAGATTCCAAGGATTTGAGCTGTCTCCAGCGTCATGGGGCAGCCTGCATCTTGTGCTTGATTTTTCTCCAGGGATATCCTAGGTCAGGTAGTTAGGGTGATGGGCATTAGCTCCAGAGTCAGCCTGATGGGTTGTGTTTTTTTTTTATTAACTTTTATCTGGCAAGAGTGTTGCAGAATCAACTTTTTAAAAATATTTGCATATCTCATTTCTTTGTCTAATTAGTGTTGTGAGGATGATGTCCCAGTTTTCATGCTTGAATAAATAGCTCATGGTGTAAGGCGCTAAGGGCTGGCTCACTGTGGCGCGTTCCCTTTCTTCTATTTGCTGTCTCGTCCAAGCTTTGTTTCAGTGCATGCTCCTGACTTTTTTTTTTTTTAAAGGACTGATCCCATCAGCTAAATGATATCTTTTACTGCCATGAAATACCTCCTTAATTTAGAGGATATGTTTGTTAATGTTGCAGGATAATTCTGAGCATCAAATCACTAGAGGTGCTTACTACACAAAGTATACTTGGCTGGGTGCACTGGGTCATGTCTGTAATCCCAGCACTTTGGGAAGTCGAGGCGGGTAGGTCACCTGAGGTCAGGAGTTCAAGACCAGTCGGGTCAATATGATACAAAAATTAGCTGGGTGTGGTATGGCATGCACCTGTAGTCCCAGCTACTCAGGAGGCTGAGGCAGGAGAATCACTTGAACCCGGGAGGCGGAGGTTGCAGTGAGCCGAGATCATGCCGCTGCAGTCCAGCCTGGGTGACAGAGTGACAGAGTGAGAGTGAGACTCCATCTCAAATACATATACATATATATATATATATATATATATATATATATATATATACATACACTCTTTGCCTATGCTCACTTTTTAAAGTGGAATTTAAAAAAAGACAGGGGATGGGGGAGATTTAGGTTAAGTGTGACATGACCCCATTTTTACATATGACCTTACAAATCCTCTGGTTTATTCACTCCAGCTGGACTAAAGACATGTGAGCGTTGGAGGATGGAACATAGAAATTCCTTCCCTTGAGGAGTTTTCCGTCCTATTGGAAAAGCAGAGCGTAAACCTGAAATGATTCTGTGCTGATGTCAGCACGCTGGGAGCACACGGAAGCTCGTGATCAGCCAGAGCTGACCTGGCTGCGATGCTGAAGCTAGAATTGGCATGTTGGGCAGGCACAAAGAGGACAGGCTGCATTCTGAGAAGTGTAATTTTCGAACACTGGAGGGCATAGTTCTATTCAGCACCTAAGGTACTGTCCATTTCTGGGCTTCATTTTAAAAGAGACACCCAGGCAAATGAAGCCAGCCTGGAGATGATCTCCAGGACAGTCAAGGGTTTTGACATGATGCCATGCTAAGAATTGCTGGAGCATGTGCGGGTGTTTAGCTGGGAAAGAGACTTTGGGGAGGAGAGGCATAATAGCAACTGTCCAATAGATTGGCACAGTTGGAAGCAGCTGGGAAGGTGGTTTGGACCAGATAATGAATGGATTTGGTTGCCTTGCTAAAGATTCTGGAGTTTATTCTGTTGGCAATAGAGGGCTACTGGAGGCTTCTAAGGAAGAAGCAATGAGATTTACTCATGGTTCAGGAGCACCTTGGTTAAACATGGAGAACGCAGAGGAGGAACAGGTTTAGGGAAGGAAGCACCCGTTTGCTGAGGTGTCAGGCAGGGTGGAGGCTCTGGGAGGCACTGACCAAAGTTGGGGGAGAAGGTGACATTGTGCAGGAACAGGGAGCTATGAGGGACTCTGGACAAAGCCTACACTTAAAGGATGAGCCCAAGAGGATTATGGGGAATGCAAGAGGTGGGTCAGAGAGGCAGGAGGACAACTAGGAGATCATAGCTTCATGGAAGTGAAGAGGAGGGAATTTCAAGATGGAATGCATGGTTGGTAATCCTATGGAAATCACCCCCATTTTTTGAACAATCCTCATTTGTTGAGTGCTGGACATTATGCTAAGCACTCTGTGCACATCATTTTCTTTAATTCTTATAGGAGCTTCACAAGGTAGCCAATAACACTGATATTCTCTAGAGAAGGGGCTGAGGGTAAGAGCATTAGGCATCTAGGAGACAGTGGAGGATAGAATGTGGGCTTCAGTTTGGTATAAGCCAGCTCTCCCTGGCTCCACCTCTGCCCCACTTGGCTATGTGAACTTGTACAAATTACTTAACCTCTCCAGGGCCCAGCTTCTTGTTCTCTGAACTAAACACAACATCCCTGTCTCCTGAGGATGCTGATGGGATTCTGTGAGCTTGATACCATTGTAAGTAAAGTCCCTTGCACCGTGCCTGACACTCAGGGGCCTCTCCATAGACTTCTGTGTGGGTAGGAGGCAGATCTGAGATCTGAATCCAGGTCCATGTGGGACCATAGCCTGTGCCTGGTGCTGTAATGAGGGAGGTTAGTGTTTTAGTGGGAGGAACAACAGAAGCACATCTGAGCCCAGATGGGAAAGAGGAAGTGAGAGGGAGAGACCGATGCTGCTAGGGAGAGGAAGTTAACTGAAGGGAAGGTCACAGGTGGCACATAGGGTGTGACATTAAACTTAGGTGGAGGATGACCCTGAAACCAAAGCAAGTATTTTTTCCTCACAGACAAGAGGGACAGAAAGTCTGAAGAGAGGAGGAGATACAGAGGAATTTTCAAGCAGGTGCGAGAAAGTTGAGGGTGCCCCAGCAGATGACTTCTGTTCTCTGAGGAATGCAGAGATAGGGTCAAGGTCTGAGGAGAGGGAGTGGGGGTGGGGCTGGACACTTAGGGAGAAGAGGCTCAATCTCCATAGCCACTGAGAGTTATAGACTGAGGAGGAGAGAGGCCAGAAGAAGAAGGCTGTTGGAAACTGTCGTATCCCTGGTCTTGAGTGGCGTACCTTGTTCTAATTTGTATTTGTGGCAGTGCCAGGCAAGGTGAAGATGTGGTTTGTACCGGGGGACAGAGGTAGGAAATTCGAATGGTTGGATTGGCCCAGATTTGGAAATTCACCAGTTGGGTTGCAGAAGGACAGGATGTGGCAGTGAAGTGACAGCTTCTGGGAAAACTCTAATCAAAAAAGCTCAGGAGGTGAGGGTGGGAGAAGGTGTAGGGAGGGAGACTGTGGTTGGGAATATGTCCTCCCTCCTGCTATTGTTGGATACCTAGAGTGTGGTTTGGACCTTGCAATGAATAACATGTATGATTCACCTTTGGATCTCCTGTCCCAGCAAATATGAGGCATCTGTATGGAAAACTCTATGGCAAGAACGGCTGTTGTAACTCATAAGTTCTACCCAAACTTTGACCTCAAGCACAACCCACTAAAACTGGGCTGTCAAAGGCCCTGGTTCCATGGTCACATGGCAGGGGAGGCCCTGCCCTTCCTCAGTTTGATGTCATTCTTTCCTGGATGTTGAAGGGGTATAAACGAAAGATTTACAAGGATAAGCTCTCTTTTGAGGAGCCATTCAAAATACTTTCTCTCTCCTTTTTTTTAACCTATTTCTGCTAGTTTCTATTCATTAATGAAGGTGCCAGCAGATCAGGTCGAAGTCTTGAAGAGGCAGCCCCAAACAGGCTGGTCTGGGCTCCAAAGAAGAGCTGGACCCCCATATGCAGTGGGGCCCAGAGCTGCCTCCCACCTGGGTGGAGGGAGAACCCTTCTCTGGGTGTGGCTCAGAATTTGACACCTTTGAAACTAAGAAGGACCGTCACTGAGACCTTTGGGGCCGAGCAGGTGCCCTCTCCATCTCTTCACCTGTCCCAGGTCAAGTAGTTGCTGACTTAAAGTGTCCAAAGTCGAACTTGTCAAGTTTCTGTACTCTAAAGTTACTCTTTTTCCCCCTTTTCATATGATCAGCCCACACTTAAGATGTGGGGAGTTATGTTCCACCTCCTCAAGGGTGGAGTATCTGCAGAAATTATTTGGAATTCGTTTGCATGGGAAATTTGTCTTTTCTCCCTCATTTACTTATTTATCCAATTACGTCTTTATGTAAGTATGTACTCATGGATATTTAATTTATACTTTGGGTTATAATCTAATACAACTTTGTTTTGTTGCTCAAATTGTTTCAGCTTTGGCTTTTGGAAGCTCTTTCAATTGGCTCTGTTACCCTTTGACATTCTTCTATCATTGTGTGTGTGTGCGTGCATGTGAGTGTGTGTGTGTGTGTGTGCATGTGTGTATGTGTGTATGTGCATGTATACATGCCAAGATGCCCCAGGCTCATCTTCTATTTTGTCTGCCCTAGGCCCTAGGGTCAACCCTTTCCCTGGTTCCTTTTATTAAAGAATGTTTTGAGAAACCAAGATTTGGGTGCTAGGTGTTTCCTTCATGGCTGGGATGTTGTTACTTCTAGGCCTTTCCAGTTGATAAACCAAGGAAATATATGTATGTAAAGCAACCTGTGTATATAACATATCTATAAATATGTATTCATTTGTATCTATGTTAAGCTAAACATGAGTTCACACCCATGTCTCAACTCTGATCCCTTTACAGTAGGGTCTTCTAACCTTTCTCCTTGCTTGTCTGTAGCCTACTCCAACAGTGAGAAACATGGTTGCCACCATCTGCCATATATTTACTTAATTATTCAGTTCCAGCATTCATGTATGCTGGTTTCTGTATTTTTAACTTATATTCCATGCAAACAACTTTATCATCTAGAGTACAGTGCTGATGTACAGTTCACTTTGCCTTTAGTCTTACTACATTCGGCTCCAGAGTTACTTAGTTCAGCACCTTTATTTCTTACTCCTTTCAGTGAGGTTGTTTCATACATATGTCATACAGTTATGTTCTTTTATCACAGTCTACATTCCATTCTGAGAGCCCCTCCATGTTTAAATGTTTTTTAAAATTACATACATTAGATTTTACTCTCTGTGCTATAAAGCTCTGCGGGTTTTGACAAATGTGTAGTTTTGTGTATCTCCCATTAAGGTATCATAGAGAGTAGCTTCACCACCACCTCTGCAGACTTAAATGTCCCTGTCTGACTGACAGCTTTGAAGAGAGTAATGGTTCTCCCAGCACGCAGCTGGAGATCTGAGAACGGACAGACTGCCTCCTAAAGTGGGTCCCTGACCCCCGAGCAGCCTAACTGGGAGGCAACCCCCAGTAGGGACAGACTGACACCTCACTTGGCCGGGTACTCCTCTGAGACAAAACTTCCAGAGGAACTATCAGACAGCTGAATTTGTGGTCTCACGAAAACCCGCTGTTCTGCAGACACCACTGCTGACACCCAGCCAAACAGGGTCTGGAGTGGACCTCTAGCAAACTCCAACAGACCTGCAGCTGAGGGTCCTGTCTGGTAGAAGGAAAACTAGCAAACAGAAAGGACATCCACACCAAAAACCCATCTGTACATCACCATCATCAAAGACCAAAAGTAGATAAAACCACAAACATGGGGAAAAAACAGAGCAGAAAAACTGGAAACTCTAAAAAGCAGAGCACCTCTCCTCCTCCAAAGGAACGCAGTTCCTCACCAGCAATGGAACAAAGCTGGACAGAGAATGACTTTGACGAATTGAGAGAAGAAGGTTTCAGACGATCAAACTACTCTGAGCTACAGGAGGAAATTCAAAACAATAGCAAAGAAGTTAAAAACTTTGAAAAAAAATTAGACGAATGGATAACTAGAATAACCAATGGAGAGAAGGGCTTAAAGGAGCTGATGGAGGTGAAAGCCAAGTATCGAGAACTACGCGAAGATTGCAGAAGCCTCAGTAGCCGACGCAATCAACTGGAAGAAAGGGTATCGCTGATGGAAGATGAAATGAATGGAGAAGGGAAGTTTAGAGAAAAAAGAATAAAAAGAAACGAACAAAGCCTCCAAGAAATTTGGGACTATGTGAAAAGACCAAACCTATGTCTGATTGGTGTACCTGAAAATGACAAGGAGAATGGAACCAAGTTGGAAAACACTGTAAGATATTATCCAGAAGAACTTCCCCAATCTAGCAAGGCAGGCCAACATTCAGATTCAGGAAATACAGAGAACGCCACAAAGATACTCCTCGAGAAGAGCAACTCCAAGACCCATAGTTGTCAGATTCACCAAAGTTGAAATGAAGGAAAAAATGTTAAGGGCAGCCAGAGAGAAAGGTCGGGTTACCCACAAAGGGAAGCCCATCAGACCAACAGCTGATCTCTCAGCAGAAACTCTACAAGCCAGAAGAGAGTGGGGGCCGATATTCAACATTCTTAAAGAAAAAAATTTTCAACCCAGAATTTCATATCCAGCCAAACTAAGCTTCATAAGTGAAGGAGAAATAAAATACTTTACAGACAAGCAAACGCTGAGTGATTTTGTCACCACCAGGCCTGCCCTAAAAGAGCTCCTGAAGGAAGCACTAAACATGGAAAGGAACAACCGGTACCAGCCCCTGCAAAAACATGCCAAATTGTAAAGACCGTCGAGGCTAGGAAGAAACTGCATCAACTAACGAGCAAAATAACCAACTAACATCATAATGACAGGATCAGATTCACACATAACAATATTAACTTTAAATGTAAATGGGCTAAATGCTCCAATTAAAAGACACAGACTGGCAAACTGGATAAGGAGTCAGGACCCATCAGTGTGCTGTATTCAGGAAACCCATCTCACGTGCAGAGACACACATAGACTCAAAATGAAGGGATGGAGGAAGATCTATCAAGCAAATGGAAAACAAAACAAGGCAGGGATTGCAATCCTAGTCTCTGATAAAATAGACTTTAAACCAACAAAGATCAAAAGAGACAAAGAAGGCCATTACATAATGGTAAAGTGATCAATTCAACAAGAAGAGCTAACTATCCTAAATATATATGCACCCAACACAGGAGCACCCAGATTCATAAAGCAAGTCCTGAGTGACCTACAAAGGGACTTAAACTCCCACACAATAATAATGGGAGATTTTAACACCCCACTGCAACATTAGACAGATCAATGAGACAGAAAGTTAACAAGGATATCCAGGAATTGAACTCAGCTCTGCATAAAGTGGACCTAATAGACATCTACAGAACTCTCCACCCCAAATCAACAGAATATACATTTTTTTCAGCATGACACCACACCTACTCTAAAATTGACCACATAGTTGGAAGTAAAGCTCTCCTCAGCAAATGTAAAATAACAGAAATTATAACAAATTGTCTCTCAGACCACAGTGCAATCAAACTAGAACTCAGGATTAAGAAACTCACTCAAAACCGCTCAACTACATGGAAACTGAACAACCTGCTCCTGAATGACTATTGGGTACATAATGAAATGAAGGCAGAAATAAAGATGTTCTTTGAAACCAACGAGAACAAAGACACAATATACCAGAATCTCTGGGACACATTCTAAGCAGTGTGTAGAGGGAAATTTATAGCACTAAATGCCCACAAGAGAAAGCAGGAAAGATCCAAAATTGACACCCTAACATCACAATTAAAGGAACTAGAAAAGCAAGAGCAAACACATTCAAAAGCTAGCAGAAGGCTAGAAATAACTAAAATCAGAGCAGAACTGAAGGAAATAGAGACACAAAAAACCCTTCAAAAATTAATGAATCTAGGAGGTGGTTTTTTGAAAAGATCAACAAAATTGATAGACTGCTAGCAAGACTAATAAAGAAGAAAACAGAGAAGAATCAAATAGATGCAATAAAAAATGAAAAAGGGGATATCACCACCGATCCCACAGAAATACAATCTACCATCAGAGAATACTACAAACACCTCTATGCAATAAACTAGAAAATCTAGAAGAAATGGATAAATTCCTCGACAAATACACCCTCCCAAGACTAAACCAGGAAGAAGTTGAATCTCTGAATAGACCAATAACAGGCTCTGAAATTGTGGCAATAATCAATAGCTTATCAACCAAAAAGAGTCCAGGACCTGATGGATTCACAGCCGAATTCTACCAGAGGTACAAGGAGGAACTGGTACCATTCCTTCTGAAACTATTCCCATCAATAGAAAAAGAGGGAATCCTCCCTAACACATTTTATGAAGCCAGCATCATCCTGATACCGAAGCCTGGCAGAGGCATAACCAAAAAAGAGAATTTCAGACCTATATCCTTGATGAACATTGATGCAAAAATCCTCAATAAAATACTGACAAACCGAACCCAGCAGCACATCAAAAAGCTTATCCACCATGATCAAGTGGGCTTCATCCCTGGGACGCAAGTCTGGTTCAACATACGCAAATCAATAAATGTAATCCAGCATATAAACAGAACCAAAGACAAAAACCACATGATTATCTCAATAGATGCAGAAAAGGCCTTTCACAAAATTCAACAACGCTTCATGCTAAAAACTCTCAATAAATTTGGTATTGATGGGACGTATCTCAAAATAATAAGAGCTATCTATGACAAACCCACAGCCAATATCATACTGAATGGGCAAAAACTGGAAGCATTCCCTTTGAAAACTGGCACAAGACAGGGATGCCCTCTCTCACCACTCCTATTCAACATAGTGCTGGAAGTTCTGGCCAGAGCAATCAGGCAGGAGAAGGAAATAAAGGGTATTCAATTAGGAAAAGAGGAAGTCAAATTGTCCCTGTTTGCAGTTGACATGATTGTATATCTAGAAAACCCCATTGTCTCAGCCCAAAATCTCCTTAAGCTGATTAGCAACTTCAGCAAAGTCTCAGGATACAAAATCAATGTACAAAAATCACAAGCATTCTTGTACACCAATCACAGACAAACAGAGAGCCAAATCATGAGTGAACTCCCATTCACAATTGCTTCAAAGAGAATAAAATACCTAGGAATCCAACTTACAAGGGATGTGAAGGACCTCTTCAAGGAGAACTACAAACCACTGCTCAATGAAATAAAAGAGGATACAAACAAATGGAAGAACATGTTCCATGCTCATGGGTTGGAAGAATCAATATCATGAAAATGGCCATACTGCCCAAGGTAATTTATAGATTCAATGCCATCCCCATCAAGCTACCAATGACTTTCTTCACAGAATTGGAAAAAACTACTTTAAAGTTCATATGGAACCAAAAAAGAGCCCACATCGCCAAGTCAATCCTAAGCCAAAAGAACAAAACTGGAGGCATCATGCTACCTGACTTCAAACTATACTACAAGGCTACAGTAACCAAAACAGCATGGTACTGGTACCACAACAGAGACATAGATCAATGGAACAGAACAGAGCCCTCAGAAATGATGCCGCATATCTACAACTATCTGATCTTTGACAAACCTGACAAAAACAAAAAATAGGGAAAGGATTCCCTGTTTAATAAATTGTGCTGGGAAAACTGGCTAGCCATATGTAGAAAGCTGAAACTGGATCCCTTCCTTACACCTTATGCAAAAATTAATTCAAGATGGATTAAAGACTTAAATGTTAGACCTAAAACCATTAAAATCCTGCAAGAAAACCTAGGCAATACCATTCAGGACACAGGCATGGGCAAGGACTTCATGTCTAAAACACCAAAAGCAATGGCAACAAAAGCCAAAATTGACAAATGGGATCTAATTAAACTAAAGAGCTTCTGCACAGCAAAAGAAACTACCATCAGAGTGAACAGGCAACCTACAGAATGGGAGAAAATTTTTGCAACCTACTCATCTGACAAAGGGCTAATATCCAGAATCTACAATGAACTCAAACAAATTTACAAGAAAAAAATAACCCCCTCAAAAAGTGGGCGAAGGACATGAACAGACACTTCTCAAAAGAAGACATTTATGCAGCCAAAAAACACATGAAAAAATGCTCATCATCACTGGCCATCAGAGAAATGCAAATCAAAACCACAGTGAGATACCATCTCACACCAGTTAGAATGGCCATCATTAAAAAGTCAGGAAACAACAGGTGCTGGAGAGGATGTGGAGAAATAGGACACTTTTACACTGTTGGTGGGACTGTAAATAGTTCAACCATTGTGGAAGTCAGTGTGGCGATTCCTCAGGGATCTAGAACTAGAAATACCATTTGACCCAGCCATCCCATTACTGGGTATATACCCAAAGGACTATAAATCATGCTGCTATAAAGACACATGCACACGTATGTTTATTGCGGCACTATTCGCAATAGCAAAGAGTTGGAACCAACCCAAATGTCCAACAAGGATAGACTGGATTAAGAAAATGTGGCACATATATACCATGGAATACTATGCAGCCATAAAAAATGATGAGTTCATGTCCTTTGTGGGGACATGGATGAAACTGGAAAACATCATTCTCAGTAAACTATCACAAGGACAAAAAACCAAACACTGCATGTTCTTACTCATAGGCGGGAATTGAACAATGAGAACTCATGGACACAGGAAGGGGAACATCACACTCCGGGGACTGTTGTGGGGTGGGGGGAGGGGGGAGGGACAGCATTAGGTGATATACCTAATGCTAAATGACGAGTTAATGGGTGCAGCAAAACAACATGGCACATGGATACATATGTAACAAACCTGCACATTGTGCACACGTACCCTAAAACCTAAAGTATAATAATAAAAAAAAAATAAGTATAGTCAACTCAGTTGATTATATTTATGTGGGGATATTTCTGAGTTCTCTCTTCTGTTTCATTGACTTAGGTGTCTATTCTTTCTCCAAAGCCTTGCTGTCTTGATTACTATCGTCTTGAAATAATCTAATGTGAATCCTTCAACCTTGTTCTACTTCAATATTGTTTTGGCTTTTCTAGGTCTTTCACATTTTTAAATAAATTTTAGAATCAGTTTGCCAATATCTAGAAAATAACTTGGTGGGAACTTGATTTGGATTGTGTTAGGGTCCCAAAAAGTGACACCTTAACAACCCCGAATCCTCTAATTCATCGATATAGAATATCTTTTCATTTATATTTTCTTTGATGTTCATTTTTAAGTCTCTTTTTCTCTCTCTTTTGGGTAATTTATATTAATGTCTTTTCAAGCTCACTGAATTTTTCCTTTTTCATTTCTATTTTGCTGTTATGCTTATTCAGTGAACTTTTATTTTCAGATACTGTATTTTTTCATTCTAAAATTTTTGCGTATTTCTTGTTTTTATCTTCCATTTCTCTGCTGAGATTCCCTATATTTTCATTAATTAATGCATATTTTCCTTGACCTCATGGAGTATGGCAATAATATGTGCTTTAAAGCCCTTATCTAATAATTCCAACATCTGGATCATCTTTGGGTAGGCATTTACTGATTGTCTTTTATCTTGGGAATGGGTTACATTTTCCCGATTCTTTGTAAATGAGTAACTTTGGATTGTGTCTTTGACATTGTGATTTTTGTGTTTTGGAGACTCTGAGTTATGTAATACTCTTCTGAAGAAAGTTGATGGTTTGTTATAGCAGGCAATTAACCCAGACTCAAGGCCTGACCTTGAGCTTTGTCTTTTGTGGGTTCAAGTCTCAGTTCAATTCTTTAAGCCTTTGCTACATTGCTTTGAGTTTGTCCCATGCATGCTAATTTAGTGGTCAGCCTGAGATTCATCCAGAGTTCATGCACAGAATTAGGGGATCTACTTCTTCTAACCTTTCTTCTCTTTGATTCCTCCTCACACTCCAGTGACCATGGTTGCCTTTGCTCAATCTTCCTGGTTCCTTCAAACAGAAAGACAACAGATTTTTTCACAGAGTTTTAGCCACTTATACTGTACTAGTTTTCAACTGTGTCCTGCTTTCAGGGCAAAAATCAGGAAATAACAATTAAAAAACAGGAAAGCTAACCTGTGCCACTCTCTACTTCAAATTTGGACTCCCCTCTATAATCTATCTGCTTGGTTCTACTCTCCAGAATCCTCAGTAGTCATTTTTCTTATTTTGCCCTGACTTGATCATTTTTATTCATGGGAGGGTTGGTCTGGAGGGGGCTCACACTGCCACACCAGAAGTGGACGTCCTCTGGCTTTTTTCACTGAACACTATTTCTTGGAGATTTTTTCCAAATTAGCATATAGACAACGTCCTTAATTTTTTCCCACAAATCACACAGGGGATTTCAATATCCTTAATTTTTTTAATAGTACATAGTAGTCCACTATAAGCAGACCTCTCCTGGTGAGCATTTATGCTGTTTGCAAGGTTTTTTGTTTTAGAGACAGGCTGCATCAAATGTCCTTGTACCCCATGCAATGCTTTGAGGCCTTAGTGGATAAATGTCTTAGGCTCCCAGCCACAGTGGAGATTTTTCTTGGAATCCTGAAAAATATTTATTTATTTGAGAATAGCATGGTTTCTTTGTCCTTCTGGTTGACTAGAGTCCTGGACCATGTTTCTGAGCATATCAGCAGCAGGAAGGTGTGGAGGAGAGAAAGATAATGAGGGGTGCTGAGTATTCAGAAGTTTTAGTGATTGCACCAGAGTGATCAGCTGAGAGGAGCTAGGCCAGTCTGATACAAAAGGACAGTGACAGCCCCAACAACCTCCATCGAATTTCAGTGGCTTTAATTTAATTTTCATGTAATTGCCTGTTTCCAAATTAATTTTCTATCAGCAAATAATGAAAGGCCACTTTGGATAAAAATATAGCACATTAAAGGAAAGCTTTATCTTTTTGCTGCCCTCTCCTACAATTCCTCTTTTGCAAATAACTTTTCAGAATCATCACTGAGTGCCCCTTGTTCACACACCTTCAGCATCTCCCTGTTGTCTCTAGGGTTGAAAGTTCCCAATATTTAGTATTGTACTCAAGGCCTGCAAGATGCCAATCCCAAATGTCCCCAGGTATTCAGTCACCTTCTAGCTGTGTGACCTTAGGCAAGATAGCATGTTCTCTGAACCTCTGTCACTCCATCCACAAAATGGGAAGAGTCATGCTTCCTTCTCAGAGTTGATGGGCTTAGGTGCAGCACCTGGCACCATGTTTGACATATAGAAAGTGTCCAGTGGTTGCCACCCATAGGTGTGTTATTGCCCAGACCTCCTGCCTGACCCAGATTCTAATCTGAACCTTTTATTTCAGATGCATTAAATGGCCAGTTTCCACACACAGAGAAGCACTCTTTATTGTTGGTGGCCATTGATTCATAGCAATGCAATGGCCATATTGATGTTAAAAACATGTCAGGTTAAAGTTAGAATACATCCAGACATCCTTCTGAGATTTGGAGATGTTGTTTTGCTATGTTCTCTCTTGGCTTTTTTTTTTTCCTTTTTTTTTTTTGTTTTAAGGAGCAGTTAGGATTTTTGGTGTACATTTCATCTGGTGTACAGTTTTGGTGTATAGTATTTTTGGTGTACAGTTCACCTGTACACCAAAAGATCCTAGTCTCTTCTCAGCTGGTTGGAAAGCATTTCCCACAGTTGGGTGCTCTGTTCAGATGGGCTTACTCTCCATGGTGAGATGTGGTGTGGTGGCACCAGAACATGGGCTTTGGCGATGGCTGTTCTGTTGGCTGCCCGAGCCCAGGGGACAAATACAGACTTCATGCAGCTTAATGTGCACAGACAACTGCATAACCACATTAAAGAAGAGAAGTGAAAGAAATACAAACCTGCTAATTTTAACTAACCCTCTCTGAGCTCCTGCTGTGGTTCTGGCACTGGATGGAAGATGAACACACAGCCTTCAAAAGTTTGCAGGATGGTGGAAAAGGATCTATACACAGGCACTGACACCCACGTATGCCCTGCAGGAGTAGCCAGAAGAGGGACGGATAAAAGCCAGGGTGGGGCATGGACTCTCCTGGGTCATGATGACGTCTAGGGGTGGTTTCTAGGATGAAGAGGAGTTTGAAAGGTGAATAAAGGTAGAAGGGCACGGCAGGTGAATGAGCTGGCATGTGGCGGGCCGTGGAACAGTGCACTGCATTTGGGGCCTGGGTCTGATGTGGTGCGCTGGATAGCAGTGAGGAGGTGAGGTGGCTGAAAGGGGCAGGTGAGGTGGCCCTAGAGTCTTGGCTTCATTATGTGGCCACTGAGCACTGAGAGTCCCAGAGCGTTTCCAGTGGGATTCAGTGAGATCAGCTCTGAGTTCTCGGCTGGAGGAAGGCATCTCCTTAAGAAGCTCTTGCTGAACTTCCTGTGAGAGAGAAGGCAACACTTTCAGGGTGGTGTCAGTTGGGTTAGTGGAGAGGGGCAGAGCGGCTTAGCTGGAGACATCAGCTTACCCTAGAAAGGAAGGTGGTTGGGCATGGAGTGAGGATGAGGGGAGGAGAGGAGGGGAAGGGGAGTCACATGTTTTACTTTCGATGTGGCTATCACCTCCGTGCAGAAATGCTGATTGCTTCTGTTCTGGCTTTCCCACATTAAATCCCAAGCATCTTTCTCATATTGCTAAATAATCTTCTTAACTGTGATTTTTAATGGCAACAAAATATTGAGTTAAAAGTTTTATTATTGACTTATTATTCTCCTATTATTATTATTATTATTATTATTATTATTTGAGACAGGATCTTGCTCTGTCACCCAGGCTGGAGTGCAGTGGCATGATCTCAGCTCACTGTAACCTCCATCTCCTAGGTTCAAGTGATTCTCCTTCCTTAGCCTCCCAAGTAGCTTGGACTACAGGCACATGCCATCGCACCTGACTAATTTTTGTGTTTTTTGAAGAGACAGGGTCTTACTATGTTGCCCAGGCTGGTCTCAAATTCCTGAGCTCAAGCAATCCACCTGCCTCGGCTTCCCCATGTGCTGGGATTACAGGCATGAGTCACTATGCTCAGCCTATTTTCCTATTATTAGTAAGTATTTACATTATTTCAGTTTTTACTTTTATACACAGGGTTCTAATGTGCATATTTGGATTTTCCTTTCCTTTAGATTATTTCCTTAGGGACAACCTAAGGGTGTCAATACTGTCATGACTCTTTAATACATGTTTCAAATTGTCTTTCAAAAGAGCTATGCTGATTTGTAATGCCAACAATAGTCTGTGAGTGCACTCTTCTCACTTGCTGGTGTTGATGATCACCAGGCTGTTTTTTCTAGATTGAATTCCTGTAAATATCAACAATGACTAAGAGACACAGAGTGTGAGCATTGTACTATCCTTGTGCTGAGCACTTTGCATATGTCATCTCATCAGCCTTCTCAACAAGCCTGCAAGTAAGGAGCAATTGTAATCCCCAAGTTAGACCTGGGAAACTGAAGCACAGAGAGATTGAGTCATTTGTCCAAGATCACATGGCTATTCAATGGTGGGCTGTGGGGTGGAATTAAGGATGTTTCTTTGGGGAGCTCTGGGAAATCACCCACTTGTACTATCTTGCTATTTTTTTTGAGATGCAGTTTTGTTCTTGTTGCCCAGCTATAGTGCCATGGCGCAATCTTGGCTCACCACAACCTCCGCCTTCCAGGTTCAAGCGATTCTCCTGCCTCAGCCTCCCGAGTAGCTGGGATTACAGGCACGCACCACCACGTCCAACTAATTTTGTATTTTTAGTAGAGATAGGGTTTCTCCATGTTGGTCAGTCTGGTCTCGAACTCCCGACCTCAGTTGATCCGCCTGCCTTGGCCTCCCAAAGTGCTGGGATTATAGGCGTGAGCCACCAAGCCCGGCCTATCTTGCTATTTAAATGTCCATTTTGGGGGTTTTGGATGAGGTTGAGTATTTTCCTGTATGTTTGATACTTGTTATATTTCCTTGTTTTGTGACTTTTCCTTTTGAGTCCTTTGTAGTTTTCTATCTGCTGAACAGTTCACACCTCATCCCCATTCCAGTTTGGAGTGCCAGTGCATGATAATGTAAGTTCAGGTGGTGAGTTCGTTGGGTCCAGGTGGCGGTCAGCACTGGTCTCCTGCCTCACTGATAGCCGTGGGGCATGCTGATCTTCCCTTAGCTGTGTCACTTGACTGGGTTACTCCTTGGGAAGCTGGTTCTTCTGAGGAAGAGAGAGCTCCTTGGAGAATTGTCTTAGAAATACTCAGAAAGCTCAGGATGTACTATCACCAATGTAGTGCCAGGTAGCACCAGGTCAGAGCAGTGTCTGTAATCTATTGAGGGTGCTTTTGCTCCAGTGTCTTTTTACGGTGGCTGTTTCTTCTCTGTGTCACAGTGACCACACTTCTGTGGGACTCTTGTCTAGTTGTGCCCTGCCAGGAGCCTGGTCTGAGGCAGGGGAAGAAGGAGGGAGGCGTCCTTATTTCCCTTGCTGAGTGTGTGTGTACATTATCTGTTTTTGCCTCTATCACATCCATCACATTAGACAAATTCAGTTCTCTCCCGTCAAATCCGAAGTAACCACTTTTAGATTAAACTGACCTAAAGAATCAAACCATGAAATGGAGCCATTGTGAACCTGTGTTTGGAGTGGGAGAGAGATAATTATTTACAGAGATTGCTTCCTTGTTCTTTCGCTGCTTTCTTGAGCCCTACTTTTGAGTGTTTGCCCTTTTCATTCAGTGTGAATATGAGTGGAGGTGGCTGGTGTTTTAATATGTCCCTGACAAAGCACTCATGTTTCAGGCTGGTAAAGACAGCATCTTAAGAGAAAAATTGTGTTTGGGTACACAAAAAGTCAAATTGTGGTTCATAGCATTTTGCAATATAAGATTTCCTCCATATTTTTTCTTTAGTAGTTTTTTAAAATAATTATTCACTAATATCAGCTTATCTTAAAGCGCATCAAACATTAGAGAAGAGAATAAAATATTAATGAGTGAAAGTCTTTTTCCACCTTATCTTCTCCTGTGCAACAATTTGGTATTCAGACTTTTCTCCATATAATTATATAAATAATTACCTAACATCAGGTATTGACTCAGCACATATTGTACACATCTACATTGTGTCTGCAGTTCCTTCCTCCCTCCCTCCCTCCCTCCCTCTCTTTCTTTCTTTGCTTAAAAATACATGTCTCTTTCCACAATAAATCTACTGCATTTTTTTTTTTAAAACAGCTGTGATCATACTTCACAGAAAACTTCATCTTAGCTTGTGTTCTATATTCCTATTAGAAGGCTCAGGTTTTTTGGGTTTCTTTTGTATAAATTTTTTTTTTTTTGAGACAGAATCTTGCTTTGTGCCCCAGGCTGGAGTGCAGTGGTGCACAATCTTGGCTCACTGCAAGCTCCGCCTGCCAGGCTCACGCCATTGTCCTGCCTCAGCCTCCCAAGTAGCTGGGACTACAGGCACCCGCCACCACACCCAGCTAATTTTTTGTATTTTTATTTGAGAGGGGTTTCACTGTGTTAGCTAGGATGGTCTCGATCTCCTGACCTTGTGATCCGCCCACCTCGACCTCCCAAAGTGCTGGGATTACAGGCATGAGCTACCGTGCCTGGCCTTGTATAAATTTTTATTGGTAAAAACTAGGTAGAGAAGAAGATAAGAAATAGCTATAAAAAGGATAAGTGTTTTTCAACAATATTTGACAAAATTCAGCACCAATTCATAATTAAAACGCTCAGATAAATAGGAATAGAAGGGAATTTCCTCAACTTCATAAAGAACGTCTACAAAAAACCTACAGGTAACATTATATTTAAAGATGAAATACGGAATACTTTCCCCCTACAATTGGGAACAAGGCAAGGATGTCTGCTCTCATCATTCTTAATCAGCACAGTGCTGGGGGTATCAGCCAGGGAAATAAGGCAAGGAAAAGAAATAAGAGGCATAAAGATCAGAAAAAAGACATAAAACTGACCCTATTTGCAGATTACATGACTTCTTACATAGAAAGCCCAAGGAACCTACACCTCCACACACATACCTCCTAGAACTAATAATTGAGTTTCAGAAGGTTGTAGATAAACATACAAGAATTAATTGCATTTCCAAATATTAGCAATGAACACAAATTAAAAATATAATTGCTCAAAAAATACATATAATGAACTCTAGCAAAACATGTATAGAATTTGCATGCTGAAAATTATATGATGATGAAAGAAACAAAAGAATATTCAAAGAAACGGAGACAATGTACCATGTTTATACATTGGAAGACTCCACATGATAAAGATGCCAGTTCTCCTCAGATTTAATGTAATTCCTATCAAAATCCCAGCAAGGTTTTATGTAAATATATCCAGGGTTATTCTGAAATTTATATGGGAGGGCAAAAGAATAAATAAACAATTTTGAAAAAGAAGAAGAAAGTAGGTAGATTCAGTCTACCCAATTTCAAGATATTATATAGCTACAGAAATCAAGACTGTGTGGTACTGGCAGAAAGATCTACAAATAGATCAGTGGAGCAGATTAGGCATCCCAGAAATAGACCCAAACCAATAGCCCAATTGATTCTTTACAAAGGTGGAAGAGTGATTCAATGGAGGAAAGATGGCCTTTTCCACAAATGGTGCTGGAGTAATTGAACATCCATACATGAAAAGACAAGCCTTATACAAGTCTTACACCTTATATAAAAATGACTCAAAAGGGGTCACAGGCTTAAATGTAAAATTTAAAACCATAAAACTTTTAGAAAAAAAAAATAGAAACCAGCCTGAGCAACATAGTGAGACCTTCTATCTAAATAAATAAATAAATAAATAGATAAATAAATAAATAAATAAATAAAATCATCCAGGTGAGATGGTACACACCTGTAGTCCCAGCTACTTGGGAGGAGTTTGAGGCTTCAGTGAGTCATGATCATGCCACTGGACTCACCCTGGTTGACAGAGCAAGACTGTCTCACTAAAAAGGAGAAACTCTTTGAGGTATAGGGCTAGACAAAGAATTCTTAGACATATCACTAAGGCATGATCCTTTAAAGAACAAACTAGTAAGTTGGACTTCATCAAAATACTCTTTCCCTCTGTGAATACCTTGTTACAAGGATGAAATGACAAGTACAGACTGGGAGAAAATGTTTACACATCACATATCTGACAAAGGACTAGTATGTAGAAGATGTAAAGAGCTCTCAAAACTCAACAGTAAAAGCTGAGCAATCCAATTATAAAATGGGTAAAAGAGATAAAGAGATATTTATCTGAAAAAGACATACAGATGGCAAATAAGCACATGAAAAGATGTTTAACATCACTAGCTATTAGGGAAATGTAAATTATGCTGCTATTGCATTTCCAAATATTAGCAATGAACACAAATTAAAATATAATTGGGTTTGTGAGATATCACTACATACCTATCAGAATAGCTCAAATTTATAAAGTGATAACTCCAAATGCTGGTGAGGATGTAGAAAAACAGCATCACTGGTACATTTCTGGTGAGATTGTCAAGACTTTGGAAAACAGGTTAGCAGTTTCTTATAAAACTACATATGCAACTGCCGTATAACTGAGCAGTAGTACTACTGGGCATTTTCCCAGAGAAATGAAAATATATTTTTTTCCACAAATACCTGAAAACGAATGTTTATACCAATTTTATTCATAACTCATAACTGAACTGGAAATAACCCAGATATCTTTCAACAGGTGAAAGGTTAAACAAACTGTGGTGCATCTGTACCATGGAACACTATTCAGCAATATGAAGGAATAAACTATTGATACACACTGCAACCTCGATGAATCTCTAGAGAATTATTCTAAGAAAGTCCAATCCTAAAGGTTACATCCTGCATGATTACATTTACATAACATTCCTGAAATGACAAAATTATGGAAACGGAGAACAGATTAGTGGCTGCCAGGAGCTAAGGAGTGGGCTGGGGAGGGAGGAAAGTAGGTGTGGCTACACATGGTCGCCATGAGGGATGCTTTCGGGGATGGAGATGTTCTGTGGCTTGACTCTATCAGGGGAGTATCCTGGTTGTGATATTGTGCTAAGTTTGTGAGCTGTTACCATTGTGAGATACTGGATAAAGGGTACCTGGGATCTCTCTGTATGATTTCTTTGTATAATTTCTTAGACCTGCATGCGAATCTACAATTATCTCAAAATAAACAGCTTAATTTAAAAAAACTGTTTATTTTCCCTGCAACAGATCTCTTGCATTCTTTTTAGCAGTTGCTGTTGTATTTCATGGACTGCCTCATATGCTTGGGTGGAGGATTTTTTTTTACTTGTTTTGTGAATTTTTGGAGGGTAAGAATTCGATTGAGGAAAAGGTAGCTGAAAGCTAAGGAGAAAAAGTGTTTTCCTGTCTTTCTTTGAATACCTTAAAACTCTCCGTGGTCTTTTTTTTTTTTTTTTTGAGACAGAGTCTCGCTCTGTCGCCCAGTCTGGAGTGCAGTGGCGCAATCTCGGCTCACTGCAAGCTCCGCCTCCCGGGTTCACGCCATTCTCCTGCCTCAGCCTCTCCGAGTAGCTGGGACTACAGGCGCCCGCCACCATGCCTGGCTAATTTTTTGTATTTTTAGTAGAGACGGGGTTTCACTGTGGTCTTGATCTCCTGACCTCGTGGTCCGCCCGCCTCGGCCTCCCAAAGTGCTGGGATTACAAGCGTGAGCCACCGCGCCCGGCCCAACTCTCTGTGGTCTTACATTGAAAAGCGATGTCTTGGGTTTTGACTCTTGACTGTGACAGGGCCTGGGGGTGAGAGGGGTCCACAAGCTGAGATGAGGTCTCTGAGCTGCTGTGACAGCCCATCAATGTCCTTGCACTTTCCTATATTTAATGTCCTCAAATCCACCTTGGACATACCCTGTCGTTTTTGTTACTGACCATGTTTGCAGATGTCACATTTTTTTCCCCCTTAGTCCTTTCATGGTTCCTTTTTTTCTCTTTGTCCTCTTCCTCCTCTTCTGGCTGATTCTCCTCTGACTTAATAATCAATAGTGGTATTTGCCACGTAATAAGAATCACCTAAGTGATTATTTACTACTGAATGTTCCAGAGTGTGAGGTGTTCTGGGATGTAAGGGATGCACAGAATCCACAGCCATTGTCATGATAATTTCTTTTAAGAGACTTCAGCTTTCTAGGAAAACACAGTGTGTGGTTTATTCATTATTATCTGTTAGCCAACCCTTCATTATCAAGAGAAGCAAAGGAACTAGAGTGCATAATTCTTTTGTTTGAAACCTAAGCCTAAGAAACATGTATTCGTTGACAAGCTGTAAACAGCAGAGAGGAACTCCAGTTCCGGTTCTTCCGGTTCCAGAGTTTTGGTTAGCAGCCCTGGGTGTGGGGCACACACACACAAGTAAGCAGCCCTGTCCTGCCATAGTCCCAGTTCACTGTGACAGATGATGGTCACTTAATAGAAATGACAAAAGTGACAGCCAGTGTTCCTAAAGCCCATAACCATTGCCAGGTTCTTGCTCCAGAGCTTCCTCCCTGCTGTCTCCTGGTTTGAGTTCCCTCTCTGGAGAGGAGGTTGAGAGCCGAGGGTTCTGTGACCACCAAAGCCCCCAGCTTATGGGACTCCATCCCTGAAAAACACCCAGCAGAAGGGACCCAAGGTGACGTTGCTGCAGAGATGGCAACTCAAGACTCAACAACTTTTCAAGTCTAGGTAAACGAGAGACAAAGCAAGTCCTTATGAAGTGATCTCCATGCTTTTCAAGCAGGGTTGTAACTTTGAGTTCAAAAGGTAGTGCCTGGGTCAGGCCCTTTGTGGGGAGCAGTGAGGAATAGCAGCATAATGGGTCTTAGATTTTCAGTCATTTGGGGCCTAAAGACTTAAAAACAACCTGTTTCCTTAGGTTAAACAACCACTGCCTAGGTTTTAATGTTAGTTCTATGTTGATTTCCATTGATTTAACAACTTGTCTTTTACATCAGATTTTGAAAATTTCAAATATGAATTACTGGGTTTCCAGCAAATCTGGAAAGAGTCTACATATTATATTTATCTCTTTCTTCTTCTTTTTTTTTTTTTTAACTTAAGTGTGGCTTTTTCTTTAATTTCTTTAGGTTTTTTTTTTTTTTTTTTTTTTTTTTTTTTTTTTTTTTTTTTTTTTTTTTTTTAGTTTAATTCCAAGGGATCAAGAAAGGGTAACATCATAAAGTAAACTCCATAGTGAAAATACGTTTCTGCTTTTCCTCCTCTTCCCTGTCTTGTATTTTTCCTCTTTTGGTGGAACGACAGAGAGGAACACAGAAAGGGGAGGGTGCTGCAGCCTGGTGAAGCTCCAAGGCTCGCCCTTGGCCTTGAGGAAGCTGGCTGCATCCTTACTTGTCAACAGCACCGTGCATCTAAGCAGAGTGCAGACACCTCTCCCTGCTGGTCTCCCGTGAGCACCAGGAGGCCTCATCTCCTCCAGACCTGCTAGTGGGCCTGAACTTGTGGTGATCATCATGGTGCCTGAAGCTGAGTAGAGAACATTGAAATGACATTAAGAGGACATAAAATGTGAAAGGCTTCACTTTGGGCTGCGTCGTCATTATCTGGCAGCTAATAAAATCTTTGTCAGTACCACGCAGGCTGCTCAGTTCTTTCTGTACGTCATGTCATTCAGTGCCTCTCAAACTTGACTCTTGTAGAACCAGCTAAAGTGCCCAAGTTTATGACTCAGTATGTCTGGGTTTGGGCCTGAGAATTTGCATTTCTCACAAGTTCCCAGGGGAGACTGATACTGCTGGTCTTTGTTTTTGAGGTCAAAGTTAATCTGCCTAAAACAACCCTGTGGAGTAGGTAACATTATCCTCATTTCATAATGAAGAAACAGCCTGGAAAGGTCGGGGGTTTGGCCACAAAGCTCACTGTTACTTCCACCAGCATCTCTAAGCATCATTAGCTTATCAGCAGAAGTAGCAAGTACCTAAGAAAGTTCTAGGAAGACATCCGTGGCAGAGACCCACTGAGCTGTGGTGGGTGTGATAGGGTTTGAGAGTCAGGCCTATGGAATCAGTAAGATCTGGGATGATGCCTGGGGATGACCAGCCCTGGAAGGGGCTGTTGGGGGTAGTGTGCTGGTCTTGCTTGTTATCATGAGAGAGCAGTGCTAGAAGGAGACCTGGGAAGGGGTTACAGAATCTGTCCTGTGGATCACTTTCAGTCCTCATGTCCTTGCTGCCAGCATCTCATGGCCCTGTTTGAGTGGTATTCTGTGGGTGCTGTGGCCCTGTTTGAGTGGTATTCTGTGGGTGCTGAGGCCCTGTTTGAATGGTATTCTGTGCTTGCTGTGGCCCTGTTTGAGTGGTATTCTGTGCTTGCCATGGCCCTGTTTGAGTGGTATTCTGTGGGTCTCGTGGCCCTGTCTGGTATTCTGTGTGTGCCATGGCCCTTTCTGAGTGGTATTCTGTGGGTGCCGTGGCCCTGTTTGAGTGGTATTCTGTGCATGCCATGACCCTGTTTGAGTGGTATTCTTTGGGTGCTGTGGCCCTGTCTGAGTGGTATTCTGTGGGTGCCATGGCCCTGTTTGCATGGTATTCTGCCCGTGTCATGCCTCTTCTTCCCTTCACATTTCTTTTTCCATATTTTCTGTGAAAAGGGGATAGGAACAGTAAAACCATACAGAAGAAAAACAAATACCAATTTCTTTTAGTGTTTATTTTGTGATGTACAATTCTTTAGGCCTTTGAAATGAAAAAAGGAAAAGTAAAGAAAAAGCTTCCCACAAGTATGGGAAAGGGAGGGAAGCCTTGGAAGAAATAGGCAGGCTCTTTCCAGATTTGTCGCCTACGCATAGATTCAGATCTGCAGACCCGGGTATAAGCTTGGCAGCAGGCAGGGTGCAAGGCAGGTTGCAGGCAGGCGGCCCCCTCGCCAAATCCTGTTGACATGTTTTGTTTGGCTTGAATCGTATTTGAAAAATATTCAAATTAGTTTAAAACGTGGGAATTTTCGTAATAAAAAACCCCATTATCCAGCTTTCCTTGAAGAATTGGGAGTGCTGGCATCAGGCTGCTGGTGGGTTGGTGGCCTCCTCTGTGAAAAGACCTGGCTCCTAGGTCATGGCCCCTCCAGCATGGGACAGGGGCCCTGGAGTGTGCCGCTGTCCCAGGCCTAGAAAGTTCTGGACTTGGACTTGGAGCTGGGAGACTGGAGCTGGTGCTTCCTGGTCTCTCCTTTTCACCTGCTGTTGGCAGACATGTGTGAGAGAGCACATCTTCAGCATGAGGTCCAGGGTACCTGCAAAAGATCGGATTCCCAGTGACATAGGGATACAGGGACCCTTGGTCAAATGGGCATTTGGGAAGTGGCGCTTAGTAGCAATCGTGAACATGTAAGGGAATCTCTTTGCTGCCTTCTAAGATAGCGTAAACCATTCCTTTCTTTTAAAAAAGTTATAATGTGTTTAAAAAATGTGTTTTTAAAAATTATTATTATTATTTTACAAGATCCATAAAGTCTACGTGGTGCTTTATAGGGCGTATCTGGCTACAGCTGGCGTACTTCTGGGTGTTTTATGGCAAATTATTCTCAGATTACCCTTTAATGCAAGAAGGTCTGCCTGTTGTCTGAGCTCCCTGGGTCATATGGAAACCCCTCCAACTTGATGCAAAACAGCTGCCTCAGTCAGCTGTTCCAAAAAAGGAGCATTTTCAAGCTGAAGCGGCAGGAAAAATTTTGAAATGTTGAATTACTCTTTCCTTGCTATTAAAATGTGATTTAATTTTGATACTAACAAATTGTGTAAATCTAAAATGAAGTACTCAGAATGGAGTTTGTTTAGCGTGTTCTGGCAATACTTACAGTATGTCCTGGGGTGGGGGGGGTGTTCCCCAAGGAGGGCAGCACAAAATCCTGCTGACTTCTATGTCCCAGGACCTCAGCCTGGCTGGGCCAGGGTCAGGGGCCAACCCACGGGCCTCCCTCCCCTCTCTCCTCTGGGTCCCTGCTGAGACCAGCAACAAAGGGGTCAATTGTCTGAGGCCTCCTTTTGTCTGAGGGGCTCCATGAGCCTCTCTGAATGCCAAAGTGTATCCATGCACGTGGATGAGTGTGTGTATGCACATATGTATGAGTGTGCATGTGTGCACATGTGGTGCTACAATGTGTGTGCGTGTATGTGTGCTTGCATATGCATACATGTATGCACATGTGAATAAACGTGCACGCAAGCACTAAAAGACTGCATGTGTGCTTGTGCATGTCTGAATGTGGACGAGTGTATATGTGTGTGCCTGCATGTGTGCACATGTGTGAATGTGCATATGTGCACTAGTGTGCATACGTGTGTGTGCAGTGTACGTGTGTGTGTGTGCATGTGTGTGTGCACACACAGGCAGTGGTGAGACTTGCTTAAAGCATTTCTGAGTTGTTGATGCATCAGAGCAGGGTGAGGGGCTTTGGAAAGGCCTGACTAGATGATGGAGGTTCCTAAGGCCTAGGAGGAAAAGCATCTCATCTCTCAGCAGATCACAGTTGCCTCTACCTGGCATTTGCTATGGTACAGAAACCCCAGAGACTCTTCTACCTCCCCTGCTTTCTCTGTAGGAATGAGGAAGAGCAGGCATACATATGGAAGCTTCTTACACAGCTCATTTGCCTCATTGGTCTGTTCCCACCTGGGGTTTCAAGGGAAGACCCACAAGAACTTTTCTGCACTGTTCCAGCCTCTGTTCAGGCCTTCCTCATTGGACCCAGTGCATTCTGTGTGACATTTCCGCTGTGTTTCCAGAATGACTGTGAAATATCCTGTTCCCATCCACCCTGGAAGTGGGTTCCCACATAGCACGGAGGCTTTCCACCCTCTCCAGTTGTTGTGTGCCCTTACAGGTCCTGTTGATGCAGAGGCCTGCCAGGAGCCCTGGCTGCTCTGTTGTTTGGTTTGAGCCATCCCTGTCCACTGGAGTTTCCTTGATTCACACCTTCTTTCTTAACAAGTTGTCCTTTTAAGAATGACAATAAAACATATTTTATTCAGAAGCCAGGAAAAGACTCATAAAAACCCTTCATTGAAATTCACCTTTGTGAAAGATTCATCTCCCAGCCCCCTTTAACCAGCACAGCTGTCATGAACAACTTTTTCTGTGTTTTTTATTTTTTTCTTCTTGTCCCTCCCACCCCATTTCCTCTCCCTACTCCAGCAAGGGCTTATCTTTCAACTGTGGAAAAGCCACCAATTAAACTGTACTCCAAAGCTTATCAAAATATTCAGTCAGTAAAATTATCTTATAATTAGCCTCACTGTAAGCCAGAACGTTTTAATCCCAGGAAATGTAAAGTTATCCGGCATGTGAAATCTGTAAATTGCTCATCCTGACCTTCTGTCTACAGTGTCTACTTTTCTTTCTTTCCCAAAGTAATTTCTTCCTTGTTCTTCAAATTCTTGATTGTCTCTGAGGCATCTTCCTCTTCTGTTTGCTTAAGTTTCAAAGAAAACTTACTCCTAGTTGAGATAGAGAATTGAAAAATTCAGGTGATTGTGATGTGCAATCAACCTGATTTTATATATTTCATACCTTCACTTTTAGCTGTTCTTTTTGCAAACATAAGCCTCTGATTGCTGATGGCTTGCCCTCGTTGGTCCCATACTTTGGATGCCTGCAGTGATATGCATGGCTGAATTATTCTGGAGCCGAGCTATTCAAACAGTATCTGGGGGATTCTGCAGGACGTTGAGCTGGGCAGTGGCATTGGACTTTTTAATTTCAACCATTTCTCTTCTCATAGCTCTCCCTCCCCTTTCACCCTCCCACAGCCTGGGGACCCTCCTATCATCTTGCACCACCTGGGACAGCACCATGAATGTTACCTCCCCACCCAATCCTATTTGGACCAACATCAAGGGAACCATAAGTGATGTTTGGGGATCTTAAGCTTAAGGTGCAACTCAGACTTTGGCTACAGAAATGATATTCAGATGATGGTTAGGTTTTTTTTTTGTTGTTTGTTTTTTTTTTTGATGGAGTCTCACTCTGTCACCCAGGCTGGAGTGCGGTGGCGCAATCTCGGCTCACTGCAAGCTCCACCTCCCCAGGTTCAATTGATTCTCCTGCCTCAGCCTCCTGTGTAGCTGGGATTACAGGTGCCCACCACCGCACCTGGCTAATTTTTTGTATTTTAGTAGAAATGGGGTTTCACCCTCTTGGCCGGGCTGGCCTTGATCTCCTGACCTCATGATCCACCTGCCTCAGTCTCCCAAAGTGCTGGGATTACAGGCGCGAGCCACCGCGCCTGGCCAATGCTTAGGTTCTTAACTGTTGTGAGCCTTCTTAAACTAGTCTTGCCATAGGTACGAATGGGCTAGTGAAACTTACACAGGCATGTTTGACCTGGTCATCACTTGTTGTATGATGAAATATTTTCAAAGTTCCCAAAACTCATTGAAAAATTAAATTTTGGAATGTACTAACATTTTGACAAATGGAATATTGCCTGTATATAGTGCTAGTAGTGGTAGTTATTATTTACAGAATTTTTCCTATCTGTCACACAGTAGGCACACACATACACACACAGAGATACAAACACACAAATATATAAAAATTGCTTTATCCTTACATTAATTCTGTGAGAAAGTAATAATTTTGCCCATTTTACAGTTGGGAAAATTGAGGCTCTGACAGTTTCAGTAACTTGCTGATGCAGCTGAACTTGACTGGTTGGCCTGACCCTTGTAATCCCTTCTGTGAACTAGCCAGCGCCCCTGCCATATGATTTGACCCCCACTTATGCCTGAGAGGTTTCCTCATCATCCCTGCAGAGTAAAGAGGAAATCACAGCTTCACCTCAACCTCCACTTGTTGCTGTGCCCAGCAATTGCGTGCACCATATCTTGATGTCACACATGAATTTCAGGCTCAGTTTATTTGCTGACCTCAGAGCTGAGGCTTGCCCGCCTTGAGCTTATGGGATCAGTGTGAAGGCTGTGATGATCCCCATAGGGAGACTCTGGTCCAGGTGGCCTGCCTGGGCTCCACGTGGTGCTCCTAGGGTAGGAGATAGAGGGGCGACCAACTCCCAGGATCCCACCTTGTGTGGGCGTGTTCTCCTAATGCCAACCTTGGAATCAGCTACATGCTGCAATCCCATCCTTTCACAACTGTGTCTTGGAGCTAAAAGACCCCTATTTTGGAAGCCATTCCTGTTGAGAGACACCTCCTGTCTAATCCACAACTAAATATTTTACGCCTCTTTAAGACTCTTTCAAAATACAAATTATCTTTAAGAGCTAAGTTGAAACTAAATATCTGTCATTAAAATGTGTTATTTTTGAAGCATTAGCTGTAGGGCATTTTAAAAAATCTTTAAAACATAATTGGCCATATCAAGTTAATTTTCTTGTGTGAATTCTGCATATTCTTGATATTACTTAATTTGTTTTTCTCTCTTTTTAATTACAGCTTGGGTTGACGATAGCCATTCACTATAGCCACAGGTAAATGTTTACATTTTTGTTTCTTTTAAGAATGATCCTTACCAGTTTATAGCTCTTGGTTTGCTTATGTCTCAGATTTTGAGCTTTTTTTTTTTGGTGGTTGCTTTCCTGTGATGTCAGTGTCACAGATGGAATTGTTCTAGTTGCTTGATTGGCAAGAGCACATTGCTATTTAGAGGAACGAGGTCTTTGTGAAAACATGGTGGTAGATAGCACATTTATTTCAAAACAAACAAAAAGAGGGATATTCTAGGGCATGACACAGAAGCACTATCTGGGTAACGTTCTCACTCTTAAAGATTCCCTGAAAATGGGGATGCCCTGCATGAGAGGTGAGTCCCAGCAGAGAGAAACCCAGCAAGGGCTTGTCTGTGAAGCCCTCGCCACCCCCCATGCCAGGCCTCTCTCTCTATGTCTTAGGATGTCTGCCAGTGGCAAAAGGCTCTATTTTTGTCTTGCTTCATGATTTCTGCCTTGGTCTCTACTGTATTACGCTTATGAAAAATGTTTGTTTCTTGTGTTGGTATCAACCTTTTCCCCTTTGCATGTGTCAAAATGCATTGAGATGTTAAAGTAAGATCCAGCCCCAGTGGAGGGGTGACAAGCAGGATCCTTCCTGTCCTTATAAAAACTGTGCTCACAGCCTCCCAAAGTGCCACCCTCTGGTCATAGGCTTCGGGCTTGGGGATGTCTGCTCAGCTGCCCACAGACAACCTAAAGTCACCTGATTTCAAAACAAGTTTGCCTCCTAAAAATGCTCATAGCAAGTGTGTACATGGTTTCAATATACATGTGAATTGGGCAATCGTAGGCAATTCCTGAGACCTAGAAAGCTGTGGGGGAGCCATGTAGGTTACAGCAGGAAGAGGGCAGGAGAGGACTCAAGCCCTTGGAATGAGCCTGTGGGAAGAAAGGTTCTCATGTGGGACATTTCTGGAGACCTATGAAAGAAACTGCTCCAGAGAGGCTCAAGATCATGGAGGGGAAAGAAATACATTTTCCTGGCCCATTGCTAGGTGCATGGCTGAGTCTCCATACAAAAGACAGATTAACTAGAGAAAGCATGCACATTTATTTAATATAAGTTTTACATAACATGGGAGCTCTCACAAGGAAATAAAGACCCAAAGTAACAGAGAAACCTGTATGTTTTTAATGTTAGTTTGATGGAGAAGTGCACTGTTGTAGAGGTGGATAATCGGACAAAGAGGGTATGATCTAATGGTGATAAACTGGATGGGGATTGGGGACTTAACAAACTTAGCCTGTTTGTTCAGATTCTGTGGTCCTGTGTCTTCAGAGATAAGTATGTTTCTTTTCTCTGGGTATATAGAGGCTACCTCTCAAATGAGAGTTTAATGGCCTGTATCAGGGGAGAAGGGGAAGGGGAAAGTGAGAGTGACCTTCCTGCTTCTGGTGTTTTCTCAAATGCCAAGGTGCCGTTTTTTAGTGTATCGTGTCCTGAACCCCATCAATTGTTTGTATGTTTCTGGTCCTATGCGTGCATGATGCATGCCCACAACAAAAGTGTGGTGTCCTGCAGAAGGGTGCTCTTCCCTTGTAACCGCAGCCAGGCTGCTGCAGCTGCTGAGGCACACAGCTACGGCACACTTAGGAAGAAGCATGGTGCACACACGGACCCGTAACCCTAAAACCAACTGTGTGGTATGGCGGGGTGCTGTGGGTATGGAAGCACTCTCTCCGGAACTTGCAGGAGCCTCTTTTTCTAGAATGTTCTCAAGGTGGACTGCTCCAGAATGAGGACAGCTAAGATATTGCTCTAGTTCAGTGACAAGCTTGCTCTTCCCCATGATGTCTCACTATGCTGCAAGGGCTGGTTTTGAACTCCTGGACTCAAGCAATGCTTCTGCCTTGGCCTCCCAAATTGCTGGGATTACAGGAGTGAGCTGCCATGCCTGGCCAAGGTAGGCTTCTAAGAGGAAGGAAATCTTAAACCATCCTCATTCCTCCAAACTGTGAATGTGGCAGGGAAGCCCAGCTGACTCAGGCAGATGCCCCTAGCAGGCTGATAACATGGGTCTCTCAGAACACATAGTCTTTAAATTGCTGTCTGGCATTGCTGTGGAGGAGAGGCAGAGTTTGGGGAGAGCGTGGAGGTGTGGGGTGGATCCTGGCAGCTTCAGATTGCTTCTGTAGTCCTACTAGTTCAGCCTTGACCCCAAACTTAGAACCTACTCCTCAAACAAGCCCTGCAGAGAGTGGGACAGAATGCAAGGAGGAAGTTAGCAGCTGTCTGTTGTACATGAGCTTGCCTCTTTAGGCTCCAGCCCCCATGTTCTGTGCTCTGCTCTCCCCAGGAGACATCCTAGCACATGTGGCTTCCCCCTGCTATGTTTCCAGAGATGTTTGTCTCCAGGCCGTCCTTATAACCTTTAAGGTGTTAAGTGCAAAGCAATTAACAAATATCATGGATATTTACATAAGTGCAACAATAAACAAACAAAAATCTCAGTAAGTGGGAGAAGTGACAACTGAAAGTGATGAGATTGAGGGAAGGAAAGTGAAGACATCTCCTGAGGCTGCCTTGCAAGATCCAAGGTCCTTCACCATCGACCTTGGGATCTGGGGACCAGGGAGCGAGTGGTAGCCCAGTGAAGCCACTATTCACAAAAGGCTGCCTGCAGCAGCTGGTGTCATCTGTAGAGGAGTCTGAAGACTTTGGGAGCAGAAAGAATGGTTAGAAAGTGATTGCAGTAACTCAGAGACAGCATGAGGACTTTCTAGGCTTGGCTGGGCCTCTCACAAAATATGAATGTCTGATTCACACAAGCCAAGCTGGGGAGACTTACTGAGGAGCATGTGACCTGGTCGCCGACTGACATCTTCAATACTGTGGAGAAGGGATGATCAAAGGGTTGTGTTTTCCAAAAATTACTTCTGAAATCTAAGGAATTCTGATTTTAAAATTCTGGAAAGTACAACATCATTTGTAAATTTGTGGTGGGGACAAACCTACCTTCTGGGAAATCCCCATTTTCCCAGAATTGATGACACTTCACGAGGTGTCACTGAAGGCCTGAAGAGCAGGTCAGGCCTTTTCTTCCCCTCGGCCACAGGAGGACCTGATCTTTTCTCTTAGAAGCCTGCAGGTCACCCTCTGACTCTTCTGCTTTTTCTTTTCTTTCTTTCTTTTTTTTTTTTTTGAGACAGAGTCTTGCTCTGTCATCCAGGCTAGAGTGCAGTGGCATGATCTTGGCTCACTGTAACCTCTGCCACCTGGGTTCAAGCAATTCTCATACCTCAGCCTCCTGAATAGCTGGGATTACAGGCACTCGCCATCACGCCAGGCTAATTTTTGTATTTTTAGTAGAGACAGGGTTTCACCATGTTGGCCAGGCTGGTCTCGAACTCCTAACTTCAAGGGATCTGCCCACTTTTGCCTCCCAAAGTGCTGGGATTACAGGCGTGAGCCACCATGCCCGGCCACCGTGACTCTTCTGCTCCCTCTTACACCTAGCCTGGTCACCTACCACTCCCCTCATCCAGCAGGAGGAAGATGAGGGATGTGGGTTTCTGGTTGAGTCCCCTCTAAAAATCCTATTTGCTCGTTTGGATTGGCTGAAACTTCTATCCTTTTGTTGATTACTTTTTTCCTGTGTGGTGAAATATGCCTAACATAAAATCAGCCATTTGTTTTAGTCTGTTTGTGCGGCTATAACAAAATGCCATAGACTGGGTACTTTATAAAGAACGGAAATTTATTTTCTCACAGTCCTGGAGGCTGGGAGGGCCAAGATGAAGGTGCCAGCAGGTCCAGTTTTCTGGTGAGGGCCTGGTCTCTGCTTCCAAGATGGTGCCTTGTTGCTGCAGCCATGGGCAGGGAGGAGTGCTGTGTTCTCATGTGGCAGAGGGAGAGGAGCAAGAGGGGAAGGCTTCATGAAGCCTCTTTATAAGGGTCTTCATCTCATTCATGAGGGAGGAGTCCTCATGGCTTAATCACCTTTTAAAGGCCCCACCTCTTAATATCATCACATTGGCCATTAAGTTTCAACACCTGAATTTTTGAGGGAACACATGCAAACCCTAGCATCATTTTAAGCATTTTTAAGTGTATAGTTTAGTGGCATTAAATACAGTCCCACTGCTGTGCAATCAACACCACTGTCCATCTCCAGAGCGTTTTCAACATTGCAAACTGTAACTCCATACCCATTAAACAATACATTTCCTTCCTCAACTCCTCTCCAGTTCCTGACAACCACCATTTTACTTTTTGTCTCTATAAATTTGACTATTCTAGGGACTTTATATTAGTGGAATAATATAGCATTTGCGTTTTTGTGACTACCTTATTTTACTTAGCATAATTCTTCAAGATTCATGCATATTGTAGAATGTACCAGAATTTCATTCCTTTCTATGGGATAATATTCCATAGCATGTATAGGCCACATTCTGTTTATCCATTCATCCATCAGTGGACACTTGGGTCGCTTTCACCTCTTCGCCATTGTGAATAATGCTGCTGTGAATTTGGATATACAAATCTCTCTTTGACACCCGGCTTTCAATTCTTTTGGGTACATGCCCAGAAGTGGAATTCCTGAATCATATGATAATTCTAAGTTTAAGTTTTTGAGGAGTGGCCATACTGTTTTCCTATCGATTACCATTTTCCTTGTCATGTTGACCCCAAACCCAGATGCCAGAGTTGAGGGAAGGGGTCCTCTTTGTGTGGGTAGGGATACCTTTGGCATCAAGATTTGAGACTTTAGATTCTAAATCTAAGACCAGATTTGGAATTTGGAAGCAGATCATATCTCCTTCCAAAATTCTAACATGGGAATCAGGACCAAGAGAGATGGTGGGGAAAGCCCCGGCAAACTCCTTTAGTAGACAGAAGAGGAGATGAAGGAAAGGGGGACAGGAAAACGTGGTTCCAAAATGACAATACTGGGAGGATGGGTTCACTCTTGAAGAAGAATGGATTTGGGGGCCGTAAAGGAGATGAATATGGAGAGGAGGGAAAGAAGTCACTAAAATCCTATACCCTTGGCCAGCCAGCAGTGCCTCTCAGGCTGCTGCAGACACGGAGGGGCAGGATTGCCTCAGAGCTACAGGGGCTCTTGTGTGGCAACAGAGGACTTGAGGCCCAAAGGAGGCCTAATTTTGTTTGTGTGCATATGCAGTGGTGCTTCAGCTGTTAGCTCTCCTTTATTCAAATGAACAGTGTTCAGGGTGAGACCATCCTCCTGCATGTGAGCATGCAAGTATGCATACACACACACACACACACACACACACACACACACACACACAGTCTAACACATGCCCACCCCAACCACTTCCACTGCTGACCCCAGACACCTCTAACTCTTGCTAGACCAGTTATTCCAGATCTGTCTGTGGTATAGAGGGGTGTGTGTGTATGTGTGTGTCTTCATGTGGGAATGTGGGTAGGGAGCTGAGGGGTCAGGAAGCAGAGAAGGAATCATCATATTTCGATGGTGTAAATGTACCAAGCAAGGAGAGCCTCTGCCATGACTGCCTGTGCACTTAACAACAGGTCCTGCTCATGTTTCGTTTATTATCATGGCACTTTAATTTATTTTTGTAAAGTCAAGCCATTTTCACAGAGTGGAAAATTGTCTCTTGATGTTCATTCCCCACTGTTTGGCTTGAGGTTTTCGGGTGGAATCCACACAGTGGTGACAGCTGGGTAACCCCCAGAAGTGCCCTTTGCAGATAACAGCTCTCGGGGCCCCATCACCCACACAGTGGGGAACAGTTTCCCCACTGTGTGGGTGTTTTGTTTTTTTCTCTTTCTACAAGATTGAAAGAGAGTTTATATGTTCTTCCTGCCTGACCCAGTGCAGCAGAGTGAAGAAGGCTGCTCCCTCCCGGTGAGTACCCCTGGGCCAAGATAAAAGAGGAAACGGGCTCAGAGGTGAGCATCTCACCTTTGGCTCTTGCTTGTCTGATACCGGAGAGAACACGTGAACTAACAGTGTGTGGATTTTTTGCACGTGCCACTTATGCTTGTATTTCTAAGAAGAGCTCATGAAAGTGAAGGATGAGAGCGGTGAACTAACTCCTAACAGAATGATTTTGCTTTGTTTTTTCGTTAGTTATGTTTCTTTAATAAACGAAGAAGGAAGCAAATTTTCCATTTGGTTCTGTGATAGTTAAATGGAGGTCCACAGAGGTGTGACTCTTAAGCAAAGTCTAAATGCAGTTCTTTCCCACAACTGACTTCTTTCTATTGGTTTCTCACCTAAGAAAGGCTAAATTCGGTATCCTGTTCAGGCCTGTGCCCAAACCTAATATGGGAGTTATAGTCACCAGCCCCGTAAGAGGCCTTGGTATCCCTCGAGGGCTGGATGGGGAAAGAAAGAGTTGGGGAACCTGCGTGTGATCGAACTGCACGGTGTGACCGTCCTGAGCTAGATTATTGGAGGCCTGCCGTTACAACAAAGTACAGACCCGGGGTGATTAAGCACTCATTCTGAGACTGTGCTCATGTTTTTGTTTAGAATGAGCCCAGATGGCCTAGAAGAAGTGAAGGGGTTGTGTACTTTTGTATTCTGATTTAGATTAGAAGCAGAGTTTGAAGTTCATAGATGAATCAGAATGCTTATTGAATGAAAAAGCAGCATCAATGAGCAAATGAAATTGCCATCTTGAAATACAAAAGGGAGGAAAAGACCAGAACCACAGCCATCAGGCCTATTGGATTTTGATTTCAAGTGTTGGCAAATACCTAGCAACTCCCATTTGGGGCTGGTTTGATCTTGTGGAGACAGCTGAGGAGACCGTTTTCCTCCAAATTTTGTAAAAATAAACAAAAATCCCTTTCTGCCCTTTTTTCCCCTTCCAGGGAATAGTTGTTTCTGTCACTGAGGCTCTCTGGTCGACTGTTCCATCTGTCTCTTTTTCAAACTTCACAGTGAGGCTCCCACCAGATATACACATGGTTGCCAAGAAATTATTCAACCCCAATGGTATAATCTTAAAACAAAGCCATCTTTTTTTTTTTTTTTTTGAGACGGAGTCTTTCTCTGTCCCCCAGGCTGGAGTGCAGTGGCGCGATCTCGGCTCACTGCAAGCTCCGCCTCCTGGGTTCACGCCATTCTCCTGCCTCAGCCTCCCGAGTAGCTGGGACTACAGGCACTCGCCAACACGCCCGGCTAATTTTTGTATTTTTAGTAGAGATGGGGTTTTACCGTGTTAGCCAGGATGGTCTCGATCTCCTGACCTTGTGATCCGCCCGCCTCGGCTTCCCAAAGTGCTGGGATTACAGGCGTGAGCCACTGTGCCCGGCCCCTTACTTTCAAAAGACTAAGACATCCACATGAAATTGATCCGGAGATTCACCACAGCTCAAATTAAAATCCCAGTAAGATTTTGTGTAGAAATTGGCAAGATAATTGAAAAAATTTTATGGAAAGGCAAAAGACCTAGGCTGGGTGCTGTGATTCATGCCTGTAATCCGAGCGCTTTGGGAGGCTGAGGCAGGTGGATCACCTGAGGTTGGGAGTTTGAGACCAGCCTGGCCAACATGGTGAAACCTTGTCTCTACTAAAAGTAGAAAAATTAGCCAGGCGTGGTGGCACGTGCTTGTAATCCCAGCTACTCAAGAGGCTGAGGCAGGAGAATCGCTTGAACCCGGGAGGTGGAGGTTGCAGTGAGCCAAGATTGCACTACTGTACTCCAGACTGGGTGACAGAGTGAGAAAAACAAACAAACAAACAAACAAACAAACAAAAAACAGAACTAGACCAGCCAAGCAATTTTGAAAAAGAACAGAGTTGGAAGACTTCCAGTACCTCATTTTCAGATGTGCTGTAAAGCTGCAGTAATCAAGAGCAGACTGTAGGACATGTAGGCAAAAGGACAGACATGTAGTCCAATGGGACATAGGAATAAGTCAGGAGCAGACCCCACATGAATGATCGATGGATTTTCAACAAAGGCGCCAAAATGATTCAGTGGAGAAAGGATAATCTTTTAAATAAATGGAGCAATTGGACATCCATATAAAAACTCAAAAACCAAGAAAAACCCATACCACATACCTTGTAGCATGTACAAGCAACAAAGATGGATCATGAACCTAAATGTAAAACCTAAAACCTTAAACCTTCTGGAAGAAAACATAGAAGAAAATCTTTGTGATCTTGGGTTAGAGAAAACTTTCTTCAGACACAGAAAGCATGAACCGTCAAGGAAAAAGTTGGCAAAAATGGATTTTATCAAAATTAAAAACAGCTGCTCTTTGAAAAACACTGCAAAGAAATAAAAAAGACAAGCCACCCATGGGGAGAAAATATTTGTAAAACACATATCTGATAAAGAAGTTGTATCCAGAGTATGTAGAACTCTTACAGCCCCTTCACAAGAAAATGAAACAACTCAATTTAATAAATGGGCAAAAAATACTCGAACTGATTATTCACCAAACAAGATGCATAGATGGCAAATAAGACCATGAAGGGATGCTCACCCTCATTAGTCATTAAGGAAATGCAAATTAAGACTAGAATGAGATACCATTACATATATGTTAGGATGGCTTAAAACCTCAATACCATCAAATTGACCCTCATCAAAACTTCCCAACACAAACACAAACAAAAAAACCACCCTGATAATATGAAATGCTGATGAGGATGTGGAGGAACTGCAACTCTGATACATTGCTGGTGGAAGGCGAAATGGTACAGCCACTTTGGAAAAACACTTCGGAAGTTTCTTATGATGTTAAACATACCTTTACCATAGACCCGGAGATTACACTCCCGGATACTTAAAGGAGAGAAGTGAAAACGTTAGTGCACACCAAGACTTGTATGCATGGCTTCTCCATTCATAGTAGCCTCAAACTGAAGACAATTCCAAACGTCCTTCCACTGGGAAGTGGGTAAACAGACTGTGTCACTTCCACACAGAGAGGTACTACTCTGCAATAAAAAGACATTCTGCTGTGTGGAAAAAGCCAGACTCAAAAGTGCCCTTACTGTGTGATTATTTTTGCGTGACATTCTGGAAAAGAGCAAACTATAGGGAAGAGAGCAGACCCGTACTCACCAGGTGGGTGGAGGGGTTGACTAGAAAGCAGCCTGAGGGATTTTTGGCAGGTGACGGACAGATTCTAAATCTTGATTGTGGTGGTGACACGACTATGTATGCTTTCCAAAATTCATAGAACTGTGACACCTAAATCAGGTGAATTTTATTGTAATTAAACTATGCTCAGTGAACTTGAATTAAAGAGTTAAGATAGGGGAGTCTGGATCACTTTTTTGTGGTGAGAACACCGAGTCTGAGGCTGTGTTGACACTTCTTCCAAGTGCTTCTGGGTATGGTTTGAGGGGGTTCTTCATGTGGAATTATCTTGTTTTACATGCCCTGGGTGAGGCCTTTGAGTTCACATTGAGCCACATTATCATTTTCAATGAAGACAGGTTGCAAGCTGTGTCACTGCACTCTGTTTAGCCCACACCTCTTTCTAAGGCTTTCCACGACAACACAGGTGCGGTCAGGTCTTCCATCAGCTCTGGACGCCCTAGACTATGTGGTGCTTCAGTGAGGCCCTCGTGCTGGGGTGGTGCAGCCCGAGGCAATAGGATTTGACCTTGTTTTTCACTGCAAGGTGGCTGCAGAGCAGAACCAATGCACTGGTCTGTGGTCCTGAGAGCCCTCAGGGGCGCTGGGATGACATCCCTACGTGAAATACAGGTGCCTGAGGTCATGTTCCTGGAGGCATTGCTCATCTCAACCACCTGGAAAACTCTCTGGTCTGCGGGCCTCTCCCAGAGATCCAGGAAATGGGGGGCAGCTGTTTCCAGACCTCACCAGTGAGAAAGGTACTCCATGTTCTGTCCTGGCTGCAGAGGTGAACATAGCCAGGGTCACTCCAGCTTCCACTGGGTTGAATGCCGCTTAGTGCAGGGCAGAGAGCAGGATGGAGAGAGAATGAGCTTGGAGGAAGCCCTCAGCATATTTCCTGGAGTGCTGAGAGGAGCTACCCTTCTGCCAGGGCCAGGGGAGGCCAGCTCTGTCAGTGGGAGACCCCTATGGGCGACTGTCCAGGCTGGTGTTTGTGACAGGTCTGCTGGGTGTGAGGAGGCACAGGGTAAAACTGCTGCGGGGCTAGAGCCCATTGCTGCCTTCTGTACATTCCCTTGACTGGAGCCGTGTCGCCCTGGCCCGGTGGATCGCTTGACAGTGAGCCTGTGGCTGGTGCCTACCCATTTCATGGCGTGGTGGAGTGGGGGCTACCATGGTCTTGCTCGTGTGTCTGTTGAGAGGGACACCAGGGAGCTCTCTGGTCAGGCTGTGTGTGGGGGCCCTGGCTCCCTGGCTCATGTTCTGTGGTCTGACCTGCAAGCCTGGCATCAGGCTCTCGACTTCCTCCTGAAGGGCATTTCTCAAGTTTGGATGAACAGCTTAAATTGGCAAGATGTAATCCAGGGCTCCGTTAAACTAGCCACAGAGAGTTCTAAATTTGCCTCTCTCCAGTCACCAAGATGCTGCATTTTTATAGGCAATTTTTGCTGTATGAATCACATTTTGGCCTCTTATGTAGCTCAAACTACTTACAAATCAAGAACATTCTATAGCCTCTACATCACACGGGGGACTGAGCCTGTGTGGGTGCTGGGATATCCCCTGGAGGGGCAGCACAAACCCTGTTTGCTGTGGCCAATGCAGAAGGAGTTGTGATGAGGCAGCTTTTTTTTCTTTTTCCTGAGGTGGTTTATCACTCAGATTCTGCTTCCTGTTGAGGTTGGTAGAGCCTCAAGTGCCATGCAGAGAGGTCCATCTATAAACTTCCATTCCCTGGTCTTTTATGAGGCAGACTTGACTGCTTGTCCAAGTGCTCTATTCTGTTGTATAAGGCAATCTCCACCCTCGTTAGAGCCCATGGTGGGTGAAGATGGTATGTGGGTGCTTGGAGCAGAAGGAGAGTCACATTTATACACTCACATGTCAGCAGCCATGGGTCCACAATGTTCCTCCTCCAGAGAACAAGCTTCTTTGTCTGCATCCCCTCCAGTGCCAGCATGTGCTGGGTCCAGAGTGCCCCGCCTCGGGCAGGGTGGTCCATCTTGTGGCTATTTACTTAATATCCTCCTCCTATACCTGTGGTTCTAAACTATGGTGATTTTGCCCTCCAGAGACATTTAGTGACATTTTTGGTTGTCCAAACTTGGGGAGGTTACTACTGACTGGCAGCTGTGGTGGAGAGGCCAGGGATGCTGTTAACCATCCCAAAATGCTTGGTTCAGCTGCTCACAACAAAGAATTATCTGGCCCAAAATGGGAAGAGTGCCTGGATAGAGAAACTGCCCTCGGCCAAGAGCTCCTGACGGTAAGCACAGTATTTATTCCTCTTTCCATCTTCAGAGCCTGGCAGGTGTCATGTGCTAAGTTGGCATAGGCTGAATCAAATCTGTGATTAAAAGGCTCACGTGCATGTTGGTTTTTGTGTTGATAAAATACTTTCAATATTCCCTGATAATTTTTGTTCTATTTGTTTGTTTGTTTGTCTAAACATGGAAATTAAATCAGCTTTCAATTAGTCATACTGATGGGTGGGAGAGAAGGGTAGTCCCTCCAAAATGGAAGATCCCCCAGAATCCACTTTTACGGTTGTCTGTGCAATGATAGAGACACAAATGCACAGTAGGACTCACTGTCGCCCTCTAGAGCCAGCCTGAGGCCCTTTCTTGTTTAGTTTGCAGGCATGGGGGATGGCCCTGCCTTGTTGATAATCCACAAAGTGCGACAGATAATTGGAAAGGAACTAATTATTTTACCTTGACTGTACTATTCCCCATTTTCCTCTCTCCTCTCCTTTTTTTTAATCTTAAAAGGAAAATGAAGTGAAATCCAGGACATTTGTTTTGTTTTGTTTTTTAATTTCAGTTGAATATAGATTAATTTGTTCATTCAACAGATACTTACTGAGCTTCTTCCATGGACTAGATGAGGGTAAAAGCACACCATGTCTGCCTTTGGTGACCCTGGTGAGAGTACTATCACAACCTAAGGGTGACAAAGGAAGCACTCAATGCTCCAAGGCATGTGTGTGCATGTCTGTGGGTGCGTGTGTGTGTGTGTGTGTGTGTCTGTTTGCATGCGTGGGGAGGGTGTGCCCTGCCCTTCAGGCTCTGCAGCATGGGCTGGTGGCAACTTCTGAGGGGAAGAAGAGAGGGGGAAGAAGAGCGTTGCAGGCACACAGTGGGTAGAGGATATGATTAGCATTGTTGGTACAATTTCCAGACATCTTCTGCCTGTACCTCTTTGTGATCATCCAGGCAGAACCTACCACATCTCCATGAAGGAGGCAGGATGTGGAGGTTCCACACCAGGTGGACTTGGGGATTCAAACCCAGGCCTCTGACTCCCAGCCGAAGACTTTTCCCAAAGTGTGTCACCAACACCACCCAGGGTGCTGGGATGGTTCCCTAGGGCTCAGAGCCTTGATTCAGCTCCAGCCCCCAAGGAGGGTGTTTGTTTGCTTTCCACCAGCAGGGGGATGAAGTGCTGTTTGGAGAGTGTCAGAGCTAGAAGGGCAGGCCATGCTCATGGAAAATTTCCTTATTTAAGTAATGACTGAGTAGGTTTATGGAAGAGCATTAAGGAGACTTCAGGTGCAGGGATGATGTGGCAGAGGCCATTGAGGGCCACCACCTGGCAGAGATCTGGAAAGCTCTTGCTTAACCCGAGGAAGAGGTGGCCCTTCTCAAGCAATCCCAGAGGGACTGGTTTCTATTTTCTCCCTTGAGAATGAGAAGGGGACAGTGGCCCCTGTCCTCTGGCATGGGGTCAAGGATGCAGAGATTACTGCTCTGCTCAGCCTAGCACCCCCCCTCCACCTTCCCTGGAATCTGTCCCACCTGATGGCCAGCAGATGGCCCTGGGGAGGAAGCTACCAAATCTTGCTTTAAGAAACTGTCCCAGTTGAGAGAATTGACCTGCCCCAAGGGACTTGTCTTGTTTGAAAGGAAACCTTTGGGAGTCTTCTTTTAAATCACATGTCTTCTGTGACGAGTGTAGGTAGGAAAAAAGGAAACATTAGGTGTTGGAGACAAAACTGCTCATATGGAGGAAAATTCTGTTTCATCTTTTATACTTCTTACATCTTTTTTGTATATCTGAAAGCAAGGGTAGAAGAAAAAAACTGATTCTGCCAGTTGGCAGCAGTTATTCCTGACCTTAAAACTAGTCTTGATGTGGAGGAGACATCAGTGTGCAATGCTTTAGATGACATATTGCTTAAATGCTTCCTCATTTAACTGTCATAGCCCCTAAAATGGGTGTTACTAATTTTGTTTTAGAGATAAGGGCACTAATGCTCAGAGAGGTTGAGGAGTTTGTCCGAGGCCACATAGCCATTCAATAAAGACCGTGTTCTTTCTAGTGTATTAGGAATCTCTGCTGACCTGGGCAGAGCTGTGAATATGAGATACGATTTGAGAAAATGCACCAAACAAATCAAAAAGCAACTTTACAGGAGAAGATACAAGGATGTACCTGATTGCTTGTCAAAGAAATAAAATATATGATATGTACTGTGAAATGCAGTAATTTCCCTTTATCCAATGCTTCACTTTCTGTTGTTTCAGTTACCTGTGGTCAATTTTGTTCTGAAAATATTAAATGGAAAATTTCAGGAACAATTTATTAGTTTTAAATTGTGTGCCATCCTGAGTAATGTTGTGTCCGGAGTTGGTTCCTGCTGGTGGGTTTGTGGTCTTGCTGACTTCAAGAATGAAGCCGCAGACCTTCGCAGTGAGTGTTACAGCTCTTAAAGATGGGCTGGACCCAAAGAGTGAGCAGTAGCAAGGTTTATTGTGAAGAGCAAAAGGACAAAGCTTCCACAGCGTGGAAGGGGACCCCAGCGGGTTGCCACTGCTGGCTGGAGTGGCCAGCTTTTATTCCCTTGTTTGTCCTCTCTGATGTTCTGTTTCTGTCCTATCAGAATGCCCTTTTTTCAATCCTCCCTGCAATTGGCTACTTTTAGGATTCTACTGATTGGTGTATTTTACAGAGCGTTGATTGGTGCATTTTACAAAGCACTGATTGGTGCATTTTACAATCCTCTTACTAGCTACAGAGTGCTGATTGGTGCATTTTGTAATCCTCTTGCTAGCTACAGAGTGCTGACTGGTGCATTTTACAATCCGAGCTACAGAGTGCTAATTGATGCATTTTACAATCCTCTCATAAGACAGAAAAGTTCTCCAAGTCCCCACTCGACCCAGGAAATCCAGCTGGCTTCACCTCTCAATGTGATGAAATCTGAAGCCATCCTGCTCCATCCATCCTGAATGGAATCCTCCCCTTGTCCAGGTTACCCACCTGTTAGTCACTTAGTAGCTGTCTCAGTGATCAGATGGATTGTCATGGTGTCACAGTGCTTGTGTTTAAGTCATCTTTATTTGACTTCATAATGTCCCTAAAACACAAGAGTCGTGATGCTGGCAATTGGGATATGCCAAAGAGAAGCCGTAAAGTGTTTCCTTTAGGTAAAAAAGTGGAAGTTCTCGACTTCATAAGAAAAGAAAAGCAATCATATGCTGCAGTTGCTAAGACCTACAGAAAGAAGGAGTCTTCTATCTGTGAAATTGTGAAGAAGGAAAAAGAAATTTGTGCTAGTTTTGCTGTCACACCTCAAACTGTAAAAGGTACAGCCACAGGGGTGATAAGCACTTAATTAAGATGGAAATTAAATTTGTGGGTGGAAGACATGGACAGGAATATGTCTGGTTGGCAGTGGGGTTCAGTACTCTTCCTGGTTTTAAACATTTACTGGAGTTTTGGAATGTATTCCCGGTACAGAAGGGGGACCTACTGTAAAAGCCAGAAGACCCTGTGTGCAAAGAGAGTATACAATGTAAATCCCAACTCTTGTATGGGATTCCAAGGACATTGATTTTTCTAAGACTCACATGATGCTGTTAAGACTATCTGACAATTCTTTGTGCTTTGGGGTCTTATTCATTCTTTCCTTCATTCATCAAACAGTTATTTCGTATCAGATAGGATGCCTTTAGCTATGACCTTGGCTTAACTATTTTAGACAGGAAGTGGATTGTTTTCTCTCTTAATGATTCCTGAAGTGGGGCAGTTTCAGGGTGGTTATTTCAGGGGCTCAGTGACACCTCAAGGACTAGAGTTGCTTTGATCTTTGTTCTCTGCAACTCAGTATGTCAGTTTTGTCTTTGACTGACTCACTCATGGTCACCATATGGCTGCTGAGGTTCTTGCTCTCACATGTAGATGTATAAGATTTTAGAAAAGGAGGACCCATGTTTTCCCATATGTCATTTTTTAGCAGCATGGAAACTTTTTTTCCGGAAACCCTTCAAGAGACTTTCTTTCATCTCTCATTGGCCAGATAAACCCATATGTCCATTCCTAAGGCCGTCAAAGGCAAGAAGCATTGGGGTGACTGTGATTGGGTTAGTTAGTGGCTCCACAGAGAAGAGTAGATTACATGAGCAGACTTAGGACTTCATTACCAAGGATGGGAGGAAGAGGGGTTGGGCCAACAACTGGAAATCTTGCTACACGTTTAAAAAATATTTTTATTATGGAAAATTTTAAACACGAGGGAGAGTAGCATAGTGGATTCCCTATTATTTGTCTCTTAGTTTCTACAATTATCAACATTTTGACAGTTTTAGTTCACTCCATCCTCCCTTTTATCTCTGGCTAGAGTATTTTATTTATTTATTTATTTATTTTTAACCTAGTTCTTATTGATTAATTGATTGATTGAGACAGGGCCTGGCTCTGTTGCCCAGGCTGGAGTGCGGTGGCCTGATCTCGGCTCACTGCAACCTCTGCTTCCCAGGCTCAAGCCATCCTCTCACCCAGCCTCCCGAGCAGATGGAAGCATAGGCGTGTACCACCACGCCCAGCTAATTTTTGTATTTTTTGTAGAGACAGGATTTTGCTATGTTGCCCAGGCTGGTCTTGAACTCCTGGCCTCAAGCAATCCACCCACCTCGGCCTCCCAAAGTGCTGGGATTACAGATGTGAGCCACTGCTCCTGGATGCTGGCTAGGATACCTTAAAGTGCATCCCAGACATATATCATGTTTTAGGCACTCTGGACATATATCGAGTACCTGCTATCTGCCTAGTTACAGCCAATGAAGATATTTGTTTCAGGGACAAGAAATTAGTGAAAACTCACTGGTATTAGCTACTTTTTGCTACAAAAGACAAAATTCCCTGAAACAAAGGAAAAAGGCAATATCCAGGAAATGGAGTTTTCTCCAAAGCTTTTGTTTGTTCTGGCTGCATCTGACATCCTTTCGATGTTAGAGAACAGGTGTCCTGGGAAGTTCGGGTGGGAAACAGGGGATCCTTCCTCCCCCCGAGACAGACGTGGAACTGAGTGGAAGTTCGGCATCTCGTTTGTCATTTCCCTTCTCAGGCTGATGAGGCCAATGCTTTCTAAGAGTGGGTTTTGGTTGGGTGACACTTGTTTCTGCATGTTAATAGATTTCTGGGGTAAGATAAAGCTCGGTGATGTCACCTGCAGGTGTGTGAGCCTGTGGTAGCGGTCTGCTATCTGACATTTGCTTCACAAGGCGTTGCTAGCCACATCTGTCCTCAGCTGTGAGAGTGTATGTATGCACCAGCAGGCTGAACAGAGAGATGTTTGTAACCAGAACAGAGAGTCAGATGTAAGAAGCTGACTCTGGGCTGGGTTGCAAACACATGTACTTTCCCTATGGCGTTAGCTGATTTCATTTAGTTATGGAACAAAATACAAATGTTATTTCTTTAAAATATCACTGTGCCAGGCAGAGTATATTTCCATACACCCTTTTCTGAGTTTCTTAAGCCCACCTGTTTTATTACAGGTTTAAAAGACCCCTCTTCCTCTGTGTGTCTGAAACAGGAAGCCTGCCTTCTTATTTTCCTTCAGTTTTGAAATATTTAATCCTTTGAAGAGAGTTTGCATGTTTCGCGCAAGGCGGTACCTTTGTATATAACAATAAAATTCATCACTCATCTACATGCGTTTCTCCATTTCTATACGACAATTAAAGGTCAAATTGCAAAGTTGAATCAGTTATAGCTCTGCTTTTAGGATACGTTCAACCTGAGCTGATTTTATCTGCCTGGGCTTTGTAAAATGTTAGTATTTGCATAGTGAGTTTAAAAACAGAAACCTTTTGCATAACCATATTTGAAAAATCCAAAACAAAGAGAAAGAGAATGGACTGTTGATATGAAATGATGCCATTTGACCAGACGCTTATGTAGTCTGGGTGGCTTTTGTGGCAGTTGTGCTGCTTCTGAGCGTAGCTTTCTAGAGTGTGCAAGTGGTGGCTAGGTGTGCTTTGTTTCGTGTGCTGTGCATTTCAGTGCTATATGAGGATCCATCTGACCCCAATACATTTTATTTGACATGCACAGCTGGGTTGCTGGAGGATAGTTCAGGCCATTAAGAAGAAGGCAAAAGAAAACACAGACAATCTATTCATCAGAATACTATGAAAGGGAGACTTATTGGGGCAGGCTCTGGCAAGAGCACACCTGGAGGAAGGAGAAGGAGGAAAACCAACTGGGTGCCTAGGGAGAAGGGCAGAGGAAATGCAGCTGCTGTTGACTGCAGCCGGCTGCATGGAGAGGGGCTTTGCCAGTGGTGAAACCCGATTCCATTTCCAACTTGTGGAATCGTATTTTAGGATGCTCTGCAAACAAGAGGGTTGGATGGCAGACATGAGGTCTTATTTGCTGAGGGGTCTTTGCTCACCAGGCACTTGGCACCCCAGCAGGACCCCAGCCTAAGGAGTGTGATGCTCACCTTGCATCTGAGGGTGGCAACAAAGTTCCTGGCCTGTGGGATCAATGCTAGGACTCCCCAGGCATCCCTCAGACTCACTGAAGAGGGAAGAGAGGAGGCGGCTTCTAGAATCCTTGGGAAGCCATTCCCTTGCCCTTCTTCAGCCACAAAGATGTCCCAGTAACCTCAGCCCGGTTCTCACAACTTGCCTACTCCCAACCCTGTCTTTCCCTTCCTGCTTCCTATCTGTGATTTTGCAGCACTGGTTTCACATTTTGTTCTTTTATCCAGTATAAGATTTCTATTTGTGTGAGCTGTGGGGTTGTCGCCTAAACAGCCTTTTTGTTTTTGTTTTGAGATGGAGTCTTGCTCTTTCGCCCAGGTTGGAGTGCAATGGTGCCATCTCAGCTCACTGCAACCTCTGCCTCCTGGAATCAAGCAGTTCTCCTGCCTCAGCCTCCCAAGTAGCTGGGACTACAGGCACCTGCCACCACACCTGGTTAATTTTTGTATTTTTAATAGAGACGAGGTTTCACCATGTTGGCAGGCTGGTCTCGAACCCCTGACCTCAAGTGATCCACTCGCCTCGGCCTCCCAAAGTGCTGGGATTACAGGATTACAGGCATGAGCCACCGCGCCCAGCCTTGAATAGCCATTTTCTAATCCTGTGTAGCGACCCAGGAAAAGGCCCCACCGCAGCTGCAGTAAGAGGCTGGGGTGTCTGTGCATCACCTTGGTCATTTGGATCTTTTCAGAGTGGCCAGTCTGAGCCTGGCCTGGGCTGAGACATTGCTTGCTGTCCCCAACTTGCTTACTGGTCCTCGGGAAAAGATCAGTGCGTGTACTTAATTCACCATGATGAATCTTGGTGCAGAAGATGGAGCGCCTGGGGTACCCAAGAGCCTTCCTTTCTGGCCAGAACTCTATCCAGATCTTCAGTGCAGAGACCAGGAGCTTTGGAGAGAGAGAGAGACTCGAGTTCATGTCTAGGTGATCCGGTGCGTGTCAAGCACATGTGTAGAAGAGCACTCAGGAGGTGGCAGCTGGGCTTATCTGCATCTGGGGACCACAGAGGGAGCTGGTTGTTTAACACGGCCCCCTATTATCCACTGGTTCCCCTGTTCTCACAGATTGGAGTCCTGCTGGAAGTGAGTGTTACTCTATTGAGCTTCTAGGAGTAACAAGGCATACGCCTGTAATCCCAGCTACTCGAGAGGCTGAGGCACGAGAAGAGCTGAGGCATGAGAATCACCTGAACCCTGGAGGCGGAGGTTGCAGTGAGTCGAGATCGTGCCACTGCACTCCTGCCTGGGCAACAGAGTGAGACCCTATCTCAACAACAACATCAACAACAACAACAGTTTTGTTTCAGTATTGATTTTCACAGAATCCTGACTCCCAAGTCAAACCAGTTTCCAGACTCATCAGGCATTTTCAGAAACCTTTAACTTTCTTTTTGCTTGATTATAAAGCTCAATGTAAATTCTACATCATTAAAAAAAAATGCCAAAACAACAAAATCTTGACAAATACCACTTGACAAGACTGACTTACAGACAACCAGTACTAAAGACCCAAACCACTGGAAATGCATGTGGCTTTTCCCGGTGGGACAGAAAATTCAGGTGCCCATTTAGTTAACTGAGCTCTGGGAAGGCCTGAATGAACACTGCTCCCTGGCTGCTTTCAGGGCTTTATTTGTCCTGTTCCCCCCACTTCCCCTCACATAGGTTCTGCTTCTTGACCTGGAACGGAGAAACTCAAAATCTAACCCCGGCTATGTTATTAAATGGTGAACCTTTAAATTCACACAGGGTAGTTGATGGGAATTTCAAAACACAGGGTTAAATTCTGCTCTTACAAAGATGAAACAAAAGCTCTCTGTCTTTTGGAGGTCACTAATCCAGTGTTTGCACCTTATTGTCACTACGTAATGTCTGAAAAACTTGGAATTATTTCCAATTAGTGGGTTTCAGTGGATCTTGCTCTCTGAGCTGTTGACCCCTCGTGTTTGTTTAGCAGGATTTTCTCACCGGGCTGCACCTTGCCCAGCATTGTTTTGCTGTCAAAGTGTCTGAACAGCTCCGGGTGACCCCCGCAGAATTGTCCGTGTAGTGTCGTGAGACTGGGGGAGCTGTTGTGAATTTTGTGATGACAGATGGCGGAAGCATAAAAGGCACCTCCACGGGCTTTGTGAAAGGGGATTTGCGCTCTCAGAACCTTTTTTCCTCTCTCCGTTCTGGAGGCACTTCTGTGATTGCTGACAGAGCTGCAATGCTGCCCTTTTAGAATAGTGAGGGCTTCGAACCGAGAACCCTCACGCGTTGGCATACACCTGCTCACCGGGCCACTTCGTCCCTCCCAGTCCCCACAGCCAAGCCTTAGACAACCTGAAGGTCTCAGCCACATGCGACGTTGGGAAAGCTGGTGCTTCCTGGAAGCTTGGCACCCTAGAACGCTAGAGTTTAATTTGATTAGGATTTCACCTGATTTCTGGAGATTACGGGGCCAGAGTTATCAAGAGGGAGAGCATGGAGCTGAGTGCAGTGGCTCACACCTGTAATCCCAGTGACTCAGGGCAGAGGAGGGCTTGGAAGCTGAGGCAGGAGGATCGCTTAAAGACAGGAGTTCGAGACCAGCCTGGGCAACATAGCAAGCTCTTGTCTCTAAAACAATAATAAAAAAAATAAAAAGAAACAAAAGAGAGAGAGAGAGCAAAAAGGGGGCCTCTTTGGTGCTGCTTGTGAAATGGGCATTTGTGATTAGCTGCCTTCTGGGCTCTAGCTGAGACGCAGAGGTTGGTAGAAAGTCATTTGCATGTGTTGGGCAGAAGCCCAGAGGGATACAAAAAGAAGGAATAACGGAGTTTTAAATTTGGTGCAAATGGCTAAATTCTGTGTGTGCCCCGGTGAATCACCCCCGGACACTCGTTATAGCCCCCTCAGCACCCCAATGGGGACCCTCATCATGGCCGAGTGAAACCCCAAAGGCTCCCAGAAAAGAGTTGCCCTCTGTGAAGGGGCTGTGGCTGGCCTGGAAGGGTAAGTGGACCTCTGTTGCCAATATTAGAAATCCTGGATTTCCAGCTTGTTTGGAAAACTGGGCAGTCCAGCGGCACCCGGGGCCCTTATCCCACAGGCAACCACCACCTGGGGCCCCGCAGCAGCTACCACCTTCAATGCACCCACATTCACTAGGTTTTTTATTTTTCTTATACCTTGCCTGCCTACTCATTTCCCTGATTAACCGAGTAGGTGTTTGAGTTTGCAAATTTCTGATTTGCTCTAATTCTCTCAGAGAAACTGAAATGTAAATATATAAAAAGGATCTTTAGAGTCCATTCCAATAAAATAATCCAAGATGCAGAAAATGTTTCATGCAACAGAGATGTTTCTCTCCATTATTCATAATATACAAAATTGGAAACAGCACAAGAATGGGAGAGGCTTAACTACATTATGATGTGTTCTTATGATGGAATATTATATAACCATGAAAGTATTGCTCATGTAGAGTTTTTAATAACATGGAGAGATGCTTATGATATAATGTTGAGTTAATTGTAAAAAGCTCCACATCAGGCTTCATGTGCAATGTGCTCTGTTTTCCAAAATATAAAAGCGATGTGCATAGAATAAGACTGGAACGAAATTTGCCAAATTATTAGCAGTGATTGTTTTTTGATGATGAAAATATCTATGATTATTTTCTCTTTATTTTACTCCAGGGTTTTCTCCTTTTCTACAATGAATGTGCATCGCTTTCATGTTCAGGAAAAAAAAATTAAAAATAAGGATGAAACAGAAGCCCTGAAGGTTATGTGATTTTCCTTGAGGCGCCCTCCCCCCCCCGCCAAATAGTTGGTAACAGGGCAGGACTAAAACCCAAGTTCCCTGATTCTGAGACGGGTGGGACTCATTCCATTCCTTAGGGCCAGGCTGCCCTAAGGAGCACCTGGGGTTTATGGCCTCCAGAGTTCTCACTCATAGCTATGTACTTTATGTGAGTGTGGTTTCTCTATGTGGGGAGGGTGCATATATTATTTGGGTCCTTTGTTTTACCTTTAATTTCACTGTCATGAGCAATCTTTAAGAACCAGACACCTGTGCCTCTTGCATAGAAATCAAAGCAAATACAGGCATTACTGCTAGTTTCACAACTCATGTGACTTGTGGGTGTATTTCCTTGGGGGCGCACCTAGGCTAGAGCTTCTCCAATTTCTGTTTTTCCTCCCTCTTCTGCTGCTTCTCCACTAGGGAGGACAAGCTAAAGCCACTCAGATCCCTTCACTCGGGCACAAAAGTGACACTATGCTTAGAAGAGCCCCTGGGTATATATACCCTGTTGACTTCCCACCAAAAAAATGATCGACGTTTCAGCAGGCGCCATGAGAGCCAAAGACCCGAGTGCCCTTTCTAACTCCTGTCACTCACTGCGTTGGTGGCTTTGGTCAAATCTGTTCTTTCCCAGAGCATCTCCCATAGTGGGAGATGGGAAAGGGAACATTTTCTGCTGAATGACTTTCCGTAGAGCATGTGGAACAGGCCTGATGGGAGACACTCAGTAAAGGTTCTCATGGTCCTTGAAGGGGAGGAGTTCCTGAAACTGAACACCAGGGGCTCTCCATCCACCAAGAGTAGACTCAGGCTTCACCAAGCCCACAGCGACCCGAAGCCATTTGTTTCTCTACAACCAGAAACTCAACCATCCAGTGATCCACCCTGGTAGACATGTCCTTGGCAGGTCAAATGCTCTTCAAGGCTTGCTGAGTTATGGGATCTTCAGAAGTGCCTCTTGGCTAAGGGCATATAAGCTTTCTTATATGTTATATCTTACCCTTATATTCTTGCATAGGGATAGCCTTTCCAAGGAGACCAAATGCTCCATCATTTTAGCCATGACGGTCTCTCCCAAGGAGAGAGAGCATTGCTAACATATGCCTCCAAGATTCAGCCTTGCCTGTGTTTTTGGGGCTCTGTCAAATTAACCAGGCTTTCACCAACTGTAATACAGTCCACTTCTTGGCCCTGTGCCTTGCGAATAATCCCGCTCACCCGATTGGATCTCTGAGGTTATGTGGGCTGCTGGTTTCATCCTGAGCAGCCTCGTATCCAGGCTGTCAGGCTGGTGTCTCCCTGGAGCGTCCTGGCCAGCCAGCCTCACTGTGATCAGGCACCTGTTGGCCCAGGTTTTCTAGCAAGTGGGTTGATGTGCAGGTGGGGACCTGGGGCAGTTGGGGCATGGGAAGTGATAGAAAGGCCTTGCTTTCCAACTCTGCTGAGTTTTGTTTCTTATGTATTTCTGTGTGGTGGATGATTTCTGTTTTTCCATGCTTCTGAAAGGACTTAAAAAATCAGGGCCTTCAGGAGAATTTCTAGTTGCTGTGAAAATGAATGCCAACTGGAAATGTAGGTATCAATATCCAAAAGCCTAAGTTTGCCTGTTACAAAAAGTGCAACTTCATGTTTCCACTTGCAAATGTTGAAGGAAGAGATGGATCCCTTTGCCTGGGGTCCCTGTCACCTGGCTGCCCTGGGTTGGAGTGGAGCACACGGCAGGTGTGTAGGGTGGGGTTGGGCTGGAGCCAGCCCCGAGAGCTGCCTCCTCAGATCTGCCTCTCAAACCCTTTCGTTTTTACTTTGCCTTAACTTTGCATTTCTCAGTCTTTGAACTATGGCCTGATTTCACATTCTGAAACTATGCATAGGTCTCGTTTCTGTGAAGAATAGGATGTTTCGAAGGAGTGATGAGTCACCTTTTATTTCAAGCCAATGAGAAGCAGCCAACCTAAGAGGTATTGAAGAAAGGAGCATTTGTGATGTTTCAGGATAATTATATCTATTTTTAAATTTTGTTTTTAATTTTACAAGTGATAGATGGAGCACATTCTTATTATAAACCTCAGAGCCCACCTTGTCCCCTCCACTCTGCCCCTTGCAGAGGCCAGCACTGCCATGGATTTAATGTGTGTGTTTCCAGATGATTTACATGCATTTATGTGTGTGTTTGCAAAGAGAGAAATATGTAGTTTTATTTGCATTTTTATTTTTGCATGTAAATGATAGCATAATCTATCCATTGTCCTACAACTTGTTTTCTTTCCTATAGCACTAAAAAGATTTGCCTTATTTTTAACTGCTGACACCTACCATGGTAGGTTTATTTAGCTTTATTTACCCCTCTTGATAGACAGAAAATAGATTGCATTTCTCGGTGTATCTCAGTGAAGCTCTGTTTCAATGACAAAATAAAATAACTTTTATTTCCTCCCCAGAGTGGTAAATACTATTTTAAGACAGAAGAAAACACAAAAAGAAGAATGATTCAGAAGGTGGGGAGGTCAGGCAGCTTGCCCACCGCTGGAGTGTCCAGGCCTGTGGTGTGCTGTGTACCTCATTTGTGGCTAGCAGGATGTGGGGTCCTGGGGACAGCAGTGTCAGGAAGGGGCCATGGGGCAAGCCAGGCATGGGATGGGAGAAGCACCGCTGTGAGAAGTCCCACAGCTGGAGGCAGGAGAGGAGGGGCAGAGGAGGGGAGAAGATCCAGGGCAGTGGTGTTGGAAGAGTGTGTAGACTGACACCTGCTCTCAAAGGCAGGGAGGGCAACTCTAGGGACAAGACGGGCTTTGGAAGGGCTTCTCAGGGTGATGAAGTAGGATTAGTTCAGACTCAGTTAAGTGAGTCATTTAGAATGAAGGCATGAAGAATAGCCAGAACCAAATGCCCAGGGAGGAAGTGGGCCAAGCAAGGCAACGTGAAGCCAGGAGTAATATTTGAATGAGGAAGATCAGAGAAGAGGAAGGATCCAGAGGTCTTGATGGAGGCAAAGAGCTGCTTTGGAACAGCGGAAATACAGGGGAGGTGCCAGTGGAGGGAGCCAGGGGCAGAGTTGTGGCTTTGCTTTGGGTGACTCAAGCAGAGGTGAAAGTCTTTCAGTGGAGGAAGAAACTTGAGGCACCCCCAGGTCCCTTTGTCTGTCTCTGTATTCACTTGCTCACCCATTCACGCAATCACTCACCGGCTCACCCACTGCCCCATCTCCCCACTCACTCATCCACTGACTCACTGAACATAAACGATGCCCCAAGCACAGTCTGGATGCTAGGGAACCCACTGTGCTAGAGACGAGGCTCCTATCCTTTGGAGCCTCCTGTCTGGTCTGGTCAGGGAGAAAGATGCACAAAGATGAGGTGCAGAAAAGGCTGCCCCAGAGGCTGGCCAGGGTGCAAGGAGCCACAGGGCTTCCCCCTCGGGCTGCCTGATGCATCAGGGCAGGAAGGCCCTGCAGACATTGATCTGGCCTGGAAGGATAGACCGTGCTTTGCTGAGTGGAGGAGGGAAGGGACAGCATTCCTGTAAGAGGGCCCAGCAGAGTGTCCTGGGTGCTGGGAAGTTAGGTGCGACTGGAGAATAAGGCCCTGTGGGGATGGGGGGATTAGGGAGGCGAGGAAGGGAGTAGACAGGAGTGAAGCTTGGAAGGGCATGGAGCTGGGCTTCTGTCTCTAGCAGATGTCAGCAAGTTAGCAGGGTAGGACTAGTGCCTGATTCATTTCTGGAGGAAGAGGCCTGGGGGTGTGGTAATGGGTGTGCTGGAGACAAGAGGTTGAGGCAGGCACTAACTAGGGGCATAGATCCTTCTGCATCTCTCTGTGTCCATCCATCCTTCTGTCCACACTTTGGCACTTCCAGAGAACTTGTTCTCTTCCAGACTCTGAAAGTCAGTGACCAGTAAGACGTGGCCCCTGATCACTGGCATCTGTAGACTGCTGAATGGTGTCTTGGATAAAGTATGTGCCCATTTATTTTTCATGCATGATGAATAATCAGTCTGAAAGGAAACAAAGTCTTGTTTGGACAGGGCTCAGGAAGGTGAGAAGATCTGGGTGGGGACTGGAGGGCCAATAAGGACTTCTTTTGAATTCCAGGTGTCAAAGGAGTCTTTGCGTTTTAGAAATTAGAAGATCAATATTAAATACCTTTTGGTGTGTAGCAAAAAGTTGACATGAAAAAGCAACTCAAAAATTGCTTTTTTTTTTTTTTTTTTTTTGAGATGGAGTCTTGCTCTCTCACCCAAGCTGGAGTGCAGTGGCACGATCTCGGCTCACTGCAAGCTCTGCCTCCTGGGCTTACGCCATTCTCCTACCTCAGCCTCCCGAGTAGCTGGGATTACAGGTGCCCACCACCACGCTCAGCTAATTTTTGTATTTTTAGTAGAGACAGGGTTTAACCATCTTGGCCAGGCTGGTCTTGAACTCTTGACCTCGTGATCCACCCGCCTCGGCCTCCCAAAGTGCTGGGATTACAGGTGCAAGCCACCACACCTGGCCAAAAATTGCTATTCTTGATAGAAACGCAGGGGAACTGATTTATTTACACTTGTATATTTTTTGCAGGCTACATTTTTGTGTAACGAATTTCATGTAGTCAATGGAGAAAAGGTAGCTAAGCTTTGGAAACATCTCAAGTATAAATAAAGTGAGAACCACACTATGAAGCGAGTTTCTAAATGAAACTTACAAGTTTGATTTTTTGGGGCTGCTCTGTCTGGTGTTATCATTTTCCCTAATTTCTGCAGTTATTGTCATTTGTGGCACCAGAGTCTTTTCTCTGGAGCTGGGTGCTCTGGTTTCTGGCTCAGGATTGGCTGATGCACCTTTTCTTCTTGGGAAAAGGAGCCTGCCATCAACAGTACATGTGAGCAATTGATTCCTTTGGCAGGAACGCTCTTCTCTATTGACCCACATGAATCCTGGAAGGAATCTCACTTCTGTTGGTTTTCAGATCACAACCAGCTGGCCTGGTCTTTGTTTTCCATTCTCTTCTTCTAGTACACACATCTTATTCATTTTTCTCACCATTGCTCCACTAGAATTTCTTTTCTTTTTTCTTTTTTCAAAACAGTGCCTCACTCTGTTGCCCAGGCTGGAGTGCACTGGTGCAACCCCAGCTCACTGCAGCCTCAACTTCCTAGGTTCAGGTGATTCTTTCACCTCAGCCTCCCGAGTAGCTGGTACTACAGCCATGTGCCACAATGCCCAGCTAAATGTTTTGTATTTTTAGTAGAGATGGGGTTTCACCATGTTGCCCAGGCTGGTCATGAATTCCTGGGCTCAAGTGATCCTCCCACCTCGGCCTCCCAATGTGTTGGGATTGCAGGCGTGAGCCACTGCTTCCAACCCGGAGTTTCTTATATTGCTAATATATAGGCAAGGCTGATGTATTTTCCAAAATGCTCCCTCTGGAAAATGCACCCTCATGGTCATGGGGATGACATTGTGACAGTGGCAGCTAACATTTCTTGGGTGGTTGCCATGGTCCAGATGCTACTCTGAGCACCTTAACTACATTATTTACTTTTATCATCACAATTCTGGGAGTAAGTACTGTTTGCCCCTCTTTGTAGCTGAAGTGTGTGAAGCACAGAGAGGGTAGGCCACATGGCCGACGTCACACAGCTAGGAGATGGTAAGCTTCTCCCCTATCTGTGCTCTCACTCTCAACCCTGGGGCCCACCGGCATTGTGAATACTCAGCATTTCAAGTCTCATCCCTGGGGAAGGCTGTGTGTATTGTGAATCCCGCATCAATGCAGTCGTTGTTGGCATTGTTTAGGCATGTATCAGAGCCACACACACTTCCAGACTGTGTGTCAAAAGGTCCCAGGAAACTGCATTTCTGTGTTCTGTCACCCCAAAGGCCTTGCTGAGTACATAGTTTCACCTTTTGTTTAACCTTCTCTTTGGAGGGTCACTGGCCACAATGGCAAATGTGTAGTGGGTCAGCTTGCTGGCAGGGGTGTATTCTCTCCTGCTCCCAGGGGCACACGCCAGCTCTCACCAGGGCTGGGGTTCGCATCTCTTCCAGCAAGGCCAGGCCAGGCTCTGAGTGCATCTTTGTCATGCTGGAGTCCCTGCAAGCCCTGTGCTTGCCCAGGTGACCCTCCCCTTATTCATTGGCCACAAGAGGCAAAGTAGCCAGCGAGTCATTCGAGCCCATGGTGTCTGTCTCCAGAGCCCACACCCTGAGCCACTGTGCTCTCCTGGCCCTCAGCCACCTTGGAGAGCTGCCATTGCCCCTTGCCGTCCTCCTGGCCAGAGAAGACTCCTCCACCAGAGGCAAGGCAGCTGGTGCCCCTTCCTGTGTGAACCTAGCCACTGCCAGCCCCTACCCAGATCCCCTCCCTTGTCAGATGGGCCCAACCTTCTAATCAAAGGTCTGGGCGGGACTGCTCGGGGCCACCTTCAGGCAGGTGGCTTGTAATGGATGCACCAAGCGTGTGGGTCTCACAGAGCCTTTTAGGAAACATGGGTGATTCCTTCACAGCCTGTTGAAACCCATGGGAGAGCGGGGAGGGCAGAGGACTAGTTCTCTTGTGGCTGGAGAAAACTTAGGGCTGTTCCCTTGGTTTTCTGGGTATTTAGGACTGAGTCTGCTCCACAGGTGTTTCCCAGAGTCCCACCTGAGGTGCTTCAAGAGTCCAGCAGCCACTCAGGCCAGTGCCTACCTGCTGAACAGCACAGAGCATCCCATCTTTGTAGAAGGCTCTTTAGGCAGTACTGCCCTAGTTAGCTGTCGCTGGGCAGGCCTTGTGTAGCACCATCGACTTAGGAAGGAAGTCCTAGACTGCATTTTTTTTTTTAAAAGAAATAAAATCTTCTAAATCTTAACTTTTTGTGACATATTCAAATGTTAAACAATTGGGGTATAGGTTGAACAGAAGACAGAAGTGGACTGAATTCCAGGGGCAGGAGGGGAGGGCATTTATCTATGTTGTGACAAACCTTCTAGGTGGTTCTGGTGCAGGATAAAGTTTAAATAACATCAGCCTAAACCATTTAGTTTGCCCACAGTTATGCCAGGGAAAGTCAGAGCTAGAACCCAGGCATTCTGATTTGCAGCCAACATCACCCTCATGGGCAAGGCCAAGTCTTTAGGGATGTTCCATACCGTGGACACCTGGTCACCACCCACCCCACACCTGGGCTCTCACCTGCCACCTGTGGGTGACTCTGAAATTTTTCTAGATATGATGTTTTCCTCTTCCTTTGTAATTTCTGATCAAAATCAGTTTCCTGTCTCAGGGTGCCAGATTTCTCCTTGGCTCCTGGGAAATAGTGGGGAGAGGAACCCACATAGGGGTCACCAAGCCTGCTGACTGTGACAGATGGAGTTTTGGTTTGAATGAGGTCAAAGTCATGGGCAGAATCAAGGGAGAGGTCAGGTCTGCTCAGGAGGGACCCCTGACTCATGGCGTAAATCACCCCAGTGTTGGAAAATCTGTTATTTACTGCATGGGACCCATTTCCTAGAGACAGACTAATAATGACCTTATTACATACTTTTCAGAATTTGAAATTAGTATTTCTTACATGTTGGAGAATGTGGTACCAAGCAGGTACTGCTTATCGAAACTTTATTGGATGTCATTTGATGGGAGACATTTTGCATGCCTGGAATGCAAAACACGTTGGAAAAATTCCTTTCGGTGTGCCTGCCTGGACAAGGCAACCCATGGGGATCTGGCTTTGTTTAGTAGTCTGGGGAAGGCTCCAGTGGTTTCTGTTGTGAAAGAGGCACCCTGTCCATTTTGGGCTGAGAAACATTTGGAAATAAGACCATGGTACCCCGCAGACCTTGCTGGCTCTCCACTTCCAGGACAGAAGTAGGAAATAATATGGAAGCATCAGCCACTGGCCCCAGCCCAGTGGAGAAACAAATACCCTGAAGCTTGTACAATGAAGCACTTAAAACTGAGAGAGTTATTAATGCCATTTGTCTCAGGGGACTGCAGATTTCATTCATCACATCCTTGCCATAATCTTACTGGTTGGGGATGTGACTCAACAGGAATCTTCAGTTAACTGTGTGGAAGAATGAAATTGGTCTTACATCACTGCTACTAAGGTGAAGTTCAAGTTCAAGGTCAAAATCACTGGTGGTAAGATGAAAGTCGAGAAAAGCAGCATCTCTGCCTCCCCGGGAGCCAGGAGCAGCAGTCTCCACTTAACCTGTGGTCACAGATGAGAGCACCATAGCACACTGAGATGTCTCCCCTGACCTCAGCTCCAGGCACTGTTTGGAGACCAACACTCACAGTGACCTGGGAGCAAGGGGATGCTTCCGTTGGTTGCCTGCATCCTGCCGACTCATTCTGAGACTCACTCCTCCCACAGGCTTGTTCTGCCTCCTGTTTGTTTCACATGACCTGGTGTTTCAGTAATCCACCTCTGCGTAACAAACCACTACAAAACTTAATGCATTCAACTATAATGATTGTCATTGTTCACAAAATATATGTCAGGAACTTGGAATGTTGTCATTAGGGGTTGTTCACAAAAGCTGCATGGCAGCCGGGAGCTTAACTGAGGCTGAAACATCTGAGTTGACCTCTTGTCCTTCAGGGCCTCTCTGCTGGCCTCAAACCATGACATCATCGAGGCTGGACTTCCGGGCACTGTAGTCCCTGGGTGCCAAGAAGGAGCACATGGAAGCTGCCAGACCCCCTGAGGGATAAGTCTGGAACTGGTGTAGCATCATTTGTTCTGCCTTCTTTTGGTTAAAGCAAGGCTGAGGCCCGTCAAGATTCAAGAGGAGGGGACATAGAGGGCAACTCTGGATGGCTGGAGTGCCAGAAATTTGTGGCTACCTTGAATTCACCACCTTCAATTTGTAGTGGGTGCAATACCTAGGCCTGACCGAGGTTAGTGCATATATATGGGGTGGTGCCCAACCAGGAGAGCCTCGTTGTGGGCCAGGTGTCCGTCTCCTGGGGGTCTCCCAACCTTCACAAAACTGGCCAGAGATCATTCTTGCTGGCTTTAGGTCACATTGATGGGAGAGTAGCCTCTCCCAGGTCTCATGCCCAGAGAAGAGCTGTCTCTTCCAGCAAGGCCACGCCAGGCTTTGAGTGCATCTGAGCTGTGTGTCACTGGCCACCTGCACCCAGCTCCAGGAGGCTGCAGGGCGTGGCTGGCCGCCCTCTGCTTTAAAGTCTAGTTGGAGGCCCAAGTTTCAGTTCTTAAGAGTGATGCTTGACTGTAATGTTTCTGTTAACCTGGATTTTAGAATCCTTTGGTGTGTGGGTGCTAGGGGATAGGGACTAGAGGGAGGGGCTGCTTGTTAGCGAACCCCTAAGCCTCCTGAAGGGCTTGTTCCTGGCTTGACTCCAGTGAAATGTCTCCAAGGAGAGAAGGGAGTGACGCCTCACGGGGCTGCGGGAGCAGCACTAGGTTGTCCAGTTATGCTCAAAATATATTTTGTAGTAAAAACTCGTGTAGCATTTCTATTTTGTTTTTTCTGCCTGCATTTGTTTTAACATAAAATAAATGTTTTATGAGTCACATTGACACTCTAGGCAAATGTGCTGGGTTCCTCCATCACACAAAAACCCCAGGCTGCGCTGTCCCTGAAGAGGGTGACAAAACTGGGGAAGTTCTTGTCATAAAACTGTGTTATGCACACCATGGGTCACTGGTGGTGGCATTCTCCCAGGACCCTGCCTGTGGCTAATGGGAGGGTAGATGGAGTAGAGCCAGGGGAGGCTGTGAGCCTCCCTGCTCATCCCTCCAATTGCCCTGGCTCCTGCCATGGGAGAGGGTAAAGGGGCCCCCGTTGGGAGGGGCCAGGAGGGGCATGGGCCTCCCAAAGTGTATCTATTCAATTGCGTTTTCTACATCTGTCCAGTAGGGCAGGTTTATATACAGGGAGACAGGGTCTCCAAGAAAACAACGGGGCCACCCCAGGTTTTGAGATGTTCTTGAGGAAGGTCATGCAGCCCTTCCCTCACCAGTGTATGAGGCTGAGGATGAGGCACAGGGTAGCTTTGTGGTCCTGGCATCCACCATGTGGCATCGGCCAGCCCTAGGGCCCTATCCATGTCCTGTCCCTCTGGGTGCAAGACCTGAGGCCCAGAGCACTGTGCTGGGTGGAAAACAGAAAACCCATCCCAGAGCAAGAGCTGGGGAGGATGCCAAGAGGGCAGGTGGGCGCTGCTTGCCTCGGGAGAGAGGGCAGCAAAAGGGAGACCAGCCCCCACCCTCAGCTGCCTGTGGGGCTCCACAAGGCAGCAGGAGGCAACGGAACCAAACAGAATGATTTTGGGGTGGTGGTGAGGGGCTGCCTCATGGCAGGGAGAGTGGGCACATTTGTGTGCCCCACATTGGTTGGCATCAGCATGACAAGAAATTGTTTAGTTCTGTGGTTTCAGGCTCGCTGCAAAATACGTCTCTCCCACCCCCGCCCCAGTCCCTGGTTTCCCTTCCAGCCACACCTGACATCCCTCGGTCAGAGCTGGGCCTAGAGGCTGGAGGGCAAAGCAAGGCAGACAAAGGCGGGTCCCTGGGAAGCAGAATGAGCAGAAAAATTGGAGTTGAGAGGCCCCAAGAGCCCCTCTGCCATTCAGCCTGACCTTGAGCAAACCCATCACTGTCCTCATTAGAAGGCAAGAGAGGACGAGATTAGCATTTCTGCACATGACTCTGGATGGCCTCCTTCAGCACAGGGGAGGGGAGTGGTTGCTAAAATAGTAATAATGGTGCTACCACATGACAGTGCCCACCTCCTCTGGGTGTTGGGAGGGTTTAACAAGTTAGAGCAGAGCAGAGCTCGTGGTGGAGGCCACGAGGGCTGTGCTGCTTGTGTTTTAGAATGATTGGGTTTATTATTTGCATCATTTTCTGAATTTCAGGAGGATTCTCGGGCTGCATCCTGGATCTCGTGAATCAGCATCCCTGGGGGTGGGAGGCGGGAATCTGCCTTTTATGAAACACGTGCTTCAGGCCCCAGAGCCCTGAACTGGGAGGTCGCCGAGGTCTCTGTCTCCTCTGTTCTCTGGGAGCAGGATTCTCACTGACCTTGTTCCCTTGTCCTGCCACTGGCGGGATTTTAAGCTGTGATCAGGTGCAGCTCTAAACCCAAGCACTGACACTAGCTTGCCACATGGCTCCGCTCCGTAACCTGAAGGCAGCCTCTGAGCCGGTCCCTTGTCTGCACGCAGGCCAATGAGGCAGCACAGTTAGAGTGAGGCCGACTTCCCACGTGCCTACCTAAGCCAGGATGTACACTTTGTTTCACAGGGACAAAGGATGGCCATATATGCATAAATGTCATTAAGTGGAAACGGCCACCTTTGAGAATATTTTTCTTGACTCTTGAAGAGGGAAGGACCATGGAGAGCATTATTTCAGGGTTCTATGAGTCACCACACACTTCTGCTTTCTTTATTAAGTATATTTTTTGGACAAAGAAGAATGCAACTTTGAACACTGTGTCACCGCAAGCCACACAATTCTAAGACTCTCCTCTTTACGCCTTTGACATGCAAGACCCTTGTAGATATGGAGAGGTGTGGAGCATGGAGCCCCAGAAGTCAGCGACCCAGCAGACAGGCTCACGCTGTGCACGTGGGTGTGGGCTTGGGGCTGTGAGTGTGTGGTCCCGGTGTTTGGGTGCACAAGTGTGGTTTCTAGCTGCATTTTTCTGGCTCGTCTCCTCTGGGAGCCCCTTGCTGCTCACCTCGATCCTATCATTCCAAAGGGAAAGCTGCTTTTCTAGCACCCAGATGGAATTGCATCCTGCAGTGGGCCCAGCTCTCCCTGATCCTGGTGCTGTGGGATTCAGGGAAGGCCGCCTGACCTCTGTGAGCCTTGGGTTCCTCATTTGTCAAATGAGGATTGTAAATTCCACCCTCATGGCACCTAAGTGAAGCTGTTGAAAGGCATTTGTAACCTCTACAAGGGATGAGGAGGTTAAGGCACACAGACTCACCTGCAGGTGAGTCCCTGGCTCAAGGACACGCCAGAAAGAAACAGCAGAACCACTTCTGGGGCCCTGGAGTCTGTGTAAATCCACTCTACTGTATTTTATAAAGCACCAGCTGGAATCCTCAAAGAAAAGTGGGGAGGCTGGATGCCTCTGCTTTCAAGGAGACCGGACACATCATCATATCTAGCTTCTTTCCACTGACTGCACGGTACTTTATAAACATCCCTCTCAAAGTCAGAAGGCTTGGACGCATCCTCTGTGATAGTGTGCCTTGGCCCCAGAACTGTATTTCTGGAACTTGAAAGCCATCTTGTAATGCTCCATCTTGGAATCTAGATCCAGGCAACCCCAGGGTGGCAGGTTTTTTCTTGAGGAAGGGCACCACAGGATACCCACACCCAGAGAGAGGCAGGTAGAGAAATGAGGTGGGCCAGCCACAGTGCCAGGGAGGGTTCTGGGCTGTGGAGGTAGAGGGAGCTCCCCCGAGGTGCATGTGGTGTGCCATGCCCAGGGGCTGGGTCTGCAGGCTGGGTCAGAGGGGCTGGGGTGCTTCCAGCCCAGGCCGAGGCCCATTCCTCTGGGAGGGAGGGAGCAGGCTGGGCAGCGGGGCCAGACCTGTGCCAGGAGCCCGTCTGGGGTAGATTGCATCACACTGTGTGCAGCTTGTCACTCCAGCTTGCCCAGGACCCCTGTCTTCTGTGACTCGTGGCTGACAGGTGCTTCTCCGCAGGCACCGTGGGGCCTCTACAGCCAGGCGTCAGGATAGAATAATGGCGACTCTGTGTCAGGTCTCACTATGTGATGGCATGGCGATGAATTTAACACACTGGCACAGACGGGTCAGAATCAATGAAATGGTTCTAGAAGTATTTTTGGTCCATTTGTTTATTCTTTCAGCAATTTTTGTTTGAGCGCCCCCTGGATGCCAAACCCTGCTCTAGGCATTAGGGATATCATGGTGAACAAAACTGATGAAAATCTCACCTTTGTGGAGTTGACAGTCTAGTGAAGGAAACAGAAAGGAAAAAGATAAATAAATAAAATATGAATTATTCAGTGATATTGAAACTGAGCCTGGGAGGCCGGAGCTTAAGTCTCTCTACTACTCCCCATCCGTGCTCTGGTGGCTTCTTGCAACCTCCCTGGGCTGTGCCTGGTGGTGGCCCCATTGCCCCCCCATATCACAGAACCTCAGGAGGTGCCCAGTAGGTGACATCTGAATGAAAGCAGAATGCTCAGGAAAGTTTCCTGTTTGCTGCGAGGGACCCTCCTTCTCCAGCACGGCCAGCAGGAGTGGGTGTGGCTGTCTCACAGTTCCAGCCGTCTTTGAAGGGGCATGCAGAGGGTCATGCTGGCTGCCTGGGAACTTCTGCCACCCTCCGCCTCGTGGACTATCCTCTGCCTGCCCTCTGCTCTGCAGGCAGCAGGGCGTCTTTAGTCTTGATGCAAGCTGCCCTTGACTCTTCAACAGCCCTGAATCACCAATGGCAGACCAACCTTCTGCTGGGGTCCGTGTGCTTGCTTTCCAGATGTTTTTAGAAAGATCTGTAACTTCTGTCTTAATTTGTGTTGGTTTAACAAGAAATCACATTTCTGTGGGATCTGCGCAAATAGGGTTTTGTTTGGTTGTTTTTTCAAACACTGTAGATACAGCTGAAAACAGAACTTAACCCTTTGAACATAGCCACTGGGTTGATACAGCTCACAAAACCACAGGATTTCCTTTTCCTGCAGAGACTCCACTTTGCTTGGGTCACCGTGGAGAGTCCATGTCACCATGTTATCTCAAAGTTACAAAGGTCAGACCCTCCACTGACATTGAGGCTGTGCATTACCCGAAACCCTGGAGACCAGAAAGGCCTGCTGGGATGAGATTGGTCACCTGGAGGGTGAAGACAGAGAGGAAGGGAGGGAAGCAGTGCCCAGCTTCACTGCCTGCTGGCGTCTCACCCACTGGTAATAATGATTCTGCACCTGAATGCCATGATGCATTGCATCTGGGGAGAGCACTGCATCCCGCAGCTGTGCAGCAATCCTTCTTCCTGAGCAGGTGCTTTGTACCATGGATCTGGAGGGGCACAGGCACTGGAAGGTTGGATGTGTGAGCATCAGGAAACACTCTTGGATTATTTCTCAACGTTTTTAAGCAAGCTCATTTTGAAGGTCATCAATCTCATGTCAAAATTTAGAACAATCCCCATCCTTTCTGAAAGTCACAGACCTTTCCTGAGTCTGTGAATAAAACAGTAAAAGACGTAGGTTTTATGAACAGTTTCAGCTTGGATTTTCAAGAAGCAAAAGAAGGTGTCAAAAGAACGACCAAGGAATAAGAGGCTTTCAGAAATAACCAAGAACATCAAAAGTAAAGAGGACTTTTACAAGTGAAAAATGTGATAATCAAAAATGAACTCAAAAGAGCGATTAAATAGATTAGACACAACTGAAGAGAAACTTAGTAAATGAGAAGCTCTGTCAGAGGAAATTATGCCTAATACATGGAGACAAAGAAATGGAAAATATTCAAGAAGAGTTAGGAAACGTATAGGAGAGAATGAACAGCTTTAACGTATGTTGAATTGATATACAAGAAATAGGAAATGCAGGCCCGGTGCAATGGCTCATGCCTGTAATTCTAGCACTTTGGGAAGCTGAGGTGGGTGGATCACTTAAGGTCAGGAGTTCAAGACTAGCCTGGCCAACATGGTGAAACCCTATCTCTACTAAAAATACAAAAAAATTAGCTGAGCATGGTGGTGCAAGTAATTCCAGCTACTCAAGAGGCTGAGGCAGGAGAATCCCTTGAACCTGGAAGGCGGAGGTTGTAGTGAGCCAGGATCATGCCACTGCTCTCCAGCCTGGGCAACAGAGCGAGACTCCATCTCAAAGAATCAAAACAGGCTGGCACGGTGGCTCACACCTGTAATCTCAGCACTTTGGGAGGCTGAGGCGGGTGGATCACGAGGTCAGGAGTTCAAGACCAGCCTGGCAAAGATGGTTAAACCCCGTCTCTACTAAAAATACAAAAATTAGCCAGCCATGGTGGCAGGTGCCTGTAATCCCAGCTACTTGGGAGGCTGAGACAGAAAATTGCTTCATCCCGGGAGGCAGAGGTTGCTGTGAGCTGAGATCGCACCACTACCCTCCAGCCTGGGCGACAGAGCGAGACTCTTAAAAAAAAAAAAAAAAAAAAAGTCTAAACAAAACAAAAACAAAGTAATAGGAAATGCAGAGAAATAAGAGGAGGAACCACTGAAAGAAATATTGGTTGAGAATGTTTCAGAATTGATAAAGGACACAATTTTTGAGTCAGAAGCCCAATCAAATCCAAAGAAAATGAATTTAAAAAGCCCACATCCAATCCTATTGTGTTGAACTGAAGAGCAGGTTGCCCAAGAGAGATGATAGATTTCCCACACCAGGACAACAGCTGAACCGAGAGGCCCTCTTCAGCAACAGCTCAAGGCAGATGTCCATGCCATGGAACCTTCAAACCTTTGAAGGAAAAGTGATGTAGCCAGGATTTCTACTTGAAGAAATTCTCTTTTGAGAAAGCAAAATGAAGACACTTCAGAGTACAAACTGAGAACATTTATTACCAACAATCTCTCCCCGAAAAGAACTGAAGAATATTCTTCAGGAATAAAGAAAATAATCTTCGAAGAATGAGATGGGTTGCAAGAAGACATGAACAGATAAATTGATTAACGTGTATTTAATCTACACTGCCATCAAATGTTGAAAACAGTAACGGTATTGACTGATTTGTGGGAGGGTAGAACTTAAACACTCCAGAGCAGTTGTATGAGGTGCATGTCTGGAGCCAAGCACTTAGGGCCTTTTTTTGCTCAGTAACAAGGGCAGCTGAGGTTCCACTAGGTTAAATATGCATGCCGAAATGTTTATGGTGGCTACTAGAAGAATAGAAACAGACTGTATAATTTCCAAATGAATAGAGGACAAGACATAGATTGAAAGGAAAAAAGGGCCAGGCGTGGTGGGTCATGCCTGTAACCCCAGCACTTTGGGAGGCTGAGAGCAGGTGGATCACCTAAGGTCGGGAGTTCGAGACCACCCTGGCCAACATGGTGAAACCCTGTCTCTACTAAAAATACAAAAATTAGCCGAGCGTGGTGGCAGGTGCCTGTAATCCCAGCTACTCAGGAGGCTGAGGCAGGAGAATTGCTTGAACCTAGGAGGTGGAGGTTGCAGTGACTGAGTTTGTACCACTGCATTGCATTCCAGCCTGAGCGACAGAGTGAAACTCTGTCTCAAAAAAAAAAAAAAAAAAAAAAGAAAGGAAAAAAGAATGGATGTTGTAAAAGATAGAAGAAATGCAGACATAGACATAGAGTGAAGAGTGTCCTCCCTGTCCCCTTTCAGTCCCCATTCACCTTCCCAGCGTGACAGTCCCAGTCACAGGGAGCAAGTATCCTTCCCATCTACAACACATTTAATTCGAACTGTATGAATTGTTCTGCCAGTTTCTTTTTTAAACTTAGCAGTATGTCTTAGAAATCTTTCAATAGGGTTTATGTTATTGTGCCATTGTTTAGATAGACCAGAATTTATGTAACAATCCTTCTAATGACAGACACTTCTGTTTTTATGCTTTTTGTTCCACCATTACACAAACAAGGCTGTGGTGAGTGACTTTGTACGTGTGTATCTATGTCCATATGTGACTGTTTCTGTAGGATGGATTCCTGGAGCTAGAGTTGTTACATACAACTGTGGCAATTTAAACATTGCCAAACTGCTCTGCAAAAGACTCCACTGGCTGAGCACAGTGGCTCATGTCTGTAATCCCAGCACTTTGGGAGGCTGAGGTGAGAGGATTACTCGAGCCTGGAAGGTCAAGTTTGGAGTGAGCTGTGATGGCGCCATTGCACTCCAACCTAGGCAACAGAATAAGACCCTGTCTCAGTGATAACAACAACAACAACAACAACAACAAGACTCCATCAATGAAACTCCTGAGATTGAGGAGGCTCCTTTCCTCCACCTTCACTGACATTGGGTATGGCAAATCTGGTTTAGTTTTGTTTTCCTCATTGTTTCTGGATTTTTAATCTCTTAGGAAGAGCTTCCTCATGTGGGACTATGCAAATATCTCCGAATTTTTCATTCTAAAATTTTTTATACTTTTTTCTACATTTCACTTTTGAGATCATTAGAAGATTATTTTTAAGTTTCTGATATATTTTTTCCAAGTAGATAGCCAGTTTTCCCTACACCACTTTATTGAACAGTTCATATATATATATGTATATGTATGTGTGTATATATATACATACATATTATATATCACATATATATCATATACGTAGATATACAGGAGATTGTTTCAGGGTTTTCTAGTGAATTCTACAGATCTAAGGCTCTTTCTGTAAAACATGAATTACTTCTTTCTTGAGGTTTTCTAGATTCACTTGTGAAATTATGAAATTATTTGTGTCTGATGCTCTTTAGGGATAAATCTCTGGTAACTTAAAAGTTATATCATAAATTGATTTCCAAAAATTATTTTGTTAACTATTTTAATATAACCTGTTTTCTTTGTAATCTCATATATATATATATATACATATATATAAGCTTTATTAAGGTATAATTAACATACAATAAACTGTGCGTGTTTAAAATGTACAATTGATAGTTTTCACATTCATGGCACCATCATCACAATCAAAATAATCAACATATTCATCACCCTCAAAAATTTCCTTATGTCTTTCCGTAATCCCTCTCTTCCATCCTCTTGCTTTTCTCTCCCATCCCCAGGCAACCAATAATCTGCTTTCCATAACTATCAGTTACCTTGCATTTTCTAGAGTTTTATGTGGGTGGAATAATACAGTATATACTCATTTCAGTCTGATTGATTCTTCTTTTAATCAGTGTAATTATTTTGAGATCCATTCATGTATCAGTAATTAATTCCTTTTCATTGTAGATTCATATTCAGTTGCATGGACCTATCACAGTCTGTTTACCCCTTTACCTGATGGACATTGGGATTTTTTTTATTGGGTAGCTATTTCCAATAATGCTGCTATGAACATTTGCATATAAGTCTTTTTTTAGGGACATATGCTATCTTTTCTCTCAGGCAAATAAGAATAGAATGGCTAGATCATGTAGTAGGTGTATGCTTAACTTTCTGAGAAACTACAACAGTTTTAAGTGGTGTACCATGTTACTTTCCCAACAGCAGCGTATGAGAGTTCCAGTTGCTCCACGCTCTCAACAACCCTTAGCATGGTCAGTCTTTTCAATTTGAGTGATTCCAATAGTGTGTAGTGGTATCTCATTGTGGGTTTCATTTTCATTTCCCTGAGACAAATGACGCTGAACATCTTTTCTTTGCATGCGCTTGTTTGCTATCCGTTTATTTTCTTTAGTTATCTGTTCAAATCTTTCACCATTTAAAAAAAATTGGCTTTGTTTCATATTGGTGAGTTTTAAGAGTTCTTTATATATTTTGAATACAAGTGCTTTATCAGATATGCCTTTTGCAAATATTTTCTGCCAGCATGTGGCTTGTCTTTTTGTTCTCTTAATAGTGTTTTTCAAAGGGCAGAAGTTTTTAATTTTCATAAAACGCAACATATTATATTTTTCTTTTATGGATCATAAAAGGTCTTTTGGTTTTGTATCTAAGAAATGTCTTTCTAACCCAAAGCCACAAAGATTATCTTTTGTTTATTTTCTAGAATTTATATAGTTTTAGGTTTTACATTTAAGTTAATGGCTGATTTTTTTCCTTAATTTTTGCATATAGTGTAAGGTATGGGTCAAAATTCACTTTGTTGCATGTGGGTATCCAACTGTTCCAGGTCCCTTTATTGAAAAGACCATCATTCCTCCATGGAATGGCCTATGCTCCTTTTTGATGACCTTTTCAGGCCTTTTATTGATCATTGATCTAATCAGTTTTCTTTTTGTTGTGGGTCAATTTTGATAATGCATATTTCTCAGAATATCATTCAGCAGTCCCCAGCTATCGGAGTAAAAGACCCATGTTAACAAAGTTGTTTGCGTGTGTTTCAAAGATTGTTTCTCATATTAAGGTTCATTTACCAGTTTCTGGCTCAGCTTTCTCTGGGTAGACCCCCACTGATGTAATAGTGCCTTTTCCACAAGAACTTTGTGCAGGTTTCCAGTGTCCCATCCTTCCATTCACTCTATGTGAGTCTCTGCAGAAGGCATTCCATGCCCTTTCTGTCACTGTTTTTTGTTTTTTTGTGTTTTTTTTTTGAGACGGTCTCACTCTGTTGCCCAGGCTGGAGTACAGTGACACCATCTTGGCTCATTGCAACCTCCACCTCCTGGGTTCAAGCAATTTTCGTGCCTTAGCCTCCCAAGAAACTGGGATTACAGGCATACGCCACCATGCCTAGCTAATTTTTGTATTTTTAGTAGAGACAGGGTTTTGTCATGTTGGCCAGGCTGGTCTCAAACTCGTAGCCTCAAGCAATCTGCCCGCCTCAGCATCCCAAAGTGCTGGGATTACAGGCGTGAGCCACTGCCCCTGGCCCCCTTTCATCACTCTTAATAATCAGTCCTAAACTCAGGGCACACATTTGTCTGGTGTGCATAGGATAGTCCTGGTTTGCTCCTGTTGGCGAGAATAATTTTTAATAGCATCTTTTTGAGTTAAGTGTCCTAACTTTGGACAGTAAAATTCTTTCTCAGAAGGTCTTTCATTATCTGGCTTCTGCCTGCCTCTCCAGCATCATCTTGGGTTGCTTTCCTAAGCAGTCCATTCCAGCCATACCAGCCTTCTTAACACACACAACTCTGAGTGCTATTTTGTGTTTAGGAATGAGTAATACCTCCTATCTGATTTAAATATATTTTATTATTACTTCAATAACCTCTTGATTTTCAATATTTATGAAAATTGTTCATACATGCTGCCTTTGAACTAGAAATTTCTTTTCTAGAAATGTACTTAAAGACATACTCCATCCTTTGTATGAGAGAAAAAAGTATGTATATTAAAAAATTGCATTATTTATCATAGAGACATATAGTACACACTTAAATATTAGGGGAGGTTGGTTAAAGAAAAAGTAGTTAATTCATGTGATGGAGTACAACATGGTGTTACAAAAAGTGAAAGGATGGGTAATAGGCACTGTAGAGGAGGCAAAATTTTACCTCTACCATCTTAAGGTTTTTCAGCTGGGCCTGAGAATTATGTTGACATAAGACAGATTAACAGGAGCAAAGCGTACACATTTGTATAAGTTTTAAGTAATATGGGAACCCTTATAAGGAGGGGAAGACCCAAAAAAGTGGCAAAACCCGAATGTTTTTCTAGTAGGTCGAACAAAGAGAAGCAGTTGTGGAAAATTAACTAAACTATGTAAGGAAGCTAAAGAAGATGAGAACTATCTTAACAAGGTGTGTTTGTCCAGAATTCTCTGAGTTCCTACTCCTCGTTAAAGAATGTTTCCTTTTTCCTGGTACAGGGAAGGTATCTTTCAAATGAGAGTTTTAATCTCCTGTTTTCAGAAAGAAAAGGGGGAGACTAGGATTCCCTTCTTACATCTTTTGTTTTTCCAATGCTTTTTACTCAATATAATACTTTTACCAAAGTGACATACTTAGGGGTTACAAATTCTGCCACCCTTAAGCTCTGACATAAAAGGAGCTCAGAGAGATGTTATTAAGTGAAAAAAACTGAGATACAGAAGAGTAGGTACTGCATGATTCTATTTGTGTAAAGAAGATGGATAGATACAAATATATATTGCTGATTATTATCCCCAAAGACAATCCCAAATGCCGTAACACCAGATGTTGAAATCTTTAAAGATCAAAATTCCCGAAGTCTAAATCTCTGAAGTCTAAAATGCCCAATATCTAATTGAATCCCCATGCCATAATGACGGATTTGAAGTTAGGTTCAATAAAGTCTTCTAAAAGTGAATTTCAAGGTGTTACCAATAAAGTTTGTTTTTTCTGTTCAGCCCAATGCATTTGGCAGAAAATTCAGATCAGTAGATTGGCCACGAGATACAGCAACAATTGAAACTTCAGTTTAAAAATGTCTCATTTATCTGCATTGGCATTCTTTCTAGCTGATGAAATTTCCAGAGCTTTTAATGAATTAGAGCCACATTTGCCTGAAGAAGCCATGGAAGTTACTGACTGGTTCAAAAATAATTATGTGTGTGGTAGGATAGGAAGATATGCGAAAGTGTTGCTTCTGCCAAATTTGTGGTCTGTATATGAGTGTGTGGGGAATGGATTTCTCCTTACCCAGAACAACATAGAAGCATGGCAAAGGAGATGGGAACATTTAATAGGGATGCTCATGTCAGTGTATATTGAATGATAAAAGAATTCCAAAAAGAGCAAGGCCAAGTAGGAAATGAATGTGAAATTGTCCTCTGAGGAGAGCCAGGCCCTAAAACAACAAAAAAAGCAGCTATTCCTCTTGATGCAAGACTTCAAAATATACTTAATGATTATGTAAGTTGGCCAGCTCTTAATCCCTGCACTTTTCCATAATTAATCCCTGTAATACACGTTTTCATATATCAGAATTTCTTTTTAGTTGTTTTTATTTAGTCACCACTATTTTAAATTGTCAGCATTGTTTTTTTTCTTACAATTTGCTATGCTTTGTATTTCATATTTGCATCATTTTAATACTGGAGGTATGAAGTGTTTAAAGGCTTTTGGAGAGCTTTAATTTGCTTTATGCATTTTTTGCAAATTTGACTCCAGGAAAGCTCATTATCACATTAGCTTTGTGTGTAACATTGTGTATGTACCTAAAAATGTTGAAACTTCCTTAGTAAATGAAGCGATGTCCTTTTTGTACCTCTGTATTTTGGGTGTGTTGGTGACCTGTGGAGGTTTTTGATCAATCTCATCAAAAAACTTAGGTTGTCTGTCACAATATTTCAGATGTATGCAGTTGTATAAGCTATTTCTTTTGGAAGATGGCTCAGCTGCTCACAGCTGTTACACCCTTGCAAATGTTGTTAGTATATCTGAGTGTCTATACAGAAATATGTATGTTATTATTGCCTACTTTATTGTGTAAAGTGGCCTATGAAGTCTTCTGTCATGTTTTTATATGTTTCTCAAATCAATCCCCTTTTAAAAATGTAAATCAATGTCTTTTAAATAATTTTTAAAATTATTTTGTCCAGAAGTATATTTTTGGGATTTTTATCTTTTGGGATTATGGCCCAAACCCATGTATATACATGCATGTGTTTGTGGATATGTGCATGTGCACACAAAGGCACATGTGCTATCTGGTAGGGTATATAATATAGGGAGTTAGCAGGGGTGCAGAAGTAGGGTGTCTCTTCATGTCAATTTTTAAACCATACACATATATTATTTTAATGTTAAAAACTAGTTTGGCATTTTTAACCATGGGTCAGCCACATTGCACAGGCATTTTCTCTGATGGTCACAGCATTCTTCCCCACTGGCTTGGACTCTGGACTTTACCCTATCCTTCTTTTTTTTTTTTTAATGGATTCTCACTCTGTTGCCCAGGCTGGAGTGCAGTGGCATCATCTTGGCTCACTGCAGCCTCCACATCCTGGGTTTAAGCGATTCTCCTGCCTCAGCCTCCTGAGTAGCTGAAATTACTGGCATGCACCACCACGCTTGGCTAATATTTTTTGTATTTCTAGTAGAGATGGGGTTTCACCATGTTGGCCAGGCTGGTCTTGAATTCCTAACCTCAGGTGATCCACCCACCTCGGCTTCCCAAAGTGCTGGGATTACAGGCTTGAGCCACTGCACCTGTCCCTCCCCTATCCTTCTGAATGCCAAGTTTCAGCCTTCAACTGGAGTTAGCCTTGCAGAAGAACTGAATTTGTTGCCATCTCACTTTTCTGTCCCTTTTTCTAGGCCTGGAGTCCTCTCCCAGAACTGCTGTTCAGCTCCAGCTGGTCTTTATTGAGCCCCTCTTGCGGACCAGGCTAATTTCCTGAAAACTGGTTTTTGCTAACGTTTCTTACACTTGCTCGTGAAATCAACCACTTACTGTGCTGGGTTTTCCCATGACGGATCCCTATAGGCTTCTCAGTGCACTACCCCAAACTTTTTATCCTGAGAATATTGTTGTGTGGCAAGATGTCTGCAGAGTGCAGCTTAGGAGATGCTAGCCTGGCGTGCACGGGTCTGCTGTGTATGTCTCTCCAGGCAGATGGCCTGTCTCCTCCTGGCAAGGATGATCTGAGGTGGAAAAACTCTGATCTGAAAGTGAAATCATTGACTCCATTAGCATCTTCTGAATTTCCAGATGTCCCTGATATGGAAAGTGAAAATTGGCTTCTATTAAACAGTGCATCAAAATTCTTTTGTATAGGACCAGACCACTGATATCAAGGGCAGTGCACTGACTTTCAGTTCCTCTGCATCCGTTGGTCATGTTCCCACCTTTCAATGGGAACAGAGAATAAAAATTCCAGCTCTAGGGCCCAGCCTTGTGGCCACCTTTCACGGACAGGCACCCGGCTGCTCAGTGTTATCCAATTACTAGAGGCCATTCCTAGCATTTCAATTTGGGGAATTAATTTACTATTACTTTATTTTTATCTTTAGAGACAGAGTCTTGCTCTGTCACCCAGGCTAGAGTGTAGTGGCATGATCATAGCTCACTGCAGCCTTGGACTCCTGGGCTCAGGCAATCCTCCTGCCACAGCCACCTGAGTAGCTGGAACTATAGGCATGAGCCATCATGCCCAGCTAATTTTATTTTTATTTCAGTTGTAGAGATGGAGCCTTACCCCGTTGCCCAGGCTGGTCTCTGACTCCTGGTCTCTAGTGATCCTCCTGCCTTGGCCTCCCAAAGTGCTAGGATTACAGGCGTGAGCCAACATGCTGGCCCGATTATTGACTGTTACCCTAAAGTGTGTGTTGCCTTTCTAGTTTGAGTAGAAAGTCCAGCATTCTCTTTTTGGATAATATCCAGGTTTTGCTGTTTCTTTTTTTATTTTTCATAATGAGAACATTTGCTCTCTTGCTGACATTGGAGGGCATCTGTTTACCTCTCCTGTAGGCATACAAAATTCCCAACGTTTATTTGAAGAGAAAGACAATTATTTGAGTAATTTGAATAAATAAATATTTTAAGTGATTCCCAAAAGACTTTCTCTGCTGATAAATATTTAGTGTAGTTTTAATGATTAGTCTCCATTTGTTTTCTTTCTTTTGTAGCTGGGGCTTCTATGGTCAATACAATCCCAGGCATTTGCTTTCTTTTAGAGTAAATGGCTCAAGGCAGACCCAAACCCAACCCCTATCACCCTGGGCACTGGTCAGTGGGTCCTATACCATCACGAAATTACCCCAGTATAGAACTGGAAGGGACGGGAAGTGTTTAGGATCAAGTTCCAACATGACCTAGGCTTGTCCTGGGACTTCAGACAAATGATTTGGCTTTACTGAGACTTGGTTTCTGTTATAATAGAAATTTGGGCTTACTAATCCCTCCCTCAAAGGATTATTTTGCAGACTAACTGCTGTACCCCGTGAATGCACCCAGCAGAGGGCCCACATGTGGCAGATAGAGTATTGCTCCATAAATCCTCGTTTCCTTTCTTTATCTCAGGTACACTTAAACACAACACTCCATGATAACCAGAATCTTCTTCACTCCTCCCTTCCTATACCCCAAGAAAAAGTCAATGGACCCTGACTAATAGGGCCCATATTCTCATAGGACACTGCACGAATGTCCTTCTGATTTATTTTGCCCCATTTGTCTTGACAGTAGTGCTAGAGGTTGGTGGTATGGATTTCAATCTGTATGAGTCTTAAATCCTTCTACTTCCCCATTACTTGGGCTGGTGATTATCTAAAGTCATGGCTATGCCTGCAGGACAGGGAGGAAAATCAAAGATCTCATTTGAACTTAAGGTACTTTTGTGGTTTGCTTAGGAGGAGGAAATTGCAGATTCAAATTATAATGGAACTTGAAAGAAGTTTTTAGTGTCTGGGGTAAAACTGTGACAGAAGGTGCCATTTAAAACTTATGAATAATGTACAAGCAAAAGAAAATTCATTGTTAGGAGAGCAAACCTGTCTGTCTAAAGAGAATTGCAGGAAAAACCAAAGACGCCAGACCAGTAGCTTTTGTTCAAGAAATTAGTTTAATAACACAGCCAAATTTAGAATACCTTCTGCATGGAGTGTTCCTGAAGTGAGTTTTGTCTTGCATTTCAAAAGTCTTCTACTTTATCATCAAAATGAACATCCAAGGACATTTTAATTGCTATTTTGCACTCAACTATATAGAACCTACTAGCACTCTGTGCATTTACCACATGACTGCACAAAGTGCCACATGGATGTCTAAACACCTATGATGAGATGCAGGCAGTGCCTCATCAGTAGCAGCAAGTGAAAATTCAAGAGCCCATGATGAAGTAAAATTAACCACCCCAACTAATTTTTTTGAAACAACAGCTTTATTGATATATCATCCACATTGTGTAAAATCGTTTCATTTAAGGTATACCATACGATGGCTTTTAGTGTCTTCAATGTGTTGTGCAGCCATCACCACAATCTAATTTTACATTTCTCTCAACCCTTGAAAGAAACCCTGTATTCTTTAGTAGTCACTCCCAATTACCCCTCCCTGCAACCTTAGGCAAGAACAAATCCACTTTCTGTCTCTATAGATTTACCTATTCTGGCCATTTCATTTTAATAAAATCATATAATAGGTGGTCTTTTGGAACTGATGTCATTCACTTGGCATACAGTTTTCCAGATTCATGTGTGTCACAGCATGTATTGGAATTTCATTCCATTTTATATTCCAAATAATATTCCTTTGTACGCCTATACCACATTTTATTAATCCATTCATCAACTGATGGACATTGGGTTGCTTCCACTTTTTGGCTAGTGTGAATATGCTCCTATCAACAGTTATGCATGTTTTTATTTCTCTACCTTGTAATGGAATTGCTATGTCAAATGGTAACTCTATGTTTAACATTTTGAGGAACTACCAAATATTTTTTCAATGTGGCTGTACCATTATATATTCTCACCAGCAGTATGTGTTGCAGTTTCTCCACATACTCGCCATACTTGCTATTATCTGTCTTTTATAACCATTCTAATGGATGTGCAGTAGTATCTGATTGGGATTTTGATTTACATTTTCCTAATGACTAATTATATTAAACATCTTTTTATGTGCTTATTAGCCATTTGTATACCTTCTCTGGAGAAAGGTCTGTTCAGATTCTTTATCCATGTTTAACATTTTGTTATTGATCTCTTTATTAGTGAGTTGGATGAGTTCTTTATATATTCCAGATATCATTCCCTGATGAGAGGTATGATTTGCAGATATCTTCTCCCATTCTGTAGATTGTCTTTTCACTTTCTTGATGATTTTCTTTAACTTTCTTGATGACATTCTTTGAAGCACAGAAGTTTTTCATTTTAATGAAGTCCAGCTTATCTTTGCTTTTGGTATCACACCTAAAGAACCATTGCCTAATCCAAGGTCATGAGGATTTGCCGCTATGCTATCTTCTAAGAGTGTTAGAGTTTTAACTCCTGTGTTAGGTCTGTGATCCATTTTGAGTTAATTTTGTGTATGGTGTGAGGAAGGGCTCAAACTTCTTTCTTTTTCATGTGGATGTCCAGTTATTTCAGTACTATTCATTGAAAAGACTATTCTTTCACCATTTGTTCATCTTGGCACCCTTGAGGAAAAATCAATGGAAATAAATATAAGGATATATTTCTAGACTCTCAATTCTATTCCATTGATCTATATGTCTGTCTTATGCCAGTATCACATTTTCTTAATTACTGTAGCTGTGTATCAAGTTTTCCAGTTGAGAAGTGTGAGTCTTTCAACATTATTCTTTTTTTTCAAGATTGCTCTGGCTATCCTGGGCCCCTTCTAATTCCCATGTGAATTTTGGTGCATCTTGTTGGTATATGAAAAATGAGGAAACTTGGATTCTGATGGAGATTACACTGAACTTGCAGCTCAGTTTGGGAAGTATTGCCATTTTCATAAGATATCTTTCCATTTATTTAGATCTTCTTTAATTTCTTTGAACATTTTTTTTGTTTTCAGTACACAAGTCTTACATTTCTTTTATTAATTTGTTCTGAGTCTTTTACTTTGGAGCTATTATAAATGGAATTGCTTTTTAATTCATTTTTGGATTGTTCATTATTAGTATATAGAAATACAATTAATTTTTGTATATTTATCTTGTATCCTACAACCTTGCTGAACTTGATTTTTAATTCTAACAGATTTCAGTGGATTCCTTTGGATTTTCTATATACAAGATCATGTTATCTGCAGGTAGAGATAGAGTTACTTCTTTTGCAAATAGAAACAGCTTTCTGGATACCTAAAGGATAATTATATACTCTTCCTCATTATAGTTATAAGTATTTAAAAAGTCTATCTTGTACAATATTAATATATTCACCTCATCTCTTATGGTTGCTATTTATATGATGTATCTTTTTTTTCCATCATTTTACTTTCAACTTATTTGTGTCTTTGAATCTAAAATGTGTCTCTTATATAGAGAATATAGGTGAAACTTGTTTTTAAAATCTAGAAGGACAATACCTGCCTTTCTATTTGATGCTTAATTCACCTACCCAGAGAAGACCTTTTGTCACACTGAGGTATTGGGGTAAGATGGGGAGTGTAATATAAGTGGATTGTGGCTCAAATACTACAGACTCTCATTGTTTTTACTGAAATTTAGATCTTCCTCCATTTGCTGTATGCCTTAGAGCAGTTTCCAGATACTTTAAATGTTGTTTTAGAAATCAATTTCAGCAATTAAATGGAAAGTGCTTTGGTATCAGTACCATCTTATACAGGTCAGCAAAAGCAGTGGAACTAGGCATGAAATTGGGTTTTCTTTTTGAGCAAAGTTCAGAAGTGAGCTGCTATGTCAGGTCCAGTCCATGACAGAGGTGGTCCAAGGACCTTGGCCTCCTGACTCTTGGCAGGTTCTCTGTGGTCCAGCTTCCACTTGCCTCCTCAGCCTTTTTGAAATGCATTCACTCAGGCTGTCATCTTGTGTTGCATTCTTTGACAGTCCATGATTTGGATAATTTCTAGTATCCAAAGATCTTACACAAAAACTCAAATGACCTTGTGGAAGTTTATTCCCAAGCCATATCTCTGCAAAGCAGATAAATTGCTTTTGTCACAGGCATAATACATTGTTAATTTTGGAAATGCTTTTTGTAAAAATAACAAGAGTCAGGTTATTTTCTTTTTAATTTTCAATTATGTGCAAGGATACATCAATACCAAGAAATGAAATGGGCTTATCATAACCCAGATGATGGTGCTGACCTTTGGGATGGAGCCAGGTAACAGATTAGGCAGACAACAGATGGTGGTGAAATCTGGGTGGCAAAGGAAGAATGCCCTGAAATGAAGTCCTGGGAAACTTGCAGCTGTATTAGGGACCATGCAGATTAATCTGTGGCTGAGGGGCAGCAAACCAGTCAGGGGTCTGTTGGCTGACTTCAGCTGAGGGGATTTCTCATTGCTGTGCTCTGGGCCTTGATGACAGATGTGTTCATCCAACACCTGACATCCAGATGTTGGACATAAATGGCACTCAACAACGGGGTCACCAGAAAGTTTTAAATGGAGGATGAAGTGTTTAGTTTTTGCTTGGAGGGGTGGTTATTATAATAGACCCACCCCAGGATTATTTTCTCTTAGAAAAATGTTCCTGTGCACTGAAGACACATATTCTGTTGCCAACAAAACAGCAAAGTTTGCTTTTACTTATTTTTTCAATTGTAAAATCAAAGATGAAAAAGGGATGCCTGAAAAAAGCTATATCCAGGGAGGCTCAGGACTTGTATTAACTTCCTGGCAGATTAGAAAATAAAGTGGGAGAGAGGTTAAAGCAAGGACTTGTCTGTCAAGTCAATTGGAAGGAGGAAGATCAAGGGAATTGTCTGGGAAGAGGGAATGGCTATTTTAAGCAGATATAAACAGGAGCCTGTTCACCTTCATAGATCTTTCTTGGGTCAGCCTAGCGGCACTTGCTGCAGTTAACTATGTTGGTAGATTTATTCCCATATCCCACTGGGGTAGACCTACATCTCTCACCTCTGCTCATCTTTAAAAGTTAAAACAAACCACAGAGTAACATAGGCAAAGTAAAGTAGGTGACCCAACATTTCATACAGTTAAAAAATGCTTCTAATAGGAAAAAATCCCAAAGCAAAAGTATTAGGTTAAATTGTTTATATAAAAATTAAAAGTGTACATATTTCAAAATCAAAGCTAAAACTATGTCACAGTAGAGACATCCAAACAAACATGACTACCAATGGTTTAATTTTTTTTAATATATAAAGAGCTTCTATAAATAAGAAAAATGCTAATACCACAGTATATAAATGGGCAAGCTATGGACAATTTGAAGAAGACCGATACATAGCTAATAATTAATATGCATATAAGATAGAAAAATTATTGATAATCAAAAAAAGGCAAATTAAAATGAGATAATACTTTGTTGAATTAGCAAAGTCATTTGAAAGGAAAAATACTCAGCTTTGGTAGGAATGTATTAAGATAGGCAAGTTATACACTGGGAGAAGGAATAAAAATTGATATAATCTTTCTGAAGAGTGAGTTGGTGATGTGTGTCAAGGGCTTTAAAAAAAGTTTGCATGTTTTGATACAGTAATATTTTTCTATAAATTTACCCTAAGGAAATAATCATGAAAATTATGCCTTCAAGTATAGTTAATGACATGGGGAATTGCATACAATGGAATATTAGGTAAATAGAAAAGCAGGATATAGACCTCTTCATGATATAGCCCTAATTGAATATGTTAATATATGTTGGAGATATTCATTATCCCTTGATTGTAGCATATATACCTGTCTGTTTTTCTTATTTTGACATTGAGATGTCTGTAATTGTGCACACATTTACCATGTAATATTTTCTTATTCTTGGTAGATTATTATTAAATTAGTAGTACATCTTTGAGAGATATTTTTTAAAGGGAGAAAATATGACATATGTGTTACATATTAACATCTATGCATGGCTTCTCTTTCTCTTTGTTTCTGTTGTTTATCTCTTTTTATATGGAAGCTAAATAAATTTGACATTATCAGTCAATTTTCACACTTCTGCCAGGTGAACTTTCTAAAATTCATATCTAAATATGTCATATTTGAAACCTGCAATAGAACTTACTTCCAGGAAAATGTAGTAGGTATACTTTTCTCTATTCCTCCCACAACAACTAAAAAGCCTGGACATCGTAAATAGAACAAATCTAAGAAGACTTTGAAAGGTGGAGACAAGAATGATGCAATAGAGAGCTCTCTAGTTTTCTTTTTGTCTCATTTTTCCTAGACAAGGTACTGGTGAAGCTGACCACCCAGAATCACCAGTAGGAACAGACAAAAAAAAAAAGCCCAAATTAGCCTGCTTTTTCTAGCCAGAGGACCAGAAATGGGACACCCACCAAGACAGAAAACTTTTAGCCAAATGTTGTACTTCAGTCAAACACCACCAAAAAAACTGGGGTCCCACCCCATCCATGCCAACAAAAGCTGACTGGGGAGTACAGACTTCTGCCTTCCCCAGGCTGTAATGAGGCTCCCTAACTCCATTATCAGGGTGGTGTCAAAGAAAGGCCAAGCAGGGATCTGGGACTGGTATCCCTGCCCTGCTAGGAAGTAACAGGCCCTAGCACCTGTGGCTTCAGGAGAGACCATGTGGGGAGCCTGGACACCTACCTCGACCTAGACAACTCCTGCCACCTCCTACAGTGATGGTGTTAGAGGAGGCTGACTAGAGTTAGAACTATCACTGCTCTTCAGCAATTATGACACTACACCCACTGCTGTGCCAGTAAAGACTATATGGGGAGCCAGAACTCCTGCCCCTCCCCAGCAGTAATGAGGAGCCCACCACCATCACTTGGGTAATAGAGAACAAGTGGGGAACCTGGACTTCTACCTCTGCCTGTCAGTAATGACTTCTTTCCCTGCCACAATACAGCCAGACCAGATGCTTAAATAAGATCCAGAATCTCACAATATAACATGAAAATATACAGTTTCAAATGAAAATCACTCGCTATATCAAGAATCAGGTATATCTCAAACTAACTGAGTGAAGAAAATCAATAGGTGCTAACACCAAAATAACAGAGATGTTAGAGTAACCTGAAAAATATTTTAAAGCAGCCATCATAAAAATGTTTCAAAAAGAGAAATGACAAACATGCTGAAACATGAAAAAATCTCAGCAAAAAATAGAAAGTCTAAGCAAACAAATAGAAGATATAAAGCAGAACCAAGTGAAAATTTTCAAATGGAAAAATATGTTAACCTAAAGGAAAAACTAATTGGATGGTCTCGACAGAAAAATAAAGAGGACGGAGGAAAGAATCAGTAAACTAGAAGATAGAACTATAGAAATTACCAAATCTAAACAGAAAATAGCCCGGAAAAAAAGGAAATAAAGAGAAAATCTCAGGAACCTGTGGAACTTTAACAAAAGATCTAACATTTGTGTCTTTCAAGTCTCAGAAAAAAAAAAATGAAATAGACAGGAGGGCTGAAAAAGTGTTCAAAGAAATAATGGCTGACTTCCCAAATTTGACAGAAGACACATTTATGGATTAAAGAAGCTAAGCAAACCCCAAACAAGATAACCCAGAGCAATTCACACCAACACACATCATAGTGAAACATCCAAAAACTAAAGACAAGGAAAAAATCTTGAAAACAATAGAGGGAGAGAGAAACAATTGGAATCATAGCAAATTTTACATCAAAAACCATGGAGGCCAGAAAAAAAGTGGCATGACATTTTTCAGGCACTGAAAGAACTATCGAGCCAGAATTCTATATCCAGTAAAAATGTCATTCAGGAATGAAAAGGAAATCAAGGCACTTTCAGATGAAGGAAAACTAAAAGAATTTGTTACTAGCAGACTTATCCTAAAAGAATTGCTAAGGGAATTTTTCTAAACAGAAAGGAAACAATAAAAGAAAGAAACTTGGAACCACAAAATTGTATAGTAAGCAAAACAAACAAACAAAAAACACATAAATACAATAGACTGTCCATCTCCTCTTGAGTTCTCTAAATTATGTTTGGCAGTAAGCAAAAGTTAATACACTGCCTGATGTGGTTCTAAATGAATAGAAGAAATATTTAAGACAATTATACACAGGGGAAAGAAAAGGGATATAAAAGAGTTAAGTTTTCTGTACTTGGTTTGAACTGGTAAAATTCTGCCCCAAGTAGGCTATAATGAGTTATGTATATAACATTGTTGTGGGGTGGGGGGAGGGGCGAGGGACAGCATTAGGAGATATACCTAATGCTAAATGACGAGTTAATGGGTGCAGCAAAACAACATGGCACATGGATACATATGTAACAAACCTGCACATTGTGCACATGTACCCTAAAACCTAAAGTATAATAATAAAAAAATAAAAATAATAAAAAAAACATTGTAATAGTTAGAGCAACCAGGAAAAAAAACCTATACAAACAGATGTACTCACAAACACTATAGGTGCATCAAAATGGAATTTTAGAAAATATTCAAGTAACCTAAAGAAAGGCAAGAAAAATAAAACAGAAATGAAAAACAGAGAAAACATTTTAAAAAGTCAGACTTAAGCCCTAACATATCAATAATTACATTAAATGTAAATGGTCAAATAATTCAGTTAAAAAATAGAGCCTGACAAAGTGTATTTAAAAACGTAACTGAACTCTATGCTGTCTATAAGAAACTCACTTCAAATGTAACAATATAGGCAGGTTAAATGTCAAAGAATGAAAAAAGACATATCATGCAAAGATTTGCCAAAAAAAGAAGGAGTGGCTATTTAAATTTCATATAAATTAGACTGTGGGGAAAAGTAAATTATCAGAGATAAAAAAAGGACATTCAGTTATGATAAAAAGAGTCAATCCATCAAGAAGATACAGTAATCCTAAATGTATATGTAAAACACAGCACAGCCTGCAAAATATGTGAAGTGAAAACTAACAGAACTGAAAGGACTATAAACCAATCTATAGTTGTAGTAGGAGACTTCAACAGTCCTTTCTCAACAGTTGATGGAACTAGGCAGAAAGTCAGCATGAATATAGAAAAACTCAACAATACTATCAGCCAATAGGATCTAATTGACATTTATAGAACACTTCATCCAACAAAAGTAGAGTACACCTTCTTTTAAAGTGCTCATCTAACATTACCAAGATACACCATATCTTATCCAGGAAAAACAAAAACTGCAACAAATTTTTAAAAATTGAAGTCATACAGAGTGAGTTCTCTGACCATGATGTATTCAAACTAGAACTTTGTAACAAAGATAACAGGAAAACTCACCAGCACTTCCTAACTAAACAACACAATTCTAAATAACTAATAGTAAAAAGAGGAACTCTCAAGAAAACTTTTTAAAAATATGTTGAACTAGATGGAATTGAAACTATATATCAAAAATTGTAGGGCACAGCTAAAGCAGTGCTGAGAGGAAAATTTTGTAACACTAAATGTGCTAAATGCGTATATTAGAAATGCGGAAAAGTCTCAAATCAGTATCTAAGCTCTCACTTAAAGAATCGTCTTTTTAGTCCATTTTGTGCTGTTATAACAATACCACAGAAATTTATTTCTTATAGTTCTGGAAACTGGAAAGTCCAAGATCAAGTCCCTGGCATCTTTTAAGGGCCCTCCTGCTATGTCCTCTAAAGGACACGAATGCCGAGTCCTCACATGGCAGAGGCAGAAGAGCAAGAGAGGTCAAAATAGAGTGCACTCCTCTCATCAATCCCTTTACAACAGTATTAGCCTATTATGAGGGCAGAGCCCTTATGACCTAAACATCTCTTGTTAGGCCTCACCTCCCAACACTGATGCATTGGGGATTACATTTCCAACACATGAATTTTGGGGGTACATATTCAAACTATAGGAAGAACCTAGAAAAAGAAGAACAAAATACATGGAAAGGAAGCAAAAAGAATAAAGTAATAAAGATAAGTGCAGAAATCAATGAAATGGAAAACAGAACAATAGAGAATATCAGTGAATAAATAAATGGTCCTTTGAAAAGATTAATAAAATTGACAAACCTCCAGTGAGACTGTCAAAGAAAAAAAGAGACTACACAAATTACTAACATCAGGAATGATACAGGGGATATTATTGTAGACACTGAGAACATCAAAAGAATAATAAGAGAATACTAGGAACAACTCTGTAAGCATAAACTTAAAAACTTAAAGAGTAAATTCCTTAAAAAAAAACACAAAATATCACAGCTCCCCCAGTGTGTAAGATAATTTGAATAACCTTTTAACTACTAAGGAAATTGAACTCATGATTTTAAAACTCCTAAGAAAATCTCCAGGCCAGATGTTTTCACTGGAAAATCCTGAATGTTTCCAGAAGAATTATTAATAGCAGCAGTCCTATACAACTCTTTTAGAAAATAGAAGCAGAAAGAACACTTTCCAGGTCATTTTTTTTTAAAGTTAGCCATATATTGATCCCCGAACCAAATAAAGAAAATATAATAAAAGGAGAATGCAGGACAATATTCTTCATGCATATAGATACAAAAATTTTTAGCAAAATATTAGGAAATGGAATTTAGCAATTTAAAAAAATATATATCACAGCCAAGTGGGATTTATTCCAGAGATGGAATGCTGGTTTAATATTTAAAAACCAGTCAGAGGTGGAGCCAAGATGGCCGAATAGGAACAGCTCCGGTCTCCAGCTCCCAGCCTGAGCGACACAGAAGACGGGTGATTTCTGCATTTCTGCTTGAGGTACCGGTTTCATCTCTCTAGGGAGTGCCAAACAGTGGGTGCAGGACAGTTGGTGAAGCGCACTGTGCGCGAGCCAAAGCAGGGCGAGGCATTGCCTCACTCGGGAAGCCCAAGGGGTCAGGGAGTTCCCTTTCCTAGTCAAAGAAAGGGGTAACAGACGGCACCTGGAATATCGGGTCAGTCCCACCCCAATACTGCACTTTTCCAACGGGCCTGGAAAACAGCACACTAGGAGACTGTGTCCCGCACCTGGCTCGGAGGGTCCTATGCCCACGGAGTCTCCCTGATTGCTAGCACAACAGTCTGAGATCAAGCTGCAAGGCGGTAGCGAGGCTGGGGGAGGGGCGCCCGCCACTGCCCAGGCTTGCTTAGGTAAACAAAGCAGCCAGGAAGCTCAAACTGGGTGGAGACCACCACAGCTCAAGGAGGCCTGCCTGTCTCTGTAGGCTCCACCTCTGGGGGCAGGGCACAGACAAACAAAAAGTCAGCAGGAACCTCCTCAGAATTAAATGTCCCTGTCTGACTGACAGCTTTGAAGAGAGTAGTGGTTCTCCCAGCACGCAGCTGGAGATCTGAGAACGGACAGACTGCCTCCTAAAGTGGGTCCCTCACCCCTGAGCAGCCTAACTGGGAGGCACCCCCCAAGTAGGGACAGACTGACACTTCAATTGGCCGGGTACTCCTCTGAGACAAAACTTCCAGAGGAACTATCAGACAGCTGAATTTGTGGTCTCACGAAAATCCGTTGTTCTGCAGCCACCGCTGCTGACACCCAGCCAAACAGGGTCTGGAGTGGACCTCTAGCAAAATCCAACAGACCTGCAGCTGAGGGTCCTCCCTGGTAGAAGGAAGGCTAACAAACAGAAAGGACATCCACATCAAACACCCATCTGTGCATCACCATCATCAAAGACCAAAAGTAGATAAAACCACAAAGATGGGGAAAAAACAGAGCAGAAAAGCTGGAAACTCTAAAAAGCAGAGCACCTCTCCTCCTCCAAAGGAACGCAGTTCCTCACCAGCAATGGAACAAAACTGGATGGAGGATGACTTTGACAAGTTGATAGAAGAAGGCTTCAGACGATCAAACTACTCTGAGCTACAGGAGGAAATTCAAAACAATAGCAAAGAAGTTAAAAACTTTGAAAAAAAATTAGAAGAATGGATAACTAGAATAACCAATGGAGAGAAGGGCTTAAAGGAGCTGATGGAGCTGAAAGCCAAGTTTCGAGAACTACGCAAAGATTGCAGAAGCCTCAGTAGCAGATGTGATCAACTGGAAGAAAGGGTATCACTGATGGAAGATGAAATGAATGAAATGAAGCGAGAAGGGAAGTTTAGAGAAAAAAGAATAAAAAGAAATGAACAAAGCCTCCAAGAAATTTGGGACTATGTGAAAAGACCAAACCTACGTCTGATTGGTGTACCTGAAAATGACGGGGAGAATGGAACCAAGTTGGAAAACACTCTGCAAGATATTATCCAGGAGAACTTCCCCAATCTAGCAAGGCAGGCCAACATTCAGATTCAGGAAATACAGAGAACGCCACAAAGATACTCCTCGAGAAGAGCAACTCCAAGATACATAATTATCAGATTCACCAAAGTTGAAATGAAGGAAAAAATGTTAAGGGCAGCCAGAGAGAAAGGTCGGGTTACCCACAAAGGGAAGCCCATCAGACCAACAGCTGATCTCTCGGCAGAAACTCTACAAGCCAGAAGAGAGTGGGGGCCGATATTCAACATTCTTAAAGAAAAGAATTTTCAACCCAGAATTTCATATCCAGCCAAACTAAGCTTCATAAGTGAAGGAGAAATAAAATACTTTACAGACAAGCGAACGCTGAGTGATTTTGTCACCACCAGGCCTGCCCTGAAAGAGCTCCTGAAGGAAGCACTAAACATGGAAAGGAACAACCAGTACCAGCCCCTGCAAAAACATGCCAAATTGTAAAGACCATCGAGGCTAGGAAGAAACTGCATCAACTAACGAGCGAAATAACCAACTAACATCATAATGACAGGATCAGATTCACACATAACAATATTAACGTTAAATGTAAATGGGCTAAATGCTCCAATTAAAAGACACAGACTGGCAAACTGGATAAGGAGTCAGGACCCATCAGTGTGCTGTATTCAGGAAACCCATCTCACGTGCAGAGACACACATAGACTCAAAATGAAGGGATGGAGGAAGATCTATCAAGCAAATGGAAAACAAAACAAGGCAGGGATTGCAATCCTAGTCTCTGATAAAATAGACTTTAAACCAACAAAGATCAAAAGAGACAAAGAAGGCCATTACATAATGGTAAAGGGATCAATTCAACAAGAAGGGCTAACTATCCTAAATATATATGCACCCAACACAGGAGCACCCAGATTCATAAAGCAAGTCCTGAGTGACCTACAAAGGGACTTAAACTCCCACACAATAATAATGGGAGATTTTAACACCCCACTGTCAACATTAGACAGATCAACGAGACAGAAAGTTAACAAGGATATCCAGGAATTGAACTCAGCTCTACACAAAGTGGACCTAATAGACATCTACAGAACTCTCCACCCCAAATCAAAAGAATATACATTTTTTCAGCACCACACCACACCTATTCCAAAATTGACCACATAGTTGGAAGTAAAGCTCTTCTCAGCAAATGTAAAAGAACAGAAATTATAACAAACTGTCTCTCAGACCACAGTGCAATCAAACTAGAACTCAGGATTAAGAAACTCACTCAAAACCGCTCAACTACATGGAAACTGAACAACCTGCTCCTGAATGACTATTGGGTACATAATGAAATGAAGGCAGAAATAAAGATGTTCTTTGAAACCAACGAGAACAAAGACACAACATACCAGAATCTCTGGGACACGTTCAAAACAGTATGTGGAGGGAAATTTATAGCACTAAATGCCCACAAGAGAAAGCAGGAAAGATCCAAAATTGAAACCCTAACATCACAATTAAAAGAACTAGAAAAGCAAGAGCAAACACATTCAAAAGCTAGCAGAAGGCTAGAAATAACTAAAATCAGAGCAGAACTGAAGGAAATAGAGACACAAAAAACCCTTCAAAAAATTAATGAATCCAGGAGCTGGTTTTTTGAAAGGATCAACAAAATTGATAGACCGCTAGCAAGACTAATAAAGAAGAAAAGAGAGAAGAATCAAATAGATGCAATAAAAAATGAAAAAGGGGATATCACCACCGATCCCACAGAAATACAATCTACCATCAGAGAATACTACAAACACCTCTATGCAAATAAACTAGAAAATCTAGAAGAAATGGATGAATTCCTCCACAAATACACCCTCCCAAGACTAAATCAGGAAGAAGTTGAATCTCTGAATAGACCAATAACAGGTTATGAAATTGTGGCAATAATCAATAGCTTACCAACCAAAAAGAGTCCAGGACCTGATGGATTCACAGTCGAATTCTACCAGAGGTACAAGGAGGAACTGGTACCATTCCTTCTGAAACTATTCCAATGGATAGAAAAAGAGGGAATCCTCCCTAACACATTTTATGAAGCCAGCATCGTCCTGATACCAAAGCCTGGCAGAGGCATAACCAAAAAAGAGAATTTCAGACCAATATCCTTGATGAACATTGATGCAAAAATCCTCAATAAAATACTGGCAAACCGAATCCAGCAGCACTTCAAAAAGCTTATCCACCATGATCAAGTGGGGTTCATCCCTGGGATGCAAGGCTGGTTCAACATACACAAATCAATAAATGTAATCCAGCATATAAACAGAACCAAAGACAAAAAACACATGATTATCTCAATAGATGCAGAAAAGGCCTTTGACAAAATTCAACAACCCTTCATGCTAAAAACTCTCAATAAATTAGGTATTGATGGGACGTATCTCAAAATAATAAGAGCTATCTATGACAAACCCACAGCCAATATCATACTGAATGGGCAAAAACTGGAAGCATTCCCTCTGAAAAGTGGCACAAGACAGGGATGCCCTCTCTCACTGCTCCTATTCAACATAGTGCTGGAAGTTCTGGCCAGAGCAATCAGGCAGGAGAAAGAAATAAAGGGTATTCAATTAGCAAAAGAGGAAGTCAAATTGTCCCTGTTTGCAGATGACATGATTGTATATCTAGAAAACCCCATTGTCTCAGCCCAAAATCTCCTTAAGCTGATTAGCAACTTCAGCAAAGTCTCAGGATACAAAATCAATGTACAAAAATCACAAGCATTCCTGTACACCAATAACAGACAAACAGAGAGACAAATCATGAGTGAACTCCCATTCACAATTGCTTCAAAGAGAATAAAATACCTAGGAATCCAACTTACAAGGGATGTAAAGGACCTCTTCAAGGAGAACTACAAACCACTGCTCAATGAAATAAAAGAGGATACAAACAAATGGAAGAACATTCCATGCTCATGGGTAGAACAATCAATATCGTGAAAATGGCCATACTGCCCAAGGTAATTTATAGATTCAATGCCATCCCCATCAAGCTACCAATGACTTTCTTCACAGAATTGGAAAAAACTACTTTAAAGTTCATATGGAACCAAAAAAGAGCCCGCATCGCCAAGTAATCCTAAGCCAAAAGACAAAGCTGGGGCATCACCCTACCTGACTTCAAACTATACTACAAGGCTACAGTAACCAAAACAGCATGGTACTGGTACCACAACAGAGACATAGATCAATGGAACAGAACAGAGCCCTCAGAAATGATGCCGCATATCTACAACTATCTGATCTTTGACAAACCTGACAAAAACAAGAAATGGGGAAAGGATTCTCTATTAATAAATGGTGCTGGGAAAACTGGCTAGCCATATGTAGAAAGCTGAAACTGGAACCCTTCCTTACACCTTATACAAAAATTAATTCAAGATGGATTAAAGACTTAAATGTTAGACCTAAAACCATTAAAATCCTACAAGAAAACCTAGGCAATACCATTCAGGACATAGGCGTGGGCAAGGACTTCATGTCTAAAACACCAAAAGCAATGGCAACAAAAGCCAAAATTGACAAATGAGATCTAATTAAACTAAAGAGCTTCTGCACAGCAAAAGAAACTACCATCAGAGTGAACAGGCAACGTACAGAATGGGAGAAAATTTTTGCAACCTACTCATCTGACAAAGGGCTAATATCCAGAATCTACCATGAACTCAAACATATTTACAAGAAAAAAACAAACAACCCCATCAAAAAGTGGGTGAAGGACATGAACAGACACTTCTCAAAAGAAGACATTTATGCAGCCAAAAAACACATGAAAAAATGCTCATCATCACTGGCCATCAGAGAAATGCAAATCAAAACCACAGTGAGATACCATCTCACACCAGTTAGAATGGCCATCATTAAAAAATCAGGAAACAACAGGTGCTGGAGAGGATGTGGAGAAATAGGAACACTTTTACACTGTTAGTGGGACTGTAAACTAGTTCAACCATTGTGGAAGTTATTGTGGCGATTCCTCAGGGATCTAGAACTAGAAATACCATTTGACCCAGCCATCCCATTACTGGGTATATACCCAAAGGACTATAAATCATGCTGCTATAAAGACACATGCACACGTATGTTTATTGCGGCACTATTCGCAATAGCAAAGAGTTGGAACCAACCCAAATGTCCAACAACGATAGACTGGATTAAGAAAATGTGGCACATATATACCATGGAATACTATGCAGCCATAAAAAATGATGAGTTCATATCCTTTGTAGGGACATGGATGAAACTGGAAACCATCATTCTCAGTAAACTATCGCAAGGACAAAAAACCAAACACCGCATGTTCTCACTCATAGGTGGGAATTGAACAATGAGAACTCATGGACACAGGAAGGGGAACATCACACTCCGGGGACTGTTGTGGGGTTGGGGGAGAGGGGAGGGACAGCATTAGGAGATATAACTAATGCTAAATGACGAGTTAATGGGTGCAGGAAATCAACGTGGCACATGGATACATATGTAACAAACCTGCACATTGTGCACATGTACCCTAAAACCTAAAGTATAATAATAAAAAAAAACAACCAGTCAATTTGGTCTACCATATTAACATGCTAAAGAAGAAAAATCTCATAATATTTTAATGGATACAGAAAAAAGTGTTTGAAAAATTCAGTATACATTCATGTGAAAACACTCATTCAAGGAAGACTAAAGAGGAACATCCTCAACTGAATAAAGAGCACCTGTGAAAATTGTACAGTCAACATTACACTTTATGGTAAAGGACTGAATTATTTCCCTTTAAAATCAGGAATAAGGCAAGGATGTCTGCTCTTGCTACTGCTATTCAATATAGTACTGGAAGTTGTAGCCAGTGCAATAGGCAAGAAAAGGAAATGAAAAGCATATAGATTGGAAAAGGAGTAATAAAACTGTTTCTATATTCAGATGACATGCCTATTTATGTAGAAAACCCCAAGATACAAAAAAATCCTAGAACTAAGAGATGAATTCAGCAAAGTCATAGGGTGCAAAAATAAACATGCAAAAACCAATTATATTTGTATATACCAGCGATGAACATAAGGGCATCAGAATTAAAAATATAATTTATAATTGCTCAAAAAGTTGAGAACTTAGGTGAAAATTTAATAAAAGCATGTGTAAGACTCCTGAGAACAACACTGATGAAAGAAATCAAAGATGTAAATAAAGGGAGAAACATACCATGTTTATGGATTGAAAGATTGTGCTGTTGTTTTAAGAGCCTATGGGCACCCTTTACCTTTGAGACTGTGGATTGAGAGGGGAAGTGGAGGCTTCAGCTCTTAAGCTGCTCGGGCAATTTCCATTGCCAAGAGCAGTCTAAGGTCAACTTGGAGCATTAAGAAATGGATGCACACTCTGAAGCGCATTTGATTACCTGACTATTGACTCATGATGTTCAACCTCAGTGACAGGGGAACCTGGAGAATGTTGGGGCTCTGCATTTATCTCCTTGCTCACACGTGGTGGTCAGCCTTGCTACTTCCAAGTTGACAGCAGGTTCTGGATGGCTTTTGGGGCAGACAGGATGGACAGAGACTCTGCATCTGCCATAAAATGGAAGGGAAAGAGGAGAGAAGGCCTGGATCCAGAGAGGATTGGCCCTCTTTCTTCCTTACTTTTATGGCCAAGGTGCTGGGGCTTCTGCAAGATCTCTGCAGTGGTGCTGATGACGGAAGGTGTTTCTTCATGCAATTTTTTAAAATATGAAATTAATACAACAGTGAAATAATTAGCTCACCCCAGGCAGCCTCAGCTGTAATTTATGGCTCCATGTCTCCCATTTTAACTTTGTTTTGCATTCATTAGTATACAATTAAAAAAAAATTCTCAAGGAATCACAGTTGTGACGACTAACATTAACCACTCTGTCACTCACAGATATTGCTAAGGCTATCATTCTGAAAAGTAAATTAATTTCCCTCGGGTGAGAACTGTCAGAAAAACATTCAGGCTCCTCTCTAGGGTCGGCTGATTGACTCTGGAAAGAACTCGCGGCTTCTATGGCAATGCAATGTGCTAGGAGGCCCTGTCCACACCACTTTCCTAGGTTTTTTGGTTTTGTCCACCCTGTTCCTACATGGAATTTGGGAAGAAGAAAATTGGCTGGTGTTTTGGGGAACATAAAAGGTGCAGGTGCTGTTAGCTTTTCAACACACACACACACACACACACACACACACACTTCTTTTAAAAAAAGGCAGTGGACTTAGATTGTTTTCTTCCCTCTCAGCAATCTCATTATCTTTAATTTAAGGTCGGGTAGAAGAGACTTTCAACCCTGAAGCTCTTTTTACAACAGTTTTAGTGATGCAGGGTAAGTTAGTGCTTTGTTTGGGATAAAGAAACAAAAAGAGTGCTTTTTGGGGAAAATTTAAAATGGCTTTCCTAGATGAAGGATGAGCAGAATCGCAGGTAATTTTAGGGACTCCAGAGGTAATGGTAATGACTGCAATGATGATGCGTTCTATGCCTTGAACACCTGCTACATGTCAGGCATCACTTAGTCCTCATGCTCATTATCAGCCCCAGTTAATGGTTGAGGAACCTGAGGCTCAGAGGGTTTCTGTTACTTGCCCAAGATAACACACTGGCAGGTGTTAGAGTCTGTGTGCAAACCAGGTGTGTCTGATCCAAAGCCTGAATTTCTAACCATTACATCTTGTGCTGGTGATGCAGTTGGGGATATGATGTTGACCTTGTCCCAGGATGGTCTCCTATAGGCAGCATGAGTCACTAGAGAGGACAAGAACAGACTCAGTACAAAGGCAGCCAGGTTCCTTGGTGTTTATTTTAAGTAGGTTTGAACCATAACGTGATGGGTTAGACCCACTTTTGTTTGTGTAATTGAACCCTCAAGGAATCTGAAATTGGCCAATATCAGATCCAGGGTGATCCTACTGGTCCTTGTCAGTCAGGGTTATAACACTGGCTAGAAATGACCCACCCAATGGAAATATAGAGCCAGGGCTGCAGGTTTATCCTGGGTGGTGTTATCTCTTATCTGAGAGGCTTCTGCGGTCTCCACGGGGGTCATCCCTCAGCTTGTGGGAGGAGGCAGCCTGATCCTAATCCCCTATGGATCTGCGGCCTGCTCCATTCAGCATTGCTTTTGCAGTGTTAATAGATGGGGTAGACAGTCTTTGCAGTCTCCAGCAGCAGAGTGTCAGCCCCTGCTGGATACTTGGCCACAACTTTAAATCCATGGGGCTTGTTGGGGAGGGTGTTTATGTTCCCCAGGTTTTTGATCTGGCATGAACTTTGAGAAAGGAAAAGAATAATTGGCAAGGGCTTTTTCTCTGAAGAGCTACACTCTCTGGTCAAGGAAATCTGAGCTTTAGTTCTGTGTTTGCAAGTTTGGGGGTGCTCTCACTGCTCTGTATGTAGACTATGTGACATTGACACCAAAGCCACAAACCCTCATCTCTTTCCATATCTGAAATATTCCCATGTTTAAAAATTGCCATTGTCATTGAACTCATCACCACCATTGAGAATCATGTATTCTATTCTGGGGTGGTTGGATTGATAGACTGTTGAGGGTTGGGAGGAAAAGAGGTGACGAGAAGGTGCAAAAGTTATCTGTTGAGATTTCTCAAGGATCTGAAGGGCACTTTGAGAACTCTTTGCTGGGGCCATTTTGTGTATTTAATCACAGTCAAGTCTACTATCAAAGAAGCATATATCTCTATGCCACACACACATATACACTCACTTACACACACATGGGCTTCTTCCATCTCCTCTACAGATGGATTGAAAGTTGCCCATTGGGTGGTGTGTGGTGGCTCACACCTGTAATCCTAGCACTTTTGGAGGCCAAGGTGGGTGGATTACTTGAAACCAGGAGTTCGAGACCAGCCTAGCTAATATGGTGAAACCCCATCTCTACTAAAAATACAAAAAATTAGGCAGGTGTGGTGGCATGCACCTGTAATCCCAGTTACTCAAGAGGCTGAGGGAAGAGAATTGCCTGAACCCGGGAGGCAGAGGTTGCAGTGAGCCGAGATTGTGCCATTGTGCCACAGCACTCCAGCCTGGACGACAGAGTATGACTCTGTCAAAAAAAAAAAAAAAAAGAAAAAGAAAAAGTTGCCCATGGGAAGAATGACAACTAAAACACAGAGGATGTTATATGTTAAGCTGATGTTTCAATGTAGGATTGCTCAGGCCCAAAGGGCAAACCATTATATGTTCAACTTAAAAAAAAAAACAACAGAGCTGGGCACAGTGGCTACACCTGTAATCCCACCACTTTGGGAGGCTGAGGTGGGCAGATCGCTTGAAGCCAAGAGTTTGAGACCAGCCTGGGCAACATGGTGAAACCCAGTCTCTACTAAAATTACAAAAATTAGTCAGGCGTGGTGGTGCAGGCCTGTAGTCCCAACTACTCAAGAGGCTGAGGCAGGAGAATCTCTTGAACCCAGGAGATGGAGGTTGCCGTGTGCTGAGATTGTACCACTATACTCCAGCCTGGGCAACAGAGTGAGACTCTACCTCAAAAACAAACAAACAAAAAAGAAAGAAAGAACAAGAAACAAAACAAAAAAGCAGCAGGAATTGTGTGCAGCTAGGTCCCTTCCATGATCCCAGGTTGGAGGGTGGGATCACCTGGGGTTGGAGGTGGTGAGGCTTGGGGCTGAAGGTCAGGATGTCTGACTCTCACACATTCTTATTGATAATAAGAAGCCAGATGTTTACATCCTGGCTGGCCAGCGGGGCCAAATCTTCCAAGTTCAACTGGTGGCATTAAAAATACCCTACTTTGTAAAATATTTGCCCTCTGAGTTTGTATGTCTAGGAGCGCCCCAGAGAAGGGGGAGAAACAGGACAGATGGGCTGTGGACTCTATGAGAGGTTGGAGGGTTTCTGTGGGGGCCAGTGGGAATGGGGTGCAATGGTCCAGCTGCCAGGCACTTACAAGCTCTCTTGAATCCTGCCTGTGGTCAGGTTACTAATGAAGGAAGGTGCCACAAAGGAAGGTGGCCTGAGCCCAGGAAGGAACTGAGCTTTTATCTGCAGAGGTCAGCACCTTGACAGTGGAGGTTTTGTTCCCCCTTCTTCTGGTTGCAGGGATACCTGCAAACAAGTTTGCACCTTAAGAAGTCTCAGAGTCCAGGGCGAGGCTTAGTCCCCAAAGCTCCTCTCCTTCGAAGTTGACTGGATGCAATGGTACTGCAGAGCAGGAAACATGGGAAGTAATTATCTTTTTAGTAGGTCACTGGCCTCCTTTGGGAGAAGAGACCAGAGGGAGAGGGGAGAAGGCGAATGGCGCGGCCCCCCCAGAGGCTGCGCCTGAAGTAGCTGCCTTGGTGATTAATAGCCATGTCACATCCCATGAATATTGCCTTAAGCAGCCGCGTTCAAAATTGAGTGGGAATGAAATAAAACAACCCAAAATAAATGTTTCCTCTATTCCTTAGGAGTTGCTGGAATCTAGAAATGGCTTTTCAAATCTATAATTTTAAATGGCATCATTCACAGCACTCTCCGAGCCTGGCTTTATTTTCACATGGATATCGTTGTGTGCAAAAACACCACTTTTTGATTTTAAAGACCATGAAAAATTTGAGCTAAGTGACTTTTTTTTTTTGGTATTGAAATAAAAATTATATTTACAGAGAGAAATATAGCCTTTGTATGTGTTTTTAAAGGAAAATAGTAACCCAGTGGAGGAAAAGGATGGGAAGAATATTGTGTCCACACAGATCATAAACTGGAACAATAAAAATGTCTGGCAGGTGGTAATTGCTGGCCAGCTGCAGGGATTACAGCCCTGTGAGCTATGTTCAGGGCAGTGTGCCAGGATGCTGGCAACCAGAGTCCAGGCCTGGACTGTCATGGCCCTTGGTGAGGCCAATGGGGCCTGAGAGCATAAATAAGAGGGTGACCACAGCATGGCAGAGCAGGGTCTCTCACGGGCCAGGCCCTCTGGGGACCCCAAGTCTTGAGGCCCTCGGTCTCTGCTACCTCTGCTGTTGACAGGCTGCCCACATGGGGGCTGATGGTGGCAGTCACAGGGCTGACCTCTTGCTGCATCTTTGGGTGGAAGAAGCTTCAGTAGCCCTCAGTGTCATTCCTCCTTGGAGAAGCCAGAGAGCACATCTGATGGGTGAGAAGCGAGAGTAAACTCCCTGCTCAATGCTTGGGGATTGTCAGGGTCTTGGGCCAGAGGGAGGGAAAGAAAGAGTTGGGTGGTGCCTTCCTTCTGCCCACCCACTTGTTTCCCTCTGGTCCCTGGCAGGAAAGCCTGTGGTGGAGTGGGCTGTTGGGCATAGAGGAGGCTCCTTCCTTTCATTTCATCTTCTATCCCTGTCCTAACTGCCCTGGCTCCCAGCCAGCACACCAGTGTCTGAGAATTGAATTTTGTTCATAGCATCTAATGACAAGCAAACGTTCCAAGGAGAGGCAGGGGAGGGTGGGTGGAGGAGTTGCTGTGGAGCTGCTGGGAGCTGGCAGGACATTCATCTGCCCTCCTGCCTCTGTCTTTCCTGGGTGCATATGTCAGGCCAGGCTGGGGCACCAGAAGACTGAGCGGGCCTTGCCTCAGTGGGCTGAGTCCAGTGACAGGTGCTGTTTTAAAATGTAGGTTGTATTATTACTCAGTATGGTGAGCTTGGCAGATCAGAAGAGGACAGCCATTGAAAGCATAGTTTGTTACTCACAGTTCCCAAGAGAAGGGGCATGCCATGCCACGCAGGGCCACACGGGGAAACACTAGCATTGGTGAGAAGGGAGAGGGCATGAAGGGAAAGTGTGGGCAAGAGCCTTTATTGTGGTTTCCACAGGAAGAAATGGGCAGGGCTGGTAAGCAGGTTTAAGACTGGCTAGTATGGATAACTTCAGAAGGCTCCGAGGCATAGGATCTGTCCTGAGTTGTCTGGTACCTGGCCCTGGGGAGACTAGGTTAGGCCCTGAGTGGAAGAGACAGATAAAGGAAGCAGCGGGAATGGGGTCCTGAACTGATTCGTTTGCATATGAAAAATGCACTCAAAGAAGAGTCATTTGCTGTCTTTAGGAATTAGCTGGCCCTGGGAGCCCCTGTCCCTCCAGGGTCAGTGAAGTCCCAGATGTCAAAGCATCAGAAGCACATGGTTAACACAGGTGCACATAGCACCAGCTGGAAAGGGACAGTGCTGGGCCTCGCAGGAGGGGCAACATGAAATGCTCCAGGGCATTCCAGGGAGAAGCAACTTCCTGCATTGGTTGGTTTGGTTCTGTTTAGATTTGAAGGGGCGTGCCAAGGAGAAAGGGAGAATCAGAGAAGTCTCAATTTGGGGAGAGGGCATGCGGCTGAGCCACCAAAAATGAGTCCAGTTAGACACTGGCAGTTAGGGGTGGGGTCAGCTGCAGGCAGAGAGCCCTGCTTGGACAGGGGTCCAGGATGGGAAGCGTCTGAAGGGGCTTAGTGGGAGAAAAGGCTGGAACACTCAAGTCAAGCTATAGCGGACTCTTGAATGCCAAGCTGAGGCGTTTGGATTTTATTCCCTACAAGCTGGCCAGAGCCATTTTGCTCCCTAGAAGTTCTTCCAGTAAATTCATAGACTCGCATAGAATGTCTATGCTTGGCTGTATATCACAGTTACAGAACATAATTAACAAGTTAGGGTGCTGATATCAATTTATTCTGGATGGGATAAAAAATACAATGTGGCTAAAAACTCATTGCCCCCTGGGCCAGCAGGTAATGTCAGGGAGTGGAAAGGGTTCTGGTGTCCTCAGGGGATAGCCATTTCCTGCCTGGAGGGTCGGGCTTCTGAGTTCCAGCAGACTGCATTATGGGAATAGGGTCCGGAGGTGCCAGATCTTCCTATTTTTAAAGAAAGTCTGGACATTTAGATTCTTGTGAACACTTGATTTTTGTGAAATTACCTGGGAACTCAGCAGTGGATTAGGAGAACATAACTCCTCTCTATCAGCACAGGGAGAGGCACTGCGAGGCCTGCCACATGGAGCCTTGGTGGCCTCTTTCTGCTCTTCACCAATCACCCCAATTGTGGAGTCAAAGAGGAAATGGCACCGCTACAAGGTGTGCCACCATTGGGAAACTGAGGCACAACAGGTCAGGGTCAGATCTGGCATCCAAAGACCTTCTCTGAGGTCTCCAGAGGCCACTCTGCTTTGCTTTTTTTGCATTTCCTCATTTGCGAAATGAATTCATTATTTCATTCATTAAATGAATATTGAGTGTATGGTGGCCAAGACAAAGAGTTCTCCATAGAAACAAATTTTGATGAGATGCTGCTTAAAATTGTACTATTGGCCAGTCGTGGTGGCTCACGCTTGTAATCCCAGCACTTCGGGAGGCCGAGGCGGGCGGATCACCTGAGTTCAGGAGTTCAAGATCAGCCTGGCCAACATGGTGAAACCCTGTCTCATACTAAAAATGCAAAAAATTAGCCGGGTGTGGTGGTGGGCACCTGTAGTTCCAGCTACTCGGGAGGCTGAGGCAGAGAATTGCTAGAACCTGGGAGGCGGAGGTTGCACTGAGCTGAGATTGCGCCATTGCACTCCAGCCTGGACGACAGAGCAAGACTCTGTCTTTAAAAAAAAAAAAAATTGTATTATTATCGTACTTATTTTTCAGCAAAAAAAAAAAAACTAACAAACAACAACGACAAAAAAGAAAACTAAACAGTGTTGTGGTCAATCACTGCTTTTGCTGTCACTGTGTGGGTAAAACGTCCTGAAGTGAAGCTCTGGAGCATGGGGCCATGCCCAAGGCTCGCTCTGCACATGCCACCTTGTCTGGGTTTTTTTTTTCTCTGTGTCCCAGGCTCTGGGCTCAGTGGCTGGGACTCAGCCTTCTTGACCTGGTAAATGTCCAGTGCCTAGCATGATGCTGGGCACAAGGCAGACACACAGATATCCCCTAGTGGGGTGGATTGCATGTGGCCGTTGTCTGGTTTTGGTAGATAAGAGTCTAGCCACAACAACCATAGATAAAGCTACAGTAGAATCACAGCATGTAAAAATGGAAGTTAAGTGAGAGGAACACATGGAATTTGTAAAATGATTATATTAATCAGCCTGGGCTGCTGTAACAAAATGCCATAGACTGGGCGGCTTAAGTAATAGAAATTTATTTCTCACAGTTCTGGAGACTGTAAGTCAAAAATCAAGGCACTGACAGGTCTGGTGAGGGCGCTCTTCCTGGCCGGCAGATGGCTGACGGCTGCCATCTTGCTGTGTCCTCACATGGTCTTTCTCAGAGCATGGGTGTGGGGAGAGAGGGACCTTTCTCTTCTCTTTTTATAAGGCCACCAATTCTATCAGATAGGATCCTTACCACCTAATTTAAGCTTAATTGCCTCCTGAAAGCCCTATCTCCAAATAGTCACATTGGTTGTTAGGGCTTCAATATGTGAATTCTGGGGGAACACAGTTCAGTCCTTAGCAATGACCTAACATCATGTTGACACCATTACCAGCTTTGGGATTTTTTTGTTGTTTTCACCATGATCCAGCAAAAGCTGAGAGGTTTCCCTGTAGACTGACAGCCCTTTCATTTGGAGCCACGAGCCTGCTGTGGTTGGGTGTGAACTAGGATGGAGGGGCGGGCATGGATGAAGGGCGGGTTGGGGTGGTATTCTTGAAACAGTCATCTGTGGGGTGGTTAGACTGTGCCTGGGGGAAGTCTGTGCTCTTAGAAAACAAGGCTGTGCTCACAGTGCTTGCACGCGGCCTTCCTTGTGTGTGCTTGTCTTTTGTCCTCACCACCCACATGACAGCACCAGACTATGAGATGCCTTAAACACTAAAAATATTATGGTGCCCTTCTTTCAATTACAAATAAACACAATATTTAAGTATAAGATTATATTTAAGAAAGTCTTTATCAAATATAAGATTTTTAAAACAATTGCTTCTTCTCTTTGAGTGGTTGATGGATGTTCTCACCCCACTGGTGTGTGAAGCAAAGGTTTGCCCACCATGCTTGATAACATAGCACAATGTATGTGTGTGTGTGAGTGAAATGTTCTTCTTTCATAAACCAATGTTAAACTCAGAGCTATTCAAAGACAGCATGCTGCCGAATGTAGGATGTGGAGCATCAGGCTGCATGGGGCAGAGGGTGACCTCTGAAAAGCCTGGGCTCTTTGCGATCTACAACTATGAGATCCTGGGGGATTTGTACCTGGGCATTGCCTGTGGGGACAATCCCACACCACTTCATAAATTGCTCCAAGGAAAGCCTTGGTTCACCTGACATAGCAGCCTCAGAGTGCAATGCAGATGCTGTCTGCAGGGCACAGGGATTTAAGGTGGGATGTGGAGAACACCTTTTCCACATAGAATTGCAGGGGGGTTTAGGTGGGCTAAAAGTAATGACCTACCTGTGAATCTGACAGGAGCACCAGGGTTAATGTCACCCTCCTTGTTGAGAATGTCCTTTTGAAATATGTTCTAGGGTATTGTTCCTGTCCTATTAATTATGTCACAAATTTAGTAAAGCTGAATAATTAATGATCATGGGGCACTTGGAACTATAAAATGTCATGTAAATGTTAAGGAGTAAAAATTACTCTGGTGTTAGATAGATGTGCTGCTTTAAAAATGTTCTATGCTGGGAAGGTTAACTTCTAGAAGAGCTGAAAAGCTTCCTGTTGGGCTTTCTTCAGAAACTTAGGCTGTCTTGCCCTAACCACATTTTAGGAAATTCAGATTTCTACATTCTGGAGTCTTTGGAAGGCAAATGGCTAGCCAGCACTTTTAGCTCTGGAGATGAAGTTGCCTCCCGCTGCTGGATTTTGGTAAAAATCGTATCTGTTGATTCCCTCTAGCCGGAGGCAGTTTGGGCCTAAAACCAAGGAAGAGGTGAAGATCATTGAGCACCAAACGCAGACCCTGCGGCTGATGCCCCACCTGGCCACAGCCTTGGCCCTGACCTTCGTCAGCAGGTGAGATGGCTCTCAGGGTTTGCTCTCTCAGGATAAGTGTGATGCCCTGGCATGAGTAAGAATTCAGAGAAGCAGGCACAGGATGTCATTTTCTAACTGTGATCAGGAAAGAGTCTGTTGTTAAAATCGGATGCCCAGGTTAAAAGCATCCTTGGATGCTTAAACCACTGCAAATGTTTTTAACCTGGACATCTGATTTTAAAGGATGCCAAGGTCCAAATCTTGATTGTCTCTATATAGAGATGAATGGAGGCCACAGAGACTTTGAGAAGGCAGGAGCCAGTGTTTCTCCGAGTTTTTAAAAGTAGCAGACTTGAACAGTTAAAAGTTCTTTACTTCTGATAAAGGTTCTAATTTACAGTAAAGTTTTCAGAAATAGGTCCAGGTGTGTGTGTATTTGGTGGCAGTGCAGGGGAGGCAGGGAGTGAGGAGCTTTGAATAAAACATGTGCCATAAGTACACCTGGAAATTCACATTCTACCACAGGCTTTCATTTCTGCCTCTCAGCTATTCCTCCCCAAGTGCTAGGCCGTTGTCCAGTACTTGTGTGTCGTGTTATCATCATCCCCGCATTATAAAGATAAGAAACTTAGGATTTATCTCAGATCACAGAGCCTAGAAGTAGTGGACTGGGAGTGGAACTCCAAACTCTGGGCCCTATTCTGTGTTCTTTCCTCCCTCCGTAAGCAATTTTGCTTCTTAGTGTTAACTCCAATCATTCATTTCTGAATAATTTAGAATTGGCTTATGTTTGAAATTTAACATGCTGATGGGGAAGCTAGTGCCAGGGTTTATAAAAGGATGGTAATCAGAGAGCCCTTGGCATATCTAGTGTGCTGTTGACTATGGATTGCCCAGGCGTTGCTGGCATGGCTGGGAGGGATTGGATGGGTGCACCTGTGTTCTTATTGTACACAAGGCTGGCAAGTGGAATGCCAGTGTTCCAAGGTGCAAGGACACTGAACCCTGCAGGCTGAGCTGCAGGTAACAACAGTAAGATCCATCCATGCCACCTGGAAGAAAATTTAAAGCACTTGCATCCACCATCTCTTACCTAAAATGTTTCTGAATGGTTTTTTGAGGTTTAATTTGCATACAGTGAAATGCATAGATTTTAGTTTTTAGTGGAGTGAGTTTTGGCACACATATACTCTTCTCGTGTAATGAACACTAAAGCCAAATATAAAACATTTCCATCATCCCCAAAAGTTCCCTCTGGCCCCTTTGCAGTTGACCCTCACCTCTCCACCACAGCGGAGACAGTTTTCTGATTTCTATTCCCAATAGCTTAGTTTTGCCTGTTCTTGAACTTGATGTAAATGGAATCATACCATACGTATTCTTTCGTGTCCAATTTATTTCATTCAACAGAAGGTCTTGATGTTCCTCAATGTCATGGATAGTTTGTTAATTTTTATTGCTGAATAGTAACATGAAATGACTAAACTGCAGTTAGTTTATCTCTTCTACTGATGGACATTTGAATTGTTTCCAGGCTTGTAGTTACTATGAAAAAGGCAAAGCCAATATTCTTGTACAAGTATTTCATTTTTCTTAGGATAAATAACTAGAGAGGACTCGCTGGATAATTAAGTAAATGTATTTTTAACTTTATAAGAAATTGCCAGTTTTTCAAAGAAGTGGTACTGTTTTACACGCCCTCAAGCAACATGTGAGAGTTTCAGTTGTTCTTCATCCTGACCAACATTTGTTTCAGTTCTTCCTTAATCATATTCACACTAGTAGGTATGAAATGTTATCACATTGCTGTTTAAATTTACACTTATCTGGTGGCTGATGACATTGAGCACTTTTTCATGTGCACATTGGCCATTGTATATCTTCTCTGTGAAAGATCTATTTAAATCTCTTGCATATTTTTCTAAATTGAGTTGTTTATCTTCTTATTATTGACTTATAAGAGTTTATTTACAATAAAAGCAAGTTCTTATTTTAAATATTTTTGGTCAGTGTGGATTTTGCCTTTTTATTTTCTTAATAATGTTATTTGAGGGAGCAGAAAATTTTAATACTGCTTAAGTCTAATTTATCATTTTCTTCTTTTATGATTATTGCTTTCTGTGTCTTTTCTTTTCTTTTTTTTTTTTTTTTTTGAGACGGAGTCTCGCTCTGTCGCCCAGGCTGGAGTGCAGTGGCGCAATCTCAGCTCACTGCAAGCTCCGCCTCCCGGGTTCATGCCATTCTCCTGCCTCAGCCTCTCTGAGTAGCTGGGACTACAGGCGCCCACCACCACGCCTGGCTAATTTTTTTTTTTGTATTTTTAGTAGAGATGGGGTTTCACCGTGGTCTCGATCTCCTGACCTCGTGATCCGCCCACCTCGGCCTCCCAAAGTGCTGGGATTACAAATGTGAGCCACCATGCCTAGCCGCTTTCTGTGTCTTTTCTAAGATGTTGTTATAACCATAGCTTAATAGTAAGTCCTGAAATCAGGTAGCAGGTCTGACCTTACAGAAATAAAAAGGAATATAAGAGAATACTATGAACAATAGTATGCAAAAAAATATATAAAACCTATATGAAATGGATGAAGTCCTAGAAGGAAACAAACTACCAAAATATAATAAAGAATACATAGAAAATTCTAATAAACCAATCACAGGATATTAGGTAAATAATTTTAAAACTTCCCACAATGAAAAGCCCAGGCCTAAACAGCTTTAATGGTGAATTCCACCAAACATTTAAATAAGAATTAATATCAGTCGTCCACAAACTCTTCCAAAACATAGAAGAGGAAGGAGCACTTCCCAACTTATCCCATGTGGCCAGTATTACTCAATACCAAAATAAGGCAAAGACATTAGAAGAGAACTATAGAGCAATATCACTTATGAATATAGATGTAAAAACCCTTAACAAAATACTAGTAAACTTAATCCAGCAACATATAAAAAGGAGTATACACCATGACCAAGTGAGATTTATCCCAGGAATGCAAGGTTGGTTTAACATATCAAAAAACAATGTACTACACTATGTTAATAGAATATGTGCAAAAAAAAGATCATCCCTATAGATGCAGAAAAAGCATTTGACAGAATCAAGTACCTTTTCATGATAAAAACAAAGCATTTGACAGAATCAAGTACCTTTTCATGATAAAAACACTAAAAAAACTAGGTATATAAGAAAACTTTCTTTACCTGATAAAAGTCATCTATGAAAAAAACTGGAAAACATCATTCTCAGTAAACTATCGCAAGGACAAAAAACCAAACACCGCATGTTCTCACTCATAGGTGGGAATTGAACAATGAGAACTCATGGACACAGGAAGGGGAACATCACACTCCGGGGACTGTTGTGGGGTGGGGGGAGGGGGGAGGGACAGCATTCGGAGATATACCTAATGCTAAATGACGAGTTAATGGGTGCAGCAAGACAACATGGCACATGGATACATATGTAACAAACCTGCACATTGTGCACATGTACCCTAAAACCTAAAGTATAATAATAATAAAAAAAAGAAAAACCCACAGTTAACATCATATGTAATGGTGAAAGATTGAATGCTCTCTCCCTAAGATTAGGAACAAAACAAGGATATCTAATTTTTCCGTGTCTATTTAACATCATGTTGAAGTTCTAGTGAAGACAAGTAGGCAAGGAAAATAATAAAAGTCATGTAAACTGGAGAGGAAGAAGTAAGCTATCCCTATTTGCAGATGATGTGCCTTCATGTATAGAAAATCTTACAGAATCCACTAAAAATTTATTAGAAATGACATGCTTAGCAAGACTGCAGGATAGATCAATAAATAAAAATCAATTGTATTTCTACAGACTAGCGATGAACAATCCAAAAATCAAAAAGAATAAAATACTTAAGGATAAATTTAACAAAGAAGTTAAAGAAGAAGTGAATATATGGAATATATGTTCATGGATCAGAAGATGTAACGTTAAGGTGACAATACTCCCTAAATTAATCTATAGATACAAAGCAATCTCTATCAAACTCCCAGAAGCCTGATCTTTTTAGAAATTGACAAGCTGACCCTAAAATTTATGGAAATATAAAGGACCCAGTATAGCCACAACAATCTTGAGAAAGAATAACAAAGTTGGAAGGCTCACATTTCTCAATTCAAAAACTTAATATGAAGCTGCAGTAATCAAGACAGTGTGGCACTGGCATTGGATAGATATACAGGTCAATGGAATTAAATCAAGAGACAGAAACACATCCCTAAATTTATGGCCAGTTTATTTTTTACAAAGATGCCAAGACAATTCAATGAAAGAAAAAATAGTCTTTTCAATAAATGGTGCTAGGACAACTGGATATTGATATGCAAAAACTGAAGTTGGACCCCTATACAGCAGTTAACTTAAAATGGAGCATAAGCCTAAATTTAAGACCTAAGACAATAAATCTCTTAGAGGAAAACAGGAGCAAATCTTTGCAACTGCAGGTTAGGCAGTGGTTTCTTAGGTAGAATACCAAAAGCACAATTACAAAAGAAAAAAAGTATATACATTGGACTTCATAAGAAGTAAAAGATTTTTTGTGCTTAAAAACTCACCATCAAGAAAGTGAAAGACAATCCACAGAATAGGAGAAAGTATTTTCAAATTATTTATGTGGTATATACATCTGGACTTGTATCTAGAACATACATGAATTCCTGCAATTCAACAATAAAATGACAAATAATCCAATTGAAAAATGGGCAAAGATCCAAAGACATTTCTCCAAGGAAGATGTACAAATAACCAATAAGCACATGAAAAAGTACTAAAAGTCATTATTTGTCAAGGAAGTACAAATCAAAACAGCAATCAGATAAAACTTCACACCCACTAGGATGGCTATAATGAAAAAGATAACAAGTGTTGACAAGTATGTAGTGAAATAGAAACCTCATACATTGCTGGTGGGAATGTAAAATGGTATAGTCGCTTTGGAAAACAGCTTGGCAGTTCTCCAAAATATTAAACATGAAATTGCCATGTATCTCAGCAATTCTACTCCTAGGTATATACCCCAGAGAAATGAAAACATATATGCACACAAAAATGTGCACATGAGTGTTCATAGTGACATTTTTTGTAATAATGAAAATGTGGAAAAAGTCCAGATGTCCATAGATTGACAAATGGGTAAACAAAATATGGCACATTCACAAAGTGGAATATTATTTGGCAATAAAAAAGAATGAAGTACTGATACATGCTATAACATGGATAAACCTTGAAAACACTATGCTAAGTGAAAGGAGCTAGTCACAAAAATCATGTGGTATAATTCCATTGATATGAAATTTCCAGAATAGTCAGAGCGATAGAGATGGAAACTAAATCAGTGGTTGCCAGAGACTGAGGGGTAAAGGAGGTGTATTTAGGCCAGTCTTGCATTGCTATGAAGAAATACCTGAGGCTGGGTAATTAATGAAGAAAAGAGGTTTAGTTGGCTCATGATTCTGCAGGCTATACAAGCATGGCACAGGCATCTGCTCTGCTTCTGGGTAGGTCTCCGGGAGCTTTTATTCATGGCCTATGGTGAAGTAGGAGGAGGCACGTCACATGGCGAAAGCAGGAGCAAGAGAGAGTAGGAGAGGTACCACACACTTGAAACAATTAGATTTTGTGAGAACTCACTACAGTGAGGACAGCACCAAGCTTGGAGGAATCCACCCCCGTGACCCAAATACCTCCCACCATGTCTCACCTCCAACACTGGGAATTACAATATGAGATGTGGAGGGGACATCCAAACTACATCAGGAGAAAATGAGGAGTGATTGCTAATAGGTATAAGCTTTCTCTTTTGGGTGATGAAAATATTCTAAAATTAGATGGCAATGGTTGCACAACTCCCTAAATATACTAGAAATCACTGAATTGTACACTTGAAAAATATGAATGCTGTGGTATGAGAAATATATCTAATCAAGCTGTTGAGAAAGAGAGAGGAGAAAAAATGAAATCGGGTTATGTGAGTCCTCTAAGTATTTTTTTTTTCCCCTAAATTGTCTTGCTATTCTAGAGTCTTTGCAAGTCTGTTTAGATTTTTTGTGATTGCATTGAATCTATAAAGCAATTTGGGCAATATTGCGTCTCTCAGATTAATGAAGATGATATATCTCTTTGTTTATACAGGTGTTCAATTTATCTAAGTAATGTTTTATAATTTACAGTGTAGAAATCTTGCACATTTTTCACTAAATGTAGTCAAAAGGCATTGATTTTTATTTTAATTCCCAATTGTTAATATTTTATAGAAATGTACCTCATCATTGTGTATTGACCTGTATTGTCACTAAATTTACTTATTAGTAATTTATTTGTAGACCATTTAGAATTTTCTACCTACACAATATATCAAATATGAGTAAAGAGAGTTTTACTTATTTTTTCCAATTTTTTTTTATTTTTGTTTTGATTTGATTTTGCCTTATTAGACTGGACAAAACCTTCAGTACAATATTGAGTAGCAGTGGTGAGAGTGGACATCCTATATTGTTCTTGACTTCAGGTGAAAATGCGTTCATTATTTCACCATTAACATGAATGTTCACTGCGGATTGTTATTGTCTTTCTTGTTTGTTTTAATTTTTGTGGGTATATAGTAGGTGTTACATAGAAGGTGTTATATTTAAGGGGTACGTGAGATGTTTTAATACAGACATGCAATTTGAAATAAGCACATCATAGAGAATGGAGTATCCATCCCCTCAAGCATTTATCCTTTGTGTTACAAACAATCCAGTGACACTCTGTTAGTTATTTTAAAATGTACAATTAAGTTATTACTGACTATAGTCACCCTCTTTTGCTATTAAATAGCAGGTCTTGTTCATTCTTTATAACCGTTTTTGTTGTTGTTGATGCCCTTTATTAGACTGAGGAAATTCTCTTCAATTCCTAGTTGGCTGAGTGTTTTTTTCATGCATGCTCAATTTTGACACAATTTTTCTTTCTCCATTTAGATGGTCATATGATTTTTCTCCTTCATTCTATTAATGAAATGAGTTACATTACTTTTCAAATTTTGAGCCAAATTTGCATTCTTTGAAATCTTTGGTTATATGTGTTTATATATATATGTGTGTGTGTGTGTGTGTGTGTGTGTGTGTGTGTGTGTGTGTATTTTTTTTTTTTTTTTTTGAGATGGAGTCTTGCCCTGTTGCCCAGGCTGGAGTGTAGTGGCACGATCTCGGCTCACTGCAACCTCTGCCTCCCAGGTTCAAGCGATTCTCCTGCTTCAGCCTCCTGAACACCTGGGATTACAGGCAACTGCAACCACACCCAGCTAATTTTTTTTGTATTTTTAGTAGAGATGGGTTTTCACCATGCTGGCCAGGCTGTTCTCAAATTCCTGACCTCAGGTGATCCACCCACCTGGGCCTCTCAAAGTGCTGGGATTATAGGTGTGAGCCACTGTACTCGGCCGCATTATATATTTTTTATATTATTAGAGTTAATTGGCTAATGTTTTGATAAGGATTTTTTGTGTGTATGTACATATGGAATATTGATTTCAAATTTTGGTACTTGAAATTTCCTTGGAAGATTTTGATATCAGTGTTTAATTGTTCTCATAACAAGAAATAGGAAAGTTGTCTCTTCTCTATTTTTCTTAAGGAGTTTGTGTAAGATTGCTCTTATTTCTTCCTTAAATGCTTGATAGTATTTACTAAGATGGTATGGATATGGGTTTTTTGTTTTTTTATTGGAAAGTTTTTAATGACTTCATTAATGTCTTTAACAAATGTGAGTCTTCAGTCTTTCCAATTTCTTCTCTTGTTTTGTTACCCCGTATTTTTTGAGAAATTTGTTCACTTCTTCACTCATTTGTAAACTATATATGTTAATAATATTTCCTTATTATAATATTAATGACTGTAAGATCTGTGACAATGTCACTTCTTTTATTTGTAAAAGAAAACAATTTTTGTGGCTTCTTTTTTTTTCTTTTTCTCAGCCAATTTTGCTGGGGGTTTATCAGCTTAGTTAATCTTTTCAAATAACCTACTGGGTAAATAACAAAATTAAGGCAGAAATAAATAAGTTCTTTGAAACCAATGAGAACAAAGAGACAATGTACCAGAATCTCTGCGACACAGCTATAGCAGTGTTCAGAGGGAAATTTGTAGCACTAAATGCCCACAAGAGAAAGCAGGAAAGATCTAAAATCGACACACTAACATCACAATTAAAAGAAGTAGAGAAGCAAGAGCAAACAAATTCAAAAGCTAGCAGAAGACAAGAAACAACTAAGATTAGAGCAGAACTGAATGAGATAGAGACACGAAAAACCCTTAAAAACATCAGTGAATCCAGGAGCTGGTTTTTTGAAAAAATTAACAAAATAGATAGACAGCTAGCCAGACTAATAAAGAAGAAAAGAGAGAAGAATCAAATAGACGCAGTAAAAAATGATGAAGGGGATATCACCACTGATCCCACAGAAATACAAACTACCATCTGAGAATACTATAAACACCTCTACACAAATAAACTAGAAAATCTAGAAGAAATGGATAAATTCCTGGACACATACACCCTCCCAAGTCTAAACCAGGAAGAAGTCAAATCCCTGAATAGACCAATAACAAGTTCTGAAGTTGAGGCAGTAATTAATAGCCTAGCAACCAAAAAAAGTCCAGGACCAGACAGATTCACAGCCAAATTCTACCAGAGGTACAAAGAGGAGCTGGTACCATTCCTTCTGAAACTATTCCAAAAAATAGAAAAAGAGGGAATCCTCCCTAACTCATTTTATGAGGCCAGCATCATCCTGATACCAAAACCTGGCAGAGACACAACAAATAAAGAAAATTTGAGGCCAATATCCCTGATTAACATTGATGAAAAAATCCTCGATAAAATACTGGCAAACCAAATCCAGCAGCACATCAAAAAGCTTATCCACCATGATCAATTTGGCTTCATCCCTGGGATGCAAGGCTGGTTCAACACAAATCAATAAACATAATCCATCACATAAACCGAACCAACGACAAAAACCACATGATTATCTCAATAGATGCAGAAAAGACCTTTGACAAAATTCAACACCCCTACATGCTAAAAACTCTCAGTAAACTAGGTATCAATGGAACGTATCTCAAAATAATAAGAGCTATTTATGACAAACCCACAGCCAATATCATACTGAATGGGCAAAAACTGGAAGCATTCCCTTTGAAAACCAGCACAAGACAAGGATGTGCTCTCTCACCACTCCTATTCAACGTAGTATTGGAAGTTCTGGCCAGGGCAATCAGGCAAGAGAAAGAAATAAAGGGTATTCAAATGGAAGAGAGGAAGTCCAATTGTCCCTGTTTGCAGATGACATGATTGTATATTTAGAAAACCCCATCGTCCCAGCCCAAAATCTCCTTAAGCGAATAAGCAACTTCAGCAAAGTCTCAGGATATAAAATCAATGTGCAAAAATCACAAGCATTCCTATACACCAATAATAGACAAACAGAGAACCAAATCATGAGTGAACTCCTATTCACAATTGCTACAAAGAGAATAAAATACCTAGGAATCCAACTTGCAAGGGATGTGAAGGACCTCTTCAAGGAGAACTACAAACTGCTGCTCAAGGAAATAAAAGAGGATACAAACAAATGGAAGAACATTCCATGCTCATGTATAGGAAGAATCAACTTGTTGTGAAAATGGTCATACTGCCCAAAGTAATTTATAGATTCAATGCTATCTCTATCAAGCTACCATTGACTTTCTTCACAGAATTAGAAAAAACTACTTTAACTTTCATATGGAACCAAAAAAGAGTCCGCATAGCCAAGAGAATCCTAAGCGAAAAGAACAAAGCTGGAGGCACCACACTACCTGACTTCAAACTGTACTACAAGGCTACAGTAACCAAAATAGCATGGTACTGGTACCAAAACAAATATATAGACCAATGGAACAGAACAGAGGCCTCAGAAATAACACCACACATCTACAATCATCTGATCTTTGACAAACCTGACTAAAACAAGCAATAGGGAAAGGATTCCCTGTTTAATAAATGGTGTTGGGAAAACTGGCTAGCCATATACAGAAAACTGAAACTGGACCCCTTCCTTACACCTTATACAAAAATTAACTCAAGATGGATTAAAGACTTAAACATATGACCTAAAACCATCAAAACACTAGAAGACAACCTAGGCAATACCATTCAGGACATAGGCATGAGCAAAGACTTCATGACTAAGACACCAAAAGCAATGGTAAAAAAAAGCCAAAATTGACAAATGGGATCTAATTAAACTAAAGAGCTTCTGCACAGCAAAAGACACTATCATCAGAGTGAATAGGCAACCTACAGAATGAGAGACAATTCTTGCATTCTATCCATCTGACAAAGGGCTAATATGCAGAATCTACAAAGAACTTAAACAAATTTAGAAGAAAAAAACAACCACATCAAAAAGTGGGTGAAGAATATGAACAGACACTTCTCAAAAGAAGACATTTATGCAGCCAACAAACATGAAAAAAACCTCATCATCCCTGTCATTAGAGAAATGCAAATCAAAACCGCAATGAGATACCGTCTCACGCCAGTTAGAATGGTGATCATTAAAAAGTCAGAAAACAACAGATGCTGGAGAGGATGTGGAGAAATAGGAATGCTTTTACACTGTTGGTGGGAGTGTAAATTAGTTCAACCATTGTGGAAGACAGTGTGGTGATTCCTCAAGGATCTAGAACCAGAAATACCATTTGACCCAGCAATCCCATTACTGGGTATATACCCCAAGGACTATAAGTCATTCTACTATAAAGACACATGCACAGGTATGTTTGTTACAGCATGTTCACGATAGCAAAGACCTGGAACCAATCCAAATGCCCATCAATGATAGACTAGATAAAGGAAATGTGGCACATACACACCACAGACTACTATGCAGCCATAAAAAAGGATGAGCTCTTGTCCTTTGCAGGGGCATGGATGAAGCTGGAAACCATCATTCTCAGCAAGCTAACACAGGAACAGAAAACCAAACACCACGTGTTCTCATATGTGGGAGCTGAACAATGAGAACACATGGATGCAGGGAGGGGAACATCACACACCGGGGCCTGTTAGGGGGTCGGGGGGCAAGGGGAGGGATAGCATTAGGAGAAATACCTAATGTAGATGACAGGTTGATGGGTGCAGCAAAACACCATGGCACATGTATATTTGTGTAACAAACCTGCATATTCTGCACATGTACCTCAGAACTTAAACTATAATAGTAAAAAAAAAAAATCACACTTTGTGTTGTATGGTTCTATAGGTTTTGACAAAGACATAGCATTGTTCCACTTCAGTATCAAACAAAATTGTCTACCACTTCAGTATCAAACAAAATTGTTCCACCTCCCCCCAAATTCCTTTGTGCTGTCTCTTTTAAGTTAACTCCTTCCCACAGTCTTACCCCAGCAACCTGTATTTTATACCTATAGTTTTTCCTTTTCTGGAATGTCATACACACAGAATTGTAAAATATGCAGCCTTTTGGATCTACCTTCTTTCACTTAACAAAATGAATTTCACATTCATCCATGTCATTGTGTGAGTCAATATTTTCATAATTTTTATTGCTGAGTAGTATTCCATTGTATAGATGTACCACAGGCTGTTTATCCATTTAACTAGTGAGGAACATGTAGGTTGTTTCTAGTTTTTACAATTATAAGTAACTACTAAAAACTATTCTCAACAAGTTTTTGTGTGAATATAAGTTTTTGATTGACTAGGGCAAATACCTGTAAGTAGGACTGGTAGGTCAAGTGTTAAGTGTATGTTTAACTTCATAAGAAATTGCTAACGTGTTTTCCAAAGTGGTTGTATCATTTTGTGTTTTCACCAGTGATGTATAAGGGTGCAGTTGTCCTGCATCCTTGCCAGCCATTGTTATTGTCAGATTTTGTTTTGATTTTTGTTTTCTGTCTTGCTGATAGTTGTCTCTAATAGTTTGTAGTTTTACATTTTTATTACACTAATAACTAATAATGTTTAGCGTCTTTTCATGTACTTATTTGCCATCTGTGTATCTTCTTTAGCGAAGTGTCCATTTAGGTCTTTTATCAATTTTTCAGTTGAGTTGTTTTCTTATTGTTGAGTGCAAGAGTTCTTTATAGGTTCTAAATAGACTTTTTGCATCACATTTTTATTTGCAAATGTTTCCTCCAATTTGTCACTTTTTAAAATTCTCTTGAGTGCCTTAATAAGAGCAATAGTTTTAAATTTTTGTTTGGTTCAGCGGCTTTAAATTTTGATTTGTCTTGAAATTGGGTAGTGTCAGCTCTCTAATGTTCTTTTTTGAGAATTGTTTTGGCTATTCTTTTTTTGGCCTTTGCTTATATATCATCTTGTTAATATCCACAAAAAAGATAGCTGATGTTTTTCTTGGGATAGTATTGACTTAGAAATCAAATTGGGGATAGTCTGCCTATTAATATTGAGTCTTTCAATACATGAACACTGTATATCTTTTCATTTATTTAGGTCTTCTTTGAGTTCTGTTTTGAAGTTTCCAACATACAAACCTTACTCATAGTTTATTATGTTGATACCTAAGCACTTTACCTTTTTGAAGGTACAGTTGTTTATTTCTAATATGTAGGAATACTATTGACTTTAGTTCTAGGAGCTTTTGTTGGGTAGATTTTAATAAATGTAGGACTTTTCAGAATACCTAATTTTTTGAGTGCTTTTCAAATTTATTTCATCTAATTTGTCAAATTTATGGCAATAGTGTTGGTTGTAGCATTCCCTTTTCTTTTGAATGTCTGTGGGATCAGTGCAATTTCTCCCCTTTCCTCCCTGATGTTTTGTGTCCTCTTTCCTTATCCCAACTGTTTTGTCTCTCTCACATCAGTTTGGATAGAGGCTAATCAGTTTTGTTGCTTTTTCCATATTTTGTGATTGATTTTCTCTATTTTTAATTTAAATTTCATTGCTATCTGCTCCAATCTTTATTTCTTTCCTTCTTCTTGCTTTAAGTTGCTCTCTCTTGCTCTCTCTCTCCCTCTCTGTGTCTCTATATATCCACCCCCTCTCTTTTTTTTTTTTTTTTTTTTTTTTTTTTTTTTTTTGAGACAGAGCCTTGCTCTGTTGCCCAGGCTGGAGTGTGGTGGCACCATCTCAGCTCACTGCAAGCTCCACCTCCTGGGTTCACACCATTCTCCTGCCTCAGCCTCCCAAGTAGCTGGGACTACAGGTGCCCACCACCACGCCCGGCTAACTTTTTGTACTTTTAGTAGAGACAGGGTTTCACCGTGGTAGCCAGGATAGTCTCGATCTCCTGACCTTGTGATCCGCCCACCTCGGCCTCCCAAAGTGCTAGGATTACAGGCATGAGCCACCGCGCCCGGCCATCCAACCCCCTCTCTTAGGGTGAAAGGTTAGATTACTGCTTTGAGACATTGCTTCTTGCCTAATATAATCAATTCACACTGAAATTTCTCTTTAAGCATTGCTTTAGCTGCATCTTTCTCATTTTGATATGTTGCATTTTCATTTAGTTAAAAATAGTTTAAATTTCTCCTTAAGACTTCTCTTTCTGCCCCTGAATTATTTATAACTGCTGTCATGGTCCAATAACATCCTTTGTATGAATTTTATTCTTTGAAATTTATGGCTCAGTAAAAATAGTGTTCTATGTACACTTAAAAAGGATGTGTATTTTGTTGTGGTTGGGAGGAGAGTGTTATAAATGTCAATTAGGTCAAGTTGGCTAATTGTGCTCTGCAGATCATGTATATCATTATAGGTTTTCTGCTTGTTTTATCAATGACTGCAAGAAGGGGGTTGGCATTTCCAACTATAATTATGAATTTGTTTATTTCTTCTTTCAGTTTTATCCGCTTTTTCCTCAAGTATTTTGAAAGTTTTTTTTGGTTGTTGTTTTGGTGCATACACATGCAGGTTTATTTCTTCTTAGAGAATTGACTTCTTCGTCATTATGTAATTTCTCTCTTGATCCCTGGAAGTATCCTAGTCCTGAAGTCTATTTTGTCATATTAATATAGTTACTCTGGGTTTCCTAAGTATTTTTACGATACATCTTTCTTCATACTTTTATTTTAACCTACCTGTATCGTTACAGTGGGTTACTTGTAAACAGCATGTAATTGGGTCTTGCCTTTTTGTACAATTTTACAGTTTCTGACTTTTAAGTGGTTTGTTCTGACAGATTGCATTTAAAGGGATTGTTGACATGTTTGGATTAAAATCTATCATATTGATAGCAGATTTTTAATTTTCTCTCCTTTAATGTTTTTTTTCCATTTTTCTGCTTGCTCTTGGTTGACTTGAACCTACCTTATTATTCCATTTTATCACTTTTATTGATTTATTTATACATTTAAAAAACATACTTTGATTGTTGACCCAAGGCTTACAATACACATCTTTAATAAATCATAGACTACCTTCAAATAATACTATTCTACTTCCCAAGTAGTGTAAGGATCTTACACAGTGTATTCCCAATTCCTCCTTCCCAGCCTTTTTGCTATGTATTACTTTTAAGTCTAGGGTGTGTCTCAGGAATCCATTGTGTGTATATTAGCTCCCTAGGTGATTCTAACGAGCATTCATAGTTGAGAATCACAGGATCCTTTTAGGGAGCTTCTTAGCATTACCTGGAAATTTCACAAATAGAAAACAGGCAACAGTGTTATATGATCATGAAAGTTTAAATTGGATCAAAATAACTTGATGATGAAACTGGAAAATTTTTCATATGCATGCCAAAGGAAAACAATTTTTTTTCTTTAAGTTTTCCCCAGTGGGACTTGTAACTGTTACAGGGCAAGACTTATGCATACATTTGCTTCTCAGTCAACTATTTACAACTTTGTGACACAGAAGTTATTAGACTACATAAGAAAGAGTTTCTCTCTATTCTACATTTATAAATATGTATCTGTTTGTCATATATTTATAATAAAAGTGTTACATGTATTGACATGTTTCCTTTTTCTTCAGCTCTTTTTATATTTTGGCTTGATTTAAGCTTGATTTCTTAAGTGCTGTGTTACACTGTTAATGAAAATTAAAGTTTCTCTTGATCTTAGTTAGACACTCTCCAAGTACCTGTATCAGAGACGTAGAGAAATGTCACAGTCCAGCTTTAGGTTTCAAGGAAAGAAACGAGGTGATCAATAGAAATTAAGTAATTGATAAAAAAGAACCCCAGAGCCCTTACCATGTGCCATTCATGAGTGCCACAATGAACAGGACAGATCGACACTTGTCTTCGCCAGCTGTCAGTCTAATTGCCCCCAAGGACCTTCTAATTTTCTTGACTTGGGCCTCCTTGCACCCTCCATGGTCTCTGGCCCAGCTCATTGTCCCCATTATAGCTCTCCATCTTCTTTCCTTTCCTCCTGCTTCTTTCATTCCTGGTCTCCCCACATCACAGTAGGGGGTTGACCCATGGAAAATCTGGTCATAGGAATCCCCAGGAAGGCAGTGTGCCAATTAGGGGAAAGAGACTGCCTTTATTTTAACACAAGCCCAGGAAAAAGTTGGCACATTCTGCGACAATATTCTGGTTTTCTAGTTTGTTCCTAGTTTACTGTCCTTGCTACCTCTTCTCCAACTTGTAAGGAAATAGCTTCATAAAATTGGTTGGCGCATGACAAAATTTTATGCTAACTACCTCCCCGCAACACACATCTTTTCTTTTTCTTTTTTTTTCTCTACTAAGGATGTCAAATCTTGGTTGTAGGGCCCATCTCCTAACTTCCCATGAATGTAGGCTGCCACCCAATTGATTTCAAGGTTCAGGGTGTGGGTAAGTGGAGGTTTGACTGGTTAGATGTTTATTCAATGCATTTGATCCTACTCAAGTGCAAGGAGAGTATACATCTTTAGGTGTACAGGTCTGGAGTTAGGTGAGCAGGAAATGGACAGTTTCCAGACTATCCTGAGTTCAAATCCCAGTCTTTCCACTTACCATCCTTATGAGCAATTACTTAAATTTTCTGGATATTAATTCCCTTATTAGAAACAGAGCATGAGGCCTGGTGTGGTGGCTCATGCCTGTTATCTCAGCACTTTGGGAGGCCAAGATGAGCAGATAACTTGAGGCCAGGAGTTCGAGACCAGCCTGGCCAACATGGTGAAACCCCATCCCTACTAAACATACAAAAAAAATTAGCTGGGCCTGGTGGTGGGGGGCTGTAATCCCAGCTACTTGGGAGGCTGAGGCAGGAGAATTGCTTGAACTCAGGAGTCAGAGGTTGCAGTGAGCTGAGAACGTGCCATTGTCATCTAGCCTGAGTGAAAAGAGCGAGATTCCATCTCAAAAAAAAAAGAAAAAGAAAGAAAGAAAGAGAAACAGCATGAATGTCAGTACAGATATACTCAGAGACATTGCAGATTTGGTTCTAGACCATTGCAATAAAGTGAATATCACAATAACATGAGTCATAATTTTTTTGTTTCCCAGTGTATATAAAAGTTATATTTACACTGTACTACAGCCTATTAAGCGTGCAACAGCATTATGTCTAAAAAATACATATACCTTTGTTAAAAATACTTTATGCTAAAAAATGCTAATGAGCATCTAAGCCTTCAGTGAGTTAATCTTTTTGCTGGTGGAGGGTCTTGACTTAATGTTAATGGCTGCTGACTGATCAGGTTGGTTATTGCTGAAGGTTAGGGTGGCTGTGGCAATGCCTTAAGATAACAACGAAGGTTGTCGCAACAATTGACTTTTCCTTTCATGAAACATTTTTCTGTAGCATCTGATGCCATTTGGTAGCATTTTACCCACAGCAGAATTTTTTTCCAAAATTGGAGTCAGTCCTTTCAAACCTTGCTGCTGCCTTATCAACTAAGTTTACATGATATTTTAAATCCTCTCTTGTTATTTCAACAATGTTCACAGCATTTTCACCAGGGGTAGATTCTATCTCAAGAAACCACTTTCTTTGCTCCTTCATGAGAAGCAACTCCTCATCTGTGAAAGTTTTATTATGAGATTGCAGCAATTCAGTCACATCTTCAGGCTCCACTTCTAATTATCGTTCTCTTGCCATTTCCACCATATCTGCAGTGACTTTCTCCACTGAAGTCTTGAACCCCTCAAAGTCATCAGTGAGGGTTGGAACATCAACTTCTTCCAAACTCCTGCTAATGGTGGTATTTTGACCTCCTCCCATGAATCACAAATGTTCTTAATGGCCCTTAGAATGGTGAGGAAGATTTTTAATTTACCTAGGTCCATAAGAGGAATCACTATCTATGACAGCCATAGCCTTATGAAATGTATTTAATAGATAATAAGATTTGAAAGTCAAAATTACTGCTTGATCCAAGGACTGGAGAATGGTGGTTGTGTTAGCAGGCATGAAAACGACACGTATCTCCTTGTACATCTCCCTCAGAGCTCCTAAGTGACCAAGTGCATTGTCAATGAGCAGTAACATTTTGAAAGGAATTCTTATTTCTGAGCATTAGGTCTCAACAACGGCTTAAAATATTCAGTAAACTATGCTGTAAACAGATGTGCTATCAACCAAGTGCTGTTGTTTCATTTTTAGAGCACAGGCAGAGTAGATTCAGCATAATTCTTAATGGCCTTAGGATTTTTGAAATAGTAAATGACCATTGGCTTCAACTTAAGGCCACTAGCTGCATTAGCCCCTAACAAGAGATTCTCTCTGTTCTTTGAAGTTTTGAAGTAAGTACTGATGAAAGTCCTAAATGGAACCAAGGCTGTTTCACCTATGCTGAAAATATGTTGTTGAGTGTAGCCACCATAATCACTAATTTTAGCTAGATCTTCTGGGTAACTTGCTACTTAAGCTGTAGCTTCTACATCAGCACTTGCTGCTTCACCTTGTACTTTTATGCTATAGAGATGGTGTCTTTCTTTAAAATTCAAGAACCAATTTAGCCTCAAACTTTTCTTCTGTAGCTTCCTCACTTCTCTCAGCCTTTGTAGAATTGAAGAGAGTTGTGACCTTGTTCTGGATTAGGCTTTGGCTTAATGGAATGTTGTGATTGGTTTGATCTTCCATCCAGACCACTAAAACTTTCTCCATATCAGCAAAAGTCTGTTTTGCTTTCTTATCGTTTGTGGGTTCACTGGAGTAGCACTTTTAATTTCCTTCAAGAACTTTTCCTTTGCATTCACAACTTGGGTAACTCTTTGACACAAGAGGCCTAACTTCAACCTTTTTCAGTTTCCAACATGCCTTCCTCACTAGGCTTAATTATTTCTAGCTTTTTTTTTTTTTAAAGCATTTCTAGCTTTTGATCTAGAAAGACATATGACTCTTCCTTTCACTTGAACACTCAGAGGCCACTGTAGGGTTACTGGCCTAATTTCAACATAGTTGTGTCTCAGGGAATAGAGAGGCCTGAGGAGAGGGAGAGAGATGGGGAAATAGAATGTCAGTGGAGCAGTCAGAACACACACATTTACCAATTAAGTTCACTGTCTTATGTGGGTGCGGTTTGTGATGCCCCAAAACGATTACAATAGTAACATCAAAGATCACTAATGACAGACCACTATAACAGATACAATAATAATGAAAAAGTTTGAAATATTGTGAGAATTACCAAAATGTCACAAAGACACAAAGTGAATATGTGCTGCTGGAGAAAGGGCTCCGATAGAATTGCTCAATGCAAGGTTGCCGCAAGGCTTCAATTTTTAAAAAGTGCAATATCTGCAAAATGCAATTAAATGAGGTATTTCTGTACCTACTTTGGGTTGTCAAGGGATTAAATGAATTAACACATGAAATGGGCTTAAGACAGGGCCTGGCATATCATACATGCTCCAGTGTGGCAGCAAGGAGCAGGCCCTCTGTAACCCTACTTTTGGGGTCCTAATCCTGATCTTGCCACTTGCTAATTGTATAACATTGAGAAGGCTGCTGACATGCTGTGCCTCAGTTTCCCCATCTATAAAATAGGAATAATAATACCTGACTTAGAGGGTTATTAGAAGAATTGATTGAGTGAATATTTGAACATGCTTAGATTAGGGTCTGGAGGATAATAAGTGCCCGATAAATGTTAGTTGCTATTGCCATCCCTCCCAGGACCCTCAACTTTCTAATCCCCCCATCCCACCAATTACCACATTATGATGATTTTTCCTCCTACATTGAAATGACTCAAAGCCTTCCTTCCCTGTCATCTCTCCCTGACCATCCCTTGTTGCACACTCCCTCCCCATTCAGCCTGGCCCTCTTCAAATCCACTCTCCAGGAATCACCAGCCCCCTACCTGAAATGAAATCTAAATTCCTACTTGCCAGCTGCCACCCTCCTGGAGCCTTCCAGCATCTTCTGTACTGGGTTATATTAGTTTGTTCTTTCACTGCCACAAAGAACTACCTGAGATTGGGTAATTTATGAAGAAAAGAAGTTTAATTGACTCTTAGTTCCACAAACCTAACAGGAAGCATGACTAGGAGGCATCAGGAAACTTACAATCATGGTGGAAGGCAAAGGGGAAGCAAGCACCTTTTTCACATGGCAGCAGGAGAGAGAAGGAGCAAAGGGGGAAGTACCATACACTTTCAACCAACCAGATATCGTGAGAACTCACTCACTATCACAAAAACAGCAAGGGGGGAAGTCCACCCCCATGATTCAATCACCTCTCGCCAGGCCCCTCCCCCAATACATAGGGATTACAATTCAATTCGAGATTTGGGTAGGGACACTGAGCTAAACCAAATCATGGGTCAAACTCAAGCTCCCACATGTGGCCCTGGGGTGCCTTCCATCTGCTGGGCCTTCCCACTTCCACCCCACCCCCACCTCTCTGTCTGCTCCTGAGGCCTCCACACCCATCCTATGCTCCTGCTGTGGCCTTTCTTACAGACGTCTTTCCCCTCACACTCTTGCTTCCCTCACCTGATAAATTAATGCTTATCTTTTGAGACCCAGTTGAGGCTGCCAACTTCTCTAAGACACTCTCCCAGAGCCCCTTCTGGAATAAGGAGCCCCCATATAAGCTTCCTGGAGCAGCAGCCTGGGCCCATCTTGTCATTGCACTGTTACTTTTGGTTTGTGATTGTAAATTCTGTGAGCACAGAAGTTGTGAATCCTTAATTTGGCATCATCACACCTAGTAGCATCTGGCTCTCTGCACAGATTAATTCACCTACGAAATGACATTGCCTTGTGTAACTACATCACACCTGGCTGTAGGATTGCTTGGAGCTTTGCCTTTAAATCATGTGATCATCTTTGAAACATACATTTCTGAAGGGTCCATGAGGTAGCTGGCCAAGGAAGTTGGGAGCTGATATCGCCCTTTGGAATCATCTAGTGGGATTTGCTACAGGGATGAATTTCCTAGCCTAGAAAATGATTAACAATTAAAAAAAATCAATATTTGCAGTCCACCAGACAAAGTGAGTATTTTAGGGTCTGCCTCTCCTCTTCATTCCAGGCCAAATGGGCAGCTCAAGCAGTCCAGGATGCATCTCAGGCAAGGAGGGGCCACAGCACTGTCCCTGCTGCTGTCTTTCAACTGGATTCACTTGTTCTCTTAGGCAATCTCCATTTACCGGGTAAAATTAAGAAAATAGCTAACACATATTCAAGTGCTTGCCATTTACCAGGCACTGCCCTAAGATTTCATGTGTAGTAACTCATTTAATGTCTCAAGACAAATCAACAGGACAGAGATTTTTCTCTCTTTGTTTTTTGATTGATGTTACAACAGCACCTGAAATGATGCCTTGCACAAAGTTAGACTTTATGAATATTTGTTGAATAAATGAATGAGTGTAATAACCCTTCACAGTTTGCAGAAATTCACTAAGTCTTCTCTTTGTTAAAAAATGAAGTTAAGGATAGTTAAGCACCTTAGACATTACTCATCCCTGCCATTTGTGCACTAGATTTTTTAAAATATGATTCTAATAGCTTATTGCCAAAAAGTCTTGTTTGATCTTTTTATACAAAATAAACTTTTATAAAAAGAATCTTGCCATCTTGTTGACTTTTTGGTTTTAGATATATTGTGGTATTTCTCATGAATCTTACCATGATGGTGGGTTCTTGATATTGTTTGGCTGTGTCCCCACCCAAATCTCATCTTGAACTGTAGCTCCCATAATTCCCACGTGTTGTGGGAGGGACCCAGTGGGAGATAATTGAATCATGGGGCCGGTTTCCTCCATACTGTTCTCATCATAGTGAATAAGTCTCATGAGATCTGACAGTTTTATAAGGGGAAACCCCTTTCACTTGTCTCCCATTGTCTTCTTGCCTGCCACCTTGTAAGACATGCTTTTCACCTTCTGCCATGATTTTGAGGTGTCCCCAGCAACATGGAATTGTGAGTCCATTAAACCTGTTTTTCTTTATAAATTACCTAGTCTTGGGTATGTCTTTATCAGCAGCGTGAAAACGGACTAAATTTGCAGCCTGAAGATGTGATAGAAAAGAAAAACCCATTTTCTGAGGAGAAATTAAAGCCTGCTGCAGAAATTTGCATAAGTAGTGAGGAACCAAATGCTAATCCCCAAGACAATGGGGATAATGTCTCCAGAGCATGTCAGAGACCTTTGCAGCAGCCCCTCTCATCACAAGCTGGGAGGTCTAGGAGGAAAAAATGGCTTCATGGGCCAGGCCCAGGGTCTTCCTGCTGTCTGCAGCCTAGGGACTTTGTGCCCTGTATCCCAGCTGCTGTAGCGATGGCTAAAAGGGGCCATGGTATAGCTGGAGCCATGGCTTTAGAGGATGCAAGCCCCAGGTCTTGGCAGCTTCCATGTGGTGTTGAGCCTGCAGGTGCACAGAAGCCAAGAATTGAGGTTTGGAAACCTCTGCCCAGATTTCAGAGGATGTATGGAAATGCCTGGATGTCCAGGCATAAGTTTGCTGCAGGGGTGGGGCCCTCATAGAGAACCTTTGCTAGTGGGGCCCTCATGGAGAACCTTTGCTAGGGTAGTGTAGAAGGGAAATGTGGGGTTGAAGCCCCTACACAGAGTCCCCATCGGGGTACTGCCTAGTAGAGCTGTGTCCTCCAAACCCCATAACATCAGATCCACTGACAGCTTGCACCATGCACCTGGAAAAGCTGCACTCACTGCCAGCTTGTGAAAGCAGCTGGGGTGGGGGGGCTGTACCCTGCAAAGCCAGGGGAGCAGAGCTGCCCAAGACCATGGGAACCCACCTCTTGCATCAGTGTGATCTGGATGTGAGACAAAGAGTCAAAGGAGATCATTTTGGAGCTTTAAGATTTGACCACCCCACTGGATTGTGAACTTACAGGGGGCCTCTAGCCCCTTTGTTTTGGCCAGTTTCTCCCATTTGGAACAGCTGTATTTACCCAATGCCTGTACCACCATTGTATCTAGGAAGTAACTAACTTGCTTTTGATTTTACAGGCTCATAGGTGGAAGGGACTTGCTTTGACTTGCTTTGTCTCAGATAAACTTTGGACTGTAAACTTTTGAGTTAATGCTGAAATGACTTAAGACTTTGGGGGACTGTTGGGAAGGGATGACTAGTTTTGAAATGTGAGGACATGAGATTTGGGAAGGGCCAGGTGTGGAACGATATGATTTGGCTGTGTGCCCACCCAAATCTCATCTTGAATTGTAGCTCCCATAATTCCATGTGTTGTGGGAAGACTCAGTGGGGGCTAATTGAATCATGGGGGCAGTTTCTCCTATATTCTTCTCATGGTAGTGAATAAGTCTCTTGAGATCTGATTGTTTTACAAGGGGTTTCCCCTTTCACTTGGCTTTCATTCTGTCTCTTGCCTGCCATCATGTAAAATGTACCTTTTGCCTTCCACCATGATTGTGAGGCCTCCCCATGTGAAACTGTGAGTCCATTAAACCTCTTTGCTTTATAAATTACCCAATTTCAGGTATGTCTTTATCAGCAGTGTGAAAACAGACTAATACAGTTCTAACAGTTTGTTTAATCTGTTTTTTGAGTGGATATAACCCATAAACAAATACCTTGCATTTCTTGAGACATCACCTATTAAATAAACATGTTTGGAAATGAGAAATAATTTTGCCTCAAGAATCCCTATTTCCTAATTTATCTTTTGGGCCACCATGGGTTTCTTATATCAGATTTTCTTAAGACATGCTCCTCCTGTACTCTAAAACACACTGAACGTGGAAGACTTCTCAGACTCCTTGGGTAAACAAATATGAGGGTACAACAAAGAGTAAGAGCCACTGGTGCACCTCTTCACCTGGCAGCTGGAAGTTTGGCTGGGGCCTCTCACAGTTCTTTTCTTAAAGACTATTTATTTCTTATTTCCCACCTATTTCCACCCCTGGGAAATGGGGAGAGATGGGGGTGTGTGTGATTGGAGAGATCAGTGGGGAATCATGTATACATTTTTTTAAATACCCATTTCTGAGATTCTCTGAGAGTCATTGTATTATAGTCACAGCCTGGAGCATGGATGATGAAAATATAGCATAGATGAAAATGCCACAAACTTCCTCAGGGCACTGACAGGAACATTATCTATAATGAAAAGAACATGCTATTTAGGATAGAGAGCCCTAGGTTTAAATCCTAGCTCTGCCCTCACACATGAGGGATCTTGACTTAGGTATGTTTACCTCAGTTGAGCCTCAGTGTTCTCAACAACTCAAATTATATCTCCTATGAAATAGAGGTAAATAGGAGATATAATTTGCATTGAATTGATGCAAATTCAAGCCATAAGGAGATATCATTACATATACACTAGAATGACTAACATTAAAAAGACTGTAAAGACCAATTGTTGGCAGGAATGTAGAACACCTATAATTATTATACACTGCTGGTAGGAATGTAAAATTGCATAACCACTTTGGAAGATTATTTGGCAGCTTCTTAAAAAGTCTGAAATGCATCTACCATATGACTGAGCTATTTCACTTCAATATATTTACTCAAGAGAAATGAAGACATGTATTTTCTCTAAGAATTGTATATGAATTTTCATAACAGTTTTATTTGCAATAGTCCCAAACTGGAAACAACCAAAATGTTCATCAACAAGTGAATGCATAAATGAATGTGGTGAGTGCATTACATAGAATAGAGTACTACTAGCAATAAAAAGGAACAACTACAAATACATATTGTAATGTGGATGAATTTCAAAACAGCATGCTGATTGAAAGAAGCAAGACAACACCTACTCTGCAATTCCATTTACTTAAAATACGTCTCGTCTATAGTGTCAAAGAACAGTTCAGTGGTTGCCTTGGGGTGGGAGTAAAGAAAGGAATGGACTGCAAAAAGACATGAGGCATTTTGTTCTGTAGCTTGATTGTGATGCTGTTCTCATGGGTGTGTACGGTTGTCAAAACTCTTCAAGTGGTGCACTTTGAATGAATGAATCATTGTAAATATATTATTTTTCAATATTGTTGATTAGGGAAGGAGATAAGTTGTTTAAAGCAAAAATAGCCATGAGGTTTATCACACATGCAGAAGATCTGTATCTATATTTTATACATAATATGTATACATATCTTTATATATAAAATCTCAACAGTAGCAAAGTGGATGGGGGAGTGGAATTAAGGTATACTGCATTGTTGTAAGGTGCAGAATTTCCAAGGGAGGTGGAATTAAAAAGTTACAAATACAAGAGGCATGTGAAACCTTTTGTGTGTGTGGTTAAAAGAAAATAATTTGGAACCTGATCCTATGTGTGTAGACCAAAATAAGAGGAGAGTTGAGTATAGGGACCACTTTGTGCTGGGTCAAGGGGTGCCTAGACAGATGTCAGCATGAGCAGTGAGGCCTGTAAATGGATTGGAAGAAAAATAAACTTGGACAGAAAGCAAAGGAGAGGTTTTCTAGGGAGAATGATGTGGTGGAGACTCATGGTTGCGGGTATGGTCATGGTGCAGGGTGACAGTTTTGACGGACCCATGAAGACTTTGGTAGACTTTGGAGGAGCAGGTTTAATCTCGAGGTCTACGTCAGATGCCGACAAGCCTCTGCTATTCCTCTGGTTAGTGTTTGCAGGTATAAATTTTTTTGTTATTTTTCTTTTGACCTATTTGTCTTTGTATTTTGAGTGGGTTTCTTGTTTAAAGCATCTAGTTGAATCTTGATTTTTTTAGTCATGTCTGACAATCTCCAAATTAAATAGTACTGTTTAAACCATTTGCACCTAATGTAACTATCAATAAACAGAGTTTTAGAATATTATCCTGCAACTTTTTCTCTATCCCATATGTTCTTTGTTCCCTTTTCCCTCTGCTCTTGTGTTTCGTTGACTAATTGAATAATTTTTAGGTTTCCACTGGTAGCGTTTTAACTATGCCACTGTTATTTTTTAGTGACTATCTACAGTTTAAAATCTGCATCACTGACATCATATTCTTTCCTCAAATAGCGTTATAGCACTTCACAGATAATGCTCCTTCACACATGTGCTGGGTGCACCGCCACTTCCGTCACACGTCTCTGCTTTGTCCCGCAGGTATGCTGGGGCCCTCCTGGACGAGGATGTCTTCCAGGGAAAGGAGCTGGTCAACAGTCGCTCGCTGCAGGCTCTGGTGGCGGGGCTGAAGGCCTACAGCACCTGGGAGAACATCCGCTGCCTGCAGGACTGCCGCGAGTGCACTGGAGGCATGGTGAGCCCCAAGGCCTGCAGCCCCTGTGGGTCCCCACGATACAACCCACACTGGGGGAGCACAGTGGGGCGGGCAGAGAACATGCTTCGGAGTGTAATAGAAATCCCAGCTGCCCATGACTCTGGGTTCCTTCCTTACCAGCCTCATAGTCTTGTGTGTCTCCCTCATATGATGCTGCCAGGACTAATAGAGAACGTGTTTGTAAAATGCCTGGCCGATGGAGACACGCAATAAATATCATGAAACTTGGTGGGGCAAAGGTAGTAGTGGACAGTATGGGAAAGGGCCACTGAAGGTTCAGATGATCAAAGCTCTGCTCCAATGTTTTAATCCCTTGGGGAGAACACAGGAAATGACCCCAAGGGTTTCCCTCACCCCTGGTGAGGACACAGGAGGCAGAGCATTCAGAGACTTCCTGGTGTGTCCCCAGCCCCAGTCTCAGACTGGATTGTGCCGTGAGAAGCACAAGGTGTGAGAAATCTCAATATGAATATTTGAGGGAGTCGAGGGGGACTCTGAGAGCAGCTGGATCTGTGTGCAGCTGTGAGAACAGAAGCCCTGCAGGACTCTGCAGGTCTCCGCACCCATGTGGGGGTCCAGAGCCCATGACAAAGTGAACCCAAGTTGGGTGTCTGAGGGCAGGACACGCAGCATGAGGCTGTGGACCTGTGACATTGTGGCATGGCAGGACTGCAGGATCAGCTGTGCACTTCATTCGAATGCAGGCCAGATGTGGCAGCTACTGGAACTCCAGACCACACCCCCAGAGGAGAATAGAAGGAGGGAGCCCCTGTTGGTCTTTGGTCTGAATTTAATGCTGAACTTCATCAAATATTTGCGTATAAACAGCACCTCTGAACGTGAAGGGGAAGATGAAGAGTTTTAGTTTCAGAAGAGGATGGGTCAAGGGTAAGTCAAGGGCAGCTGTAGAAAATAAAAGGGAAAGGATGAGTTTCTGGAAAGCCGATTCCCTGCCGTCTGTGTGGAGCTAACGGACTGCACAGAGGGGCAATGGTGAAGAGGGGCTGAGCCTTCATAAGAGGCAGAGCTGTGGGCACAGCCTGAGGGCCTCTCTCATGTGATCCATGGTGTTTGTCCACCTGAAAGCCAGCATGATCATTTCTTTTAGGTGGCTAAGTGAAGATGTGTCCTTGATGATGGTGGGGGATGGGGCATGTCTGCTTCATTCCTATGGGGATGTTGTGTGGGGTCCACATAGAAAAGAAAGGGAATGGAGAATAAAATAATAGCTGGCCTAGGGTGTAGCTGGCCAGGAGCTGAGGTCCTCCAAGGCAGCTGGGGCAATGGCGCGATGTGACTCTCCTTAGCTAAGGAGGGCCCTGCCAGGGGGCTGGTTTCTACCTGCATCTCCAGGAGGTGGCTGTCCCTTCAATCAGCAGGCTGGGAGCAGCTGAGAACACAGCCCAGGGATTCGGGGGTAGAGTAAGAAGGTTAGGTCAGCGGGTGGGGGGTACAACCTTAAGTGGCCCCTCAGGCCGGGGCAGCCCACACAGTGGGGTGTTGGGGCACTGCTGGGGGCCCTGAGCTCAGACACTGGCCCTGACAGGTGACTCAGCCTGAGGGCTCGCTCAGAACCCCCTGCAGGCTCCTGGTCCTCTGGGCTCCCGTGGCTCATTCCCTTTCTCACAGTTCACAGGCGGGCAGGCCCAGAGGTCTCTCACCCCCAGGCCTTCATAGCCTCCCTGCACAGAGACCCTTCTGCACCCCTCTTGTCATCCTAACCCTCGTTCCTTCATCCTGGCCTCAGTGCTCGTCCTGGGAGGCCATGTTTCCCCAGGGTCAATGCTGAGCCCTGGCAGTGCCACCCGGAACAACCGCCTTCTCCCGCTCTCCAGTCATCCAGCCTGTCATGTTCACCTGTGCTGCTGAGGACCACCCAGCAGTGCGGAAATGACCCCACCCTGTTAGAGAAGACGCAGTCCATGCTGGAATGCCAGCCCCCCCGGGCACGCTGCCTCACAGAGCTCTGTGCCCAGTAGCTCCTGAGCAACCTGGGGCAGAGGGCCCTAAAAGGCAAACCCTGTATCCTCTGCTCACAATATTTCTGACACCAGACGTGTGGCTTTTCCATAACAACCAGTCCTCTGATTCTCTGTGGACACTAACGGGGTGCTCTACAACGGTGGCCTCCAACCTTTTTGGCACCAGGGACTGGTTTCATGGAAGACAGTTTTTCCGTGGATGGTTTTGGGGGTGAGGGGTGCAGGGTAGGGGAGACGTTTTCGGGATGAAACTGTTCTGCCTCAGATCCTCGGGCTTATGATTCTCATAAGGAGCATGCAGATCCCTCACATGCCCAGTTCACAATAGGGTTCATGCTCCTATGAGAATCTAATGGTGCTGCTGAACTGACAGGAGGTGGAGCTCAGGCAGTAATACTGGCTCCCATGGTTCCTAACAGGCCATGGTCTGGTACCAGTCTGTGGCCTGAGAATTGGGGGACCCTGCTCTACAATTTAATTTATTCTGACAACGACTACCTGGAGTGCATGCAGACTCCACAGATTAAGGCCTCAGTTCCATAAGTCTTCCCCCACTTTGGATGCTAGTCACAAATAATGGTTCTCTGGGTTACCTGCACTGTTATTATTATTATTATTGTTATTGAGACAGGGTCTCACTGTCACCCAAGCTGAAGTGTAGTGGCACAATCACAGCTCACTGTAGCCTTGAACTCCTGGGCTCAAGCAGTCCTCCTTCCTCAGCCTCCCAAGTAGCTAGGACTATAGGCGCATACCACTACACTGGCTAATTTATTTTTTGTTGAGATGGGGAGCTCACTATGTTGCCCAGGCTGGTTTCGAACTCCTGGCCTCAAGTCATCCTCCCATCACACCCTCCCAAAGTGCTGGGATTACAGGTGTGAGTCATGGTTCCTGGTCTACCCACACTTTTGCCTAACTTGTCTATAAATCAGGAGTTCCCATGACCCTCTCCTTAGGTTCAATAATTTGCTATAACAGCTCACAGCACTCAGGGAAACACTTAAATGTTTACCGGAAATAATTAAGGATACAGATAAACAGCCAGATAAAGAGATGCATCCGCTGAGGTCCAGAAGGGTTCTGAGCACAGGAGCTTCTGTCCCTCTGGAGTTGGTGTGCACTGCCCTGCTTGGCACAAGGATCTGTTCACCAGCCTGGAAGCTCTCTGAACCACAGATTTTAGGGATTTTTTTTTTTTTTTTTGAGATGGAGCCTTGCTGTGTCGCCCAGGCTGGAGTGCAATGGTGCAATCTTGGCTCACTGCAACCTCCGCCTCCTGGGTTCAAGCAATTCTCCTGCCTCAGCCTGCTGAGTAGCTGGGATTAAGGCATGTGCCACCATGTCCAGCTAATTTTTGTACTTTTAGTAGAGATGGGGTTTTACCATGTTGGTCAGGCTGGTCTCAAACTATTTTAGGGATTTTTATAGAGGCTTAATCACATAGGCATGATCAATTATTAACTCAATCTCTAGCTCCTCTGCCCTTCCTGGAGGATGGCAGGGGTTTCAGGGAGGGCGATAAAGGCTCTGAACTTCTAACCATGGCTTGGCATTTCTGATGACCAGCCCCCATCCAGAAGTTGACCAGGAGCCCACTAGGAGTTGCGTCATTAGAACAAAGATGCTCCAGCACCCAGGAAATTCCAAGAGGTTTAGGAACTCTGTGTCAGGAACTGGGGTAAAGGAGCAAATTTAGAACAAAGAATGCTTCTAGCATCTCTATCACTCAGGAAATAAAAAATGTTTTAGGAGCTGTGTGCCAGGAACCAGGGATGAAACACGATGTACATTTCTTATTAGATCAGAGTATCACGGCCCTGATTTCCATTTTTGTTCCTTCCCTTCTCCTCTTCACCCACAATCCACTTGACACCTAGCATGGAGATATTTGTAGAGACACAAATATTTGTTGAAAGAAAAGAATGAACATCTTCTAATTGTTTTAAGCTCATATGCACACACGTTGCATCTTCAGGTTGGAATTCCCTGGGAGTGAAGTGTGGACTTGAGTCTGGGGGCTACTGAGAGGAAACTGAAGACCATCTCTTTTTTTGGGTTGTAGGACTAGGCACATCTTGCTTCAAAAAAATATATTTCAACACACATTTACTGCCTTTGAAGCCAGTAATCCTGGGCATGACTTTGGGCCAGTTATTCCCACCCTATGCCTCAGTTTTTCCATACATAATATGGAGATAACAAGCCTTCCCTTGTAGAGGTTGTGGGAGTTAAATTCTATGAGACAAAGAGCATAAAATGCTCAACACATGGACTCAGGAAGTAGGAGTTGATGTTTCCTTGATGTGCCCAGGCTGGGGATTTGGAGAAAAGAGATACCACATGGTCTCTTTTGCTTGCCATTGTACCAGGTAGACAGGTGGCTGCAGAGCCCAGCACGACGAGGCAGGCCCTGTGCAGCTGCAGGGGCTCAGAGTACTCAGTGCGAACTGTGGAGGGTCCCCAAGCAGTGCCACTTGAGCAACTTAAGGAATGAGCAAGAGCCTTCCAGGTGGGGCTGGAGGACCTGCTAGGTAGGGGAACCTGAACTCAGGATGGGGGTGTGGGAGTCTGTGGTGCACTGAGGGACACCATGACAGGCATGGGCTGGGTGTCAATGAGGGTGCAGGGGAGGAAAGGAATAAGGGGAAAAAGCAGGAACCATACCTAGAGAAGGCCCGGAGCCTGTCTGCACAGCTGCCTGCAGCAGGCACTCTGTGGTGCCTTCAGGCCCCAGCACCACATGATGCAGCTGATCAAGTGCACAGAGGCTCAGCCTGCAGCACTGCAGCATGGTGCTTGGCACATATGGACACTTCACGTCAGCTAGTCTCACTTATTTCCATTTTACAAATGAGTAAACTGAGGCTAGACCATGAGGGCAGTGAGGGCAGGGACCAAGTCCTTGATCACTACAGCCTAAGTCTGACTGTTGTGTGGAATATTCAGGAGGTAACTGTGGACTGAGTGATGACCAGCTGACAGACAGATGGACAGATAGACTGATGGGCACAGACATTGAACGAATGAATGAATTAATTAATTAATGAAAGAATGTCCTGTGCATCTGTTTTCTTTCTTACCCTTAAAACTTGGAATTAATCCACAAAACTTGGCCCACTTGATCTTTTCTTGCTTTATTATTTTTTTACCTTGAACACTTTTTTTTAAAAAAAAAACGTGATTTTATTGTTACTTTTGGAGGGAGAAAGAACACTGTGTTGCCTACAGACTACTCATAATGAGAGCAATGATGACATTCATTAGCTTTAAAACCTGCACAACCCATCTTGACAGCTCATTTGTTGGGGACAAATTTTTATGTTAGTGTGTCTAGTTTAGGAGATGGGGACTTAAGAAGAGGGGAGCATGAGAAATTATTGTGCAATTTACCAAGATATGGGTGCATCTTGCACCTAATTTTTGCCACTACTCTAAACATAGGGCCCTGTGAAATCCTTTTCCTCTCAACTGCTAACTTCAGTGTTTGTTGCTATTGCCTAAAATGAGCATCATCTGTGGAGGGCAGCTTCTTGGCTGAGCAAAGTCTATTTGAAATCACATTTATTGCATTATTTTTATCAATTACAAAAGTAATGTATATCCATTGTAGAAAGTTTTGAGAATAAAGAAAAGCACAAAAAAGTAAATATATCCCAAAATTATACTTCTCAGAGATGATTCTTACTGTCTGCAGTATATTCTTTCTGTGCAGTGTGTGTTTGTATTTGAAATTTTAGAACCCCCCTAATTTACCTAAGACTTGATATGGATATTACTTCAAATCTTTACTACAACCTTACTTTGAAGTAAAATTTTCATAGCCAGTACCATTTATCTTGTAGGTGTACCATAATGCATTCAATCAATTCCTCAGCGTATGTAAAATTGTTCCGTTATTATAAACAACACTATAGAAAACATTCTAGTACCTTGGTACCTAACTTATTTTTGTGCATACCTGGGATTGCCTTTTGGGAATCAAGTATTTAAATCAAGCCTTTCTAACCCGTGGCCCTCAGGCCTCATGCAGCCCAGGACGGCTTTGAATGTAGCCCAACACAAATTCATAAACTTTCATTTGAGATTTTTTTTGCAATTTTTAAAATTAGCTCATCAGCTATCATTAGTGTTTGCGTGTTTTATGTGTGGCCCAAGACAATTCTTCTTCTTCTAGTGTGGCCCAGGGAAGCCAAAAGATTGGACACCCCTAATTTAAATGATGATTGATATTGTCAGTACAGGTTAAACCAATTTCCACTCCCACCAGCAGCTGAACACAGAATGTTTAATTAGTTTCTAGACCAGTGGTTTTCAAATTATTTTGACCTTAACCTGAAGTAAAAGGTATGCTTTCCTTTACAAATCTTTACAACCCAGTATTTACAAAGACACATGTATGAAATTGAAAAAAGAAATTTTATGAAACAGTACTGGCCTTACTATTGTGAGGGGCTCTCATATTTTCTTATTTTGTGCCATTTTTTAAAAAGCAAGTCATGGTACAGTAAATTGATTTCATGACCTGCTCATGTGTTGTAGCCTACTGTTTGCAAAACACAGCCCAGACTCACTGATCAAACAGAAAGGGTCTTGCTATATATAGTTGAGAGCTGCAGGTCGTCAGAGTGTGTCTGTGGTGATCAAAAGAAGCTGGAGTTTCCGGGGAATAGAGTTTGCAGCCCTGCTAGAAACCAAAATCTGGCTTCTGTTGAGACCAAAATATGATAATTTAGTTTTCACTGGAATGTTATTAATTTGGCCCTTGAGACTTAAGATTTGTATTTGAAAGTGGGAAAGAGATAAAGGCCTTCAAATGTCTCCTGAGCATTGACACAGAAAGTGATCAGTTCTTTCTAACTGCTTGGTTTATCTTGGATCTGGGAGGGATGAGTGCACACAGCAGCCCCTCACGTTTGGCCTCACTGAGAATTCATGGTCCCAGCACTGCCGCTCTTGAACTGCTCTGTGGAAACCTTTGGATTCCAGGATTCTTTCTCTCCACAAATTGATGTTTCCATAACACTTGGTGGTCAATTTTAATAACATTATCACTCTGTGTTAGGAAATCACGAGAAAGTCTTAGACTAGCTATTTCTACAGGAACCTGGGCAATTGTGCTTTCTTTGGGTTGAATGTTGCAAGAGTAATATTCTGTTACTTAAATAACATTCTTAGCAGTGAGGTAGATACATGCAGAGTACAATAGAAGGGAAACTTTGGAATTAAATCATATTTTAGTCTTTTAACTCCTTTGTTTCTGAGTTCTAATTTTTCTAACTATCTTTACCTTTGGGGTATAATCTGTTCCTTTTTGTGCATAAAACTTGCAGCAAATGAGATTTTACATACGAAAGAAAAATTGTCCACAATATGATCATTAAATGAACAATACTGGTTGGAATTTTCATAATTCATATTCATGCAAACACCTCATAGCCTCAATGACTGCTGATTAAGAATCATTCCTAAGTATTGCTAAATTCTCTTTATGTGCAGAACAGTGTACGAGGTACATGTTCCCGGGAAGCCAGGTAATGTGAGGGGCGCTGTACACTGTGCATGGAATTGCAAGTCCCTGAGGTTTCAGTATTAGCGGACTTCTGAGCAAGATGCAGCAACAGGCAGCAGATATACCCTCCTGACTGAAACAATCAAAAAATGGACAGTATATGTATACTAAACAGTTTGCAAGACACTGGACGTCACTGGACAGCTGCCGACATTCCCTTGTGCAAGCTTCCAGCTTCCTTATCTATGTTTGCAGCTCCATCTTTCAGGCTGCTGTTTGTTAGAAAAAAAAAATTATTTCTGGGGCTGTTTTTGTTAGAAGGGAAGTTTTGCTGAGGACTCATTTGCCCTCATATCTGCCTAAATAATTTCTTTCTATCTCCTGTATCATTGTGTGTAAAAGAACGAAGATAAGGATGACAACAGATTTCTCATTAGGAACAAGGCAAGTAAGGAGACAGTAGAATGGCATCTTTAAAGTACTAAAAGGGAAGAAAATCAATCTAAAATTCTATATCCAACAAAATTATGTCTCAAAAATAAAGGCATAACAAAGATATTTTCAGACTTGCAAAACTTGAGAGAATTCATCACCAACAGATCTTTATCATAAGAAATATTAAAGAAAATTCTTCAGGCAGAAGGAAAATGATACCAGATAGAAATATAGATTTATACAAAGGCATGAAAAGCACCAAAAGTAGTAACTATATGGATAAATACATGATGTTTTTAGCACTTAAATATCTTTGAAGGATAACTGACTGCTTAGACAAAAATAATAATAATGTAGTGTGAGGTTTATAACATCCATAAAAATAGAATGCATGACAATAGCATAAAGGCCAGGAGAGGAGAAAAGAAAGTACACTGTTGTGAGGTCCTTAGACTATGTGTGAAGTCATTTGCTATTATTTGAAAGTAGACTGTGATAAGTTAAAGATGTATAAGGTAGGAAAAGAAGAAGTATGGAAGAATGAAAAGATTATTCACATAGAAAACAAATAGCAAAATGGTATATTTAAACCTGACTATATTAATAAACACTTTAAATGTAAATATCCCAATTCAAAGGTAGAAATTGTCAGACTGGATAAAAAAGCAAGACCAAATTATATGCCTACAAAACACCCACTTCAAATAGAAAAGTATAAGTAGGTTAAAAATAAATGGATGGGAAAAGATGCACCATGTTAATGCTAGTCAAAACAAAGCTGGAGTGACTATGTTAATATCAGACAAAGTCGATTTCAGAGCAAAGAATATTGCCCAGAATAAATAACATCATTTTATAATGACCAAGGGGCCTATTCCTCAAGAGGATATTACAATTTTAAATGGTTAGGCACCAAATCATAATCCTATGAGGTTGCTACTTTGGTTATCTTCAGTTTACAGATAAGAAAGCTGATGTGGCCAGGCGCCATGGTTCACGCCTGTAATCCCAGCACTTTGGGAGGCTGAGGCAGGTGGATCACTTGAGGTCAGGAGTTCAAGACCAGCCAACATGGTGAAACCCCATCTCTACTAAAAAAAAAAAAAAAATAGCTGGGCGTGGTGGTGTAATCCTGGCTACTTGGGAGGCTGAGGCACAAGAATTGCTTGAACCCTAGAGGTGGAGGTTGCAGTGAGCCAAGATCATGCCACTGAACTCCAGCCTGAGTGACAGAGTGTGACCCTGAAAAAAAAAAAAGGAAGGCAGGAAGGCAGGAAGAAAGGGAGGGAGGGAGGGAGGGAAGGAAGGAAGGAAGGAAGGAAGGAAGGAAGGAAGGAAGGAAAAAAGAAAAAAAGAAAAGAAGGAAGGAAGGAAGAGTGGGATGGAGGAAGGAAGGAAGGAAGGAAAAGAAAAAAAAAGAAAAGAAGGAAGGAAGAGTGGGATGGAGGAAGGAAGGAAGGAAAGAAAGGAAAGAGAAAGAAAGAGGAAAGAAGGAAGGAAGAAAGAAAGAAAAGGAAGGAAAGAAGGAAGGAAGAAGAGGGAGGAAGGAAGGAAAGAAAGGAAAAAAGGAAGAAGGAAGGAAAGGAAGAAAGAAAAGAGAAAAAGAAAAGGAGGGAGGGAAAGAAGGAAGGAAGGAAGGAGAAAGAAGAGAGAGAGAAAGAAAAAAGAAAAGAAAGAAATAAAGTAAAGGAAGGAAGGAGGGAAGGAGAAGGAAGAGAAGGAAAGAAAAGAGAGAAAATTGAGGCTCTGAGCAGTTGGGTGGACCCAAATCCCATGAGGGGATTTGAAGCCTGATTTATCTGACCCTAGAGCCCACGCTGATATGGTGAAGCTACATCCAGAGGAGGAGAGTGGGAAATCACCCCTGGAGCACCTGGGGAAGCTTCCCCAAGCAGGCTCAGTTCAGCTTTGCTGTACGGAATGAGCAGAAGTCAGTGGGTGAATGAGACCCCCTTACTCTCTGCATTTGCACACAGGTCCTATTTCAGCTTTACAAGCCTCTTAGTGTTAGGAAATCCTTACCTCCCAAAGATGAGGTACTAAACTCCATAGGGCTTAGTGCTTCTGATACCCCAAACCTGACCTTCCTACGGATTCTCTGTGCTAATGAAAAGGCAGCTTATTGCCATAGCAGACACAGCATATTTAGGGCCGCCTGGGGCTACAGGGTCTCTTTGCATTTTATTTGTTTTTGTTAATAGTCAAAAGCACATCCTAGATGTGTAGATACCTTTATTAGTGCTTTACGTGGAGTAACTTAGCTAATTCTCAAATTAAGTGAATACTATGATTAGTCTTACTTTACACAAGATGGAAACTGAGGCCTGAAAGATTAAATAATTTGGCAAAGTTTAAGTGGGTTTAAGTGCTAAAAAATGGCAGAGCCATGCCTTTTTTTTTTTTTTTTTTGAGACAGATACTTGCTCTGTTGCCTAGGCTGGAGTGCAGTGGCATGATCTTGGCTCACCTCAGCCTCCACTTCCCAGGCTCAAGCGATTCTCCTGCCTCAGCCTCAGCCTCCCAAGTAGCTGGCATGTACCACCACACCCAGCTAATTTTTGTATTTATAGTAGAGACGGGTTTCACTATATTGGCCAGGGTGGTCTTGAATTCCTGACGACAAGTGATCCACCCGCCTCAGCCTCCCAAAGTGCTGGGATTAGAGGTGTGAGCCACCGCGCCAGGCCTCATTCTTTTTTTAAAAAACCTTTTATTCTAGGTTCAGGGTTACATTTGCAGGTTTGTCATATAGCTTATTTGTGTGTTATGGGGGTTTGGTTTACAGCTAATTTCAACACCCAGGTAATAGCATAGTATCCAACAGGTAGTTTTTTTTATCCTCACCTGCTCCCATCCTCAAGTAGGCCCCAGTGTCTGTTGTTCCCTTCTTTGTGTCTGTGTGTACTCAATGTTTAGCTCCCACTTATGAGTGAGAATGCGGTATTTGGTTTTCTGTTTCTGTGTTAGTTCGCTGAGGATAATGGCCTCCAGCTCCATCCTTGTTGCTGCACAGGACACGATCTCATTCCTTTTTATGGCAGTGTAGAATTCCATGGTGTATATGTGCCACATTTTCTTTATCCAGTCTATTATTGATGGGCATTTAGGTTGATTTTACGTCTTTGCTATTGTAAATAGTGCTGCCATGAACATACGCATACATGTGTCTTTATGGTAGAATGATTTATATTTATTTGGACATATAACCAGTAATGAGATTTCTAGGCTGAATGGTAATTCTGTTTTAGGTTCACTGATAAATTACCAAACTGCTTTTCACAGTGGCTGAACCAATTTACATTCCCACCAGCAGTGTATAAGTGTTCCTTTTTCTCTGCAACCTTGCCAACATCTGTTATTTTTTTGACTTTTTAACAACAGCCATTCTGACTGGTGTAAGATGGTATCTCATTGTAATTTTAATTTGCATTTCCCTAATGATTAGTGATGTTGAGCATTTTTCATATGCTTGTTAGCTGCATGTATGTCTTCTTTGAAAAGTATCTGTTCATGTCCTTTGCCCACTTTTTAACAGAATTGTTTGGTTTTTACTTGTTAATTGTTTAAGTTCCTTCTGGATATTAGACCTTTGTTGGATGCATAGTTGGCAAATATTTTCTCCCATTCTGTAGGTTGTCTGTTTACTCTGTTGATAGTTTCTTTTGCTGTGCAAATGCTCTTTCATGTAATTAGGTCTCATTTGTCAACTTTTTTTTTTTTTACAATTGCTTTGGCATCTTTGTCATGAAATCTGTGCCAAGGCCTATGTCCAGAATGGTATTTCCTAGTTTATCTTCCAGGGTTTTTATAGTTTTAGGTTTTATATTTAATCTTTAATCCATCTTGAGTTAATTTTTGTATATGCTGTAAGGAACGGGTCCAGTTCCAATCTTCTGCAGATGGCTAGCCAGTTATTTCAGCACCATTTATTGAATAGAGTCTTTTCCTCATTGCTTGTTTTTGTCATCTTTGTCGAAGATCAGGTGATCAGAGGTGTGTGGCCTTATTTCTGGGCTCTCTATTCTGTTCCATTGGTCTATGTGTCTGCTTTTGTACCAGTACCATGCTGCTTTGGTTACTGTAGCCTTGTAGTATCATTTGAAGTTAAATAATGTGATGCCTTCAGCTTTGTTCATTTTGCTTAGGATTGCCTTAGCTATTCAGGCTTTTTGGTTCTGTATGAATTTTAAAATAGTTTTTTTTTTCTAATTCTGTGAAGAATGTCATTGGTAGTTTGATAGGAATAGCGTTGAATCTGTAAATTGCTTTGGGTAATATGGCCATCTTAACACTATCAATTCTTTCAATCCATTAGCATGGAATGTTTTTCCAATTGTTCGTGTCATCTCTGATTTGTTTGAGCAGTGTTTTGTAATTCTTATTGTAGAGATCCTTCACCTTCCTGGTTAGCTGTATTCCCTTTTGTGGCATCATGTTTTGTGGCATAACGTGTGAACGTTAGCTTTATTCTTTCTGTGGCAATTGTGAATAGAATTGCCTTTCTGATTTGGCTCTCAGTTTGAACGTTACTGGTGTATAGATGCTACTGATTTTTGTACATCAATTTTCTATCCTGAAACTTTGCTGAAGTTGTTTATCAGCTCTAAGAGCTTTTGGGTAGATACGATGAGGTTTTATATATCTAGAATTATGTCATCTGCAAACAGAGATAATTTGACTTCTGCCCTTTCTATTTGGATGCCTTTTATTTCTTTCTCTTGCCTGATTGCTGTGGCTAGGATTTCCAGTACTATGCTGAATATAAGTGGTGAGAGTGGCATCCTTGTCTTGTTCTGGTTCTCAAGGGGAATGGTTTCAGCTTTTGCCCACTCAGTATGAAGTTGAGAGCCATGTCTTAAACCCAGAGACTATGTCCAAAGCTCATGCTCCAAACCACTCTGCCACATGAAAATTGGGTTGTGTTGGCTTCTGCCCTCTCTGCTTCAGAAAATAGCAGAGTCCTCCTTAATGGGATGAGCACAGTTTGGCTCTAACTTGTAACTTTACAACTATCTGAATTTGGGTAGGTCCTCACTTCCCAAGCCTCAGTTTCCAGGTGTCCATAGACATGCCTTGCTGAGCTGCCCAGTGGTTAGTGTTACCTGGAGTGGACCTTCTCATGGCGGTGGAAGTCAGCCACCAGGACCAGACCCTTCTTTTCCTATTAGTCTTTCTGAGATTTCCTGCTGTTTCCCCCTATTGTCCAGCTGAGAGAAGTGAGGTGGGATTTGGTTAAATTACTCACCCCAGTCCCCTTTGGTGAGTCAAGGAGAGGCTGGAACTGGAGTTGGCAGAGCTCTGCTCTTGGCATGCAGCTGTGACATTCCCAGTGGCCAGTGCTTCATGCTTACACATGTTCTGCATTTCAGCCTCTAATCTCAGCATGTAAGGGGAGAATCAAACTGGCCTCATTTGAATGTGATGAAAACCCTTCACCTGCCCTTGTGGGAACACTGCCTGAGAGCCGAACTCTGCTGGCTCTGATTAGTCATGTGATACAGGCCTGGCAGTTTCGCTTCATTTCCCACTTTCTTGCCTTTAAGGATTGGGTGAGGTCAACCAAGTTCTTCAGACTGTTGATATTTAGTTCTGCTTTCACATTGCCTCTTTTCTCCATATTCAAGCAAACCTAGATTGAATTTCTGAATTCCCCTGAGAGAATTATAGGGGAAACAGCCCTGGATCTTGCATTTCTGCCTTACAATGGAGAGGGGGCATTCTGAGAGATGGGACAGGTCCCTTGTCATGGAAGGGGAGCTGCTGGCTTTGGTGTGGTTGGAATGTCATGGTCAGGGCTCTGTGATCTTGGACTTTACCACTGGGAGCCTCAGTTTCCTTCTCTCTTACGGCCCAGAACATGGTAGATATTCAATAAAACTTGATTCTCTTTCCCTTCCCTTTTGCTGGTTGTAGTAACAGATCATACTGAAAGATCCGAACTCTTTCCCCTTCCCTTCTCCCCCTCTGCCACCAGGACCCATTAGACATGGGAGCTGCCTGGTTGGGGTTCCTTGGGTGCGGCTTTGGACCATGGAGGAAAGCCATCTTCTCAGCCACTGCTGACACCAAAGCATGGGGGTCTACAGGCCTGGGACCTGAACACACCACAGGGTCTTCACTGCCCCTCCACTTGGGAGAGCTGGAACTCAAGCCCAGCTGCTGGCCTTGGAGCTGCACAGCCACATTCTTTACAACGACCTCCTGCAGTGTCTCCTGGCCCTTGTGTTACCTGAGCCTGGATGCCCATGGCCAGGGCCAGTGCCCTCCATCTTGGCTCCTTTGAAACCAGCACTAGAAGGTGCCACTCTCACGTCAGCATGCCCTCAGGGCCAGTCTCCACAGCAGGACTTTATGTCTTCCCACATCAGTGGAGAGCCTTCTCATCTCTGCCCCCAGCTGCTCTGTTTCTCCTCAGTGTGTTCCAGAATTTCACGAAGAAGAACAGAAACAGCCAAAGCAGGGTGAAAAAAATATCTACAAAATTGGAGCGCAGTGAAGTCTCAAAAAAGCTCTGCAACCTAGCACAATGATAAGGTTATCAGCAGACACACACTGATCCCTCCTTTCACATTAGACGCAGAGCTGCTCTTTGCTGCCTGGAGATGTAATCCAGCCGGGCAGTGACTGAGCGATTATATTTAATGATTGCATAGAGAACACTGAAGCAATTCCAAGTGTTTGTAAATTTTTTCAGAAAGTGATGTGAGGCAGAGCCCTCTGCTTATTCAGTAGACTTTGTCCCAGGACTAACTCCTCAGGGACATTCAACACCACCTCATTTATCTGGCATCAACCAACCCTTGGAACAGAGCCAAGGCCTGAAATAAACAAAACAGATCTCTGGGAATCACAAAGAGATGTTGCAAAGCCCACGTGCTGGAGCTCAAGCCCTTACTCCACTCCTGAAGGAGCCTGTGGCCTCTGTTCTTGCTTGTTCCATGTGGCTTCTGGTTTCTGTGGGCTATAGAGGAAGGGCAGAGGGATTGTGAATGTAGACAGCTAAGACCACTCAGGAGCCAGGGACCAAGGAAGATCCAGAAGAACTAAAAAAAAAAAAAAAAAGACTGAAAAATCCAAGAGCACAGTGGGCTCCTGCCCAGCCCTATGGGGGACTCGAAGCTCATCTGGAACAGTCCTCCAGGCAAAGTGGGCACCAGGCAAGCAGCAGACTGGTGTGAGCAGAGACAGTCATTCAGGGGTCTCCCCCCCAACCTGGATGCTGCAGACTTACTATTCCCTGGAATAACATAGATGGTGTTTGTTTAAATACTTAGCTTCTCGGCCGGGCGCGGTGGCTCACACCTGTGATCCCAGCACTTTGGGAGGCCGAGGCGGGCGGATCACGAGGTCAGGAGATCGAGACCATCCTGGTTAACATGGTGAAACCCCGTCTCTTCTAAAAATACAAAAAATTAGCCGGGCGTGGTGGTGGGTGCCTGTAGTTCTAGCTACTCGGGAGGCTGAGGCAGGAGAATGGTGTGAACCCGGGAGGCAGAGCTTGCAGTGAGCAGAGATCGTGCTACTGCACTCCAGTCTGGGCGACAGAGCGAGACTCTGTCTCAAAAAAAAAAAAAAAAAAAATTTCTTAGCTTCTCACAGCAACCCCCGAGACACGTACACTTCACTACGACCAGTAGGTCAGCTTGACTTAGATCTGATGTGGCAGAGGCCCTTTTGCTCCCTATACAATTTGTTAAGAAGCAGAACCATGAAAAATTCTGGCTGGTGCTTGGGTCATGAATAGCTGAGTCCAGCTGGCTGGGATTGCATTTGTGGGCAGGACAGGGTCGAGCTGAGCTTCACCATAATGCCAAGTGACTTGTGGGTAGGGTGGAAGAAGTTCAGGCATGGTCCATACTCAGAGGTTCCAAGGCTGGATCTGGCAAACCTCCCAAGAAGGATCTGTCTGGGGTCCAAGTGTCAATATGGCCCCCTACTAGAAGGGCCTTCTCAGTGGTTACTATGACAACTTTATCAGCCAGACTCTTTGCTCAAGAGTCTCATTTTTCCAGGGCATCAACTGGTTTCTGACCAACTCCCTTTCTTTTTATTTTATTGGTCAGAGATCTCTTTCTCTGGAAGGGTTGAGAGCCTTCAAGAAAAAAACCCCAAAGTTCTGGGGCTCTAGATTAAAGCCTAGGCTTCCCCTCTCCTCTGCTGTTACTTTCTGAGAATTCTGCTGACCCTAACCTATTTGGCTATAGGGATTTACAAAGACAGACAATAAAAATCACCTTGTGATTATAAATGATTCAACTTTGAAAGAACCTTGCTCTGAGATTAGCGGAATCAGCTCTTATTTTTTGAAAAAAAAAATCATTTTTGACTCCCTGACATTCTCTTGAGTCCCTGCTATGAAGAAGCACTAGGGACATGTATAGATGTTGTCACCTTTAATCCTCCAATAGTCCTGTGAGTAGGAGTTATTATCCTTATAGTTTTCCCATGGAAGGACGAACAAGGCCAGAAGTGAGAGGTTATTTCTCCAAATCTACTAAAAGACAGAGGCAAAGGTTCTACAGGCCTTCCAAACTAAGGCTATTATCCCTAATTCAGGACCTTGTCCCCTTTTTTGGCAAGTGGTAACTTTCTTCCCTGGCCCTCTGGGTTCCATGTTAATGAATGTTCTACACTTAACCCTCATTTAACATAAGTCCACAGCTTTTAAACAATCCTCTGTCTTTTGATGTTAATTTGTGGTTACTGGAAAAAATCGCTCCCCAGTGAGAAAGTCCGTATGTCATCTTTGTGAGTGTCCTAGGTTAGTAGGTCCTATCTTGTCAGGCAAATTAGAGGGGGAAAGTAGCCAGCAGTAAAACTGACCCTCATCACTGATAAGGAAAAGAGAGATTGCTAAAATGACCCAGGGATAATCCATTTTATTTGGCAACATTCCTTTGAGGGTCTCAGCCCAAAATTTTTAAGGGCATAAACAAGGCAATTATAAATTTCATAAGGAATGGATAGCGGCCAGACATATGAGAGAATAATGGACAGAACTGGCATAGATCCTGGGCCAATTTGCCAAATTTTAGATCCACTGTATGTTGTTTAACTTTCTCATTTTACTCTCCCTTGAGCTAGTTCAATCCAGGATTCACCCCATATCCCAGCAAGGAAACAAGAAGGTTGGTGGCAGGGAGATGAAGTTTTACAAGTAGACTTCTGAATTTGTGATCATCTTACAATCTTAGTTAAGATTATTTTGGATGCAAGTAAAAGAGATCAATTATAAACTTTCTCCAGCAAGAACGAAGAATCAATCTTAAGGAGGAAGGGTGGGGAGTGGAGAGAGAGAGAGAGAGAGAGAAGTTCTGGAATTTAGCTCTCTTGAGAACCAGGGACTGGGAAGGGGTCTGGAGTCCCCGAATCTGTGCTAGGGGGTCTCTCTCTCTCATAGTCTCAGCCTTTGCACCTTTTGGTGTCTGCCCATTCTTGCTCTTCTCTGCATTTGTGACTGTCCATTGGGAATTTATAGCATCTCTTTTCCAGCCACACTCTGAGATGGTGTTTCTCAGACCAAATGCTGAATCTGCATCTCAGTTGAGTCAGAGTCCTTTCCAATTCAGCCATTTCTGGTTAGGGAATGGGGTCACATGTCATGAACATGCCGGCGGACTCCCCATCTCTGTAGGTGCTAAGACAGTTCCCAAAAAATAGCAGCTGAGCAGATATCTATTATAATGTGTGTGGTAGTTTTGAAAATATTTTCTAATACTTTGAAGCTGGTGTATAGAAATGGAGTTTAATTTTGTATGTTGATCTTATAATCAACAACATAGTTAAATTGCCACATTAATTCTAACGATCTGTTTGTAGTTCTTTTGGGTTTCCTATGAAGATAGTCCTATCATCTGAGAAAAATGATAGCTTTGTTTCTTCCTTTCCAATCATTTGCATTTGTTTCTTTGCCTATATTATAGAAGTGGCAAGAATTTCCAGTGCAATGGTTAAAGGAAGTGGTTCATAACAGGCACCTGTATTTTATCCTTGACTTCAAAAGAAATGTGTTTACTATTTCACCATTAAGGATATTATTTGGTGTGGGACTTGTACAGATATTCTTATTATGTTAAGGAAAAGCCTGTTTTACTCTTCATTTATAAACAGTTTTGTGCATGTGTGCATTTATTTGAGTGGTTTTAAAATTAAATATATTCATTTTATGGAATTTTTATCTGCATTTATTTTATTGAGATGATTGCACATTTTATTCCTGTTAATGTGATGAATTTACATTAACAGATTTTCTAATGTTAACAAATCTTGAGTTTCAGGATATATACAACTCAGTCATGATGTATGTGTGTGTATTTAAAAAGCTGCTGATTTCGTTTGGTAGTATTTGTTTAGGGTTTTCTGCTCTGTGATTATGAATGAGGTTGGCCTCTGCTATTCTTTTCTAGGGGTGTCCTTAATCTAGTTTGGATATCCAGGCTACATCAGTCTCATTAAATGACTTGAGGGTGTTTCTTATTTTTCTATTCTCTGGAAGAGTTTGTATAGAATTGAATTATCTGTTCCTTGAATATTTGGTACAAATATAACTATAAGGCTAAACAGACCTTGTGGTTTCTTTCTAAGAACATGTAAAATAATTGGTTTTGTTTCTTTCTTTGATATAAGCTATTCAGGTTTTCTGTTCTTGAGTCTGTTTTGCTAATTTTTATTTTCCTAGTAATTTGTTCGTTTCTTCTTAGTTTTAAAATTTATCAACCATAAAGTCTATGATACCCCTTTTCTCTTTTTAGCCCCTGCTGTATGGGTAGTTATGCCCCTTTGCCATTCCTAATGTTGTTCGTTTTCCACAGCCGCCTTGTCACATAATCTATTTTGTATATTTTTTCAAATAATAAATTTTTGGCTTTGTTGATCTTTTCCACTGTATCTGGTTTTTCTATTTCATTGATTTTTATCTTTATTACTTCTTTTCTTCTGAGACAAGGTTTCACTGTGTCACCCAGGCTAGAGTGCAGTAGCATGATCATGGCTCTTGGGCTCAAGTGATCCCCCCAGCTCAGCCTCCCAAGTAGTGTAGCTGGTATTACAGGTGTGTGCTATCATGCCCAGCTAATTTTTAAAATTTTTGTTGAAATGGGGGTCTCACTATGTTGTCCATGCTAGTCTCAAACTCCTGGGCTAAAACGATCCTCCTGCTTCAGCCTCCCAAAATGTTGGGATTACAGGAGTGAGCCACCATGCCTGTCCATTACTTATTTTCTTCTACTTTCTTTGGGTTTATTCTCCTGCTCCTCCTATAGTATCTTAATTTGAATATTATCTTATCTTCTCCATTTCTCTTTTTCTATTATAAACATTTAAAATGATAACTTTTCTTTTTAAATGCTGCTTTGATTATATCAACCATGATTTGATATATCAGATTTTCAGTTTATTGATTCTAAATTTATTTTAATTTCCATGGTGACTTATTTGACCTACAAATTAGTTGATTATTTTTTCAGTTTTCTAATGTCTGGTGTTTAAAAAATATAGCCAACATTTGTTGAATTCTTACTATATGTCAAGTATCTGTCTTCACGCTTTACATTCATTAACATAGATTCTCACAATGGCCCTATAGAGAAGGACTGTTCTGATCCCAATATTATGTATGTGAAAAATGGGACACTGGGAGTTTAAGCAAGTTGCCCAAGATCACACAGCTCCTGAGTTGGCAGAGCTGACATTCAAATCGAGGCTATTTGGCTAGGGAGTATAACTGCCGTACACTAGTGGCTTTTTTAGTTACAGTTCTTGTTGTTGTTATTATCATTATAATTACTTTTATACATATATATATATTTCTATTAATTCCATTGTAGAGAAAATGGCCCGTGTCATAAAGATTTTTTGAAACTTTTTTATGTCCTGTTCTGTGGTCTAGAGGCTGGTCAGTTTCCATGTATGCCTCAGAGGAGTGCGTCTTCTGCAACTGGATGCAGGGTTTCAAAGGTGACCAATAGATCAAGCTTCTTAGTGGCATTATTCAAATATGCCCTATTCCTACTGAGGTTTTGGCCTGTCTGATCTATCAGTTATTGAGAGATGTGTGCTGAAATCTGCCACTGTTGATAGTGGATTTGTCAGTGTATTCGTCCATTTTTGCACTGCTACAAAGAACTACCTAAGACTGGATAATTTATGGAAAAAAAAGAGGTTTAATTAACTCACAGTTCCACAGGCTGTAGAGGAAGCATGGGTGGGTGTCCTCAGGAAACTTACAATCATGGCGGAAGGTGAAGGGGAAGCAATTATGTCTTACCATGGCAGAGCAGGAGAGAGAGAGAGAAGTCGGGGGGAGCCACACACTTTTAAATGATCAGATCTCGTGAGAAGTCATTCCTTATCATGAGAACAACAAGGGGGAAATCTACCCCATGATCCAGTCACTTCCCACCAGACCCCTGCTCCAGTTGGACATGAGATTTGGGTGGGGACACAAATCCAAACTATGTCGGTGTCTCTTTGTAATTCTATCAATTTCAGTCTCATTATTTTGACATTGCATTATTAGATGTTTATAAGTTTTAAATTATTATATTTTCCCAGTGAATTGAGTATTCGATCTTTATGTAGTTGACTCCCTTTATCAATAGCAATGACTTAAAATGTATTTTGTCTAATATTAACATAAGGACAAAAGCCTCCATTTGGTTGGCATTTACCTGTTATATCCTTATAATTTCAACTTTTCTGTGTTATTGTGTTTATGTGTCTTATAAACAACATTTGCCTATTTTTAAAATTGAATCTACCTCGACAATCTCATTTTTATCTGTTTAGTCCCAGTAATTATTGTCATCACTGATATATTTGAATTTCTGTTTTCCATCTTACTCTTATTTTCTATTTGTTGAGTCTTATCTCTGCTTGTTTGGACTTACAACCTTCAGCTTTATGGTGTTTATTTTCCCCTTTCCGTTTTTCCCTTTTATGGTTTTCACTCTACTTACACTTATTTTGTGTCCACCCTAGCAATTTTAATATGCACATTTAACTTACAAAGTCTAAAGGTAATTATTAGCATTCTTTTCTCCCAATAACAGAAGAGCTTAGATTGCTTTAACTAATCATCAGCTCCCACCCTCTAAACTACTGTTGGCCACTGCTCCAACACTGTGTTTTTTAATCCCACAAATTAGCCATCATGTTTATTATTATATGGAATCATTTTTTCTTCAGAGTTACCACCTTTTACCAATTTCTTTGCTCACAATTCCTTCTTGCATCTCTGTAGTCATTTCCTGGTTTCTGGAGTACTTTCTTCTAAACACCATTTAGTGTGGGTCTGTAGTTTTTGTCTGAATCTGTCTGTTCCATCTCAATCTATAGAGGTTACATATTGTTCAGTATAGAATTCATTGTTGATAGTTATTATCTCTTAGCACTTCGAAGTTTCGCTTATCTGGATTTCCTTGTTGCTGAGGAATCAGCTATCTAATAGTAATTTTTCATGGCAATCTATTTTTTCTTTCTGTTTCTTTTAAGGTATTTTATTTGTTGTCTTGACCTGTGGTTTCACTATAATACGTATAAATATAAATTTGGTTGTATCTTTCCTATTTGGATTCATTTGAGGTTGGTAAGTATGTGGATTTGTGTCACTAACAATTCTGTAACATTTTAGGCCATTGTCATTTTGAATATTGTTTTCCATGTTCTTTGCATTATCTCCTTCTAGGTGTATTAAGCTAATATCAATATCTGCTGCCTCTGCAGTTTTGATTCTGTTGATTTTTTTAATCTTCTGCTTGTCTTTTATTTGCCCTTGTGTTTTGTGAGCAGCCTGTGAATAAGTAGGTGGATGGTGCAGTGCTGACTGCCTCTTTCATTCTCAGCCCTCGGCAAGCCCTTCACTGTCTGCCTCCATCCCCCACCCCCAGCTAGTCCACCTCTCTCTCTCTCTCTCTCTCTCTCTCTCTCTCTCTCTCTTTCTCTCTCTGTCTCTCGCCACCTATGGTCTGTGCTCCACTCAGCAGCTGGAGTCATCTTTTAAAATCACAAATCATCTGACTCCAAAGCTTAGAATTTATTTTTAACTTTACATTGCACCTAAACTAACATAAAATAAATCCCCAAGATGGCTGCTGAGGCCCCGGGTGACTTGACCCCTGTCTGCCCCCAAAGGCTTCTCTTCAGGTCCCTCCCACTCACTCATCACCTCCAGCCCAGCCTTCTTTCCAGGCCCTGGACATTCTGTACCCCTTCATGCCTCAGGGCGTTTGCACAGGCTGCTCTCTCAGCTGGAACAAGCGTCCTCCCATTCCCAGATTGGCTGAATTCCCTTCTTTAAGTTTCCAAGTTAAGCAAGCCCTCTGAAAACCTTCTCTGGCATCTGGGTTGGAGGAGGTCTCTCTTGCTATTTATTTTCTCACAGAACCTCCCTGCCCCCATCTTTTCCTTTCTGGAACTTGCCACAGATTTTTTTTTTTTTTTTTTTTTTTTGAGATGAAGTCTCACTCTGTTGCCCAAGCTAGAGTGCAGTGGTGCAATCTCAGCTCACTGCAATCTCTGCCTCCCAGGTTCAAGCAATTCTGCGTCAGCCTCCTGAGTAGCTGGGATTAAGGCACGCGCTACTACGCCCGGCTAATTTTGTATTTTTAGTAGAGACGGGATTGTTGGTCAGGCTGGTCTCGAACTCCTGACCTTGTGAACCACCTGCCTCGGCATCTCAAAGTGCTGGGATTACAGGCGTGCCACAGATTTTTAATCACCTATTTTATTTGTCCACCTGGCCAATGTCTGTCTCTCTCATGAGGACAGGGCCATGGCTGTAGTTCACTATGGGTAGCGTAGTGCCTAAGATGGAGGGAGCCTTGGTATGCATTTGGTGACAGGATCCATGAAGGAACTCTTTTCTGCCCACTCTGTCCAGCGAATAAGTCCTGAGAGTGCAGGGCGGCAGTGATAGTGTCCCCTCAAAGCATGCGGCAGGATGGGGCAACCTGCCATCACTCCATTGGACTCAGAATCAGGAGACCCAACCCAGATCTCAGCTGTCACAGGACAGGTTGCCATGACTCTCCATGCTCCCAGATCCCCTCACATACGGTTTCTGCACCACTGGGCACGGTGGAAGTCACAGGCATAAAGTTAGTGCCACCCAAAGACATGGTGCCTCCTGGTTGGTGGGTCAGTCTCTGTATTTTTAACTGGCCTCCTCTAACAAATAAGATAAGAGTGATTTAATCTGTTTTGTCTTCTTCAAATTAACAGAATTTACCTTCATTTGTTTAAAAAGGGGAAAGAATGCCTGTTTCTAATTTGTTCTGATATATTTATTGAATGTAATCATATAGTAAAAAATTCAGTGATATTAAAAACAGCAGGAAAATATTAAACTTTCCATGTACAAAGTTTGGATCATAAAATATGTTTCATGGGGCTCTCACTGAAACGGGACACAACCTTCATGACACTCACAATTAGTTGCTAAGAGGCTTGATGTAACCCAGAAGGCAGAGAGCGCAGGAGCTGTCTACCGAGTGAGCTCTTGCTTCACAGAGCCCAGGTTCTGGCTGCTTCCCTCTCTGAGGATTCTGCTGGTGTTTGGAACATGCGTTTAGAGTTCCCTCTGTCTATCCCATGTTTCTTTCTCTCCTTCTTAGGAATAAAGTAAGCCTGACTCAGGGCTTGAGGGAGATGACAGAGGGTTAATCGAGGATGGCAGGCCCTCCGTGTGGCTCTGCACTCAGCCCTGTCTCTCCTGAGCCTGAGGCCACAGCCTTGCCCTGCACCGTGAACCCCAGGCAGGAGGCTGTCAGCTCTTGGCCCAGCTCCCCTGGGGCCTCGGGTGATATTCAGCTTCAGAAGTCCTGCTCTTCTCCCAGCCCTGTGGATCCCACTCAGCATCAGGTGGCTACTGCAGGAAGCCCTCTGCCTTTGTTTTTCTTGGGCACCGGCTCAAAGTCCCTTTAAGTGCGAAGTCTTTATTCCTGGTTTCCTCCTTCTCCACTTCCTCCCCCTGAAAAGAGCTAATGGCCAGTTGTCACTGGAGCCCAGGAGAGGCTCCTTCCTTCCCTCTCACCTGGGCTATTTTCCTGTGCCACACCTGTCCTGGTCTTTGTGAGGCATGGCCACCTCCATGCTGGGCTGATTAGAAGTTCACCTCACATCCTTTGAGAGAGCTTGAGTCACCTCTAGTTGCCATTTCTAGCCTACCTCCCCACCACCCCCCGAGAATGAGGGATGCTGGGACACTGCCCAGGATCAGCATTCAGCACCCCAGGCTATAGAAGCTGAGGCAAGGTTTACATTCACCATTCTGCACCCATTCTTCTTTCAGCGATGACTGCATATATCATTAGCTGTGTTCAGTAAGGGCCAAGCAAGACCAAGATCTCAGAGTCAAAGTTGGGTACCACATACAGGCCAGAGTAGCACAAGGCAGGGGTTGGGGACAGGTGGGAAAATTGCTACCCAAGGCCACAGGTGATCACAGTCAGATCCAGGGGCTGGAAGGGAGAAGTATAAGGCTGCTTGTCTTAAATAAAGGGCAAGGGGCTAGAAAGCAAAGGTGGTGGGTGAGGCAGCTGTTTTAAACAGAGAGGTAGGGACACCTTTCTTGCAGTGGAACTTATTCAGACCTGAGATGGAAATGAAATGAGGGAGCCTCCACGGAGGTCTGAGGGGAGTGTTCCAGACAGTGGGAACAGGATTGCAAAACCCCAGGGAAGTGGGCAAGCCGGTGTGGCCAGAATGAACCCAAGCAAGGTTCAAGGAAACCTCACTGAACTTCAGTTTTTTCATCCTGAAAACTGGAGTGATGAGATGTGAAAAGTAGAAATGACACATTGTATGTAGTGCATATGAAAGTTGACCCTCAGTAGTGGCCTCCATGACTGTCCCTTCTCTGGGCACACGCTGTGGTGCTGGTCTGTAAAGACGTGTGAAGGTCTCATCTAGCTGTACCTTCCATTTGCAGTCATGGCCCTCCTCCTCTCACAACATTCCATGGCTCCTTTTTACCCAGATCAGCTCCATTGTTGGCTTCCGGGTCTTCATTTCCTCCCCCACCAATCCCGCCAACTCCTCCCTCCATCCTTGTGATCCTTTAGTCCAATCCTGAGCCTCTTTCTTGGGGTCTTTCTCAGGCACCCTCCGCCTTGGGAGGTTGTGAATGACTTTTTTCTTTCTTTCTTTTTTTTATATCAATTTTCTGAGTTTTTTGTTTTTGTTTTGTTTTGTTTTTTGTTTTTTTACATTGCTTGTGTATTACTTTTAGTAATTAAAAAAACAAAAAGTTCATTTTTAGTTAAAAAATGATGCAGACGCACATGCATAAACTGTTTATAATCATTTGTCTCCAAAGAATTTGAGGCCTCAACTGTAGAATTTAAGTCACTCAAGAAGATGGCTGCAAGCCCCATTCAGAGACTGCTCTATGCCATGGGTCTTTCTCTAAGCTGCATACACATTTACCCAGGACACGGATGCTGGGACTTTCTAAGCCTGACTAGTTTCTAAGTGGGTCACCTCAGGGTCCCATGGATTGAGACTCCTGTGAGGCCAGGCCTTTCTGGCTTATTCTAAAGAAATTAGATCATAAATATACCTTGTTACTTTCAGGAGATGGGAAGCAACATGATAGCCACAACCCTGCCTCCCATGTGGTTGGACTTTGATTTTTCTTGTTGCCATTTCATTTTCAGCTACCTGCAAGCTGTTTGAGGGCTGTGAGCCTTGTTACCTCAGTTCTCAAGGGCCAGGTAGAGTCCAGAATCAACATCCAGTTTCACTTGACTTTCAAACTAGAAGAGGAGCTCACAGCTGAGTTTCACCATGTAGGAGAGAAAGAAATTATACTGCATGTGAAGAGCTGATACAAAACATCTTTGTGCTCCCAGAACTCCATTGCCTGTTCTTTGAGAGACTACTGGTGTCTGTTTGCTGGTTCTGCCCTTTGAGTAGATTCTCTTTCTCGTCATTTTAAAGCCGGGTTGCCTGACTTCCAGGGCAGGGTGGAAGTAAGTTTAAAAAGTGTCAGAGAACAACAAAGAGCCTGTTGCCCTCTCCTCCACTGGAAGAGAGGAGAGCAAAATGCTCAGGAGAAAAAAAAAAGCACTTTGTTTCTTCAACATTAGTATTTTGAGTGTTTTGCAGCTGAACTTCTTAGGCATAACCACTGCTTCTCAACACTGAGGTGCTGTATTAGTCTGTTCTCATACTGCTTAATAAAGACATACCCGAGACTGGGTAATTATTAAGGAAAGAGGTTTAATGGACTCACAGTTCCATATGGCTGGGGAGGCCCCACAGTCATGGCAGAAGATGAAGGAAGAGCAAAGTCACGTCTTACATGGTGGCAGGCAAGAGGGCATGTGCAGGAGAACTACCCTTTATAAAACCATCAGATCTTGTGAGACTTATTCACTACCATGAGAGCAGGGCAGGAAAAACCCACTGCCATGATTCAGTTACCTCCCACTGGGTCCCTCCTATGACACATGGGGATTATTACAATTCAAGATGAGATTTGGGTGGGGACACAGAGCCAAACCATATCAGGTCGTATATTTAGTGTTACTCTTCTTCCACATCAGAACTTGACAGATGATTCAAGAACATTCCAACACAATCCTGAGCCTCACTTGCTTCATCTGTAAAATGGGGATAATGCCTACTTCACAGGGCTGTTGTGAGGATTAAAGGGATTCTGTGAGGTAAAGGAAGTCTGTGTGAAGAACCAGCACAGTATCTAGCATAGAGGGCACTGTAGAATGAGAAGGGTGAAAATGAGTCCACTGTAGCCTTATGGAGAAATCACTCTGTGGCAGGACCGCACTTTATCAGAACCTGATTTCATGTGGTTTGCCCACAAGGCAATTTTAATCCTGTGATTATTATGGGGTAGGAGGAAGTGAACTTCTGGTTGGAAATGTTACTGATTTACTTACCCATAAACAAAATCAGTTTAACCTTATGAAGGTAATTAAGGCTTCTGCTGAGGACTCCTTTGCTTCTGTAAACTGCAGGTGGTAACACCGCCCAGTCAGCCTTGATGGGGAAGAGGGAAAGGTGCCTGGAGGCCCGGGCCTTCCAGGGTGGCTATCCCCACAGGAGCAGGAATGATGCTCACAAGTTTTCAGGAATCTGAGGGCAGCAGGAACCTGGAAATCCACACTTCTAAGATCCCTGTGGCCATTTTCAGAAATGAAGCAGGTCCCCCAGGCATGAAAGATACCTGGAGATTCGAGAGTATGACTGCCCCTGGGCCTCTGTGGCTTGAAAATATTATTGGAGCAAAACTTGTCATTCCTTATTCAGAGCTAAAGTGCCCACTGCACATACTCCTGGGAGAAGTAACAGGACAGTCAGCTCTGATGTGACTGGACACAGGCAGAAGTGATTTGTGGAAGCGGGCTTGGACAGGGGGAACAATTCCGGATATTTCACGGGGAAGACAAAGAGCTGGAAGAAGGAGGTAGTGCAGAGGCCCTCAGAAGGGGAAGGACCTGGGGCCACACAAAGACAGGCTTTGCTTCTTCCATGTTTTGCTTGGGGCCAAACTTACTTTCTCCTGTGTAGCTGATTCTCTGGTTTGTGTGCAGAAACACTGCCAACACTGCCATTTAAATAAGGATTTCAGGAAGTAAAAGGAAAAAAAATACTGGAGTGAGAATTTATGGTGCAGAGTATTTAATGATATTAAGATGCAGAGTGGCAATTTAAGACATTTATGCTGCCTCCTGAGGAGTTTTGTAGGTATACAGGCTAATTTTCAGAAGGGTTGCTGGGGGTGGGGGAGGCATCATTTGCCTACATTCGGTGAGGTATAATCACTAGTACCTTGGCATTTATTGGAACTTGGAAGACAGATGGAAAAAAATCAGTCTACTTTATTGAAATCTTTTGCAGAAACATGACACAGCCATTTTCAAATAGTTTTTATTACCACCAAAATAATATTCGTGAACTAAAGGCTAATGTAAAGAATCAAAATTCTTACAATGGTTATTTTGGCTAGGAGAAATATGATTGTTTACCTCTTTTCAATTTTCTGTATATTTTTTAATTTTAAAGAAAATGTGGGTCCTATATAGTGACGGGATCACAAATTTGAAATGTGTGTGTGTGTTTTTTTCTCTTTCTGCAACAGGGTTACATGATGGAAAATCGAATCTCAGGCTTAAAGTGTGACACAGATGTGTTTGCCACTTTTGAAGGTGACAATGTTGTTATGCTTCAGGTAAGATTTGGGAAATGTTTTTAAGATCAAGAGTTATCCAGAAGTCTGAAGTGTTTCATGTATTTTATCTTTATCTGATTGCCTTCTTTATTTGGCAGGTGCTTTCCTGTTAGGCACTTGATAGTTGTTGTAGCTGAACTGGGGATTACATTATTTCTCTCTTAGCTGATCTTTGACTTTGAATTATATCTTTTTGGTTTAAGAAAACCACTTATACATAGTGAGTCAGATTCGTCTACTGGGAAGGGTATTTTGAAGGAGTATGTAATGCCCCAGAAGATGAACAAGCAAAAAACATGAAAACCCAATTTACAAAAGAACGGCAATGCATCGGCCTCCTAATGATCAAGGAAATGCATATTAGACTATTCTGCAATACTGTTGTCCTTTCTCAATCCAATCGGCTCATGTTTTCAAGTATGTTGAAGTCCCCGTGTTGGCACAGGGGGGTCCTTTTGCATGTTGCTGTTGAACTGTATATAATTCTACTTCTGGGCTGTATTTTAAGATAACAGCCTGAAATACAGAAAACTTCAAGGCACGAAGATTTTCACCCGTACATTATTTATTATAGCAATAATGTTGGAGTCCAAATTTTCAACAATGGGAAAATTACTATACAGTATAAATCAGGCTCTGGCTACTCAGTGGGGAATTATATGGCTTTTAAAATAGTGCTTTCAAAGAGTGCTATTTATAACAGAAATTTAAAACTTGTAAGTAAAAATGATACAAAAACATACGGTCATCCATTGCTTAACAACAGGAACATATTCTGAGACATTTGTCATTAGGCTGTTTCATCGTTGTGTCAACATCATAGAGTGCACTCACACAAACCTAGATGGCGCAGCCTACTCCGCAGCTAGGCTCTGTGGTGGAGCCTATTGCTCCTACGCTACACACCTGTACAGCATGATACTGTACTGAATACCGTAGGCTACTGCAACATAATTTTTGTTTATTGATACATAATATTTGTACATATATAAGGGATACATGTGATGTTTTGTTACATGCCTCGAGTGTGTAATGATCAAGCCAGAGTTTTTAGGGTGTCCATCACCTCGAGTATTTATCATTTCTGTGTGTTGGGAACATTTCATGTCCTCTCTTCTGTGTATTTTGAAATATGCAATATATTGTTGTTAACTATGGTCACTCTACTCTGCTATCGAACATTATAACTTATTCCTTCTACCTGACTGTATATTTTTCCTGATTAATCAACTTCTGTTCATTCCCCCTACCCACCCCACACACCTTTCCCAGCCTCTGGTATCTATCATTCTACTCTTTACTGCTACGAGATCAACTTTTTTAGCTCCCATATATGAGTAAGAACATGCCATATTTGTGTTTCTGTGCCTGACTTATTTCACTTAACATAATGACCTCCAGTTCCATTCATGTAGCTGCAAATGAAATGATTTCATTTTTTATAGCCAAATAGTATTCCATTATACATATATACCATATTTTCTTTCTCCATTTCTTCGTGTGATGGGTATTTAGGTTGATTCCACATCTTTGCTATTGTGACTAGTGCTGCAATAAACATGTGGGTGCAGGTATAACTTTGATATATTGATTTATTTTTCATTTGGATAAATACCCACTAGTGGGATTGCTGGATCATAGGGTAGTTCTGTTTTTAGGGTTTGTTTGTTTGTTTGTTTTTGTTTTTGAGAAACCTCCGTACTGTTTTTTATAGTGGCTGTACTAATTTACCTTCCCACCAACAGTGCCTAACACAATATTTATGTTTAAGTATTTGCATATGGAAGCACATCAAAGCATAGATAAGGTGATGTGTTGTGCTATGACATCATGATGGCAAAGATATTGCTAGGTGATGGGAAATTTTTAGCTGGGGCACTTGACTGTATGAAGAATGTGATCATGATTTGGAGTTCTCAAAAAAGGACAATAGGGACTCCTGGCCTGCTAAGATAGAGTAGCCCCATTCCTCACAGATTTTCCTCTTCACGGTTAAACTCCCTGGACAAAATAATAACAGACAAGCCTCGGAAGAGAAGACCCTGGAAGGGGGAAGGAAGAAGGAGGCTGCCTAGGGACTTTGGGACTTGAAGAATGAAACAGCAATAAGGTCTCTGGATTTCCTTATTGTCTCCCATATATCCCAGACAGGATACACATCCCCTATATCTCTAATAGGCACACACAAAATATGCTCCAGGAGACACCTAATCCCCTAGCCAAAGGACCAGGAAGATGGTGGCCTGATGACCGAAAATCTTTTTGGTAATACCCATGCTACACACCAGCCAGACACAACAAAAAAACATAACCACTCTCCCCACCCCCGTTGACAATTTCCGCCTCGCTGGGAGCTGATCTTCCACTGGATCCCTGACCTAAGGAAGCAGGCAAAAGCAGGGGTAGTACTCTCATCCCCCACCCAGTGGCCTTAGTGGGACTGAGCAGGGAGCTCATCTTTCATTCCTCTCCTGGTGGAAACAGGTGGCGCTCAGATTCCCCACCAGAGTAGTGTCAGCAAGGCCCAGTGGTGAATCCACCCCCACTCAGCAGCAACAAGAACCAATGAGGTGGCTTAAGGTGGAGCCCATCACCAGTGTGCTTCCGCTACCCACCCCAGGGCCAGCAGGGGTCCAGCAGGGAGCTGGGTCTCTACTCCCACCTGACATCAATTAGACTAACCAGGAGGTGTGAGTAGGGACTAGTCACTACTCTGTGTTCTCCCCACCCCTGGTGTCAGTGGGCCCAGTGAGGAGCTGAAGCTCCACACCCACAAGATGACAAGAAACTGGATCAAGTGGCATACAGCAGAGCCAGTGGACACTTTGACCTCTTCCTTCCCTGCCCCCTAAACCCCTAAAGGGGATTTAGTGGGGAGCTGAGCCTCTAGCCTCACCTGGCATCAACAGAATGAAATAGGATGGAGTGGGGGAGTTAATATCCTTCTTCCTCCTCCCCTATTTTTAGCAGGAGCCAGTAAGCAGTGGAGCCTTCACCTCATCCAGCATCAATGAGGTGCAATGAGGTGGTGGGAAATGGGGGTAGTTGGCCCTGTGCTTCCCCACTCCCTTCCCTGATGTCAGCAGGGCCAAGAGGAAACAGAACTTGCCCCCCACCTGTCTCCAACAAGGCAATATACGTCAGCGCTCCTTTTCCCCCAGCATGGTGTCGACGGGACCCAGCAGGAAAGTGAACATATACCCATCAGGACCTTTTGCTACACTTCAAGATTAAATATCATCTCATAATATCATATCTAAATACACTGGGTACAACAAAACATCACTTGTTATAAAGGAACCAGGAAAATCACAACTTAGAAAGTCAATAGATGCTGATACCAAGAAGAATCCAATGTTGGAATTATCTGATAAGGATTTTAAAGTACCTGCTATAAAAGTGCTTCAAAAGTGCATAAAAGTGCTACAAATGCTCTTAAAACAAATTTTAAAAATAGAAAAATAATATAAGCAAATAAAAGGGGACCAAATTCAAATGATAGAATTAAAAATACAATGACTGAATTAACAAACTTGCAGTCTGACCCCAGTAATAGAGTAGACATGACAGAGGGTGGAATCAGTGAATTTGAGGCAAGATCAACAGAATTTACCCAATCTGAACAACAGAGAAGACAAAAATGAACAGAATCACACAGATCAGTGGAGCAATAACAAAAGAGCTAGCATTTGTATTATCAGAGTCTCAGGAGAGAAGTGTGTTGCTCAATGTACGTAAAGGAAATACTTCAGACAGTTAAAAAGTGAGGAGGGGCCAGGCGCGGTGGCTCACGCTTGTAATCCCAGCACTTTGGGAGGCCGAGGCGGGCGGATCACGAGGTTAGGAGATCGAGACCACGGTGAAACCCCGTCTCTACTAAAAAAATACAAAAAATTAGCCGGGCGTGGTGGCGGGCGCCTGTAGTCCCAGCTACTTGGAGAGGCTGAGGCAGGAGAATGGCGTGAACCCGGGAGGCGGAGCTTGCAGTGAGCCGAGATTGCGCCATTGCACTCCAGCCTGGGTGACAGAGCGAGACTCCGTCTAAAAAAAAAAAAAACAAAGCGAGAGACCTAAATGGAGGTAAGGTTTCCACACTTCACTGAAAGTAGTAAAACATTAATATCACTAGACTGTGATGAGATATATTACAAATTTTTACATGTAAATAATAAGACTATACAATGTGATACTGTGAGGTTCTGGGGGAAAACCTGAAAGAAATGAAAGGAGAAATAGACAAATCAACAATTATAGTTGGAGATTTCAACACATTTATTTCAATGGTTAACACAACTACTAGACAGCAAATCAGAAAGGATATGAAAGAACTGAAAAACAGGCGCTGCTGGGCCTGCAGGTCTCTGTTGAGCCACGGATTTGGGTCTCTGTTTTGCAGGATGGGGTTTGTTAAAGTTGTTAAGAATAAGAGATTTTATTTATTAAGAGATACCAAGTGAAATTTAGAAGACGATGAGAGGGTAAAACCGGTTACTATGCTCAGAAATGCTTGGTGATACAGGATAAAAATAAATACAACACACCCAAATATAGGATAGTAGTTCATCTAACAAACAGAGATATCATTAGTCAGATTGCTTATGCCCGTATAGAGGGGGATATGATACTCTGCACAGCATATGCACACGAACTGCCAAAATATGGTGTGAAGGTTGGCCTGACAAATTATGCTGCAGTGTATTGTACTGGCCTGCTGCTGGCCCGCAGGCTGCTCAGTAGGTTTGGCATGGACAACATCTATGAAGGCCAAGTGTAGGTGACTGGCAATGAATACAATGTGGAAAGCATTGATGGTCAGCCAGGTGCCTTTACCTGCTATTTGGATGCAGGCCTTGCCAGAACTACCACTGGCAATAAATTTTTTGGCTCCCTGAAAGGAGCTGTGGCTGGAGGCTCATCTGTCTCTCATAGTACCAAATGATTCCCTGGTTATGATTCTGAAAGCAGGGAATTTAATGCAGAAGTACACCGGAAGTACATCACGGGCCAGAATGTTGCAGATTACCTGTGCTACTTAATGGAAGAAGATGAAGATGCTTACTAGAAACAGTTCTCTCAATACATAAAGAACAGCGTAACTCCAGACATGATGGAGGAGACGTATGAGAAAGCTCATGCTGCTATACACAAGAATCAAGTCTATGAAAAGAAGCCCAAGAAAGAAGTTAAAAAGAAGAGGTGGAACTGTCCCAAAATATCCATTGTCCAGAAGAAAGATCAGATAGCTCAAAAGAAGGCAAGCTTCCTCAGAGCTCAGGAGCAGGCTACTGAGAGCTACACCAAACAATTTTCTATGACAATTTTTCAGATAAGACAATAAACTTATGGACAGCAAAAAAAAAGAACTGAAAAACATAATCAAGCAACAGGATTTAATTAGCATGTATGGAACATGGAACACTGTATTCAACAGGAACAGCATACATGTTTTTCAAGCAGTTGTGGAATTTTCTTCAAGATGGACTATCCTGGGCCATTAAAATAAAACTCAGCAAATTTAAAGGAATTAAAAAGGTACAGAATATGTTTTCTCATCATAATAGAATGAAATGAGAAATCAAGAACAGAAAGAAAAGAATAATATCCGTAAATACTTGGAAATTAAGCAACATATTTCAAATAATCCATAGGTTAAATAGGAAATTTTAATGGACCTTTAAAAATACATAGAAATAAGTGAGCATGAACACACAACACATCAAAATGTATGGGATGCAGATAAAATAGTGCTGAAAGGAAAATTCATAGTACTAAATGCTTGTTTTAGAAAAGAGGAAAGGTCTCAACTCATTCACCTAAATCCCTACCTCAAGAAAATTGAAAGAGAAGAGCAAAATAAGTAGAAACCAAACATAAGAAAGGAAATAATAAAGTTAAGATTATACATTAATAAAATTGAAGCCAGGAGGACAATAGAGAAAATTCATGAAACAAAAGGCTGGCTCTGTAAAGAATCAACAAAGTTGATAACACTCTAGCAAGACTGACAAAGTTAAAAATTAAGAAGGCTCAAATCACCAATATCAGGAATGAAACAATATGTATCTAGAGATCATGCAGTCATTAAAAGATAATGAGGTTGCCAGTCGTGGTGGCTCACACCTCTAATCCCAGCACTTTGGGAGGCCGAGGTGGGCAGATTACCTGAGGTCAGGAGTTCGAGACCAGCCTGGGCAACATGGTAAAACCCCATCTCCACTAAAAATACAAAAATTAGCCAGGTGTGGTGGTGCACATCTGTAATCCCAGCTTCTCGGGAAGCTGAGGCAGGAGAATCACTTGAACTTGGGATGCAGAGGCTGCAGTGAGCTGAGATTGTGCCACTGCATTCCAGCCTGGGCGACAGAGTGAGACTTTGTCTCAAAAAAAAAAAAAAAAAAAAATGGAATACTAGAAAATAGCTTTACATTGATAAATTTGACAACTTAGAGGAAATGGACCAGTTCCTCAAAAACTGGAAACTATCCAACTCAACAAAGTTGAAACAGACAAACTGAATAGTTCTATACTCTTAAAGAAACTGAATCCTTAATAATAATATAAAAGCTCCTGAAAAATAAATCTCCCGGCCTTGAAGCCTTGGAGAATTCTATTTACCATTTAAAGAAGAATGTTACTCTCTCCTCTTCTATTTTCAGAAAATTCTATTTCCAGAAAATAGAAGAGGAGAGGGTACTCCTTGATCATTTTAGAAGGCTAGTATTACTCTGATACTAAAAGTAGACAAAGATAGAAGAAAAAAAGAATAAATCTACATACTAGTATCACTCATGAATGTAGATACAGAAATCTTCAACAAAATATTAACAAATTGAATCTGGTAATGTACAAAATGAACTACACATGACAACCTAGTGGAATTTATCTCTGATATGCAAGTATGCTTCAACATTTAAAAGTCAATCAAATGCAGTCCACCACATCAACAGACTAAAGGAGAAAAAGTCACATGATCATGTCAGTTTACACAGAAAAAACATTTGACAAAGTCCAACAACCATTCATGACAAAAACTCAGCAAACTAGGAAAGAAGGGAATTTCCTCAAATTGAAAAAGAGAGTCTACAAAAATTACATCTAACATCATGCTTAATAGTGGAACATTGAATGATTTTCCCCCAAGATTAGGAAAAAGGCAAGAATGTCCACTGTTACTCAACTAGCACTAAAAGTTTTAGCAGTGCAATAAGGCAATAAAAATAAATTAAAACATAGAGATTAGAAGGGAAGAAATAAAAACTGTAGCTTTCTGACAAAGTTGCAAAAGCAATCCAGTGGAGGAAAGATGGCCTTTTAAGCAAATAGCGCTGGAGTAATTGGACATCCACAGACAATAAACTGAACCTCAACCTAAGTCTCACACATTATAAAGAACTTTAACTCAAAATGAATTACTTAAATATAAAACGTAAAATTGTAAAGCTTTTAGAAAACAGGAGAAAATCCTTGAGACCTAGGGATAGGGAAGAAGTTCTTAGGGTTGACATCAAAAGCACATTTCATAAAAGGAAAAATTGGTAAGCTGCATTTCATGAAAAATAATTTTTTTTGTTCTATGAAAGACCCTGTGAAGAGGATGAAAAGATAAGCTACAGACAGGGAGAATATATTTTCAAATGACATCTCCAACAAAGGACTTGAATCTAGAATATATAAAGAATTCTCGAAACTCAACAGTGAAAAACAATCCAGTTAGAAAGTGGTCAAAAAATATCAACAGACATTTCACTGAAGAGGATATACCCATGGCAAATAAGCACATGAAAATAGGTACATCATTGTAGCCATTATGGAAGTGCAAATCAAAACTCCTATGAGATATTACTACATTACTATTAGAATGGCTAAAATGAATATTAATAACATGAAAATTGAATAAGCTTTGTGGCTTGCACCGACACTATTTTCCTGGTTGGGATGCCAGTAATTGTTGGGTAAAGTGTTACCGCCAGGAGAAAATGGATAAAGCGTGCATAGGATCTCTCTGAATTATTTCTTATGCTTCATTGCTACAGTTACATTCATGCAAATGCTACAGTTACATTTAAAGAATTTTTTAAAAACGTATAAAACAAAAACCTATGCATGAGTAAGTTTAGAAAGAGAGCAAAATATTGATATCTCCATGTTGTAAACGGTCTTGATGATTAAAAAAGAACATTCTTTCCATTGTTATGTATCTTAAAAAGTGTATTAGAATGAGGACAGTGGCATGTAGTGGCAGCTCCCCATTCCCTCTTAGCTTTTAGCGATATCTGTAGGAGAGTAGATTATTTGGGGGAGAATTGAGACTTATAATTTAACTTGGGCTAGATTAAAAGTTGTCTGTTTTTTGTCTCTCTCCTGCTTAAATGTTGTATCAAAAAATCTTCTTAAGAATATTCAGTAATTCAGACATTACATTAATTCACATTCTCCATCTCAGCTTGTGATCCAAGTGAGGTTTTTTGACAACTTTCCCTTTGGGAGTATATGTTAAACATAAGCATGGGATTCAACAGCCCTTGACCCTGCAGTTGTGATTTAGGGCTTTAATTGCAAGCTCTAGCTTGTAAGCATTGCAGAAAGGCTGTTTAGTGTGTTATGGAAATGGTCACAATTTCTAAATGTGAACTCAAGTGGAAGCGTGGGGAAAAACAGGGACTCCTTCTTGTTTATCACATACGTGGGAGCATGGAAAATGAAATGAGGAACTCTGAACCATGAACAGCAGGAACATGCAGGGATGCTGGGCTGCAGAGAGGCTGAGCACCTGGTTGGGAGAATGAACATCAGGACAGAAAGCAGGGCACCCTATGCACTAAGAACACACACAAGTGCTCCAACGCCTAGGCTGGGGAAGGAACCAGGGCATGGTCCAGTTTTACAGTCTGCTAAGAAAGAGATCACTAGAGACCTTAAGTCCAGACTGTAAGCCTTGTTTTGACCAATTTGCCAGACAGATATCTTCCAGACACATACTGGAAAAATGCTACCTCAAGTGATGATCCAGCTGGAAACACTTCTTTTATAAGTGGCATGTGTCAAGGGTCCCCAAGGTCACCCCCAGGATTGATGATTCACTAGGAGAACTCACAGGACTTGACATATACTTATACTCATGACTGTGATTTATTACAGCAAAATCATATGTAAAAAATACATATATACGCACACATGCATCTCTTTCTCTCTCACATGCACATGCACACACACACACACACACACACACACACACAAAATGCAAGGTCCGCAAAGGAAAAAGGCACATGGGCTGAAGTCCAGAGGAAACCAGAAGCAAGTTTCCAAGAGTCCTCTCTCAATGGAGTCATGCAGGACATGCTTAATTCCTCCAGCAACAAATTGTGACAATACATGTGAAATGTTTACCAGGGAAGCTCAGCAGAGACTCCATGTCCATGGTTTTTATTGAGGGCTGGCCATGTAGACACCCTCTGCCTAGCACATATCAATGCAGACTTTCAGAAGAAAGCACGTTTTCAGCATAAACCACATTATGTGCTCAAATGGTTTAGGCACAGTGAGCCACCCTTATCAGTCAAGGAATGGTGGGAATCTTCCCAAACCCAAGTTCCCAGGTGCAATCTCAGGATAGCAGTCTCAGGCCTTTCATGTTAACTTTATTTTGCACATGGTGCCATAAGATAAAGCATATATGCATCCTGATTGGCATTAGTGCTCTTCCCTCTTCAAGGTCAAATAACTAGAATAAATAAAAAGCAGGAATAAGTAAATGACAATGTCAATGACATTGACATTGGGAGAGAAGCCATCAGATGACCGGGTATTTTTATTACTTTCTGGAGAATGCGAAGCATGGAATGAAATTGACAGGCCAACCTGCTACAGCCTGAATGTTTATGTCTCTCCATGATTAATGTGTCAAAACCTACCAAGGTGATGGTATTAGGAGGTGGGGCCTTTGAGAGGTGATTAGGTCACAATCACTCTGCCCTCATGGGTGGGGTTAGTGCCTTATCAAAGAGTGCTTCCTTGCCTCTTACACCATATGCAGACCCAGCAAGAAAGTGCCATCTGTGAACAAGGAAGTGAGCCCTCAGCAGACACTGAATCTACCACTACCTTGATCTTGGACTTCCCAGACTCCAGAACTGTGAGAAATCAATTTCTGTTGTTTATAAGCCACCCAGTTTATGGTATTTTGTTATAGCAGCCTGAGCTAAGACACAAGCTGAGTGGACAAAGCTGAAGGTGGGGTTGTTTCTTCTGGATGACCCTGGAGAGACACTGGGTCACAAGGATTGAGAGCAGGAGAGGGATTCAGGCAGAGTCATGCATTTCCATAAAGGCCTGTTTAATAGCAGGACACCCAGTTCCCCCATCAGAGCGACTACAGTAATAGCATCTGCCATAGCTCCAGAAACCTTCTCTGGGAAGAAAACTTAACAGCCTGGCCAGGCAGTGCTTGGTCCCTTGGGGTGAGAGACCGAGACCCCTGAATACATAGCTTAGTGCTGGGGAGGGTCAGCCTGCTTGTTTGCCATCAGTCAGCACCCCCTCACAGGAAGCCTGCCAGGTGACTGCCTTGCGTTGGACCTGGAGTTTTCTGCTGCTGGGCATCCAGGGGTGATGCCTCCACAGTGATGGGAGGTTGTGCTGGCTGCCTGTACTGGTCCACTCAGCCTTCCACTTGTGTGTTGGAATCTCCACATTTTGGGGAGGCCACCCTTCTCTGGGTTGGATCCTGCTTTGATTCTCCTTATTGAAGTAGAGATGGAAATTTCAGGAGACACAGGGGAGAAACTGGCCAGTGAGTTTCACAATATTCTGATATTACCTACAGTGCTTTCAGCTCTCTACCAGAAGGTAAAACTTTTGAGATCCTGAAGGTGCTAGGTTGCTGTCCCATGACTGAGGGGATATGCTGTGGCATTTCTGCAGGCTTTACATGTTTGCCTTTAAGCAAGATGGAAAGTTTTCTGACACTTTTATTATTTGCCAGGGCAGAGGTTGTAGCCCCTTGGTGAAATTTAATTATACCCTCCACCAAATCCAATTACTACCCACACCCATGAAATCCCATTATAACTTTCTTTTGCTTCATTAGAGATACACCAAGACAGGTCCCTTCCTAATCCATTATGGCAGATTCCCTAAAGAATGTTAGTTAGAGATTTTGCATATATTGTTCATTACTTCGCAGTGCAAATATGCAAAAATGCAAATGACCTGCCTTTAACTTGCTTAAAGACCAGGAAGGCGTGTCCTCTTCCTGACTGATCTGGGTGGCTTCTGTTGCAGAGACCTCTGTCTTGGAACTGCCTATGGCAAGATGTGTGCCTGCTGACAGGAAGCCTGGCAGTAATACCATCAAGCCTTATGTTCAGAAAAGCACAAAATGTTTCTTCAATCAGAAGGGAGCATTGAGTTGTTTTGGGGCTGGACTGTGGCAGGTGGCCAAGAGAACAAAACTCCTTTTGTACTTTTTCCGTGCTTAAAACACTAGACTCAGCCGAGATGTGGTTTGGGGTAGGACAGACCTTTCCTGCAGGGGTTGGGGAACCTAGCTGTTCTTCCCCTGCAGGAATGCCTGAGCCATGCTGTGGGGCAGGCCGGCTGATGTGTGCTGCGTACCAGCGGTGGGGCATCAGCCCAGTGTAGTTTCTATCAAATTTGAACTGAGGAAGAAAATAAAAGAGACCAAGCACATATCTGTTTTACTATAAGAAAGCTGATTCCTTAGGGATTTCAGACCCCCGAGGATATTTTCTTAAGGATAATCAGAGAATGAACAATCAAGCATCATCAAATATTTTTGTTTCGTTTTTATTTTCAACTTTTACAATAAAAAATTTCAAACAAATTTCAAGACAGAAGTTGAAAGACTAGTACAGTAAATGTCTGGGCACACCGTCCACCTGGTTTCATTACACGTTAACACTTTGCCATATTAAAATTTCTCTTTTTTACCCTCTGTGCATATGTTTGTGTGAGTGTGTGTGTGTGTGTGTGCATGAAATCATTTGAGAGTAAGTTGCAGGCATCAAAACACTTCATCCCTAAGAGCTTCAATGTTCATTTTCTAAAAATAAGGATGTTTTCTTATAAAATCATAATAACCATCATCACACCTAAAAAATGAGCAATGATTTAATAGTATTATCTAAAAAAAAATTAAAGAAAAATCAACAGCATGAAAAAGAAGGAGAAAGATGAACAAACATAACAACAGGCACTAGAGGAAGCAAAATAGAGAAACAAAAACTAATTAGTAACCCTAGGGATGTGTGGCCACATTGCATCCATAAAGCAAGAACAGCCTGCTATGAAATACAAGCATTCAGAGACCCATAAAGTGCTTGTAAAATTAAAAATATACATTGCAAAAAAAAAATCAAATGTAAGGGCTAAAGAAGAAATTTGAGAAAACTTCCAAGAATGAAGATCAGAAAGACAAAAAAGGGAGAGTAGGATTAAAGGGAAATTTCCATTCCATTTTTGGTGGGTAATCAATCTAAAATCTGTAACATTTCCAAGAAAGCGATTGGAGAATACAGAGAGGCAGGTAAATCAGAGAAATAGACGAAAATTCTTGAGATACGAAGAAAGCCAAAAAAGTCTGGAGATTGGTGGGACCCATTGGAAGAGATTAGAGCCTGAAAACAACCTGGAGAATTTCAGAACATCAAGCAAGGACAAAGAAAGGCCTCAAAACCCTCAAGCTGAAAAAACATGGGATTATTTACCAAGGCCTGAGAGTCAGATTGACCACAGACCTCTCAAGCAGCACTGAAGGATGTAACAGCTTCTCAACTGTAATGTACCCATACATCCTTGGATATCTTGTTCAACTTCAGATTCTGGGGTGGGGGGATTCTGTATTTCCAGCAATCTCTTAGGTGATATTATGGCTCCTGGCCTATGGATCACACTGAGTGGCAAGGGCCTACAGGTCACAGGTCTAGAATAAAATGGAATAATACCTTCAAAGTTCTGAAGAAGATTGCTTTGAATGTGAAATTTCACAGCTAGCCAAATTATTGATCAAGTATGAGGCAAGATAAAGACAGATACTCAAATGCACTGTAAGTTCACTTGATATGCATTTTCTGAAAAATGTTACTTGTGGATGAACTGCAAGAAAGCATTCAAGAAATGAAGAATTTAAAAGACATGGATGCTTTCGGGAGCTAACCCAAGTGGAGTATGTGCAAGGAAATACCTGGATGGTAGTGATGTGACAAGCCCAGAAAACAATTAGTCCAAATTTGAACAGGAAGTCAGAGGGGTCAAAATAATGACTTTAAGAAGGAAACAATTTCTGTTCAACAAAAAGAAGCAGGAAGATTCTAGTGATATGATGGAAAAGGCATGTTTCTTCTTGAAAGAAGAGAAAGAAGAGTCCATTAAGACTCCAGGAAAAACAAAACCACTCAAGAAAAGCATGCTCCAACTACGAGCAAACTAAAGCATGACATGAGAATGTATTTGACCTTCACACTGGGAAGCTTCCCCTTCTAGGAGAACAAAAACTACTTAAAAATGGTTATTTCTGGAGTGAGTTATTAAAGGTAAAAGATTGGGTAGGAGATTTTTGCTTTTTATTTAAGACTATTTAATAGGGCTTTTAATTTTTAGAGATCAAGTATATTTAAAACCATTAAAAAATATTCTCTCCCGGCTGGGCGTGGTGGCTCACTCCTGTAATCCCAGCACTTTGGGAGGCCGAGGCAGGTGGATCACGAGGTCAGGAGATCAAGACCATCCTGGCTAACACGGTGAAACCCTATCTCTACTAAAAATATAAAAAATTAGCCAGGCGTGGTGGCAGGTGCCTGTAGTCCCAGCTACTCGAGAGGCTGAGGCAGGAGAATGGTGTGAACCCGGGAGACGGAGCTTGCAGTGAGCCAAGATCACCACTGCACACCAGCCTGGGTGACAGAGTGAGACTCCATCTTAAAAAAAAAAAAAAAATTCTCTCCCTTTGATATAAAATGTCAGGGAGGGAAGAAAAGGAATGAAGAGTGACAAAGAAAGGAAGGGCTTTTCAAGAGAACAAACCAACTCATGATACACACAAACTCACCCCATCCTCCAACATAACAACCCTCTTTACTCCCACGAATGAACAGACAAGTTCTGTTTTTCTCTTTCCAAATCCATTGACCCATATGCAAAGCTGGCACTAATTTTTTTGAAACCAGATGTTGCAGCATCTAAATATTTACATTTTGCCTCATCAGGACTCCATGTGTGAGATTCTGGAGAAAGGGAGCCTTCTGGACCTGGGGCCTTTGTCTTTTCTTCTCTGCTCCCCAGAATTTGATTTTAATGTAGTTTTTCAAATTGGGGACTATGAGTTCTTGACAGAATGTATTAATTTTGTGTCTTAATTTTGATGATCTTCTAAACAGATATAGTCTAAGCAGTATACACAGATCATCAGGATAACAACCATATAACCAGAGATTGCCGTGGGGATTCTGGCCTTTGTCTTGCACTGCTAAGCCTGTCAGCACCAGAGAACACCTTCTTGATGACCAGGAACCAATGAGGAAAGAATAGATGTAGGTTTTCTATGATTTAAAAATCTGGGTTTAGTGGAGGCCGAAGATTGGTATGATGTGCTTGCTGCTTGAAGAGGTATCTTAGTCCATGTCTTCTTCTGTAACAGAATACCACTAAGTAATTGATAAAGAACAGACATTTATTTCTCACAGTTCTGGAGGCTGGGGAGTCCAAGATCAAGATGCTGGCCTCTGGTGAGAGCTACTCTCTGCTTCCAATATGGCGCCTTGAATATTGTGTCCTCACATGGCAGAAGGCAGAAGGGGAGAAAGGGGTGAACTCACTCCATCAAGCCCTTTTCTAAAGGCACCTAATCCCATCCACAAGGGAGGAGCCCTTGTGGCCTAATCACCCCTGAACGTCTCTGCCTTTTAATAGTATTACATTGGTAATACCTAAATTTTGGAGGAGACACATTCAAACCGTAGCAGAGGGTTTTATAGACCACAGAGAAGTGTGGCAGAGGGATCTCTTTGCCCAGCCCTCAGAGGTGTGGGCATAACTCCCCCAAAGGAACTGGCACAGGCTGGAAAAAAACAAGTTCATGCTGCAAAACAGTCTGTCACATGTTATTAGGACTGTTGACTTGAATCTTATTGGTTTTGTAGTTTTGCTTGTATTTAATTTCATAGTTTAGAGTTGAACAAGAGCTATAAACATAAGGTGTTTATATCTAGTTTTATGTTTGAACATGTTTGAGTAACGTTATAATTTGAAACAACTTAAATCAACATTGGGGGTTAAGGAGAATTGTTTTCTTTCAGAAAGGGTTTGCACGGTACTCAAGTTGTAACAAACTAAGTCGAATTTCTTTTTTAACATTCTGCCCATTGCCATTTCATTCTTTATTTTGTCACAGATTTAAGACAAGTTACTTTCTCTTTTCAATTGAAAAAAATTCTACAAGTAACATGTATTCCAGCGACACTGGACGGTTTGTTGTTGTCATCAGGGCTTGGGTGTCAGGAGGGGGCTGACATGCACATACACATGAGGAAGCTTGCTGGAAATGAGGGCGATATGGGGGTGAGTGGGGGGTAGAAGGAGGCTAGGGGAGGTGAGAATGGGATGGAAAAACACTTGGGAACAACAGCCGGCCCTGCACTAGGGAAAGTGGACACATCTGCTTCCCGGAGTTCGGTTCAGACCCAGTCACTACTGGGGTTAGCAGTCAGGACACATTTGTCTGCATGTAATAAATACCCATCTAAAGTGGCTGAAACCATAAGAACACCAGCCATGCTCCTTGGTGACCCCACAGCTGGGGCCTGTCTGCCCTTGAGTCCCTTGCTTCTGTCCAGCATCCAGTTCCACTGACACTGGAGTGATTTCTGGATCGTCTCATCAGTGTCTTAAAACAGCTGCCACAATTCTGGGGAAGACAGCACGAGGGAAAACCTTCCCCAGAAACCTTCAGCTGAATTCCTCATAGATCCCATTGGCCAGGACGGTGCCCGTGGCCCAACTGTGTGAGAAATGGCATTTTCTACCTCTTTAGTGAGAAGTTTGGGCCAGAATGAAGTTTCTGTGTGGCGTGAGGGCCGCGGCTGCCTGCAGGAATGGTGTGCTCCTGAGCTGGACTCCACTGGGCCAGTTACACATGGCGACGGGAAGAGCACAGGGGGTGCGGGGCAGGGGTACACTCCCAGGCTCTTTATACCATGTGCATGGGACTAGGCCCACAAGAGGGATCACCAAATCAATCACCTTCAAGGCCAGGCAGGTACCTTAATAACTGTAGCAGACCCCGAGACTCAGAGTGCCTTGGGGACTGGTGCAAATGGAGGGCCTTTGCCCCTTTCCAAGGGGGCTATAACCTCTCCTCAGCTCCCACTGACCATCGTGTTGGGGGAACGTTGGTTCAGGCTTTGCAGAAATTCTAAGTTTTCAACGGAAGGTAAGCACATAATATGTTTTTAATGTGAAATGGCCATGGGGGTTGTGAGGGGTGTGTCTAACAAAACCCGTCTATGGCGTGGGGTGAGCCACAGAGCCTTGCACATGATAGGCTGCAAAGGAGGGAGCTCTGGAGGAAGAATGCACGCTTAGGCCAGGGCGGCCTCATGGCCAGATAGCCCAGGCTCTGTTTCACCCACATTGAGGGAACCGTGAAATCCTGGGCTTAGCCTCTCTGAGAGTTACAGCCCTCACCTGTAAAACTGGGACCATCACCTGTACCTTGTAGGACTCTTACAGTTACTCTTGGAGAGCACTCAGCACACAGTAGGGGCCCAATTAAGGCTGTGTTGTGGCTATTTTAATAAGCCGTGGGTTCTGCATATGGAGACGGTTTGGTTGCCAGACACCAGGGCTCACGCCCCTACTGTGGCATGAAGTAGCCTGGGCAAGTTCCAGGTAGGAGAGCCCAAATGTGTGCAGGGGACTGATGTAATGTGGCGCAGGTGTGTGGGATGGGAAGCGAAGGGAAGAAGAGACCCCGAGAAGGGAGAAAGGGACCGGAAGAGCTCCCTGTTCCTGTGTACTGTGGCACAGCAAACCACCCCAAACTTCCTAACTTAGGGACACACAACCACAACCACCTTGTTGGGCCTGTGGGCTCTGCTTCGGGTCAGAAATTCTAACAGGAAGTCGCAGAGGTGGCTCATCTGGCGGCCTCCTGAGTCTCTACGCTGGGCTCCAGGTGCTGACACTGTCACTCAGTTCCCCAAAGTGCCTGGATAAAGGCAGCTCTTCAGACAGCAGCCAAGGCCCTGGTGTCTAGCCCTGCCCCTGCCCCTTCCTTCCATACACCCTGGCCGCCCAGGCTTCTCCGTGCTGCTGTGTCTCTAAAGGTGCTCTGCCCGCAGCCCTGAAAGCCTTTGTTGCTGCTACCGTTCCTTCTCAGATTCAGAATTTATGTCAAATGTGAGTGCGCAGCCCCTCTCTGTGCCCACTGAGCTTTGAGTTCACCTGTCGTCTCATCACATTATCCTGACATGCTGTCTGCTCTTGCCCCTCCCCCAGCACACCAGGGGTTCCTGCATTCTCTTTGTATCCCCAGTGACTACACAGAGCCTGGCATACAGTAGGTGCAGCTTAGGTGTGGAATTATTGAAAGCATGGACTCTGGGCTGGGTGTAGTGGCTCATGCCTGTAATCCCAGCACTTTGGGAGGCTGAGGTGGGTGGATCACTTGAGGTCAGGAGTTTGAGACCAGCCTGGTCGACATGGTGAAACCCCATCTCTACTAAAATACAAAAATTAGGTGTGGTGGTGGGTGCCTGTAATCCCAGCTACTCGGGAAGCTGAGGCAGGAGAATCGCTTGAACCCGGGAAGTGGAGGTTGCAGTGAGCTGAGCTCGCACCACTGCACTCCAGCCTGGGCGACAGAGTGAAACTTCATCTGAAAGCATGGACTCTGGGTTGAAATCCCAGCCCCACCACTTCCTGGCTCTGTGACCCTGGCAACTGGCTGAACCTCTCTAGGCCTTGGTTGTCTTATTGGACAATGGGGTGAGTGACTCCATGAACTACCCAAAGTTGTCATGAAGATTAAATTAGGTATTCCATCTAAAGGGTTTGGAACAGAGCTTAGCCTTAGTAGATAGATGCTCAAAGAAAATGAGTAGTTGCTGCTATTAGGTGTTGTATATATGAATGAACAAATGAATGAAGCTCATTCATTCTTTAAGGCTCAGGTCAAAAGCTCTCCTGTTCCATAAAGCTTTCCCCAATCCTCATAGTAAAGGGATCCACTTTTAACTTGCTGTGCTTCTGTACCTGTCGTGTTCTTTACAGATCCCTCTGAGTATAGTTGTGTGTGCATAGGTTGATCTCTCTGTCTGCACTGGAAGACCCCGAGGGACGGCTGTATCTTATTTATCTTTTGAATGTTCCCTATACTCAATATAAAGAGTAGGTGCCATGTACATAGCAAGTGCTCCATAAATGTGGCTGGAAGGAAGGAGGGAAACCAGAAAGGGGAAACCACTTTATATCTAACTGGAAAGAGACACTAAGAAGATAAGTTAAACTTGGTCCAGATTTAACTGAAAACGACAACAAAACTAACCACTCTTAAGTTCGATTGAATTGTGCATGATTTTTTGCTGGGCCTAAATCACTGCTTCAGATCCATCCATCCTTCCTGGTTTGAAGTTCAAGTTCAAATCCATGTTTTTTTTTGTTTTGTTTTGGTTTGGTGTTTTTATTTGTTTTTGCTTTTGTTTTTGTTTTTGAGATGGAGTCTTGCTCTGCGCCCAGGCTAGAGTGCAGTGGTGCAATCTCAGCTCACCGCAACCTCCACCTCCCGGGTTCAAGTCAAATCTGTGTTTAAGGCCCAGCAATTACTCAGAGCTGCTTACATGTTGGTTTCTGTGCTAAAGTAGTCCTTTCCCTTCCCTTTCCCCTTCCCTCTCTTCTCTCCCCGCTCCTTCTCCTCTCATCTCTCCTCTCTCCTCCTCTCCTCTATTCCCCTCCCCTCCTCTTCCTTCCCTTCTTCTTCTGTCATCCCTTCCATCTCTGCCTCTTATTTCTTCTAGCCAGGGAATTTTTAAAGATTCTCCCCAAAGAAATCTTGCCTTGATGGGATGTCCAGCATCTAAAAGAGGTAAAGAGTTAAAATGCATGATGGTGGAAAATCAAGACCATCCACTTGGTCTTTTCTTCATTCTCATACCCATAGGTGACCCCTGAAATGCCCTTCGGGAACCTAGGCTTGCCAGATGTAGGAAAAAGAAATACAGGATGCCCAGCTACTTTTGTATTTCAGGTAAACATGAATATTATTTTAGTATAAGTATGACCCATGCAATATTTGGGTGTCCAAATATAAATTGGGTGTCCTCTTTTATCTGGCAGTCCTGTTGGAACCCCTAGGGCCAGGCCCAGCTTCATGGGGTGAGATTTGTGCAGTGGAACAGGACCCTGCCCTCAGAAGGGACCATGCTTAGTTCAGTGCTCTGTTCTCATCATCATAACATTCTTAATAATTTTTGAAGAAGGGGACCTGCATTTTCATTTTGCGTCGAGCCCCAAATAATGTAGCCAGTCTACCTAGGGCTCCTTGGAACATGATATGGGGCCCAGTGCCATAAGTACTGCCACTTTGAGTCAATGTACCACTCTATGGTACAAACCCAAGGATGGCCCCACTGCCTGGATTCATAATGGATATCTGGTGGGGTTTCCTTGGAAATCACATTTTTCTATTATAATTGGCTCTAAGTGTTTCTGCTTTGGCAGCAAACTCTACTTGTTAGGCTCTTTAATCCAAGTTTCACTGTACCTAGCATAAATCAGTGAAATACTTAGTGTGAGGAAATGCTGGTTGCTTCATAGATGCCTTGAAAAGTGATTTGACCTTAAAAATAACTTTTATTGGTGTTACATAATCATGTTGCATGATGTATATGATATTTATTGCAAATGCATGTTCATGATGTCATCATTCTGCACAATTGCCAAACTCATAGTTTCCAAATGTTGACTGTAGATTTGCTTGATTCCTCCTGCAGATGGGACCTTTTTTAAAAGAAAAGACATGGATATTTTGACTGCTCACTCACCCTAGAGTTCTACTAAGAAAGGGGCTCCTGAGCAGGTGTATATGAAAGTAAAGAGTGCAGAACCAGCAGAACACGCAGAACCAGAGACCTGTATGAAAAGCCACAAAAACACCACCCACAATCACCTATCACAAGTTGTCTTAAGGAAACCTTGAATAAGTAAAACACCAGACTTACAGGAGAATGTAATCACTTGTGTTGCTGAAAATAATGTTTCACTTTACAAAACAATTTACTACTAGATCCATTTTAAGTAATGAAATATCTAGAACTAAAACATGTAATGAATAAAATTTTTTTTGAATTTCTTAGTTTTGATAGTCACCATTATTATGTAAGAGATCACTTTTTTATTTTATTTTTGGAGACAGAGTCTCACTCTGTCATCCAGGCTGGAGTGCAGTGATGTGATCTCAGCTCACTGCAACCTCCGACTCCGGGGTTCAAGTGATTCTCCTGCTTCCCGAGTAACTGGGACTATAAGCACGCACCACCATGCCCGGCTAATTTTTTTATGTTTTTGGTAGAGATGGGGTTTCACTATGTTGGCTAGGCTGGTCTCGAACTCCTGACCTCAGGTGATCCACCCACCTTGGCCTCCCAAAGTGCCGGGATTACAGGCGTGCGCCACTGCGCCTGGCCAACAAATCACTTTTTAGGGGAATCTGGGTGTTGGCTGGAGAGAATCATTCTATGCGCTTTTAACTTTGCAACTTCTGTGAGTCTACAATTATTTTTAAATAGAGTTAAAAATTATATATATATACACACACACACACATATATACTACACAGTGTATTATAATATATTCAGGAACACCCCTATGAGGTCAAACAAGCACATCTTCATTGCACACTCAGTCTAGGTGGTGACTGATCTCTCTTTGCCTCTGCCTGGTAATTTATAAAAGTACTGGACCTAGAGACTGTAATGCCCAAATCCCATGGTAGCTGATAGCTTCAATCTCTTTATCTTTCACCAAGGGGGCATCAACAGCAGAAAATAAACTCATTTTAAAAATCACGTTTCCTTGTCTTATGACCTAGGAAAGGAGCAAAGATCCAAAGTGAGTAATCTGCTTTTGTGATGTTAGCCAGAACCAAATTTATCTCCCTTGTCTTTCTTAAGTTTAGCACCTGAACTTGATTATTGTATCATTCTAATTGTAATCCTAGTTAGAGTGAGTTAGTTCTACCCAATTTTAGTTGCTTAAATGGAAAAAGTGGAAATAGTGGCAGAAGTTAAAGGAGATTATCAAGGAATTGGACGTATTGGATGAGATAGGGAGAACAGGAAGGGAATGTACTTATTCATTCGCTCAAGGGCGAGTCCTTGTCTCTGGGCTCTGTGCAGTACGTTGTCCGATGGCACAGGGATGGACACACTCTGACGCCTGGCACTTGCTTTCCAGGCTGCCGGAAGACAGCAAGCCAGTAAACAAGTTGTGGTCTGTAGCACCAGGTAGCCATAAATGCTATGGAGAAAAATAGAGTAAGGGAAAGCTGTGGGGGTGGGAATCAGAGAAAGCAATTTGTTCATACTTGGAATGACATTGCTTCTGCAGCAAGAGTGAGATAGAGTTACAGCCATCATAAATCTTATAGATTAGCAAAAACAAAGTTAAATCTTAATCCTGGTATTGCGTTAGTGAAATGGAACTGGTTTGCTATATCATTTCAATTTTAATTCTAGTTAAAGTCATTTTATTTTCCCCACTTTCCCAGATCCTGGCAGGGTTTGATGCTCACACTTATTTTATATAGCAGCAGCCATAAAAATGTACATGTTCTTTGACCCATAATGCAGTGATTCTCAATCTCACTGGACCTAATGCCCTCTTTTTGACAATGAATATTCTGTAACACTCCCTTTACTATCCTGAATGAAATCACGGATCACATAACTTATCTAGAGACATAATTGCAAGAATACAAGACAATACTTAAGGAAACCAAAGGAAAGTTATTTATATAATAAATATATTTATTTAATAACAAAGTAAACATGAACACAGCAAGACATACAATGCCTGCGTCTATACTCAGAATTACTGTGTCAGCCTCGAATGCAGATGCCCAGGCTTATGGGGCAGTCACACCTGGGAGCATTGCAGGTTGCCATGGTGATGGGAAAGGAGAGGAGGCGGTGTCACTTGTGTACTGGCCTAAAGCACCTCTAATTTCAAGGGAACAGGGGAGTTTAATTCTTCCATAGGCCTGGGATTTGGAAAACCCGAAAGCTTTGGTATAACTAAGTTCAGGGCTCTTAACTGCCTGGATGTATTTTACCACATGGCATCTGACAGAACATGGGGTATGGCACAGACCTCTGTTGGTTGAGATGGTCCCATGCATTTCATACCTGGCTCTGCCCACCAATGCCAGTAAAGCTTCCCCAGGCAAAAATGCCTTGAAAGTTTTCAGCATCCCTCTTATTGGCAGAGTGGCCCTCTTTAAGAGCCTCTGTATCAATCAAGTTCATGGGGATTTATTCGCAGGTAATAATACAAAATATGACTATGCTATTTGTCTGCTTATATTGCTATCAAGGTTATTATGACAGTGTAAAACTAGAAACAACCTAAGTATCCAACCAAATGGAAATGTTTAGTTAGCTATGATTTATCAAAACAAAAGTATACGGTTAGTAAATAAACAAATAGAATTCTACATAACAGTGCAAATCAAAAATGTCATTTATGAGATACTGTTGAGTGAAAGCAAACATAACATTTTATATAATCTATATAAAAACATGCATGCATATAAAGCAAAGAAGAAATATTCTTAAACTGATAGTTGAAAGAGAATGAATCGCTATCTATTGATTTCTAACAAACCACCCCAAAACTTAGTGCTTTGAGACAACAATTTGTTAGCTCATGATCCTGTAGGTCAGCAGTTTGGGCTAAGCTCACACGACGTGGTTTTTCTGCTGCTCTGCTGGTCTTCCCTGGGCTCACTCATGCTGTGGTAGCAGCATGTCGGGGCTGAGTGGGGGCACGCTGGCCCAAGGTGGCCTCATTCACGTGTCTAGTGGTTGTTGCTGACCATCAGCTGAGTTTCTGCATCAGGCTAGCCATGGACATCTTCTTTGAACCACCACAGAAGAGCATGCAGTATTTTAGGCCCAAATTATAACTTTAAAGCTGCTGAAGTAGAAGATAGAGATTGAAGTAGAGGATAGAGATTGTTTTATTTGTGCATTTCAATACTATTCCCCAAAGGTCTAATTGACCAGAGAATGTCAGGGGTGAAAAAGAGAACGGACCAGCCATCTGGTCCACGGAAGGCAAGCAGGTTTTACTAAAGTGTCAGCTAAAACAGTTGGTCCCAGGACCAGTGTTAGAGACTGATACAGGTAAGAAGGGAGAGCAAGCAGTAAGTAGTTAGTGAAGTTGGCCACAGGGGAGGATGGGGGATGGTGTGATAAATGCCCCACATTTGCCTTGGGGAAATAGAGGCCCTTGTAAGAATCAGGTCTTGTGTTTGATTCCTTCCAAGGAGTTTGCTAAGTGACAAATAGATCTTATTGGGTTGCAGTGTTAAAGATACTGTCATTTTTTACACTGCTGAGACTGATCAGTGATAAACTCTTTGCACAGGTTGTGGGGTGGGAACTGCTAGCCCAATACACCAAACAGTATGAAGAAAAACCACTCTTTGGCCTGCTCCAAAACTGGGCTGAATCTGTGAGGGACAAGCTGAGAACCAGGTACGTGTTACTCAGGCCATCATCATCATCTGCCTTCAGTGGGTTATCATGAAGCCTGAGTTCATACAGCCTTGGCATAACTCACTCTTGCTTGAAATTTTTAGTATTTGCTATATGCAAGAAATCTGTGAATATGTAAAATTAATGCTCATACACTCACTACCAACTTAAAAACTAAAACATTGCCCATTCTGTTCTTTCTCCGTGAGTTCCTTCTTTATTTCATGTTCACTGTTCCAAGCAGTTTACAGGTTTTAATCCTAAAAACCCCATGAGGTAAGTTCTTATTTCCATTTCACAGATGAGGAAACTGAGGCACAGAGGTTAAGTACCTTGCTCAAGATTACATGGCTAGTGAGTGGCAGAGGTGAGATTTGAACCCAGACAGTCTGGCTTCAACATCCATGCTTTTGGTTGTTTGTATTGATCTTTCAGGATTGTCTGTTAGCTTTATAAGTAAAGCATAATATATGTAGCATTTTGTAACTTTGTTTTCACTCAGTATTTTGTTTCTTAGAATCATTCAAATTGTTAAGTATAGGTGCAGAACTCCTCTTCACAATATTCTGTAATATTCCATCCTGTGTATATGCCACACTGTACTTACCCATTCTAATCTCTGATATCTTGGACATTTGGGTTGTGTATGGTTTTTTGATATTTTGCATGATGCTGTTGTGAAAAACCCTGTACATGTTTTCTGGGGGATGTGCACAAGAGTTTTTATAGGGCTTTCAAACTTAGTTGACATTACTTAGAATAAGAAATACACTTTAAATCACCATGGACACCCATATATCCATAGGACCTCCACTTCAGACGCAACTGAAGCAAACAGTTCATGGAGCAGTGGCTACCTCCCTATTTATTACTAATGATGCTCTCTGATATTTTTAAATTTTATTTTTAAAGAATACTGATCTTAGCAGAATATTGATTTCAGCCAGACATGGTGGCTCACGCCTGTGATCCTAGCACTTTGGGAGGCCAGGACAGAAGAATTGCTCAAGCTCAGGAGTTCGAGACCAGCCTGGGCAATATGGTGAGACCTCTGTCTCTACAAAAATAATACAAAAATTAGCCAGGCATGGTGGCACATGACTGTGGTCCCAGCTGCTTGGGAGGCTGAGGCAGGAGGATCGCTTGAGCCTGGGAGGCAGAGGTTGCAGTCAGCCGAGATCATGCCACTGCATTCCAACCTGAGCAACAGAGTGAGACCCTGCTTAAAAAAAATACTGACCCCAACCCTTAAACTGATTTTATGACCTTTTAGTTATTTGCAATCTGTTGTTTGAAAAACACTCCCCTTCGGTATCTATTACCTAGGAATGGAATTGCTGTGCTATGGAGTAATGTTCAACTTTACTAGATAGAGACAAATTATTTTTCAAGGTGGTTGTATAAATTTACACCCCCATTTGTAGCATGTATCTCGTGGGGCCTTATTCTGTTCTCACCAACACTTGGTACTATCAGACTTCTTAATTTTTGTCAATACAATATAGGAAATGATCTCTCACCCTGACTTTAAGCTGAATTTTCTCGATTACTATTAAGGATAAGCATGATTTCACATGTCTGTTTGCCATTTGTATTTCTTCCTATGTGAAATGCCTGTTCATGTTTTTTGCCTATTTTTATTGTGTGTGTGTGTGTGTGTGTGTGTGTGTGTCTTGTTCTTATTGATTTTTAAGGGCTCTTTATCCTTTGTTGTTATAAATGCTACAATTATCTTTTCTATGTTTGTGGCTTGTCTTACATTTTCTTTATCGTATCTTTTGATTGAGATAAATTCATTAATTATAGTCGAACTTATCAATCTTTTATATCCAACACTTTTGCTGCATCATCTATTCTGAGGTCATGAAATCTATATCTTTGAAAGTTTGAAAGTCTCACCTTTTACATTTAATTATTGAATCCATACACATTTTTGTGTATGGTTTCAGGAAGGGATCTAATTTTATTTTTCTCCTTTGGGGACAGTCAGTTGTTCTGGCACCATTTACTGAATTGGATATTCTTTCCTAGTAACCTGCAAATTCTCTTTGGCATTTATTAAATCTCCATCTATTTGAGAGTTTGTCTTGGGGCTATTTTGTTCCTAGTCTCTTTGTATATTTTTGATCCAACCATACACTGTTATAATTATTCTGGCTTTGTAATAAAATATTACTATAGTATTATATTATATTATTATATCAGAAATGTCATTCAGAATTGGGTTGGCTGTTCAGGATCTTTGGCCATTTCATGTAAGTTTTGTAATCAGTTTGTGAAGTTTCTTAGAAATAAAACAAAGGATGAACATTGTAGGACTGTACTTACGTGACATACCTAGAGTAGTCAAATTTGTAGAGATAGAAAGTAGACTATTGGTTCCCAGGGGCTAAGAAGAGGAGAGAATGGGTAGTTATTGTTTCATAGGTACAGAGTTTCAGTTTGGGAAGATGAAAACGTTGTGGAGCTGAATAGTGGTAATGGTTGTACAACAGTGTGAACGTACTTAATACCACTGAGCTGTACACTTACAAATAGTTAAAATGGGCTGGGCGCGGTGGCTCATGCATGTATCAGCACTTTGGGAGGCTGAGAGGGGTGGATCACCTGAGGTCAGGAGTTTGAGACCAGCCTGGGCAACATGGTGAAACCCCGTCTCTACTAAAAACCTAAAATTAGCCGGGCGTGGTGGTACATGCCTGTAATCCCAGCTACTTGGGAGGCTGAGGCAGGAGAATTGCTTGAACCCAGGAAGCGGAGGTTGCAGTGAGCCGAGATTGCGCCATTGCACTCCAGGCTGGGCAACAAGAGTGAAACTTCGTCTCAAAAAAATAAATAAATAAAGTTAAAATGGTAAATGTTTTGTTATTTGTATTTTACCACAGGCCTGCAAACCTGCTGAAAGTTTCTTTGAAAATATATTAAATCTAGAGATTTGCAGGAAATTGACATATTTATAAAGCAGGTCTTCCTCTCAAAGATTTTCATCTTCAAAGTGTCCTTCAGGGTTGTATAATTTTTTCCATACATAGTATATCCTTTCATAGATTTATTACTAGTTACTTTATAATTTTGTTGTTAAAAGAATATTTTTAAATTATGATTTTTATAGTTAATGATTTATTATACATGCACATGGCTTTTGTTTATAAATCTGACTGTAAAGAAATTTCTTTTAAATGTGTCTGTAGATTCTTTGGAGGTTTTTTCCATAGATACTAATTTGCAAATTATAAATTTTTATTTCTTCCTTTCCAACTGTTATTTATTTTATTCTTTTCATGTCTCACAGCAAGAGCTAGGACCACCAACACAGTTTGAATAGAAGCCATCTTACAAGGTGTTCTTTTGTCTTATTGCTGATTTTATTTATTATGTTAGAGACAGGATCTTATGCTGTCTTCCAGGCTGGAGTGCTGAAGTTTTTGATAGACACACTTTACTTCCTAAAGAAGCTTATACATTTTAAATGTATTTTTGTCATTACCAGATTAATTTTATCAAATGATATTTTTCTGCATCTGTTGAAATGATCATATATTTCTTCTTCATTTTGTTAGTTTGGTGAATAATTTTTGCAGATCATCTAATGTTAAACTACCTTTGCATGCTTAAGAAACACTCAATTTTGTTATGCTGTATTATCATATTTATATTTTCCTGGATTTGGCTTGTTGGTATTTTTTAGGGGGAGGAGATTGTGTATTTATAGTTTTCCATTCTTGTACATGCCTGATTTAGATTTATGTCAAAGTTTTATAGCTCTCATAGAGTTATTTTGGGGGGAGTGGTTTCTTATCTGTGAAAGAATTTGAATAATTCATCAAATTTGAAAATAATCTGGGCTTGGCGAGTAAACTAATTAGCTTAATTGTTTAAAGACTAGGCTTTTCATGTCAGTTTAAGTAAATTGCATTTTTCTAGGAATTCATTCTTTGATTTTGATTTTATTGGTGTAAGTTTTTATGTGTACTATTCTATCATTACCTTTTTAACTTCTGCTAGATCTGTAGTTGTGTCTCATTTGTTATTCTTAAAATGCCATCTTGTGCTTTCTCCTTTCTTTGTTGTTGTTGCACAGTCTCATCAGACGTTTGACTGGTTTATTGTTATTTTTCAAACAACTAATTTTTCCCTTTTATCCTTTCTGTCATACCTTTGTTTTCTATTTCATCGATTTATGCTCATGAATGTATTGTCTCCTATATTATACTTTTAGAGAGCTTATTATGCTTTTTTCTTTTGTGTATTTTTTAATTTTTTTTTTTTTGGAATGATATTATTGGTCCCTCAAACCAAAAGTATTGAACTAGTTTCTAAGGAAACTATTCATTAGAAAATAGAATCTCACCATCCTGATTAAACACATGGAAAACACAGTAAATGATGGCCTGGGATTCTTTATAGCCATTGGGATGACATGAAATTGAGAAATCTGTAATCTGTCTTTTTTTTTCTTTTTTTATTGCTGCTCAGGACCCTGTTTATTCAAACTGTGGTCCATCTTAAAGCTTGAAAACATGAGCTCCTACATGTTAGGACTGTTTCACTGGAGTCTCTCTTAGTTTTAATGTCTCCATTTGTCTTCATACTCTAGAGTTAGTGGGTCTTCCTAATATTTCTAGCTCTTGAGTAGGAAGTTTATAGTATGGATAGCTTTTTCCTCCAATGTATTAGTTTGAAAATTGTCCAACATATTAAGGAGTTGAAAGAATAGTACAACTCCCCACCAGAATCAGTTCCATCCTTGCAGGAAACTTGTTCCCCAACTGGCCGCAAATCATCTGCCCTTTCATTTCTTTTTCAGATAGCAGAGCAGGGCTTGTTTCCATCGTTTTGGAAGCATGACACGCTCTCACCCATATGCAAATCTATATCCCTAGCACATTTTCCAGCACAGAGTTGAGATGTGCCAAAGGCAATATTCCAAATGTAAATATTTCGAAAGTTCCAGTCCATTTATTTTTGTCTCAGTTATTAACCTCCAAAACAGTATACATCTCTCTCCCACACATCTAGGTTTTACTGATTCAGTCCCTGTGTTTATCTACTTAAATCCCGAAACTTTACTTACTCTGACTTTATATGAAGGAAAGCCTTTGTCATCAACGTGTTTTCAGCACTCACTGTGTACCGGGCACTTCTCTAAGCTTTGGTGATCAGCAATTACTGGGGCTCTGCCTTCATGGAGTCTGCACTCCGAGAGCAGTAGGATGGTAGGCATAGTGACAGCCCTGAGAAAAGTACTCTTGAGCAGGTGGGGACCTGAGGAAAGGTGGGCTGAGAACTTCCTGGTACCCTTAAATCCCTCCAGTGGGCACCCATTTGTCCGCACAGTAACTACCCCTCATTTCGGCCTGGGAGGAGTCAGTCATGGTACTGAAAAGCCTCCATGGGACCAGGTAAGGCAGATGGAGCATGGCAGGGAGAGGAGCCCTGGAAGGAAGTGGCTCTGAAAGGGGGTTGTACCTGGCTCTGCAGATAGCCCCATTCAGCTCTGGCTTGTCCCTGCAAGGGCTGTCTCTCTCCCTCCTGCATGGTAGCCTGCCACTGGGGGCCCTCCCACTTTCATCAGCCTGAGGACCTTTAGGAGGTGGTGGTAGATGTCCAGGAAAGTCAAGATTTTGCTTTGCACCCAACATGTTTTTCTACATTATGCTGTAAAATTTACAAATATTCAGCAAAGTTGAAATAATTTTACAGGAAGCATTTATGTACAAATTTATGTACAATAGGTTAATTCTATTAACCTATTACTGTACCTGCCATATCACTATCATATCTATGGATCTATGTATGGAACTCACCCATCCATTCACCTTCTCTTTTTGATCCATTTCAAAATAAACTGTAGACATCAGCACATTTCTAAATAATTTAGCATGAGCGTCATTAACTACAGTTACATATTTAGTTATAGTTCTTCTTATGTAGAATTTACATACAATAAAATTCACAAATCTTAAGTGTACATTCACTGAGTTTTGACAAATGCATAAATCTATGTAACCAAACTCATATTAAGATATAGATCATCACTCCAGAAAGTTCTTTCATGCCCCTTCTTGGTCAATCTCACTACCCAGATACAGCCACTCTTCTGATATTTTCCCACCACAGATTAGTTTTTCTGTACTAGAACTTCACATAAACAGAACCAGGCAGTATGTACTCTTTTGTAGCTGCCTCGTGAAATTGGCATAATACTTTTTGACATTCACCCATGTTGTTGTGTGTATTAGTTTGTTTCTTTTCATCAATGTAGTATTTTACTATATGGATATAGTAGAATCATTCTCTTATGGATGAATAGACACCTGGGATGTTTGCCGTTTTTCACTTCTGTGAGTAGAACTGCTATGAGCATTCTTATATAACCTATTTTGTGAACATATGTTTTTATTTCTCTTAGGCAATTAGGAGTGAAACTGCTAGATCATAGGGTATGTGTTCATTTAGTTTTATCAGAAACTGTGACAACATTTTGCAAAGAGATTTCACCATTTTACACTCCCATTAGCAAGCATGAGAGTTCTGGTTTCTCCAGATCCTCGGCAACACTTGATGTCAGTGCACTTAATTATAGTCATTCTGGTGGATGTATGATGCTACCTCACCGTGGTTTCCGTTTGCATTTCCCTGATGTCTAATGATACATATTTTAATTGAATTTAAACTTTATTTAAAAATAGAGTCATTTGGATCTTCTTGTAAAATACATAGTTACAAGGAGGTTGCCTTTAGCAATGTTTCTATTTTTAAAGGAAGTCTGCACACTCTATTGCACTGGGCAGGCTCCTAGACCTACATGACATGTGACTCACATGATTCAGCGAGTGGGTGAGATCCCCTTCCTGCAGCACATGCAGTTCACAATCTCAGGTGGACAAACATGTTCTACAGTCTGAATTCCAGGGAAGCTAATTTCCGATACCAGCCCCTGGAATGACTAAAACATACTTTTCAATAATATATGAAAGCTTTTTACATCTTTCATTAAATAGACTGAGGCAGAAACCCAAACTTCTTAAAGCCCAGATTCAGAATAAACATTGACATCTTTTAAATGTCCCGGTAATTGGCATGTAAATACTTTCCTCTTCCCTGTCTAAATGGAGGGTGACTATTAATTCAGCACTTGGCATCTCAAAAGCACTGCATCAATTGCTTCTTAACGTTTCTCTCGTGCCTTCTGATTAAGCAAGAACAGCCACTTGGGTTTTTTATTTTTAGTTAATATGAATTTAAGTTATTTGAGTCTTATGATAACTTACTTCCTCAGGAAGTGGGGAAAGGGGAGCGCAAGAGGTGGCTGTGCTATGGGAAATCCTAAGTGTGAATTAACCCTTCCCCTGTTTGTCTAGGTTATCTAAAGGTTCATGGTGGGGCCATAAAATTGGCATGAAATACAGAATTTCATGATGAAAAGCTCACGAGCTTTTAATTGTGAACTTGGTTGTTTTGAGTCTGTGCTTACATCTCTTAACTCCTCTGTGCCTCAGTTTCCTCATTTGCCAAATGGGAAAGATGGGAATTGCTGCCTGCTGAAGAAAGCCACCATCTCTGTAGCACACCCTCCCCTGTGCTTGCGCACAGCCCTCCTACTTCCCTCTGGGGTGCCTCTTGCTTTAAATGCTGATGTTCCCCAACAAAACCTGAGCTTGACTGAGTTCTGCCTGTGTGACCTTGAGCAAGTTACCAAATCTTGCTGAGCCTCAGTTTCCTGAACTCTACATTGGATCATTATAGTATTCTAGAATTATCGAGAAAATTGAGTAATTCACAGCAGATAATGAGCACAATTCCTGATATATAATGTATTTAATAAGTATTATTCATTGATAAATATTTTGTAACAGATATATTTGATTATTAATATCCAATTATAATAATTATAATAAATGCCCAGCAGTGGTTATTATTATAAACTCACTTGATAGAGCTGTGTAGTGGTTGAGTTATTATTATAAACTCACTTGACAGAATTGTTTAATGGGGGCCAGGCACAGTGGCTCATGCCTGTAATCCCGGCACTTTGGGAGGCTGAGGTGGGCAGATCACGTGAGGTCAGCAGTTCAAGACCAGCCTGGCCAATATGGTGAAACCCTGTCTCTACTAAAAATACAAAAATTAGCCAGGCACAGTGGCACATGCCTGTAATCCCCGCTACTCAGGAAGCTGAGGCATGATAATCACTTGAACCCAGGTGGTGGAGGTTGCAGTGAGCCGAGATCTTGCCACTGCACTCCAGCCTGGGAAACAGAGTGAGACTCTGTCTCAAAAAAAAAAAAAAAAAAAAAAAAAGAATTATATAATGGTTGATTATACTTGACAGAAATTATATTGCTATTAACTAAGAAAGACTGTAAAATATTGAACACTACTGATAATACCATAGTAAGTGGAAAAATTAGGAAACCAAATCATCTCTATACCACAAGGACAACCACCTAGAATAAACTAGAGCTAAGATTACTGAAAAGAATTATGAATACAGTCAATGAGAGATGGGATAGGGAGATTATGTCTATTGACACCATTTTTCTTTAGAAAAAAATATTTTTAAAAAACAAACCCACTCTATTTCTTTCAAATGAAATTCTTGGTGAGGCCAAAATAATAATGATGGTCACTGTGATTTTCTTTCAGTTTCCTGGCATTTAACATGGACACAGTCGATGATCTCGCCTTTCTGTTCAAAGCAGTGAAATTTCATGAAAGGGTTCTTCAGCAGGGTTTGGTGGCCAGAATTTATTATAAGGTAAAGATACACTGTGTTATATTTTTCCTTTTGACATGTGTTTAAGGGATATCTTTGCTGGTGAACTATCTGTAGATAGTAGAGGATGAGTCAGCTTAATGACAAGCTCCTGGAAGCGGCTAGAGTTCTTACAGGCCATTTTGCCTGACACCGTTGCTTGCTCTAGAGGCCAGGCTGCTTCTGTTTAACCCGCTTTATGTCATCTTGTAGAATTCCACCTGCAGGCATTATGTGGCTGCCATGGGAGTTGATAAGTGGTGTAATTTTCAGCCCTTATCAAAGTTGAAAAATCATTGTTTTATGTGTGTAAAGAGTACATTGTTCTCTAAGACAGGGAGGGGAACTGCCTCAGGCATATGTAAAAATTAACATTGGGTTAGTCTAAGATGCATTCTATCTCCTATTAAAATACCTATGAAGCTCTGCAGAAGCATAAAACCTTGTGTCAGCATTGATAGAAATCTAGAGAAAATTTCCACCAAGTACAGTGCCAGTGGGGTTAGTTTGAGGGATCACTGTCCACCCTAGCAATATCTGTTTCATCTTCTGATCCAGCACAGAATAGCCAATGGAACCCCAGGAGAAGGCTTCACTGTTCCTACTCTATGTCCAGGCCAGGGGCTCAGGGCTGCCATAACCAGAGTCCAGGTTGCTTCTCTCCTTCTGCATGGGAATTAGGTTCCAAGCCAGCCAGAATTGGATTCCTGCAATTTCCCCCCTCCAGTTCACCCCTTTTTATATGAATTTCAAGGTCATGTCTCCTAGTACAACACAGCAGGGGTAGAAGGGAAGAGGATGGATGGTATATGGAAATGGGTGTTCTCTTAGGAAATGCTTTGGAAACAGAAGTGCCCGGAAGCAGAAAGCAGCCAAGATCCACCCTTGTGGAACAAAGCCACACTGGATGAGAACCTGCAGGAAGCCAGGCTAGGAATTGTGTGAATCAATTTCTCCCCCAGTCATAGATCTGAGGTGAGGCTCTGCCAGACCCCACGAACGCATTCAGGTGGGTTTAAATCACTCCACATATCCTCCACATATCAAACATGGAGCCAGCCAAAATAAGAGATGGATATATCCAAAAGGAAAAATGCTACAGTTGTGGTGAAGAGCAGAATTAACAAGGGAGAAAATGCAATCTGTAAACTGTTTTCGAAGACTGTAGAAGAAAAGGCTAAAGACAAAACGGTAAGAGAAGAAAACAGAAGCGGAGTGAAATGATAGAAATCTAACCTATGGATAACAAATATTCCTGGAAGTGCTGGGACAAAAGGAGCAGAAATAATAATCACAAACATAGTAGAAAAAGAATTTCCTTCGTTTCCATTATGCTAATGGAAAAAAAGACTTATACTTGGACATAGATGAAAGATCTAGAATAAAGAGAACAGAATGTGAGCAACAAGACAGAAAATAATAGTTTACTCAAAAACAGAAAAAATTAGGCTAGCTGCTATCATTCACTAGCTCCAAATGGAGTAATAAGTACCCCTCTAAAGAGGAAACTTCATGATCTAAGCATAATATTCCAAGCCAAATTTAATCCCTGAGTATAGGCAATGGAAAGATATTTTTAGATATCTAAGAATCAGAAGCAATTTCACTAATATAGCCTTCCTTAAAAAGTTATCTTAAAATTTACTCCATAGGACACAAAAAAGAATCAAAATGAATAACTTTAAAATAAGGAAGTCAAGATATAAAAGGATTGGTGGTCCCTGTGAAGCCAATACTATATGTTTTTAAAAAATAATCACAAAATTGGCTGGGCGTGGTGGCTCATGCCTGCAATTCTAGCACTTCGGGAGGCCGGGGCAGGCAGATTGCTTGAGCTCAGGAGACCAGCCTGGGCAACATGGCAAAAACCCATCTCTACAAAAAATACAAAGAAATTAGCCAGGTGTGGCAGCAGATTCCTGTAGTACCAGCTACTGAGGAGGCTGAGGCAGGACAATCTCTTGAGCCTGGGAGGCAGTGGTTGCAGTGAGCCAAGATCACACCACTGCACTCCAGCCTGGGCAACAGAGAGAGACCCTGTCTCAAAAAATAATACGGAAGTTAAAAATATTTTTTTTTTTTTGGAAAAAAACATGATTTTTAAAAAAACTTGATAAACTGGTTCTGTAATAGTCTATACTATTTTTTAAGATAAGATGAAAGACAAAGTAAAACCATACTGAATTTCTTACATTAATTACAGGGTAAACAAAAGACCTTGTTTTGTTCTGACTTTAGTAATTAGAGAAACATAGGTTAAAATATATGTTTTATTAAATTGAAAGCTAACATAACTACTGAACACAGAATGCTTGTTTTCCAAATCACTGCAGCAGACAAAGCAGTGAAGATAAACAAGTGGTCAGAAGTTTGTGTAATCAGAGCAAAGCAAAGAACAAATCAGAAAGCATGTTCTTAGGAGACTCAAAGACACTCCAGTGCGGCTCCTTTAAGTGAACCCACCCCAAGGCCGGGAGAGCTGTTTAAAAAGTTCCCACTGCGAATTGCTCCTTGGTTTGAGAATTTCTCCAGGATTGCTTCCCTAAATCTGTTTCCCATTAATTGTGATATCCCCTTTGTCTCTTCTAATTTGGCTCAATTCAAGACCCCTCTCTCTGGCCCCAGAAGATTAATGCTTTGATCTTGAACTGAGTTGATCTGGTAATTCCTTGAAAACAACATTTCCATTACAATATGATCCCTTAAGCAGTGGAGAGGCAGCTTTTGATACATTTTCATCCTAGAGAGCCTTAAATCCCTCCAGCTCCCACCTCTGGAAAGTGGGGGATTAGATTTAAAATGGGCTATAATATGAAATGAAAGAGGTTTCAATCCTCCTAGTAAAAGCACAGACTCTCAGATTAGATTAGATTACACATTGTGTATAGAAACAAATCTAATTATATGCATTGATGTATAACTATACATATCAAAACAAAAAATGATATTTTAAAAGATTTTCAGAAGTAAACAATGAGTAAATGTGTGTTGGGAAACAGCAAGATATTTTCAGATATCTCTCAAAAGGTTGTTATATTAGTTAGCTGGGGCTGCCATGACAAAGTACCACAGACTGAGTGCCTTAAACAACAGAAATTTATTTTCTCACAGTTCTGGGGGCTGAAAGTTCAAGATCAAGGTTCCTGAAGGGTTGGTTTTCTTTGAGCCTCTCTCCTTGGCTTGTAATGGCTGCCCCCCTTGCTACCTCTCATGGCCATCCATCCATGCACCCACACCCCTGATGTCCTTCTTCTTATAAGAATACTGTCATATTGCATTAGGGCCCCACTCTACAGCTTCATTTTAACTGAATCACCTCTTTCAAGACTCCCATCTCTAAATATGGTCACATCCTGAGGTACTAGGAGTTGGGACATCAATGTTTGAATTTAGAGAGACACAATCCAGCCACTTCCAGTTGGCAATATTAATCTTATCCAAAGCATTAACCAGAAAGGCAAAATGATGACCTCATAACCATGAGCCTGTATGTGCCAAATACATTTTGTCCTCCAAGATGGACCCCCAAGAATCCCACCTCCTGATGGTCACAGCCTTGAGTGTCTTCTCCCATGCTGTACCAGAGTTGGTCTGTGTGACATACAGCAGATATAATGGCATGTTGATTCCAGATAAAATACATTATGACTTCCATCTTGGTCACTCTGTTGCACTCTCTCTCTCTATCTGTAATCACTCTGGGCAAAACTATGTCATAAGAATGCCCTATGGGGAGGCCCAGGTGGCAAGGAACTGAAGCTTCCTGCCCACAACCACATGAGTAACCTTGGAAGTGTACCCTGCAGCTCCAGTCACAGTTTCAGAGACTGCAAACATGGGACAGTCAACACTCACTGCAACCTCATGAGAGTCTCTGAGCCGGAACCACACCGTCAAGCGGCTTCTGGATTCCCAGGCTTCAGAAACGGTGTGCATAATGAACACTTGGTGTTGTAATCCACTAGGTTTGGGGCAGGTTGTTGCACAGCAGCAGATACCTAATCCAGATTTGGGCACCCAAAAGTTGGGTGCTGACATAACAAAAGCCTCAGTGGGAGTGTGGCTTTGCACCTGTGCAGTGAGCTTTGAGAAGAATCCTAGCAGAAGCCTAAAATACCTTGATGAAATTATTACCAGAAGCCTTTATGGTCTTAACCTGTGTGTGAGGACTTGTAGGAAAATGAGGTAAAAATTATTGGAAACTGGAGGAGGGGGATCCTTGTTACATAGTAGCATAGCTGTAGCAACACTGTTGCCTGAAGTTATGTGGAAAGTAGAAAATGTACCCAATCAACGAAGTGATCTAGCAAAGGAGATGTCCATCCTGCAAGTTGAAGGTGCTGCCTGCCTTTTTATTGCGGCTTTTAGTGATGTGCAAGAAGAGAAAGAGAATCTCAAGGAAAGAGCTTTTAATATGCGAGACCTGGCAGTTAATATGGTTTTGAAGATCCCTGAGCTCTTCATGTGGTCAATGTGTTCATTTCTTAGGGCTTCTGTGACAAACCACCACAGACTAGGTGGCTTAAAACAACAGAGATTTATTTTCTCACAACTTTGGAGGCCAGAAATCTGAAATCATGGTGGCAGCAGGGCCCTGCCCCCTCTGAGACCCTGGGTAGAATCCTTCCTTGCCATTTCTGGCTTCTGGTTGCTACTGGCAATCCTTGATAGTCCTTCGCTTGCAGCCGCATCTCTCCAGGCTCCCCGTCTGTCATCACATGACATACCCATGATATCTCCCCATAAGTTTCTTCTGCTTATCAGGGCACTAGTCATATTGGATCAGGACCCACCCTAATTACCTCATTTTAACTTGATTACCTCTGCAAAGACCCTATTTCCAAATAAGGTCACATTCACAGGTACCAGGGGTTAGTACTTCAACATGTCCTTTTGGAAGACACAGTTTAACCATAGCAGCAGACAGTGCTAAAATTAAAAAATTAAAATGGCTTCAGAGCAAAAGTATAATCCCGGACCCTCCCAGAAATGCATAATCTAAGGATGAAGCCCAGGACATGTCTGTAAAATTCTTTAAGAACTGAGAAAGATTAAAGGTAAGTCTTGAGTCATGCAAAAGACCTTCTGAGTTTGCAAGTATGTCTTTCAGACTCTCTCAATTACACAATAAAGCTTCTAGGAAGCTTGAGGGCATCCTCTGTCAGCCTTCTCAACACCCCCAGGGGCCTATGTCAAAGAGATTTGTGGGTGTGGCTTTTGTCTAATGGAATAAACCTCTCCAGAGATTCACAGGAAATGCACAAAGTTTCTAAGAGAATTATGTCAGCCAAAGATCTTTCAGCTTGTGCTGAAAGGTACAGAGACAATACAAAATGAATAGAGCCACTAAGCTTCTACAATCAGGGAACAAGTGGAGAAAAACAAAACAAAACAAAACAAAAAACAAAAAAAATACCTAGCTACAAACAAGTGCTCCTTTCATTAAAAAGTCAGGATGCCTCAGAGGGAAGAAGCAAGAACCCAGAGGGTGGAGCCAAGGGTCACAGAGAATCAAACCACCTGCGTGTGCGTAGGACTGTGCCCTTATTAAGGAACTTCCAACATTTGCTCAGCTGGATGTCAGAATTTATATGGACCACTGATTCCTACATTATTCCCATTTTCCTCCTTTTGGAGTAAGAGTATATATAACAGTTATCCTGTCCCGTCCCACCATTATATATTAGAGGACAGATAACTTGTTTGCTTAGTTAACAGCCTTCAAATGGAGAGGATCTATACTTAAGGAATAACACCTGAGGAGCCTTATTTGCACCTAGACTGAATTTAGATGAGGGGATTCTGGACTGTGAGCTGATGCCGTAATGAGGTGAAACTTCTGTGGGCCTTGGAAGCTGTATGTTTTTAGAGGAATGTGAATCGTGAAGGATGATTACGATGGGCTATGATAGCCAAGCTCCAAGACAGTCTTCAATGATCCCTGCCTCCTGTAGTCACACCCTCGTAGAGTGCCCACATTATATCGTTGAAATTGTCTTAGTCTCTATCTCTCTCTCTGTCTTTCTCTCTCTCTCTCTGGAAGCCATGTCATGAGCAGCCCATGTTGCAAATAACTGAAACTTATGAATGCATTTGGAAGCGTTTCCTGTAGCCCTAACCAAAGCTTCAGAGACTGCAAGCCTGGGACAGACAGCCAACAACTTGGCTGTCATCTAATGAGAGAATCTGAGCCAACCATGCAACCGAGATATGCCCAGGTTCCTAACCCTCATAGACTGTGTGACATGATAATATTTTTTTTGTTTTAAGATGCTAAATTTGGGGATAATTTGTTACATAGCAATAGATAATGAATGTAGCATCCAAAAACAACAACAAAAAAACTGTTCAAAGGTTTTGGCATTGATATACACATTTTTGAAGCAAAATATAAAGAGGAATTACAATATTTTTCAACTAATATTTCCATTGAATAATATAATGTAGCTATCTTTCTATGTCAATAAAAACCTGATTGCATGAGGTTCTGATGCTTCTGTGTTTTTAGTTATATGGACAATGTCGTAATGAATATTCTTAACAGTATGGCTTTCAGACTTTACATACTACAAAATTGTTCTTTATAAATATTGAACTCAATTGTACTTTTCCAGCATGGCGTTAGGGTCCACATTTCTCCACTAACATTTTATTTCTCCAACTTTCTAAGTTTTTACTGTTAGGGTTTAGGAGTCTATCATCTTCTTTTCATATTTTCGTTTTATTTTTTTCCCATTCCCCCTACCCTCCATATTTTTTATTTTATTAATACAGGTTAAATGCTTGGGACAAGAAGTGTTTCCAATTGCAGATTTTTTCTGACTTTGGAATATTTGCATTATACTTGTGAGCATCTCAAATCTGAAAATCTGAAATCCAAAATGCTCTAATGAACATTTTCTTTGAGCATCATGTCAGTGCTCAAAAACTTTTGGATTTTGAAGCATTTTGGATTTCATATTTTTGGATTTAGGATGTTCAATCCGTATTACAAAAATAGGTCCATTGTAAAATATCTATCTTTAATTTTATTTTCAGCATAATATTAGAAGCTCTCTGGTACTTCTTAAATATTCAGAAGTATTTTCTGCTTATAGTTGTTCTCTGTCAGAGACCAAATCATTCATTTTTTCCTGTGTGTATTTTCTGTTTTCAAGAGAAGAAAACATGTACACACACATGAGTATGTCTCCCAAACATAAAATAAACGTTAGGCATGTGGGGTGGTGAACAAAATACAAGGGTTTTAGAATCACAGGACTAGGCCAGGCGCAGTGGCTCACACCTGTAATCCCAGCACTTTAGGAGGCCGAGGCGGGTGGATCACGAGGTCAGGAGTTCGAAGCAGCCTGGCCAACATGGTGAAACCCCATGTCTACTAAAGATTAAAAAAAAAAATTAGCCAGGCATGGTGGTGTGCACCTGTAATCCCAGCTACTTGGGAGGCTGAGGCAAGAGAATTGCTTGAACCCAGGAGGCGGAAGTTGCAGTGAGCCGAGATCGCACCATTGCACTCCAGCCTGGGCGACAGGGCGAGACTCTGTCTCAAAAAAAAAAAAAAAAAAAAAAAAAGAATCACAGAACTAGCTTTTACCACTTCCGAGCTTTAGTTCTCACATCTATAATTTGGGAAAACAAGAGTAGGTTATGATACAAATTTGTTACAAGGATGTATTAAGATAAAGTGTATTTTAAAAATCACTAAAAATTATAAACCTTGCACTCGTGTTAAATATCTTGGTTACCACCATTAATGTAACCATTTTTATGGTCGATTCAAATAAATATTCATTAAGCACAGATAGTTTTCTAGGGCCTAGCAGGGGAAGACCACAAAGATTTTGAAAATATGCTCTTGTCTTAAGATAAGTCCACCTGTGGTTTTAGCCCAAGGCAAAATAAAAGATATGCTAAATTAAGGCAAAACCTACAAACTTAGAGGAAAGAATACGGACCTCTGCATTTTAGTTTGTATTTTTGGCCCAGCTTTTTGCTCAGCTAGCTGTATATTGGCTCATGTCTACCTGCATTAGTTTGGTGTATCTTGACATAAAATGATTCTGTTTAGCAATCTGAACATCTGACCCAAACAGAATCTGGGCAATAGTCTTTGGACAGTGTCCAAGAGAGGGTGATTTCATCTAGAATTCTGAGATCTTCCAAAAATAACCCTGTGATTTAGTTCAGAATCTTTAAATTAAAAAGGCAAAACCACAAGTGGGTTTTTTCAGAACCCTGCTTTTCTTCTCAGCTTTTTAGTAATGGTCTTTAATTTTCTTCAAAAGCACATTTTTACTTTAGAGATGCTTGGCCAACGCTTCTAAGCACATGGGAAGCCCATCTGCCCCTCACCCCGGAGCAAGTGAGAAGGGCTATAGCAATTCACAGTCAGAGTAGGAGAGTCGAGAAGGCCACTGAGTTCTCATGAAAGAATAAGCCTTTGCAATCATTTGATAATGCATTCCCCTGCTTGGTGCAGCCAGAATTTCACTTAAAATGGAGCCAGGAAATGCCCTTCCTTCAATGTGTCGGTGGCCATGGAAGGAGTCCAGCCCCCTAGCTTCCCTTGCTTGCCCCACTCTCCAGTTTTCCAAAATCCTGTTGCAAACAACTCGTCATCACAGTTGCTGCATGATTTCGACATCAGTGGGAAGAAAAAATAAACCAATAAACAATGGCTTGTCATCCAGGAACCAATAGGAAAGGGACCAATAGGATGTCCACCAATCAGGGGTCTTGATCCAATAGCTTTGGTCAGGTGGTAGCTGCTAGATCTAGAGGAACTTGGAAATGCCATTGATAATGAAACCAGACAGAGAAAATCCATTGCTGGTCGGCTTATAATGCTTGGAGACTTTGAGGGTCAGGACAGAGAACGGACAGTGATAGCAGCCACTCTGTGTTTGTTAGGTTTTTAGAAACCAATACAGTGGCCTGAATGGCAGATGTTTTACAACAATCTCCTGGCATGGAAATACCAATTCTGGTAGGGTCTTTTGTAGTTCTATGATGTAAGTATATGGAGAAAAAGATAGATTCTCAGTAATCAATCTGTTTAGCAGATTCCTGTTTATTTTCGAATGTACCTAACAGAAATTGGGCAAATGGAAGGATGAGAATACAGATGGACTTAAAATAGTTCTAATTCTCCGAGGGCTGATTCCTGTTTTATCTCTCATCACATGTGGCATTCTCCCACCACACTAGTGGTGCCCCGCACTTCAGGGTGTATAAGACTCACCTGGGAAAGACTAACTTTCAAAATCTGATACAGGTTACCCTCCATCACACTGCCAGGCTGAGTCCCAAGCAAAAGGCAAGTCTTTTGCAAATGAACATTATTAATGATCCTCAAAATCGAGGGGCAGTAAATTCTTTGGAAACAACTGCTCTAAGTTATTTTTCCTTATTCAGATTTAGAGGTTTGGATGGAGAACTGGTGGAGGCTGGAAATAAGATTATTAGAAACATAACTTTCTAGAGCTTCCTGTATAGAAAAATGACTGCCGCCCACAGTTTTTATTGTTGTGGTCAGTGTGCAACCTGACTACTCTTGTGTGTGTTTGACTTTAAACCTCTTAACTTAGATATTTAAAACATAATAAACCACAGTACTTTTGTAAAGCCTGTCTTTCTAACAGATGCCACCTATTCTGTTATAGTTTTAGACCGACAGTATCTTTGCTCAGGTCACCTGCTTGGGGTTTGGAGTCTCACCTTAGTTCTCTTCTGTGGAAAATGCAAGCTGTCTGTGTTGGTGATTGGTGGCACACACATATCAAGTGCCTTGGAAAATCACCAGTAGGATGTCCACCAATCAGGGATCTTGATCCAATAGCTTTGGTCAGGTGGTAGCTCATAGATCTGGAGGAACTCGGAAATGCCATTGATGATGGACCCAAACAGAGAAAATCCAGTGCTGGTCGGTTTGTACTGCTCCGAGACATTGAGGGTAGGGACAGGGAACGGAGAGTGATAGCAGCCACTCTGTGTTACGTTTTTAAAAACCAATACAGCGGTCTGAATGACAGATGTTTTACAGCAATCTCATGGCACAGAAATATCAAGAGCTTTATTCCAGAGACACATCATCAAAGACAGGAAATAAAATTAGTAACCAGATTTTCTGAGCTCACAGTTTGCATTGAGCTTGATGCATCTTCTTACTCCTGTGGTTGAGTTGAGTTAGGAAGATGACCTGATGGAGGGGCTCTTTTTGTATCTTCAGAGCGTCAATGGCTGCCTGTGCAAAGGTCACCTCGTGTATAAGTGAGGCTCCATCTTTGCTCACTGGGGCTTGAAAGTCCTGTGCAGGGGAAACATATTCCCATTACTCAGTGAGAGATCAGGCTTAAAACACTGAAACTCCAGAGATAGGGAAAGGACAATATCGTAGGAAGCTATGCGTGGTGGTTCAGGAAGGGATAGCTGGTGGTCTAGGGAGACCTAGGAGTGTATAAGCAGGAGCATCTAAGGCCAATTGTAGCCACCTCCCAGAAGTACAGTGTTCCCAAGCCTTAGCTTGGCACTTCCCTCTTTGTTGTGGCTGGTTGTAGGAATGTTCTTGTCTCGTTTTGTGTTGTTTCCCTCTTTCTTTCTTTATTTTTTTTCTTTTTTGAGATGAAGTCTCACTCTGTCACCCAGGCTGGAGTGCAGTGGCGTGATCATGGCTCACTGCAACCTCCACCTCCTAGGTACAAGCTATTCTCTTGCCTCAGCTTCTCAAGTAGCTAGGATTACAGGCGTGCGCCACCGTGCCTGGCTAATTTTTGTATCTTTAGTAGAGATGGGATTTTGCCATGTTGATCAGGCTGGTCTCAAACTCCTGACCTCAAGTGATCTGCCGTCCTCAGCCTCCCAAAGTGCTGGGATTACAGGTATGAGCCACTGCACCCGGCTGTCTTTCTTTTCTACTGCCTAACAACCCAGACACCAGTTAATACTAGGAATTGCATTTTCTCTTTTTCCTTCACTTCTTTCTCCATCTTTTTTCTTATAGAGAGCATCCTTAAATTCTCTTCCTAGGGAATCCTGTTGTGGAAGAGAATGGAAAGGAAAGAAGGAAGGGGAAGCAAAGATAAGGAAAAGGAAGAAGAAGTTACACTCCTGATAATTACGTGGAAAGTACAGCCACTCCTATGGGAGTATGAGAGCTGGAAGAGACCCTGGGAGTCACATAGTGCAACCCACTCATTTACAGATAGGCAACCTAGGATCAAGAAAGCTAATGGTTTCTTCAAGGCAATACAGTCACCAAGGGCAAAGATGGGACTGATACTTCAATATGCAGATACCCTATTTTTCCTCAAACTTTTACCTATTATTTTTAGTATCCATCAGTGGATCTTTTTGGAAACAATTAATACTGTGGTGTTTGCCTAGTGGGGATTTTCTGTTTTCCTCATTCTTACCACTTTATTAATGGGAAGCAAGAGTTGTCTCTTCTCCTCTAGTTATTTATTTATTCAATTAATTATGATTTATATCAGCATGCAGTCACAGATATTTATTTTATGCTTTGGGTTACAATCCAATATTATGATTTATTTATTTTCTTGCTCAAATTGTTCCAAGCGTTAACACTGAGAGCTCCTTCAGGTTGCCCCCTATGTCCTTTTGAAGTGCCTCTATCCTTTTTTGCGTACTTCCTTACTTTATTTCTCATCTTGTAGTTTCCCTGCCAGCCCTGTAGTCAATCATTTTTCCAAAGAGAGCTGGTTCTTTTTCCTAGGGAATGGTATTTAAAAACCAACATCTGGTCTCTGGGTGTACTCATTGCTACTGAGTTGTTGCTGCTTCTAGGCCTACCCAAAGCTATGAAGTAAACTCACGTATATTAACTCATGCATTTGCACACAGATCTGTATGCATGTATATTAGAAATCATGAGTTTATACTGATAACTCTGATTCCAATTCAAACAACAGGGCTTTTTTCTAGCCTGCCCTCTTTCCTATTTCAAATGTTCTTCTATGAGAAAGTGGAAACCTGGCTTTCATTGTCTACTAAATGTTTACTTATTTGCTCACTCCCTGTGTACACACCAAGTAGTTTCAGAATTGCTAACTCGCTGGTGAGAGACACATTTACTAACTGGAATACAGTGTTTTTCTTTGTGAATTTAACCTTACAGTATCTAGTCAAAACAGTATTTCCAGAGTTTCTTTAATTAGCCTTTTTTTTCCCCGTCCTTTTGGTGTGGTTTTATTACTTATAACAAGTTAGGTTCATTTGTAACTACTTGCTTTTACTTTGGGTTTTCTCTATATCCTGGCTGCTTTTAGTTAATCATTTTTTTGGCTAAGTGAAATATTACTAAGTTTCTAACATTCAATGCTATACACAAAAGTGTACTCAGAGAGCTACCACTCTTTCCTCATTCCAACTACTCCCTTTCCATCACTTCCCTTTTTTCCTACATATCTCACGTAGGTGGCAAGATATCTTTAGTCTCTGGCTTATCCTTCCTGTATTTCTTTCACACATAGAGATCTACCTCATTCATTTTTTACAGCCACAGAATAATCTATGTTATGGATATACTGTAGCTTACTCCACCCTTCTCTTGTATATTTAATCCTTCCTCCCAACCTTTGGTCATTACAAACAATGTTACAGTGAATAACCTTATTATATAAATTTTAGTGTTGTTTGAATTGTATCTTCAGGGTAGGTTTCTAGAAATGTAGTTGTTAGGCTCAAAGGTAAGTGCGTTTGTAGTTTTATTAAGTATTGCCAAATTCTCCTCCAGAGGATTTGTACAGTTCTCATTCCACTGAGTGAAGTCTGTTTCCTCAAAGTCTCATAAATAGAATGTGTTCTCATACTTTTCAATTTTTGCCAGTTTGATAGGTGATCAATGGTGACTTCATGTAGCTCTAATTATGAGTGCTTTTGAGCAGTTTTTCATCTGTATAAGGGTCATTTTAATATGTTTTCAATGTATTGTCTGCTTATATTGTTTTCCCATTTTTCCATAGGGTTTTGGTATTTGGTCCATCAATTTTGAAGAGTACTTTCTACATTAAGAATTGTAGCCTTTTGTCATATTGCAAAAATTTTCTCCCAGTTTGTCACTTGTCTTTTGACTTTGTTCATGTTTGCCGTGCAAACTTTTTAAAATTTTTTTATATAGTCAAATGCAGTAATCTATTTTTTTATTGCATCTGGACTTTAACTCATAGTTAGAAAAAGCCTTTCCCTTCACTTAGGTTAAAGATAAACTCATTTCATGAAAGCCTCAATACTGTTTTATGGAGTCAGAAAATGGAGTTTGAGGCTAGGCATGGTGGCTCACATCTGTAATCCCAGTACTTTGGGAGGCCGAGGTAGGCAGATCACTTGAGGTCAAGAGTTCGAGACCAGCCTGGCCAACATGGTGAAACCCCATCTCTACTAAAAATACAAAAATTAGCCTGGCTTGGTGGTATGTGCCTGTAATCCCAGCTACTCAGGAGGCTGAGGCAGGAGAATTGCATGAACCTGGGAGGTGGAGGTTGCAGTGAGCCAAGATCACGCCACTGCACTCCACCCTGGGTGACAGAGCAAGACTCTGTCTTAAAAAAAAAAAAAAAAAAAAAAAGAAAATGGAGCTTGAGACTGCCAAGATTAGTGAAAAAAAGGAGGACCATCCCAAAAAGAAAGAAGCCACAGAGAGGGAAGCTTCAAACTAAATGTATGAATACCACTCAAATCCATGACTGATCCTTGGAATATCCATGAGTGGATAAGATGCCAAAGAGCTCAAGGGGTTTTTAAGTTGGAAGCTTTAAAGAGCTGAACAGAGAACTCAACTGTTGCCCACCACACAGGTGTCAGAATTTTTAGTCTGAATCCTGCCAAGTTAGAGGGATGTGGTAAACTCATGCCTTAGGAGTAAAAGTATGTCTCAGGAAAAGGGATTGCCTAAGGACTGAAGCTACAACCAAAAGAGGCTAAAGGCAAGCCAAAATATATTCTTCCTGACAAAGCATAAAATCAAGGCTCTATAAATTCAAGTTTATCTGCTAGTGTTTTAACTGCATGCTAGAATAAGACTCAATACCATTTAGAGGAAGTCAACAGGATTTAGCATCAGTATCATTATAGTGTCCAGTAGATAATTAAATATTATCAGGCATGGGAAGAAATAGGAACACATGATCCATAGTCAAGAGAAAAATCATCAAGAGAAGAAGACCCCAAAATTCCCAGATATTGAAATTAGCAGACAAGGGCTTTTAAAAAATATGAATTTATTAAAGAGTAGGTGGAGCATATGAATAAAAGGGATGAAGAAAGAGGAAATTTCAGGAGATTGTTGAACGATATGAAAAAGGAAACCAAATGGAAATTCTAGAACTGAAAAATACAATAGTATTAATAAAAAAATAAATGGATGGTATTAACAACACACTGGGAAAACAGAGAAAAGTGTCAGTGAAGCTGACTAATAGAAATCATTTGAACTAAAAGACATAAAGAAAAATATTGATAAAATAATCAGAGCCCTTATGACCTGTGAGGTAGTAACACACACTCTAACATATATGTAATTGGAGTCCAAGAAGGAGATGAGAGAGAGAATAGCATAGAAAAGGGATTAGCCAAATATTTTTTAAATTTCTATCAATAATGACAGCACATAAATTCAAGATTCTAGCAGGAGAGGATGAAAAACAAATATAAAAATAAGAGCACATCATAGTATAATTGCTGAAAACTAAAAATAAAGAATAAATCTTAAAAGTTAGAAGAGAACAAAGAACATTAGATGCACGAAAATAATGGTAGAATGATGGTTCACTTTTCATTAGAAATTGTATAGCCAGGGAGGAGCCAAGATGGCCGAATAGGAACAGCTCTGGTCTATAGCTCCCAGCATGAGCGACGCAGAAGACGGGTGATTTCTGCATTTCCAACTGAGGTACTGGGTTCATCTCACTGGGGTGTGCCAGACAGTGGGTGCAGGACAGTGGGTGCAGCGCACCATGCGCGAGCCGAAGCAGGGCAAGGCATCGCTTCAGCCGGGAAGCGCAACGGGTCAGGGAATTCCCTTTCCTAGTCAAAGAAAGGGGTGACAGACGGCACCTGGAAAATTGGGTCACTCCCACCCTAATACTGCGCTTTTCCAATGAGCTTAAAAAACGGCACACCAGGAGATTATATCCCGCACCTGGCTTGGAGGGTCCTATGCCCACAGAGTCTCACTCATTGTTGCACAGCAGTCTGAGATCAAACTGCAAGGCGGCAGCGAGGCTGGGGGAGGGACACCCGCCATTGCCGAGACTTGATTAGGTAAACAAAGTGGCCGGGAAGCTCGAACTGCGTGGAGCCCACCACAGCTCAAGGAGGCCTGCCTTCCTCTGTAGGCTCCACCTCTGGGGGCAGGGCACAGACAAACAAAAAGACAGCAGTAACCTCTGCAGACTTAAGTGTCCCTGTCTGACAGCTTTGAAGAGAGTAGTGGTTCTCCCAGCATGCAGCTTGAGATCTGAGAACGGGCAGAATGCCTCCTCAAGTGGGTCCCTGACCCCCAAGTAGCCTAACTGGGAGGCACCCCCCAGTAGGGGCAAACTGACACCTCACATGGCCGGGTACTCCTCTGAGACAAAACTTCCAGAGGAACGATCAGGCAGCAGCATTTGTGTTTCACCAATATCTGCTGTTCTGCAGGCTCCGCTGCTGATACCCAGGCGAACAGAGTCCGGAGTGGACCTCTAGCAAACTCCAACAGACCTGCAGCTGAGGGTCCTGTCTGGTAGAAGGAAAACTAACAAACAGAAAGGGCATCCACACCAAAAACCCATCTGTACGTCACCATCATCAAAGACCAAAGGTAGATAAAACCACAAATATGGGGAAAAAACAGAGCAGAAAAACTGGAAACTCTAAAAAGCGGAGTGCCTCTCCTCCTCCAAAGGAACGCAGCTCCTCACCAGCAATGGAACAAAGCTGGACAGAGAATGACTTTGACGAGTTGAGAGAAGAAGGCCTCAGATGATCAAACTACTCCAAGCTACAGGAGGAAGTTTGAACCAATGGCAAAGAAGTTAAAAACTTTGAAAAAAAATTAGACGAATGGATAACTAGAATAACCAATGCAGAGAAGTCCTTAAAGGACCTGATGGAGCTGAAAACCAAGGCACGAGAACCATGTGACAAATGCAGAAGCCTCAGTAGCCGATGTGATCAGCTGGAAGAAAGGGTATCAGCGATGGAAGACGAGATGAATGAAATGAAGTGAGAAGAGAAGTTTAGAGAAAAAAGAATAAAAAGAAATGAACAAAGCCTCCAAGAAATATGGGACTATGTGAAAAGACCAAATCTACGTCTGATTGGTGTACCTGAAAGTGACGGGGAGAATGGAACCAAGTTGGAAAACACTGCAGGATATTATCCAGGAGAACTTCCCCAATCTAGCAAGGCAGGCCAACATTCAAATTCAGGAAATACAGAGAACGCCACAAAGATACTCCTCGAGAAGAGCAACTCCAAGACATATAATTGTCAGATTCACCAAAGTTGAAATGAAGGAAAAAATGTTAAGGGCAGCCAGAGAGAAAGGTTGGGTTACCCACAAAGGGAAGCCCGTCAGACTAACAGCTGATCTCTCAGCAGAAACTCTACAAGCCAGAAGAGAGTGGGGGCCAATATTCAACATTCTGAAAGAAAAGAATTTTCAACCCAGAATTTCATATCTAGCCAAACTAAGCTTCATAAGTGAAGGAGAAATAAAATACATTACAGACAAGCAAATGCTGAGAAATTTTGTCACCACCAGGCCTGCCCTAAAAGAGCTCCTGAAGGAAGCACAAAACATGGAAAGGAAAAACTGGTACCAGCCACTGCAAAGACATGCCAAATTGTAAAGACCATCAAGGCTAGGAAGAAACTGCATCAACTAACGAGCAAAATAACCAGCTGACATCATAATGACAGGATCAGATTCACACATAACAATATTAACGTTAAATGTAAATGGGCTAAATGCTCCAATTAAAAGACACAGACTAGCAAACTGGATAAGGAGTCAGGACCCATCAGTGTGCTATATTCAGGAAACCCATCTCATGTATAGAGACACACATAGGCTCAAAATAAAGGGATGGAGGAAGATCTACCAAGCAAATGGAAAACAGAAATAGGCAGGGGTTGCAATCCTAGTCTCTGATAAAACAGATTTTAAACCAACAAAGATCAAAAGAGACAAAGAAGGCCATTACATAATGGTAAAGGGATCAATTCAACAAGAAGAGCTAACTATTCCTAAATATATATGCACCCAATACAGGAGCACCCAGATTCATAAAGCAAGTCCTGAGTGACCTACAAAGAGACGTATCTCAAAATAATAAGAGCTATCTATGACAAACCCACAGCCAATATCATACTGAATGGGCAAAAACTGGAAGCATTCCCTTTGAAAACTGGCACAAGACAGGGATGCCCTCTCTCACCACTCCTATTCAACATAGTGTTGGAAGTTCTGGCCAGGGCTATCAGGCAGGAGAAGGAAATAAAGGGTGTTCAATTAGGAAAAGAGGAAGTCAAATTATCCCTGTTTGCAGATGACATGATTGCATATCTAGAAAACCCCATTGTCTCAGCCCAGAATCTCCTTAAGCTGATAAGCAACTTCAGCAAAGTCTCAAGATACAAAAATCACAAGCATTCTTATACACCAATAACAGACAAACAGACAGCCAAATCATGAGGGAACTCCCATTCACAACTGCTTCAAAGAGAATAAAATACCTAGGAATCCAACTTACAAGGGACGTGAAGGACCTCTTCAAGGAGAACTACAAACCACTGCTCAATGAAATAAAAGAGGGTACAAACAAATGGAAGAACATTCCATGCTCATGGGTAGGAAGAATCAATATAGGGAAAATGGCCATACTGCCCAAGGTAATTTATAGATTCAATGCCATCCCCATCAAGCTACCAATGACTTTCTTCACAGAATTGGAAAAAACTACTTTAAAGTTCATATGGAACCAAAAAAGAGCCCACATCGCCAAGTCAATCCTAAGCCAAAAGAACAAAGCTGGAGGCATCACATTACCTGACTTCAAACTATACTACAAGGCTACGGTAACCAAAACAGCATGGTACTGGTACCAAAACAGAGATCTAGACCAATGGAACAGAACAGAGCACTCAGAAATAATGCCACGTATCTACAACAATCTGATCTTTGACAAACCTGACAAAAACAAGAAATGGGGAAAGGATTCCCTATTTAATAAGTGGTGCTGGGAAAACTGGCTAGCCATGTGTAGAAAGCTGAAACTGGATCCCTTCCTTACACCTTATACAAAAGTTAATTCAAAATGGATTAAAGACTTACCTGTTAGACCTAAAACCATAAGAACCCTAGAAGAAAACCTAGGCAATACCATTCAGGACATAGGCATGGGCAAGGACTTCATGTCTAAAACACCAAAAGCAATGGCAACAAAAGCCAAAATTGACAAATGGGATCTAATTAAGCTAAAGAGCTTCTGCACAGCAAAAGAAACTACCATCAGAGTGAACAGGCAACTTACAGAATGGGAGAAAATTTTTGCAACCTACTCATCTGACAAAGGGCTAATATCCAGAATCTACAATGAACTCAAACAAATTTACAAGAAAAAAACAAACAACCCCATCAAAAAGTGGGCGAAGGATATGAACAGACACTTCTCAAAAGAAGACATTTATGCAGCCAAAAAACACATGAAAAAATGCTCATCATCACTGGCCATCAGAGAAATGCAAATCAAAACCACAATGAGATACCATCTCAGACCAGTTAGAATGGCGATCATTAAAAAGTCAGGAAACAACAGGTGTTGGAGAGGATCTGGAGAAATAGGGACACTTTTACACTGTTGGTGGGACTGTAAACTAGTTCAACCATTGTGGAAGTCATTGTGGCGATTCCTCGGGGATCTAGAACTAGAAATACCATTTGACCCAGCCATCCCATTACTGGGTATATACCCAAAGGATTATAAATCATGCTGCTATGAAGACATATGCACATGTATGTTTATTGCAGCACTATTCACAGTAGCAAAGACTTGGAGCCAACCCAAATGTCCAACAACGATAGACTGGATTAAGAAAATGTGGCACATATACACCATGGAATACTATGCAGCCATAAAAAATGATGAGTTCATGTCCTTTGTAGGGACATGGATGAAACTGGAAACCATCATTCTCAGCAAACTATCAGAAGGACAAAAAACCAAACACCGCATGTTCTCACTCATAGGTGGGAATTGAACAATGAGAACACATGGACACAGGAAGGGGAACATCACACACCTGGGCCTGTTGTGGGGTGGGGGGAGGGGGGAGGGATAGCATTAGGAGATATACCTAATGCTAAATTACGAGTTAATGGGTGCAGCACACCAACATGGCACATGTATACATATCTAACAAACCTGCACGTTGTGCACATGTACCCTAAAACTTAAAGTATAATAATAATTTTAAAAAAAAGAAATTGTATAGCCAAAGGACAATAGAAAGATATCTTTACCATGCTTCTGAAAGCAAAAAAGAATCTACCTGGAGCTCTGAATCCAGTCGTGTGTGTGTGTGTGTGTGTGTATTAAAATGAAATAAAAGCGTTTTCAGTAATAGACTTTGTCACCAGCAGACCTATACTACAAGAAATGCTAAGGAAGCTACTTTAAGCTAAACAAAATGAAAGTAAATGGAAATGCAGATCTAAAGTAAGGAAGAACACTGAAAATGCTAAACATATAAGGAAATATTAAGGACTACTTTTTTTGTCTTAAGTCTTTTAGAATTCAATTGATGGTTTAAAGCAAAATAATTACAATTATTTAGGGTTTATGGTATATATAAAAGTGAAATGTATGGCAACAATAATGTGAAAGATAGGTTGTAGTGTAAATGGAATTATGCTATTATAAGATTTTTACATAATATATGAAGTAGTATATTATTAATTCAAAGCAGACAGTTATAGGTAAAGACTATAGATTGTAATATAGGAGGTAGACTGAGGCAAAAAGGAAAACCCTTAATCTGAAAGAAGACATGGAAGAAGAAACAAAAATGAAAGGAGAAGGACTACAAATATCAGTAAGATAGACTTATACCCAACAATATGAATAATTACATTAAATGTAAATGGCCCCAACATTCTAATTAAAAGGCAAACATTGTTATAGAAGGTTAATAATAAGCAAGGGTCTTCTGTATGCTTTGAATGGAAAGACAAGGACAGGAAAAGATATAGCATGCAATTACTGAGCATGAGAGAGACGATATTAATATCAGATAGAGGAAACTTTAAAACAAGGAGTGTTACCAGGGACTGGGTGCTGTGGCTCACGCCTGGAATTTCAGCACTTTGGGAGACCGAGGTGGGCAGATTGCTTGAGCCCAGGAATTTGAGACCAGCCTGACCAATCTGGCAAACCCTTTCTCTACTAAAAATAAAAAAATTAGCTGGGTGTGGTGGTAACACAGCTGTTATCCCAGCTGTTTAGGAGGCTGAGGCATGAGAATCACTTGAGTCCAGTAGGCGGAGGTTGCAGTGAGCCAAGATTGCACCACTGCACTCCATCCTGGGCAGCAGAGTGAGACTCTATAAACAAACAAACAAAAAAAGGAGTGTGTTACCAGGGATAAAGAAAGTCATTTCTTGATTATTAAAGGATAATTTCATCAAGAAGACAAAATAATTCTAAACAGGTATACTCCGTAATAGAGATTGAAAATACATGAAACGGAAATTGACAGAATCATGGAAGAAATAGACAAATTCAATAATTGATGAAATAAGTAGATAAAAATGTAATATGACTATAGGCATACCTCATTTTATTGTGCTTTGTTTTATTGCATTTTGCAGATGTTGTGTTTTTTACAAATTAAAAGTTAGTGGGAACACTGTGTTAAACTGGCCTATTGGTGCCATTTTTCCAACAGCATATGCTCACTTCATGAGTCTGGTAGAATTTTTTTTAGCAATAAATAATTTTTTTGAGGTACATAGTTTTTTTAGTCATAACATTATTGCACACTTAGTAGACTATAGTGTAAATGTAGCTTTTATGTGCACTGGGAAACCAAAAAGTTTGTGTGGCTTGCTTTACTGACATATTTGCTTTATTGCAATGGTCTGCAATCAGACTTACAGTATCTCCAAGGTATGCCTGTATAGAAGATGTGAATAACACTATCATCTAATTCAACCTTCTTGATATTTGTAGGCATTTATTGAAAACTACACCCAGAGCTACAGTGCTGGCCATAAAACAAATCTCAATGATCTTTAAAAAGATTTAAATAACACAGAGTGTATTCTATGTTGACAATGAAATTAAATTACAAATTAATAACCAAAAGATATCTGGAAAATCTTCCAAATATTTGGCTATTAAAAAACACATGTCTAAATAGCTTGTGAATACAAGAAACAATCACAAGGGGAATTAGAAAATATTTAAAACTGAATGGTAATGAAAACACAACATACTAAATTTTGTGAGGTGCAGTAAAAGAGATCCTTAGAGGGAAATTCATAGCTTGAAATGCTTATCTTAGAAAATATTTTTTAAAAGTTTTAAATAAATAATGCAAGTTTCTACCTTATTTTAAATAAATAGTGCTCTTAAGAAGAGCAAAATCAGTAGAATAAAGGTAACAATAAAGATGAGAGATAATGAAATAGAAAACAAACTATAGAAAAAAATCAATAAACCTAAAAAGTTTGTTCTTTGAAATGTTTAATAAAATTGCTTGATCCCTAACAAGACTGATTAGGAAAAAAAGATAAAGTACAAATTAACAATGTCAAGAATGAAAGCGGTTATTATAATGTCATAACACATACTACAGACATTATACGATATGAGAATATTATGAACAACTTAATACAAACAAGTTCAGTAACTTAGAATAAATTCCTGGAAAAATACAGCTCTCAAAAGCTAACAAAAGAAAAATGGGGGCCTGGCGCAGTGGCTCATGCCTGTAATCCCAGCACTTTGGGAGGCCAAGGCATGTGGATTGCTTAAGGTCAGGAGTTTGAGACCAGCTGACCAACATGGTGAAACCCCGTCTCTACTAAAAATACAAAAATTAGCCAGGTGTCATGGCGGGCACCTGTAATCCCACTGCTTGGGAGGCTGAGGCAGGAGAATCACTTGAACCTGGGAGGCAGAGCTTGCAGTGAGCTGAGATCACCCCACTGCACTCCAGCCTGGGTGTCAGAGGGAGACCCTGTCTCAAAAAAAAAAAAAAAAAAAGAAGTAAAAGAAAAGGAAGATCTAAAAATGTCTGTTAAATGAATTTAATTAGATTTTTTTCTTTTCTTTTCTTTCTTTCTTTTCTTTTTTTTTTTTCCATAACAATGTTTCAGTCAAAATGAATTTAATTTGTAACGAACACATTCCCACAAAGAAAGTTCCAGGTCCAGATGGTTTTACTGTTGAATTCTGTCAAGCATTTAAAGACAAAATAGTATCAGTCTTACATAAAACTCTTTCAAAAACCAGTATAAGACTGATACCCAAAATTAATAAGTACAGTACAAAGAAAACAATTACAAACAAATATTCTCCACGAATATAGGTGAAAATACATAATAGAATACATCATAACAAAGCAGCGTTTATTATAAGAATGCGAGGTTGGTTTAATTGTCAAAATATGTCAGTAAAATATACAATACTAACAAAGGAGAGAGCATATGATTATATTATGGGGAAAATATATTTGATGAAATCCAACATAAGCTGATGATGAAGTCTCAGCAAAGCAGAAATAGAAAGGAATTTCCTCAATTTTTGGAGAGTATATCTACAAAAGAACCTATAGCTAACCTCATACCTAATAGTGAAATATTACACACTTTTCTCCTAAAGACGGAACAAGGCAAGAATGTCCAGTTTACTACTTCTATTTAACATTGTACTGGAGGGCCTAGCCAGTGCAACAAGACAGGAAAAAAGAAATAGAAGAATTTACCAAACTAATAGCTCAAAACAGGGCTACAGGATACAAACTCAATATCTAAAACAAATTTTGTTTTATATGTTATCAAACAATTGGAAAATAAAATTTAATTTACAATGTCTTCTAAAAACATGAGTTTCTTAGGAACACATTTAATAGTAAAACCAAAACATGCAAGATCTGTACACTAAAGACTACCAAACACCCAAGGAGTAATTGAAGCAAGCCTAAGTAACTGGAGAAGTATGCTGTGTTGGTGTATGCGAAGACTCCCCATTGCCATAATGTTCATCCTCCTCAAATTAGCCTATAGATTCAGCACCATTTCAAGCAAAATCTTGGCAGGAATGTTTGTAGAAACTCATAAGCTGATTTGACAATCACATGGAAATGTGAATGGCCTAAAATAGCCCAAACAACTTCAAAAAACATTGAAGAAATGTAGAGGGATTGTACTACCTGATTTCAAAGCTTGTGCTAATGCTTCAATAATACAGACATGACACTGGCATCAGAATAAACAGATCAATGGAACACTACAGAGTCCAGAAATTGACCCACACATATATGTTCACTTGATTTTTTGACAAAGGTATGAAGGAAATTCAATGATGAAAAGAATTTTTTAATAGTGCAGGAAACATCTAGATATCTGAGGGAAAATAAATTAACTGTGACCTTATTTTCTGCATAATACACAAAGGTTAATTTGAGATTGATCATAGACTTCAATGTAAAAGGGAAAAACTATAAACTTCTCAAAAGAAAACATAGGAGAATATCTTTGGGAAGTTGGCATAAACTGAGATTTCTCAAAAAGACACAAAAAGTACTAATTGGTAAATTAAATCTTGATAAGTTGAATCTTTTCCAAAAGTAAACATTTTTCTTCTCTAAAGGATATCATTAAGAACATACAAAGACAAACCATAGCCTTGGAGAAATTATTTGCAATACCTGTAACTGGCAAAACACTTCTATCCAGAATATATAAAGAATACTTACAATGCAATAATGTATAGATATAACACAGGAAGAATTGCACAAAAAGCTTTAAAAGATACTTCATAAAAGAATATAAAAGATTGGTTAATGAGCACATGCAACTTTGCCTAATTTTTATTAGTCATCCCAGAAATGGAAATTAAAACCATAACGAAACACCATGACACACCCACTAAAATGATTAAACTGAAATGATTGACAACACTCCATCCTGGCAATGCTACAAAGCAACCAAAGCTCTCATAATGGCTATCTGAAATCTAAAATGGTAATCACCACTCTGGAAGACAGAGTGGCAGTTTCTTATAAGGTTAAAAGTACACCTATACTATGACCCAGCAATTCCCTTCCTAGATATTTGGCCAAGAGAAATTAAAATATATTCTCACAAAAAGACGTCTACAGGAATGCTCATAACAGCTTTATTAATAATATCCAAAAACCAGAAACAGGAAGCCAAATGTTCAACATGAGACTAGTTAAATAAACTGTGATATATGTCATACATTGGAATACTGCTTGGCAATAAAAATGAATAAACTACTGCCACATGCAACAACATATGTGAATTTTAGACATTATGTTTAGTGAAAGAAGCCTGACACAGAATAGTTAATACTGTATAATTCCATTTATGTGCCATTCAAGGAGGGGTGAAATTAGTTTTGTTTTTGTTTTCTTTTGTTTTAGAGACGGGATCTTACTCTGTTGCCCAGGCTGGAGTGCAGTGGTACAATCATAGATTACTTCAACCTCAACTTCCTGGGCTCAAGCAATCCTCCTGCGTCAGCCTCCTGAGTAGTTAGGACTATGGGCATGTGCCACCATGCCTGGCTAATTTTTTTAATTTTATTTTTTGAGTTAGGGTCTCACTATATTGCCCAGGCTGGTCTCAAACTCCTGACCTCGAGTAATCCTCCCTCCTTGGCCTCCCAAAGTGCTGGGATTACAGGTGTGAGCCACTGTGCCTGACCCCAAACCAGATGATGGTGATCTGGTGATCACAGTCTGAGGGGAGACAGTGGTACTGCCTGGTGGGGGAGTTCAGAGAGGGTATAGGAAATGTCCTGTATCTTGATCTGGGTGATTCCATGGGCATATGTGCATGTAAGGAATCCTGGAGCTTTAAACTTAAGACTTATGTGTGCTACACATCTGACTGTATGTGTTTTCTATTTCAGTGAAAACATTTACAATTATAACTTAAACAGGTCCTCACAGCAGTCAGACAGATTGTTTGCATTACAGGTACTTTGTCTTTTCATGTGAAAATGGAAATTTAGAAATCCAGAACAGGCTTCAGCTGCTGAATCTTGATACACCTACTGGGGGAAGAAGCAATGGCTAATGACAACAGCTCACACTCATCACGTGTCCATCCTGGGCCAGGCCCTGTGCTAGGCACTTTTCAGTGTCACATTGAAAAATGGCAGTGGGTGCCCAGGCCAGCCAGCAGCATGGAATCCAGGTAGCAGGGTGACTGACAGATGGTGGGGGTGGTCTATGCCAGTGGCCAGGGTCACAGAAGCCTGGCAAGAGGCGAGCGGTGGAGGGCTGGCCCTGAACACAGGCAGATGGGCCCTAGAGAGTCTGGACATTCTATTCACTGGGGAGGATGGACCCCTGGAAGCAGGGCCTCAGCAAGGTGGTGAGGAGGGCCAGTCATGGAAGTTGGGCAAATCAGCCAGCAAGATAAGGGGACGAGACAGAGCTCAGTTTCAGAAACAGGCAAATCAGTGGGGACATGTGACAAGCTCTGGTCTCATGACTGAAGAGCATACAATTGAAGTGACATTTTCTAGCTAGTAACTACACCAATTGCTAGTGAGTTTGACTTGGCGTAAGTGACTGAACACCGTACTAGTTTCTCGAACTTCCCCCTGATTAGGGAGCAGACTTGCCCTGGGGTGAGGCATTACTGGAGATGGTGGTATTGGGGTGTGTGGAAATGAGCCTGTTATTCTATTTTGCCCTGTCTGCACAAGGCCAGAGGGCAGGCCCTCATGGTGAGCTGGGATCACAGACATTTGTTGAGTTCCTGCCATAGCGAGGAGCTTTTCAGAGCCCATTGTCTTGCCACATAACCAGCAATCTTACTGCAGAACTGAGAAAAGGGACCCCACAAAGTTGTCAGACCACACACCCTCACCATTTCTGTGCAAGCTCAGCAGTGGCAGCCGGCTTCCTGCCTCCAGCAGCACAGTAAGGTGGGGACATTCCTGCCACTAGAGGCCAAGTGGGGAGCAGTGGCCTTTATTGGGGAAGAGGCATTTAGAACCAAGCATGCAGGTGACATGCATGATTAGGACACAGCAGAGAAGGAAGTGCAGAGAAGGGAGAGAGGGGAGTCAGATCCATCCCTATCAATGCCTTCACCTTCTCTGGGGGCAGTGCTAAGTCCAGCCTGCCTGCTTGCCAGCTTAGTGGCTTGGCGGTGGAGACCCATGGCCACTTACTGACCTAGAATTCCATGTGGCAGCTCCTGGTGACCTGTTCAGATTCCTGCCCCTGCTTCCTTGCTTGCCAGCCCCTTGGGCAGTTAGGTAGTGTGGTTCTGGTTTGGTTAGTGTTGTTGTAGTTGTTATTGTTGTTTAATCCCTGATATTGTTTCACTCCTTACTGGCAGGTATCTCAAACCTCTCTCCCTGCCGCTTGCAAAGACATTCATAAGTTTTCTTGAAGTTCTGAAAAGTGAGTGGTTTTAATATTCTTAAAGGCTTAGCCAAAAATGTAAGTCCCTTAGTTACAGTAAAATACATAAAAATGCTTAGTTGAAACTTCAAATATATAGCTAAATAAAAAATTAAGGAACAAAATGACCTGTAAACATTTTTATTTTTGCTGACTAGGTCCTTTAAAAAAAATGCTGCTTACCAGTTCTGGGGTGTGAGGATGACTAAGACACAATTCCTGTCCCCAAGGAACTCTGTCTGGGAGGGAAGGGTGGCAGGGGAAGTGCAGGGAGAGGGGATGGAGGAGGGAGCAGTGGGGAGGGAGGAGGCACGTACCGTGGGGTGGGCTTGGTGCATAGGGGCTGGGATAGCCGTGAGACTGGAACTGAGTCTGGAATAACAAATGGCAGAGCGCGCCCTGTCCTATCATCCCCAGGCAGAGAGTGGGACTGACCTTTGAGGCAAGGCATAGGGATGTCAGTGAGCGACTGGCAAGTTCAGCCTGGGCGTCAAGCCCATCAGTATCCTATTGGGTCACAGGCTAGAGAGGCTGACGGACAGGGTGATTGGGTGGCGGATGGGCCCATAGTCTTGTGTGCCCTGTGTGAGGCTGTGGACCTTCCATTTCTCCCTTCCCTGTAGAGGTCGTGGCCTGATCACATGGGAGTTCTAGGGAGAGCCTTCTGAGGTCAGTGCTGAGAGAGTGACCATTCAAAGGCCGTAGTAACCAAGGGCCCAGAAGAGTGAGGATGCAGCCTGAGCTTGGGTGGTAGCAGAGAGGCTCGGGGGGTGTTGGTGGGACTTGGGAAGTTGTGATGGGGAGCGAGCTGAGGGAGGAGTTAAAGCTGGGAAGAGAGGCTGCCATAGTGGAGTTGGAGACACAGAGCCCCAAGGAGCTCCAAATTGTAGTGCGGTTAGCGCTTCCCTTGCCAGTCCCTTCTTCACTGGATTTGCCCCAAACCCCTCATGGGATGGGTTTTCTGCATACTATACCCATCACCTCCCACTCGCAGCCCCAAGAATGCCTCCTGCAGCTGCCTCATGGGCCCAGCACCAGCTGAGCTGCTGCAGAGATTCAGGAAACAAAGATCTTGAGGCCTAATTTCTTTCCCATATTAAATGTACATTTTTCTGCCTTATGTCAGCTTTAAACAGTCACTAAGGGCAGTCAGGTTCCATAACATAGTCTTCAGCTGAACATGAAGATCATATTATTGAAACAAGATCTTTCTAGCTGACCGTACTCCAAATGCATGCTTTGGTGCCTGTAAAATCTATTTAAGGCCTCGTGATTTTCCCCTTTCTATTCCTCCATCCACCAGGACAGTTAAGGAGGAACTTTCAAAATAAGGAAACTGTTAAAAATTGGAGAAAGTATCAAACATTTATTTACACATCTGTTGTTGGAAATTATCAAGATCAATTTCAGGAGAGTAGAGTTCAAATGCGTGCTAAATGACCAAAGAGAATGGATCATCCAGCAATCATTTTCTATTCCGAAAGGCTCGGTAATGAAAACCGGACTCTTCATTTGACACAAAAGGGAAGAAGGAGGAGAAATTGGAAAGTAATATATTCAATTATAGGAGCCCTTTGCCAAGGCCCTATTGATTTCATGTTCTGACAGTTTCAGTTAAGCCTCAACAGGGAAAAGTTTCAGAAACAGGTCAGATCAAACACATACAGTTTCCCACTCCTGGAACTCTAGTGTGTGACAAAAATGGTCGAGTCTTCACTAGGCATAGACTTTGTCTTTGGGGTCTGTTTATGTTGCCGGACTCCAGACCAGAGCTTGGAAGACAGTGTGGGTGAAAGAAGAGGCTGCAGAGATCCTGGCAGGACCCGCGACTGCCGTGCAGTGAGTGGCTGACCCTCTCTGCTGAATTTGCTCTATTTCTCTGCCCTCTGAATCCACTCTGAATTCACTTTCTTTTTCTATTTTTTTTTTTTTTTTTTTTGAGACAGAGTTTCCCTCTATCACCCAGGCTGGAGTGCAGTGGCACAATCTTGGATCACTCCAACCACTACCTCCCCGGTTCAAGCGATTCTCCTGCCTCAGCCTCCCGAGTAACTGGGACTACAGGCACGTGCCACCACACCCAGCTAATTTTATATTTTTAGTAGAGATAGGGTTTCACCCTGTTGGCCAGGCTGGTCACGAACTCTTAACCTCAAGTGATCCACCCGCCTCGGCCTTCCAAAGTGTTGGGATTACAGGCATGAGCCACCGCACCTGGCTGAATCCACTTTCTTTTCTGCTTCCACCTGGTGCATCCATCTCTACTCTCACCACCCATCTGTGGGTGGGGCTTCCTTCACGTGGTCATTGCCTGACCAGGCTCCCTGTGCTGTGCTGGGTGCTGGGGTGGTCGCAGTCCTGCCCTGGTCAGAGCAGCGCTCACATGGCAGCATGGCAAAAGTTTCTGTGGTGGACATGCCAGCTTGGTGGGAGCTCACAGGAGGATGCCTGAATTACTCTGGGGATGGAGAGCTGGTGGGGGGCTTCCTGATGAGGTGTCTTACATTCTTGAAACCAGGAGGAGTTAGGTGGTGGAGGGTATTCTGGTGGAGAGAGTTGCATGTACAAATATCTGAAGCAAGAGAGTGGCGTGTGCTCTGGATATGGTTCAGGATAGCGGGAAGCCGTGTGTGTGTGCACATGTGTATGTGCATGTGTGTGTATCTTTGAATGTACATTTACTGAGACCCTCCCCTGCACCAAGCACCATTGAGAAAGATGATATTTTTGCTGCTGTGAACAAGACAGTCTGGTAGGAGCCCCCTTGGTGAACAATGATGTGGGCTCTCATGCAGCTGTGCTGAACCAGCTGTGTTGGGGCCTGGGGACCAGGAGGGCCAGACAGATCGTATTCTTTGGAGCCATATTTATCTGGGTTCCAGTGTGTGACCTAGAGACAGATATTGAACTCTTCTGAGACTCCTCTGTAAAAGCAGAATGACAGCACTTCAATGCAGTGCTTGGAACATGGAATGTGCTCGGTATGTCCTGGTTGCTGGACACATTCATAGCATTATCAATGCCATCGATCATTTTGGCATCGTGTTTTTCTAGGAAAATGTGTTGTGAATTCCAGCCTTGCACCTCAGGGGCACGCCTCCCTAGACAGGGACTGTTTCACCTGCTCCACCCTGCAGAACTGCCACCTGCCACATTCTGAGCAAAGGAAGATTCTGGTGCAGAGGAGGCTGGGACAGGCAAGGGTGGCAGGGGCAAAGGGTAGAGGAGTGGACCAGTGGAGGAAAGCACCTTGTACTTCAACTCTGACCCAGGCTCAGCATTTCACTGGGTCTCAGAACCAGACAAGAACCCTACAGCTGGCCCCCGAATCCAGGATACAGTCTTGTCTGGGCACTTCTCTTTCTCCATAGGAAACAAGCTGGAAACTGTGGACATCAGGGTGCCCTCTGTGTCCTTTCTCCCATATTTCCTTTTTCTCATATGTAGCAGGATGTTGAGGGAGATTTGTTTACCCTGCTGTCTTGGAATTCTAGCTCAGGTTCAAAGTTTAGGGCAAAGGTGCCAAGAATCCCACATTCTCATCTCAGAAGCCACCAGTGAGCTGCTGGCTGCTGGGCCCAGCCCCCTTGCTGTCTGGGAGACTCTCCTTGAGGACCAGCCACACCTGCCCCTCAGTACAGAAAGAGGGCATCTCAGAGCTCAGGAAGAGAGGCTGCGGGTGGAGACGGGAGGACCGTCTTCCCAAAGCCAAGCAGAGGAAACCAAGTTTAATAGAGAAAATATCTAAAGATGAAAGGGAGGAATCATTTGGAGGGCAAATACATGAGAGAAGAGTGGAAGTTGAGACGCTTGAATTAACCCAGGAACAAGATAGAAAGAACAACACAAGGAAAAAGAGATAGAAATACAGGAATAAAAATAAAAACGAGATCTGTTTCTGGGGAATGTAAGAAAGAAAAAAGAAAAAACTTGGAAGGACCAATACAGAAAGGCAGAAAAGCACAGAAAAATTAAAAATACAGAAGAGTAAAAAAGTGCTTATGTAAGCCCAGAAAAAAAGACAGAAAGAACTCATCTAGACCAGAGAGAGAGAGAGATGAAAAAATACAGAATAGAAAAAATTGTAAAGACGTAATACAGAAAGAAAAATACAGGAAAGCCAGATGTGGTGGCTCATGCCTGTAATCCCAGCACTTTGGGAGGCCAAGGCAAGTGGATCACCTGAGGTCAGGAGTTCAAGACCAGCCTGACCAACACTGGCCAACATGGTGAAACCCTGTCTCTACTAAAAACATACAAAAATTAGCCAGGCATGGTGGTGAGCGCCTGTAATCCCAGCTACCTGGGAGGCCAAGGCTGGAGAATCGCTTGAAACAAGGAGGCAGAGGTTGTGGTGAGCCGAGATGGTTCCACTGCGCTCCAGCCTAGGCGACAAGAGCGAAACTCCATCTAAAAAAAAAGAAAAAGAAAAATACAGGAAGGCAGACAAATATATAAAGACCCCTTCACACACACACACACACACACAAAGGCACACACAAGAAAGAAAGTCAAACAGGAAGAGAGACAGGAAGGTAGAGATGGGGCCGAGCAGATGAGGGATGGTCCCTTCCTGGCCCTGGCGCAGGCAGGGGCGGGCTTACCTCTGTCAGGATAACCCCAAGGCAAGCAATGGCATCTGGAGGTGCTTCTGGGGACCCTGAGGAAGGCAGCCTTGTGTTCTGCCCACATCAGCCAGTGCAGTCACAGAGAGGTGTGGACAGGACCCCCAGGGGCCCCCAGACCTCCCAGCCAGGGCTAACCAGGAGGCAGGGAGGGCTCCTAGCGGCCTGCAGCAGAGGGAGGCGAGGGCAGGTACCACTGTGCTGGAGGTGACCACACTGGAAGCCCAGGCCACAGGCGACACTTACTACAGAAAAGAAAGAGAAGAAAAGGAAGGAGAAGGAGGAAGACAAAAGACTCTGTGGCCTGGGAGGATCTGGCTTGCGACATTTCCTGTGACTCTGCAGGGTGGTTACTGGCTAGGCAGTTCGGGGCTCACCCCCAAGAGCAGAAAGTGGGGAAGCAATCATAGTGTTGGCCTCTGCTTGTCTATGAAAATATTTTAATGTAGCTGCATACTCCATATCTGTTGTTGAACTCCATATCTGATGGGTGTCACGTAAGAGGGGCAGCACCTGATGTGTGTCGCAAAAGCTGACATCCAGGCTCCGAGACATCCCTCGATCTGCCAGGCGGGAGTGCAGTTATTGATCAGGACTGGACTCTTTCCTGATGATGCCACCTCTGTGCACAGGGAGATGAGAGGGGAGCGGGGAGATTTAGGAGTAAGCACAGTCAAGTCATTCTAAGGACATACAAATGGATCTGGGGCTAGGTACAAGGGGAGGAATGTTTTAAACGCTGCCATGGACAGGAGCCTGAAGAACTCAGAAGGCGGAAGCAGAAATGATGGCACTGAAAAGGCCTGATGCATTCTGCAGAGGATTGTGCACTCCCTCAGGTTTCTGCTCATCCTGTTTTAATCAAAAAATGGGATTTTTTGATTACAGGGAGACATCTGTAGCCTGTGGAAGAGGTATTGGGCTGGAAGGCTGGCATGAGGGAGGGGCCATCTGTGGGTCCGGATGGGTGTGGGGACGTGTGGGAGAAGGGGCCCCATGGGAAATAGTGAGATGCAGAGCATGATGCTGAGCCTTAGGTGGTCCTGGGTATGGAGCAGGATGGAGGATAACTGCCAAGAGAGACACTGAGCCCCTCAGCGTGGCTGGAGGGCAGAGTGGGCACAGAACACAGGGCTGGAGGAAGGCGTGGGCCAGACAGGGAAATTGAAGCTGTCACAGCTGGGGAAGCTACCACAGGGGACTTAAAATGCTGTGGTTGGGAGAAGATCAAGGACACCAGATGGAGGAGGGACACTCCTAGGCTGCGATGGTGGAAGGTGGGTGGCTGGGCCAAGAGAACGTGCAAGGACAATCCGAGCACTCACTCACTCAGTGAACTGCCACCTCAGGCCCAGTGTTTTGCTAGTGCTGGGCATCCTGGCCTCTTGTTGAACAGGTCAAGGAGGGACTGTGATCACCTTTAACAATTAGGGGAGGCAGAGTGTATCAGCTAAAGTGCTTGACTGCAGTGGTTTAACTAAATAGGGGCTTGCTGTGTTCTCCCCTAATTAGAAGACAGAGGTAGGCAGCCCAGGACTCAGGCTGTGGCTCCATGAAGAAGTAGGGCCGGGACTCTTACTGTCCATCCTCTCTGTCCCCAGGTTGTAGACTGAATTCTGTCCTTGAAAAAGATATGTTCAAGTCCTAACCCGCAGTACCTGTGAATGTGACCCTGTTGGAAACAGGGTCTTTGCAGATGGAATCAATAGGACGAGGTCACACTGGAGTAGGGTGGGCTTTAACCCAATATGGCTGCTGTCCTTATAAGAAGAAGAGCAGAGACTCAGGGAAGAAGGCCTTATGCTGGTGGAGGCAGCGATGGGGGTGAAGCAGCTGCAAGCCAAGGAATGTCGGAGACCGCTGGCAACCACCAGAAGCCAGAAGAGGAAAGAAGGAGCCTTCAGAGGTGGCATGGAACTGCTGACACCTTGATTTCAGACTTCTAGCCTCCAGAACTGCGAGAGAATACATTTCTGTTTTTAACCACTAGGATTGTGGTAAGGAGTTACAGCAGCCCTAGGGAACCAATCTACCTCCATAGTGCAGCCTTTAAAACTGTTCTCAAGGTCACATGGTGGCTGAGTTCCAAGCAGGTAGGTGCAGAAAGGACAAAGAGAAAAAGGTGGTATCTTGTTATCAGGAAAATAGTAGCTTTTACAGAGGAGCTGCCCAGTAGACAACTGCCTGTTCTCATTGGCAAGGGAGGTTACATGTCTAACCCTAGCAGCTAGGGAGTATGAGGAGGTGAGCTTTTTTAAAAAAAAAAAAAAATCCATTTTTATATATAAAAATTCTGTAATATATAAATGTATAATAATATATATTACATATAATTTACATGAATTAAAATTAACCAATTTTAAATGTACAATTAACCAGTTTTGACAAATGCATATGTCATATAACCACCACTAGTATCTGGATATAGGACATTTCTGTCACCCACAAATTTCCTTTGTGCAACTTTGCAGTCAATCCCTTCCCCCATCCCCAACTCCTGGAAACTACTTGTCTGTCTTTCATTGTAAATTTGCCTTTTCTATAATTTAATAGAAATGGACAGCATAGGTTTGTTCCTCTTTATTGTGAAGTGGTATTCGTTTGTGTAGATGTATACAATTTGTTTACCCATTAACCAGGTGGTAGATATATGCACTGATTCCCGTGTTGGCTATTATGAATAAAGCTTCTGTGAACAATTTTATATGTGACTTTATGTGGACATATGTTTTTATTTACCTTGTGTAAATACCGAGAGGTGGAATGGCTGGGGTCTTCTATAGGTAGAGGTTTAACTTTATCAGAAATTGCCCAGCTGTTTCTAAAGTGGCTGTAACATTTTACACTCCCATCAGCAATGATTTTAGTTGCTCCACATCCTCACCAATACTCGGTTGTGCAAGTCTTACTCATTTTAGCCATTTTAGTGGGTGTGTAGTACCTTCTTATTGTGGTCTTAATCTGCATTTCTCAGATCTTCTTCATGTGTTTATTTGCCACTCCTTTTATCTTCTTTGGTGAAGTGTTTGTTCAGATTTTTTGCCCATCTGTTAAACTGGGTTTTGTTTTCCTACTACTGTGCTGTAGATGTCTTTATAAATTCTGTACAGAAATCCTTTATTATACGAGATTGCATAGATTTTTGCCTAATCCATTACCTGCCTTTTCATTTTCTTAACAGTGTATTTAAATTTTGAAAAAATTCAAAATTTGTGTCTTCTCTCACAAAATCTAAACCAAGGTCACTAAGACTTTCTGTTATGTTTTCATCTAGAAACTTTGTAGATCTAGTGTTTACATTTAGGTCTATGATTCACTTTGGGCTAGTTTTTGTATATGGTATGAAGTAAAGGATAAGGTTCATTTATTTCTTTGTTTTTTCATGTGGATGTTCAATTGTTTTAGTGCCATTTGTTGAAAAGATTGTTTTCACCTCATTCAATTACCTTGGTACCTTTGTAGAAAATCAGTAGACCATACATATGTGGCTCTATTTCTGAACTCTCTACTTTGTTCTATTCACTCATGTTTCTATTCTTACCCCAATACCATACTGTTGCGTTTACTATAGCTTTATAGTAAGCCTTAAAATGAGGCAGTGTGAAGCCTCCAACACTTCTTTTCTCAAAATGGTTTTGACTCTTCTAGGTCCTCTGTATTCTCTTACAAATTTTCTAATTAGCTTGTATGGTTCTACCTTACACACACAAAATAAGGTCTGCTGGCATTCGTTTTGATTGGCATTGTGTTGCATCTATAGATCAATATGGAGAGAAGTGATATCTCAGCAATATCGAGTTATCTGACCTATGAACACAATATATAGTTCTCCTTTTTTTAAGTGGTCTTTTAAAATTTCGTTCTGTGAAGTTTTTTTAGTTTTCATGTATAGATCTTACATTTTATAAAATATATTTTATAATATAAATATAAAATATATTTTATAATATAAATATAAAATATATTTTATAATATAAATATAAAATATATTTTATAATATAAATATAAAATATATTTTATAAAATGTATCCTTAAGGATTTCACATTTTTGATGCTATTTTAAGTGGCATTTTTATTTTGAGTTCCAGTTCATTGCTAGAATATAGAAATACAATTGATTTTTGTATATCAATCTTGTACTTTGTGCCTTTCTTTAACTCAGTAGTTCCAGTAGCTTTGTTGCCAGAAGATGAGTCTTGATTCAAATCCCAAGAGGGGTTTCTTGGATCATGTGCAGGAAGGAATTCAAGGCAAGTCACAGTGCAGTGAGAAGAGATCATTTATTGAAAACTACTCAGTTACAGAGTAGGGCATCCGCAGAAGGCAAGAGGAGGAATGTGCAGTCTTTGTGTTTTGTTGTTGTTGTTGGGTTTTTGTTTTTGTTTTTTTGAGATAAGGTCTCCCTCTGTTGCCCAGGCTGGAGTGCAGTGATACGATCATGGCTCACTGCACCTTGACCCTCTCAGGCTCAGGTGATACTTCCACTTCAGCCTCCCAAGTAGTTGAGACTACAGGCACCCACCGTCACGCCCAGCTAATTTTTGTATTTTTTTGTAGAGACGGGGTTTCACCATGTTGCCCAGGCTGGTCTCGAACTTCTGGGCTCAAGTGATCCACCCACCTCAGCCTCTAAAGTGCTGAGATTATAGGCGTGAGCCACCACGCCTGGGCCATCTTTTAAACCCTTCTTATATAGGGGTCTTATCTTCGTAAAGGCTAAGCTAAGTTCTGTCTATGTGTGGGAGGGCTGACAGCTTGGCAAAATTTACTATTCTGTTGATTTAAAGAAAATTATTCTTTTTTTTTTTTTTTTGAGACTGAGTTTCACTCTGTCACCCAGGCTAAAGTGCAGTGCCATGATCTCGGCTCACTGCAACCTCCACCTCCTGGGTTCAAGCGATTCTTCTGCCTCAGCCTCCTGGGTAGTTGGGACTACAGGTGTGCGCCACCACACCCAGCTAATTTTTGTATTTTTGGTAGAGACAGGGTTTCACCATATTGGCCAGGCTAGTCTCGAACTTCTGACCTCGTGATCTGCCCACCTCAGCCTCCCAAAGTGCTGGGATTACAGGCGTGAGCCACCGCACTTGGCCCCCTTTTTTTTTTTATTGAATAAGTACATCAAAGCATAAATATAATTATCTAAAATCATATATTGTTATGGTTATTGGAACATCTGGACTTTCCACTGTTGTAAGATTGTGTTCTTTCAGGTACATTTAAGCTGTTTTCTCAACTGTAAACATCTTATGACCATGGTTCGTGACTGGCAAGGAATGTGCCTTGCTAGTTTTAAGATGGAGTTGATTTTAAAATGATGTCACCTTGGTTCTCCTGTGCTCCTATTTCTCTAACAGCTTTATTATATATTTCTTAGGCTGGGCACAGTGGCTCACACCTGTAATCCCAGCAATTTTGGGAGGCCAATGCTGGCAGATCACTTGAGCCCAGGAGTTTGAGACCAGATCCAGCAACACAGCAAGACCCTATCTCTACTGAAAATTCAGAAGAGTTAGCCATGCATGGTGTTGTGCACCTGTAGTCCCAGCTACCTGGGAGGCTGAGGTTGGGAGGATTGCTTGAACCCAGGAGGTCAAGGCTGCAGTGAGCCATGATCGTGCCACTGCAGTCAAGCCTGGGTGACAGGAGTGAGACCCTGTCTCAAAAATAAATAAATAAATAAATATTTCTTAAGATTTGTCTACATAGACAATCATGTCTTTTTGAGTGGAGTCAGTTTTACTTACTCCTTTTTGTTTGTTTTGGAGTTTTTTTGAGACAGGGTTTCACTGTGTCACCCAGGCTAAAGTGCAATGGCATGATCATGGCTCAGTATACCCAGGCTCAAGCAATCCTCCCACCTCAGCCCTCTGAGCTCCTCAGCCTCCCGAAGTGCTGGGTTTACAGGTTTAAACCACCGTGCCTGGCCTACTTATTCCTTTTTAATCTCTGCCTTTAATTTCCTTTTCTTGCCTTATTGCCCTGGCTAGAATCTCCATTTTGGTGTTGAAAAGAAGTACTGATAACAGACATCCTCATCTTCTTCTTGAACTTAGGGGAAAGCACTCAGCCTTTTACTTTTAAGTATGATGTTAGCTGACATTTTTTGTAGATCCTCTGCAGGAAAGTATTTTTTAATTGGTTATATTGCTGCCCAAATCTATTTGAGGCTTTTCAAGAAAAGAAAGGCAAATGGATATGGGGAAGGTACTTCTTTATGCATTTAGCTCTTTGTCTTAGCTGTGTGATGCTTTATCAGGAAATAGGCATATCTTTTCATTCAAAGATTTAAGTACGGGATGTTGTTGATATTAACTGTGACCATATGTGATCATGCATCTTTATAAACAGCATGCTTGGGAGGGGCAGGTTTTGTCAGGGAACTAACTCACTCTCAGTCCATTGGGAGGCAGTGTAGCCCGTGGCTAGGGACGTGGGCTCAGAGGCCTGGGCGCCCTGTTCCAACTCAGCTCTGCAACTTTGTCCAAGTTACTGAACATTTCTGTGTTGCAATTTCCTACCTGCAAAATGAAGATCTTAATAAAATCTACTTCCAGGGCTTCTGAAGACTTAATGAGCAAATACAATTAAGTGCTTAAAACAGAGCCTGTTTTCTGGTGCATTTTTAAGAAGGACTTAGTTGGCATAAGGCTGTATTTACACACAGGTTTTCAGTAGCAGGTTTATTGCCTGAAGCAAAGAACAGCCATATCATTTTTTAAATCCCCTCCTGGAACCTCGTATTAAGGTTTTTTTAAGATGAGAGAGTTGATTTCTGTTGTTTCACAATATTGTTTGTGCAATACATATATTTTAAAATCTTGTGCCATTGCATAGGCAATTAGAGGGTTATAATGGTTGCCAGCAATACTCTCGAAGTTAGTGCTGTCTCTGCACTTGGAGGCCGAGCCTGAATTTGACCTTCTGATGTGTTCATTTTGACCACTTGACAGCAGAATGGTGTGTAGAGCCTACACTGCTTCTGGGTCAGCCCATCTGGGTGTGAGGATCACTGTGAAGCCCCCAGTTGGCTTCAGCCTCTTATTTCCTACCAATAAACTCTAATTCAAGGGGATAGAGGCTTTTCAGTCAGTTGCTTTCCTGTTCTAGGAATGCTGCCTTTCCATAAGCATGCCCCAGGACCTGGATGCTCTTCTTCCTGCCTGGGGTGGGTCTGGAGGTGGGGCCAGGGAGCCTCTTGCCAGCAGGGGTGAGGTTACACTGAGCCTGCTCCAATGTCCTGCAGCAGCACCAAGATATTGACATATAAGGAAGAGCACTTAGGAGCTGGCTGGCAGGCCTTCAAGGGGCCTTTCCTCTTCACTTGAACTTGGTTTTTTTTTTTTTTTTTCCTTTTTCCTCATACTCTTTGAGGGGTGCAGTCATAGCCAGCTTTGCACAGGGCTTTCTGCAAAGTTTCCCACCTGAAGTCCCTTCTTCAAGCAGGGGTCTGCATTGCACAGCCAGTTAGTTGTCTGTCCCTGGTTTTCTTTTGATCAGGCCAGTGAGAAACTTACTCTACACGCTGAGTTAAAAAAAAAATCAAACAATTAAAAAGTGCCCTTGATTCTATCCGGACACATGTGCACAGTGTTTTGTTCTTCTCTGCCTCCCATGCAATGGTGGGGGATAGTCGGTACATGATTAGGAGGTTAAACCATATTAACCAGGATTTCCTGGTGTTTTCCTTTACAGCGGGATGGGTAGAGCTTCAGCATCTCCTTCCAGAACTTCCAGCGCAGAGAGATATCATTTCAGGGAGCAAAGCAGACATCATCCTTTCCCTCAATTGTCATGAGATGCCCCAGTTAGGTGTGGATCCCGAGGCACCCATGACATTGTCCTCCAAACTGTGCCTGCGGCCCTAGGTGATGTTGCTAAATTATACATGGGTAGAGGCTTTCAGCAGCGCTCTTTTTCCACTGGGGCACAAAGCACTGTGTTACAGGAGGGATTTTACATGTTGATCTCCAGGCCCTGCAGAAACCGCAGAGCTACAGGGAGGCAGGTAACTATTTAACTGAGAGGGCACATCAGGGTGTGAGTTTAATACAAATGAGAAGCAGATACATTGAGTGTAACTTTCTATTTGAGTTATTTCCTTGAGCACAAAAAAAAATTCTAAAAGTTTAAATATTAAGCCCATGTGGTTTTCGAAACAAAGAAAGTCAAGAAGGAACAAAGAAAAGTTTTACGGGCCACATTTAACTCTCCTCTCTGGTCAGATAAGAATCTGAGACCTTCGGCTCCTCCTAAATGACGGTAATTACTAGTTTTGTGATTCAGTATCTTTCTGTTCTCTGTGCCTTCTTCATTCTTATTTTACTCTAGCTATATTAATATGTCCTCACTTCCCTCCAACTAAAACACAAGCAAAGAAAAAAGACTCCCTTCGTTAGAGTGATTGAAAGACCATCTCACACAGAGTAGATGCAGAAAGGCTATTTGTCAGATGCATAAACAACATCCCCATCACCCTGGATCCTATCTCCAGGTTTATGTTAATTCCTCACATATATCAAACATGGCAGCTACCCAGAGCCAATTCTTGAGACATAACATGTTTGAGAAACACTTTGGAAACAAATGGAAGCTCCTGACTGCAAGGGAAGGAAGGAGGGAAGGTGGGCCGGTTATGTTGAGGATTAAATTCAAGTAGTTTGTTCTGGTATTTTGAATTCTTCAGGCAGTAAGTGACCCCATCAGAGCAGCCTCACTTGATCTGTGCCTGCGTTCTCCCTTTCACGTGTTTCTCTAACATCTGTGACCTCCATTCGTATAAATTAATATAAGCATGGAAACAGGGCTTCTCTACATGTATGATATTTATTCATCTAACAAGCAGTTTTTGCAGGTCACAGAGGCCAGCCTACAGAAGGTTCTGCACTGTGTCCATGCTTAATGTTGTACTGAAAATTTGGATGTTTGCTGTCTGTCTTGCTACTAAGACTCTCTCACAATATCCTCAATGGTGATTTTTCTTCTGTTGATTGGACAGGTAAAGACCAAGAAGGAGGATTTTCTCCATGCCTGGAACTCGTGTCTGCACCACGTGGCTTCTCTGTCCCTGGCACACACTCACCGAGGTCAGTTGGCTCCTGTTGAATATTTGTAATTGAGTGACTCAGGGGTCTACGGGTCCCTGGAGACACAGCTCTGCAGGGAAAGGACAGTCCCAACACACAGGGAAAGGACAGTCCATGTGTTGAATTTAGGGCCCCAAGTGACTTACAGAGACTTGAAGCTTGTGGTAAATCAACTCCCAACTTACTAGGAACACTGACCATATGACACCCACAAAGCCTGATGCTAAACCAGTCAGGAACAGCTCACTTAACACAACCTGACAATCACACACAGCACTTGACAGGAGCCAGTTGGCAAAATGCCTGCGCCTCAGAAGTGGCCCTCTGCCCAACCATGATCTCACTCCTAAACGGGAGGGTGTGCACACAGATAAAGTGAGGGTGTTTTAACAGGGGTCCTGCCTGAGGAATTTTAAGTACCAGAATTACTTAAACCTAATCATCAAATTAGCAAGAAACTGGGTCAACCTTCTAAAGCAGTGGTTCTCAACCAGGGGCAATTTTGCAATGTTTGGATGTTTGGCAATGTTTAGAGACATTTTTGGTTGTCACACTGAGAGGGGTAGTGCCACTGGTGCGGAGTGGGTGGAGGCCAGTGATGCTGCTAAACATGCTACAGAGCACAGACCACTCCCCTGCAACCAAGAATTATCTAGCCCCAAATGGCAGTAATGCTGAGGTTGAGAAACTTGAATATTAATTTTGGCTTCAGTCAACCAAAATAGCAAAATAAAATGAAACACTGAACACCAAGTAAGATCCATGACAGCTTATCATTGAAATTATTGTTTAATTTCAAGAATCATCAGTTTGTTTATCATCATGCCCTGACTCTGTGGGAAGAAAGTGTTAAAAGAGAAAGGCCAGTCATTCACTGAGTTGGTAGCTTTATGGGATTTTTCATCACACTGAGTCACTGCTGGCCCTGGGAGGGCTGGGTTTGGTCGTACCACAGCTTGCATCTGGGGCACCATCTCATGGGATGGAGATGGGGGCTCCTCGGTGGGATCAGGGCAGGTATTATGGCCAGGAACCTAGGAATGTGCCTGCATCCAACACAACCTGCCAGCCTGACCATCCCCCTTCCTCCATAACTGGAAAGTTCCAAAAGAGCAAAGTGCATGTGATTCAGTACCATGTGACTATACCTGCAGGAATGTGTGGGAGCTGACCTAGGAGCTCTGATGAGAGCTGGATTGGAGCGAGTGCTTTAGGCTCAGACCGAGCCCAGCTTCTTCCTTCCTTCTAAAGACCAGCTCTTGGGACCTTGCACCTTTAGGTGAGCCTCCTAACACAGGGCTCTGGAGTAAATGTGCCAAGAGCACAGGTTTCTTAAGGGAACACCTCCCCAGAGACTGGTCTCCACCCAGTGACCACACTCTGAAATGACCATGACCGCATTAGCCTTCCTGGTTCTGACTGAGTTCCACTTTCTGCTTCCTGGGACATGGGGGAGGAGCAAGGAGAGGGACCAGGAGCATCAGGGACCGTGGGTCACGAAGGCACAGGATTGGGTTCCCTCATTTGCAGACTCAAAATTTTTAATTTTGCCGGGCACGGTGGCTCACGCCTGTAATCCCAGCACTTTGGGAGGCCGAGGCGGGCGGATCACGAGGTCAGGAGATCGAGACCATCCTGGCTAACACGGTGAAACCCCATCTCTACTAAAAATACAAAAAATTAGCCAGGCGCGGTGGCAGGCGCCTGTAGTCCCAGCTACTTGGGAGGCTGAGGCAGGAGAATGGCGTGAACCCGGGAGGCAGAGCCTGCAGTGAGCCGAGATTGCGCCACTGCACTCCAGCCTAAGCGACGAGCGAGACTCCGTCTCAAAAAAAAAAAATTTTAATTTATTGCCCACCCACAGTATATCAGGCTCAGAGAAACTGACTTATCTTAACTGAACTCAAAAATGAGTAATATTTAAATCTGAATGCCAGTTTATTCATCAGAAATAAAATCCAACCACCAAGTCATCAGTACATGCCTTATCTGTTCTACGAGCATATCTTCAGATAGAATTCAGTTATAATTAGGAGGTTGCAGCAGGTCACACTATCAGGACAGCTCGTGCCCTCAGGCCTGGCTGGAGATCTGAGTGTCCCCTGTGATCTGCTGCAGACCCTGGAGCCCACAGGGTGTCTACTTCCCTGGACTATCTTGGTACACTCAGTATCAACCATAAATTTAAGAAATTTATGTAGACCACCCTTCTTCTGTTGGTGGGTTATTTCTTCAGATTTGCTGATCAGGTTGAAATATATCTGGGGTATGAAACAGCACTTGAGACACCCTGATTGAAGGCGAGTGTGTCTTGGGCCTTCTCATTCACTGTATGTAGACTTGTACTGGCTTCACTCTCAGGAGTGGTGTGGCCCTGGCTCCTCCCTCTGGGCCCCTATATACTGACCACAGATATCGCCCTTCCTGGGACATGAGGATGGACTATATGGACTCCAGGTGAAAAACTTCTAAACATTCAGAGATGTGATTAAGTTTGAAAAGGGAGGAGGATGTCAAAGAATCACAGCACAATTAATTTCACCTTAGAAACACTATCGTTGAGCCTCGGGCTGCACAGCCTGCTTGCTGAGGGCACAGTGGAGCTTAGTGAGGACTGAGGATGGGGGCTCTGGAGTCAGGTCACCAGGTTCAGATCCCAGCTTTACCTCTACCAGCTGTGTGACTGTGAGTGAGTTACACACCCTCCCTGAGCTTCAGTTTGTTCCTCATTTATAAAATGTAGAGCGCATGATATTTACCTCATGGGGCTGTTGGAAGGATTAATGAGACAATGCTCCAAAGCTCTTACCTTTGCATCTGGCTCATTGTTAATGCTTAATAAAACCTTTTTATTACCACTAATCACTACTCTATGAAAACCTGAGTTCTTATAACCAAAGTAGAACATTTTCGACCTTGTTCCTAAAAGGGAAGAAAAAGAGGAAAATGAAACAGGTTAAGTCTGAGTGTATGAAGTCTTCACACCAGGAGAAAATATCAAGGATTTGATGATGGCACAGTACAAAATAAATCCAAATCAACTCTGAACCTTTTATTGGTTCATAACCACAGTAGCACAAGTGATTATTTTCAGGAAATTGGCTTCAGGTTCAATGTCAGATAAGGAGGACTAGGAAGTATAAAGAAAGTAATGGAAGAAAAATCCTAAGAATTAGTTCAATGACAGCCTTTAGAAAGCCCGGGAATGTTTTGAGATCGAGAAATCCATCTGTAATGAGGAGGTCTGTACAGATACAGAACAGGCCCTAAAGATAAGGATGCACTAAACATAACACTGGCCAGTAAAATTTCACCAGCATGTCATTACATTCAAATAGCATGTTACCCTCTGTCAGAGGCCTCCAGGGGATGGGAGAAGTAGAAGGAGCCCATCTGTCTGTGTTCAGTGACCAGACCCAGATGTTGCCTTTGGAGCCTTTTGAAGGAAGAATGCATAGGAAGGAAGAGAAGGATCAGTCTGTTAAAGCACAGTCTTTTTTTTTTTTTTTTGACGGAGTCTCGCTCTGTCGCCCAGGCTGGAGTGCAGAGGCATGATCTCTGCTCACTACTCTGGGGACTACAGGTGCCCGCCACCACAACCAGCTAATTTTTTGTATTTTAGTAGAGATGGGGTTTCACCGTGTTAGCCAGGGTGGTCTCAATCTCCTGACCTCGTGATCTGCCCGCCTTGGCCTCCCAAAGTGCTGGGATTACAGGCATAAGCCACCGTCCCTGGCCTAAAGTACAGTCTTAATGTCACCCCAGATGACAATGAACTCAGAATTTAGCCATTTTTATTAGGAACAAATGGAAAAACGCCTTCTGGCATCTGTCTCCGTTTGTCACCTGAAGACTAGGGAAAACCATGTTTGAAATAAAAATGTTAAGCAGTCTCTAGTGGTTTCTGTAGTGGGATGTAACTGTTACAATGATAAATCGTTATTTTTCTGTGATACACATTTTTGTCTTGCCCTAGAAAGTGCAGTTCTGAAGCTTGGTGCTGTCTGAACCCCTAAGGGTGTACCAATTCCTAAACAAAAAAGGAGACAGGAGGCACTTTTATTAAATAAATTACATCCACCACTTTCCAGCTCTGTGCAGAATTGTCTCTTGCTTTTCTCATTCTCAAAGCTTGTGAGTACTTCTCATTATGCAGCAGGAAGTCCTCTTTCTGGTTCTTAATAAAGTGACTAATAATTTAGAATGTTCATATTAAGAGCAGGTTGTAATTATAATTAGAATATATAATAATGTGGATTTCTGCCTATTGGGGATTAATTTCAGACTCCTCTCAAGGGTGCATTTGTTTTGAAACAAGACTTTCTTTGTTAATGAAAACATGATCGCATGCATTATTAAAGCATTATTTCTGTGTGTTATCCATTAGCGCTTGTTCCAGTATTCTTCCTGGGATCAGCATTTTCCTCTCAGTTGTTAATGGGACTACTCTTTATATAAACTACGTTCACCTTGATTTAGCTTTAGCTTTGGCATTCATCCTCTAGGAAATTATGGGAATATCCCTACCGCCTCCTCAAATGTGCATTACATTATGCAAGCTCAGATAAACAAAAGGCCACAACATCAACCCGTAGTCCTGTGTGAATCTAGGTACTTGCCCCTTTTCACTGAACTAAACCCAAGATCATGAAGGACACACCCGACTTGGGGTAGAACCAGAAGTTGCAAGACAACACTTCTCATTCTTTGACTGTTGGGTTTCTGCAGTGTTTTTCTGTTACTACTGGAGGTGGAGGCCTGGAGGGGAGGGGAAGAGTGGGAGGACCAGAGGTGCTAGTTGGCTGTGACACCTGTGTGCCTTCCTCTCCCCCAACACCCATCTGCTGGTGTGTCTAACTTTAGAGAAGTCTCATGTGGCCCCACACAAGTGGCCTGAGGGAGGGAGCGAGGGAGGGAGGTAGGGAGGGAGGGAAGGAGCCCTGGGTGCCACTGCCCCTGCTTCTGGCCCCTGTCTTTGTCTAGCACCCAGTAAATGTGTGGGCAGTGGAAACCAGTGAGAAGGTCTGTTGCGCCAAGAATAGGCAGATGGAATTCACTGCCAAATCCCAGTAGGCCCAGCATCTTGGAGGCCCCAACATTGGGGAAGAGAAGGAATGTCCCCTGGCTTTGTTTCCTCTACTTCAATCACATGGCCGAATCCTAGGCCTATGAGCAATGCCTGTGGGAAAAAGGTGAACCTGGGAGTTGAGGGTCACCATTTCACAGTGTGTGTGATGGCCGGGAGCAGCCTGGGGAGTCAAGGGAGTCCAGGGACACTGGGTCTCTGATGCTTGAGGTCTGGAAATCCAGGAGCTGGCAGGATATGGAGGGACACGAAAGTGAGAACTCACCTTCTAACTATACTCACACACGATATTGCTTTGAGGGAGAGCGACGAAGGTGGCGGCCAATTGGAAGTCGGAGGGAGGTGCCTGGTGAAACGGAGACCAGCAGAAGTAGGAGCATGGAGGTCCCTTGTGCTAACATCAAGGAGGGCTCTTAGACAAAAAAGATGAGAAGGAAATTTGACTGGATGGAAGCATTGTAGTATGTAAAAATCTGGCAGAGCATGCCACTTTGCCAAAGTGGATTTTAATTTCATGGCACATTGGCCAAGAGACATGGGAAGAGAAGGTTTAAGAACACAGACTGCCCAGTGTGATAGTAGCTCTGTGGAAAGCTCTCCTCTGACATCCTGCAGGTTGTGCCCATAGGTCTTCATGCTGGGGTTCCCTCCCCAAGCTTCTCCATCTCCCCAAGCCATGTAGTTGAACATCAGGTTTGGGTCAGCTGGGTCCTAAGAAGACCCCAAATGCTGTTTTCTGAAGAAGTGCTGTCACGCCCCTGAACTTGGGAGCTTGTCCCTGAAGAAACCTGTCTTTAGAGACTTTACTGACTCACTCTCCTTTGAAGAAAGTGAGAAATTCTGAGGTGGTTTTTTTATCACCAGTGACCTGAGGACTCTGTTGCACTGGGAGGAGGGGGAAGAAAGGCAAAAGCAAAGTCTGACACCCGAATGATGTGTGTATTATGGAGGACTCTCAAGAACAGAAGTTAGTGGCTGTACTTGACCTGGATGCTAATGAAATGCCACCCTTTGAGCCCAGTCTAATGGCCAACACACAGCCATCTGTGTAATGATCACAGCCATCACAGCCATCTCCATCTATAGAGAATTGTCTCTTTGCCAAAGACTCGCCAAATGCTTGGCCCTTGTAATTTGTTTAATCTCCACAACACCCTTGCAAAGCCCACTGAGGAAACTGAGGCTTGGAGGGGTGAACAACTGCTTGGGATCACACGCTAATAAGCTGTGGCATTATGACTTTGCCCCGGGGCCAGTTAACCCTACAGCTTTCCCCAGACAGGCAGTGGAGCTCCTCACCCCATCCACTGCACTCTCTAAGGGGTTTCCTTCCCACAGATGAATCCCAGAGAATGGGAGTTCTGGTGTTCTTGAGTTTTTGAAAGTCTTTCTTTGTGTATTTATTTATGGTAAAGTTAGCATGTACTGCTTCCTACTACTCTTACTGGATTTGCCTCTGAACAATACTTCTTGGTTTTTTCTATTTCACAGAGTTTCTGTGAGGATTAAATGAAATAACATGGGTGGAAGCCCTAGGGCCATGTAGAGCAAAGGGAGCCAACATTCAGTGAGGGCTCAGCCTATCAGGCCCTGTGCAAAATATTAGGGACAGAGCAACTCAATCCCTCACTAGGCAGTGAGGAAGGAACCACTGCCTTCTCAACTTTCATCTGAGGAAACTGAGGCACAGAGAGGTTAATAAGTTGTCCAAGGTCACACAGTTAAAAGATGCAGAAGGAAGACTCAAATCCCAGCAGACTGCTGCCATCTGCCCGTGTTGCAGGGCTTCCAGTGCTTGTTGGAGCTGAATCTGGGAGCTCAGCATTTCTAAAGGAACAAAATAAAAAAATAAAAAATAAGCTCTTCCCACTTTATAAATATGTTTTTGCTCTTTTGTTTCCCACTCTGTGATCAAAATATTGTACATTGTATGATGGACTGCAGAGAGGTCTACAGCCCCTGTTCATTTAACTTCTAATATCTAAGTAGTTTCAAAATTTGGTTACATTAGCACCGTGGGCAAAAGTAACACCAAAAGTAAAAAAAGAAATTATTTGCACGAAGTATACTGTGTTTGTGAGTTTTCCACTGGGAACAGCATGGAGAATAAGACCTTCTAAATGGTGAGTAAAAATAAAAGTATAGGAACTCTTGATTTATCATAGACACTCTAGATATAATTTTGTATTTAAAAATATTATTCCATACCACATATTGTAAAGTTAAACATGTTTGCAGTAAACATAAATTTAAATTTAGGTTTTAAAGGACAACATGTTCTAATCTCACGAAACATTTAGCAAATAACCTTTGAGCTCACATGAGCCACCCACACAAAAACCAAAATGAACTACAGAAAAAAAAAAAACAGAAAAAGCAACTGTCTGTTGACAACCAGATTTTCTTTCAGCTCTTTGAGTATTTTTCTTCTATAAATAATCTGTATGTTTCAAATGTGGCCATCTTCTTTAAAGGTGCCTCCTGGCATGTTCTCATTTCAGTGTGTCTTAAAAACAAGAATTAAATGTGTAAATCATGGAAACTATTGAGTTTTTGGAGGGGAGATCTTTGAGATACATGCTCTTTAGATACCAAAAGTGTCAAAATGAAGCATTAAGGTGATGTATTATTTCCTCAATGCATCTGTTTATCTTTTGTGAAATCTTGAGTTTGATAAATCACCAGAGATAAAAACATCATTTTTAACCTATCAGAGATCCCAAGTGCCAGGAGGAAAAATAGTGCTTTGTCTCCTCTTTATGAATTTACCTCTCTCTTTGCTTATGACTTATGAGATTTTATTTGCAGAGAAAACATAATGCTCTATTAACTTGAAAATGATGGCTTTTACTCAGAAACATGAGAACCAAAAAGAAAAAAAAAAGCAGCATTTATCCTCTGAGATACAATCGTTTAACAAGTTTTGATATCTACTTAAAGTGGCACAGAATGTTAGAGGGGGAAAATGATAACAAGGTAATTAAAAGTGAGGTTTTCACCAGTATTTCACCTTTGTCTACTGACATGTAGAATCTCAGCTGTGGCATATCAAAGCAGATATTGAATACTTTTGAATTTTTATATAACATTAGTGTAAGTAGAGATTGCTGGCCCCTATCTCTTGTGATTCTTTTTTGCCCCTGAAAATCACTCAGAAGTTCTCCCTTCATTGGCCACCTGGAAAATAAAATAATTCTCACAGATTTTTATAACTATGGGCGAAAATTCTTCTGTGTCCAGGAGTGCAGCAACAAAGGAGTTTGTAGTAGAGATGGCTTCTAACCAGTTCTTTCTGTGAGCTAGAAGATTAAAGTGCATGAATCATGCAAGTAGGTCAGTCTAGAAAACATAACATAGCAGAAAAAAATGGCTTTCAAAAATGTTCAAAACAGCTGTTTCTCAGTATGTAAACCAGCTTCTTGGTGCAGTGGATATTAGAGTTCCTTGCCTTGTGCATATTTTATCATTCTTCAATCCTGAGCAGTTTAAGACAAAATAAATTTTATGCACACCCATTCCAGGCCATGGGCATGCAGTTGAGTTTTTCTAGTAATTGTGCTATTTTAAGGAGACACCCAGGTTCTGCCCTAACACCAGAGGTGCCTAAGGTCGCAGCTGCTCAGGACCTGTGGTAGCTGTGAGCAGCTGAGCTCAGTTTGCCTCTGTTCTTTCTTCTTGCAAGAATCACACAGACCGCGTTGGTCCTACGGAATAGAATCACAATATTGCCTCAGACCATAGGACCAATACAGCAGAAGGTCCTGAGAAGCTGCAGCTTGCTCCATCTCTCAGCCTCCTACTGCTGCATGCAAAATAAACATTGAAACTGTGGAGCTACCTCTCCTGAATCTGGCATCTACTCAGTTATCCTTCAGAAACAATCCTGATGTGGTGCACCCTTCCTCATTCCCTTATCCACCCTTCTCGCCCCATACTTGTTGAAAGCCTGCTGTGTGTCCAGGACTGTGCTACCCTCCGGGAATAAAAGGTCCAGGATGAAACAGCCAAGGAGCACTGGTCAGAACTGAGATGAGAGCCCCCATAGACTAGGAGCCCTGAGAGAACACGGAAGAGACACAAGCTGGGCAGGGGGTGCAGGGTCCACGCGGCTCCCCATGAAGTTCCAGTGAGGCGAGCAGCATTTGAAACTTTGCCTTTTGAAGGGCAGGTAGAATTTAGCTATCTGGAAGGTGGAAAGGACATTCCGAGCAGATGGAAGAACAAGGAGGGAGGCGTGAAGTGCGTGGATGACTTGGGAAAGTGCTTGTGGCTTGGCGTGGTTGGGGTGTAGGGCCAATGTGAGGATGAACAGCAGGGTCCCACAGGGCCTGAGTGCCAAGGCCAGTAGCTGTCATTGTCAACTCCCACTGTCAGTGGGGAGTCTTGGAAAAAGCTTTGGGAAGATTTCTTCAGGTGTGGAGGTGAACAGCTCTGAGGATGGGAACTGAGGAGCAATAGCAGCAGGCCTGCGTGGAGGGGTGGGTTCTGGAGGTGCGAGGGCAAAGGGGCCTGGAGGGCCTCCAGGTGGAGGGTGAGCTCTGAGGAAAAGCCAAGGGTGACGAGGGAAGGGCTGCTTCTGGGCACCAAGGTGGAGAGAGAACTGGGTCCAACTCAGCTTGGACGTGTGGCACATGTGTGACCTGGGGCCACACATGCAGATGCCGAGACAGGCGCGTGGCAGAGAGTACTGCAGGGCCTCATAACATCCAGGTCCTAAGCCTGAGCACTATATTAAATGGGAGGGTGAATCGCTGCAAGGTGGAAAACAGGATCAATGCCACGCCTGAGGCAATTGCAGCTGTCCTATCCATTATCTTCCCAATTTAAGTGTGACACTGGAGTCCACAGTGTTTGTTTCCCAAAATTGGCTGACTCTTGTTCCACTGATGGGACAGTGGTGGTGGTGGTGGCCTCCAGCTGAGTGTTAGTGTCCAAGTTGTCCTTCCATGCAGGTGAAGGGGGATCTGCAGATGGGACAGAGCTGGGCCATGGGGAGGCTCACACTGGCTGCTCACACTGGAGATGACACTGGGGAAAAGATGTGGTGACAGTGGTTGCTGCCTCTGGCTGCCCCCGGCTTTACACCTTGCTCTTGGCTAAGACTGGAGCAGGCCCCAGGAAGCAGCCTTCGGCCATGGTGAGCCAAGGCCATGTCAAATAGGGGAGAGCCTGCCACTGTCCACCATGGGGGAGGGCAGCCCCCTGCACACAGGGAGTCCATGGGCTCCAGAAGGGGTCCAGATGAGCTGCGCCGTCGTCTCTTCCTGAGTGAATGGTGCATTTGCCCCAAGCTGAAAGGGCTCTGCCTTTCAGGAAAGCAGGTGACCACTGTGCTGTGTCTCCCGACTTTGTGCCTGAGCCAAAGACTACAGATTGTTCCCTTAGCAACCAGCAGAGAGCCCTAAGAAGGAGGATGAATGTCTCGGGTGTGCAATGCCCCCCATGTGGAGAGAGGGCAGCTGCTTTTCTCCCTGAGCCCAGAACACGGCAGGCAGGTTGGGCTCCTTCAGGCCCCCCAGCCCCTTTGGGAACTGCTCACATCTAGGATTTGGCAACCAGTTCTCCACATCTCGCTCCCATGGCTCAGTCTAGAATAAAGACTTCCAAGATGTCAGTCAGCCCCCATTACGTTCCCATCCCCGGGACTGGACAAACTGGTATTTTGCCTGCCTAGGGAAATACAGTCTTAGTCTTAGTATAGACTCACTTAGTTTATTTGCTTAGAAGGTTTTCAGTGCCTCCTATTTGCCAGACTTAGGACTCATATGATCAGAACAATGTGATGCTTTTCAATCCAGCAGAGGGAATAGGATGTGAACACAGGGTGCACACACACATGGAGCGGGAGAGCCCATGAGAGGTGCAGGCTCCCTGCACAACCACAGGCTCCCACGTGGTGTCACAGCAGACCCATTGGTGCTGGGTCTTGAAACATGCATAGGATCCCGAAGGTGGGGACGTGGCTGTGCAGGATGGGAAGAAGCCATAGAGTGAACAAAAGTGGAGGTGGCAGAGTGAAGGGCTTGAACATGGAATGACAAGGGGCCTGCCTTGTCAGGAGGAAGGTGTTTGGGAGAAAGGCCAAGAAACAATATTGAGAGAATGAGCCTGGAAAAGAGGGCCAGGGTGGGTCGTGAGGTGTGCCGGATGCTACATCATGGAGCTTAGCCTCTGCTGGGCAGCAGAGTAGGTGGCCAAGGAAGGGAAGGAGTTGGAGAGTGACTGTCACCCCAGGACTCCCTGGAGGGAAAGTTTCCTGGCTTTAGGGGATGCGGTGCTTTGGAGAAAGAGACCCAGAGTGGAGCTGGATGGAGGATGGAGACCAAAACAAGTGGATGTGACCAGCAAGCCAGAGGACAAAGATCTGCAAAGAGGTGGTGGCAGTGGGGGTCGAAAGGAGGGTTGGTGTTGGAGGAGCAGTGGCCCATCACCATCCTGGAGGAAGCTGTCCCTTGGGAAGTGCTGGGCAGAAAACATGTTGAGACTTAGTTGTAGACCGAGAGCTTGTCTGCCAGAGAAGAGACGCATGCTGGCTCCTGTGGGCTCCCAGGTGTGGGGCCAGAGAAAAGGAGGGCCACATGTGTCATGCTCTGCCGCTCTCTGGAACAGAGGTGCTCTCTGACAGGGCAGGCTGGGGGACAGTGAGCAGGGCCCTCACCCTCTCGTGGAGGTCCCCCAAGGGCCAGCTCCACACCCCCCACCACATCTCAACATGCAGGAGACTGGCTGCACCATGACTGCTGGTTGCAAAGAAGTTAAAGGCCCCTGTCAACCCTCCGTGTTGATTCTGAAAACAAAGCCAGAGTTCTTTCTGCAAAACGAAGCCTTTTTGTTTCTCTCTCTCTCTCTTTCAACGTTTCTCTGTTGTGTTATGAAAAAGAGGTGGGTGGGGGACTTCAGAAGCTGTCTGGAGTGGCAGACAGCTCTGCACGATGAGCTGAGAGCGCCGCAGTCACACACAGGTGGGAGGAGAGGGCTGAGGGACAGTGGCCGCAGTGTCCCACCTCGTGGTGCAGTCAGTAGAGAAGGAGTCATCGATAAGGGGCCCCTGGCCAGGAGCCTCAGATATGGGTGCTGGGGAGCTTGACCCTCAAGGATCCCAAGGAGAGGCTGGTGAGGAGACATGGGGCCCTCTACTTCTGGTGCCAGGGAAGCCTCAGTAAGGGAGGTCGCTGCCTCTAGAGAAGGGTGCCTGGTTCCCAGCAATGCTCAGCCATCAAACTCCTCCAGAGGAACTGTCCATGGAGGGGTAGGTGTCAGCCCCCATATTTCTGCCACCACTAAGAGGAAGTTGGCTTTCTCCTCTTCACTTAGGTATCTGAGATGAGAGTCACGTTCCCCTACCAGACTGAAGCTCAGCTGGTGCAATCTCCTCTTTTCAGGGACCTGGTATTTTAGTGCCAGGTCTTCCTTCCCTACCAGGAAGGAGCCTGCCCCTCCTATGCGGGGCCCAGGGCAGAATTACAAAGCAGGCTTACAACATGTTGAAGAAAATCTACTCTGCCCTCCTGCCCTGACAAATGTAGCTTTGTTCATCCAGAAGGCCAGATTCGAATTTAGAATGCCCAGGCTCCTAGCAGTTATGTGAACTCTGCAGCATGGTGAGAAGCAGCCCCTTGGCCCACCTCTCTCTCATTGTACCTCCAGCTCTACCCTACACTGTGCAGATCATCTGGTCTAGACACTCAAGGTCTGTCCACATCCCTGCAATCAGCTGCCCCTTGGCTACCCCATGGGTCTAGAGTGGACACGGCAGCAGTGTGGCTCCCCAGCAGCAACACATCGCAGAAAAGAGGCTTAAGGTATTTGGGTCAGGAAACAAGAGTGTTGGTCCCTGGAGGAGTGGATGCAAGTTCCAGGTGGGCAGTCCCTGTAGCCCCATGGGCAGGGCCCTCTAAAGCTTAGCCCCAGGGGCAGGGCCCTGGCGCAAAGATTGAGAGAGAAGCTGAAAGAACATTCTGAGACAGGATTTCTGAGCACTGCAGCCCCAGGTGCAGGTTATAGGTCAGGGTCAATTGTACCTGCTAACTTAGTGACAGGTGCCCAATCTGACCAGCGATATTTCAAGAGAAAAATCAGTACAATGGTATTGTGGGTTTGCTTTGTTTTGTCTTCCCCCTTATTGGAAACAGGATGTTATAATGAAATTTATTCTAGGTGCAACCATTTCCTTGAGTGTTACGTATCTCCCGTTTTGTAAGGTTCTACCCTACAGCAATGACTGCAGGGGATGAGGCCACTGTAGATAATTTACTGCCGGCCATTGCAGCACATACACAGAAGAGGAAACCTGTTTCATGCTGCTCCATATTTTTTTCTCCCAAATGACCACTGTTTACTTGAATCAGGTGTTTATTTCCCTATGCTTCCTCTCCTTGATCCCCAACCTCAAAGCTACTTGTTATCTAAAAGTCTCTTGTTCTCCCTTCTTTTGTCACACAAAGGTGGAAAGGTCCAACCAAGGAGAACTGAACTCTACTCAGACAGGTGGCAGCCTCAGCCTCCCACTACTGACATGAACAGTACTGGAACACTTAAGAGCAGTTGAGACAATACATAGTGAAGCAAGAAAGTGATTCCACTGACAGTCCCTTAGGGAGACTAATGCCCCAGTGAGACTTTGCATTTTGTTGGCACTAGTTTGGCTGCGTATCTTATTTTCATTAGGCAGTCGACCCCTTGAATCAGCAACAAAGGTAGAAGAAAGTAGATACAACAAATGTTTTCATTTTGAGGTTTTTTTCCTCTTATTTAAAAGTTGGGGAGGAAGAAGGGAGGGGTCATGAAATGTCAACTTGTCATGAGGCTTTTCTTGCAAGTTGTCAGTGAATCAGCTATCAGGGAAAGTGGCCGCACAGACCTGTTCTCATAGTGAGTGAGTCTCATGAGATCTGATGGTTTTATAAGGGGCTTTTCCCCCTTTTGCTCAGCACTGCTTCCTGCCGCCATGTGAAGGATGTGTTTGCTTCCCCTTCTGCCATGATTGTAAGTTTCCTGAGGCCTCCCGAACCCTGCAGAACTGTGAGTCAATTAAACCTCTTTCCTTTATAAATTACCCAGTCTCGGGTATGTCTTTTTGAAAACCTAATGGTTTCCACCCCCTCTTCTCTTTTGGGATTTGGTAGCAATGAGAGTGGGGTGAGGGGAGAGAGAAACCTGCATTGGCATAGGAGCCTGTGTCACACTGACATCTAGGGTGAGGGGAAAAAACCGAGACATAGATGCATGCTGCTTTTGTTGGGCCTCTGTTCTGATGGTTAGTTTTTGTCATCTGTGTAGGAAGGGCTGTAGGCTGCTAGCCCCATAAAACTCAGCCAGCCCATGAAGAGAACTGGACTGAAGTGTGGCCTTGTGTTCCTACACGTGCACTTCAGTCCAGTTCCACAAAACGGGGTCATGACTGTGGGCATGCTGGACATCATGGGGACAGGACAGAGTCTGGGATAGGATCCAAGCCCATCTCCTGCACCCTCTCCTGAGGCCAGGGCAGCCCAGACATCTAAACACTAGAGACTGATTGGGTAAGAAAAACTCCATGTGTCATGTGTCACATCAAGGCATCAAACAGGGAATAGGGGAGACTTAGAGATAGCTTTGTACAGGAACCTGAGATGGAGTGCAGACTCACTGCCAGCACCGTTTCTTCACACACAGCCTCACACCTGCTCCAGCAAGTGGGCTCCAGGCTCCACACATCACTGATGAGGAAGTGAGGCTCAGCAAGGCTGTGTGACTTGTCTAAGGACACACAGCTGGAAGTGGCAGAGGGAAGGTTTAAAGTCAGGTCTGTCTGATGCCAAACCTGTGTTGAGACTACTCCCCATGCTGGCCCTGGGGAAGGGTGGTATATTAGTTCTTTCTCATGCTGCTAATAAAGACATACCCAAGACTGGGTAATTTATAAAGGAAAGAGGTTTAACTGACTCACAGTTCTGCAGGGTTGGGGAGGCCTCAAGAAACTTAACAATCATGGCAGAAAGGGAAGCAAACACATCCTTCTTCACATGGTGGCAGGAAGGAAAAGTGCCGAGCAAAAGGGGGAAATGCCCCATATAAAACCATCAGATCTCATGAGAACTCACTATCATGAGAACAGCATAGAGGGTAACCACCCCCATGATTCATTTACCTCCCATTGCTTCCCCTCCCATGACATGTGGAGATTAGGGAGCTACAGTTCAAGATGAGATTTTAGTGGGGACACAACCAAACCATATCAGGTGGGATCCTGGCCATCCTGAGGAGACAGGGAGGGAGTGCATGGCCCAAGATGGAACCCTGCATGAATGAGAGTCAGGAGCCATCAGGGTGGTTTGCATGGGGAAGAGGGGCTAGGCCTGGTGTGGTGAGGAGGAATGCAGGCCATAGGCATAGGGCTCCAGCAGGGCCAGGCTCAGAGTGGTGGCAGCGGTGGGCATGGAGGCTGGGAAACAGCGAGAAGTTCTCCAGGAATCAAAGTGGCAGCACTACTGTGGGAAAGTGGTGCATCCAAGGGACATCATCCTACAAGAGTCAGCAGGCATGGGATGCTGAGGGAGAGATCAAAGAATCAGGCTCAGTGGCCTGGTGGCTGGAGGATGATAGTCCCACAGAAATGGGAAAAAGTTGGAAAGGGCTGGCTTGGTATGGAAGTTGACTGGTTTGGATTGGATGTACAGAGTTCAAGGTAACTTGAAGTGGGTGCTATGTCTATGACAACGAAAAGTATCGTAGTGGAGTCCAGTGCACAGGCAGTGAGAAGTATGAACACAGGGTCACCACAGAGAGGAGAGAGCTGTCGGTGACAATCCAGTAGCTCTCTAAGGAAGCAAGTGTTTCAATTTCCCTGACCCGCACTAAGTGAGATTCTAAGTTACAGCATAAACCTTTACCAAATAAAATAGCCACCTTAAAAAGGTGATCTAAAGAAACCTAGCACCTGAATTTGTAGATTATTCTTTAGCCATCCTCAGACAGTAGTCAGAGATCAATATGTTATCACACCAAATCAGATCACAGCAAAAGTCCAAAACTGAGGACGGAGTTGAGGGAGAGAGGTCTTGCCTCCAGGGTCTTCCCCAGGCAGGTATATTCTGAATGAGTGACAGCAAAAGCATTCGTGTAAACTTAACACAGCTTGGGCCCTTATCTCACTGTACAAGTTTCTGCTGAGCCCCTTTTATAGGCAAAGTTAATTTTTAAAAAAGATTAAATTGATGATTCTATGTAATTAACCCTGGCTTCAGCCAATTGAAGACTGGGTGGGTATATGCATTGGAGAGCGTGTGGAAGGCAACATTGATCTCTCTATGGATCCCAAGTAGTCTTGACTGGATAAAAGCAAAATTTAAACTTGGAAGAAATAATCAGCACCAGATACAATTGACAGCAGTCAAGATTGCATGGAGTAATTTAGCCAGAGATGAAAGCAGTCTAAGGAATTCTATTTCAGAGTAACATTGAAAACTGCAAACAACCTACCCAGACAATATTTTCTTGATGAAAATTCATTATTGCTGATATAGTTCTCTTTAAAATAATCCATATTTGTAGACATGACATCCAGGCATGCTTGAGGTCAAATCATTGGAATCAGACTGTCCCTCAGCCTTGAGGCTGAGTTTAGCTCTGCCCACCTTTGTGGGATCTGTGGGAGTTGGGATGGGACCAGAGGGCAATCAGTGTCTTTAATGGCTGGATGGGTGGGCTTGGGATGTTCAATTGGAGGACTGAGTTTTGCTCTACTCAAAGACAAGAGGCAGAACTGTTCCCAGCAGAGAGCAATGAAGGGTCATAGAGGGTAAAGAGTGAATGCAGCTTTGAGTATAGCAATCAAAGGCTAATCTAGATGGGTTAACTTAGTAAAAGCCTTAACGCCTGTCAAATAAGTGGTTTTAAATCTGAGGGTGGCAGAGAATTGTGGGAGCATTTTCAAGCATGAAACAATATAGTCAACACAGCCTACAGGAGGGCAGTCTGTGGCTTAACACAAAATAAAAATTGGTGACCACATAAGTGAGCCTTTGGTGAGAACCTGGCCATAAATATGAGAAGGGGAGTGTAATTTGTGTAAATTTTCTAGATTAACATTCCTAGAGCTTTCATGGCCAATTTCAATGGATTATTAAAACTTTTTTTTTTCATAAACATTCTTGGGTTTATCTTCCCTATTCTCCTCAAGAAGGTTGGTTGGAGAAAGACGACTTCATATATTTGGGGGAGTTTGTGGGGTTTGAGTCAACACTTGGGGCCATACACCAAGAGAAGAGTTAAAGCCATGGAAATCATGATGGAAGATTGGGATTTTTTAAATTAGCACTGTCAAATTTACAAAGGCAGGTGGAGTCTTCTCAGTGAAGGTCCCAGGAAATGGGGATAGAGTGTCATCTCTGGGGACAAGATGGCCCAAAAGGAAGCTGAACCCAGGACCTCCTGGCAGTTTAGGGAGGAGCTTTGCTGATGGGAATGGCCTTGTACTCTACTGTAATGACTCTATCTGATGGGGTGGAGAAGTCACTGTGTGGGGACCCCTGACCCATGTGGGGACAGTTGGGGAGCTCTGCCGTGTCACCAAGGAAGGACGGACAGCATGCTATTTACGTCTGTTATAACCACAGTGTCCTCCTTCATATCAGAAGGGCTCAGAGGCAGAAGTGAAGTCATTCACAATTTCCATTTCTTCCCTTCCAGTTACCTTAGAGCAGTTCTCCCTGGCAGTGAAGAGCTGTCCTGACCAAGAGGACCAGACTTTGTTAATGAAGGTAAGTTATCAGATAAAGAAACTTATTTCCTAAAGGCTCAGAGCATTTTTATTGCCCTGAGGAGAGTTTCATTTTTACAAGCGGGAGTAAATTTATCATCTCTGAATCGTGTGCTCCAGGGGGATAAGCTTGTCATAGGCGAATTGGAGGGTTGCTGGTTAATGAGCACCACTGCTGCCTGCGGAGTGTGGGAAAGTGACAGGAAAGTGGGTGTCCACACGAGTGGGGAATCTGTTTAACTCTCCAGAGGGCTCAGTTGGTTCTATTTAAACTTATCTGACAGAGTCTTGATGCTTTTTTAGCAGATTTATGAGGCTTGGCCAAATTCCACATCTCCCACTATATTTTTAATTAAGACAAAGGATTCCATACGTTCCCAGTCTGCTGCTTCCTACTTTTGTCACTGTAAGGAATGCTACACAAATTAGACTGTCATATTCACCACCAGAATGAGCATCTTATGTCATAGATTCCTTGCCCTTGAGTGGAAGACAAACTTCTTCCCCCCAACCCCCGGCCCTAAGTAACAATTGTTTTATTTCCTTCCAAATGATAGGAGCAGAGGCATTTCCAAATGGTATAACCTACACTTAGGCTGCATACCTAGGTGAGCCAAAAGTGGAAAACCCTGGCAAGCTGCCCACCTGGATTTAATTAAAACTTTGTCTTTGAAGCAGAGAGCAGTAAACAGCAGCAGATCACAAAGGTGTGCACACATACTTTCCCACCACTGACTGAGACTCATGCTTTCACACAGAAACCTTGCAGACTGACCTTGAGGCACAAATATTTCCATGATGTCACTTCAGTGCTGTACCACCAGGAAACCGCGTGCACCAGGAATTGCATTTCTTTACCTAAAAACCAGTTTCTTTACCAGGTGTCCTCTGACTTTAGAAATGGGTGGAAAAAAATAGGGTGTCACTCTGAGGGATTTTCAACTCATTTGCCTAAGATGTGATATTTTTGGTCTTTAAAAAAAAAAGCTTTCAGTGATGTTAGTTTTATAATAAAGAAGTGCTGCTCATACCAAGTGTTGGGTTTGTCTGGGAACACTGATTTGTCAGAGTCCTGGGCGTCTGATACACTGACTTAGAATGATATAGATTCAGGCACATGGGCATTTCTTGTTTTCCACGCTTAATTCTCTGTTTCCTGCTTTAAGTTCTGTTCTGCAAGGACCTTTCCTTCCAGGTGCAGGCTGGCTTTCCGTGACCCTGAAGCAGCTCTTGGGCCCCGGATGCTCACCTCTTTTCTCTGCTCACTGGCCTTTGGTCTTTCTTCCCTCCGTCCCGTGTTTTCTCCTACCATTAGCTTCTTCTTGCTTCTCTCTTGTTCTTCTCCTACTGTCCATCCCTCCCCATTTTCAGGAGGTGAATATCCTGGGCTCCCCTGGAGGTTACGTGGGCATCTCAGAGGCATTTTGGGTTATAGAGGGCAGCGACGGAGCCCAGCCCCAGAGACCACACCTCCAGGCCTGCTTCTAGTGGTTCTCATGGCCTCCCCAACTTGGGATGCCGCAGCCCCCTCTGAGTTTCTTCACATCTAGAGCGAGAGGTGAAAAGAGATGCTACCCAAAGGTCCCTCCTCCTCTCACCATTTCACCTTCTTGCTGACTTTCATGGTGTTCTGGCTGGCTTCTCTAGCACATTCGGTTAGAAACTAACAGATTGGGGTTGGGAGAGGAAGGCTAAGATGGCCGGAGGTTTCCTGGAATTTGCATGACCTCCAGTGGCATTCAGTATTTTGTGTCTTACCTGTTGGTTTCTGCAGACTGTGTGGCCTCAGCAACAGAGGATGATTTATGTGGGTGTTTTCTCAATATTTGCAAATATTTGAACAGGCATCATCAAAGAAAGAAGTTTCACTGAACAAAAACGTGTGCTGAGTTCATATATACTGAAACTATTTTACGATTTTTTTCAGGAGATTGAGGTTTTCTAATGTCACATATCAGAAGGCACCATGTGGGTGTGACAATGGTATGCTGGGTTTTTGTAGATGTTATGTGAGAAAACCTATTCAGGGTGACAGTAGATTATGTTGACTACAGTCAGCCTGCAGGTGATTGTATGTTTGCTCTAGTGAGCTATCCACTTTGCAGACTGTCTGAAACAAATTCACACATTTAACTTAACCTCATGAAAACTTGTTGGAGGCAAAAAACATAGATCTGGGACAAATATGATACATATATATATTTTTTGAGACAGAGTCTTGCTCTATCACCCAGGCTGGAGTGCAGTGGCATGATCTTGGCTCACTGCAACTTCCACTTCCTGGGTTCAAGGAATTCTCCTGTCTCAGCCTCCCCGCTAGTTGGGAGTACAGGTGTCTGCCACCACGCCTGGCTAATTTTTTGTATTTTTAGTAGATGGGGTTTCACCATATTGGTCAGGCTGGTCTTGAACTCCTGACCTCAGGTGATCCACCTGCCTCAGCCTCCCAAAGTGCTGGGATTACAGATATAAGCCACTGTGCCCAGCTGATATTTTTAAAAATTATATTTTGCATGCATTCCTACATTGTCAAACATTCCAATGTTGCATTCTACATTGTCAAAGGTAATTGAGATCTGAGCACAAATATTTAAAGGGGTACCATTAAAAATGCAGCTTGTATGTCAGGCATGGTCCATGATTGTCCCAGGCTCAAGTTCAATTAATTTTGACTCAAGTCCAAAGCCCCTCCCTCAATCACATAGCTCCACCTTGCCTAACCTATGAAGATGCTCTATAGACAGACTGCCAAGAAGATGCAAGAGATGAACTTATCGCTAAGCAGATGGCTGAACCAAGGTCAGATTCCCCTGCAAAGACAAAAGCATTGAGACTTTGAAGATGGCACAAGCCAGAACATTCATCTGACAACCAGAAAAAGTAGGAGGGACAGGAAAACAAGTGACTAGCCACCATGGCATAGCTAATCAGCCAGCAATAGAACTAGAACCAGAAAGCCAGGGTCCCCAGACTCTCATGCTGGGCTTCTTCCTGCGGGGCCCACTCAGATGAGCAAATTCGTAGAAAAATCCACCACTCCACTGCTTCACCACCATGAGAGCACACACAGGAGTTGTGACTGCAGTGGAACCATGAGGGGTACTGTGGTGGCAGGCTTCTGGAGTCACTCTCAAGGCTTGTTAATCACACCCTTGTTGCTGAGGGTCCTGTAAGACAGGAGAAAGCCAGCTTCTCTGTGACTCAGTTTCCCATCTACCAAGCAGAGGTAGAAGCTGTTACTGGCTTAAGGTTTGCCCACCACTGCAGACCCGAGAAGGGGGCTAGGGAAACGGTACCCAAGGGTAAGGTAGCTGTTATCAGGAGTTGCCTCTCAGATTTCACTACAATTTGAACCATAGAACAATATTTAGCTTCCATAAATTACTCATTTGACCCTGTTTGCGTTTGATCTCCGTACCTACCTGTTTCTTCACTGATTCTTAGTCCTATTTGCCAATTAATCTCTTTGGTCCCTCTCGGTCACTACCTTGGAGAGCCCATTTGCCCTTGGCTCCACCTGCACTCGCCTGTGACTCCAGGTGTCACCTGAGCTCATGTCCAAGCAAGCTCAGCAAGTCTAAACCCCACCAGTCTCTCTCCTCCCCCCCCGCCATCTAGGAACTGTGGGGTAGTCTGTGGCGCTTCCCTCTCCTGGAGCTGCCATGGAAGTTTCCATGTGTCTGTTCATCCTCTGCAGCCTCTTTCAGGGTCCTCCATCTCCCTCTGTCCTAGCAAAGAGTACCTGGACCTGACCCCTTAAGGACAAGTTTCTATCCCCACTTTGCCAGCAACTGGAGTGTAACCTTGGGCAGGTCACTTTTATCTCTTTTAGCCTAATGTCCTCTTCCAGTAAAAGAGGATGTAAATTAGACCACCCCAAAGACCCTTCCAGCATCATACCCTGCAAATTCATGAGTGAAAATTATCGACAAGGCTGCAATTCTAAATATGCTTGAGAATGAACCAACCTGGCCTTCTACCACTCGTCTCTCTCCTCCAGGCACTGCCAAGTGAACTTTCTTGGAGCCCCATGTCCTACATGTCACTCTGTGGATACATTTCTAGCCTAACTCCTTCTCATCTTTGGAATAGGGTAATCACAAAACTTATCATCCAAACATGGATTTTTGTGTGTGTGTGAGTGAAAGGGGCACCATTAAAAATAGAACTTGGACGGCAGGCATAGTCCATGACTGTCCCAGGCAAACCAGGGCGTTGGGTCAGCCTAGTTTTGAATCAAGGCCAAAGCCTCTCCCTCAGTCACATGGTTTGACTTTGCCTAGCAGGCCTCTTTCTCAGTGCTTGGTCCAGACCCTCCCTGTCCCCACTCCCACTAGGATTGTCCCCTCTTAAAAAGCAGAGCCTCTGTTTAGGGTGGAAGTTGGCAGGAAGACAGATCTCTTGGTGACAGTCTGCACTCGCACCATCATTTACTGAATGTAAATGATCACACCTCCTCATTTTGTTCTTGCACACCTGGGAGTTTCTTACATATCTGGCAGCAGCTGCCTCCAATTTGGGTGGGAGATAACAGCCCCAGCCAGGGGCATCCATGGGACTAAAACTTCCTGAAGCCATCGCCTGCAGAGCCTCCCTGCCTCCCTCGGATAAGCTGGAAAATACTTAAATAGAATGGTCAGAGGAAAGTGGCCCTTGCTGGTAAATGCTTCTGACCAGGTCAGGAGATAAGAGCTAGTATTGAAGGAGCTTTGGCTGATGGGTTATACCTGGAACAAGACAATAGAACAAGGGTTGGCTCAGAGCAAGGCTTCCCTGCTCTAGTGATGTTGAGTGAGTGCCTGGAACATTCCCCATGCCACAGTCCCAGCTGTGGCCTGGCTCGGTCACCTTGCCAAAGGCACCTGGCTAGAAGCACCATGGGAGGCTCAAGGCAGGCCTGTCTGTAGGTGGATCTGATATCTACCACATTTAGGGCAGCAAACAGTAGAAAAACCAAGCTGCCTGTAGGAAAATAAAACTTGGCTTATTTATAGCACTGCCTTGAATCTCTGCTCCTAAGTGCAACCTTTGGCTGTCACATACCAGCAGCAACCATGCTCCCTCTTGTTCTAGGTGGAGGGCTGGCTGAGGTGGGCAGGCTGTCTGGTGGTGCAACAGATGATACCTTGATCTGAGCAGACATGTAGAACAGTATTCATAGCTGCTGTCTACCCAGTGGGACGTGCAGAGGCCCATCAGGGTTGGTGGGCACAGCTGCCAAGAGCTGCAGCCCAGGTTGAGCAAACCTGCAGAGACAGCTCCCCAGGAAGGCTCCACTGATGGGAGGTGTGGGGGCTGAATGCTGCTGGAAGCTTTCTTAGGATTTCTTACCAGCCAAGAATGAATGCTGCCCCCAAATGCATAGAGAAGCCTGGGAGCGTGTGGAAGGAGGGATGCCAGGCCTCCCTCCACATCCCCTGCCACCATGGTCTGGCCAGATGCAACCCTTTCTCTGTCTAATTACATTTTAAGAAATCAGACACATTTGAATCCTCCTTGAAATCAAAAATCTCCAAGAGATCGACATGACTCAGCCCTTCAGTCCTCCACGCTTACTGAATACAACTTCTTCCCAGGCGAAGGCATTTTCTCCTAGCCTGATGGAATCCTGTCCAGAATGAGGGTTTTCCCAAGAAAAACAATGCCTTTCCATCAGCTTGGGAATGACTGTGCATGGAGGAGAAAGGGAATTTTCCACATGACCGCTCCACTGCTTCACCTCCCCGCAGAAGGTTTAGAAGCACCCCAGCAAGCTGGTTGTCTAGTGTTTCTTAAATTGTCATTGTCACAAAGATTCTTTCTGCTTCGCTTCTCCCAAAGTTCTCCTCCTCACCCACCCCCCACCTTGGTCCAAGGCATAGTAATTGAGCCATTGGGTATCCAGCATGGGGACTGGTCCTGCAGGACCAGGCAGGTGCCTTTGTCTGCCTTTGTGCTCAGAGAAGGCCTTCACCCCTTTGGTTCTTATAAGGTGCTTGCCACGGCAACCCAAGTGTCTAAGCAGGGCATTTGCAGGGGACTGTCCCCGCCTCACAGGCGGCTAGCAGCAGCAGTTTGAGCCTGTCAAGTGGGTGAGGTGGGGTTTTTCCCTCTTTCCTGCATTCTAACTGCTTTTTCTTCCTTTTCTCAACCTGTGTAGGTGGTAGCTAGTTTAAGCACCAAACCTAGCAGCCAATAATTAACTACACACACCTTCCATCATGCGCAGTGCAAACCATGATGTCCTTCCTTCTGCAGGTGGCCCTTGCCATGCCCAAGGACCTCATCTTGGCCCCATGCCATTGAGAGAGTCCTAGGCTCCGACCAGCAAGGGCTTCCCTCTCCCTCTCAAGCGGAGGCACTCAGGGGCTGCCCGTTGTGGCCACACACCCTGTGAATGCACCACATGTACCCACATCACCATTCAATCATCTGGGGCTGGGCATGGGATGGGGCCTCCACATGGAAAAAAGGGGATTCTTTTCCGGGGTATGACCGCATTTCCAAACCCAGTCCAGGATCAATAGTGTCAGTCCTTGCTCTGAATTCCCATAACACAGGTGATAAAGAGTGGCAGAGTTCCCATAACACAGGTAATAAAGAGTGGCAGATAAAGAGTTGTGGGTGGGCTGTGGTTTGGAATCCAGCCCTGGCCCCTTCTACCTTTCCCTCCACCTTCTCCTATCCTTGCAAGCTAGAGCCACACAGAAAGAAGTAAGAGTGTGGCTGGTAGCGTTCCTAAAATAAGTTGTTCAACAAATGTTTACTGAGTCCCTATTGTGTGTCAGGTAGTGTTTTTCTAGTACCTGGCTCACTTGAAGAGTATATTCTAATGTTTTTATATTTAATAAGGGAAAAGATTTGGAGGCTAAGGCAGGAGCATTGTTTGAGCTCAGAAATTCGAGGTGGCAGTGAGCTATGTTTATGCCACTGCCCTCCAGCCTGTGTGACAGAGCAAGACCCCAACTCTAAAAATAATAAAAAAAAAAAGTTGGGAGAAGAACTACTGGTGACATAGAAATCAGGTTTCAGACCTACACTTCTAGCAACAAATGGTTTTCTCTCATTCCTATGCCATTGAAGCCCGGGATACTTCACTCTCTTCACTCCTAGAGGTCCCCTGCAAGTGCCAAGCCTATGTCAAGTATTCTGCAAAGCTCAGCTCAAACCAACCCCCCAAAATATTGGTAACAATTATCCCTCCCAATGAAGCTTCAATTTTGGAAAGGGATCTTTGAGGCATAGGACTAACTTTTTAACTTAAAAAAATATATATATATTTAGGCCAGGCGCGGTGACTCACACCTGTAATCCCAGCACTTTGGGAGGCTGAGGTGGGTGGATCACAAGGTCAGGAGATAGAGACCATCCTGGCTAACAAGGTGAAACCCCATCTCTACTAAAAATACAAAAAATTAGCCGGGTGTGGTGGCACATGCCTGTAGTCCCAGCTACTCAGGAGGCTGAGGCAGGAGAATCGCTTGAACCCGGGAGGTGGAGGTTGCAGTGAGCTGAGATCGCACCACTGCACTTCAGCCTGGGTGACATAGCAAGACTGTCTCCAAAAAAAAAGAAAAAAAAAATTTCATGGTAGTATGCTAGGCTCCATAGTAAGTCAGCAGAAGGGTCATTTTGGTGGCTTTCTGGATGCGGCTGGCACGGTCCCTCTTCAGAAACATTTATGAGTGCCTACTATGTGTCCAGCACTGTGCTAGGCACTGAGGGCACAAATATCCATAAAATGTGGCCCTCACCCTCAGGTAGCTCCTTGACAAATAGGTGAGACAGACACTTCAGCACCTTGGAGTGGGCTAATTGCCGAGAGCGAAGGAATTTGGGAAGCTAGTGGAGCACTCAGTTGGGCACTCAACTCAACCTGGGTTTAGGGAAGACTCCCCTGAGGAGGTAACATTTGAGCTAAGTCCCCATGTCTCTGCAGGAAATTAAATTTAACCAACTGTGTGGGTTCCACTGTGCATACTGGTGGTGTCGATGTGACACGTTGTGTTCTGAGTTTACCATTTATAGAGTGTTTCAGGTGCACTGATGCATGCCTTGAGAGCTGACTGCCAAAATAGGGGCCCCAGACAGCTGCCTTCCCAGGGGAGGGGTATCCAGAAACTTCCATTCTTGCTGTGCACATTTCCCCAGCTGACCTATAGCTGTCTTGAAATTATAGCATTCAATATTCCTTCCTTGGCTCGGAAGACTTTACGGGTCTTCCAGTAGTTAATGTCAAAGTTAGGTGTCTCTGGGAGAGAATGCAGCAGAAGCCATCACCAGCTAATAGTTGCTCTAGAATTGTTCTGAAAGCATGGTGTCCAGGCCAGGGGCCAGGAGTAGAGAAGGAGAGGGGTGGTAGGGGATTAGGAGGGGGAAGGCAGAGGGGCTCCCTCTCTTGCCACAAACAGATCTGCTCTGCTTTCTGTGCATTTACACTTCACCTAGCTCCTCCACAAAGTTCTGCTATAAGGAGAAATGGGCCAATGTCTTTCCAATCCAAATGCCATCAGAAGCAAGCTCTACATGTGCCCGATTGCTTAAGAGGAGCATATGAGTGCACAGATGGCAGCAGTATATGAGGACATTACACCTGCTCTGCTCCTTGATACTTCATTGTCAAGCATCTAAATAAACATCTAAATGGAGAACCAGCTAGGAAGTACAAATCCTGGTGTTCAGAAAAGCAGCGAGCTGCCCAGGCGTGGAGGGTGCAACGCTTTGGGGATGCCTACCCATGCGAATCTAGCACAGGGCTTGCGGGTGGGGTGTTCCTTCTTGAATGATCTGTTCTCCATTTCCTCTGTGCACAGCTCTGGGGGCAGATTTCATTTCAGACTGCTTTAGAAGACAGGACAGCAGGAGAGGAAATCACTACAGCGAAAAGAAAATTAGAAGGATTTGGTAGAACTCATATATAGGAAACTGAGAGCAAGATTTGGCCCTCAGAGACTAAAGTTAGTGGGAGGAGAGAACAGGGCCTGGCCAAGACTTGTCATTTCACCATTTAAATAGAGATCAAGATGCTAAAGTTCCCAGGAGACATCTCTTTTGTGACTTGCCAAGAGCATGGAGAAATTCCATCAGGGAGCTTCTGAGATATGGATCCAGACTAGCAGACATTAACAGAATTACCAGGTGTCTAGGGGGATCCCAGACTTTTCAGCACACAGTGAGGGGGATGTAAACACTAAAGTTATATGAGAAGTCACGCTGGATGGATTGATGAAGGCAGCAAAGCCTAGCAGTCACACTGAAGCAGCTCCCTGCCCACAACCAACCACATTTGCACCCTGATTAAAAACTGGAAATGTTAAGAGACTTGAAGATTTCTGCTCTCTGCACCTGCTTAACTCTTCCTCTTGCCCTTACTAAATTTTAGCTGCTTTCTTTTTGGCTAATTTCACAATGTTCAAAAGTCTATTGGAAAAAAAGAAACCCACAAAGCACCATAGATAAAAACTTTGAGATGGGGAAAAAGAAAAATATTGGTTTGATCTTCTCCCTTCCTCTCCCAGAACCCAGGAAAATGCCTGGTACACAAGAAGCAAGGAAGGGAAGGATAAAAAAAGGAGGCAGGAAATTAGTTCTGGATGAAATGTCAGAAAAATGGCCACCATGAAGGCCCCAGTCAACCAATCACTTCCTCTTCTTGGGTCTCCTGATGGAATGTTTTCATCTTGGGGAAAATCTTTCCACCTTTATCTCTTCTAGAACTGTAAAAATGACAGGATGAGCCAGGGCAGTGGCTTATGCCTATAATCCCAGCACTTTGGGAGGCTGAGGAAGAAGGATCACTTGAGGCCAGGAGTTCAAGACCAGCCTGGGCAACATAGATGTCTACAAAAAATTCAAAAAAGTAAATTAGCCAGGAAAGGTGGTACATGCCTGTAGTTCCAGTTATTTGGGAGGTTGAGGCTGGAGAATCACCTGAACCTAGGAATTTGAGGTTACATTAAGGTATGATTGAACCACTGTACTCTAGCCTGGGCAATACAGCAAGACTCTGTCTCTATAAAATAATAATAATAGTAAAAAACTGGGAGTGGGATGGGAACAAGGCAACTTGGTGTGTTCCTGAAACCCCTGTCTGATGGAAAGGGCAGCTAATAACAGCCTATTGATAATTGATTAATGTGTTACATTTTGAAAGTACACAAAACATAATATTCAATATCAGGATTAAGATTTATTACGTAAGTGAGACAAACCTCCTGTTAAAAGTGAAAGGCTCTCAGATTGGATGAAAAATAACACCCAACCATACAATATATATTTCAAAAATGCACATTTTTCTCAGGAAGATGCTGGAGACATACTCATCCCTATTCCTTCTGCTAAGTCCAACTAAAAACACTGAACATTACATTTAAAACAAACATAAAAGACTCTTAAAGATAAGACCTAGAAAGTAGACCAAGCTAGGAACTTCAGGACTCAAAGAATGACACAGCAGGAACTCCCTGAATTTTGTTTGTGCCTCATACATTCCAGAGTTAGAGCTGAAGAAGCTGGCAACCTGGAAAAAGCTAATGCACACAAAGGAAAAAAGAGAGAGAGAGAGAAGAAGTGGTAGAAGGAGGAGGAGGAGAAGGAAGAGGAGGAGAAAAAGGAAGAGGAGGAGAAGAAGAGGGAGTAGAGGAGGAGGAGGATAAGGAGGAGAGGAGGAGAAAAAATGAGGAGAAGAAAGAGAAGGAGAAAGAGAAGAAGGAGGAGGAGGAAGAGGGGAAGGGGTAGGGGAAACAGAAGACTCCTCCTGCCAGGCAGCACAGAAAAATATGTGGTCCCACTTTCACCCATGCCAGGAAAGGCCCAGTGGGGAGTGCAGACTCCACACTCATGAGACTATAATGTGGCAATGCAACCTCACCACTACGGTTGTGTCAGAGGAGGCCTAGTAGGGAGCTGTGGTTTTCATCTCCACTTGGCAGTAATGAAGCCTCCCTTCCCCTCCTGCCTCACTACAGTGTCACTGGAGACCATCTGGGGAGCCTGGACTTCTTCCTCCACCCAGTAATAATAGGTCAGCCTGCCCCCTCCCCACTGTGGTGGTGTCAGAGAAGGCCAAATGGGGACAGTCAAGACTTTAACCACTGGCTGCAATAGTAATGAGGCCACCCCCTGGTAGCATCAGTGGAGACCATGTGGGGAGCAGAAATTAGGCAACTCTACCCTTCCCAACCAAAGTGGGATGAGCAGGGCCCTAGTAGGAGCCAGCACCCCACCCCAACAGCAACGAGGAGCATCTCCAAACCTTGGTGGTCACAGAGGTTGCAGTATATCACCCTCCCCTGATGGTGCAGCATCACAGGATGTTACCTAAGACAAGGTTTAAATAAGATCCAGAGTTTCACCATAGAATACCAAAATGCATAGTTTTCAATCAAAAATCACTCACAATACCAAGAACCAGGAAAATATCAAACTGATTGAAAAAAGCCATTAATACACACTAATATCAAGATGACAGTGATGCTAAAATTATCTGGAAAAGGTTTTAAAGCAGTTATTATAAAAATGCTTCAATGAGTAATAGTGAACATACTTGAAACAAATGAAACAATAAAAAATCACCAATAGAATCATCTCAGCAAAGAAATGGAAAATATAAACAACCAAATGGAAGTGTTAGAACTGAAAAATATAAAAACTAAAATAAGAATCTCAGTGGATGGGCTCAACAGCAGAATGGAGAGAACAGAGGAAAGAATAAGTGAACTGGAAGATACAATAGAAATGACTGAATCTGAACAACAGAAAGAAGATGGAGTGAAAAACAAAGAGAGCAGAGCCTCAGGGACCTGTGTGACTATAACAAAAACTAAATTTATATCATTTAGGATTCCAGGAAAAGATAGAAAAAGAAGATGGAGCTAAAAAAGTACTCAAAGAAATAATAATTGAAAAATCCCCCCAATTTGACAAAACACATAAACCTATGGATCAGGAAGTGAGTGACCAATAGGATACATCAAAGAAATTCACACCAAGACACATCATAATTAAAGTTCTGAAAACTAAAGATGAAGAAAGTCTTAAACCAATGAGAGAAACAACATCTTATCTCTAAGAGAAAACCAATTCAAATGACAGCATATTTCTCATCAGAAACCACAGGGGTCAGAAGGAAGTGATACAACATTTTTAAAGTGTTAGAAAAAAAGGAACTGTCAACCAGAAACCTATGTCCAGTGCAAATATCCTTTAGGAATTAGAAGGAAATCAAGCTATCCGCAGATTAGCTTGATTACCCAAATAAGTACACTAACGAAGTGGAAAGAAGTTCTCTAAACGGAAGGGCCATGATGAAAGAAGGAGTCAAGAAACATCAGGAAAGAAGAAAGAATTTGGTAAACTAAGATAGTAAATTCAATTGGCTTTCCTTCTCCTTTTGAATTTTCTCAATTATGTTTGATAATTGAAGTGAAAATTATAACACTGACGTGATTCTAAATAGAAGTAGAGAAAACATTTTAGACTATTATAAACAAGGGAGGGCAATAGGATGTAAAGGGTGGTAAACTTTCCACACTTCACTCAAACTGTTGATGGACGTAGACCATGAAAAGTTATATATACAAAATGTAATACCTGGAGTAACCACTAAAAAACTACTCAGAGAGATGCACCCCAAAACACCATGTATAAACCAAAATAAAACTCTAAAAAATGCCCAAGTCATGCACGGTAAGCCAAGGAAGAAAAAACAGAAATGAAAAAACAAGGAGAACAAACAGAAAACAAGAAATACAAGGACAGTCTTAAACTTAATATATTAATGATTATATTAATTTTGAATAATGTAAAGGCAAAAATTTAAAGACAGGTGGTCAGAGTGGATTAAAAAACATGAACCAATTATATGCTGTGTACAGGGTGACAAGATAGGTTGAAAGCAAAAGGGTCAAAAATAACACATCATGCAAACATTAATTAAAAGATAGCAAGAGTGGCTATATTAATATCAGATAAAGTGACATCAGAACAAGGAAAATAATTGAGACAGAGAAAGACATTCTATATTAACAAAAGTGTCAATCCACCAAGAAGATACGGTGATGCTAAAGGTATGCACCAAACATGAGAGCTACAGAATATGTGATATGAAAACTGATAGAACTAAAAGGAGAAACAGATAAATCTACAATTACAGTTAGAGACTTCAGCACTCTTCTCTCAACAATTGACAGAACAACTAGATAGAAAATCAAAACACATAAAAAAAAACACCATTAGCATATAGGATCTATGGACATTTATGGAACACTCTACCCAACAACAGCAGAATGCATTATTTTCAAGTGCCCAAGAACATAAACCAAGATGGACTATAACATGGAACATAAAGCAAACCTCAAAAAATTTAAAAACCTCAAAAGAAATAAAAATACATTGAACAGAATGAAAATGAAAATACAACACGTCAAATTGGTGGAACATAGCCAAAACAGTGCTGAGAGGGAAACTTACAGCTTATTTTAAGAAACGGAAAAGTTTCAAACCAGTGACCTAAGCTCCCACCTCAAGAATCTAGAAAATATAAAGAGAAAAATAAATTCAAAGAATGCAGAAGTAAGTAAATAATAAAGACAGGAGCAGGAATCAATGAAATTGAAAACAGAAAAATAATAGAGAACAGCAATGAAACAAAGAGCTAGATCTTTTAAAAGATCAATAAAAGTGACAACCCTCTGGCAAGACTAACAAGGAGACACAAGTTACCAGAATGAGACAGATTATATTAGTATATACTCTGTACATATCAAAATGGTAGTAAGATAATACTAAGAAAAATTCTACGCACATAAATCTGACAATTCAGATGAAATAGACTATTATTTGAAAACACACAATACCACAACTTTCTCAACATGAGATAATTTGGATAACCTTATAACTATTGAGTAAATTAAATTCACAATTTTAAAAATTCAGAAAAAGAAAATTCCAGGCCCAGATACTTTCACTGGTTAATTCTACTAAACATTTAGAGAAGAATTGCCATCACATCTTCACAATATTTTCCAGAAAGTAGAAGAGAACTTTTATCAATTCATTTTTTGAAGTTAGTATTCTCCTGATACCAAAATCAGACAAAGACAGAACCAAAAAGAACTACAGACCAATATACCTTATAAACACAGACATAAAAATCCCGAACAAAATATTAATGGATAGAATTTAGCAATATATAAGAAGAATTATACACTGACCAAGTGTGGTTTGCTCTGAAGACACAAGGCTGGTTCAATTTTTACAAATAAACCAATCTAATTCTTCATATTAACAGACAAAAGAGAAAAAAAATCACATTATCATTCCAATTGATGCAGAAAAAAGCATTTGACAAAATTCAACACTTACTCATGATAACAATTCCTAGACAAATAGGAAGAAAGTGGAACTTCCCCAACTTGGAAAAGAGTATCTACAAAAATCCTATAGCTAACATTATACTTAGTGGTGAAAGATTGAATGCTGTCCCCCTAACACTAAAAACAAGGCAAGGTTTGGTCTTACTATTTCTATTCAATGTAGTACTAGGAGTTCTAGCCAGTGCAATAAGGCAAGATACAGAAAGAAAAGATAGATCCTTTTAGATAATAAAGGGAGACAAAAATAGCCCTGTTTACAGATGACATGATTGTTTATGTAGAAAATTCTAAGGAATCTACAAGAATGAAGCAAGGGAAGGAGGAAGGAGAAAGAAAAGAAAGAGAGAAAAGAAGGAAGGAAAGCAGGCAGACAAGGAAAGGAATTCCTAGAACTAAAAAGTGACTTCAGCAAGGTTGCAGATACAAGGTCAACATTCATTCACTGTATTTCTATATATAGTTGTCCCAAGGTATCTGTGGGGGATTGATTTCAGGATCACCCCTCAGATGCCAAAATCTATGGATGCACAAGTCCCTTATATAAAACTATGTAGTATTTGCATATAACTTATGCACAAAGATACATACTTTGTCATCCCTAAATTACTTACAATATGTAATACAATGTAAATGTTACGTAAGTAGTTGTTGTATTGTTTAGGGAATAATGACAAGAGAAAAGACTGTACATGTTATGTTCAGTACAGACACAACCATCCTTTTGTTTCCCAAATATTTTTCATCTGTGTTTGATTAAATCCATGGATGCAGAATCCATGGATATGGGGGACTGAATTTACTAGTATCGGACACCTGGAAACCAAAATTTCAAAAAACACCTTGTACAATTTCTCAAAAAATTAGAAATACTTGGGTATAAACCTAACAAAACACGTAAAGGACTTGTATGCTAAAAACTACAAAATGCTAATGAAACAAATCAACGTAGAGCTATAAAATGGAGAGATATACCATATTCATCAATTGGAAGATTCAGCATAGTAAAGGTATTATTTATCCCCATATTGATATACAGGTTTAACCTAATTTTTATCAAAATCTCAGCAAGATTTTTTTATTGCTATAGACAAAATTATACTGAAATTTATATGGAAAGGCAAAGGAACTAGAATAGCTAAACAATTTTGAAAAATAATAAAGTAGGAGGAATCAGTCTATCCAATTTTAAGACATAGAACTATAGTAATGAAGACTGTATGGTATTGGCAGGTGAATACACACATAGAACAATGGATAAAAATAGGGAGTGCAGAAATAGACCCATGCCAACATGCCCAACTGATTTTTTATGAAATGGCATGAGCAACTCCAATGAAGTAAGATAGCCTTTTCAACAGATGGTGCTGGAATACTTGAACATCCATAGACAAAATAAGAAAAATTAAAGAACCTTAATCTAAGTTCTGCATTTTATACGAAATTCAACTCAAAATAGATCATGGACTTAAATGTACATAAAATGTAACACTACAAAAACTTTAGAAATATATAGAAGAAAACCTTTGGCAACTGTGGTTAGACGATGAGTGCTTAGGCTTCACACCCAAAGCATGATTCATAAAAGGAAAAACTGATAAACAGGACATCATCAAAATTAAAAGCATTTGTTCTGTGAAAGACTATGTTCAGAGTCTGAAAAGACAAGCTACAGTCTGGGATATGTTTGCAAAGGACATATCACACTAAGGAGTAGTACCTACAATATACAAAGAACAATCAAATGTAAACAGTTTTTTAAAAATCCAATTAGGAAAAGGGCAAAAGATACAAACAAGCATTTCACTCATGAGGCTAGAGATGGCAAATAACGCATGAAAAGACATTCAACATCATTAACCATTAGGGAAATGCAGATTAAAACCACAATAAGATGAACTCTTTCCCCCTAACACTATTGACCTATCAGAATGGCTAAAATAAACAACAGTGATAACACGTAATGCAAGTGAGGATGAAGAGAAACTGGATCATTCATACATTGCTGGTGGGAATATAAAACGGTGCACCCACTCTGGAAAAGAGTAAAGCAGCTTCTTAGAAGACTAAACACCTGCTTACCATACAGCCCAGAAATTACACTCTTGGGTATTTATCCCCCTAAAAATGAAAACTTGTGTTCACACAAAAACTTGTATATTAATGTACATAGCTGCTTTGTTCATAATAACAAAAAATCTGGAAACAAACCCAATTTTCCTTTAATGGGTGAATGATTAAGGAAACTGTGGTATGTTCATACCATGAAATATATATTCTTTTGCAATGAGAAAGAATGCACTATTGATACATTCACATGGGGAATCACCAAAAAATTTTGCTGAGTGGAAGAAAAAAATACCAAAAGGTTACATACCATGATTCTGTTGATATACCAGTCTTGACATGACAAAATTATATAGAGAGATAACAGATTAGTGGCTGCCAGTGGTAAGGATGGGGAGATGTTTGCAGAAAGAGGAAGGAAGTAGGTGTGGCTGTAAAAGGGCAACATAAGGGACCTGTGTGGTGATGGAGATGTTCTGGATCTCATTGTTTCAATATCTATATGCTGGTTGTGATGTTGTACTATAGTTTTTTAAGATGTTACCATTGGGCGAAACTGGGTAAAAGATACCCAACATACCTCTATATAATTTCTGACAATTGTATGTAAATCTACAATTATCTTGAAATAGAAAAATTCATTTAATTACATAAAAAAGCTTAAAAATGCACTGAAAACAAAGTGGTTCAGAAAAGTTCAAAGGAACAAAGAATGATCAAGTAAATAATAATAATAACAACAAAATCAGAATTATTATATTAAACACTGAGCCAGGGTTGAATTCAAGATAATAAAAACTATTGAATGAGAAAAGACACAATAGTATAAAGGTCATAGTCTCTAATGGGGATTTAACTCTCATACATTTTATGCATGATATGAAATAATACAATTATACATAAAACAAGACACAACTATAGGAAAATCCAGGAGAAATCCCAGAAACTGCATAGTTCTATGAGAATTTTAACTCATCTCTCACCAAGCCATGAAAAAACTTTGAATGATAAGAATAAAGTTGAGTAACAGACATATATTGAATTTGGATCCGACAATAGATACTGCATCTTCTTTACAGAGTCTCATAAAACTTACAAAAATGGATCATATATTAATCTATAATGAAAACCTCAGTAAATGCCACAAAGTAAAAATAGCTTGAGTGGCATCCTTTGCATCAATGAGATAACACTAGAAATAATAAAGTAGAACCAAAAAACCCCACCTTAGTCACTTACAAATTCCACAGTCTTTTAAAACTCATATTTGATCAAAGAAAAAATTAAAATATAAAATTTTAAATAGCTAAGAAATAATGATAATGGAAATGTAAACCAAGCAGAAAATAAAACATATCTTTAAACTTTGAGAAAGGATGAATCAAGTATCCAATTTAAGGTGCATTTTTATAAGTGCTGTGAAAAAAATAAATATGAAAAAGATAAATACATTAGAAAACAGTAGGTTGGATTTTTTTAAAGTCAAGCTAATTCTCTGGAAAATAAATGGGCAGATAATGAACTAGAGAAATCACTGACTCCCTTAGTCAAGAGAAGAAGGTGAGAGAACATATATACTCTGAAGTAGAAACAAAAAAGTGGAGATAAATACAGGTACCTAGAGACTAATAAGTAACATGGAAGAGTATTCTGTCGCATTATTTACAACCAAAATTCAAATGTTGGGTGCAACGGGTGGTTGCTTTAGGAAAATATAAGTTGCTGGAAAAAATGGAAAATCTAAAAGTTTCATAACAATGGAATCAAAGTAACCAACCAAAGTGTCAAAGTGTCAAAGTGACAAGTATTTAGTGAGCTTCTGTTATATGCCAGGGCCCTGGGAAGTCCAGGGGAGGGGGAGACGGCCCTGCTTTCAGGGAGCTCTCTGTGAATTGGGAGTGCAGGGAAGATAAAGAAGCCCTCAGTGTCATAAGAGCTCAGTGGCCAGGGACCAGATGGAGGTGGGAGAGGGAGAATCCTGTGTGCCATGATGCTGCCCTGTGCCCCTCTCTTGGACTGTTGGGAGAATAAAAAATCATGGGGTCCCCAAGGCCTGACACCTAAAAAATACCCCACAAATGGAAGCTGCTCTTGGCTCCCCACCTGCCCCCTGTACAGTGAAAACTGAGAGGAGGCGAATGGGCTGTCTTCCCAGGCCATCTGGGATAGTTTCCCAGGGCATCAATGGATCAGAATCTTGAAGGATGAGTTGGAAGCAGGAGAAAAAAAGGTGTTGGAGGCTGAGGGACAGCATGTGCAGCAGTCATTAAGTGAAGAAACAGTGTGTGTGCTGGAGCTCCCCACATGGTTTTCTATGACTGGAGCACGGGGGGTGACCTGGGGGTATGGTGGGGCTGAGGCTGGGGCCGGGTCACAGAAGGCCTTGTATGCTGTGGTGAAGAGGTCAGCAAGATTTAGCTGAATGTTCTTAGATACACAGGTATAAAGGAAACCCAGGTGAGCCTTGAAATTTCAGCACCCAAAGTTGCCCATCAATGAATCCTCTTAAGCTGCTCTGCAGAGGTTCAGGATAAGCCTGAAGTGGCTGGTTCTTAGATGCAGAGAAGGCTCTGACCTGCATCCACATGGCCCCCAAGGCTCTGTGGCCTGCGGTCCAGCTGCAGAGGATAAGAGGAAGCTTTTCAAGTTATTACTGGGTGGGCTACGCTCAACAGGTTTTTCCAGTTCTGCCTCTAGGGAGTCTTGCCCAACAATTAATCCAGATGGTCACTGACGGGTTTCTTTCACTTATAAATCCTTGAAGCCTCTTTTTGACCTCAACACCACTAATGCAGGCTTCGTCTGTTTTCCCATAGGATTTAGAGGATTCTTCTCAGCTCATTCTGGCCTTCCTTCTCTCACTGCTGTCAATATTTGATGACACAGGAAAAATTAGCAAGGATGGATAGAATGGTGGATGAATACATACATACATACCTGTATAAATGGCTGTGGCTTGAGGGACAGAGATTTCATCTGAATTTTCCTGAAATACAAGTGGATCACTGGAATGAAAATGTTCCATGGTCATTGCTTCCTGAATTCTAATGTGCTCCCTATGGTGTATTTGTTTGCTAGGTTGCTATAACAAAATATGGCAGATGGCCGTCTTCTCGCTATGTCCTGGCCTTTTCTCTGTGCATGCACGTCCTTGGTGTGTCTCTCTCTTCTTTTTCTTTTTCTTTTTTTTTTTTTAATGTGAGACAGAGTCTCTCTCTGTTGCCCAGGCTGGATTGCAGTGGCGGGATCTTGACTCACTGCAAACTCTGCCTCCCATGTTCAAGTGATTCTAATGTCTCAGCCTCCTGAGTAGCTGGGATTACAGGTATGCGCCATCACATCTGGCTAACTTTTGTATTTTTAGTGGAGATGGGGTTTCACCATGTTGGCCAGGCTGGTCTTGAACTCCTGACCTCAGGTGATCTTCCTGCCTCAGCCTCCCAAAGTGCTGGGATTACAGGCATGGGCCACCACGCCTGGCCTCTATCTTCTTATAAGGACATCAGTTATATTGGATTAGGGCCTCACCCTAACAGCCTCATTTTTACTTAATTATCTCTTTAAAAATCTTATCCTCAAACACCACTGGGGGTTGGGACTTAAACATAAGAATTTGGGAGGGACACAATTCAGTCCATAACACACAGCTTTTAACCTTCGAAGTAAAGACTCTAAGTCCAAAGTCAAGGACAGATGGGGAATTGGGGGTGATAGTAAGTTGAGTTGAAATCAACCCAATTTTGGATTTTAAAAAAAGTCAGGGAGAAGAGCCTGGCCATATGCTCCTCCATGAATCACCTCTCTGCATGCAGAAGAGGTAGGTGTGATTCTGAGCCAGTCTACACAGTAGGTTATGTAGGAGCCCCAAAGGGAATAACCTTGTCTCTGCTTGCAAAGCTGTGCTTTTTGAATTTGCCCCTTCCCGTTAGACATGGTAAAGGCACTGCAATACCACAAGGGGGGAAAGTGGGTTTGCCAAAGCATGGTAACCCACAGGTGCTGCAGCCAGCCCTATGACCCCCCAAATAGAAGAAGAAGCATGTCTGTCTACCTGCCCTCAGGGCTCAGAAGCAGCAGGGCCCCAGTCCCCTCTCTGTCCAAGCAGATTCAGCATGCCAGTAAAAAGATGTCTTTGAGCTAAAAAACAGAACTACTGTTCAACCCAGCAAACCCATTACTGGGTATATACCCAGAGGAATATAAATCATTCTATCACAAAGGCACGTGCACGTAAATGTTTATTGCAGTGCTATTCACAATAGCAAAGACATGGCATCAACCAACCTAAATGCCCATTGATGGTAGACTGGATAAAGAAAATGTGGTCCATATACACCATGGTATACTATACAGCCACAAAAAGCAATGAGCTCGTATCTTTTGCGGGAACATGGATGGAGCTGGAGACCATTATCCTTAACAAACTAATGCAAATACTGGAACAGAAAACCAAGTACCACATGCTCTCACTTATAAGTAGGAGCTAAATGATGAGAACACATGGACACATAGAGGGGAACAACAGACACTGGAGCCTACCTGAAAGTGGAGGCTAGGAGGAGGGAGAGGAACAGAAAAAGTAACTACTGGATACTAAGCTTAGTACCTGGGTGATGAAATCATCTTTACAACAAACCCCTGTGACACAAGTTTACCTATATTACAAACCTGCACATGTACCCATGATTCTAAAATAAAAGTTAAAAAAAAAAAGATGTCTTTGCTTACCTTCTCCAGAGCTTTCCTCTGTCTCCCTTTGTGCTTGTTGATTTTATTTCTTGTAGATGGGTTTTCTGTACATTTCCTGCCACTTGAAGAGGCCAGGATATAGCTATGTTTCATCTTTTCAGTAAGGCAGAAAATAGCATGTGCCTTGGGTCTGACTGTCTGTGGCCTGTTTCTGCTTTCCCTCGTGGCCTGTGTGTTTGATCCATTTCACCAGCGCGTGGCCCACCGTTGCCTAACTGTGATACGCAGTTCCCCAACCTCAGGAAGAGAAACAGTCACCTCTGCTCCAGAACGTGGTGGTGAAGAGAGCCATCTTGGGCTACTCCAAATCCAAAGACTTAGAAGGCAAAGCTCGGATTCATTCTCAACCCTCCTCTCCCTAGAGCACTTGGCTACCAGAAAGATCCAGCTGCCACTGCCTGTCACCTTTCTAAAGAAGCATAGTTTTTAAGAGACAAGACTATTGAGCAGGTTGGATTTTAAAAATTGGGAAACATCTCCAAGCAGTTTGGAAGGAAAAGAGACTCTGATCTTGAATAACCTCCTCAGGGGATCAAAGAAAAAGACCCACTAAGATGAACATACCCCCTCTGGCCCCATTCAGGTTAAGTATAAATAAGACTTCCCCACCTTGGGAGACGTGAGCTCACACCTGCTGCTGATGACATGGAAGAGACTGAGCAGGGGAGCCACAGGGATTAGAGATGGGCATTGTTCCAGTCTGGCCCAATTTTTATTCACTTTCCTATTGCAAGGAATGCCCTTAGAAATTGCAAAGCCATTGCTTTTTGCTAATGCTAACAGAAATTCCTTAAACTAGGAGATGGTGCCACTGCCCATCAATTTTACCAGGCAATAATGCAGATCCCAAGTGGCTAAAGTCTGAGGCAGAAGGCAGAGCACTTCATCACAGTGAGAGAACTGGGTTGTTGCTGGGGGAAGCTGTTCTGATATCACGCTGGTATTACCATGCATTAATAAGCTTTGTTCATCTTCTGACACTGGAGGGCCAACTCAGTCCGTTTGCTTCATCTTCCTGCTTATTATGCAGCTCAGGCCATGGAGATGGCCTGCCTGCTTGTCACAAATTGTAGGCAACCTCCCTTCATTCTGTTGTTGGTCCCAGTGGGCTTGAGCTCCTGGGAACCAGGGCTTTCAGTTCCACAAATGCACACTGAGCCCTGATGCCAGGCTAGGCCCTGTGGGGAACTCCAAGATACATGAGCCACAGTTCCTGCCTTTGTGACCGTGTTGTGGTCAGGGAGAAAGTCACATGGCCTAATAATTACACCAACAGGCAGAATGTGTAACAGACAGGAAAACAAACAGCTGTGGGAACTCAGGAAGGGAAGGAGTAACTTTCAATGAAAGAACAGGGAGATCCTTGGACAAAGTTTCAGTACATAGACACTTAGAGAATGCAGCCATTTCAGGCTGGAATTTGCCATAGCAAAGAAGAGGAAGCCCAGAAATAAGAAGAAGACACATGAAATACATGTATATGTAACCAGAATAATTTAACCATCCTAAAATAATCCATTATGCTATGGCTCTATAATTGTTCTCTCTCTCTTCCAGCAGCCCCTGGTAACCAATGGTCTATTATTCTTCATCACTATAATTTTGTCTTTTTGACAAAATTCCATATAAATGTAATCATACAATGTGTAAACTTTTGACACGGACTTCATTCACTCATCATGATGTCTTTGAGATTCAGCCAAGTGGTTGCAGTCATCAACAGTGAATCATTTTCATTGCTGAGTACTGGTCCGTTGTGTGGATTAGCAGAGTTTGTTTTTCCATTCACCCTTTGAAGGACATTTGGGTTGTGTCCAGTTTTTGACAATTGTGAGTAGAGCTGCTATAAGTATTCATGTACAGATTATTATGTGAACATAAATCTCCACTTCTCAAGGACCAAGTTTCTTACCTCAACATTGGCACTACCAACCTTGACATCTGGGGCCAGATACTTTGTTGTGAGGGAACTGCCATGTGCATTGCAGAATGTTTAGTATATCCCTGGCCCCTGATGATGCCAGTAGAACTCTCCCAATTGTGGCAACCAAAATGTCTGCAGACGTTGACAAATGCAAATATCATCCACACCTGAGAATCACTGCCCTTGGTTAAATACCCAGGAATGAATTTACTGGATTATATGGCAAGCGTATAACTTTATAAGAAACTTTTTGTTCCTAATGTATGAGAGATCCAGTTACTCAGCATCCTAGCTGACACTTGGTATTGTGTATTTTTTATTTTTCCCATTCCAATAGGTATATAGAGGCATCTTACTGTGGTTTTAGTTTGCATCTCCCCAGTAGCTGATGCTGTTGAAAATCTTTTGATGTGCTTGTTTGCCATATGTATCCTCTTCAGTGAAACTGATAAAATCATTTTCCCATTTTTAATTGGATAATTTGTTTTCCTACTGTTGAGCTTTGAGAGTTATTTATAGATTCTAAATACAAATTCTCTTTTGGATATGTGACTTTTGCAAATATTTTCTCCCATTCTATAGTATGTATTTTCATTTCCTTATCAGTGCATTTTGCAGAGAAAAGTTTTTTATTTTGATGAAATCCAATTTATCCATTTTTCTCTTTCATGAGTTATGCTTTTGATGCCAAACCTAAGAACTCTTTGTTAAACCTCAAGTCATGAAGGTTTTATCTCATTATTTTTCTAAAAGTTTAAGAGTTTTATGTTTTACATTTAGATTTATGATTCATTTTGACCTTATTTGTCTGTAAGATGTGAAGTTTAGGTCAAGATATGTTTGTCTTTTGACTATTGTGATATCAAATTGTTTCGGCATCACCTGTTGAAAATACTATCGTTTCTTCATTGAATTCCTTTTGCATCTTTGTGAAAAATTATTTGGACATATTTGTGTAGAATTATTTCTGGATTTTTCTATTTTATTCCCATTGACCTACGTGTATATTTCTCGACCACACTATCTTGATTAGTATAACTTTATACTAAGCCTTAAAATCAAATAAGATAATTCCTCTGACTTTATTCATCTTTGGCAAATTGTTTTAGTGATTCTAGTTTCTTTTCTTTTATGTGCAAATTTTAGAATCATTTTGTCTCTACAGAAAATTCGTCTGTGATTTTGATTGGAATTATGAAAAATCTATGGATCAGTTTGGGAAGAATTAACAAATGTACTATGTTGACTCTTCCAATCCATCTTATTAGTTCCTCTTTGATTTCTTTAATCCAAATTTTTTATTTCCAGCATAAGGATGATGTACATGTTTTTGTAGATTTATAACTAAGTATTTCATTTTGGGGGAAGCTGTGGTAAAAAGGTATGTTGTTTTAAGTTTTGCTTTCTAGTTGTATGTTGCTAGTATTTAGAAATATAATCAATGTTTTAATGTGTTGACCTTGTATCCTGTGACCTTGCTAAGCTCACTATCAGTTCTAGAGGATTTAGGGCATGTCAGAATGTGTGTTTTTTTTTTTTTCTATGTAAGCAAGCATGTTGTCTGTGAATAGCAACAGTTTTATTGTTTCCTTTCCAATTTCCATGGCTTTGTTTTCTTTTTCTTGCCTTGTTGCATTGGCTAGGATTTTCAGTATGTGATGAATAAGAGTGATGAGAATTGACATCCTTACTTTGTTCCAGATGTTAGGCAGAAAGTATTCAGCCTTTTGCCACTAGATATGATATTCTCTACAGGGTTTTTTGTGTGTATGTGTGTTTTTCTCTTGTAATTGTCCTTAATCAGGATAAGACAGTTCTCTTCTATTCCTAGCTTCCTAAGAGATTTTTTTAAAATCAGGAATTAATGTTAAATTTTGCCAAATGCTTTTTCTGCATCAATTGATATGATTATGGATTTTTTTTCTTTTTTAGGTTGTTAATATGATAAATAACAATGTCTTTTTTTTTTTTTTTTTTTTTTTGGAAACAAGGTCTCATACTGTCTCCCATGCTCGAGTGCAGTGGTGCCATCACAGCTCACTGCAGCCTTGACCTCCTGGGCTCAAGTCATTCTTCCACCTCAGCCTCTCAAGTACCTGGGACTATGGGCGTGTGCCACCATGCTTAGCTAATTTCTGTATTTTTTTAGAGACAGGGTTTCACCATGTTGTCCCAGCTTGTCTGAAACTCTTGGGTTCAAGTAATCCACTCACCTTGGCCTCCCAAAGTGCTGGGACTACAAGCGTGACCCATCTAATGGTTTAGTTTTGAGTATGCAACTGGCCTTGCGTTCCTAGGATAAAGTCTACTTGGTCATGATGTATTATTCTTTTTATATATTGCTGCATTCCATTTGCTAATATATTGTAGGGGATTTTTGCATCTATGTTCCTGAGAAATCTTGGTCTGTAGTTTTTCTTCTTCCTGTACAATCTTTGTCTAGTTTTGGTATCATAGTAACACTGGCCTCATAAAATGAGTTGGGAAGGGTTCCCTCCTCTTCTGTTTCCTGGAAGAGATTGTGTAGAATCAGTGTTATTTTTTATGTAAATGTTGGGTAGAATTCACCAATGAAACCATTAAGGCCTAGAGATTTCTTTTTTTACAATCTTTTAACTATGAATTACATTTTCTTAAACTTTAATAAGACGATTCTTCTTAGGTATTTCATTTCGTATGATTCTCGGTAACATGAAATATTCAAGGAATTACTTCATTTCAGCTGTTATCAAATTATGTGTGTAAAGTTGTTCATAGTGTTTTATTTTATCCTTTTGATTTCTGTGAGGCTGTACTGCTTTTCCCTCTTTCATTTTTGATTTTAGTAATTTGTGTCTTTCTATTTTTGTCTTTGTAAATTTGTTAGAACTTTATCAATTGCCTTTTTGAAGAATAAGCTTTACTTTTACATTTATTTTTCTCTATCATATTTCTATTTTTATAAAATAAAATAAAATAAAATATTTCTATTTTTATTTCTGTTTTTATATTTATTATTTATTTTCTTCCAGTTGCTTTGGGTTTATTTTACTCTTGTTTTTCTAGTTTCTTGAGGTATACTTAGATTATTGATTTTAGACTTTTCTTCTTTTCTCTTGTAAGCATTTTATGCTGTTACTTTGCCTCTGAGCACTACTTTCCCTGCACCCCACAACAACTTGTATGTTGCATTTTCATTGTTCTCCACTTCTAATTTCCCTTGAGACTTCCTCCTTGACCCATGAATTATATATAGAATTATATATAGAAGTGTGGGTCTAATTTTTAAGTGACTAGAATTTGTCCTGTTATCTTTATGTTATTGATCTCAAATTTATTTCTATTATAATAAGAGAAGATACCATGTCTAATTTACATTTAGATTTTTTTAATTGTCAAAATTTGTCTTGTTACCCAGGATATGGTCTATCTTGGTGGATATTTCATTTGTCCTTAAAAAAATGTGTACTTGCTATTGTTGAGTAGACTGTTATAACGTCAAGAAGATCTAGTTGGTTGATAATGTTCTTCAGTTCTTTGTATCCTTGCTGATCTTCTGTCAATCAGCATTCTGTCTATCGACTGATAATCTCAGTTCTATCTATTACTGAAGGAGTAAAGTGATATATTCAACTATGCCTGTGGATCTGTCTGCTTATCCTTTCCATTCTGTCTGGTTTTTGCTTAATGTATTTTAAAGCATTGTGTGTGCATTCACATTTAGCATTATTATATCTTCTTGTTTCATTAACCTTTTTATCATTACGTAATTCCCTCTTTATTCCTGGAAGTTTTCTTTTTTCTGAAGTCTACATTGTCTGATATTAATATAAATACTGCAGGCTTATTTGGATTAGTTTTTGCTTTGCATATTTTTTGTCCTTTTAGTTTTACATCTATCATTATATTTGGAGTTTTTTTTGTACACAACTTAGGTTTTTTTAAAACATTTATTTTAAAATTTGTCTCTTGACTGATATGTTTAAACTATTTACATTTAATGTAATTATTGATATGTTTGGATTAGGTCTATCATTTTATTTGTTTTCTGTTTTCTCTTCATTCCTCCATTTCCTCTTACATGTTGTGTTAGTTTCCTATGGCTACTGTAACAAACTACTGCAAATTTGATGAAATAAAACAACAAAAAATTATTCTTTCATAGTTTTAGAGGTCAGAAGTCCGCAATTGGTATCACTGATCCAAAATCAAGGTGTTGGCAGGATTGCGCTACCTTTGGAGGCTTCAGAGAATAATCCATTCCTTGCTTCTTTCAGGTTCTGGTTGCTTCTGGCATTCCTTGACTGTGGCCAACTCATTCCAGTCTCTCTCTCCATGGTCACATTGCCTCCTCCTCTTCTGTCTGTGAAATCTCTCTCTTATAAAGGTGCATGTGATTGCATTTAGGACCCACCTGAATAATCCAGAATAATCTCTCCATTTTAAAAATCTTAACTACACCTGTAAAGGCCCTTTTCCCTTATAACATAATATTTGCAGATTTCAGGAATTAGGATCTGCTTATCTTTGGATGGCTATCATTCAGCCTGCAACACATACCTTCTTTTGAATTACTTGAACATTCCTTAGAATTTCATTTAAAAGAAATTTAACAGGTTTGTCAAAGATCAGATAGTTGTAGATATGCGGCATTATTTCTGAGGGCTCTGTTCTGTTCCATTGATCTATGTCTCTGTTGTGGTACCAGTACCATGCTGTTTTGGTTACTGTAGCCCTGTAGCAATGGGGAAAGGATTCCCTATTTAATAAATGGTGCTGGGAAAACTGGCTAGCCATATGTAGAAAGCTGAAACTGGATCCCTTCCTTACACCTTATACAAAAATTAATTCAAGATGGATTAAAGACTTACATGTTAGACCTAAAACCATAAAAACCCTAGAAGAAAGCCTAGGCAATACCATTCAGGACATAGGCGTGGGCAAGGACTTCATGTCTAAAACACCAAAAGCAATGGCAACAAAAGCCAAAATTGACAAATGGGATCTAATTAAACTAAAGAGCTTCTGCACAGCAAAAGAAACTACCATCAGAGTGAACAGACAACCTACAGAATGGGAGAAAATTTTTGCAACCTACTCATCTGACAAAGGGCTAATATCCAGAATCTACAATGAACTCAAACAAATTTACAAGAAAAAAACAAACAACCCCATCAAAAAGTGGGCGAAGGACATGAACAGACACTTCTCAAAAGAAGACATTTATGCAGCCAAAAAACACATGAAAAAATGCTCATCATCACTGGCCATCAGAGAAATGCAAATCAAAACCACAGTGAGATATCGTCTCACACCAGTTAGAATGGCGATCATTAAAAAGTCAGGAAACAACAGGTGCTGGAGAGGATGTGGAGAAACAGGAACACTTTTACACTGTTGGTGGGACTGTAAACTAGTTCAACCACTGTGGAAGTCAGTGTGGCGATTCCTCAGGGATCTAGAACTAGAAATACCATTTGACCCAGCCATCCCATTACTGGGTATATACCCAAAGGACTATAAATCGTACTGCTATAAAGACACATGCACACGTATGTTTGTTGCGGCGCTATTCACAGTAGCAAAGACTTGGAGCCAACCCAAATGTCCAACAGCGATAGACTGGATTAAGAAAATGTGGCACATATACACCATGGAATACTATGCAGCCATAAAAAATGATGAGTTCATGTCCTTTGTAGGGACATGGATGAAACTAGAAACCATCATTCCCAGTAAACTATCGCAAGGACAAAAAACCTAACACCGCATGTTCTCACTCATAGGTGGGAATTGAACAATGAGAACTCATGGACACAGGAAGGGGAACATCACACTCCGGGGAATGTTGTGGGTTGGGGGTAGGGGGGAGGGACAGCGTTAGGAGATATACCTAATGCTAAATGACAAGTTAATGGGTGCAGCACACCAACACGACACATGGATACATATGTAACAAACCTGCACATTGTGCATGTGTACCCTAAAACCTAAAGTATAATAATAAAAAAAAACAATAAAAAAAGAAATTTAACTATATCTCTTTGCATATGTGTTTTTCTGTTTAGTAGTTGCTATAAGAACTACAATATATATATACTTAACTTTACAATTTACTTAGAATCAATATTTTGTCTCTTCAAGTGGAATGTAGAAACCTTACCACCATAGTGTTCCTCTCCCCTCTTTCTGTCATACACATCTTATCAGTACATCTACATACCCTGGAAACCACATCAGACAATATTTTGCTTTCAAATTTTGCTTTCAACCATTAAACATGTTTTAAAAGAATTATGAGAAGAAATAGTTTATCATATTTATTCAGCTGTTTACCCTTTCTGTTGCTCTTCCTTCATTCCTGATTGGTATTTACCATTTCCATTTTTCCTTCCTTCATTTTACTTCTGCCTGAAAAACTGCTTTTAACAATTTTTTTAGAGCAGATTTGCTGGCAACAAATTCTCTTTTCTCATTGGTAATTTAAAAAATCTCATCCTAATTTCCGAACGATCATTTACTCGATATATAATTCTGGATTGACAGTTGTTACTTTCAGTACTTGAAAAATCTTTCTGGTCTCTACAGTTTCTGATGAGAAATTCAATCATTCAGATTGTTTTTCTTCTCCTAGAGGTAATGCGTCAGTTTTTCTTCAGCTGCTTTCAAGAATTTTTCTTTGTTTTTAGATTCCAGATGTTTGATTATGATGTGTCTAGGCATAAATTTCTTTGTGTTTATTCTGTTTGGGGTTCACTAAGCTTCTGAAACCTGCACATTTGTGGGTTTTTGCCAAATTTAGGGAGTCTTTTGCCATTATATCTTCAAGTACTGCCTTCTTTCTCCTCTCCTTCCATGATTCCAATGACATGAAGGTTAGACCTTTTGTTACAATCCCACAGGTCCCTGGGGCTCTCTTTTTCTTTGCCAGTCTATTTTCTCTGTGTTGTTCAGATAGGATAATTTCTATTATTCTATCTTCTAGTTTACTCTGTCTTTCCTCTGTCTCCATAGTTCTGCTTCGGAGCTCATCTTTCTTTTAATAAGGTTACTTTTCAGTTCTAAAATGCCTACTTGATTCTCTTTTATATTTTATATTTCTTTTTTTTTTTTTTTTTCTGAGAGTCTTACTCTGCCGCCCAGGCTAGAGTGCAATGGCGCGATGTCAGCTCACTGCAACCTCTGCCTCCCATATCCAAGCAATCTCATGCCTCAGCCTCCCAAGTAGCTAGGATTGCAGGCACCCACCACCATGCCCAGCTAATTTTTGTATTCTAAGTAGAGGTCGGGTTTCACCATGTTGGCCAGGCTGGTCTTGAACTCCTGACCTCAAGTGATCTGCCCACCTCAGCCCCCCAAAATGCTGGGATTACAGGTGTGAACCACCACACCTAGCCTGTATTTTCTATTTCTTTACTGAAATATACTATTCTACCATTTGTTTCAAGACGGTTTGTGATTGTTCATTAGATAATTTTTAGAATGGCTACTTTAAAGCTTTTGCCAGATAATTCTAACATCTGTGTCATTTTGCTGTTGGCATCTGTTGATTCCCCTTTTTCATGCAAGCTACGTTTCTCTTCTCCTTCGTATGCTGAAAAATCTTGGATTATTTCCTAGACCTTTTGAATATTATGTTATGAGATTCTGGATGTTGTTTAAAACCTATGGAGAATGTTGATGTTTTTGTTTTAGCAGGCAATGTGCCTGGTTATGTTTGGGCTGCAAATTTCGATGCACCTTCTGTTGATTGTGATTCCAATGTCGGTTTGGCCTTCAAACCTTTTGCAGCACTATTTAGCTATGTTCCATGTATGCACCACTAACAGGCCAGTCTGACATCTGAATTCTCATCTGTTTACTAGTTCAGTTATTAAGGCCTTTTTTTAAAAGCTGTACATTTATTTGTTTATTTATTTTTTAAGTTTTTATAAATTTATGGAGTACAGTGCAATTTTGTTAATACATGCATATATTGCATAATGGTAAATTCAGGGCTATTAGGGTTATTCCTTGGGTATTCAATAGGGTATTCATCACCCAAATAATGTACATTGTACACATTAAGTAATTTCTCATCTATCCCCCCAGGCTCTCGCCCTTCTGAGTCTCCATTGACTGATTCCACATTCTGTATCCTAGTGTATATACATTATTTAGTTCCCACTTATAAGTGAGAACATATAATATTTGTCTTTCTGTGTCTGTTCAAAGTCTTTTGTATGCTAATTAGCATGAAATCCACGCATGAGTGCCTCAGGCTGCATTCAACATTTTGTAAACAACTTTATGGGGCTGCTTTCCCAAGTCCTGCCTCTCCATGACCATCCTGATACTTTCTGGTTCCCTGTGGCTTCCTCTCCTCATCCTCCAGCCAGAAAGCTGAGGTTTAGTTATCCTACTCTGCTGCACATGCTTCCAGGGACATGAGCAGCATGAGGAAAAAGAGTTAAACTCACTGCCAGTTTTGCAGCACTTTGAATTCTGATCTTCCCTAATATACCTGCCACTATTTATTTTTCAGAGTCCTCAAGTAGCTTCTCCATGCACTGTGTCCAGAAATTATGGCTGCATTCAGTGAAAGAAATGGGGGAAGTCATCTCCTCTATGTTACCCAGAACCAGAGCCCGTAGCCTATACCTGTCATAAGAGTCACCTTTTTTTTTTTTAATTCTGAAAAGTGGAGGTACTACAGTATGATAGGCCAAAAAAAAAAAAAAAAAAAAATCTTTGATTTCTGAAAGAATTAATTCCATTCAGGGACTCAACTTCTTCCTGGTTTAGTCTTGGGAGGGTGTATGTGTCCCAGAATTTATCCATTTCTTCTAGATTTTCTATTTTATTTACATAGAGGTGTTTATAGTATTCTCTGATGTTAGTTTGTATTTCTGTGGGATCAGTGGGGATATCCCCTTTTATTGTGTCTATTTGATTCATCTCTCTTTTCTTCTTTATTAGTCTGACTAGCAATCTATTTTGTTAATCTTTTCAAAAAACCAGCTCCTGGATTCATTGATTTTTTGAAGGATTTTTTGTGTCTCTATCTCCTTCAGCTCTGCTCTGATCTTAGTTATTTCTTGTCTTCTGCTAGCTTTTGAATTTATATGCTTTTGCTTCTCTAGTTCTTTTAATTGTGATGTTAAGGTGTCAATTTTAGATCTTTCCTGCTTTCTTCTGTGGGCATTTAGTGCTATAAATTTCCCTCTAACCACTGCTTTAGCTGTGTCCCAGAGATTCTGGTATGTTGTGTCTTTGTTCTCATTGGTTTCAAGAACTTATTTCTTTCTGCCTTAATTTCATAGTCATTCAGGAGCAGGTTGTTCAGTTTCCATGTAGTTGTGCGATTGAGGCAATAATTAATAGCCCACCAACCAAAAAAAGCCCAGGACAAGATGATTCACAGCCAAATTCTACCAGAGGTACAAAGAGGAGCTGGTACCGTTCCTTCTGAAACTATTCCAAACAGTAGAAAAAGAGGGACTCTCCCTAACTCATTTTATGAGGCCAGAATCATCCTGATACCAAAACCTGGCAGAGACACAACAAAAAAAAAGATTTCAGGCCAATATCCCTGATGAACAATGATGTGAACCTCCTCAATAAAAAACTGGCAAACCAAATCCAACAGCACATCAAAAAGCTTATTCACCACGATAAAGCCAGCCTCATCCCTGGGATGCAAGGCTGGTTCAACATGTACAAATCAATAAACATAATCCATCACATAAGCAGAACCAATGACAAAAACCACATGATTATCTCAATAGATACAGAAAGGCCTTCAATAAAATTCAACACCCCTTCATGCTAAAAACTCTCAATAAACTAGGTATCGATGGAACGTATCTCAAAATAATAAGAGCTATTTATGACAAACCCACAGCCAATATCATACTGAATAGGCAAAAGCTGGAAGCATTCCCTTTGAAAACCAGCACAAGACAAGGATGCCCTCTCTCATCACACCTATTCAACATAGTATTGGGAGTTCTGGCCAGGACAATCAGGCAAGAGAAAGAAATAAAGGGTATTCAAATAGGAAGAGAGAAAGTCAAATTCTCTCTGTTTGCAGATGACATGATTGTATATTTAGAAAACCCCATCATCTCAGCCCAAAATCTCCTTAAGCTGAAAAGCAACTTCAGCAAAGTCTCAGGATACAAAATCAATGTGCAAAAATCACAAACATCAAACATTCCTATGCACCAATAACATACAAACAGAGAGCCAAATCATGAGTGAACTCCCATTTAAAAATGCTACAAAGAGAATAAAATACCTAGGAATACAACTTACAATGGATGTGAAGGACATCTTCAAGGAGAACTACACGCTGCTGCTCAACGAAATAAGAGAGGATACAAACAAATGGAAAAACATTCCATGCTCCTGGATAGGAAGAATCAATATCATGAAAATGGCCATACTGCCTGAAGTAATTTATAGATTCAGTGCTATCCCCACCAAGCTACCATTGACTTTCTTCACAGAATTAGAAAAAAACTACTTTAAATTTCATATGGAACCAAAAAAGAGCCTGTATAGCCAAGACAATCCTAAGCAAAAGGAACAAAGCTGGAGGCATCACACTACCTGACTTCAAACTATACTACAAGGCTACAGTAACCAAAACAGCATGGTACTGGTACTAAAACAGATATATAGACCAATGGAACCAAACAGAGGCCTCAGAAATAATGCTACACATCTACAATCATCTGATCTTTGACAAACCTGACAAAAACAAGCAATGGAGAAAGGATTCCATATTCAATAAATTGTGTTAGGAAAAGTGGCTAGCCATATGCAGAAAACAGAAACTGGACCCCTTGCTTACACTTTATACAAAAATTAACTCAAGATGGATTAAAGACTTAAATGTAAGACCTAAAACCATAAAAATCCTAGAAGACAACCTAGGCAATAGCATTCAGGACATAGGCATGGGCAAAGACTTCATGACTAAAACACCAAAAGCAATGCCAACAAAAGCCAAAATTGACAAATGGATTCCAATTAAACTAAAGAGCTTCAGCATAGCAAAAGAAACTATCATCAGAGTGAACAGGCAACCTACAGAACGGGAGAAAATTTTTGCAACCTATCCGTCTGACAAAGGGCTACTATCCAGAGTCTATAAAGAACTTAAACAAATTTACAAGAAAAAGAACAAACAACCCCATCAAAAATTGGGTGAAGGATATGAATAGACACTTCTCAAAAGAAGACATTTATGCGACCAACAAACATGAAAAAAAGCTCATCATCACTGGTCATTAGAAAAATGCAAATCAAAACCACAGTGAGATACCATCTCATGCCAGTTAGAATGGCAATCATTAAAAAGTCAGGAAATGACAGATGCTGGAAAGAATGTGGAGAAATAATGCTTTTACACTGTTGGTGGGAGTGTAAATTAGTTCAACCATTGTGGAAGACACTGTGGTGATTTCTGGTTCTAAATTCCAAGGATCTAGAACCAGAAATACCATTTGACCCAGCAATCCCATTACTGGGTATATACCCAAAGGATTATAAATCATGCTACTATAAAGACACATGCACACGTATGTTTATTGCAGCACTGTTCACAATAGCAAAAACTTGGAACCAACCCAAATGCCCACCAATGATAGACTGGATAAAGAAAATGTGGCACATATATACCATGGAATACTATGCAGCCATAAAAAAGGATGAGTTAATGAGCTTTTCAGGGACATGGATGAAGCTAGAAACTATCATTCCCACTAAACTAACACAAGAACAGAAAACCAAACATCACATGTTCTCACTCATAAGTGAGAGTTGAACAATGAGAACACATGGACACAGGGAGGGGAAGATCACACACTGGGGCCTGTCAGGGGGTTGGGGTTAGGGGAGGGATAGCATTAGGAGAAATACCTAATGTAGATGATGGGTTGATGGGTTCAGCAAACCACCATGGCACATGTATAGCTATGTAACAAACCTGCACATTCTGCGCATGTATCCCAGAACTTAAATTATAATAATTAAAAAAAGAATTAATTCCAACCCTTACTCTATCATTTAACTTTTTTTGAGCCTCTGTTTCTTCATGTGTAAAAAGGGGGCTGTGTCAGGGGTCCCCAAGACTATCCTCAGGTTCAGGGATTTGCTAGAAGATCTCGTAGGATGCAGATAAGCTGTTATATTCATAGTTATAGTTTATTACAGCAAAAAAATACAGATTAAAAATCAGCAAAGGGTAAAGGTACAGGGGGTAAAGTCCAGGAGACATCAGCAAACTTCCAATTGTCCACTCCCAATGGAGTCTATAGACAGCATTTAATTGTCCCAACAATGATGCGTGATAACATGTGCAAGGTGGTGGCAACCAGATCACTCAAACCTTGGAGTCCAGGGTTTTTGGGGTTTTTTTTGAATAGTCATATAAGCATGTAGCATTCATATGACTGACCTCAGCTCCTCAGACCATATCGCACAACTACCCCAGAGGTAAAAGTGATGCACCATGGCCCAAAGGTCCAGGCACACAAACATACTCATACCAGGCAAGATACTACAAGAGCTCAAAAGTCTCTCTCCCAAGAGCCAGGAAACGGCCAGTCCTGAAAACTTTGGGTTTGTGCAAGATTTGAGCAGCCCAGACCTGTTAGCTCTTTCCTGCACAGGTCTACAACTTTTAGCTTTTGGAATTATTATGAGGACTAAATGAGGTGGATATAAAATACCTTGTAGTGTCTGACACATAGTATAGAGGGTTGGTTGTTGGTTTATTGAGGGTTTTTAACATGCAGGAATGTTGCATTTTATTGAACATCTTCGATAAAAGGCACTGAAGGAACGTACTTGAACATAATAAGAGTCATCTATGAAAAACCCACAGTCAAAATCATACTGAATCGGCAAAAGCTGGAAGCATTCACCCTGAAAACCAGCACAAGACAAGGATCCCTCTCTCACTACCCCTGCTTAATATAGTAAGTCCTGGCCAGAGCAATGAGGCAAGATAAATAAATAAAAGGTATCCAACTAGGAAGGGAGGAAGTCAAACTATTCCTGTTTGCAGACGACATGATTCTATGTCTAGAAAAACCCTATGGTCTCTACCCAAAAGCTCCTTGAGCTAATAAACAACTTCAGCAAATTTCAGGATACAAAATCAACATATAAAAATCAGTAGCATTCTGATGCACTAACAAAATCCAAGTTCAGAGCCAAATCAGGAATGCAATCCCATTCACAATGGACACAAAAAGAAGAAAGTACCTAGAAATACAAATAACCAGAAATTAAAAGATCTCTACAATGAAAATTATAAAACACTGCTCAAAGAAATCAGAGATGACACAAACAAATGGAAAAACATTCCATGCTCATGGATAGGAAGAATCAGTATTGATAAAATGCCATCCTGACCAAAACAATTTACAGATTTAATGCTATTCCTATCAAACTATTAATGACATTCTTCACAGAACTAGAAAAAGCTGTTTTAAAATTCATATAGAACCAAAAAAGAGTCCAAATAGCCAAGGCAATCCTAAGCAAAAGGAACAAAGCTGGAGGCATCATATTACTCAACTTCAAACTATATTACAGATACAGTAACCAAAATAGCATGGTACTGGTACAAAAACAGACACATAGACCAATGGTACCGAATAGACAGCCCAGAAATAATGCTGCACACCTACAATGCAGCACACCATCTGATCTTTGACAAAGCTAACAAAAACAAGCAATGAGGAGGGGACTCCCTATTCAATAAATGGTGCTGGGATAACTGACTAGCCATATGCTAAAGACTGAAACTGGACCCCTTCCTTACACCATATACAAAAATCAACTCAAGATGGATTAAAGACTTAAATGTAAAACCTAAACCTATGATAACTTGGGAAATACCATTCCAGATGTAGGAACTGGCAAAGATTTCATGACAAAGATGCCAAAAGCAATTAAAACAGAAGCAAAAATTAACAAATGGGATCTAATTAAACTAAAGAGCTTCTGCTCAGCAAAAGAAACTATCAACAGAGTGAACAACCCACCTACAGAATGGGAGAAAATATTTGCAAACTATACATCTGACTAAGGTCTAATATCCAGCATCTATAAGGAACTCAAATTTATAAGACAAAAACAAACAATCCCATTGAAGAGTAGGCAAAGAACATGAACAGACACTTCAAAAGAAGACATACATGTGGCCAAAAAGCATATGAAAAAATGCTCAATATCACTAATCATTAGAGAAATGCAAATAAAAACCACAATAAGATACCATCTCACACCAGTCAAAATGGCTCTTATTAAGTCAAAAAATAACAGATGCTGGCAAGGTTGCAGAGAAAAAGGGAACACCTATACACTGCTGGTGAGAGTGTAAATTAGTTCAACCATTGCTGAAAGCAATGTGGCAATTCCTCAAAGAACTAAAAGCAGAATTACCATACAACCCAGCAATCCCACTACTAGGCATATACCCAAAGGAATATAAATCATTCTACCATAAGGATACATGCATGCCTGTGTTCACTGCAGCACCATTCACAATAGCAAAGACATGCAATCAACCTAAATGCCCATTAATGGTAGGCTTCATAAAGAAAATGTGGCATATATACTATGCAGCCATGAAAAAAAAATGAGATAATGTCCTTTGCAGGAACATGGATAGAACTGGAGCCCATTATGTGTAACAAGCCAGCACAGGAACAGAAAACCAAGTACTGCTTGTTCTCACTTTTAAATGGGAGCTAAATAATGAGAACACATGGACACACAAAGGGGAACAACAGACACTGGAGCCAACCTTAGGGTGCAGGGTGGGAAGAGGGAGAGGATCAGGAAAAATAACTATTGGGTACCAGGCTTGGTACATGGGTAATGAAATAATCTGTACACCAGACTCCCATGACATCAGTTGAACTACACCCACACATATAGCCCTGAACCTAAAATAAAAGTTAAAACAAAAACAAAACAAAAGTAGATATGGGAAACTATAGAATCTGAGATTAATATAAATCCAAGTTAAAATTCTACAAAAGACTATTCCAGATAGTTTATGTACAAATAGAAAAGGGACCATCACTAGAAGGCTGCCTAGTTAAGTAAGGATAAGTAAGGATTAATTAAGTAAGGCTTAGCCTTCCTTTCTTGTACTTCCTTTCTTAATCAGATTACTAGATGAGAAAATTTGGGCCCAGGCATGGTGGCTAACGCCTGTAATCCCAGCACTTTGGGAGGCCGAGGTGGGTGGATCACAAGGTCAAGAGATCGAGACCATCCTGGCCAACATGGTGAAACCCCATCTCTACTAAAAATACAAAAAATTAGCTGGGCATAGTGGCACGAGCCTGTAGTCCCAGCTACTCGGGAGGCTGAGAAAGGAGAATCGCTTGAACCAGGGAGGTGGAGGTTGTAGTGAGCCGAGATTGCCACTGCACTCCAGCTTGGCAATAGAGTGAGACTCCGTCTCAAAAAAACAAAAACAAAAACAGAAAATTTGGAAAAATTGATGATGTATCTTGATTTTGGCCAACATTTTGCCAAGCTAGAGAAACAAGAGTCAGGTAATATTCCATTAAAAAAGTTTCCAGAGAGCTTGAATCAAGTCTCAGATAACTTGAATTCAGCTGATGTAGACCTATCAGCTGACAAGACTTTACAAACTTGTAAATGACAAAACACGTCAGGTGACTTAACCAACAGTCATAAAGAACTCCTTGGGGAGTTCAAGGTAGGCCATATCAACAAGATGACTTTAAAATAAATTTAAAATTAAAATAATTCCCTTAGGGATGTATATATGTATGTATCGTTTAGTTGAAAATAGTTTACAGGGGGAAAGGCTTAGTTAGGAATGTCAAATGATCAAATGCTTGATAGAAACCAAATGTGCGTGGTATTCTTTCACTCATTTATTCAAAAATATTATATACCAACTATAAAAGCACATTCTGCCTTGCTTTGCATGTAAAAGTATAGAATCCAAACCTAGGGCAGTAATGGTACTGCAGACGCCATAGTGATGAGACAACACTGGATATTGCATTTAGTTTTATAAGACACCTTGGAGAAGAGAATTAACCATCCAGACTAGACCACCAGTTTCAAGGTGGCCCAAGAGTTGAAACCAAGTGTTAAGAGGAGATTGACAATCTGTCGAGGCTGATCATCCTGAAGGGTAGAAGACTAAGTGGAGATGTGAAAAATGTCTTTAAATTTTTTAGAGGCTATTGTCTGGAAGCTTTCATAGACTGCTGCTTGGTTCCTTAGGTAGCAGAAACTGTAACATCAATAGCTATGAGTTATAGGAAATTGGGTTTCAGCTAATATCATACAGTGTGTCATCTCCTTTACCAGACCCTAGGCATATAAAGATGAGCAGGACAAGATCCCCTTCCTCACAGTTAATCCATAAATTCATATTCCATAGAGAAGTGGCTCCAGACACAATGACTTTTCCAACAATGAGATTCATTAGGAAACTGGATGCCTCTTAACACACTGAGCTCCCATCTCTGGAACACAGAAGAAAGACATTTCAGGTACTGTTTGGGGGACTGAGGCTGGGCTGATGGTACCTGTGCCTAGCTGTGGTGTTCTGGTAGCCGCCAAGAACCAGGACTCCTATTTACCAGGACAAGCAAAAGGGGTAGCCCAAGGAGAGTCTGAGCTGTGTTCCTGGAGGAAAGCAAAAGATTAAAGCCAAAAATGTGGCCCTGAGAATCAGGTACACAAAAGCCACAGACTGTCAACAGGAGAGCAATTCTCAAGTCCAAAGAAGGGAAGAGCAGACATAGCCAGGATGCATGGTGTGAGCCTGGGGAAAACCATCATTTGGGAACAGCCTGGGAATGCTGGCCAGTTAGCAGCTTGTTGGGAGCTCTCTGTGATCACACAGGCTTTGGCTTGGATCAGATGGGACTGGACAAGATGCTGAATGACCCTGTGTCAGGGGTGTTAGAGATGTGACTTGTGATAGATGTCTTCCATTTGCCTCTGCAGCTCTGCTCACCACTCTTCTCTACCCTGTGTGGATCTAGGAAGTTGACCCACATTGCCTGCATCCATGGAATCCTCGCCTTTTGAACCTAGTTTGGTTTAGATAACAGCTAGAGCAGTGGTTTGGAGTCTTTGAAGAGGTCCTTCACATCCCTTGTTAGCTGAGAACAGCTAGAGATTAAAGAGGGGGGAAGACAGCGGAGTTAGGATCCCCCTGCTCCCTGCCTGCCTCGCCATGGGGTCACCTTGGGATTGCTGTTTTTCTAGGCCGAGGGTCACAACTCCTCTTAAAATGTCCCTGTTTACATAGCTTTTTCTTCCAGGATCCAGCAGCCACTCCCTGCCCTCTACCCTCTAAGCCTAGAAGGTGGTAACAGCTCCAGATACCAGCTCCAGTGTACTGCACTATCTCTTAGGGATCTCCTACATCTTGTCCATCCTATTTAAATGCTTCTTATATTATACTAATGTGAATGTATCATCTGTTTCTTGGTTGAACCCTGGCTGATACAGGATTCTGGATTGAGTGAGAAGATGGACTAGATTATTTCTAAGAACTCTTATACTTCTAGAGCTCTGGATTTCTTGTCACTGATCTTATATTTTTGTATACCTGAGTTATGAGGATTAAATTTCTGCACCCAGAAACTCACAGCAAATATTTTTGTAGCACATAAGAAGTTCATCTAGAGACTCATGATTTGGCTTAACCAAATAATTTATATGATTTATTATTTTTATAAGAATTTATGTTTTCAGTATGAATTGCAGTTCATAGCCTCAGTTGCTCACACTATGTCTGAAGGGTCAGCTAACGTCTTTATTGGTGTCATGTAAAAGACCCAAAGGGCACTTAATCTGGCCAAGCAACTACTGTCCAGACTTTGGCAATTTCATAAAAGAGCTGAAATTAACCTTAAATATCTTTCATAAAAGAGCTGAAATTAACCTTAAATATCTTTCATAAATAAGCTGCTCAGCCATACTGTGACATTTTCTGGGAAGACTGAATAGATGAGACTCCTCATAATGATGCTGTTCCAAGGATATGCCAGAACCTCAAGAAAAGAATGAGGAGACCACAGGGTCTGCATGACTGTGAACCACATGACTTCTGAGTCTGATAAGCCATAGAAGGCAAATTGTCTTCTGGTGGGAAGATCATTTCTATTTGACTCAGAATAAGAGGGTTTTGTTTTTGCTTGGTTTGGTTTTGAGGCTATCTTACTTCTAATGAGTCATTATCTTTTAGAGATACACAGTGAGATGTTTGTGGGTGAAATGATATGACTGAGGTCTGCTTTGCAGTGATACAGAGAAGGGGAATAGGTGGGAGCAGAGTAAAAACAGGATTCGCGATGGGTGGATGTGGGTGATGGAGACATGAGGCCCCTACTATGCTCTCTATTTTTGTGTGATTTTGGAATTATTGAATATTGAGAGTTATGTGAATAAACAGTTAAATAAAAAGTGACTTCTTTCTACAGGGAAACTCATTTATTGTTGCTTGGTGCCCATGATGTGATGCAGAAGCTCTGTGTGTAGGTTTCAGAAACATAATAGGAAAAAACATATCGAAACAAAATGTAAATGAGGAATGCTATTTTTGTGAAAGTTTACCCAAACCATGCTCAATGGAAAATATCAAGATATTATTATTCAGGATATACCTTTATAGTATCTTTCATGTGGACTTTGCTGTATGGACCTTGCTCCTAAATAACGTGGGGTAGAAGAGAACCAGGTAAGTTACATATGAAATAAGGTTGGTTGTGAGTTAAAATTTCTTGAGTTTTGGGGAAGGATATATGGGAGTTCGTTACACTATGTGTTCTACTTTTGTATATGCTTTAAATTTTTCATAGAATTCTCTTAAAAAATAAAACCTATACTGCACATCCAAAACATGGCCATTTTACATTAGGAAAGTATTAACTTTTACGATTTTATGAAATGTAATATTATGTTATTTCTCTTTCACCTCCTTAGATTTTGTGTTTTCTAATATATTGCTATTTGTCCATTTCTTTTGTTTTCCCCCACCCCTTAGTTTTGTCTGTTGTATGGAACCAAGCTGGTGTTTCAGGAGCGGGCCTGGTATTTAGAACATAAATACTTGACTCCCATGGCCAGCATGAGGATCAGGAATCAGGTAAGGTCCCTGGGGTACAGAAAAACACTTTGTACATCAGCCCTGGTCTCCTTGCTTTCTTAGAAAACAGTCCTGCCAATCTTCTATCAGTTTCCACTCATGGATTTTTATGCCTCTGGGACTTCACATGTATATTTTCATTGCCTATCATGATCGTATTACACTTAAGAGTTTAGGTGACAAGGGAATGACTCACTGTACACGAGTTTTCTAACATGAAAAGGAGAGGAAGGTGTCAAAGTGTTTTCCTTGTCTTGGCCAAAAAAAAAAAAAAAAAAAAGTATTAATGATTTCTGCTTCTTACCAAAGCCTATTAATACATTCTTTATATTAAGAAGAAAGACCTGGGGTATTTTTATGTCAGTGGTAGCCATGGGGAATTCAATACAATAGCTACGGAGCACCTGAAAAAGAAGGTGAGGCCAATATTCACCACTAAAATGCTACTGCAAAGAAAACGGATGTGAAACAGCATACTCATCAGTAAAACACATTTCTGATTACGTCCTTTCTGCAGGAGAGATGCTGAAACACAAACAGGTATAAGACTCAGTCTCCACATGAAGGGAGCTCATATCCAAGGACACAAAACCAACTTTAAAAACATAAATACTGGCCAGGTGCGGTGGCTTATGCCTGTAATCCCAGCACTTTGGGAGGCTGAGGCAGGCAGATCTCCTGAGCTCAGGAGTTCAACACCATCTTGGGCAACATGGTGAAACCCTGTCTATTAAAATACAAAAAAATTAGCTGGGCGTGGTGGCACATGGCTGTAGTCCCAGCTACTTGGAAGGCTGAGGCATGAGAATCGCTTGAGCCCCGGAGTTGGAGGTTGCAGTGAGCAGAGATTGCGCCACTGTACTCCAGTTTGGGCTACAGAGTGAGACTCCGTCTCAAAACAAAACAAAACAACAAAAACAACAACAGCAAAAAGCAACAAAACACAAATACTGTCACAGGGGCATGGAGGTTTTCAAATGAACTTGGCCATAAGAATAAATTCAGAGTTGCCTTCATTTCATTATGTACCCAATAGTCATTCAGGAGCAGGTTGTTCAGTTTCCATGTAGTTGAGCGATTTTGAGTGAGTTTCTTAATCCTGAGTTCTAGTTTGATTGCACTGTGGTCTGAGAGACAGTTTGTTATAATTTCTGTTCTTTTACATTTGCTGAGGAGAGCTTTACTTCCAACTATGCGGTCAATTTTGGAATAGGTGTGGTGTGGTGCTGAAAAAAATGTATATTCTGTTGATTTGAGGTGGAGAGTTCTGTAGATGTCTATTAGGTCCACTTTGTGTAGAGCTGAGTTCAATTCCTGGATATCCTTGTTAGCTTTCTGTCTTGTTGATCTGTCTAATGTTGACAATGGGGTGTTAAAATCTCCCATTATTATTGTGTGGGAGTTTAAGTCCCTTTGTAGGTCACTCAGGACTTGCTTTATGAATCTGGGTGCTCCTGTGTTGGGTGCATATATATTTAGGATAGTTAGCTCTTCTTGTTGAATTGATCCCTTTACCATTATGTAATGGCCTTCTTTGTCTCTTTTGATCTTTGTTGGTTTAAAGTCTATTTTATCAGAGACTAGGATTGCAACCCTTGCCTTTTTTTGTTTTCCATTTGCTTGATAGATCTTCCTCCATCCCTTTATTTTGAGTCTATGTTTGTCTCTGCACGTGAGATGGGTTTCTTGAATACAGCACACTGATGGGTCCTGACTCCTTATCCAGTTTGCCAGTCTGTGTCTTTTAATTGGAGCATTTAGCCCATTTACATTTAAGGTTAATATTGTTATGTGTGAATCTGATCCTGTCATTATGATGTTAGTTGGTTATTTTGCTCGTTAGTTGATGCAGTTTCTTCCTAGCCTCGATGGTCTTTACAATTTGGCATGTTTTTGCAGTGGCTGGTACCGGTTGTTCCTTTCCATGTTTAGTGCTTCCTTCAGGAGCTCTTTTAGGGATGGCCTGGTGGTGACAAAATCACTCAGCGTTTGCTTGTCTGTAAAGTATTTTATTTCTCCTTCACTTATGAAGTTTAGTTTGGCTGGATATGAAATTCTGGGTTGAAAATTCTTTTCTTTAAGAATGTTGAATATTGGCCCCCACTCTCTTCTGGCTTGTAGAGTTTCTGCCGAGATATCAGCTGTTAGTCTGATGGGCTTCCCTTTGTGGGTAACCCGACCTTTCTCTCTGGCTGCCCTTAACATTTTTTCCTTCATTTCAACTTTGGTGAATCTGACAAGAGTTGACAGAACAGACATCTTAGGAATAAATGCCATTCTTATGCTAGACCTTGAAGAGTAGAAAATTAAGAGGTGGTGGCCCAATTGAGAGGGGAAAATGCAGTTGAAACTTCAGACAGGGTTGATAAAGTGAGGAAGATCATAGAAATGGAGTACTTAGACATATTAATAAACAATAAAGACTTTACCTGTCTAATGGAAAACCTGAAGAAGTCTTCAGGAACCAGACTACAGTGGACCCTGGAGAACCTTGAAGAACCTTTCTCCTTTTCAGGAAAATGGAGGTTATAGAGAAAAGTATATGTAATAATGCTACAGTAATGTATTTCTATATAACAAATGACTCCAAACTTACGACTTAAAACAACCACCACTTATTATTTATCTTGGTCCATTTTTTTGCTGCTGTAACAGAATACCATAGACTGGGCAATTTATAAAGAAAAGACATGCATTGCTTACAGTTCTGGAAGATGGAAAGTCCAAGGTCAAGGGGCCCACGTCTGGCAAAAGCCTACATATAGCACCATCCCATGGAAGGGAAGAGCAAGACAGGGCGAAAGCGAGAGAGAAGGAAGGGAGGAGTTGAACTTATCCTTTTATTATGAAACACTCCTGAGATAACAGCATTAATCCATCCATGAGGGCAGAGCCCTCATGTCCTATTCACCTTCTGAAAGTCATACCTCTCATCACTGTCGCATTCAGGATTAAGTTTTCAACACATAAACTTTGGGGGACACATTCAAGCCACAGCATCATTTCTCATGATTTTGCATTCTAGACAGAGTTCAGCTATTAACAGACAGTGCTTCTGCTCAATGTGGTGTCTGCTGGGGCTAAGGGTTCACAAAGACTTCTTCATTCTTATGGCTGGCACCTCAGCTAGGATGACAGGAACAGATGGGCAATTGTCTCCTTCCATGTAGCCTAGTTTGGGCTTATTCACAGTAGGGTAGTTTCAGGGTGGTCGAATGTTTTATTTGATGGCTCCCAGGAAGGAGAAAGTAGAAGATGCCAGTCTTCATAAAGGATAGGCCCAGAACTAACAGTGTTACTTCCACTGAATTCTATCAGTCAGAGGAAGTCACAGTGCCAGCACAGATTCAGAGCTGGAGGAGAGACGTTACCGCTTGATGTGAGGAGTAGCACGTACATGCCGGGAAGGAAAGAATTGATGGCAGCTATCTTTGAAGACTATTTCCCACAAAGAGAGTGCCCACTTTGGGAAGATGGAAGAATACTTTTTAATTAGAGAAAAAAACCTACATAAGGGCAGATTTTAAATCTGTGCCACCAGGTATTTCAGTGACACAGAATTAGATAAATAATATACAGTATATCAGAGGAATGTTTAGTGAAGGAAATGAATTTTCATACAAAACATTGAAGTACCTTTGTATTTATCTTTTTCTTTTTTTTTTTTTTTGAGATGGAGTCTTGCTCTGTCACCCAGGCTGGAGTGCAGTGTCATGATCTCAGCTCAGTGCCACCTCAGCCTCCTGGGCTCAAGTGATTCCTTGCCTCAGCTTCCTGAGTAGCTGGGATTATAGGCACCTGCCACAATGCCTGACTAATTTTTTTATTTTTAGTAGAGACAGGGTTTCACCATGCTGTCCAGGCTGATCTCCAACTCCTGGACTCAAGTCATCCGCCAGCCTTGGCTTCCCAAAGTGCTGGGATTACAGGAGTGATCCACCGCACCTGGCCTGCTTTTGTATTCTTAGAGTGTCACATGCTTTCCACACTTCTCACTTATTGGATCCTCTTAATAGCCTGGGAAATAAGCAGGCAGGAGCCAGCCGCTTTGGAACAAGCTTTATCTGTAGGGCTGTAGGACATCTCAAAGCCTTCTTTGTCACATCTCTGAGCTGCCAACCCTGAGTACTCATCCCGTTTGCTGGTGTCCCCAAAGGGGAGAGGATAGTGGAGCTAGCACAAATCCTTCCTTTCCCACTGCCACCATACCTCTTTGCAGGGATCTCAAGGCTTTAGAGAAATGATTTGCAGCCATTCTTCACAAAAAATATCTGAGACCCTTGGTCAATTGAAAGTGCTAAATGAGAGTGTGCTTGCAAAGATTAGAGGAAACTGGGCTGATTGGTATTACTGACAAGGGTCCAGGTGTTTTCACATGTTAGCTCTCCACATTTACTGATTCTTTCTTCAGATGCATCTAACATCCTGGTTACCCCATACTCCCAGTTTTTAATTCCAATTGTTAGAATTTTTATTTTTAAAATTATTATTATTATTATTATTATTATTATTATTGGGACAGAGTCTTGCTCTGTAGCCCAGGCTGGAGTGCAGTGGCCTGGGCCTGATCTTAGCTCACTTCAACCTCTGCCTCCTGGGTCCCCATTCAAGCCATTCTCCTGCCTCAGCCTCCCAAGTAGCTGGGATTATAGGCACGTGCCACCATGTCCAGCTAATTTTTGTATTTTTAGCAGAGACGGGGTTTCACCATGTTGGTCAGGCTGGTCTTGAACTCCTGACCTCGTGATCTGCCCCCCTCAGCCTCCCAAAGTGCTGGGATTACTGGCAAATTTTTTTTTTTTTATATCATACATGTCACTTTTTCGTTTCCTGTTCCTCGAAGATATATTCAATATTGTATTTTATTTTTTATACATTGAAACTTTGCTGTTTTATAGTCTGTAGCTAATAATTCCAATACCTTAAAATCTTTACAAGTCTATTTATTTTTGTGTCTTGTTTCTTCTGTGTGTCTGGTTATCTTTCATTGTGTGTTGGTCATTTGTTTTGAGAAATAATGTGTAAGATGTACATGAAGTCCCAATCAAAGGTAATTTTCCTTTGAAAGGCCTCTGAAAACACTCTCAGTTTGACACCCACCTTAAACCAAATTCAAAGCTTGGGGTTTTCTGGAAGACTCAGATACTCAAAATAAGGGTAGCAATTTTTTTACCCTCCCCCTGTAAATATAGCTCTTTGACATCCCAGCTTATCATGGTGAGGGTCTGCTGTTAAATTTCTTGCTTAGTGCTGACCCTGATTTTTTACTATTATTACCTTCTATCACCTCCCTGACCACCATCAAGCTGTCAGTGAAAATTCAGATTTTCTGGAAATGGCAAACACCTTCAGGGAAAATGCAATTTTCTGACTTGTTTATTTCTCTGGGTTCCCATTTTCCCATAAATTTTGGCTTTATTATTTTGTCAGATCATTAATGCTTTGAAGATGTTTCCTGCATTTTCTTCAGATATTTTGGTTGTTTTCTGCAGAAAAGTTGAAAAAAAAATCTAGCCCCCTGTTCTCAGAAATAGAAAGTTGCTTCAATGTTATTCTATATGACCCCACAACAACCCGGTGAAAATTTTTCATTACTCTTACACATAGATGAGAAAACTGAGGCCCAAAGTGGCCAAGTAACTCACTCAAAGTAACACAGCTAGTAAAAACTCCTATCGCTCTGACTTCAAACATTTTCATTTATTTTATTTGGATAAAAATCATCACCAGAACAACAGACACATCCAGCACCCAGTTCTTGATTTCTAGCACCATCCTCCAATAAAAGGAACCAGGGCCCTTGGAGAAATAGCTGATTTTAGGGCTGGCCAGTGAATGCACAAGATGAGCCTGGAGCATGTTCTGGTGTCAGAAAGTAAGAAAGTCCTTGAAAAACAAACAAACAAAAGCTTGTGATGATGGCAGTATGTTCCAGGGACACAGGAAGGAGCCAACTGAAAGAGCTCCTTTCCAGTGGCCAAGTCTGGAACAATTTGAGCAACAAAAATAATGTAATACTGGGTTATAACTCCAAGTATATAGTAATTAAGCCCAAGTCCGTAATGATATGAATAAATGATTAAGCAAATAAATAAATGGGGGAAAGATAAATCTTCCTTGCAGAAGAATTTCAAATAATATTTGTAGGTATTCCTCCCTCCAGGAGGTAAAGCTTAATTCCCCTTCTCTTTAGTGTGGGTTGGACTTTAGCAACTTGCTGTTATCTTAAAGAATAGATTATAGAAGAGAGAAATACTTATTTTACAATGGAGAAACCTGGTAGATCCTAACCAAGTGATTAAGGTAGATATCAAATGATTAAGGTACATATCAAGTGATTAAGGTACATATCACCAGTGATACATCGCATTGATAGCAAGTACTCTGTGGTGTGATATGATGAAAAGAACACTTCCCTCTTCCCTGAAACCCATAACCCAAATCTAAGCATGAGAAAACACATCAGACAAAACAAAATGGAGGAATGGTCTACAATTCAGGGGTGTCTAATCTTTTGGCTTCCCTGGGCCACATTGGAAGAAGAGTTGTCTTGGGCCACACATAAAATACACTAACACTAATGACAGCTGATGAGCTAAAAAAAAAAAAAAAAAAAAATCACAAAAACATCCCATAATGTTTTTTAAAAAGTTTACGAATTTGTATTGGGCCACATTCAAAGCTATCCTGGGCCTCATGTGGCCCATCGGCTGTGGATTTGCCAAGCTTGTCCATAATACCTGCCTAGTACCCATTAAAACTGACGATGCATGAAGGACGAGAAAAGACTGAAGCCATCACAGAGCAGAAGAGACTCAGGAGACATGATAACTAAATACAATGCAGTATCATGTATTGAACCCTGGGACAGAAGAACATAAGTAGAAAAACTGGTAAAATCTGAATAAAGTCTATAGTTTAGTTATTAGTAATGCATTAATATTGGTTTCCTAGTTTTTACAATCAGCCATAGTTATGGGGAAACTGGGTGAAGGGCAAATGAGAACTCTTGTTATCTTCGAAACTTTTCTGTAAATTTGAAAGTATTCCAAAATAAAAAGTTTACTAAAAAAACAAAAAGTTAGCATAGGGAGATGGCAATCAGCCCAAACTGTTTCTAAATAAATAAAACTTTCCAGAGCACCCAGGACTTACACTGACGCTCCAGTCTAATGGAAATTAGAAATGCATATATATACTTAAAAATTATCTCATTTCATTCTCATTAAGACCTTCAAGGAAAGTAAGGCTAATATAATCCCCATTCAACAAATGAGTAAAACTAAGAAAGAGAGACATTAAATGACTGTCGAAGATTCTAGCTGAACCCAGAAACTAGAGCTCCGAATCCCAAATGGAGGTAGGTTAAGCTCCAGGCATCACCCATTTGTAGTCCTCCTTGTTCCTTTGGCACTCTATAGGGCACTAGATGCCCTGAGGAGTTCACATGCTTCTCCAAAGCAGGCAAAATCCATCCACATATTCAGAAGGCAGCACAAGTGCCCAGTTGTTCAACCGAGGCGCCACAAGAGAAGGAGTTGCGTTGAAGTTTATTTTTAAAATTCCAATCCCCCACAGCCCTTCAAATCAGATAACTAATGCCCGTTCTTTTGTCTGGAACTTCAGTGTTGTCAGAGCAGGTCCATATTCATTCTTATATCATCCTCACAAGCACCCTTTAGTGTGAACAGCTGTTACTCCCCTGTAGGCACTGGGAAACTGAGGTTGACTTGCGCTCAGTGAGCAAATAGTAAGCTGGGGCTTCTATGGCAGGTTTCGGACTCTACTCCACTGCTGTCCTACTGTCTACCCGGCTGGGGAGGAGGATGAGCAGCTCCCCCTTGCTGCCCTTTCTGTGAGACCTTGGCTGGAAAGCCAGTGGTGGTGCCCCCGGGGCTCCATCCTAACAAGGTCTCTAAGTACACAAGATTCCTGTGTCCTGGCCATTAAGCATTTTTGCAGGGGTATGTAGAGAACAATTGTGTTCTTTGTTCTTGGAAAATTTAGTGTCCAGGCATTATCCTGTTTCAGTCTTCATTAACCCAGACATTTGTATTTATTTTGCTTCAGATAATTATCAGCATTGGTGAGTAGCTATCAGCTGAGACTCATTTTAAGGGAGAAAGCCTTACAAAATGACCCAACAGTTAACAATTGTATATCTCCATTAAAACTGACTTCATTTTGCTTTTTAAAAAATAAAGCAAAGATCTCAGCTTCTTGAAGTGGAGAATTTTAATGCAAATGGCTATTTGACTAATAATCTCTTACTTTATTTTACACCATGCCTTGAAGTTGACTGAAGTTACAATAGCCTTATTTTCTTCCCTGAACTCCTGGACACAGCTGTCCTGCTCTGCCAGTGCCTGCCTGCATTGGGACGTATGGAAAAGAACAAGTACTTGTGAACATGTGGTCAGCCCATGCTGAGAAATCAATGCAGGAGGAAGCTTTTCAGTCTATGTGTGTTGAGAGAACCACAGCCCAGCTGTGGGTTACCGATCAAAAAAGGACCCTATTCAGTGTGGTGAAAATAATACTTAGCAAAATGTTGAATCAGGTTCTATTTCCTGCCATGAGCTCAAATAATGGAATCATGTGAGCATGCAGGTGATGAAGGACCTGCAGGGAAGTGAGGCAGGCTCTGTAACCCATGCACAGCAGGGAAGAAGGCCACTCCACCTCCCAGGGAACGTAGTGAATTGCCTGTAAAATCAGCAGTATTGAAAAACCAAAAACTCGTTCACTAAGAGAGAAAATAAATACTGATTGTAACCATGTCCAAGAAATCTGGACACCTCCCCCATATTTGATCATATTTACACCCATAGCTGCTACTCTCACCCAAATGTTGCCTTAATGTCCTATTTGAGTCATGACTGTCAACTCCAAGATGCATTGTTTCTGTTGGCACCTTAGTGCACCTGAGGCTTTCTCCCATGCCTCTAAGGCTGTTTTCATTTTGGTGTCCCCCTGATTTGCTAGGTGAAGCCCAGATTCACCAGCACAAGCACAAATCCTGTTTTGCACCCTTGCTGTTAAGTGGACACAGGAGCAGTTGCATCAGCCAGCAGCCTTCATCTGCCCTACTGAAAGGAGCCATTCGTTTTCTCCCTGAGTAAGGGAGAGCTGCTCAGGAGCCCAGCTGCAATAAGGAGGCCAAGGAGGGCCTACTGATGACATGTGATTGAGATTCGGACTGTATCTGCTCAAGTCTAAAGTGACCACTAGGGCTTGGGTTTTAGTTTCAGTTCAGTCAATCAAACCGTTGAATCATAGAGGAAGAAGAGCATTCAAACCTGTTGATTGATGAGTCATTCAAGTAGTTCTGAGTAGACACTGCCAATGGCATCTTGCTGTATTCTCAGGAGATGTGGCTTGGAGTAAGAATGTGCAGAAGTGTGGTAGACACCAGGCCCCCAAGCCAGGATGCTGCTTGGCTCCTTTGAATGTAGAAGATGGATTACACTCGTTTACTATTTTAATCTAAGCATAAAGTATAAATGCAGTCACTGCTTAGTGTCACAAAGGCTTGTGATTAAAGAACACACAAAAAAAATTAGGAGAGAGTTCTAAGCTGGAAAGATGGTGCTGGGATATTAGCCCTTCTCAAATCTGAACTTCAGGAAAAACAGATACCCTACACCCATACCCGCCGGGCTTAGAAACAGTACATGTGCCCTGAACTTCCTACAAATGCGGTGTTGGTTGTTTTCCATGCCACATTGAATGTTTCTTTTTAATGAACATTCAGATTTCCCATCCTTCTATTTTGTCATTCCCCAGACCACCTGGATCAAGAGACACATTCAGACGCTAGAATTGAATGTAACATGAACTAAGGTTTAGGCACAGCATATTGAAAGCATTCATTGGAGTGGGGAAGAGAGATGGGGTTTCTCGGTCACTCACCTCCTACCCATAGACTTTTGCTTTTCTCTGTAATGAATTTGAGGGAAAAAAAAAAACCACACCTTTGTTTCCCTCACCTCCACCCCATTCACCCCACCCACCCCACCCAGTAAGGCCCATCTGATTTGGCTTCAACGCAGTGAGAACCCCTGGCTGTGTTATCCCGACTGAAACTGGTGTGGGGTGTAAGCACAGGGACCTACTCTGCCAAGGTGGGAAGGGACAGCCCCTGGCTGTGGTCAGTGAGTTGAGGATGTTATTGAAATGACATTGAAATGGAGTGGTCATACCGGAAATGCAACTGGGAGTCACATTTTTAAATCCTCTTTGATTTGAAAGCATCCCCAGAACTGGTTTTAACCTAGCTTCACATCTGTAGGACTCCTGGTTCACCTCTTGGAGACAGCAGGGACCAACTAGAATGTGGGTGTCTCCTTCTCCACCTTCTCCTCCCAGTGCAAAAGATGCTAAAACAGGGAAAAGGGAAAATATGAGTACAAACAGTGTCCTGCTAAGAGACGGGAAAATCTCTCTTTTCCCTTCCCCCTTCCGTCTGCTCCTGACCTTGCATGCTCCTCCATGGTATAAAATACATTGTTGAACCTATAAATGCAGGCCATTCAAGTCAGGTTAAGAAAATCTAAATGGGATTTGGTTTCTTCAGTTTGGCCAGTAAAAGGGACCCTGAGGTCACCCCACTGCAACCCCAGTTTCCTCATGGCAGCCACCTGGTCAACCCTCATGCTATGCCTCACAGTACAGCTTTGTGTATCTGGAGACTGAGCTGGGATCATTCTATTTTCTTCATTCAAGGGTAACTAATAAGCACAAGAGAGGGCAAATTGTTTTGCTGAGCTCCAGCCTCTGAGTTTCTCTGGCAGCTGCATTGTCCTGGTCTCCTTGGGGAGATGCTTAAAGTGCTGGGAAATTGGGTGCCCTTCTCCATGAGTGTCTTTGGGTTCATACCCTCGGTCCAGGATGCACAGTGAGCATTTCTGACTGGTGAAACTTGTACCTAAGAATAGCCATGTTGCACAAAAAAAAGACCTCTCAGGAGATGAGGCTCATCTGAGTCCAATCAGACTCCAGTAGTGCAGTTAAGGATAGTGGATTTTATTATGATTCCAGGGAATTTAAATAAATTACTGAACTTGAAACAGAAATGACCCCTAGTATATCCATTTTTGTATAAATTAATATTCTAGCTAGAAATCAATAATTTTTATAGTGTAAAATGTGTTTGTAGTTGCTTTTCATTTTTCTGATGATAAGTTACCTTTTCCCTTTGATTTTACAGACGAGACATTGCTGTGGCCTGTTCCATTTCACTTCTCTTCCCTTCTCTGGGAGACTCAAAGTGTTTGGTACTTAGTAACCATTAAAAGATAGCACATAGGGGCCGAGCGCTGTGGCTCATGCCTGTAATCCCAGCCCTTTGGGAGGCTGAGGAGGGCGGATCACTTGAGGCCAGGAGTTCAAGACCAGCCTGGCCAACATGGTAAAACCCCATCTCTACTGAAGAAAACATGAAAAATTAGCCAGGCGTGGTGGCAAGCGCCTGGAATCCCAGCCACTAGGGAGGCTGAGGCATGAGAATTGCTTGAACCTGGGAAATGGGGGTTGCAGTGAGCCAAGATCGTGCCACTGCATTCCAGCCTGGGAGACAGAGCTAGACTCTGTCTCAAAAAAAAAAAAAAAAAAAAAAAAAAGCATGTAGGGGTGACCGCATTTTAAGACACAGAGAAGGGACAGGACTTAACTTGTGAGAGCCGATACGTTCTATGGAAGGAAATTAAGGACTCTTTGCATCTTCCTTTCCTGGACAGCTAGTCATTCACATCACAGATTGTGGCCTTGAACCACTAGGCACTGATTCCATTAACCTAACTGGCTATTGCTGAGACAACATAAGTAAAAATGTCCAGTTCAAGTGTATGACTTTTTCAGGACTTTGGGGATGCAGGTGTCCTATTAATCTGCATAACGGTTCCATGAGTGAGTTCATGTTGTGATAATTTAGCAAGCTGCTATATACCTATTATGCTTCACCTAAAAAGCATAAAAGGAAACAGAAAAAATAATCTCCTGGTGCTTATATAAAACATTTTTGTTAAAACCTGACTTGAAAGTTATTCTGTGATTTTTTTTGTTTTTTTTTAATGAAGGTCTTTTTTGAGAGAACCATAAATTCACAATAATGCAGAGATTTCATGTCCCTTTACTTAGTTTACCCCATTGGCAACATCTTGTACAACTATAGCTTTACAATATGACACCCAGGATTTTGATACAATGACATTGATACAGTGAAGATACAGAGCATTTTTGTCATCACTTGTGGCTCCTATAGCCACACCCTCTTCCCTTCCTTTATCCTCTCTTTAATCCCAGGTGACTACTAAGCTGTTCTCCATGTTTACAATTTTGTCATTTCAGGAACGTTGTATAAATGAAATCACATAATATGCAAACTTTGGAATTGGTTTTTTTCACCCAGCATAATTTTCTGAAGATTCATCCAGGTGGTCGCACATATCAATGGTCTCTCCCTTTTTATTGCTAAGTAGTATTCCACACTACAGATGGACTGCAGTTTGTTGAACCAATCACACATTGAAGGATATGTGGATTGTTTTTAGCTTCTGACATTTAGGAATAGAATAAATAAAATAAATTTCGTTTTTCCATACAAGATTTTGTGTAAATATAGGTTTTAATTTCTCTGTAGTAGATGTTCAGGGGTTCCATTGCTGGGTCACACAGTAGGTGCCTGTTGACATTTTTAAGAAATTGCCAAACTTTTTTTTAGAGTGGCTGTAACATTTTACATTCCCACCATCAGTGTAGAAGTGATCCAGTCTCTTCACATCCTCACTAGCATTGGGTGTTGTCATTACTTTCTATGTTAACCATTCTGATATGTATGTAGTATATTTCATTGTAGCTTTAGTTTGCATTTACTTAATGGCTAATGATGTTGAGTATCTTTTCATATGCTTATTTTCCATCTGTATGTTCTCTTTATTGAAAAGTTTGTTCACTTCATTTGCCCATTTCTAATTGGATTGTTATTTTTTTAAACTGTTTATATGTTCTAGATACTAGTCCTTTGTCCGATATGTAGCTTGCAAATTTTTTCTCCTAATTTATAGCTTGCCTTCTTATTCTTTTAATATGGTCTTCAATAGAGCAAAAGTTTTTAATTTAATAAAGTCTAATTTATCCATTTTTCCTTTTATGGACTGTAATGTACTTTTACTGTCAAGTCTAAAAACTTTTCACCTATTCCTAGATCCTGAAGATATTATCCTGTGGGCTTTATCTAAAAGTTTTATACTTTTACATTTTTCATTGAGCCATGATCCATTTTTAGTTACTTTTAGATAAGGTAGGAAACTTAGGTTGAGATTCCTTTTTGCTTGTTGGTTTTTTGGTGTACCAGTGTCCAATTGCTCCAATACTAGTAGTTGAAAGGGCTATATTTCCCATGTTAAATTGCTTTAACACCTTTAAAAATTAGTTGGTCATATTTGTATGCTTCTATTTCTGCATTTTCCTAGTTTATCTATGCATCTATGTGTCCATCCCTTCACCAATACCACATAGTCTTAATTACTATAGTTACATAAGTCTTGAAATATGGTAGTTTGATTCCACCTCTTTATTATTTTACAAAATCACTTTAGCTATTCTAATTCCTTTGCCTTTTTATAGAAATTTTTTCGCTAATCTTGCCTATATTTACAACAAATCTTTCTAGGATTTTGATAGGTATTGCATTAAAACTGTAAGTTAATTTGAGGAGAAATTTCATCTTACTGTGCTGAATCTTCCAGTTTCTGAATATGGTGTTTCTCTCTACTTATATAGATCTACACTGATTTATTTCATCAGCATTTTACTGTGTTCAGCACACAAGTCCCAGTCTTCTACATGCTTTGTTGGATTACATCTATGATTGTAAATGGTATTGCATATTTAATTTTAGTGTCTGCATATCCATTACTATTATATGGAAATAAAACTATTTTTATATGTTGATCTTTTGTCCTATGATCTTGCTCAACTTGTTAAATCTAGAAGTTCTTTTAGATTCCTTGGAATTTGCCATGTAGACAAACCTGTAATCTGCAAATAGAGACAGTATTTCACTGGATAAAAGATTCTGTGTTGACAATTCTTTTCTTTTAGCACCTGAACACATTTCTGGCTTCCATGGTTTCTAATGAAAATCTGCTGCCAATTGTTTTTTTCTCCCTTGTAAGTAAAATGTCATTTCTCTTTCTGCTTTTAAGATTAAAAACTATTTATGATGTGCCTTTGAATAAATTTCTTTGGATTTATCCTGTTTGGGGTGGGCTCAGCTTCTTGAATTTGTTGCTTTATCTCTTTTGCCAAATTTGGGGAGTTTTCAGCCATTTTTTCAAGTACTTTTCTGCCCAGCCCGCTTCCTCTTCTCTTTTCAGAACACTGATGACACTTAGGTTAAATCATTTTTTAAAAATAATTACACAGGTTCCTGACCCTCTGTTCATTATATATTCAGTCCATTTTCTGTCTGTTATTGACATTCAGTAATTTTATTGTGCCATCTTTCAGTTCACCAATTTCTTCCACTGTCCCCTCCATTTTGCTGTCAAAACCATCCACTGAGTTTTTAATCCACTGAAAAGTCCTTGTACTTTTCAGTTCTAAAATTTCTATTTGGGCTCCTTTGTATCTACTTTTCCATTGCTAAGATTTTCTGTTTCTTTGCTGAAACTTTCTTTTTTTTTTTCATTGATTTCAAGTGTGATTATAATTGCTCATTGAAACATTTTTATAATGACTGCTTTAAAAACTTTGTCAGATAATCCCACTATCTCTGTCATGTTGGCATTGACATCTATTGATTTTCTTTTTTCACCCAGTTTGACATCTTCCTGGTTCTTGATAGGAAGTGACTTTTGATTGAAACATGAACATTTTGGATATTAAATTATGAAACTCTGGATCTTACTTAAATCTTCTGTTTTAGCTGGTTTCCTCTAACACTGTTCCAATGGGGAAAAGGGGGTGCATCGCCTCCTTACTGCCTTATATGGATAGTAGTCTAGGTTCTCTGCTTAGTCTCTATTGACATCCAAAGGGCTGGGGACTCCTTGTTATTTCTGGGTGGAAGTGGGAGTTTTAGTTACTAACTAGGCCTCCACTGACATCTCACTGACAAGGAGCGCAGGAAAGCCTCATTACTGTTCCCTAAAGGGCCCTTACTGACACTGGCAGTGACTTTGTTACCGCCATGTGATGACTAAGTCTTGTCTCCCACTAGGCCTTCTCTGACAGCACCCCATCTGGTAAAGGGAAGGATGCCTCTCTACTGCCAGGTTGAGGTGGAGGTACCAGCTCCCCATGTGATCTCCACTGACACCGTGGTGGACACCTCACTATAGCATGTTGTGGCTGTAAGAGTAAGCTCCCCCATTTAGCCTTTAGAGCCATGGCAGGGGTGGGGGGCATGGAATGCACAGTTTGTTCAAACTAGGCTTTTGTTAGGATTTTTCTGTACATCTGTTGGTGGTTCCAGGTTGCCAGCTTTTTTTTAGCTCCAGTGTGGGATATATGAGGCAAAAAGAAAATGCAAGGAATTTACCACTGTGTCATTCCTTGAATCCTATGCTTCCTAGATAGCCTGATTTCTCTTCACCTTTCATAATCTTCTAAGATTTGTTTTATATATAATATCCAAGTATTCAGTTGTACTTAGTAGGAGAAATACAGAAAAACATATCCATCTTCTTAGAAGTGACTTTACAGTTTTTTGGTTATTATTGTTGGGTTTTTTTTTTTTTTTTGAGACGGAGTTTTTGCTCTTGTTGCCCAGGCTGGAGTGCAATGGCACGATCTTGGCTCACCGCAACCTCCGCCTCCTGGATTCAAGTGATTCTCCTGCCTCAGTCTCCCAAGTAGCTGGGATTACAGGCATGTGCCTCCACGCCCAGCTAATTTTTTATTTTTAGTAGAGATGGGGTTTCTCCATATTGGTCAGGCTGGTCTCGAACTCCCGACCTCATGTGATCCACCTGCCTCAGCTTCCCAAAGTGTTAGGATTACAGGCGTGAGTCACCACACCCAGCCTTTGACTACAGTTTTTGAGAAGAGAAAATGGTATCTGAAAGGACTGGAGAGCTTTCTGAGTTCATTTGGCCCCAGATAAGTGTTCTCCATGGAACTTCCATTTTTTGAGCTCCATTTGACTAGAACCACCCCAATCCCTCTGTCTTCATGATAAGAAGTCTGCCTTTAACTGTTTCTTCCAGCAGCAATACTTACTTGACTTTATGTAGAGAATCCTTTCTAATCTTTGCTGGCTTGAGAACCATTCAATCTTGATTCCTATAAGTCTAAGCCAGGAATTTTCCTAGGGAAAGAGTTGACCTTTCTATGGCAAAATTAGGAAAATAAAATGTATCGGGTTTTTCATAATGCAAGATAAGTTTTCTTTAAGCGATTATACTATTATATTCTCCCTATATTTTAGGTGCTGAAAGTTACCCTTTAAATAAAATAATAATCATAGACAGTTCTTTTTTGTCATCCTTACTTGACAAAAGAGAAAAGTTGGCAATCTCATGTTGGTTCCCCCCAAATTGCTTTGTTTCCCTTTATTTTTCTTTTAATTTTAAAAATAGAGGTCTATTTATATACATTTAAGTGCATGAGTCTTTGTTTCTTTTTTTTTTTTTTGAGACAGAGTTTTGCTCTTGCTGCCCAGGCTGGAGTGCAGTGGCACAATCTTGGCTCACCTCTACCTCTGCCTCCTAGGTTCAAGCGATTCTCCTGCCTCAGCCTCCCAAGTAGCGGGGATTACAGGCATGTGCCACCACCCCTGGCTAATTTTTGTATTTTTAGTAGAGACGGGGTTTCTCCATATTGGTCAGGCTGGTCTCAAACTCTCGACCTCAGGTGATACCGCCCGCCTTGGCCTCCCAAAGTGCTGGGATTACAGGCGTGAACCACTGTGCCCGGCCAAAGTGCACAAATCTTAATGATGCAGTTCAGCGAGTTTTGACAAATAGCAGACTGTATAATGCAGCTCTCAGTCATGTTAAAGAAAGTGTCCATCACCCAATAAATTTCTCTCAGACACTTTTCCATCAATTCCTCACCCTGACCCCTGAGTTTTTAACTTTATTATAAGAGCTCAGTTTGCCTGCTCCAGAGCTTCGTAGGAATGCAAGCAGATAGATGTATGTTTCTTTTGCTCAGTATAATGTTTCTGAGATATTTGATGATTCATTCTGTTTTAAATTAATTTGTTTATTTTTGCTGAGTAGTATTTCATTGTATAGGCCCAGCCCCTCTTTCCTCCCAAATGCTCATCTCTCTAGAACTCACCTAATCAGAGTCTCCAGGAACTGGCCTTGTTACCTCCAGCTGACCTCAGCTGCATCATTCCATAGGTATTAAGGTGCAGTGTTACTTATACTCATCTGTGGGAAGAAAAAAATAACTGAAGACTTAAGACTCACTTCTTTTTTCTTTCATTAACACAGTTTGTATTGAAAAAAAATGTTTATTCTCCTGTTAATGGACATTTAAGGTGTTTATGGACTGATGTTATGAATAAGATTGTCAGGAATATTTTTGTGGAAGATGTTTTATTATATCAAATTTAGAAACATTCCAATCATTACATCTTCAAGTATTTTATGTCTCATTCTTTCTGACTTCTGAGATTCCAATGGCATGTATGTTAGATTGCCAATATATTCCCACATGGTACTGATGGCCTGTTCATTTTTTTTTCCCTTTGCCCCATTTGGAATAATTTCTATGAATATGTTTTCAAGATTATTGATTTTTGTTCCTCAATACTCACTCTGCTGTTAAACTCATTAGTGAATTTTTATCTCAAATATCCCATTTTTCAGATCTAGAATTTTCCTTTCTTTCTTTCTTAGGAGTTACATTTATCTCATAAACTATCCCATGTTCATCTATTATATCCATTTTTCTCCTTCTAATGTTTTCTTTTTTTGAGACAGAGTCTCGCTCTTTCACCCAGGCTGGAGTACAGTGGCATGATCTTGGCTCACTGCAACTTCTGCCTCCCAGGTTCAAGCAATTCTTGTGTCTCAGCCTCCCAAGTAGGTGGGATTACAGACATGCACCACCATGCCTGGCTAATTTTTGTATTTTTAGTAGAGACAGCATTTCACTATGTTGGCCAGGCTGGTCTCGAACTCCCAGCTTCAAGCAATCCACCTGCCTCAGCTTCCCAAAGTGTGGAATTACAAGCATGAGCCACCGTGCCTGACCTTCTCCTTGTAAATTCTTGAACACATTTGTAATAGTTGCTTTTAAATCTTTGTCCATTAATTCCAGTAACTGGTCATCTCTAAGTCTGCTGTTACTGATTGTGCTTTCTTTAGATTTGGGGTCACATTTTCCTGCTTCTTTGCAGGTCTAATAACTTATTATTGTACTTCAAACATTGTCCATAACAGATTTTACTTTCTTTTGTTTATTTTCCTTTCTTTTGTCTGGTGGTTAGGGTCAGGGACTAGTCATTAAGATTCCTCCTAGAGTCAGATTGAGCAGGAGCTGCTTTACTTAGACTGAGTTCACTATGCTTAGTCCACCCACCCCATCACACTACCCTTTTTATTCTTTCAGAGCTTGAGCTGTGAAAATGGTGAACTACAGTTTCAGATTATCTTTGATTCACCTTTGGGGTGAACTGCAGCACAGCTCCAAAGTCTATGCACCACAAGGATGCATGGGACCATGCAAATTTCCTCTGCTTTTCAGTTTCCATGAACTGCTGCTTTCATAGCAAAATTCTGGGTTGAGGATAAAGAATCGCTAGGCCAAGTGTTTGTTTTTGTGCTAGGAGTTCTTCCCAATTCCAGTTCATTTGGCCATTTTTCTCATCCCTTCAAAGTCTCTCCATCTCTGTTAGGCCCAGTCTTCTGTCCACCTGTCCCCAAAACAAGCACCTACCCCATGTGTGGAAGCTTCTGTGGATGTTGGCTTACCAAGAAAGAGCTCATCTCTCTGAAATCACTTCATTAATGTTACTTTCTTATGTATAGTGTTGTTCAGTAGCCCCATAAAACATCTGATTTTTACTTTGTTCAGATTCTTCAGTTTGTAACCATGGAGCAAAATTCTCTTGAATCTACCTACATTTTAACTAGGAGCCCTCCCAGTTGATTTGCAGATCAGTTGGGACAATGAAGTTGAATATTCCAGGACCCACTTACATAGAATTTCTCCATAATAACTTTGGACTCTTATTGTATTTTTAGTTTTGGCAGTTTGTGGGGATTTTGCCTCTTGAAAATTTTTGACTGAAGATTATTCCTTCTTGGGTGTGTTTACATTTCTTTGGGTTTGTACTTACAAGACTAAACTATCAGTTGATTAAGATTTTTTTTTTTTTTTTGAAACAGGATCTCACTCTGTCACCCAGGTTGGAGTGCAGTGGCATGATCTTGGCTTACTGCAACCTCCACCTCCTGGGCTCAAGCAATCCACTTGCATCAGCCTCCCAAGTAGCTGGGACTATAGGCATGAGCCACCACTCTTGGCTAATTTTTGTATTTTTTGTAGAGATGGGGTTTCACGTTGCCCAGACTTGTCTCGAACTCCTGAGCTCAAGCAATCCACCCGCCTCAGCCTCCCAAAATGCTGAAATTACAGGCATGAGCCACTGTGATGCCATATTTTTTATATGAGAAGTGTGCAGCTAATACTCCAGCTTTATTATAACTACCTAATTGAATATTCTTTCTTGTTTCATGTAAATGCCTTTGTCTGTAGAAAATGCTACTATGAGCAGCATTGTGGTTACTTTAATTCCATTGCCAAAACTTTTATATGGTTTCCTGTATTCTAAAGGGAAAGGTATATGCACTTGTCTTCTTTTTAAACTTTTCCTCTTATGAATCAGTAGCAGCATGAATAAATGTCAGAAGTTCTTATTAAGTGGTTAATGTTGATGCCTCTGTCTCAGCATTCTTGTTTTAGGTAATGATGATTAAGCAAACTTTGTCATGGAAATGCCAGAGTTAGAAAGAAATTGTATTTATTACTAACTAGAGAACCCATGATAATAACAATAATATTTATAATCAACCTGCGCCAAGCTTACTAAATCCTTCCATCTTAGAGATAAGGTAGTATGGCTTGGAAGTGGCAATGTCAGAGTTCAAAGCCCTTTTTCTCTACCGAAGTGGACATTGTCAATAATACTTAGTAAACAGCCAAATTGTGTACTCTTTAGTTGAAGAAAATTGCAATAGAAAGTACATTTTAAAGGTAAATTTTCTTCAAGTTTAATTATTTAGTGAGGCTAAACAAAAGTGATTTTGTTGTTGTTTGGTAAGGAAGGCAATTTCTCTATCCTAACATTTCAGATTATGCTAAATATTGTTTATCAACTGAAGGAACAAATCAACATAAAATATAATTTAAATTGATTCAGAGAAAATATTAGCTGGAGTCCTGATTATTTAATAGACCCGTGGAATGTCATTTTATGCTAATGAAACTTGGTTGTAGAGAAAACTAATGAGAATGTATGTGTTCCTGGGACCAGGAGACGCACCAAGCTAAGGTCTGACCCTCCCTGGAGGGTCACACAAAATACAGATTCTGACTTAGGAAGAACAGCAAGGGTCACACATCTGCCACAGTGGTGGAGGCATTTCCACAGTGGTGGAGTCACACACAAAATACAGATTCTGACTTAGGAAGAACATCAAGGGTCACACGTCTGCCACAGTGGTGGAGGCATTTCCTCAGTGCAGCACCCCATATCCTCTAGCAACTGGAAGCAGTGAGGCACTGGGGGAAAAGATGGAGGCAAAAGGGTAGACAAGGCTTTAGAAAAAAGAGCCCTGGATTAAAACTCTAGTTGCATCAGTTACAAGGTATGTGACTTGAATTCTTTAAGCCTTGGTTTTCTCATCTGTAAAATGGGTTGATACCTGATAGAGTTGTTATGAGTACTGAATAAGACAGTGAACACAAAGCCCTCCTCTGTAATTTGGCACACAGTAGGTGTCCAGGAAATGTCAGCATGGGGCAGAACACAGAAGACCTTGGTTACATATGTAAAGTGCCATATGTTGCTACATAGCATTGTTATAAAAATGCTGGAGATACAGCAGACTGACAAGTCAAAGACAGCTAAGTAGCTCCCTTCTGTACCTCATTGCCTTTACCTGCCTGGCCATCTGGGATGGAATGTGGAAAGCATAGATACTGCACAGCAGAGATGGATCCTTGGCAAAGGCTGGAGTAACAAGCTATGAATTGTTGACTGGGGACTAGGGTTGGACAAGACAAGCATGGAATAAAGGTGGCCAGAGGCACTTGCCAGAATGCCAGTTATGTGTCACAGCAGAAGCAAAGGTGATAAATGACAGCCACAAGTAGCACAGAACCTCATTTTACCAACCACTTTAATCTTATTCCCTCATCACATCTTTTAGATTAAAAGATGTTTGTTGATTAATTAAGGTTCCCCTTCCTGTAAAGTTTATAGCTCAACAACTAGTTAACCTAAAATGAAGTCAACTGAAAAATAATGGACAGGAAATTACATTAATGGTTCACCAATATCTAACAATCCCTTAGAAAGTAAGAGTTGGCTGCATAGAGATTCTTTTTGGAAAGGAGGTGGAATTGATGCCTTATAGCAAGTTTATTTGTTGTTTTGCTTAGTCAGGTTAAAAGTTTTTATTTCTGTGCATTAACCAGTGATAATGACTGATACTTACTCTGTGGGCAGGCAGCCTGGACAGTTCTTTGGCTAGTCTTACCTGGGATCACTCCTGTGGCTGCAGTCATCTGAGTTCAACAGGACTAGGATGTCCAAGATGGCCTCTCTATCTGGCAGTGGGTGCTGGCTGTTGGCCAAGGCACCTTGGTCCATCTCTATGTGGCCTTTTGTCCTCCAGCAGGCTAGAGTAGACTTCTGCACAGCAGGTATTCTCAGGGTTATAGGAGAGTGATAATGGGGGATTCAAAGCTTCTTAAGGCCTAAGCTCTGGAAATCACACAGTGACATGTTCCCCATATTCTATTGGCAAAGCAAGTCATAACTCAGCCCAGATTAAAGGGATGGAGAAAAAGACTCTACCAAGGTAGCCAGACAAGAAAGGGGCTAATGAAGGGACATTTCAAGTTTGGGTAAGGGATTTTTCACATAAAACAGCCTGTGGTCATCTTATCCTGAGAACAGGGGTGAGGCATGTGGGAAGAGGCAGGAAAACCTTCTGCATGGAGTCCTAGGAATAGCTGGGGTGTCCCTCCAAGTGCACTGGGCACTTCCCACCCTGAACATCTATTGTAGGACTAATACCATGCCATGCTCGGAAAATATGGTTTGTTCAGAGGACTGCAAACTTAGTCACTGCCCATCCTTGGCCATCCTACCCTCCCAACTGAAATAAGGAAACTATAGGCAGAGTCAAAAAGAGCAGAAAAATAAATTGAGTACTGCAACTAGATGGAGGTGGGAAGCCAAACTGATGTTACAATTTTTCCCTCACTCCCAAATATACATATTAATATAGTCAAACACAGTGTCATCCCTTGAGGGCTGAGTGCTTCTGCTTTCTTTAAAGCAGATATTCTCAAATTCCACTCACTGGCTATTTCCAGTGGATTGTACATTCTTATTGCTTGTAGAGCAATAGTGCCCATGTTTAGGTTTGACCTTAAAAATTTTTTTTGCAAGAACCTATTACTTGTTCATGCTCTTTTATTTTTAAAGTATACCTACCTATTCATTTGTCTTTTTCAAAAGCTGGTGAATTTTCTTTGTAAAGATATGGGTAAGCTTGGAGTACTTTGTCCAGCATAAATGGGTCATAAACTGGCAGGGCAGAGCACCCCTACAGTATGTGCAATTTTTATGCTTATAGTATGGAAGTATATTTGGTAACAAAACTAAACTTTAATAATACACAATACTCCCTGGTAATAAAAATACTGTAACTGTGTAATAATATCAATGCTATATTATCTACTCAAGTTTATTTTGTATTAAAGAGATCATATATTTTTTGAAGTTTTTAAAATGCCTCAACAGCTTCACGATGTGTGAGACCTGTTCCTGTTGTGTGTACCGTTAAACCTCTAAAATCCAGAATTGTACCTAACACTGGGTAGGAATCCAGCAAACACTTTGTGAGTGAAAGGGTGGTAATTATTATTATCATCTTGACAGCCAGGAACAGAGGTGGGTGGGTACCTGGAATCAGAGTCAAACAATAACTAAGAGTCAAACAATAACAGGAATGATGCCGGATCTGTCCATTGAGACAATAATCATTCTGGGGTTTCTGTTGCAGTCTATGAAGAATGGAGAAGGCTAGAAGGAGTATTTTAGACTGCCCCAGAACTTTAGATTTAGAAAGAATCTTGGCAGTCAACTCCTCTTCACAGCCAGTTCATTTTTCCTCTCTAGGGTGCCATTGGAGGGGACACTCCCTGAACACTTATGAGTGAAGAAACCGTCCTTTTCACCAGCCATTGGGTTCAAGTTTATTTTTTAAAAGTTTTCTTTATATTGAAATCTGCCTCATTTAATTCCTACCTCTGGCCCTACATTCTGTATTTGGCACTAGATAGATAAAACCCATACTCTATTTTACACTCATTCAAATCATTGTATTTCCCCCACCGGTGAATATATTACCAGAGTTGGTTGAGTTTCATAATGCAAACCCAAAGGGAAAATTATCTTGAATAATCATATGACAATATGTGGAAAGTTTAGGGGCTGTGTACGCCACCTCATGGTTTTGAACTGTGTGGTTAAAGACATTCAGAGTTGACAGATTAGTCAGGGATTTTTCAAGAGTATTAATTACAAACTTTGAAAACTTGGTCAGTGAAAGTTCATTTTAGTGCATCTTGCAAATATGATCAAAGGTCTTTTCAGTACTGATTTGATGATGCTTAACCACAGTGTATGAAGAATGAAGTTTTTCATTAGAAATTACTGATGTAATAGAGCACATTTTCAGGGAAGATGTATTGTTGGACTATTACAATTCATGCTCTTCCCCCACCACATCCCTACCCTTTATATCCCCCATCCCCTATTTCCCCCACCATTCTCCTTGGGACCTCACTGAAAACCTGAAATGCTCTGAAAACCTGAAATGGCATTTTGGACTGCTGCAAGGGAAACTGTGATCTTAACAACATCAGTGCGGCTCAGACATGACCACCATGTGAGGGCAAAGGTGGGGCTGGTGTAAGTGATGTTGTTAAACCTGTAAAAATAAACCATGAAAACCCGGGGATTTACTGTAATTTGGGGCGTGAAACAAATTTACCAGTGGCTGAAAACTTGAAAAATGGAGTAAAATGTGTAGATCAGAAGAAAGGAAAGCCGTCCCTCTGCCCTTGTGTAGTTTTATTAAAACAATCTTATTATTTTGGTAGCTTTCTTTTTTTCCTGAAGATAAAAAAAAATACACTGGCACCTAAGCCATGGAAAATGAAATAAAAATACACCAGTGCAGCTTCCAAAACACTGACTTGCATCTCCCTCTCCTATCCGCCGGGAATGTTTTATCCCTGCCTTCCAGTGGCTGCCAGAACCAAGGGCATCCGCGGCGTTCCTTGGCATTGGCGTTAACAGCAGATGGATTTTCCGCAGCAGCCAGGTGGAAGATGCCTAGCATTGGTCCGCCGTCTCACTGTACTGAATTTCAAGAATCATGGCCTACTGCCAGCCAGGTCCCAAGGCGCTAGTCTGGGGAGACTGGAGCAGGTCTCTAGTGGTTCACCTGTTCTGAGGCTCTTCCTGTTCAGTTGCCTCTGCGCGCCAGAGGGTGGCACCCCAGGCACTCCAGAGGTGGAGAGGAGGGGACGACAGGGGGAGGAAAAGAGAGAGGAGCGGAGGGAAGGACCAGGGAGGGAAGGACCAAGGAGGGAACATTAATAAATTCTCAGACCTTGGTCTCGAGCTCCCGGCTAATTTGGGGGCAAAGCCGACTCCACGTCCACGCCCACCCCCTTACGGGAAAAGCCTGGGTTTCCACTGGGCTAGGTGTCAGAGTTTGCAATGTCTAAAATAAAAAAGGTTTCCAAGGGTTATTCATGGCCAACAGTTTCCACAGGAGAATCCAAAGGGAAACTAGTTTCCGGGGACGCTGTGTGTGCGGGTGCTTGGGGTGGGCGGAAAGCTGCTGGCACTAGATGGCTCTAAGTGTGCCAACATCTGGCCTGTCCCATTGTGTCGTGTTTTGCAGTTGCTGGATTTGTGCGACTCGGTGAAGGATGATGCCCTGAGGGTGATCTCGACCTTTAACATTCCACACACCTACCTACACGCACCAATCGCCGGAATCCACAACCCTCGGGCCGCGTGGGCTTTCTACCCTGCACTGCTGCAGCCGCTGCCACGGGAAAAGGCGCGCTCCCAGCGGCCCAAGCTGGGAGCCAAGCTGTAACGGGTGTGGCGGGAAGTGTGGTGGCCCGCCTGCAGCTGCCACGACGCTCGCTCCACTGACGCCCGGAGCTGTGGCCGAGGCCGGGGTCTGGCACCCGCTGGGCCGCCGCTCTCGGGGATTTTGGTGGCAAAGCGGAGGTCCCGCCGAGGCTGGCGAGGTGCGCGGCTGGCTGCTAGGAAAGAGATCCAGACGGTCGGTCGCCTGGTGCAGTGGATCCCTGTGCCCTTTGCCTGAAACCCAGCCTGGCCTGACTGCAACCTCTCCCAACTTCAGTGCCCGATCCCCTAGACAATCAGGGTGGGCTCCCTGATGCGAGCGCGCCCCCACAGCCGGGTGCCGCCAAAGGTCTCCTGCTGCTAGCGGTGACTCACATTCCCAGTGATTTAGAAAAACTGTGGTGCCGAGTGAAAGAAAAAAAAAAGCAAACACCCTTAGACAAAAGAAAAAAGCTCCACTCTTTCCGCGAGCGGGAAAAAAGGTTTGGTTCAGCAAGTGATGCTTTTTCAGTGAATCAGACGCTCTGGGGCTCTGCAAGGAAACGCACGGACTGGGAGGAGGAAGTGGGAGCCTAGAGTTTTGCTCTCGGCAAAACAAGAACTTGGCTTGTCCTCCCAGGCCAGCGGTTTCTGTACGGCAAGAAAAGTCGCGGAAAACATTTTTACCATCTGACGCTGTAATCTGTCCTTTAGAAGAGAATAGGTGAAAAGGTTAATAAAGAAATTAAGCGATGTGGAAGTCGTTCCCGCTGCTTGTAGAGGGCGAGGAGGCGGGCCTGGGCAATTTCGGAACTAGGAGAGACCATGTCGGCAAAGCCTGTGGTGCCGGACAAGGGCCATGGATTTCCCATTTCTCAGATCCCGGCTGCCCGACTTCATTCTTGTTTCTTTCAGTCCAAGCCATCCTCCCTTCTCCCTCCCTCCACGTCTCTTGGCAGAGACAGAAAGGGACACCGCTCTGCCCGCGTCCACTGCGAGGGATGTGACCTAAAACCCACGGGCCCTTCTCACACTGCGTTCTCTGCGCTCCGGCCCAGTTCCGGGAGGACCTCCCGACGGCGCGGGAGAAGGCTGTAAGGGCTCGCGGCCCCCGACGCGGCCTGGGTCTCAGGGGACTCATGAACCCGCCACCTCTGGCCGGCTTCCTTTTAGTGCCCCAAATAGGAGCGCTTAGCCCGTTGCTTCCCCCGACTCTTGTTTTTCAGTGTTCACAGGGTCGCGAGAGCGAGCGACGCGGGGGCGGCGAGGCTGCAAGGCTGCACAGGAACAGACGACAAGAAATAGGGCTTTCTTCTGCGTGGTTCTTTTCCGGTCCCTGTCTGAGTCGCCCGACCCCGCGGGGAGCGCGGAACATTGTGGCGTGCGACGGGCTTCGGGTTCTCAGCCCGCGCAGCAAGTTGCGTTGCTTTTCCCCGGGTGCGACGCGGGACGGGCGAAGAGCAAAGTTCGTCCGCGGTAGGAACTTCGAGGCCCGGTTAGGACAGATCTCCGGCCTCCGAGTCTACTTAGCCGTGTCCACGCTCGTGTCTTTTCCCTCTTGCAGCGAAATAACTGGGCGGGACCCGACGCGCGTCCTCCAGCGACTCCGGGAACCCAAGGCCTCCTTCACCTCGCTCAGAATTCACCCGAGAATGCGCTGAGACTTTGGCCTGGGGCTGCGCTGTGTCCCACTGACGTTACGGAAGCGCTTATGAATTTAAAAACTGATCCAGGTGGCCGGACGGCGGGACAACGCCTCCTCAGTTGCTCCTCCACGACAAGGCCCCTTCCTTCTCCTCCGCGGCTGCGGTGGTGGGTAGGGTGGTCCCTTTACAGAGTTTCCTTAATCCATCTAGCCTGATCTCACCTGCGGGATGTTCCATTTCCCGATCCACCTCCCACACCCCCGCTGCAGTTGTCTAGAAGCTGGGGCTGGGTAACTGAGGCGCGCGAGGAGCAGACAGGAGGGCCGGGGTTGGGGGCGCCAGCCACGCGTTGGGAGAGAAGACCCGGGTGCAGACTCAGAGGAATGGAGAGGCGGCATGGAGTTTGGTCTCCTGGGAGGTAGAGCGAGGTGCCGCGGACTCCAGGGAGGAAAGGGATGGGTGGGGAGGCGGGAGGGGAGGAGGGACGGAGTATTTTGTGCTCCCGCACCGTGGCCCGAACTCAGCTGTTCTGCCTTCACTGGCCTCAGCCAGTCGAGGGAGCTCCTACGAGGTTATCTGCGAGCCCAGCAAATCTTGGGGGTCCTAGCCGAATGTAGTGCGCAACGTTCTCTCTCACTTGGAGGCCGCCACTCACCTCGTTTTTTTTTCCTAAAAGGATTTTTTTTTCTGAGTGCTTTTTTCATTTCCCTATTTTACCTGCTCTGCACATGCCTCCCGCCCTCACCCGGGAGGCGGCGAAGACGCCCACTGGGACCGCGCCTGGCCGTTTTCTGGGCACGTCCTGCCCCCACGGGCTCTGTCTCTTAGGGAGACTGGGCGCGGAAGAAAAGCTGGAGAGCCCCTGCGGGGTGGCAGGAGGAGGGTGCCTGAGTCCCGCGAGAAGCCCGGGCGAGGAAGATGCGCAGCCTGCTGATCCGCGTCCCGCCCGGCGCCAGGGACCCTCAGAGCGAGGAGAGCTCAAAGACCTCGCCCCGCGCCTTCGCGAGGACCAACCCAGTCTCCGCGCCTGCCCCAGAGCGGCTTAGAAACTCAGGGCACAGTGAGGGCGCAGGTCGCCTCCTGAGGCATTACACCGCCGGCCCGGCCAGCGGAGGCTGTGACCGCAGCGCCCCCTCTGCGCCGCGCACGCCGCGGCCGCCACCGGGTTGGGGGAGGTGAGCGGGAGGCTGGGGTACACTTCGGGTTGGGGGATGGGCGCGCACAGGGCCGCCAGCAGGCAGAGTCACTCCGGTAAACACGCCAGGGACGGCGGCGCGCGCGCGGGAGGGAACCCAGCTGGGCAACCCCCGCCTTTACCTGTCCGAGCCTGCACGCGCCGGCGGCCTAGGCGCCGAGGGGGCGGAGCTTGCCGGCCCGCGCGCCGGGGCGGGACCTAGCGGGGGCGGGGTCCGCAGTGATTGGGCGCAGGAGGGGGGCCGCCAGCCAGAGCTGGGCTGCAGGGCCGCGCAGGTTTCACTTCGCTCCGCGCAGCCGCCGGGTCTGCAGTTTGTTGGAGCTCTGCGTCCAGCGCCGCTGCCGCCGCCGCCGCCGCCACTACCACCACTTGATTCTTGCAGCCACCCTGCGAACCCTGCCACACTGCGATCGCATCATCGGGGTATTCGGTTCGCTGCGTTCCCGCCGCCACCGCCTCGGCGCCCTTCCCTTGGCCCTTGTTCCCCCAAATGTCTGACTCTGACTCTCGGACTGAGAAACGCAAGGTAAATACCTCCAAATCCCGGGGCGCGGGCCTGGCACCGAAGAAAGACTAGCGCTGGAGCCCGAACGGTACCACCTACTGCTCGCTTCCCGTACACGTGCGAGCGGAGACGCTTGTATCGGTCCCGCTTGTCGCCGGCGGGAGGTGGGGATCCGTGTGGATCGGGTTCCCTCTCGGGCAGGTTCTCTTTAAAGAAAAGTCGTTCGCGCGGAACCTGCGGGCTCTTGGCCGAAGTGCGGCTTGGGAGGGCATGCTGCGCGCGGGCCTGGTGAAGGGTCGCAGGTCCGGGCAGGAGGAGAGGCAGCGCGTGCTTTTCGGCGCCGGCCCGGGAGCTGGGGACCTGCTCGTAGTATCGGGCTGTGCGCCCAGCCGGAAAGTCTCGCCGCCAGCTCCGGCGCCCCCAGAGTAGCGGCCGCGCAGTGCGAGCATGTTTCGCGTCTTGGTTTTTTGGGGCGCGCGGGCCTGTTGCGGAGGATTTGCGGAACTGCGGTGGTGATATAACTGACGAGTCAGGGCTTTTCCTTTTACTCATTCAGGCCAAGGTTTCGGGGCCACTGCTGCGTTCACTTTCTCAAGCGTACCTGGGGCCCTGCTTGCTCTGCAGGAGTCCTGCGGACTGTGCCATCCGCACGATCCCCTAGCAGCGAGAGATCTAGGTCCTCCCCTGACCACCTGGACCGCGCAGGGGACTAGCCGCGGCCAGCAGAACCTGCTCGGTCCTTGGGGCCGGGCTATCTTAGCGGCTCACGCGTGCCCGAGCACACCCGACCCGGTTCGCGGTGCAGGCTGGCGGCGCCCTGCCCTCTGGGACCTGTTGCCCCAGGGTTGGCGCTGCTGGTGGAGGGCCCGACGGACGCCAGGGCGGAGGGTGTGAATTTACTCGATGGTCGCGGACGTGCGCGTCCGTGGCCAGGGGTGGCTCTTCGGCTTTGACTCGTGCCTGCGGCGCGCCAGGAGAAAGAGAGAGGAAGTTGTTGGAGGAGAATAATTGCCACAGCCAGGGCGGTGACGGCGTTGGGGTCTGCCCCCGACGGGCCAAAACAAGGACAAGTGGCGAGGACTGGGTCTGGGGATGGCCCTGCGGGTCCGGGCGCGGCGCAAGTCCTGCTTTGTCTCCAGGTGACTGGCTGTCCAGGGCGGCGGGAGCTGCTAAGGCTTGTGTCCGAAAGAAGCACAGGGATGGGCAGGGTAGCTGGGCCAGCCGGCCCTCAAATCCTCCGACGAAGCGGCAGCGGCCACAGCCACGGCGGGAGCAGCGCTCGGAGGCGAGTTTGTCAACAATCGCCTCGCCTTTGGCGGCCTGACCCGTAGGCGCCGCCCCCACCGCGGCTGCCGATTGGCTGCGGCGCGGAGCGACCGCGCGCGGACCAATTGGGAACGCGGGCAGCCGGCGCCAGCGGCGCGGGGAGGTCGGCGGTGCCGGCGGCGGCGGCGGGCGCAGAGCGCAAGGGGAGGAGCGGGAGGAGGCGGAGGATGTTCCCGGCGGCTGCGGCCGGGGCAGCGCGGGCCAGAGGCGCGGCGTGCGGAGCCCTCGGCTGCCCGGCGGAGCGCGGCGGCGGGCTGGCGGGAAGGCGCGGGCTCTGCGCTGCGCCGGGGACTCTGAACCCGAGTCCCGGGCTTTGTCTCCTGCGCTGCTTTTGTGGTGACGGTCAGGGGGCGCCCGGTCGGCGAAGGGCGCGGGCCGGACGCCGCGGGGCTCGGTCCCGGGCCCGGACGCTGCGCTCTGAAGGGAAGGCGCGGACGTGAGTTTCGGTGTGATTGCCTTCTGAGGGGAGGGTCTGTGGGATGAAGGTGGCGCGCACCGGTGTCGCCTAGCCTGCGGACCTAGTCGTAGACTTTGCAGGGGTTCGCTTCGTCGCCCTCCCCCCCGCCCCCATTTAGAGGTGTGCACCTATCGGTGCGGCTGCACCTCAGAGAAGTTCTGTCTGGTTTGGTGTGGCGTGCGGTACGGGAGCGGGAGGGAGGAACCGGGGAGGGAGGGACCACGGGCGGAGAGAGCGCCGGAGCCGAGCCGGGCCGAGCCGCGCTGGAGTTACAAACTCTATTGTGACGCACTTACTACGACTGACGGCCGCTGCCAAACCTTCCCCAGACTTGCTGCCCTCAGCATTTTCAGCAAACAATGGGGCCGGAGTAGGGAACGCGGCCAGCCGCCTGCAATCGCTACATCTGCGCCGGCTCCTATGCTCCAGCGTCCTACCTAACCCCGGGAAGTCAGAGCCGCTGTGAGTTTCTGACTTATTCAAGTCTGTCCTGGGCAAAGAGCACACGTGAATAGACTTCAGATTAACTGCTTCTCTGGAAACGCATGTGTGTGTGCACCAGTTCCGCAAGCTGTTGACATTGTTATTGTATTTTGTTTGGGGTACGAAGTTTAATCCCACCCTCTACCAAAAAAAATTATACCTTTATTATTTTAGGTGCAATTTTTTTATTTGGGAGATTGTCAGAAAAGTATAGAACATGAAGTATTTGGGATTAACCCTAAGAATTTTTAATCGCTAGGTGAGAGCTAATTTGTTTATTCATCGATTTTTTTTTTTTTTTGCTTAAAATAATCTTAGTTTTTATTTTACTTGCAGAAAAAAAGACCAAATGGCAAAGCAACCTTCTGATGTAAGTTCTGAGTGTGACCGAGAAGGTAGACAATTGCAGCCTGCGGAGAGGCCTCCCCAGCTCAGACCTGGGGCCCCTACCTCCCTACAGACAGAGCCACAAGGTAATCCTGAAGGCAATCACGGAGGTGAAGGGGACAGCTGCCCCCACGGCAGCCCTCAGGGCCCGCTGGCCCCACCGGCCAGCCCTGGCCCTTTTGCTACCAGATCCCCGCTTTTCATCTTTATGAGAAGATCCTCCCTGCTGTCTCGATCCTCCAGTGGGTATTTCTCTTTTGACACAGACAGGAGCCCAGCACCCATGAGTTGTGACAAATCAACACAAACCCCAAGTCCTCCTTGCCAGGCCTTCAACCACTATCTCAGTGCAATGGGTAAGCAATGCCTGGGTAAGAGGCAGTTGACGTGTGAATGGTTGAATCTGCTTGAAGGCTGTGTGTGGCATTTAAAAACCCTTTTAAAACCCCGTAACTGATTTATTCCATCTTTTGATGGGAATGGAGGATGTGTCAAACTATCAAACCAGCTTTTTTTTTTTTGAGACGAGTCTCGCTCTGTCGCCCAGGCTGGAGTGCAGTGGTGCAATCTCAGCTCACTGCAAGCTCCACCTCCCGGGTTCACACTATTCTCCTGCCTCAGCCTCCCGAGTAGCTGGGACTACAGGTGCATGCCACCATGCCCAGCTAATTTTTTGTATTTTTGGTAGAGATGGGGTTTCACCGTGTTGGCCAGGATGGTCTCAATCTCCTGACCTTGCAATCTGCCTGTCTCAGCCTCCCAAAGTGCTGGGATTACAGACGTGAGCCACCGCGCATGGCCCAAACCAACATTTGTACAAAGTTATTAACTTTTGTGGCAGTGATGAGTTGAGGTCCAAACCATTAGCTTTCTGGTCTGTCTTCATTAAGCTAAAGTGTGTTTTAACCACCAGGCTTTACATAGTAATGACATTTTGCTTGAAAGGGAACTGATCATTTACAGAAAATAGCTTAATCAAAAGTGTAAAGAAAGATGACAATCATTTTTGAAAATGACACTTTTAAAAAAATGAACTAGTTCATGAAAGCAGTACCAACATAGAACCATGAAAATGGTTTGTTTTCTGCCTAAATTCCTCTTTGTGCTTATTGCTCAGAGGGTTTGCACATAGTACTAATCAGATTAGGTTGTAGGTTTTTATTTCAGGGATTAAAGGCAGTAGTAGGGTTTGAACCAAGAGTGGCTAACATAAATACCACAGAGGCCCACGGCAAAGTCGTGGAAGGAACTGACCTGGTGGAGACTGGTAAATTGGAGAGTATTTGCCCCTTCCATGTTTGGGCCATGCCTAATTGTGGCTGTAAGGGCATGTGGTCTGAGGGTGGGTTTTCCTATATTGCAAGATAACCCAGGAATGCAAAATGCATGCCAGATACCCTGTTTCAACATTGACAGCTGATTTTGAAAACATTGTACAAGCTGAAAAGAAACATCTGCAGACTTGATTTGGCCCTTGAACCTCCAGCATGTGACTTTGGGTACATACTTTGGGTAACCCTGGTGAGGGGCTGAGTCTGTGTTGATCGACTTGCTGTTCCCCACCAATGGAAAAGGTTCATGTCTTGATCAGTAGTCTATCACATTGACCATTTGTCCAGATTAGCTTGCCATACATGAACAAAATAGAAGTAAGTTGGTAGAGTTATCAATTAGGAAATCCAGTACAGAGTCTATTACAATTTAGATTGTACTTCATGATGAAGGCTAACTCAAGAAACCCATCAAAACAGACACTGGAACAAAATGACATTTCTAAATACCATCCAACTCTGTCTTCATAGGCTTCAGTGAGGTAAATCGGGCAGGGCTTTGCCCATGTTATAGAATTGGAAAGAACCTCAGAGTGGTGGTCACTTGTCAGAGGTTGGGCACACCTGTGAGGTGGTGGGCAGAAATGACAAACATCTTAGCAGCTACACATGTTGGCTGCTCGTCTCTTGCCAAATGCCAGGAGGTAATTTTTTAGGGCCCCTCCTTAGGGAAAGGAGCTGGAAGTTTTATTATTGCTGTTACTACTGCTCGTGAACTCATTTCAGCCTTAGAAGTTCTTGGTGCTTGTAGTTTTTGTTCTACTCATGAAAATGCTCCCCCATATATATGATCATTCTCGCTTACTCTGAGATCCTTGCTTACTAAATGAGTTAACAGGGCTTTATGGTGTGTGTCCTGAAACACATGTGCATTAAAGACCCTCTGGAAGCTATTAGCTTTTCACACTTTCACAACAAAAGCTTCACACTTGTGGTTATTAAGCTGTTTTCTCTAACCAGGTCCCTTTCAAGCAAAATGCATACATTGGTCTCTGTAGGTGGTGGGTTAATGCATGGAAATAGTTTCTCCTTCCCTGGAACTGGGAACAGTGGGTGAGATAGTGTATTTTTTAATGTAAAGACAGGCACGAATGCTTTTTTTTGGTGATAAATACTATTTTACAAGCTAGTTATAAGTTAAGCAGTGTTACTTGAGATGAAGATACAGGGCTTCAAAGATCATAATCTAAATAATGATGCACAGCTGATGGTTATACCTGTGAAGTAAAGTAGTGGATCCTGACGTATAAGTTTATAGTATTAGCTACATTTCAGTAGATGGTGTGATGAAGAGTTTAATGCATGGGATTAAATGAGAAATTACAAGGAGTTTGTTTAAAGTTAATGTACCGAGCTAAGTTTTCAGTGTTAAGTTTTTGGGAGATTTGTTTTGGGAGAGGATGAGTTGGGGTTGGGGGAGGAAAGGACTTAGCCAGGTGTGAGTTTCTTAAATTGAAGCATAAAATTTAGAATTTTTGTAGTCCATAATTTTCTCTGGACATTCTACAGTCTTAGTTCATGCCTGAAGACCACTGAAATAATGCTGAGTTGATAAGTGGTTCTCTTTACTTTGTTTAGTATTCTTTACTCAACCCTATCCTTGAAGTTCTTCAATGAAGCTTTTGATAATTTATTGCAAAATATATTTTCCACAAAGAAGTTATTATGATTGGTTTGAACTAGTGGAACACAAATGTGAGGTTATAAAGAGGTTCGCCTTAGCCAGGGGCTCCTTTAGCCACAAAGCAGTTTTTTGCTCAGCGACTTGGGGTAGAGATCAAGTGTGTCTTGAAGTTTTGTTTTTGCATCTTTGTTCTAATGAGAAAGTCAAGTCTTATGAGGAATGTATAGTAGTTAAGTGTATTAACACTGTTTTCATATTTTCCTTTATGTCTCTGATTTTTCTGAAGGCAGGTTCAAGGAATATATTTATCTGTGGGGCAACAGATACAGTTTTTTCACTTTTCCTCAATTTTGGTCTCCTTATACTCTGGGAGGATTAACTTGACAAATGATACCTTAGTGAATAACTGATTATTTTTATCAAAATCACTCACATGTGTTGGTTTACTGAGTGCCTTTTTGGATGAGTGTTTTATGCCGTATGTGTTTTTAATGCAAATTAAAGTGTAGTCAGTACACTAAAGTGTAGTCAGTACAGTTGGAAATAAGAGTTGAGAAAAGTCAGGATATGGAGGAATGCTTCCTAGTGTCAGGTTAGTAAATGTCTTAAAATTTTATACTTGTTCCCTGGCGCATTGGAATTCACATATGGGAGTTAATGGCTTTCTTCTTTTTTTTTTCCTCAGCGTCTTGTGGGTACTTCTCTTATAGCTGGTACTTGTCTGACCCCTCCTTTAGTTTGTGAGCTCCGTGGGCGGGGAATAATGGCCTGCAGATGCTAGCGAGTGCCTGACAAAGAGGAGAAGCCCAGGAGATGTTACGAGTCAATCCTGCTCTGCCTGTTAGCCTTTCGGACAAATAAAGTTTAAGAAGGCAGGTAGCAAGAAAAAGATCCTGACCTCTGCTCCGCCAAAATGTTTTTAATTACCTGGATCTAGCTGTAAGGTTTGCCACGTAGTGGTGACAGCTGAGGTCTAGCTCAACACTGCTCAGCAGGGAAGCCACACATGCATTAAGCACTTGGCATAGGACTAGTCTGAACTGAGTTGTGCTCTCAGTATTGATACACACTGGATTTTGACATAAAAAAATGCAAAATAGTTTAATTGTTTTCATATGGGTTACATGTTGAAATGGTGTTTTAAATATATAGGTTAAATAGAATACAAACTTGTATTGCAGTTAAAAAAACGCAAAGCGTAAAATTTACCATCTGAACCATTTATTTCTAAGTGTACTGTTCAGTAGTGTTAAGTGCACTCATTTTGTTGTGCGGCCAATCTCCAGAACTTCTTCACCTTGCAAAACAGAAACTCTGTACTCATCAAACAACTCCCCACTCATCAAACAACTCCCCATTTCCCCCTCCCCCCAGCTTCTGACAACCATCATTCTATTTTCTGTCTATTAATTTGACAACTTCAGATACCTTATATAAGTTAAATTTATATAGTATTTGCTCTTCCATGACAGGCTTATTTCACTTAGCATAATGTCGTCAGGGTTCATTTATCTTGCAGCATGTCAAAATTTCCTTCCTTTTTAAGGCTGAAGGTTGTTCCAGTGTGTGTATATCACATATTTCATTTATCCATTCATCCATCAGGAGACTCTTGGGTTGCTTCCACTTTCTGGCTAATATGAGTAGTGCTACTATGAACATGGGTATGCAAATATCTTTTGAGGGATTCTGCTTTGAATTTTTTTGGATGTATACTTGGAAGTGGAATTGCCGGATCATATGGTAGTTCTATTTTTAATTTTTCTGGGGAACCATCATGCTGTTTTCCATAGAGGCTGTGCCATTTTACATTCCCACCAACAGGGCACGAGGGTTCCAGTTTCTCCACATACTTACCAACACTTTTTTTTAACAGTAGTCATCCTAGAGGATGTAGGTGATATTTCACTGTGGTTTGGATTTATATTTACTGGCTTAGATTTGTATGGCAACCACCATAGTCAAGATACAGAACAATTCAACCACAAGGATTTCTCGTGATACCTTTTTATAGCCACAGCCACCTCTCTCCCTCTTGCTTGAGCATTTTGTCATATGCTCATTGGTGATTAAATAAAATGTATTTTAATATTGACTTTCTCTGTTTCTTTCTACCTTTTTAAACATGGCTACTAGAAAAATGCAAAATTAGATTTGTGGCTGGTGTTCTGTTTCATCTAAACAGGCTGGCCTCACAGAGAGAGGAGCTGGAGTGTGCAGTGCTGCTCTAGCAAGCAAGACTTGACTCTTCCCACTCAGGGCACATCACTTCCATGAAGCTTACTCCTTGGGTTGTTTGGTTGACTTAGGAGAATGAAAGTGATTAGCAGAATCTTGTAAGCATTTTAAACATTAAATGAACATTGTAAACAGCAGCATTCTTCAGGCAAATACAGAGTTTTGTTTTACCTCTTTAAATTCCATGGTATATTTGGACTTCAAAAAGTAGATGGTAGAGCACATGCTTCCTCAGCACCTCCAGGCTGCCTGGAGCCTCCCAATAGAGGTGTCTTCGAGGGAGTCCCAGCTCTGTCTCTGAAACCCCATAGTTACTTGTCTGACACCAAGGGAAATAAGGAAACTTTTTAGGTCCTAAGTGGGGAGAGAAGGTGCTAGAAGAGAAAGATACTTTTCTTTACTAGTTCCAAACACATTTATTAATTGTTAGTTACCCAATTTTAAATTTACATCTTAAAAAATTTTTTTTTCAGATAATTATAGATTCACATACATTTATAGGAAATAATACAAAGAAATCGTATATGCCGTTCACCCAGTTTCCTACAATGGTAACATTTTGCCTAATTATAGTATACTGTCACAACCAGCAATTACGTTAACAGAATCCATCTACTGTATTGAGATTTCATCAGTTTCACATGCAGTCCATTTCATGTGTCTGTGAGTGTTTATTTCTGTTCAGTTTTATCAAATGTGTAGATTTGTATGGCCACCACCACAGTCAAGATGCAGAACAACTCCACCACAAGGATTTCTCATGATACCTTTTTGTAGCCACAGCCACCTTTCTCTCTCTTCCTTACCCCTGATAACCACTCATCTGATCTACATATCTGTACTTTTGTCATTTCAAGGATGCTGTGTAAGTATAATCATACTGTATGTAACCTTTTGAGATTGGCTTTTTTCACTTAGCATAATTCCCTTGAAATTAATCAGAGATGTTGTGTAACAATAGTGCCTTGTTTTTTATTGCTGAGTAGTATTCCATAGATGATGCACCACAGTTTGCTTAGCTATTCACCTGTTGAAGGACACCGTGTTTGCATGTTCTGGCAAGGCCCTGGCACGGCGGGAACTCAGGGAGGATTAAAAGAAGTATTTATTGCACTTTTACTTCTCATTTTTTTTTTTTTTGAGACAGCCTCACTCTGTCACCCAGGCTGGAGTGCACTGGTGCGATCTTGGCTCACTGCAACCTCCAACTCTCAAGTTCAAGCGGTTCTCCTGCCTCAGCCTCCCAAGTAGCTGGGATTACAGGCATGTACCACCACACCCAGCTAATTTTTGTATTTTTATTAGAGATGGGTTTCACCATGTTGGCCAGGCTGGTCTTGCACTCCTGACCTCAGGTGATCTGCCCCGCCTTGGCCTCCCAAAGTGTTGGGATTACAGGCGTGAGCCACCGCGCCTGGCCCTACTTTTAGCATCTATGTGTTCACTTGTAGTATATAGAAATAAAATTGATTTTTGTATGTTGGTCTTCTGTTGTGCAGTTTGCTGAACTCCTTAATTCTAAGAGTTTTTCGTAGATTTCCTGGGAGATCTATATAGTTATGTGATCTGCAAACAGGCACAGTTTTGTGTCTTCTTTCTGACCTGTGTGCATTTCTTTTTCTTGCCCAGTTGCACCAGCTAGAATTTCTAGTGTTTATGTTGACTAGGAGTGGTGAGAGCAAGCATCCATACCTTGTCCCCAATCTTAGGGAGAAAGCTTTCTGTTTTTAATCATTAAATATGATGCCAAGTGTAGGTTTTATACGGGTGGTCTTCAAAAGAATGAGGAAGTTTTAACCTGTATTCCCAGAATGCTGAGAGTTTTTGTCGTAAATGGATAGATGTTAGATTTTATAAAATGTTTCTGTATCAGTTGATATGATCCCATGATGTTAATTTATGTTAACCTGTTGATAGGGTACGTTCCATTGATTTGCAATGTTAAGTCTCTCTTGGATGTCTGAGGCAAATCCTGCGTGGGTAGGGTCTGTAATTCTTTTCGTGCACTGCTGGATTGAATTTGTCAATATTTTGTTGAGAGTATTTTCGCCTAAGTTCTTGAGAGGGGTCTGTCGTTTTCTTTTAAGGCTGTCTGGTTTTTATATCAGAACCTTAATTAGGAAGAGTTCCCTCTTTTATTTTCAGGAAGAGATTGTGTAAAATTGGTATTGATTCTTCTCTCAATGTAGAATTCTGTAGTGAAACCATCTAGGCCAGGAGATTTTTTTTTTTGGTGGAGGGTGGGGAGGGGGGTGGGGGGATGGGGGGTGGGCGGGCATTTAGATTATGGATTTTTTTTTCTTCGTTTTTGTAGAATTGTTCAGGCTGTCTATTTCTTCCCAGTTGAGTTTTGATAGTTTGTGGCTTTTGAGGAATTGGTCCCTTTCTTCTAAGTTGTTGAATTTATGAATGTGAAAAGTATTTGTAGTATTCCCATATTTTTAATGGATGCAGGATCTGTTGTGATAACCCCTGCTTCATTTCTGATATTGGTAATTTGTGTCTTTTTTATCTCTGTCAGTCTTTCTAAAAGTTTATCAGTTTTGATTTTTTTACATCAGCTTTTTGTTCCACTGATTTTTCTCTACTTTCCTATTATTAAATTTATTGTTTGTTATTTCCTTTTGCTTGCTTTGTGCTAGGTTCTTTTCCTAGTTTCTTGAGACAGACACCTAGTTTCTTGAGACAGACACTTTGAGACCTTTCCTCTCTTTTCTTCTTATTGTTTTCTCAGAAAGAAACATTTAATAGGTATTTACAAACAGAAACCCTATCTCGGGCAGCCTCAAGTCGAGATGGTAGATCCCTGCGTGGTTACCCTCCAGACCCAGGGCTTATGAGCCATAGGGAAAGTGTATATATGCTTCAGAAGGGATGTATAGGACAGTTGGCTTAAGGGCAGTATTTATGGTAAGATAGCATCAAACTAAGGACAGGATTGATGGTAAGTACATGCTCGTACCCAAGAAACAGTAGATAAAATAGAAATCTTGGAGGCATTCCCAAAACCAGAGCTGATCAGAAGTCAACACAGCAGATTAGCATCCAAGATGGAGTTGTTTGGCCTCCACACTCCAGCTGCCAATCTGGCTCTTACAGTCTCATGTGCCTTGCTCTTCTGCGATGGTCCCTGAGCCTTCAGTGGGTGTGCTTCATTTTGTATAGCTTTACCAGTAGTGCCTTGGCAATGGAAAATAGATCAGGCACAGTGGGATTCCAAATGAGGGAGAGTCTCAGGCTTTGTTGAATCATTTGTAGTCCTCAGAATACCATGATTCTGGTTTTCTCGGAAGAAGTAAAATGAGATAAATACTGTTAATATGCACACAAAGATTATAATGAAAAAGAACAGGAAGAAAATTAGAACTCGGTTCTTCTTTAGAGGCTTGTAGCTAGGAAATAATTCAGGATGCAGTTTGAATGGTAGGCAAGTAATAAAATCTCAAAAATAATAGTTAGGGCTAGAATCTGATAACAGGTATTATAGTTTTCTTTGGAGCATATTTTTTTTTCTCCAGTTTCCCCATTCCTACCAAGGACCAATTTATTTGCAAAATACATTTTAGTCTCATTATACTTAGCCTGATTATTTGCATAAAGTGCAACGAGAATAGTGATTGGCCATATAGGCTCTTTTTAAGTTGGCTTTGCTGGAATTTTTTCATAAGGAATCTCAGATTAGACTTTTAGAAGCCTCCAGGCTTGAAAGCCAAGCTGAAAATTTGCCACCACACATGGCCTGTAATACCTACAAATCGGGTGAATTCCATTCTCCTCAAGGTCCCAAAGTATCTTGAGGTTCCTGGGCCTGTCGGAAAATGACATTCTTTGCTTATCGAAGATCAGGAACCTTGTAAGGGAACTGTGTAGACAAGGTACCAGGCCTGTCTTTTTTCAAGGGGCTTTTTATTCTTTAAAGCAGTCTGGTCATATCTGAAAATATGCCATTCAGTCAAAGCCTTGGTAAAATAACCCATGTCTCCAATTGCATATAGAACATACTCTATACAATTTCAGTTCTTTTAAATGTGTCAAGGTTTGTTTTGTAGCTCAGGATATGGTCTATTTTGGTGACTGAAAAAAGAAAACAAATTCTTAACCGAACTTAACGCAAATAACTATATTGCCATAAAATAAGAATACTCATGAGTAGTTTCCAAATTTTGGAGAACTCGGAAAGGTAAATTTTGCTCACAAAAGTATACTTTACTCAATCATAAGCTATAAATAACTCAAAAGCAAAAGGATTTTCTTCAATTAGAATGGCAGCCTGCCAAACAGCGTGCTGTGCATTCACCTTGGAACTGCCATCCACAAACCAAGCAGCTATGTCTCAGGAGCAGAGATGGTGGAGTCTTACCCCCTTTCGCTTTTCTAATGTACGCATTTATTTAGCGCTAGAAATTTCCTTTCCCCTACTGCTTAGCTGCATCCCACGTGTTTTGGTATGTTGTGTTTTCATTTTCATTGAGTTCTCTCTATATATTTTTAAATTTCCTTTGAGACCTCCTCTTTGACCCTAGGTTATTTAGAAATGTGTTTTATTCCCAAATCTGTGGAGACTGTCCTGTTTTCTGTTACTGTTTTCTTTCTGATTCTATTATGGTCAGAGAGTATATTTTATAGTATTTCAGTTTACAAATGTGTCGAGAATTTGTTTTATAGCTCAGGATATGGTCTATTTTGGTGCCTGATCCATGCTGCATGGGTACTTGAAAAAAATCTGTATTCTGCTGCTATTGGGTAGAGTGTTCGTTATATATACATCATTCAGATCTTATTGGTTGATTGTGTTGTTCAGTTCTTCTCTGTCCTTGCTGATTTTACTGTCTTGTTCTGTCAGTTGCTGAGAATGTGGTGCTGAAATCCCCAGCTGTTTCCTTTCAGCCGTATCAGAGTTTGCTTCATGTCTTTTGAGGTGCTGTTGTTTGGGAGTTTACACATTTAAAATGTCTTCATGTTGGATCCAATCTTCTATCATCGCTGTAAAATGTACTTTATCTGGTATTAATACCACTTCTGCATTTTTAACATTAATGTATTAATGTTAACATAGTATTTTTCCATCCTTTCACTTTCAATCTGCATATGTTGTATTTGAGGTAAGTTTTTTATATATGACATGTCTTTAGATAAACCTGTTTTATCTAGTCTGCCCAATCTGTCTCTTACATGGTCTAGACCATTTACATTTAAGGTAATATATATAAGTCTAAATGCCTTTTTGTTACTTGTTTTTTGTTTCCTCTGTTCCTTGTTTCTTTTTTGTTTTTTAACCTTACTGTGGGTTATGCGAACATTTTCTAGGATTTCGTTTTGATATGTTTGTGGTGTTTTAAAAGATATTGGTCTGTATCATTTTCTTAGTGGTTGTTCCAGGTATTACAGTATATGTGTGAAATATGTGTTCTAAGTCTGCTGGTATCAATGGTCACAGCATTTTATGATGGGAGCTGAAGAATAGAAACCTTACTTTTCTTTAGGCTCCTTTAGCCCCATTTTTCAAATATAATTGTCTTAAGTATTTCTTCCATGTACATTGAGCACTGAATGAGTTGGTGTTGTTATTTTTGCTTCAACCATCAAATAATGATCTAAGAAAGTACTGTTAGTCTAGTAATAGTCACTCCCATTTTTCCCCTTCTAGTGTTCTTTCCTTTCTGAAGTTCTAAGCTTTCTTCTTTTGTCATTTCCTTTCCGTTTAGAGAACTTCCTTAGTTCTTTAATGATAGGTCTGTTAGTAACAACTCCTCTGAGTTCTCCTTCTGGGAATGTCTTTATTTCCCCTTCAGTCCAGAAGGATATCTTCACTGAAGATAGAATTCGCAGTTGATGTATCTTTCAGTACTTGGAAAACGTGCCATTTTCTTCTGGCCTCTATGGTTTTAGATGAGAAATCCCTTGTCATTTGAATTGGTGTTCTCAACTAAGTTATGTGTCATTCCTATGTGGCTGCTTTCAAGATTCTTTGTCTTTTAGTATTAAGAAGTTTAATTGTGATGTGTCTTGTCATGGGTTCTTTGGCTTTATCCTTTTTGGGGTGCACTCAGCATCTTGAATCTGGAGTTTCACGTTTTATGCCAGGTTTGGGGAGTTTTCAGCCATTATATCTTTAAATACTTTTCCAGTCCCTTCCTCTCTTTTGGAATTCTGATGATAAGAATGTTAGTGCTTTTGTTAGTCCTGTAAGTCCCTGAGATGGTTCATTTTTTTCCAGTATATTTTCTCTCTCTTCAGATTGAGTAAATTCTGTTGATTTTGCCTCATATTCACTGATTGTTTTTAAAATTATGTTTAATTATATTTTTCAATTCTAAGATTTCTGCCTGTTTCTACTAGGTAAGTTGGAAGTTCAGATTCCTCCTTGGCCCTGCTGGTACTTTCCAAACAAAAGAGGGGCCCCAGTGCACACTGCTTTATTGTGTCCAGTTGTTGGGGGAGGTGTGTAAGCTTGGCTCCCTCAGCCACTGCTGGCACCAGGAAGCAGGGAGACCATAGAGGGCTGCCTCACACCTTGTTTCTGCAGAGTAAAGGCCAGAACTCAACTTCCCTCTGTCCCCCACACCAGCGGTGGGGTGTTTGGGTACAACATGCCAACCAGGCCCGCTTTCCACTACCTGATTCTCCCTCTTTGATGCTGGATGGGAGTTCTCTTTTGTTCTCTTTAATTAGCCAGATGGGACGAAGACTCAGTACCCACTGGGTGCCCAGACACCCAAGGCTGGGGCTGGGAGATGCGATGGGCCCATGAACCCTGTTTTGCACTGTCTGGTTCAGTGGGTGTGTGTAATGTCATGTCAACTAACTAACCCCACCTTGTACCCACTCCTTGCTGTTTAGTAGAGGTGGAGGCTTAGCTCACTGCTCACTGCTCACTGCTCAGCCCCACTAATGTAACTCTGGGAGGGGATGTTAGATAACTGCCCTACTAACACTGCTCTGGCAGGGCAGGCGGATCACCTCTGCCTGCTTCTGCCAGGGAGGGTCTTGGGAGATCGGCCTGCTGACACCATCTGGTGGCGGAATCAGAGCACCTCCTGCTTCCCCTAGGCTGGGGATGGGCTGGAAGATCAACTCCCCACTCTGGCCACGCGGTGCTGTGGGGCTGCTGCCAGGGGTGTTGTGGTTTTCCCATTGCTGTTTGGCTGGAGTAGGGCAGGAATCATGAAGTGGTTTTCTGTTGTTAGGTCACCCTCTTTTCAGTCCCTTGGCGATGGAGAACAGGCCTCCCATGGAGCCGTTATCTGTGCCTCTTGGAGAGGCCCAGTCGGAGGTTTCTTCTGCAGCATGCTGTCCAGGATACATGGGAGTGAGGAAAATGGCATATTCCCTGTCCGTCATCCCTCAAGTCCTGAGGTCCCCAGCAGCCTGTCTTATTTCCCACTTCAGTTTTCCTGGGCCTGCTTGCTGTGTTCTGTCTAGGGTTGTCTGAGGTTCTGTGTCGGGTTTTCAGTTGGGAGAGGAAGGACCTGGGGAGATGGCTCCTCCACCTTAGTGGAACTAGAGATCTACAGCTTCCTTTAAGTGTTTGTGGTGGCTATTTGTCTTAGTCCCTTTGAGCTGCTCTGATGGAATACCTGAGACTGGGTGGCTTGTAAACAACAGTTTATTTCTCACAATTCTGGAGGGTGATAAGTACAAGACAAAAGCAGGTTTGGTGTGTGGTGAGGGCCACTTAGACGGCACCTTCGAGCTGTGTCCTCGAGTGGTAGAAAATGTGAGGGTTTCTCTGGGGTCTCTTGTGAGAGCACTAATCCCATTCCAATGGCCCCACCTCCTAACACCCATCACTTTCAAGGTTAGGTTTCAGCGAGAGTTTTGGGGGGATGTAACATTTATACCATAGCAGTATCAATTGGCTCTGGCTGCAAAGACTACCCTGAATTTTAGAAGTTACTTCTTTCACTCTTTCTTTTTACTCTCTATATGGAATAACAGACTTATAATGATGGAAAGAGATTTAGCCGTGATCCAGGCCACCTTTTTCAGATGATAACCATAATATCTATTGCTATAACTCTACTGTGTGTGACTCTCGTGGTGTGCCCATAGGGCGTGCTCTGTGCTGCTTTCTGACATCACTCCTGAAAATGTCTGGGTAACCCAAGTCCGATTTTACATGCCTTAGCGGGGACTTCTTACTAAAGATTCTGACTTGTTTTATATTTAGAGTACTCGTGGTAGGTTTAGAGATACACACCTAACTGCCAGTTGAATGCTGTATATTCCGATGCCTTGCTGCTTGACTTACTTTAAAACCATTAAATCTGATCATTGGCCCAGTCTCCACACACCCGATGTCTGTGGTCATCCTGCCTGTCACAGGAATCGCTATAAACCACCACCTCTCCCTGCCCCGTCTCCACCTCCCGCACCAGAATTAAGTTGTCTCCATTCCTTCTTTGTTAGGCCAGCCTCAGTCTCGGTGTATTCCTCCTGTGATGACATTTCTAGCCTAATCCACCTCTGGTCCCTGCTTGGTCAATGGCTGAGACTTGTGCTGGGACATCTGACCTCAGACTGCTTTCCTTCTCTGCAAGTCTCATCACATTGTGGACAGAAGCCAAAGACCTGTCCTTGGAGACCTCACAGGCTTGGTCCTGTGCTGGCTGTAAGCTCTGTGCCACCCACATCTGTCAGACCCTGTATTAAAGAAGTTCATTGTCATATCAAAAATATAAGAATACATTAAACTGTCAGTAGTGGGTATTATTGTATTCTGGTTACAGGTGGTCTTTTCTCCCTTTTTTCTTTCTTTTTTTTTTTTTTTTTTTTTTTTTTTTTGAGATGGAGTCTCGCTGTCACCCAGGCTGGAATGAAGTGCCATGATCTCAGCTCACTGCACCCTCCACCTCCCAGGTTCAAGTGATTGTCCTGCCCCAGCCTTCTGAGTAGCTGAGATTACAGGCACCCACCGCCACGCCTGGCTAATTTTTGTATTTTTAGTAGAGACAGGGTTTCACTATGTTGGCCAGGCTGATCTCGAACTCCTGACCTCAAGTGATCTGCCTGCCTCAGCCTCCCAAAGTGCTGAGATTACAGGCGTGAGCCACTGCTCCTGGCCACAGGTGGTCTTTTCTGTGTGCCTTTGTGTATGTACACAATTGTCATAACTAGTATTATGTTTATAATCAGAACAAATTTAGTAGATAATACTTATTAAAACTTTTGCTCTTTATAATTTTAATCTTTGTTTTTGGCATTCCCAGCAGCCTGTCACTGGGCATGCATACCTTGTTTGTGTGATTCAGTGTTAACCGTTGTGTCTTTTGCATTGGTAAAGATTTTGTCCGGGCTGATCAAGCTTTGGTCCCATGAGGACCATCACCGAAAGTACTCTGGGTGAACATTAGCCCCCTAATTTACTCATTTGGGGTCTGCCTTTTTATTTTTTGCAAAGTGAGTAATCTCTCAGGAAACATCTCCATTGGGCAGGATCATGGATGAATTTGGTGTTGGCAGGTTGCTCTTGGTAGCTCTGTCCCCCACAGGCTGCTCTTGGGTCTGGAGCAGGTTTTGGGTCGGGTCCTGCCTGCCCTCCATGGAACCTGGGCAGGGCAGTGAGTCTGTCTAAGCTTCAGCTTCCTTAGCCATCAAGTGAGGACATAGTGCTCACCTCTGAGGGTCATGGGGAGTTTTTCTGTAAGCAAATCGACACAAAGTGCCTGGTAGAAACTCACACAGGAATCTTTCCTTGCCCCTCAATGAGCCCTCAGCCCTGGCAGGTTAGTGAGCATGACTATAATGAAGTGCTCTCTACTGCTTTCTGTGGAAAGGAGCTGTCGTTCCAGGAGTATAGGAAACTCCTAGGGAAGTGAATTCATCTGGAAATTCTACTATAATTCTAATCCCCTGGGTCCCAGAACAAACAAGCCAGCAAAAAAGAACATCTTTTCTAGAAACTGGCCTGGAGGGGGTGGGAAGAGGAGGTCTGAATCACCCCTAACCTGCCAGTGAACCGAACACCTGAGAAGAACCTCAGCTTCTCAGGTAAATCATGGAGAGACATCTGGACACCTGCCCCACCCCAGCTCTGTCTGAATTGGGGCTGAATTGGGGACACCTGCTGGAGATGGCCCATTTGATTTGGCAGAAACTTGACTATAATTCAAAATGTGTCTTGAGACATGAGACGTAGATTCAAGTACTTTTTCTTGCAATGCAAACTTACGTACTTTTTCCCAAAATAAGGGATACATTGGTTGCTCATTGATTTAACATTAGGAGTGTTCATTGTGTGAATGAAATCAAGACTTCTACAACTGCTTTTTCCTTCTTTTCCCTGAGGTAATTAAACTCCTTTAGTGAGAAGACAATTTAAACAGACTATTGGCCATTGATAATCAAACTTTTGGTAGTTCTAAGTGAGTGAGTTATGGATCCTTCTTCTTGGTAACCTTTTTTCACACGCTATGAGGTAGCGGAAGTAAACAGTCAGTATAAACAACATGTACCCGGTTTAACCCGTTTGTAAGAGGCCAGGCCTTCGTGGTTTTAAGTGTTTGCTTAGAATGAATTTGTCTCCCCAGTGTCCTCTGGGAAACCAAAATGTGCTTTGTATTTTCTCTTTTCTGCCTTGGACCAGATCCACATGATTCGTGAGTAGAGTTGTGGTTTGCCAAGACAGGTGTGGCAAGAAATAGCCCTGAGACAGAGTTGCTGGCACGCAGCTCTCCTCCTGTTCTGCCTTTCTGTGTGGACCACGAGGCAGGAGTGAGAGCTTCCCATGGAGCGTGTCTCCCTTTCAGTCACACATCTTGCACTCACAGTCATTGCCAGCCAGTTGAGTGCAAGTGCTGTGTCTGCAAACCTTGCAGTGGGGACTTGACATTGCTTTCAGAGTGAGGAAACCGACATGAGTCTGGGCTGTGCTTAGTGTTGGAGCCCCGGGTTGAACTTGGGTCTTTGGTGCTGGCAGACTGCCCTCTGCACAGTACATAATGCTTGGTTTAGTTTGGACTTCCCTTTCTTAGGAGTGAGATGGTTTTGAAGCTAAAATTAAAAAAAAAAAAATCATTTCAAGCTGGTAAGAGTGTGTGTGTTAAATGGAAACACTTTCAATGTAAGGATTTCAGCTATTTGAATTACCTTGGGGCCTTTTCCCCCCCAAAATATATTGTATTCCTGGGTCATAACATGCTTCCCATTCCAGTTCCTAAAACATTTTACTATTAGCAGTTTATAGAAGACTTACGGAGTGGTTTGATACTTTTTTTAAAGAAGGCAGCTTGAGTGGATGGAATCTGATTTTCTCTTAGGCACATGCATCTGCAAAGGTGTCTGAGGTGAGCCAAGCTCGATAACCTGATTTGTTGAGTGAGTTACTTTTCTGTGGGATAAGTGTGGTGGAGAAAAGACTAAAAGTGTATTTTCTTGTTGATTTGTCTGTTATTTGGTCCCTTGAGAAAGGCATTAACCTGAAGTAGTCTATAGTGAATTCTGAATAGATACAATGTTAGTATATATGTGAGTTTACACCTCACTTTTACTGATACTTGAGCATAAATTCTACTAAATTAGTCAAAACAACTTACCAACTTAAGAAAAAGTTTGATACATAGCAGGAGTGCAATATTTGTTGATTTAAAGAGACTCTCATTGGCGTTTAATGCAATATATGAGTGCCAACAGTTCCTTCTCTTTTCACTTGGATTTCACCAGGGGGGTGCTCATTTGAAGCTTAGAACTCTGTCCTCTGCGAAGAAAGCCTGGCATACGCCGTACAAGGTGTTGACTCATCTTTGTGTTCCTCTGCTCCTCTAGTGTGAGGTATGGAGTGGGAGGTTCCAGCAGGTGACCCAGCCCAGCCTTGGTCCTCCCATAGGCCTGTTAACAACCCTGGGGCAAATACCTCAGGCTGCCTGGAAATCTCAGTGTTAGGGCCATGGCCCTTCCGCAGTGGTCATAGCAGTGTAGGGAGTTGGTGCCTATGAGGAACTGGCCTACACTGAGGACAATCCCAGTTCTTGTGGGTTTTTTTTTTTTTTTTTTTGAGACAGTTTTGCTCTTGTCACCCAGGCTAGAGTGCAATGGCACGATCTCAGCTCACTGCAACCTCTGCCTCCCAGGTTCACACGATTCCTCTGCCTCTGCCTCCTGAGTAGCTGGGATTACAAGCAGGTGCCACCATGCCTGGTGAATTTTTGTATTTTTTTAGTAGAGACAGGTTTTCACCATGTTGGCCAGGCTGGTCTTGAACTCCTGACCTCAAGTGATCTGCCTGCCTCAGCCTCCCAAAGTACTAGAATTACAAGTGTGAGCCACTGCACCTGGCCAGAACAATCCCAATTCTATCTGTATCACACAGTGTGTTTCTCGTCTAGGATACAGACTCACTGGGCAGCAGCCATGTCTGCCCTGGAAAGAGGAGGAGGAGGAACATGTGAACCTAAACACATTGAAGACCTTCAAAAGCACCAGAACACACAGTCTTTCAGCACAGAATTCTTTTTTTTCTTTTATTATTATTATTATTATTATTATTATACTTTAAGTTTTAGGGTACATGTGCACAATGTGCAGGTTTGTTACATATGTATACATGTGCCATGTTGGTGTGCTGCACCCATTAACTCGTCATTTAGCATTAGGTATATCTCCTAATGCTATCCCTCCCCACTCCCCACCACCCCACAACAGTCCCCGGAGTGTGATGTTCCCCTTCCTGTGTCCATGTGTTCTCATTGTTCAATTCCCACCTATGAGTGAGAACATGCAGTGTTTGGTTTTTTGTCCTTGTGATAGTTTACTGAGAATGATGGTTTCCAGTTTCATCCATGTCCCTACAAAGGACATGAACTCATCATTTTTTATGGCTGCATAGTATTCCATGGTGTATATGTGCCACATTTTCTTAATCCAGTCTATCGTTGTTGGACATTTGGGTTGGTTCCAAGTCTTTGCTATTGTGAATAGTGCCGCAATAAACATACGTGTCAGCACAGAATTCTTTACATCCTTAACTTGCTAATGAAGATTCTACCTCCTGTTCTTTTCCTTCTGTGACAAAACAAGTCTTCCGTCTGGGAAGACATGGCACAATTTATTTATACAACATTTTTATGGCTTACAGATGAGGCCGCTGGATCCTCCCTCAGTGGAAGTTCAGTGGCCATTCGAGTGGTTAGCAAAATCAAGGTGAAAAGTTTTTCTTTTTATTCAAAATGGGATAAAAAGAAGCAGCTGCTTTTTGTGACTTTTAAGTGAGAAGCTTCCATTATGTCTCAGCCCTACAGTGTGTTATCAATAATCATATCTGTGTTAAATTGTACTTCACTTTGTATATCACCATTGTAAGTTTTAACCGTGTACATTATAGGCCTTTTTCCATTTTTATTTTAAAAACTGTTTAAGGTGTAGCTTTTTAGGATTCTGTTTGTCTTGGTCTTATCATGGAGGTGAAAACAGTAATACTTAAGACCTTAATGTGAGTTTAGGAGAAAAGATGTTAATCACCAGTTTCCTGCTACTGGTTTTAAATTTCATAGAGGAAGCCACACTTATTTTGTCATCAGAAATTCTTATATTTTTAGTTTAAATTCTCATCTCCCTCCCCTCTTGCCCACATCTGGTTTTTTGGCTAGAAACAACTTAAAGTAACTTCAAATTAAGCATTTTAATTCTAAGGAATGGTCTTAAGTGAACCAATGTATATAGAGTTTTATCTTTACTTTTAAAAGATCTCTAAAGCATTTTTCTTCTTATGGGGAAATAAATTGGGTAGTTTACCTTGTCAGTAGAAGAAATATAGGGGTTTGTGTTTTTGCACTAGAGTAATTTCAGGGTTGGTCTTCTTTTAGCTATCCTTAGTTTTGGGATTACTTTTGTTTTTCAGAATAAAATGGCACAGGTCAGATACTTTTAATCCCCTGGAAGTAATCTAAAGCTACAGAAATGGAGCTGTGGCTGTCCCAGAGACTTACTAGGATGAAGGTTGGTGTAGAAAAACTAAGGAGCAGTAGCAGTATTCAGTGTCCTGTGTCCTTCCCCAGCAGAACACTGGCAGAACACCAGGGGCAGAACACTGTCAACATACTATTCAGAGCAGCGATTTCAGGAGCACACCAAGGCGGGCCAGGTGGTCAAGGGGCTTCCCAGGGGATGTCATAAAAGGCACATGGAAAGAACTGGTTTAGGACCAGATTTGACACAGGTTCACTGACAAAAAGTGGGGTGACGATTGAGAGGGATCATAGATTTCCTTTATAGTCCCAGGGACAGAATCAAGATTGAGGTGGGGCTTAGAAGGGAACATTTCAGTTCCCTACGAGGAATAACTTTGTAGCACGCAGTGTTCTTCAGCTAGGAGAGCAGTGCCTTAGGAAATGTGCATCTGTCCCAGGAAGTGGGCACACAGGCTGGGAGTCTTAGAGGGCTCCTACCCAGGTCTCCCACATGGTGCAAGATGCTGGGCTTCTGTCATGACTCAGCTGGGGATGTCCTTGAGTATAGGGATCACAGCTCAGTCTGGGTTTGCTCCTGGCTTGTCCCCAGCTGCTAGTAAATATGTTAATATGTGTGTCGGGGACAGCTCTGGTGACATGGATAATTAGTTCTTCTGATGTTGAATGAGAAATGAGTAAAAAGGCATAACACATTAATCTTAATGTCTTTAGACTTGTATTTTTATTATAAGGGGCAGATAATAGTGAAAGAGGGAAAAAAATCTCATGAACACTAGTTTCCAGACTTCTGTCCAACTTCACAGACTTGGTTTACTGGCAGTTTCCAAATGGTCAGGCTGGAAATTGATGAAAGCTGTTTCTTTTGACCATGGCCCCATAAAGGCAACGGGCAGTGCACGTTGAAAGAGTAAGTATGAAAACACTGGCCTCATCTCATAAACTTTATTATTGATAGTATTTTATCCTAGCAGCTGTTTTTGAAGCACTGTCTTGAATTCATGTGACTGCCGAGGCTTTTGATACAAATGTGTTCCAGGGAGACAGATTGAGGAATCTTTGAGTACTAATGCTGTCACTTTATTTCTCATAGCTTTTATTTTCATCCAGTGGCTCAGCGGAATTGATTGGGATTGCCAAAAAATAAAATGATACAAGTGAGAAATAGACCTGGAGGGAGGTGTGTGTGTGTCGTTGGTTACTTGCTTATTTTATTTCTGAGAACTATCAGAGTTGAGGATTTCAAACGTGATTCTGATAGCATTTACCGCAAACACTGATGGCAGTTGCTCTCTTTTGCCTTATAGCTAACTGGGACTAGAAACAGCTCTATCACCCAGGTGAGTTTTATAAGGAAGCATTAGTGGGCTGGTCTGTTGCTTCCCTCCTCTTGTGAGCTTTGGATAACTGAATTTAGAAAGATATTTCTGAAGATATTTAAAGAAGGAGACTTACAGAGTTGAATAAACATCCTGGAATTTTTCTTTCTCTAAATGAGTGTCAGCTTCAGAGAGCCCACCTGCAGACAGAGGCAATGTCTCTTCTAAACATTTTCGGAGTATCTCTTGGAATTGGTTTAAAGCTGGTTTCAGAGTCCACAAAGAAATGGACCTTTACAGGATCCTTTATTGCTTTTGGTGGTTAAAGCAGAATCTCTCTGGAGACTAAAGGTAGACAGCCCTGCAATGTCTGAAGGACAGGCCTTCTTTCTCCTCACAGCCCCGCAGTCCCCGGCTGTGCCTGGCTGTTTCCTGCAAGTGCCAGACAGAATGTGCACTTTTTGGCTAACTATGTTCTATTATGTGTGTAAAATCCTCTCTCAGTTCTGAGTTGAATATCGATTCAAAGCTTAATTCACGCTGATTACTTGAAAATCTAATCTTGATTCTACTCGAGTGTTTGTAGATACCTGAACATCTGAAAACAGTACAGAGTGAAGCGTTCCTGTGAATTTTAATTTGGTTTCTGGTACTACACTTGAAACTCCAGTAATGATGGGAACTAAAACAGCAGCTGCCCCTCAGAAATGAGGGTGGCGCCAACCTCGTTCCCAGACTGAGGCTGCAGTTGAGAATGCTTGTGTGTGACATGCCCCTGCCACCCAGTACACACACCTGAGTCATTAGATGTTGCTTTATGGCATCGTCACAGAGAACGACTGGGTTTTGGAGAGAGAATGTCATGATGTGACTTCATTTCCTTGGAGCACTGGGGTAGAGGCTCTTGGGTTAGAAGCTCTTGGACATTAAAGAGAAATCAGAAGGTTTAGCCTGACTGATACTGAGCTCATTATGGATTGACAGTCTCTCTTTAAAAAAAAAAAAAAAATTTCCTGCCGTGGCTGCTGGCGCTACAGAAAGTCCTTTGTGAAAGCCCCAGCCTGATTTCACTATTAACCACTTAACCATGGTACTAATTTTTCAGTTGTTGAACTTTTAAGATTTTAAATTACTTTGAGTTTAAAAATAGTCTGTTGCTGAGCCAGAATAGTTTGTTAAGAAACATGCATCTTGGAGTAGAACTAAAGTTCCTTGGTGTTGGAAAATGCCCTCCCCACTCCTCCAAAAATGGATTAAGAATACTTCATGGTATTTTCCCATAGGAAATAATGTTACCAGTAAGTTCCGGACTTCAAAAAATGATTTCTAAGAAGTTTGAAGATTCAGCGGACACACTTTTGGCAAAAATTGCTTGTATCTGACACATTGCATTATAAAAGTTTTGATTAGTGGCTTTTTTTTTTTTTTTTAACAAGTAAAGAGAAAACATGGATCTACCTGGAAGTCACCTCTGCCTGAGTCTGCTACTTGCAGGATTGGAGCTTTTGCTGCAGATTGCAGCTTTGGAGTCGCTTTACCTCAAGAGCAGTTTATATTTTATTGTGCTTTAAAAAAAAAATTTAGTGCCAGGTTTATGGAGTGAAGTGCTTTCATAAGTGCTGAAACTACATTTTCTGTGGGTAAAAATGCACCTCATCAGAATTTCCCCTTTGAAGAATTTTTTATGTTCACATAAAATTGCCGAGTTAAAAATTTGATCTCCCTACAGAGTAAGAGCTTTCATTTCAAATAAAGCCGTTTTATAGACCAGGTATCAACATTTACAGCGGTCAGACACATTGGAGATAGCAAAATAAAATATTTATGCTTGGTACTTACTTTTCTTATAAACTAGAAATTGTCAACCTAAGTTATCTTTTGATAGCTCGAGTATGTTAGGATGGGAGGAATTGGGTTGAGTATCCAGGTAAGATTACAGGAGTGAGGGTGGAGCAGCGTGTGTTTGGAGATTTTTGTATTCCAAACCCCACGGGCTCCAAGCACGCTTTTGGAAGACCATACAGGTGGATCCCTTTGCCATCGTGGTGGCAAAGCAAACTGATGCTAAAGGAAATTAAAAAAACTTAATTCTCGTGCTGATCGGTGCCACTGTGGGGCTTACAGACCCCATTCATTTGTTCTGGTCGATGTCATGTGGTGTAAGACTCACTAACATTAAATTAGTGATGAAGTTAAAGAGAGGCTTTCTCTATCCCCATAGAAGGTATTTTGTCACTTAAGAAATAATTGAACTTTATGTTGCACTGCACTAACAGATTAAAACTACCCTTTTAAAATATAGGAATAGGGTTAAAGTAGTCAAAATAGAGAGTTTTTGTCATATAGTCTTCATAGCCATGTACTACTGTGTGCATACTAGCTAGGTCTTATTGCAGGATGAGTGTTTGCCATTACTTTTAGGTTTATAAATTCAAGAAATAACTATATTTGCTTCTCAAAAAAACTGGTTTTTAAAAAAATAGTGATAGGTGCTAGAGTAGCCCCTACAGATCAGTCTTTTTTGCAAAATGTAATTTATAGTATCTCTTTCTGTAATAACTTTTTAAAACTACACCTAAGTACAGTTGATAGCTCTTAGTAATCTGTAGTTATTGCCAATTCCAGTGTATGCAATTCCAGTATAAGCCTAGTCTCTAAACCATTATCTTTGGTTAATATAACTCTCCTAACTCTGAAATGCTAAAGATACATCTCAGGGCTCCAGGGCATTGCCATGGTTTCTTACCTTTTGCCCACCAGGGTCTGGTTGGGAAACCATCTGCACCAGAGTTGCTTAGGGACTTGCAAGAGTACAGCCTCCTGCATCTCTCTGTCACACACACACACACACACACACACACACACCCCCTCACCCTCCATTTCTCCCTGCCAGAGCTTAGGGATGTGTTTATATCCATGAATTTATTTAGGCTAATTAATGTTAACTACTGAACTTTTCTTTTTGTACAAGAAACAGGCCATTCGCTTATTTGCTTCTGCCAAAGCCAGCAGGGCGTTTATCTCTTAAGATAAGTAAGTTGAAATTGGCTAACTTGTTAAAAGCTCCTACCTGCTGGCTAGGTGGAATGCATTCACTAAGTGCTAGTTTTGATAGATTGGCTTCTGACAGAGATTGCCCCTTTGATGGTATTTGGTGGTGTTTGCAATTGCCAGCCCAAGCACGAGCCATGTGGAAGCTTCTAAACCACAGACACAAGTCAAAGTGTTAAAGAGAATCCAGTGGACTTTATTTACGAGTTAGGGGAAATTGACTGGGGGAATTATTTTTGTTTTGTCTTATAAAAAGTATAAAATATGTCTCCTTGTCCCAGAGAAATTTAGCAGTTAGTTGAAATCAAGTGGTTAATCTACAAGAAGGTAAGCCCCGTGGGAGCAGGGCATGGCCTCCTTTGTTGCTATACCCAGAGCACCTCCTAGAACAATGTCAGGCATGTGAGTGTTTGTGTTTGTTGAGTGGATTTGTGAATATCATTGATATATTAAGTATTGGGTAACTTGGCCTGCAATTTTTACCAGTCTGCCAATTTTATAAAACTTCAGTCTGTAGTTCACAGATATCCTTTTGATTGGTGTTTTCTTCACTTCTGACTCCGGGGCTGAAGGCAGTTTTCCCTCTCAGTCATGTGTAGTGAGAAACAGGTGGAGCTTGAAGCTCAGGAGAGGTGGGTGATGGTGTCTTGCTGGCTGGATGTTCACTTGTGCCTGTGGGTAGGCGCATCTCCTTTAGGAGGATTGCATGAGACCCTTGTGCAGTGGGTGCCCAAACAAAACACACTTTTCTTCTTCCCCTAAGGGCGAGCTAACTTGTTAAAAGCTTCTAAATCAGGGAAAGAACACTTAAAAAGAGTAGCTCTTTAAAGGGCAATAAACCCAGGAAAAGCAACTATGACATCAGCATCACCTGGTAACACATCTACCCAGAAGTTTTGTTTTCTCCCAGTTTAGTTCAAAAATTAATTTTAAGACTTTTTACAGATTTGTTAGAAATATTTGTGTGACACAGGTACAATCAAAGTAAATTTTGTATGATTAGATGTATTCAGAGGCCATGCCTGATATCCTAAAAGTTTCCTCTTCATCAGCCTTTGTGCTTCTCCACCAGGGCTTCCTACAGCAGTTCCTCCCTCTGGCTTATTCACAAAGTGCAGATAACTGGAGCGGGTCAGTGTGTGTCACCTTTACCCCTCCACCACCCCCACAGGGGTGGTGTGATATTCTGCCTCTCTTAGGCCCTCAGTCTTTCTGGGATTGTTGTAAAATTCACTTGGGTAGAAGATGAGGCAAGAGATTTTAAAGGAATTGGCAAAAACTCTTCAAAGTGTGTTCACTTTTAAGTGTTTTTATAGAGCTGTGAATCACTATCAGTTTTACCGGCCTTTTACAAAACTAAAAAAACAGCAAGTTATGTTCCTTCTTATTGCAAAATCCTATTATCGTAGGTTTTTACCTATTTTGTTCTGGTGAAAACGTAATACGTGTGTTTGTGAGTTCGGTGTGCCCCTTTTTACAGTAAGTTAACATAAGTCACACGTGAATGGTGGTGGAAATCCAAGAATTTTATCTCATTTCCTGTACACTGAACTGTTCGCCTCTGAGTGTAATGCTCTCCTGGTGGCACATGGAGAATATAATCTTCCTAATGCATAATGGGATCTTTTGACAACTCACATTTTTTGTTCTCCTTCATTTTTGGCTGTCACGTGGCTTTTAATGGTTTCATTAGTAAACAGATGAATGTACTGGGTGTGAATGTTAGTGACAGCTTAATGAAAGGGCAGTCCTCCCTCTTTCTTCTTCTTTCAAAAATGCATTTGCTCTTAGACCCAAAAACATGTTTTCTCTCCATGTGGTGTTTGCAGACTTGAGCTCATCTTGATTGGCTGCATTAATATTGAGACAAAACATGCAATTATGCTTTCATTTGGCCCTGGGGTAGCCCTTCTGAAGACGGCTGTCTGTATCATTATACCTACTTTCATGGAAACCAACTCATTCAGGTTTCTCAGGGTTTCGCTTATTTTGCTTTGAATGGGACAGCCATTTCACCTCATGCTTTTAGACGATGTTTGAAAGTTATATAGGAATATTTACCTTGTAATAAGATCAGAATGATTATTTTACTGAAAACTAAATTGTTATGTTATAATTATGTTTCAAGCATATTTCTTTGGCAGTATTTTCCATTTTCTTGTGAGTAACTTCTTGAAATGGAAGTGTGTATGAATGGGTCGGAATGTTTTCAGTTCTTGGAATTCTGAATCTCCAGTTTTGAAAAAGGAAATTTTATTCTATATCTCTTATTCTTTAACCAGAGTTATGTAGAAGACTCTGCCACTCTAATCTTTAATACATGGCTGTAGTTCTTGAAGTCAGGGAGCTCCCAGAAATGTGAAAGTGTGTGAGATGGGCTTGCCTCTAGAGACTTATCTTTGGAACTTTCCCAGTGATCCATGGACCACAATTTGATTTTTGTTTTGTTTTGTTCTGATGCAGCTTCCATGAGGCAGGCTGAACCTGCAGATATGCGCCCGGAGATATGGATTGCCCAAGAGTTGCGGCGTATCGGAGACGAGTTTAACGCTTACTATGCAAGGAGGGTAATGATGTTTTCTTTACCCCCTTTTCTGCTCACACCCTCCCCTTCCACACCATATTTTTTAAACAAGACAAAGTGACTTGTAACTACATGCTAATTCTGGAAATGAATACTGTTGCCTACTTGTGACCTTTCATTGTTTCTCCTTTCCCATTTTTCATTTGTTTTATGACTAAGTAATGGCACTTAAATAAAATAATACAGTAGGAGGCAGCAAAGGAGTTTTATGAGCACAGACTTTAAAACAATGCTAAGAAAGGGATTATTTATAGACTTTGAGATAGTCTAGAAATATTATTAACATAGGTTTCAATCCATGTAGTGTTTCTGCACTCCCCTTGTGCATTTTAGGTCAAAGTTAAAGGTAATTTTTAAACAACATCTTTTGTCACTTAGCGCATGGGAGTGATGCCAGCACTCATGTAAAAGACTCTCCTGCAATTTGCAGGGTGACCCGAGTAAGCAGGTAGCCATTGCCCTTGCAGAGCCCATTGCTGTCTTTGGACATTTAATTATTGAAATGTATTAGGAGGCAACTAATCAATAGCCTGTAATTTGGGCTATAAAAACTTTATATTATAGATAATTGCCACTTATTCTGAGCTATGTTCTTGATTTTTAAAAAATTTTAGCCTGTGTCATCTTCTGTAGTTAGTAGAAGCAGTGTTTTTTGTTTGTTTTACCTGGGGGGCAATATAGGTGACCATTTGGACACCTTTTTCACATGGGAGACTTTTGTTTGTTTGTTTCTTTTTGAGACGGAGTCTTGCTCTGTCACCAGGCTGAAGTGCAGTGGCGCAATCTCAGCTCACTGCAACCTCCGCTTCCCAGGTTCAAGTGATTCTCCTGCCTCAGCCTCTTGAGTAGCTGGGATTACAGGCACCCGCAACCACACCCAGCTAGTTTTGTATTTTTAGTTGAGACAGGGTTTCACCATGTTGGCCAGGATGGTGTCGATTTCCTGACTCCATGATCTGCCTGCCTCGGCCTCCCAAAGTGCTGGGATTACAGGCGTGAGCCTCTGCGCCTGGCCACATGGGAGACATTTTTAAATGTGTAGACTTTGACTCCAGGAGTTAGTACCATTGGGAACACCTGTGACTGCTTCTGCTAAAGGGTACACTAGCAAATGTGTGATATAGTGTATTTACTTGTTCACAAAGTTTTAAACACCTCATTTAAAGGTATTCAGTTGATTCATCCAAAAAGAAGACACTAATTCTTATTTTGTGGAAAATGTTATAGTTGTTAATATCATTTATTCTTACCCCTTCTCTTCTAGCTCTTTTTTTTCTGAACATTGTTGTTTCATATAAGTACCTCTTAAAGTTTTTTTTTAATCTGTTTTCTCTTCTAGGGGAGGTCATGCTTAGTTAATTGTTGCTAAGTAAATGGATTTTACCTTTGAATTACTATTTTTCTGCCTTTATACAATGTGTTTTAGGCTTCTTTTAGACAAATAGACATTTTCCCATTACAAAGGACACTTTCAGTTCTTCGGTATGGAATTTCTGTAAGAGTCAAGGATGTTTTAAAACACACATCGAATCTTCCTACCTTTCTGTGGGGGTGTTTGAGGAGTGTGCTGTAGTAGTGATTCTGTTGTAAAATGGGAAGTGTGACATTGATGGACTTAAGAATTTCTTAAAATACTGTCTTAAGCTGGCAAAACTCCTGGCATCCTCCACCTGACATAAACCAGTTCACAGAACATATGTTCCTTTCCAGCCTAGATCTGAAATGGTAATTTTTTTTGGAAGTTTGGTTGGTTTTATAACTTGTCACTGAAGTAACCATTCCCTCCAGTTCTTCTGTGTTGGTTTACCTAAAGGGATTTTGGTGTTCCTGTGTGTGACTGGATGTGGCTGTATCGATTGACTAGAAAGAACTGGTGAGAAGTGGGACCACAGTGTATTCAGGATGAAAGTGGGGAGGACATGAGTCCCTTTAAGAGGGTAGGTGAATACACTCGAGTCCCGATTCTGGGATTGTGTCTAGAATCCAACAGGACAGATCATTTCTGATGGGTATGGAGACATCTCTGAACCTAGGTGATGAACTGACCATCCCCTAGGCCTGTCTCCTTCCCGTCTGGAAGGGGCTTTGTAGACACCCTCGGGGCAGGATCTGCCTTAGATGGGGCTGCCTGAGAGAGACAGGCAGCAGTAGGCCTTGCCTGGTGCCCACAGTGTCCTCCTGCTGCCAAGAGATCTAGGTACTGAGATAAGCTCTCACATTCTCACGGATTCTGTTAGAGATTTTGACCACAGAGCTGGATGTGTTAAAGGATATTATACAAGTTTCTCTTTAAAGCATGCAGTATGAATGCATGACTCCACAAGGCTTTCCTGTGGGCCTGCCCAGATGGACCTGGTGGATGCACCTCCACGGCTGCCATGAGTGGTCAGTGACAAGACATGGGCTAAGGCTGGCGTGGGGACTGGAGTGCATCCCAGTCCCCAGCCATCCTCTTGCAAAGGCTGTCAAGGTGGGGAATAGTTTGAGTCACATGCAAATGAAACCTAGGCTGCTGGGTTGTCTTTGTTACCTTGCTTCTCTGTTGAGGATGTGTTAGTAGCACCTAACAGGTTCATAGCCTGCCTCCCCTCCTCTTCTCCCAATGTCATTTCACAGTTTAATGTTTAAGCATATGTTTAAGATGGTCATGTCTGTGTTTCCAATAAGATGCAACCTATTGTTCCCATGCTTTTGGTAAAATAAATTTGTCTGATTGCAGTATTTACAAGGTTTTGTCATTGTGCATCTTCTTTTGCATATCTTAAAAATAATTCAGTGCAAAAATACAGTCACAAATAATTAAAGGACTTCAGCTTTGTTACTAGGCTGGGATATTGGGGGGAAGGAGTAGGCATAGATTCTAGATTATAACCCAATTCTTCTAAAACAAAGGTAAATATATTCAGATTTTATAAATAGCTCAAAACACAAGGCCGGGCACGGTGGCTCACACCTGTAATCCCAGCACTTTGGGAGGCCGAGGCAGGTGGATCACCTGAGGTCAGGAGTTCAAGACCAACCTGGCCAAGATGGTGAAGCCCCATCTCTACTAAAAGTACAAAAAATTAGCTGGGTGTGGTGGTGGGCCCTGTAATCCCAGCTACTCGGGAGGCTGAGGCAGGAGAATTGCTTGAACCCGGGAGGCGCAGGTTGCAGTGAACTGAGATTGCGCCATTGCACTCCAGCCTCAACAAGAGCAACTCCATCTAAAAAAAAAAAAAAAAAAATAGTTCAAAACACTGGATAATACTCTGGATAGTGACACCGTGATCTTCAAAGCCACAGACACCCGTCTTGATACTTGTTAGATTAAAAACAGTCCATTGTCTGGAATCACACTTAATGGTCCATTGTTTAATATTGGGGGCAGAAATCTGGGAAGGTAATGGGAGGCCGTTTTGGGAAATAATGAATTCAAATTACCTGCTGTCTGCACAAGGGAATTATCCTCTCTTGGCAAGCGAGTGTATCTCACTGCACTGCTTTAGGATGGATATTAACCTTTTAAATGTTGACTGTCTTTATTTGCTTAATGCTATTACAATGGCTTGTCTAAAGTGTTAGTCTTTTATTGCCATGAGCCTTGCGAAGCCTGACAGGATATTTTCCCATTTTTCCAGTTAGAGAAATAGAGGAAGTTGTCGTGTAGTTGTCATGTATTCAGTCCACTTAAGGGCAGTGGGGAAGCATTTGAGACGGAGCTGTGGAGGCTGAATCCTTGAAGGAGGAGGTGAGAGAGGCACAGGTGAGCGCAAAGTCCCAGTGCATGTCCCCTCTTCTCTCCTGATGCAGTGTCATTCCCAGGTGACCCTGCCAGGCTGAACGGCCTGGCCCCTCTATTCAGTCAGAGTTTTACTACTCCAGTGGATTTTGGTAACTTCATTTTGAAATAATTTCAGACTTACAAAAATGTTGCAAGAATAACACAAAGAACCACCCTTTTATGTCTGCCCCACTTGTTTTCATGTTTTCCCTCTTTGCACACATGTACAATTTATGTCAGAAAAAAACTACAGACATGATACTGCTTTTCCTACACTAAAAATACTTCAGTGTATATTTCCCCAAAATAGGAGTAATCCCTTATGTAACCATAGTGTAATTATCAAAATTCACAAATAGTGTTACAGAATTATTATCTGATCTATGGACCTTATTCAGATTTTACCACTTGTCCCAACAATGCCCTTCTCAGAGAAAAAAAGAAAAAATGTATTTTCTGGCCCAAGAGCCAATGCAGGATCATGCATTGAATTCAGGTGTCTTACCTCTGGCTCCGTTAATTTGGAACCGTTCCTCTATCTTTGTCTTTTATGACAGTGACATTTTTGAAGGATCAGGGCAGTTGTAATTTACAGACTCCCTGAATTTGATTTATCTGATATTTCTGCATGATGAGACTCAGGTTTTGCATTTCTGACAGGAGCACTCCAGAGGTGATGTGTCCTCAGTGTGGCACAGCAGGAGGCACAATATGTCCATTTGTCCTGTTACTGATGAGGTTCACTTTGATCCAAGGTGGTGTCTTCCACTTGAAGTTAGTACTTTTCCATTTGTAATAGGACAGAGCTTATAAAGGACGAAGAGCTTTCCTTTCTCTCTTAGGTAGTTATTTGGTATAACAACTTGGATTCATGGATTCCTGTTTTATTCAGTGGGCTGCAGTGCGTTACTCTCAATATTTATTTTGATGCTCAGATTCTTAAAGATTTGGCGGGAGGCACCAGTAGTGCAGGCACAGGGAGAACCAGTTGTGGGACAAAGCCCAGGGGCTGTGAAGGTCGTGGAGCTCTTAAAAGTAATTTGTTGCAGAATGAACTATGGCCAGAGGGCCACTGACCCTCACAGCTCTTCCTATGCAGGTCTGCTGTGCAGGGCACTCTTAAGACTCCAAGCTTGTGAGACTTCTTAGTGGAGAGTAGGGAGGCTATTGGTAAAGGCTAGGTAGCACAGAGATGTTAATGGGCATGGAGGGAAGAGAAGTTCTCTGAGAAGCTAAATCTTTATTTTGGAATTTGTGAGAAAGTGAGCAGCTTGCCTTTACCTGAGTAGTGCAGTGTTTGTATTTCTGCAGCCTGCACCTTCTCTTCCTCGTAAGTGAGTGTGTCAGCCCAAGACAGCCAGACTGTTCTTCAGTAGCCGTTGCCGGTTTCTTTCATCACCCAAACTATGTGAGTGCATGTGCCGATTCATCTGCTGGATGCAGTGCCAGCAAGTGTAGATTGCAATCCTCTGTATATGTGGAACAGAGGCACTGGAAGGATAGTGTCTATTTGGGTGGGAGTCATGACCATGGGCCGGGGCTGCAATCAGAAGCCCTTAGAATGTAAAAATGCTTGCTCTTGGAATAACTGGACCCATTCTGCAACCAACATGCCTCCCTCTTTCCCCTCCATCACCCCTAATACTGAAGCTGGAGTTGTTTACCTTCTGTGGCTTCTAGGTTCTTCACAGTCAGGTTGTCCAGCTCAAGTCACTCCATGTGCAGGAACACTGCTCTTGGCTAACTGTGACCTGGGCATGTCCTGGTGGTGGGCTGCAGTGGATGAAAACCCTTTCATTGTTTGATTACAAGAAACAGTGATCTTTTGTTTACACTGCCTACTTCCTACTCTGTCCAGGGCATGTGCAGACATGAATTGATTGAAGTGCATGTAGACCAAAATCTAGCCCTGAATCAGACAAAGTAGAGTTGAGAAGGTGACTTGCAGACTGATTTTGATGGAAAGAATTTAACGTGTCATTACATTAGCATTTTCCTGTACTCTGTATGAATTTGAAATACTTACATGCTCTCCTTCTTGAGAAGTGAAATCCCCAGTGCTATCTCATTCTTGTTTTTATAAATGGTAGTCATTCTTCTGTGAATAATATACAAAGGCAAGGACTAAAGTTTATCCTGCTTCGTAATTGCACAAACTGAACACAAACCCAAGCATGTGTATTCTCAGCATACTTTGGAGATCTTCATTAATTGAATGTTGGAGTTTAGTAAAAGAAGTTGCCTTCTGTTACTGGCTGTGAAAAGAATCGTGGAAATCTGCACATCAGGTATTAAATTCAAATTAGACCTAACTCATGCAATGATAGGTTACCCCACACTTCACTCACATGAGTTTATAGAATGTCAGTTTTCATAACAAAAGCAGTCATGGGAGCTTAGATAAATTGGTACCTGCCATTGATCAGTGGCACAGTTTTCAGGTTCAGCAAGAGTTTTCCTTAGAGCTGCAGGAGGCAGCTCAGTGTTTGGGTTTAGGAGCCTTCCTTGCCTGTCTTAGACCACCCCGTTTCCATCCCACAAGTACAATGGCCAGAGGTGATGATCTCCTTGGTTCTTCCCCTCAGACTTCCAGGAGAACATGTGGCTGGGATTGTGTGGACTATGGATTGCTGGTTTTCCAAACAAGCGCTTTCTGTTACTCGTTGAAGCCAAAGTGTGATCTTGTAGGAAAACATGACTCACAGAGAAGGGTGGGGACTTTGGGGTCAGACCTAGAACCCTGGCTCTACCCTTAACCTTTAGGAGGCCCATTTTCTGGTCTATCCCTTAGGCATGTAGTGAAGATTAAGTAAGAACATTTAGAGATGGAGCTAGAAAATTGCTATTATCACCTGTTATCATAGTTCTGTTTCCTCTCACTTTGAACTGTAATTGAAACATTTTTCAATGGGTCTTCAGCGTTTAGAAAGGGAGATGCCAGGAACTCTGTTCACCTGTCTATCTTTTAAATACTCTGGAACTGCTTTTTAAACAAGTTGTGTGTTTGACCCTACTGCACGTGCTGTGTCTGGGTGTAGGCAAATATGAGATGAGGCTGAGGCACTGGTGTGTGTTTAAATGGCCGGGTGGGCATCGGGCTAAAGGACTTGTGCTTGTTTGCACCACGTGTGAGTGCTCATCTGTTTGGCAGGTGCCTACACCTGCAGGGCTGCCTTGCAGCTCTGGATCAAGGCCATTAACACATAACCATGAGGAAGGAGATGCAGGTGCCTGGAAGGGGACTTAGGCACGTCTAACTGGGGTTTTTTTTAAATCTCTTGAGGAGGAAATGAAGATGCACACAAACTAAGGCTTGGTCCTACTGCAGACGTTCAAAAATAATAAGCTTCTCGTATCATCCTTCACGAGACTTCCACCTGAAACAAAGTGGAGAGGTTTTAGTTGTGGTTAAACTATGTTATGTCTCACTTAGCTTTTTTCTGAGGCTGGAACATTTTGGAACAGTGTGTTTCTTCTCTGAATCTAATATTCCAACTACTGTTGCCTCACACAGATGTCAGAACAATCTGTGTCTTCTCTGTGGTTGGCCGTAGAACACTTGACTATTTCAGAAGTGGCAGGCGGGAGTTGTTCCCCACTTTAGCCAGCACCAGGTCTGGAGTCTGACAGGCTAGAGACCTACCAAGTGGAGGGCTGTGCTGTGCTGCCTGAAGAGCCTCAGTGCACAGCCTCACCTGGACATTCACTGGAGAAGAGATTTGTCTCATAAGAAGCCTTAACTATCATAATTTCTTTGAAATAGTGTGTCAAAAATAGGATAAAAGTTTGGTTTATGCAAATGTAGTTTTTATCTGACTTCTGAAGACCACATTGTCACCATAGCAGATCAGCTGCCGCACCCATAGCTTTGTAACGCTAGGGGAGAGTGCTCTCCTGGTTTGGGGTGAAGGTACCATGCATCTGGGAGGGAACTTCCCAGTGCCCTTTCCCCAGCTGTGGTGACATCAAAGCGCAGCAGGCACAAGCTATGCAAATATCCCTGTTGCCTTGGTGATGAATAGAAAGTGGATTTGGTGTTGGGCAGTATTGTAGCAATCTCCTCTGACACCTGAAAACAGCATGCATATGGAACCAGCCCTGAAATACCAGCTTAGCTGCCATTTGACTGTGGTTGTTGGTCTGAAAGTGGAGAGAGACCAGATCTTCCTGAAGAGCTCCACTTCACGCTCAGCTATGTGCTGGGCCTTTTTCTCTCTGACCTCTGTGTCACTCAGTTGCCAGTTAAAATGCTGTTTAGACTGCTGGGTTATGAACAGGTAGTGGAGTGGTAGTTCTAACAGAATCAGGGGGGCGACTCCTAGTTCCGTGTCCCAACCTGCCACCTGAGTGACTCTAAAGATGCCGTGACGGCCCCTGGGTATTCTCACGCCCTCTCTTCTGCAGCCTGTGGGGATCAGACACCAACCAGAGAGAGACTGCTTCCTCAGTTGCCTGAGCCTGGAGCAGAGGTTCCCTCTGTCCTTCCTGGTCTCACAGTCCAAAATTCAGCCTCCTATTATATATAATGTATAATATATAATAATTTATAGTATATATATAAACAACTATATATATAAAATAAGTTTCAGGACACCTTTAGTGTTGAAATTCTGTAAGAAATAAGTTTTTGAGTAAGTTAAATTCCTGTGCATCTCAGAGTTCTATAGGTATACCTTGTTTTTGAATGCCTCTTAGAATTAGGAATTGAGCTTGCTTTGATATGACAATGAAATTGTCGTTTTTCCCTTGTTGCTTTGACTGCCAGGGAACTCTTAACTAAACTGTGTCTCTCTTACAGCACATCTCACCCCTGGTTCCCAGGATAACTCCTTGATGTCATGTCTGATCTCAACCTTTTTTTTAAATTGTGTTATACACATTTGTGCTTTTTAAATTTAAGTCCCCCTTGAGCCATGCTATGTCTAGGTCTGTGTTGTACTTACTGAGTCCTTTGGCCCAGTGAGTGTCAGCCCTGCCTTTGGAGCATGGATGAGTGGGCTGTATTCTGAGCTGCACTGTAGGAATCACTTAGTGATTCTCAGTTCTCACTCCAGAACCTCTGTGGCCTCAGCTCAGCCTGAAACAAGGCCCCCTTCAGGTCTGAGGAGCAACGGGCCCTTCCCAGCACAGGCACAGGCACAGGCACAGGGCTTGCGAGGAGGGAAGATGCTGGCCTGAGATCTCTCGTTTAACTTCTTTCCTGCTTCTGGCATTCCATCTTCATGTGGGCCAAGAGTACCCGTCCTGTCCTGTCACTGTCTTGAGCTGCCCTTTGAGTCATTTGCTTGACCTCTTAGTCACTGGCTGCAAAACAGCATAAGGAATGCTACCCTGGCACTCAGGGTCGTTGTAGGGACTGAAAAGCATGGGCTAGGTTATTTCATTTAGTGGTGGCCATGGCAGTTCTTCCATCCCCAAGCTTGGGCACACAAAGTCTAAAGGCCTGGAGTGCCCTAGGCAGCTTTTCAAAGGTGCGACTCCTCTCGCTGTTGGAGAGTGAAGCGGAATCCAAAGCTGCATTCTATAGGTGTCTGGTGTTCAACCTGACCAGTTCCCTGGGGCCAGGGCCTCTATTGTTTTCCAAGCATCTGCTTCCCTGGACTGAGCAAGAGAGTGTTGTTCTGTGGTTATTTTGGCATTAGAATGTCATTAAATTCCATTAACTTAATTGGTCATCCCAAGTGTAAATTGAAGATTCTCCTGCCCTGCACTTAACGTTCCTGGCTGCAGTGGCAGTGCCAGCCCCTGGCAAGGCAGCAGGAACCCCACGCTAGGGCATTCCTGTGGCTCAGCTCCTCCCCAGTTGCCACCCAGATGAGCTTGTGCCATCTGGTGTCATGGGGACATGTGAAGAACTATTTAGGAATTCCCTGTTGAATGCTCGACACCATCTCAAAGGGCATTGTTCATATCTTCAGAGAAAGACTGCCTAAGTCTATGCTGAGGAAACTTGTAGAGACAGAATCCTATGCCTCTACACTCAGAGGGCACAGTCTATGGGGGAGCAATCCTGCAACTTGGCATATTTTTCCTTCTGGTTTATGATAAATACTTACCCACTACTTAGATTATCTTTACTGAACTGCTGGCCCCTTCTGCCTGTTGGCCTTGCTGCCTCTGCCCAGCTTCTCTCTCCACCTGCACTGCCCATTCTCCTCTTGTCCTTCTAAGAAATTCTCCTCTTCCTTTGGGGCTCGATGTGGGGATTCACCCTGGTGCCGTCCTGCCCTGGCTCCCCCACTTCCTCTCTGGCCAGTGGTTTTTTTCCCTCTCATTTTATTTGCCTCTGTATTGTCCTTACTTTATTATCTTGTTTACTATTTTGTGCTGGCGACACAGCTATTACCATCAGACCTAGTGGGTACACAGACACGTGCCTTGAAGTCAGACCCCCACCCCATGCCGGTCAGCAACAGGGCCACTGGAGCCCCCTACCCTGAGAGGGGCAGGGGCTGTCAGGAACTGGTTCCTGGAGGGACGCACAAGGTTGTGAATGTTGAAGGAGTCATCTTCTGGACAGATGGGATGGCCGCAAAAGGCAGTTACCTCCAGGTAACCCAGTCCTCATATAGCTCTTGATTTAGGCTATGGAGATCACAGTACCCAACTGGGTGGGGCCCTCCTCTTTGTGCACTTGTGATTGTGTGTATGTGTGTCTGTGTAGAGAAAGGGTGAGAGAGGAGAGAACTGTAGTATATGGTCACTTCAGTTGTAACTTACTAGCAAATTTGGTCTTTAATCTCCTTCACCCAAATGAGTTACTATATCTTTCTAAAGTATTTTTGCAATTTAGACTAAAACAGAGTTACCCAACTCTGTAAGAAGGATTGTTTTCACTCAAACAGACTGACAGCATCTCAGTGACAGACTGAGAATATCAGTGAAAGGGTGTATTAGTCAGCTAGGGCTGCTGTGCAGAGTTCTAGAGACTGGGTGGCTCACACAACAGGAGTTTATTTTTCTCAGTTCTGGAAGCTGGAAGTCTGTGATCATGGGGCCGACTTAGCCTCCAGTCCTGTAGATGCCATCATCCACTGTGTCTTCACGTGGTCTGCCTCCGTGGGTTTCTGTGTCCTGATTGTCTTTTATAAGAACACCTTGGATTAGAGCCCACCCCGCAGTGACCTCATTTTAACTTAATCACCTTATTGATGACCCTGTCTTCACTTACAGTCACAGTCTGAGGTCCGGGGGGTTAGGACTGCAACAGATGAATTGAGGGGACACAGTTTACAGTTCAGCCCATAAAGAGGAGGATACCCAGAAGTTTCATGAGGGAGTGGAGCATCTTCCCTGATTGTATTTATTTTAATAGTTTTTTAAAAAAATGCTTTTAATCAGGAAAGACAGTCTGTCTTTTTTATATTACCCAGTTTGGGAGTGGCAGAACTTAAATGCACTTTTGATACACTTCCACCTGATTAAGAACCACTGTAGCAGACACAGACTTATTGGACACTAGGCGGGAGGCGAGCTCTGCAGACAGCAGGTCTCGGGAAGACGGTCCAGGCATGGCTGCTGATGCTCCTCTTACGGGTGTGTTTATTGTCTTAGCCCACATTAGATGCGAGGGACCACTCACACTGCAAATGACAGCTCCTGGCTCAGTCTTAGTGTCATACTTGCCTTTAACTGGCAACTCCCCTACAATACAGGGATTGTCATTTTTAGTCCTGACTTTCCAATTCCATCTTAGATGTGCTACCCTGGCCAGAAGCCACTGGGTGTGCCCTTACTTTGACCTTTCACCGGTACATTCCATCTTAGGGGGCTTTCTCTAATTGCTTTAGACTCCCTCCTGACCCCTTACACCACCCCAAAACCAAAGGCCCTGGTTTAGGAGCTGAATTGTAGCAGCCGTTCCTCAGTATCTAGATCGCAGGGAGATTTCACTGGAGCTGGCTGAAGCTGTTGGCGCTTTGAGCAGCGTTGAGCCATCAGTCCTAGTTCTGCGTCTTTGCCCCGCTGCAGCTTTTGGCCACTTGCCCCAGTTTAGTGTCACCAGGCCCCGACTATAAGCCACAGTAATTTTTATGGCTTCAGGTATTAGAGGGCAGCCAGTCTGCAGAGGTAGGGGTTGCCCATCCTCCAGCTGTCTTTTGCAGTACGGGCATACGCTTCGAGCCAACAGCAGCTCCAGCCAGCCGTGCCAGCTGTCAAATGCTTTCTGGGCTGGCACAGCTCTTTGAATCCGTGGTAATGGCTTCCTCTGTTGAATGTCGTCCAAAAGCAATTGCTTGTCAGCTTAAAAGCGTGTGCCATGTTGTCATGCCCACCACCTGAGAGGGCAGGCATCCCCGCACCCTTGCAGACTGGGATGCTGTAGCATCTTCTCATGAGTCAGGGATTGGGTGTAACTTTTGCCAAAATTTCCTGCATTTTCCCCACCCTCTCCAGCATGTCTTTGAATACCCCATATCCTTTACATTTGAGATGAAAGCGGAACTCTAAAAACCTTGGAAAGATTCTCTCGTGAGGTGACTTCTACTTAAGCTTGGTCACAGCCTCCTGCTGTCCTCAAAGAGTGGGCAGGAGATTTCTTCCCTTGGACACTGCCAGTGCTGGAATATGAAACTTACCAAGTGTCAGCAGTTGAGGTCTGCCCTTCATGTTGACCCAGCCCCATCATTGGTGTCCTGTTGACTGTGGACACCCAGTCAGCCCCATTTTCTGGCCACACCAAGCATGGCAATGACACCAGGTTGGCACAAAACTTCTCTGCCTGGATTGATTACTTAGCCCATCACAGCATACACTTTCTTCATTTTAGTAAGTTTGTGGTTTTATTTTGAATAAGTCTCTTTCAACCCATTAATATTAGTCTACACTAAAATTAACCTTCCCCTAAATTATTCTCACACAGAGGCAGCAAAGTAATTTTGAAAGTTAAATCAAAACAAAGCAATCTTGTGTGTAAAACAGATAAAAATCACAGACTGTGGTTACAGAGTGCCTCTACAGGAATTGCTTACATAAAGCTGATTTCCTCCAATCTTGTTATGGAAGGAAAAGGGGAAATGCCCTGGCCTTATCACAATCCCATTCTGTCAAACAAGCGCGGCAGAGCTTGTGTAAACAGTGGAGCTGCAGCTGCGGCTGGTGTCTGTGGGGGCTGTTCGGGGTCTGAGGGGACAGTTGTCTCAGCCTGATTCATAGCCGGTGGTTCCCACGACGGTGTGTTGGAGGTATCCCTCACCCAATGATAAGGGGGTTTGTGGAGAGACAGTCACGTAGCCCCGTCTCGTGTGGATTAGTCATTAAGAAATGTCCAGGGCAGATTTCAGACTTGAACAGTGAACCAGGTTGTAGCTCATGGCGTCAAGGTTGATGTGTTGTGTTGCCGCCACCTTTGGTGACTCTGAGTTTATACCTTGCACTTACCCACAAAATGGATTAGAACCTGAAAGTGGGCGCTGTGGAAGACCTGAGGACCCTGAAAACATTGAATAAGCTGGTGATTTCTTTTTGAACAGTTTCTCAGCTTGTAACAAACATATGCTGGTCACTGGCACAGAGGCTTTTTTTATGTTCTGGATTGCTCTTTCCTCCCCATACCGAGAGGGTGGGAGGATGGGGGTTGACATTGCCTGTGTCTGTGACCATGGGCACCCCTCTGGGTCACAGTGTTTATCGTAGCCAAGCAGCCAGAGGCACGATGGCGCATCACTGCGCGACTTTTATTTAGCTTCTTAGGGCAGATTACTTCAAATCACGGGTTTTTCAAATAAATTACAGCTACCAGAAATTCACCCCTGGGGGAATCTGCAGCATATTTGAATGTCAATTAACTTGGGTGGTAAGATAGTTGCTTTACATCCTCTTTTTTTCAAACATTCTTTTGGGTGCCTTTTATTTATTTTTTTCTCTTTTAAGGAGTAAATCATTGGTATGCCTGCCTTTTATGTAGGGATGTCTTACCCTTTGCAGGGAAATGAAAACAAGTTTTCTTCACAATCTCGGGGAGGAATCATGCTTTGTGTCAGTGCTCTTGAAGAGGTGCCTTTCATAGTGATTAAGATGGGATTGGTTGTTCGCTTAAATATGGGCTCCCACCCCTCCCCACCCCCAAACTAGGGGGAAACTAAGAAGCTTTCCTTTTGTTGTTTCAGGTATTTTTGAATAATTACCAAGCAGCCGAAGACCACCCACGAATGGTTATCTTACGACTGTTACGTTACATTGTCCGCCTGGTGTGGAGAATGCATTGACAGGTTCTTTGCGGAGCCGAGCTACGGCTCCGTGCAGACATTTTGCTTGTTCCAACCAACAAGACCCAGCACCGCGGTCTGCTGGTGCCATTATTAGGCAGCCAGAGGTTCTCTCGTGGAGGGGCAGGTGACATGTTCAGAAGACACCGAGCTGGATGGGACTACCTTTCTGTTCATCACCACACAGCAGAATTTCTAATGGAAGTTTGTTGTGAATGTAAAGGAAGGAGCATTCTTTGCTTTTTAATGTACAAACCATGGTTTTTTGGAGCAGGATTTTGTGTAAGAATGGTGTTTACATGCAGTGTATTTTCCCCCTCACCTTCAATAAGGTTTTTCAAAAAGGAAATGGAAACTTTTTAACCAATTTGTGAATAATTTTTGTATTAAAATTTTAAGAACCTATGGCCTATTCTCAGGGGATTATGTAAACCCTGCAGTAGAAACTGAGCCAGCTAACTTAAAAAGCTGCCTTAGTTTATTTTTAGAGATTACAGAATTTTTAAACAGGGAGAGGTGTGATATACTCCCTTCCTTCCCTACTATTGCCTGTTTGACCTTTTTAAATTATTTTTAATACCAAAAGAGTTCTTTTGATTTAATCAGTTGATTAAAAGGGCAGAGGGTCTGTTGTCAGCCTGCATGGATATGCCAGTCCCATTTGTAAATATTTACGTACCTTTATAAATTCAGTTGCATCTGTGGCAAAATTTCAGACTATTTTTGCGTCTTTCCTCATCACTTTTTGTGATGCACCTCCAGTCTGGACTCAGATGCATAGATTTGGTCCAGTGTATTTTCATGATAAAGTGAAATTGAGTCAGAACAAGAGTTAGTATCTGCCTGTGTCTTGCACAGTTTGAGCGATCTGTTATTAACTGGGAAGCATTTGGTGTTGGTTTTCATTCCATTTCAATGAGCATGTTATTGGGAAGTATTGTGAAGAGGCAATAGCAGTAATAACAACAGACAAGTGCTACGCCCCTTTGTGCTGCTGGCTTTTCTGGTTGCAGGCTTTCCCATGGTCACAGGATGCACTGTCAGCATCAGGTCCCAGAGGGCCACTGTGTCCATTACAGCAGAGTCCAGCTGCAGCATCCAGCTCACACCCTCATGGGAATTGGCACAGGCCTGGGACAGGGCTTCTGATGGCCATTTGCTTGGCCTCCTGCATTTTAGTCCAACTCACAGTCCACTAGCCTCACTCCTTTAAATTCACTTTGAAACATAGGCTTCATCCCACTTCCACCAGCACCATAGAAGAAGAATTCTGGGCAGAAGTCTGTTTTTTTCATTCTTCCAGGACAGTTGGATATTGTCAGGCCACTCGTGCCCCCAGCCGTGTAGTGAGGGTGCTCTTTCTCTGTGCCTGCTCCTTATGAGTGCAATGGAAGGAAGCCACACACTGGTCAGTCATTTCAGAGGCAGCAGACACCCAGGGAGACCTAAGAAAGAGTCAGGTTAGGGAGCAGTGAAAGTGAGGAGGGAAGACAATTCTGTGAACTCTGTAACTCTTAAAATTTTTGAAAACTCCAATCATTAAACAACTTTTAAAAGAAATAACTAAATTTTCAAATGAGTCAGCAGTGCCAGCAACTAGTGTTTTGCCCAATAGAAGAGCCAGCATGTTCACGTTATTTAAATTAGGTGGAAAAATCTAAACATTTGTATCTTCATAATTTAAAAAATATATATGTATATATTGCATATTCACTTTTTCCTTTAGGTAGAGATGATTTCATTCCAAATACTCTTACTTTAAAAAATTTCCTTTCCCCAAGAATCTCCTTGGGACTTTGACTTATTTTTAAAGCTGTGTTGGAGCTCAGCTTGTTCCCTGATGTGTCTCGAGCCCATTTGTAGGGCCACACAAAGCCCACGGTTACAAGCAGTGGTAGGATTGCAGCTGTGGGCCTGCTGGACACACACACACACCAAAGATGTATTTGGATCTGGGCGCCCCCTCCCAGGATCGCTGTACTCATGTGCCAGTCTCCTGACTAGAGCACTTTACTCTGTTTCCTCAGCCCTGCAGCCCCTGGAGCACACACTGGGTGCAGCCCTGGGCCAGGCACGGGAGGCCCTGCCCTGTGCTGCCCAGGGGCTGTGTGCATCACACGAGCGCATTTCCCTCTGGCCTGGTGGCCTCCAGGCTGGCTGTGGAAACAGTTCCTGAGGAAATTAGAGATTCTATGAATTGTAGGAGTATTAAAGAACAGGCTGTTGGCACCAGAACTTAAAGCGATGACTGGATGTCTCTGTACTGTATGTATCTGGTTATCAAGATGCCTCTGCAGAAAGTATGCCTCCTGTGGGTATACATTTTTACCTTTTTTTAAAAACGTTTTTGTAGAAAAAATAATTAAATCCCCTTTTTGGAAACTTAATGCAGGTTTTGTGCCTTGACAACCTCTTCCTATGTGAGGTTTGTAAAAAGTGTCCTGTGACTTAACACAGAAACGCAATAAACACAAAAAATAGTTTCATGAGTGATTCTTCAGATGTCCTTTCCAGAAACCAGCTGATGAAGAATTTTGGGGGTGGGGGTTGTGGAGAAATCAAGTTTAAAATTCCTTCTGATTAAAAAAATATAGTGGAATACAATTGTCTGCCGTTTCCCCTTCTTAATGTATATATTGTGAGTATTTATTAGATTCGTAGGTCATATTACTTACCAACTGAGCCAAATGTCTGTGTGCAATTGTGTTTCCTTTACCTTTCTTGTAAAATTTTGTACAGCATAAATAAGTAAAAAAAAAATCACTGTTTTTCTAAACTTTTTCAAAATCAAGGATTGTAAATATTGTAGATTATTTTTCTGTGTGATGTGTCCTACTGTTTCATAATGCTGTAACTTGTAGAAATATTGTATATTTATTTTCTGCTTATTTAATGTCTTAATTTCTGAAAAGTATTAACATCCCTGTCTCCCACCCCCCTGCCATCCCACGAAGTTAACTCCTGAGAGGTGTTGGGGGTGACTGGAGAGCTCACTGCAGACCACATGGTCCTCCAGGGTGGCTCTCCAGCTTTGGGTCCTGGTATTTCCAGTCAAGTGGGTTTCAATTCTTGGGCTTTGCCGCCCTTATGATGAAGTGTGTGCTTGATGCCAGTGAGAAACTCAGTCTGGCAGGCTACAAAATTCTACTCCAAGAAATACCCAGCAACCTTCTGTTTGTTCCAAAGCAACTAGCTTATCATGCAAGCAAATTTTGCTGACTCCAGGCTTTATCTTTAGGAAAACAAAAAAACCAAAGTATTATCAGCAGGTGGGAAGGATTTTTCTATTGAAAATTTTTCCCTGACAACTCAGTGTTTAGAAAAAAATTAAAATGTGCCACTTCCAGAGGTGCTGCATTGCAGTTGTTCAGGGCTAGGGCCAGGCAGGACAAGGGAACAGGTGGGACAGGTGGCTCCTGCCTAAGGACCACCTCAGGCCACTAACCCCTTGTGGACAACTGTGAGTAGTTGGGTTTTCCCCCACCTGCTGTGTGACTTGTGTGCTTTGAGGTTGGATTAACTTGTCTTCAGGAGCTAATTAATTAACTGTACAGCTCTCCCCACGCCCCACTCATTCAGTCACTGCATTTGGTCAGCCTGCTTCTTCGGGTCGATGCCCTCCTTCCGATTCTCCATCTCCTTCAGGGGAGGTTGGGGCCCCACTGGACTGGGTGTCAAGATGTGAAAGCTCACGGGAGCTTTAAGGAGACTTCATGGTGATTCCATGCAGGTGGTTCTGCCATCCCTGCTGATTTAGCCTGGTGCCTGTGTGTGTCCGCTGACATGCACATGTGGGGTGGGGGGGAACGTGTCTACACATGACGCTAAATCAGTTGGGGTCTACTGTAAACAGCATTGTGTGTAAGAAGCATCGTCAAGCTCCCAGCTAAGTAACTTGACTACTTTTATTTGGGAATTTCGGACTATAGAAACTCTCATGTTTTATGTCCAGATTCTGTGACCATTAGTTACTGTATCAGAACTCATCAGGTACCCACTTATAAATAGCACTGATCTGTCTGTACTGATCCATCACTAACCTGTTTTCTAGGACCCAGCGTATGTAGCATTTGTATTGCAGTTTCCCTGGCTTACTTGTGTTTTGCACTGATGAATTTTGACAGGGTAATTGCCACTTTACTTGTGCAATACTGCTGTAAATAACTGCAGATTTTTAAACAATCTTTTATGTTAATTTTATAAAAATAAAACTTTCAACTAGTTTTGGTGAGCGTTTGATTTGTTTGCACAAAATGTCAGAGAAACAGCTGAAATTATATATGAACATGTACACACCCACACATCTGCTATTATCAGTCATAAAATGTAGCTGTGTGTAGCTCTTATGTATTTTTGCTTGAAGACGAATCTGTGCAGTACACTAGAAAGCAAACGAGTCTTTGAAGTTTCGATGTGGCTGGTGCACAAAATATTCTGCCTGCACAGTCAGATATGACTCAGCACTTGGGTGGGGAGTTGTGGGGGCAGGGAAGTGTATTAGGAGCCGGCTCTGCACTGTGTTGAGTGATATGGCAGGTGCCCAGCCATCTTACCCCATCAACCCCATAATAGAAAGGGCCTGTTTGCAGCACCTGCTCAGGGTCAAAGGGGTCACCCAAACGTGCCTAGACCCTGGGTGTGAAATGATGACCAGGAACTGCTAAGTTCCCAGCTCCTGTCATGCAGGGTGGATGGGAATTGCCTTAGGAATGAGTGAAAGAAAGCCTGGTTTGGGGATACAGGTGATAAAATCCTAATAAGTAAGTACATAATTTGGCACTTTTACCCTAAGTGCTGGGAAGTTGAAGACAGACTCAGCTTTGTTTTAGACTAATAATCTGTTAATGCTTTCAATCGGGTGAGCAATACATGAATATGGTCTTGTAGATTTATTTCAAATTGTATTTGTTTCAAATCAAATTGTTCTGTCTTAATTGTACCTCCTCACTGAGGTAGGAGTTTGCGTTTTCCTGGACTCTTAATCTGCAGTCTGTGTGTGTGTGTGTGTGTGTGTGTGTGTGTACTTACACAGCAGTTTTGCTTTTCTGTAAGTGCCATAGCTCTGTATATAGTTCTGACTTAGCAATAGGTCACATATCTTTCCATAGTGACTCCACTTCATGCTAACTACTGCAGCAAGTGCCAGAGCGCAGGCATAGAGTTTGCTCATGGGTATCCCACTCTTGTGGTACAGGGAGGTGGAAGATCAGCTTCGACAGACTCTGGAAGACACTGTTGAAGTGGCAGCTCCACTTCACATGGGCCCTGGCAGCACGTAAGAACACCCACCTACCCCCAGCGCTGTCAGACATGAGTGAGCTGGTGTCTGCCTGCTGGGTGAGGAGCAAGTGGTGCTCATTTGAATTTTTCTCTCAATGCAGTAGGATGATCTTTTCAGGCACTGGTGGCATTTGCCTTTTTTTCTGAAAGTGTTTGCTAATTTTTGGTTGAGTATTTTTTCTATTGATGATTAGCTCTTTATACATTCTGGACAAAAAAATCTCTTATAAGTTGGAAATACTTTTCCTTCAATCTGTTGCCTTTTTTTCCCAACATTTTATTATGAAAACTTTCAAACATTCAGAAAAGTCAAGAGTTTTACAGAGAACACCCATGCACTCACTACCTAGCTTCTGCCTTTAACTTTTACTACCTTTGCATTCTCATGTATTCATCTATTAATCCGGCTTATTTTTTGGTGCATTTCAAAATAAGTTGTAGTCACCAATACTCTTATCCCCGAATACTTCAGCATCATTTAGAGTTCATTAATTTTTTATAATTTTTTTTCTCCAAAGATAAAATTTACCTAAAGTAAAACATACAAATCCTATGTGTGCATTTGCTAAATTTTGACAAAGGATACAGCTGTCTCTCAAACCCTTGTCAAGATAAAGAATACTACCGTAACTTCCAGAAAGTTATCTCCTTTCCAGGTAATCCCTCCTTTCCTGCCCCCCTCAGTAACCTCTGTTCTGAGATTCTTTTCCATCATAAATTAGTCTTACCTCTTCCTGAACTTCATATTAATGGAACCATACAGTATATGGTCTTTTGTGTCGTGTCTGGTTTCTTTTGCTCAGAATATGAGATCTGTGTTACAATTATCAGTAATTTCTTCCTTTTTATTACTGAGTAGTAGTCTATTGTGTGAACAAACCATGCTTTGTCTATTGTCTTATTAATGAACACCTGAGTTCTTACCAGTTTGGGGCTATGATGAATAAATCTGCTATGAATACTCTCATACAAAGCATATGAGTCTTTTTTGTGAACATATGTTTTTATTCTGCTGCATGTTTTTTAATTGCTTGTGGTGTACTTTATGTAGAAGTTGTCATCTTAGGTGGCGGGCGCCTATAGTCCCAGCTACTCAGGAGGCTGAGGCAGGAGAATGGTGTGAACCCCGGGGGGCAAAGCCTGCAGTGAGCCGAGATCACGCCACTGCACTCCAGCCTGGGTGACACAGTAAGACTCCATCTCAAAAAAAAAAAAAAAAAAAAAGAAGTATTGTCAATTTTGCTTAGGTTTCTGTATTTTGTATCTCGTTTAAGACAACTTCTCTACGACAAAGTTTTAAATATATTTTCTTATGTTTTATTCATATAACCAGTACAGTTTGGGTTTGTTTTTTTCACCTTAATCCACCTGGAATTTATTTTTTTAGTGATCCACAGTATTTAGTTTTTAACCCAAAGACAGCCAACACTGTTGTCTTTTTGTCCACCAGCCTAAATTGATCCTTTGACAATATACCAAAGTCTCATACATATGGTTCTGTATCTCAGCTCTTGCCTTTTTCATTGATCCTTTTGTTTAGTCTACATTATTTTAATTACTAGAGTTTTATCTGTTTTGAATTTCTTGTCTTTATTTTTCAAAATCATCATGGCTCTTTTTACATTGTCTTTTTATGTGCATCTTAGAATTAGTTGAAGCTTTTCAGGAAGTTCTTTGTAATCCTCATTTAGGATTACAGTGACTCTTGATTTAGGGAAGAATGGCCATTTTTCCAGATGTTTTCCAAGATGTATAATATGTTTATCCATCGATTATGTCTGGTTTTGGATGCTTTTAGTACACTTGATTTTTCTTCCTTCAAATCCTGCACATTTGCTATTTGCTTTTTCTGGGAAAGAGGGGAAGATGCCTCGCATCCAGCCCTTATCTCCACCACAGTTTCCCTTTGTGTGCCTGCCTCCCACTGCCCCTTTATTTCCCCGGCCTGAGGTATCATTGAGGGCAGGCCCGTGGCCTAATGCTTGGCTGATAAAACAGTCTTACCAGCACTTTGACTCTGGAGCGAGCAAGGCAAGGAGGGGCCATTTGGAGGGCAGCATCCTTGAAGCTGCAGGGCATGTTTGTGTTCTTGGCCACAGTAACCCCCAGCCACCAGCACCCCGGGGTCCCGTCTCTGAGCTGCCTGTTGGACTATGCAACAGGCACCCACCCTCCAGCATGTTCTCCTTGTGCTAATTTAGCCAGGGCTGGTTTCTGTCGCTGGCAGCCAAAGCAGTGACTCATTCCTACCTGTCAGAAGGACCGAATACAAAAGTTGCATGAAGTCTCTTTAAACAAGATGAATTAGAAGGTGTGGGGTGATGGACTGATTGTGAAAATCTCCTCTGTTGAGACCAGAATGGGGCTGTGAGGAGATGGGAAATAGCAAGGCAAAAGCTGGTCTCTAATCTTTTTGAGTAACTTCTACCATTTGCTGGTTTTTTTTTCCCGGAAACTCTATCTTTCCTGAGGCAACCCCTAAGTGCTTAGAAAACTGTATTACCAAGGAGAAGATATATTAGAATGTTGAAGGCCTTTTTTTCTGGGCATGTTATAGAATGATTACATGTATTACAGAAAAGGACCCAGGAAGGCATGATTATAATAACCACTCAGGCTCCATAAAGTAGATTTGGGAAGAGTTAGTTCTTACAATAACCACTTATCTAATAGCTAAACAAGATCGAACTTGGCCCACCACTCTTAAAAGACACAATCAAGGTGTCGTGTTTCATCGTAGATATCAGAGAGCTTATGCAACCCCATTAAAAATATATTTTAGGTGGTCATTTTCCTAAAATCTTAATCTGAATATTAAGGTCCTACCATATACTAGACATACATGAGAATATCAAAATGCTTAAAACCAGGGCATGGTAAACAGGCCGTGATCTTCAAGGTCTCACAATCAGTAAGCGGAAAGACCACAGTAAAATTCTCTAGTGCAGTTCCCAGGGAAAGAGCCGTTTCAGGAGCTTAGGTGAGAGTGGTGGGCCTACAGCTCCATGGGGTGTCTCAACCACTTCCCCCTCATCTCAGGGTCCTCTATAATGATGCCTATAATGACAGCTAACCGTTAGGCACTTGCTCTGTGTGAAGCATGGTTCAAAGCATATCATAATTCATTTTCATCTCAGAACAACAGCCCTTTGAAGCAGCTGCTAGTACCACCCCAACTGTCCAGACAGGAAAACCAAGTCATGAGGTGGTTAAGCCACTTGCCCAGGGGCATCAAGCTCCTCAATGGCAGAGCGAGGATGTGAGGCCAGGCAGTGTGGCTCCGCCAGAGAATGGACGTCTGACCACTCACCTGCTGCCTCGCAGGGCCCATCGGACCAGGAGCAGGAACAGGGGGCTGAGACCAGCTAGCCAGGGTCTGCCCCAGACAGGATGCCTGTCCTGCAGCCTTGCCTCTGCATAGCTGCCAGCATTCTGGGGACTCATGACTCCATGACCTGGTCCAGATCTGCCGTGAGAATGTGCATGCACAGGCCCAGGTCTCACTTGCATCTCCAGCCACCAGGGCATTTCAGCTTCGCCAGTGGCTCTTCTTGCTGTGGGGCCCTAGTCCTGCATGGACTCTTTTGACCTAACTGGAGGGCCTTCTATGGACATGTGGGCTGTCCCAAGAGTCCTTGGTTTTGCCTGAGCCTGCTAATTGCCACAGAGACCCCTGACGGGTGTGGCCTCTGTTTGATGGAGTGTGTGGGCCCCCCTCCTGCCCACTGCCCCATCCTCACTCTGCCATTAGGGCGGAGCAGCTCCCCAGGCATTTGTTGGGATTTAAGTCCATTTTAATGGGGGCATTGCAGTGCTAGAGTGATGGAGCAAAGGGGTCAGAAGCCCCCCAAGAGTGGGCTCCCCAGCCAGGAGCCTAGAGTGAGGTTGGGTGGGAAGGAGCTTGTCAGTATCCATCAGGAGCAGAACCCTCCCACACCCATTCATGTCTGGTTCTTGAAATCTTTTCTCTTTAGACCTGGAGCAGGGAATTGTTCTGAACCCAGAGCCTCCCGAGCCCTCAACATCTTACCCCCACCTGCCAGGCACGTACTGCCTGTGCCCCTACACTGCACTTGAGCCGCAGCCCCAGCTGGGTGCACATGTTCCTTTTGCTTGTCTCAATCTGGTGCACACCTTCCCTAGGGTGCCAGTGGAGAGCAGGGCTTGGGGTTCAGATCTTTGAGTTCCCCATGGACCCCACTTTGCAGCGAAACCTATAGAGAGCAGGCAGGACTGGACTCCACGGGGACTCAGGCAGCCCATCATCCCCAGGAGCTGCTGTTTGCTTTTGAAGAGCTGGAGCTCCTCCGATTTTCTTCTTTCCTTTATAAAAAAAAGTATTGAGGTACAAGTACACACAGGGAAGCACACAGCTTGCACAGCCAACTTTACACATTTCTACAGCCAAGGATTGATTTGTCTCCCCAGTGAAGATGCAGAACCTTCCCAATTTTAAGTGAGAATAGCTCGGTGCTGCCTTCCCAGGCTTGCCCCTGACCCTTGCTCTGGGGGCCTGAGCTTGTAACTCCTTCGGGGACAGGCTGGTGATCCAGGCCTCTAACCTCATCATGGGTAGGTCCTCCAAGGGTGCTCGGAGGTCCCTCAAGGCCCTTCTAACAGGAAAGGGAGCTATCTCCGCTTATGGAGTAGGTTCCGCGGAGTCTCTGACTCAGTCAGAAACTCTTCCCAGTGTTACTTGACCATGACCTTCAGGCCAATATATGTCACTTATTTCTGCCAAGATGCCTGCTACAAAAATCCTTGACCATAGAAGATCTGGTATATTTTCTTAAAAAGTAAATCAATTCTATTACTTTGAATTCTGGACCCTTGAAAGAGGAGAGTGGTGAGTCAAAGCTTCCTCAGGCATTGGATGACACTTTGAAAGGCTTTCTGAAGAGAAAAAAAATGCATTTTCTCTTCAATCAGTGCCTATAGAATCTCTTTCTCATTTAAGTGTTGGTGAAAGGATTCTATTGTCTCTAACCCAAACAGTCTAAAAGGCTTGCATTCATTCATGTATTCACTCACTCAGCAAAGCTTCCTTGAGCCTCTATTATGTATCAGGCACAATTCATTCTACATGCTAGGGAATTAGCAAGGACAACCCCCTGACCTCATGGGGCTGATGTTCAGTGGAGGTGGGAGGCATAAGATAACACACAGGGGAACCAGTGAATAAGACAGTGAAAGGTGCAGGAAGTAAACAAGGCAGAGTGTAGTGGACCAGGTGTGGTGGTGGGACCAGAGAAAGGAAGGCCTCTCCTCTGAGACCTCAGGGTGATCGGGAGCAGCCAGAGAAGAGTGGTCCAGACAGAGCCACTAGAGATGTGAAGCCCAGCACAGCAAGTGGGGAGGAAGGGGCTGCACTGGGGACATTCGAGGGAGGGAGCCATGGATGGGGGAGATGGGCTTGAGAATTAGGCCAGGCTGCAGGGCAAGGGGGCATGCCCAAGACAGGGCTGACCCTACATTCCCAGGACTGTGGAGGGCTGTTGTCACAGGAGCAACATAATCTGATAGAAACTCCAGATTACAGGAGACCAAGGGGACATGGTGACTGAATGCAATATACTATCTGGAAATTTCCATCGCTATAAAAGACATGATTGGGGCAGGTGGTCAAATCTGAAGGAAATATGTAGATGTTAATATTGCATCCCTGTTAATTTCCTGATTTTGATCGCTGAACTCTGGTTGGGTAAGAGGATGTCCTCATTTTTAGGAGATACACACTGAAGTATTTAGGGGCAAAGGGCAACATGTAATTTACTCTCAACGTTCAGGAAAAAATGTGATGTGCTTACATGCGTGTGGGGCAGGATGGGATGGTGGCAGTTGGAAGGGAGAAGGATAAAGCAAAATGTGGCAAAATGGTAACATCTGGGTACTCTGGATAAAGGCTATAAGAAAAGTGTCTCTACTATTTTGCAAACTTTTTGTGTGTCTGAAATTATTTCAAATAAAAACTTAAAAAATTAAGAGCTGTGCCTGGATTTTGGTCAGGAGCAGAAGTCAGGAGTCCACCCCGGGAGACCTGGGATGTGGACAGAGGGCAGACAGGCTTTGGAGGAAGGGGAGGGAGGACTTCCTGATGTGGAAGGTGAGGGAACAGAAGGAATCAAGGATTCTAAAGGATGATTTGGGTCAGAGCAATTAGCGGGGATGGTGCTTCCTGAGAGTAGAAGCAGGAGTGGGAAGTGGGATCGGTTAGGGGGGGGCTGGGGTGGAGGAAGAGTGAATGGAGAGTTCTGTTTTGCTGGACCACGAACTCAACTCAGGAGTTATCTAGAAACAAAGGGCTGTCAATTCATTTTAAAGGGCTTTTTTTTAGTTGAGTTTTTGGAAAGAAACTCCAGGAAGGTGGACTCTACCCATTGGCTGCTTGGAGAAAGCCTGGAGCATGAATATTTAGACATTTGCTTTAATGAAGCACTCTCATAAGCCAGAGAACAGGGCCTTGAGCATCTGTTCATGAGAGGTGGATGATGGCCCAGTGGCGCCTATGGAGCATCTATGAACACAGGCCAGACAGGGCACAGGAGGGAGGTCCTCAAGCCTGGAGAATGTTAGACTCCCCCAGGGGCTTTTACAAAATACCCATACCAGAGGCCCACCTCTCTGAGTCTGTGGTGGGGGTGCAGTGCCATATTTTTAAAGGCTCCCTAAATGACTCCAGTGTGCAGCTGGGCTTGGGAGCTGCTGAATGACAGCTTGCTCAAAACTGCCCGGGATGACTCCAGCAGTGATGGGGCAGCCACGGCAGCATCGGGTCCAGCAAGGCTCCCAGGCAGAATGCTCTGAAGGACAGCAATCAGCAAGGTGCTTTCTGTTTGTTTGAATTTCTGTTGTAGTTGCAAAATGATCAATTCTCTTTTCTGTTTCCCTTTGCCAATTTGCCCTGGCACAGGCATCCATGCCTCCAGCCAAATTCAAGGTGAGTGGAGGACAGAGTGGGCTGTAGGGCCCAAGGCCAAGGCCATGGCAGGGTGGAGGTGAGGTGGCCCCAGGTTGTGAGCCTGGGGAGAGCCCAGTCATCATCAGGTGAGTCAGAGCCTTCAACTGACAAACCCAAAGAACTCAGCGAGGTCAGAGACGGGAGGCGGAGCCATAGTGTGGACCCCAGGAGGGCTAGAGGTGGAAGCGAATCTGTGTGTGGCGCAGGCAGCGAACGTGGGTGGATCATGCTGTGCTTCAGCCTGGCCTTCCATAGCTCAGGAGAGTGTGGAGTGTGAGGGGAATCTTATCATTATGGGAAAAGTGTCATCATCATCCCCTGAAAAACAAGGACAGGAGGACACACAGGGGCAGGCTCTGAGACAGCACATTCAGGTGTGAGCACTTAGAAGGGAAAATGATGATTTGTGTTGGGGAACAGACCACAATGCACATTGCACCCGATTAGACACCAAGCTCTTCCAGGGGAACTTCCACTTCTGATCGCTCAATACTATGCAGAAATGGCCTCCATAGGAGCCTCCGCAGGCACCCCCTTGCCCCCTCCAAGTCCCTCCCAGGGCCAGAGTCTCTGCCCCTGCCCCAGCCAGCAAGGCTCAGAACAGTGGCTGCTCCCAGGTAACTCTCAGCCTGATTCCAGGTCCAGTCACCAAGCTCTGGGGATGGCCTTCTGATGGCTTATAGGTAAATGCTCTCATCCCTGCCGGAAGATCTTAATAATATTTTAAATTGTGTCTCTCTGTCTGTGGGGCTGCTAGCATTAGCCAGTGTCCCTCTGACTCAGTGGGATCTAGTGGTGCCTGGCACCTAGTAGGAACTCAACACACAGTTGTTGGATGGGTGTGTGGCAACTAAATGTCTGATGAGGACTCAGGTAAATCATCTTCTATGAAAGCCCAATCTTTTCTTGGCCTCTTGACCTTCATCATATGTATGTACTGTTTGCCACTTTCTTTTTTTTTTTTTTTTTTTTTTTTTTTTTTTTTTGAGACAGAGTGTCTTACTCTGTAGCCCAGGCTGGAGTGCAGTGGTGCGATCTCAGCTCACTGCAATCTCTGCTTCTCAGGTTCAAGCAATTCTCCTGCCTCAGCCTCCTGAGTAGCTGGGATTACAGGCGTGCGCCACCACGCCTGACTAATTTTTGTATTTTTAGTAGAGATGGGGTTTCATCATGTTGGTCAGGCTTGAACTCCTGACCTCATGATCTGCCCACCTTGGCCTCCCAAAGTGCTGGGATTACAGGCGTGAACCACCGCGCCTGGCCTGTTTGCCACTTTCAAAAGAGTGGTGAGAACATGGAGCCTCTTCAAATGACAGACCTTTTTTAAACAGCAGGTTCAGCCAGCCCTGCGGCAAAATGGCTCTCCCTTTTAGAGGCCCCTTTTTGCCTCCTGGTAGACCCCTCCTCCTTCCTCATCTCACTTGTTTGGGCCCTGGGGCCACTATTTCTCCTCTCCTTTTTAAAAGCTGCTGCCCAGAGCCATAGCGCTGCCAGGATTCTGATAAATAAGTTCCCCTGAAGAAAATGACTGATCATGTCTTGATGAACTCACTGTCACTGGCTGCTCTGGGTGGCGTGTGCATTTTGGACAATTTAGTTGCTTCTAAACTTGGTGGCTGGTATAAAACAGAAGTCTTCATGAGTCATTAAAAAAAGACACGCTGGAGAAATAAATGTCAATATTATGGGCTCTTTCATGGAGATTGCCATATGCCGTTTCTTAGAACAACCCAAGCTCACTCCCGCCTACGGCTGCAGCTGCCCGCTTTTTCTAAATCGCTCCTCTCTATAGCTACAGGGTTGGCCTCTTCAGCAGTCAGGGCTGTGCTTGAATGTTACTTTCCAGTGGTGCCTTCCCTGGTCACCTACTCAATCCCACCTTCAGTCTTATTATCTGGGCAGCAGGCTTTGCGAACGCTCTGGGAACCCCAGCTCTAATGTGTGCTAGAACCTAGGATTACTAGACCTGGGAGTGGCTATGGAATGATAGGGAAGGACTCAGGTCCTAATCTCTGGGTGTCCTGTGGTTGGCAAGTCCTGGACTATGTGCTCCGTGAGAACAAGGGCTGTGTGAATGCCATCCTCGCATCCCTAGCATTGACACATAGTAGGTGCTCAGGGAATGTCTGTGGCATGACGTAGCTCTTGCTTCCGGAAGAATGTGGCTACCCTAGCAGCCTGGACAAGGTGAAGAAGTACTAAGTTGGGTGGGAATGAGAGAGGCTTCCCATCTCCCTCCAGATCCCTGATAGCATCCCTCTGTGGGACCCCGTCATATATGGCCTTTCACAGTGCACCGATGGGCAGCACCCGGATGGAAGTTGCTCAAAACTTCCCTCCAGAGGAAATCAGGCATAAAGTCCTTACCTACCAGCAGGCCAGGGCAGCCCTGGGTCACAGTGGCTGTTTTCCGATGGTGTCTGGGAAGAGGCCTCTGGGAGCTCTTTCTCAATGGAACCAGGCTCTCACAGTCATCACAGGTCATATCCCTGTTGCCTCAACTTGGTCCAACCCACAGGACTGACCTACCTAGCGGGGCTGGGAAGGTTTAGGCAGACAGACAGACAGACAGACTGCCTGAGGTGTGAGGGAGTACATTCACCCCCTGTGACCAAAACCCCATGTGTGGCCAGCGTGGCCGATTGCTCATGGTCTGGGGAGGAGGGACGGCTGGATCCAGAGGTAAAGTCTAACCCATGGAGTCCTAAGCAATGGGAAAGGAGCCCCATGTGGATTAAATAAACATATTCCTGCCTGCAGATCCCCTTTTCTAAATGCGTAAGGCAGATGTACTATCTGAAGGACTTTGGACTCAGTGAGTTATGACTTATGTAAACAATACCACACTGACTTAAAAATAATCCACAAGGCAGGAAAAAAACCCACTTTCATTGTTATAAAACTGAACTAAGATTACATTTTTTTCTCCTGTAATTGCTTCTCGGGGTCCGTAAATAGACCTTATTATAAAGAGTTGGGGAGGGGAACAGCAAATCAAGATAAAGTACAACCTTTTTTTAGATTATTTATGAGTTTTTTTTTTTTTAGTCTGATTCTGAACCCTTTGAAGAACTGAAGGAATATATAAAGTAAGTTAACGGGTTTCATTCCAAGAAATATCAAATAAAACTCCAGTTTCAGAGAGACAGAACTCTATCAGTGTTCCCAAATGCCAAGAACCTTCTATGTCATGTGTTCTGGGACCAAAATTATTTTCCTTAAAACTGCCATGATTTTCAGTTGAAAAATACCCAAAGGGGATGCAAGCCTTGCCCAGGGAGAGCATCCTGAGTGTGTGATTCCCATTTCCCACAACTCAGCGAGGGAGGAAGACCCTGACCAAGAGGAGAGAGAGTAGCTTCTCAGGGACTTAGCATTTGAAACTGACAAGACATTGACCTCAGTTGATCAGCCTGAGCCACCTACTCTTCTTGGCTGCCTTTTCCCCATTCCAGCCACTCTCTGTGAGTTTAGTTCCTTTTTTTTTTTTTTTTTTTTTTTTTTTTGAGACAAGGTCTCGCTCTATCACCTAGGCTGGAGTGCAGTGGTGTGATCTCAACTCACTGCAGCCTCTGCCTCTCGGGCTCTTGCAATACTCCCATCTCAGCCTCCCAAGTAGATTGTACTACAGGCGTGCGCCACCCTGCACAGATAATTTTTTTAAAAAAAATTTTGTAGAGATGGGGTCTCACCCTATTGCCCAGGCTAGTCCTAGAACTCCTGTGCTCAAGCAATCCTCCTGCCTCAACCTCCCAGAGTGCTTGTCTGTGAGTTTAGTTCTGATGACTGAGTCTAGCTGTCCGAAGACACTGAACTGCTGAGCTCCAAAGAGGGCTGGCCTCTCCCCTGCACCTCTGTGCTGGACTTCTTCAGCACCTGTGAAGGGCCCAGCTGAGGCTGTGGCCAGCAAAGGAAGGGGAATCTTCTCCCTCACATGGTCCCACAAGGGACCGCAGGAGGTCTGAAGACATGCTGCCCAATTCTCTGATATTATTATGTCTGATGTCGGTGGCCACTCTGGACACTTGCCCTCTCACATTTCATATACACCCATGTATTTGTGCCATCCGCATATCTCTGATGGCTGGTGGCAGTGTCTGACTGCATCCCAACTCTGCTGAGCAAGAGGTACACATAAGACAGTAGTAGCCAGCAGCCCAAAGCAACATTTAGGCCACAAGAATGCACATGTGTGTGAAGGTCTGTGTGTACTCATGCCCATGTGATGGAGGTTGGGAGGGATGCCTGATATTTACTAGTCACCTTCCTTGTACATGCAGTTTTCATGCAGCTTGTTCGTTAGTGCCCATGTCAGCCTCCAAAGGTGAAGATTATTGAGGCCCAGGCACATGAGGGCTGTTTCAGTCTCCTAGAGCTGCCATCACAAGTTATCACAAATTTAGTGGCTTAAGACAACAAAAATTTATTTGTTCACAGTTTTAGAGACTTGAAATTCACAGTCAAGGTGTCGGCAGGCCATACTCACTCCAAAGGCTGCTTTGTGGCAAGTCCTTCTTTGCCACTTCCAGCTTCTGGTGGGTCCAGGAATTCCTTGGCTTGTGGCTGCATCACTCCAATCTCTTCCTCCATTTTCCCATGGCATTCTCTCCTGTGGTGTGTGTTTGCATGAGTGTGTATGGGGTCATTTTGTTTCTGTGTCCTCTCCTGTTTCTTAAAAGAACACTTGTCATTGAATTTAAGCCCACTAAGACAATCCAAGATGATGTCACCTTAAGATCCTTAACCCAGCACTTGGGGAGGCCGAGGTGGGTGGATCACTTGAGGTCAGGAGTTCGAGACCAGCCTGGCCAACATGGTGAAACCCCATCTCTACTAAAACGACAAAAATTTGCTGAGTATGGTGGCGCATGCCTGTAATCCCAGCTACTCGGGAGGCTGAAGCACAAGAATCACTTGAACCCAGGAGGTGGAGGTTGCAATGAGCTAAGATTGCACCACTAGACTCTAGCCTGGGGGACAAAGTGAGACTCTATATAAAAAAAAAAAAGGCCGGGCGTGGTGGCTCACGCTTGTAATCCCAGCACTTTGGGAGGCCAAGGCGGGCAGATCACGAGGTCAGGAGATCGAGACCACGGTGAAACCCCGTCTCTACTAAAAATACAAAAAATTAGCCGGGCGTGGTGGCGGGCGCCTGTAGTCCCAGCTACTCGGAGAGGCTGAGGCAGAAGAATGGCGTGAACCCGGGAGGCGGAGCTTGCAGTGAGCCGAGATTGCGCCACTGCACTCCAGCCTGGGCGACAGAGTGAGACTCCGTCTCAAAAAAAAAAAAAAAAAAAAAAAATCCTTAACCCCCAAAATGTCACATTTACAGGTTCAGGGTGTTGGATGTGAGGCAGTCTTTCAGGGTGCCACAGTTTAACTCACTACAAAAGGTGACATTTAACACTTACAGCACTGTTTTGGGTGCTTTGCCTGAATTATTTCCATTAGTCTTCAAACAACTTTAAGAGGCATGTGTAAATTATTCCCCCATTTTTACAAGTAAAGATATCAAAGTGCAGAGAGGGGAAGTAAGCCTCCAGGGTCACAAATCTAGAAAGTGGCAGAACCTGGGCAGGGGTGCTCCACAGCTTGCTGTGGCCATGGGGTGACTTGCCTGGCTCATAGAGCTGGTCAAAGGCAGCATTGTCACCTCCTGGTCAGAGTCTTCACCTCCACCTCCTGATGTCATCATCATCCCTGGTAGCATTCACATCCAGTCAGACAGACCATGCAGCACCATAGAGGCCATTCCCTCTTGGGCTCCTCAGGTGCCCATTCCTGCAGTCACACCTGGACCATCCCATCCTCAAATCTGGATTCCAAACACCTCTCCCCATCCTCCCAGCCCTGCAGGTCAAGATTCTTCACTGCCTCAGTTTCTTGGCTTCCTTGAGAATTTCAATGCAGTGACTCCCCCTCCTCCCTCTTGAGCCTCTTTCCCAGCTCCTCTTCCTTCCTTCTTCATCCAGCCTCTGCTCCATGGTTCCTCATCATTGTTCCAGTGTGAATTTTCTCAGCAACTCTGCTTTTCTGTCCTTTGTCACAGCCCCTTGGCAAAATCCCAACCCTGAATGAACCTTCCCACCCGCCGTCTCCACGCCTGCTCCAGAGCCGTTGCCCGTTCTTGGAGATAATCACACAATAGGTCTGGCCGATTTTGCTCTAAATTCATGATCTTGGCCCATGCACTTGCCCTCAAGACTGCCAGGCAACCCCACCACTCTCTCTAGTAGGCCACTGCCCACTCCCAAATGACAATTTTACTTCTCTTTTTCCTCTCACCTTCCCTTCCACCCTGCTCTCTCCCTCTGGTTCCAAGGGACCCTTCCCCACCATTACTTCCCTCAACTCTCATCTTCCCAGTACCAAAATAGGACCCATCCTGGCTGCTCCTGTCTTCTGCTTCTTCCTGTGCTGATGGAGAAAGTCCCTCCACCTATGCTCTGAATTCATCCTCTCCAGCTCCTTGAGAACTTATTGCTGTCATTGTCCCTCTCTGGTTCTCTCACTAGTCTCTTGGTTTTTCTAGGCAAGTCCAATCAGCACCCAGACATGCTCCTCCCACCTGCAGTTCATCTATCTCCAGCCTCTCCTGTTGACAGCTACTTCCCAATCCCTCTATTTTCTTTTAGAGTCAGATTTCTCCAAAGAATATAATTTGTTCACAGCCTCCATCTCTTAACTCCCATGCACTCCTGGACCCACTGAAGGCTTGCTCTGCTCCCCAGCACTGAGACTGCTTGGTCAAGGTCACCAATGACTGCAACTGGCCAGGCCCAGGCCCACTCTTGGACTTCATCTTAGTCCTGTGACAATATTGACCCCTTTTTCTGCAAACTCTTGCCTCTCTGTTCCTACCACATTCTGTTCTCCAGGCTCTCCTCGTTCTTCACTGGCTGGTCCTCCTTTGCAGGTCCTCCTCCTTTTTCTGATTCCTCCTTGGTCTTCCTTAGGCCCTCTTGGGTCCTCTTTCTTCACTTCACAGGTGAGTTCATGAAATTCCATGGATTTAAATACTATTCTTATGCTGATCATCCCAAATCTATATCCCCAATCTGGACTTCTTTGAGCTTCCTTCTGACTTGCAGATCCTATTGCCTGCTGACATTTCCACTTGGAGATCTCAGATATCTCCAAACTAGCACATTCAGAGCAGACTTTCCATCCTCCCAACTCCACCTTTGCCATTCCAGTAAAGGGCATGGCATCCCCACCCCAGGTGACTTGACTCTCTCTTCTTGAATGGGTCCTCTTCTCCCTTTACCTAAACCATCAGTAAGTCTTGCTGGTTTGTGCTCTAAAATGCGTCTTGAATCTATCTCCTAAAATAGCCTGGAAAGCACAGCTCTACCCTCCACCCTCACCTCAGGGTACTCTCCAGAGACACTCCTCTTCCTTCAGTTCCAACCTTGCCTCACCCAAGCCCTTTCCTAGCTTTCCCACTTAACGGTCTTGTACCTGTCATTTTTCTCTTGCCAAGAATGCTCCTCCCTTTTATTTATATAGTAACTATTCTTCCTCCTTGTATATTGCAATTTTAAATGCTGCCCATTCAAAGAGGCAGTCATTCATTAACCTCATCTAAAGTAGGTCCTTTTGGTATTCTTTATCTCAGCCCCTTGGTTATTTTCTTAATTTCCAACGTCACAACTTATTCTCTTTTTGCATGTTTGGCTTTGTTATTGTTGTTATTGACTGTCTCTCTCTCCCTCACTTGCATATAGGATCCAAGAACACCCAGCTCTTGAACATGAACACATTTTCAAGATGTAGAACAGTGCCTGGCACACTACAGATGTTGAATTAATGGTCAGATGATTGAACACAGGAAACCAATATTTAAACCACATCGGTCTGACTTCAGAGCCCTGCTGTCTTCTCACACTCCACATGTCTTCTTTCAGCAGACAGAATTCTGGAGGACTTCAGGGTAGGAGAGGGCCCTATGGGTGGGAGGGTCAGAGAAGGCTTCCTGGATGAAGAAAGCTGGATTTAGAAAGGGGCAATGCAGCTGTCCGCCATGTCCTGCCTTCTGATCCCACCAGGTCCGGTGCCACTCTGCCCCAATTATGGTGAAATGACATTGAGTCTGACTTGAACTTGCTCCTCACATGCATCTAGCCTATGGAGGAAGAAAACTGATATCAGCTCCTCTGCTGGCATCTTCTTTTCAGCCATTCAGAAGTCTTTCGAGACACCTGCGCCTTCCACTCACTCCCCACCTCTGGCTATCTCCATTCCTTATCACCCTTCAAATCCTGCTGGCTTCAAGACCCAGCCCCAGCCCTCCTCCAGGAGCTATTACCCAGCCCTTCTGCAGACCCTTCACTCCTTATCATCTTGTGTATCAGGACTTTGCTTTTCTTCCCTGCACTGGCATTGCCTTGCTGGCTTCTTAGGGTGAGTTAAGTTGCACTGCAGGAACGAACCAACCCAGCTCTCAGTGGCCAAGTGGTGGGCATGATCAGGGCAAGGGACAAGGCCTCGTACCACAAGCAGACCCTGGTTTGGTGGGAGTCTCTGCTCCCCATCATCCTCTTTCAAAGATATTGGCTGACAGAGCCTCTGCCATCTGGAGCATTGCCAGGCATCAGGGCAGGAAGAAGGGAATGTGGGAAATTCTGCATCAGCTCTTAGAAGCACTCACCAAGTGCTTCATGCCTCTTCTGCTCACGTTTTACAGGCTAGAGCAATCACATGGCCATGCCTAACCTGAAAGGTGAGGAGAGGTGGGAAGCAGTGAGTGCAATCCTATGATGTGGTCAGAAGCAGCAGCAATAGAAACATTGGTGGATAAGCCTTGTGGCTACCATACCACATTGAAGTTCCAAAAAGTTGGAGGCTGTGTTACTTGTTATGCTTTCTCTTCACTGCAGTGCTTAGCCTGTAGCTTGGGCAAAGATGCCTAGGACCACCTCCAAGCCTGGCAAAGACTTCCTTTCCTCTAAGAGAGGCTATGATGCAAGAGGTAGTTGAGAATTTTTGAGAATTTTGGCTGAAGCTATCAAAATTCTGGCAGGGCTTTGTATAAAATTTATGGGAGCTGACCTCTCCTTGATCTTTATTTTTGAGTCTCAAACCCCTTTTCTTTTTCTGTTAGTATTCAACCCCCTCCACCTTCACCCCCATCTTCTAGGTCTCTCTAGAACCGTCCCTGGTTCAAATGTTCAGGTTGAACAATCTTCTGCCTGACCCGGAGAACACAAAGCGACTCCTTTCCATTGGCTGTAATGTGTAAACGCTGAGCACTTCTCAAAGGCCGAACGCTGAGTTCAATGCTCTCTCAGATCATTGGATTAATTATTGTCACAAATCAGCTGGTGGAAGCTCCATTGTTCAGGGGATTTCACAGAGGAGGACTCTAAGGTTTAACAACTGACCCGAGGCGTTTGGCTGGTGGGCAGTGTCTCTGGGCACCTCCCTAGCTGACTCTCCTATGCCACCTGCCTCGTGACTGGGCACATGGCCAAAGGGGTGAGTGGGTGCCAAAAGTCGATCTTCAAGCGTGTCACCCGCTCCCTGGGGAACTAAGTGTTCTGTGTGGGGGCTGAAGTGCAGAGATAATGGTGGAATTTACCTCTCAAGACTGCAGGGCTAAGTGTGACTTTTGTTTGATAAGCTTGGGTTTTATGTCTTTAGGAGCAAACAAACAAACCATAAAGTGGCAGTCTGTTGGAGTGAGTCCCAGCTGAGCTTGCAGGAAGGGAGAGGCTCGGGCTCTGCCCCTGGGGAAGAGTGAGAGAGGCAGGCACAGTGCGGGTGGAGGAGACTCATAGAGCTTCCCTTTCCTCATGTAAAAAGTAAATCAGATTCTATGGTAATAACCCAAAGTTCACTTAAAAGGCTCATTAATGAGGAAAACAATAGCAGTAAGAACAATGGCTATATTACACTGATGCCATGTGCCAGACAAGATACTGAGAACTTTCTATGTATCATCTTTTTGAATTATCCCATTTTAGATATGAGGAAAGTGAGGCTTAGTTTAAAATGTGTCCAAGCACTCACTCATACAGTGAGTGAGTGATGGAGCTAGGTTAGAAACCCAGCAAGACGTCCAGGCCCTGCGCCCAGCCACTAAGCTTTACTGTGGAATGTTGACAGTGATGATGTAAGAGGGGGTGGCGCTGATAAAGATGGCCATGATGATGATGATCATGACTCCAAACTCTTTGCTAACTAGTTACTCCATTCTTAGCCTCTTCCAGAAGTGCAAGCCTCCCCTGGCTGCCCAGTCATAGGGGATAAGTAGCTTTACTTGTAGGGAAGAGGTACCAGGTGAGCATGAGCACTCCTTTACCTGTTCAGTTCCATTTCCAGGGAACACTGTGCAGCGCCAGCCTGAGAGGCCTCCCGTGCAGACGTGCTGAGGGAAGACACTTCCCAGGGCCGTGTTGATGCAAACTCTGTGGAGCACAGCTCCCCCTGCCTTGAGGCGTTTTCCTGGCCCTAGGCTCTGGCCAACCCTTTTCCCTCCAACCTAGCATGGTTCCCTCTGCTTCATCTCATCTGCCCAGCCTGGAATGCGCTGCCTTGACCTTTATACCTGCTTAATTAGGGCCCAGCTCAAGAACATGTGGTTGGTTGCTTTGTTCTTCCATTCGTTCATTCATCCATTCATATTTTTCAATCATGTTTACGAATCTCCTGCAATGTGTTAAGTATGTGTGGTGTAGAGGGATGAGCATGTGTTGGGGAGGCCAGACATAGGTTCGATTCTGTCCCTTCTCAGCCATGTGACTGAGCAAGTTGCTCCCTGAGCTTCAGTTTTCCCCTCTTTAAAATGTGGATCATCAGTGAGACTGTGTGAGCCCAGAGAACCATAAGCACTAACTTTCTCCCACAAGTCCCCTCGGTCACCCCCTCTCACACCCTCTCTGCATCCCTGGTAGAGTGATTACAACTGTGGGCTCAGGTGCTGATGGCCAGGGTTTATATCCTGCTCCTGTACTTTTAGTAACTGTGGCACCTTGGCTTGTTACTTAGACACCCTGTGCCTCAGTTTCCCCATATTTAAAATGGAGATAATGGTGGTGGTGAAATCAGGATGGTGTGACAAGGATTAAATGAGTTGCTGCACTAGCATCTCAGCTCACACTTTACAAAGCTGGGTGGATGGGTGAGGTGTCTAGTTTTTGGCTACCTCTTGTAGGTTCCTTGAACCTTGGCTCTAACGAAGCCAGAGCCTTGGCCCTGCTTGCAGGGGGAAGGCAGGAGCCTCTCTCAGACTCCCCTCCAAGACACAGATCCCTTCCCCCCAGGAGCCCACAATTGGAGTGGGCTCATAAGCCCAAGTGGAGACAACATAAGCCAGACACACACAGGAGGGATTTTTTTCCAAAACACAAATGAGTGCAAAAGATGGTTTCTATGGTTACTACACACACCTTTAAAAAAAGAGACGTGTGTGTGTGTGTGTTTAACACAAGACAGAACCCAAAGACAACCTTGAGATTGCTTGCAGTAGGCAGCCAGAAGGGAGGATGGGCAGAGGGGTGGACTGCCCGCCACATGCCCTCGGCGTGGCCTTGACCTACAGCCACTTCCATGGCTGAACCAGGAAGCAAGCAGCCTCCTCCAGTGATTGTCAGCCACACAATGCCAAGGGCCAGTCCTTTCCAGGCCAAACCAGAGACAGGGATGTGATTCTCCAGTTCATTTTAGTCAGCTATGAAACCTCAGCCCTGCTGCAGGGGTAGGGGAAGAAATCAGTATGTGTATGACCAGCAACTATCACACATTTCCTAAAATGTAATGTGGTCACTGCTTAGCTCTTCAGCTTAAGTGACCGAATGAAGATTCCTTTTCCCTGGAATCACTCTGTGACTGTCAGGGCCATCAGGGAGTGAGAAACTCACTTGAGGATGCTGAGTATTTGTGAATTTATCTCCTCTTTAAGATACAGGCCCCAGATTCTGGCCCCTGGCAGTTTCCCTGCATTATCTTGAGTCTGGAGCTTTCTCCTTGGGTGGGTCTCAGAAATCTTACCGATTTCTGCTTTTTTACCCACTAAAGGAGATAATTTTACTGCTAAACGGGTCAAATTCTCTTCTGAGGATGGGCCTAAATTCTTGCTAAATATACCTGAATTAACTCTGTCACTGTCTAAATATTTGTGTGTCCCCATAAATTCCTATGTTGAAATCCTAACCCCCCAGGTGTTGGTATTAGAGGTGGGGCCTTTGGGAGGTGAAGAGGTCATGAGGGTGGAGCCCTCATGAATGGGATTAATGCCCTGATCAAAGAGGGCCAGAGCTCAATCTTGCCTCTTCTGCCATGTGAGGACACAGTGAGAAGACAGCTGACCACGAACCAGGAAGAGGACCCCCACGGCTGCTAGCACCTTGGTCTCGGACTCCTCAGCTTTCAGAACTGTGAGAAATAAATGTTTGTTGCTTAAGTCACTCAGTCTATGATATTTTTGTTATAGCATCCCAAACTGACTAAGACAAAGTCCTTCAGTGGAGATCTTGGGAGAGTTTCACATCAACATCTGCCCTATTTCCATTTCCTCCATTTCCTATTTTCTGCAAATTGCAGACCCACTAATTCACTGGGTATCTAAGTTGCTCAATAGATAAGCCAGGTGTGTAGCTCTCCAACAGGTCTATGAAGAGTACTGGGGGTGTAGACAAGGCTCTGTGAATTCAAAGTGCTGGTATTCTTTCAAGATGCCCAGACAATCCATGAGAACTGCTGTGCTCTCACCTCCTGAGGTGCCCACCTCCTTTGGCACTGTATCATTATATTCTGAACAGCCTTGTGAGGTTGGCAAGGTGGTCACCATCCCCACTTTTTAGATGGGGAAGTAGAGGCTCAGAAGGACTATGCAACTGGGCCAAGGTTGCAGTGCCAGTAAGTGATGGAGAGCCACACTGCACCCAGCCTCTCAGTCTCCATAAGTCCTAACCTCTGGGCCTCTTATCCTTGTGGCTCTGCACAGAGATTTTGACCATCTATGGGCTCAATCTGAGTGTGCTCAATAGAGATCTCTGCTACTGATATCATAAGACAGTAGATCATCCTTAGCTGCTTTAAAAATTTCTGGGGAAATTTAAAAATTTGGGGAGCTTTAAAAATTTCCAATGCCCTGGACTCTTCAGCAAACCATTTAACACAGGGTCCTTGGGAAGAGGAGTCAGAGATCAATGATTTTTAAAGCTTCCCAGGTGATTTCAGTAAGATTAAGAACCACACCTTTTTGCTGAATCGGCAAGAATCAGAGGCTCTCTGCAGGGGGCTGTCCTTACATTTTAATAAGCTGATACCCCTTATAGGTAAACTAGATACTGCCCTCCTTCCATTGGAAGGAAGTGTGTCTTGATGCATTCCTGGTTTCACCATCCAAAGCCAGTCAGAGTGCTTACTGGACCACAATCAGAGATTGTTCAATCAACACCTGCTGTGCCAAAGTCCCAAGAATTATTTCTGGCAATATTATCCCATCTGTGGCCAGATGGTGCTAAATGATGTTGGCCCTACAGCTGTAATTGGTACTCAAGGATGGTGGCCCCATGGCCAAGTCTGCCTTAAAACTGCCCTGTCCAGTGGCATGAAACCTGGAGGCTGAGGATCCTCCCAGAGCTGGGAGGGTGGGTGGTGATGGCAGATCCCTCCCTGGGGAACCATGTACATGCTTGAGTGCCTTGTACAGCTGCCATAAGTGCCTACAGGAGAAGATGTGTGTGAATTATTATTTATGTAAGGCAAAAAAAAGATGAAATATTGAAGCAGCCAAGATTCCTAGGGCAATAAGCCAGCTAGCACATCTACCCTACTGTGATTTGAAAACCTAGCTTCTCAAGTAGGCATGGCCTAATGTATGCCAGTCTGATTTGGCTGAGTTCTTTTTGGTTAAAAAGAATGTGTTGACAAAAATTAGAGGAAAAAAATACATAAGCTCTCTATCCTTCCAGGCTTTTCCCAAAAACATATTTTACGGTTGGACTCCTTATATACTGACACTTCCACTTCCTGCTTTTTTTACTCACTGCTTTGCCACCCTGGTACACAGGCCTCAATAAACACAAGTTATTTGCCTATCCACTAGGACTGCATTCATTTCTTCATTATTATTTTTCAATGAACATTCTCTGCATGTGATGTTTTCCTTTTTCTGGACTGTTTGTTTAACATAAAGTTACAGAACTAGAATTACTGAGTAGGAACTTTTAAATGACTCTATTACTAAATTGCCTTCCAAAAGAGTTACATTGATATATGTTGCCATCAGTAGTAGATACCTGGCAGATCCCATAAAACTTCATCAGGACCATTTGTATTTTGTAAGTACAAAACACCAGCTTACTGCAAAAAACCAGTAAGCTGGTGTTTTTTGGTGGCTTAACATACAAAATGATAACATGGTGTTGTTGTTATGTGGGCTTCTTTGATTTCTAGCAATTTTCATTCCTTCCTTCATTCATTCATGCACTCATTGATGGATGTGTTTACTGGATGCTTATTCTGTGTCAGGCACCATTCTAGGCACTAGGACGCAGTGAGCAAAACATAAACATCCCCACTCCTGAGGAAATTACCTAATATATATATTTTTTCTGTACTCTAGCAACCGCATGGCTTGATAATAGTGGGGACAGGGCACTCAGGCAATTTCCATGCACACGTTTAATTCATACAGCTGAGTGCCACAGAGGCTGCACAAGACCCTTTTTGCAGGTGATGAAGCGCAGGCTTGCATTGCCTGACATCCCTCATGGGACCCACAACCCTGGGTCTCCAGTCCCTGATTATCGGGCACTGTCCACCCTCCCTGTGTACAGGAAAGTCAGGCAGAGCTTGGGCAGGGTTGGGCTGGGCACTGACTGAGGTGCCAGGGTGTGAGGGGCACCATACAAACCCTGTCAATCCCCAGAAAGCCACATCTATGCCTTCCCAGAAACAAACTCTCCTCCAGATAGAAGCTAAATGGTGAAAGATGTCTGTTTTCAGGGCCACTAAGGGCTAGCTTGCCAGGGTGGCCAGTTCTGTCCTGCCTGGATGCAAGTTGGAGGATTCTTGATCTCCTAACCTGAGTGGACCGCTCACTCCAGTGTCCAGTTCTGAACCTGCCAATTCTGTAGCTGTGCTTTCTCTCCAGAAATTGAGTCTCGAAAACATCAAGAACATTCTCCATAACTGCAGTTAATCATTACAGCCAGTAGGACGGGTTCTGCCGAACGCTCTCACATCTATGCTTGGGGTGGGCGTGGGAGCAAGTGGCCTTCCCTGTGCTGTGGCCTGCCTGAGAGGCTGCAGTTTGAAATCACAGTAGGGCAGATGTACTAGCTGGTTTATTCCCCTGGGGATCTTAGCTCCTTCAATATCTTTTGTTTTTTTTTTTTGTTGTTGTTGTTGTTTTTTAGCCTTACATAAATAAGAATTCACACACCTCTTATTCAAAACCTAGAAAATAAATACAAACAAAAAAAGGAAATAAAACAGAGATCGCCCCTGCTGACATTTTGCTGTATCTCTTTAAAGGTATTGTGTATGCATGTATATATGTAGGTCAAAAAATAGGTAGTTAGTGCTATGGTCTGAATGTGTACCCCCAAGATTCACACCTTGAAACTTAATTGCCAATAGGTGAGGAAGCCATGAGGACAGAGCCCTCACAAATGGGATTCATCGCTTTCTAAAAGATGTGTGAGGGAGCTAGCTGTTCACACCTTCCACCATGTGAGGATGCAGCAAGAGGTGCCATCTATGAAGCAGAGGGAGCCTTCACCAGACCCTGAATCTGCCGACACCCTGATCTTGGTCTTCTCAAGCTCCAGAACTGCGAGCAATACATTTCTATGGTTTATAAATTCCCCAGTCTGAGGTATTTTGTTATAGCAGCTCAAATGGACTAAGACAGATGGCTAGCTAGCTAGATATGCAAAATGGGATCATGACACTGCATACTTTTCATAATATACTTCTTTTCCGCTCAGAATTCCACAGTGATCATCTTTCCATGTTCTTGAATATGTTTCTACAATGTTTTCATGAGTGCATGGTATTTATGTAATGGAAAACTAGCATATCCCACCAGGTCACTTCACAGAGACTTATTAAGGAAAGTATACCTGACAGCTTTATCCAAAAAGAGAGATTGATTTCAATCAAGAGCCCTTTAATTTTGTTCCCAAATTTCATGGTACAAAAAAAAAGTGCTGATGATGGTTACTGACTAGTAAATTTGTTTTTTGGAAGGGTCTAATTTTCATACACAGTGGATTTGCCATGGAAACACCCAGTATGTGCACAAGAGTCTTGTTGGATCTGGAAAAGTGAGGAACTTTGAAAATGCATCACACTGCCTGCATATTGATGCTGTGAGTTTACTAGTGGGGGGAGATCATGTTGTCACCACAGACAAAATATGCTTGTTCTTTACTAATCTTTTTGAGCAAACCAGTGCCTTGGACTGATGCCCTTTCTCCTTGAGGAAACAGTATCTCTTGATAAGAAAAAAAAATCCTTTTATTTTTCCTGTCTCTCTGCAAAGAACATGACACTCCAACATTGCTACAAAGTATCTGTGTTTTGTTTCAATCTTTCCCCAAATGGAAGTATAGACGGAACACGAATTTGGAATGAAAAGTAAAGTTTGGACTTGTTTTGAAAATATCTTTAAAAAATAAGAGTTTTTGAACAATGAAAGTATTGATAAAATCACACATCTAAGTTAAACACACTCTCAATCACCTCACTCGTGTTTCCTGTTTTGGTTAACACATTTTAATTGAGTTCAGTCTTTTCACTGTCGCTCTTCCACCTGCAATGCTGGACTGAGTGTCATGCATTGTCCGGGAATCCAGATCCTGGAACTTCCGGCAGAGTCTGGAGTTGTCACCTGTTGTTGTGTAAGAACCATCTCTGCCAGTTCTTATGAGGCACTGCCTAGCGGAGAATTCAACATTGACCTGAGCCAGCTTAGCGAGCTCATACATACAGCTGGGCTGGTTATTCCTCTGGGCCACTGGTTCTTACCCCTGGTTGTTCATTAGTCGTCAGGGGAATTCTTGAAAAGTATGGGAGCCTGTCCACACCCAGAGATTTGGTTCTAACGGGTCCTCAGTGAGCCAGGACATTGGTTTGGGTCCCACTGGTTTAGTTCCCCTCATTAGGACTTTTGCTCTGGAACATGCTGCATTTTCCCAGGCCCAGGGCAAAGAAGAATGTCCTACATGATCCGAATTTAAGGGACTGTTTGTTATGCTGCTTTCCTACCTGACTGTTCACCTAGTTTTTTTTTTTTTTTTTTCCAAAATGTAACACCATGAAAAGTTTATCTCTCTCAAAAAATAGATACCATGATGTTAATGACAACAGCAGTTGTAGCTCATGGAGGTGGTTCCATTGGCAAGCCCTGGCTCCCTTCAGACAAGGCTCACAAGTTGGTAAGGCTGGACTTCCATTTTCCAGTAGATACAGGAGCTTGGTGAGCTGGAAATACAATGGCAGAAACTACTTTCATCAAGCTTAAAGATATACTGTGTCTTTCTCCTGTCTCTACATGGCCTTTAATCATTTTTTATTTTGATGGAAACAATACTATTTCTGTAATACATTCATTAAAAGCTACTACATATCCTCTTGGGAAGTGGACAGAGACTACATTGCAAATTAACACATTTATTCCCAAATTGACATAAATAACATAATGATGTTTATGTATCACCGGATTTCTCAAGGCAAAAGAGGAAATCTATTTGGTGTGGTTGAGAGTTTCCAAAGATGGTCGCCGTCCCTTCATTCTATCCTCTACGCACTTGCCACCACCCGCTGAGAGGTGGAATCTACCCCATGCCCACCCCCGCCTCTCGCCTGAGTCTGGACTGGCTCTGGGACTGCTCTGCCCAAGAAAATCCTATAGAATTATACTCTGGGACTTCTGAGCCAAGGCCTTAAGTGTTAACTGGCAGCTTCTGCTTCCTTCCTTCCCTTGGGCCCCAGTCTCCATGCTATAAGAAGACTGGGCCACATACAGAGGCATGTGGAAGAGAACCTAGGCTCCGTGGTGACAGCCTCAGCACGAGTCAGGGTCCCAGCCAGCAGGTAGCACCGAACGCCAGCCACATCAGGGGAGACTGCTTGGAGGCTCCAGCCCAGTTGAACCCCAAATGACTGTAGCCCCTGCTAATGTCACCAGTGTCACATGGAAATGGAAACCTGCCAAGCAGTCAACCCACAGAAATAACAAAATGACTTTTTTTTTTTTTGAGATGGAGTCTCGCTCTGTCACCCAGACCCAGTGTCACGATCTCGGCTCACTGCAAGCTCCGCCTCCCGGGTTCACGCCATTTTCCCGCCTCAGCTTCCTGAGTAGCTGGGACTACAGGTGCCCGCCACCATGCCCAGGTAATTTGTTTCTGTTTTTGTATTTTTAGTAGGGATGGGGTTTCACCATGTTAGCCAGGATGGTCTCGATCTCCTGACCTCCTGATCCGCCCACCTTGGCCTCCCAAAGTGCTGGGATTACAGGCGTGAGCCACCACACCTGGCCAACTGTTGTTTTTAACCACTACATTTGGGGATGGTGGCAATAGATTAAAAACAACAATGATGGTAAAACACTCGGTGCTGTGGCTTGCCCCAGGTTATAGCAATTGTATGAATCAGGATTCTTCAGAGAAATAGCACTAATAGGATGGGGAGAGAGAGAGAGAGAGAGAGAGAGAGAACCTGAAACCTGCAGAGCAGGCTGACAGGCTAGAACTTCTGGCAGGAGTTAATGTTGCAGTCTTGGATTCTAAATCTAGAAAACTTGAGCAGGATTTCTATGTTGTAGTCTGGAGGAGAATTCTGACTTCCTTGGGGGACCTCAGTCTTTCCTCTTCAGGCCTTCAACTGATGGAATGAGGCCCACCCATGTTATGACAGGTAATCTGCTCGGCTTTACTCAAAGTCTGTTGATTTCAATGTTAACGACATCTAAAAAATGCCTTCACAGAAACATGGAGACTGGTGCTTGACCAAACAGCTGGGTAGCATGGCCTAACCAAGCTGACACATAAAATTAGCCACCGCAGCAATGAAACCTGGGAGTTGCCCTGGCTTTCAGGCCTGCACACAAGGCCGTCACTCCTCAGCTACTGCTGGAGACAATACATGAACTCGACACACCCAGGGCCAGCCACGAGCCCAGTGCCGTGGGACAGCCTAGCTTCAGTTCCTCGAGTGGAGGAAAGATAACCACAGCCAGCACCATCTCCACTTCCCTCTGGATGAGTTCAGCCCTGAAAAGAGAGAAGGGGGTTTTGCTTGCTTCTATACCCAGAGATATCAGAAAGCCGAGATTCTAAATTCACCCCTCAAAGTGAGGAACGTGAGGGCCAGGTGGGATTCAAGCCGGCCACTCATAACCAAATTGTCCTTTGTACCAAATGGCCATTTCCACCATTCCCAGGTTGCTAGTGATACTGAGCTGCTTCTAGAAGGGGATGCCCAATTTAGTATTATGTGGAATTTAGTTTCAAGGACAACTAAATAAAAAAGAGCAACTCTGTACAGAGTTCGTAAAAATAGACAGCTGATGAACTGCTGTCTCCTCTGGCCTGGCCCTCTTCCAGCCCCTTGATCCCTTCTCTTCAGACTGGTCTTTATAAAGTACAAATCTGATCATATGATTCCCTTGCTGAAAATCCTTTCTTGGCTCCTTGTCGCCCATGGCAGTTTCTCAAAATACGGTGTGTGGCACATCAGGTGGCTTTAGGTGGCATAAAAGTGGATGCTGTTTATTTTAATAGTGACATTTTGGTTTTTGTGGTCATATTCTATTTAGGACAAGTAACATGGTTTTTCATTTTGGTAGTGGAATTAAATGGATTTACTTCCCCACTGGTCTGAAGAACAGTGTTAGGCTAACAGTGATCTGGATGGTGGGAAATGGCAGAGTCATGGAGATGGACTCAGACGTGGGGATAGCAGGGCCCCGGGGGCCCTGCCGGGTCTGCCACCTGCCTCCTCTCCTTTCTACTCTCCACTGGAGGACTCACCTTTATCTCCCACATAGCAAAGAGCCAGCAATTCCCAGGACCACACTTGATGACACTGCTAATCCCACTGTCTGGAATGCTCTGCCCCCAAGCCCCACCACGTGGAAAACTCCTATTTATCTTCCACATCCCAGCTCAGGAGTCACCGCTTTCACGAGGCTTTCTCCATATTGTTTCCTTCCACGGTCCCTGTAGCATGGACCCTCCCCTGCGTGTCACCCACCAGGAATAGGGACTGTGTCGGGGATGTCCTTAGAAGCTTGGGCACTTCTGCAGGACTCAGGATGGGAAGAAAAGACTCTGTCACAGAGGAACTCTGTCACAGACAGGAACTGGCAGCTGATGTCCGAGGGTAGGGTATAAAAGAAAAGGCGGCTACCTGCTTTTTGCCATAAGTCCCAGGGCAGCCGGGTGCTGTCCGAAGGGGTCCCCTCCCAGGCCCAATTTCCCAAACCCAGGGAGAACACCTCTCATTTTCCCCACTCCCCTCCCTGCCCCCTAACTTCTATTTTCCGGAGAGTGAAGACAAGCAGAGGCCTGTGTGTGATGTGTCAGGGCTCCTCTCCCAGCCCCGTGTTTCCCTCACAGCAGGGAAATCCTTCCTGTGCAGCCCCCTCCAGAAGGGAACATCTGCTCCTGACTTTACCAAGAGCCAGATCAGTATCACTGTTTGCACAGAGAGAAACCCTCCTACTGTGATTGCCAGTGATAGCAGTATGGGTTGTGGAAAGCAGGAGGAGTCAGGACTGGGACTCTGTCTGCTCCATGGCTTCTGGCTCAGAGCGAGAGTGCCACAAGCTGTAGAGCATGGGGCTCGTCCCCTTATGTGAAAGTGGGAAGCAGACAGGCTTCTGGGGGTTTCCGGTTCCTGCGCCTTGACCCCTGATCGGCAGCTGGTCTCAAAGCTCAGTTTTACCACTTAGGGCTACAATAGCCGGGCTCTGGCCCTTGGCTACCTGTCTGTGAAGTGGGCATCTGGATGGACACTGGTAACCTCTCTGCATGCGTGGCTTTGCTTTCTTTTTGACTCCGCTCTTCCCTGGCTGCAGGGAGTGGGACTGTCAGCCAAGGGTGATCCCATCACCTGGCTGGCCAATCAGAGAGTCTATGCCCCCTGCCACAGTGATTGGTCCTGGAGTGGCCCAATTACAGTCTTTTTTGGGCAACTGGTGTGGACCCTGGGAAAGAGAAGTTCAGAAGTTATTCTGAACTCAAGAGTGTAAGGATGAGGCAAGAAATGAATCTAGAGAATAAAGTGAGCACAGGAGAAAGTACAGCTGAAGAGATGGGGTAGAGGGCAGAGTAAGAAAGGAGGGATCTGAACCCAGGAACACAGCCCCCTAGCGTGAGCGGCCCCTCCACTTGGGGTGAGAAACCTGACTTACACTGGGGCTTATGGAATCAGTGGATGGGAAAGAGAGCATTTGATTAGATCCCTGGCCCAGAGTAGCCCAAGAAGGAATGGTTCCCAATGCCACTGTCTCCCAGTCTGCCTGGAAAGACCGGCAGGGGCAAGTGGTCCTGGTTCAGTGTTCAGAGTCTCAAAGAAAGCCTGCCTTTCCACTGAGGGGTCACCCTGGTGCCGTTGAATTACGGCTGGTCATGGAGAGTCCCCTGGGCTGTGGTTAGGATGCTATCAATGCCTTCTGACACCTGTAGAGGCTGATGGAGGAAGCCAGCCACACTGTGAAAGGGGGCGGATGTTCTAGTACTTTCTACAGAGAAGCTGTTCTCACTTGTAGGCTGCCAAGCTGGGGCTGGGCTGCTCTGTCAAGTGGAGAGAGGCCCTCCTCCCAGCTGCTGGAGGGAAGACCAGCCAGAGCTTGGTTCTAAGCTGTCTCTGGACCTGCGGAAGTTCTCTAACCTCCTGTAGCCTCAGCCCCTCCAGAAGTGCTCCTTTCTGGCACCTGGGAGAAAAATGGAAAAAGCACAGCTCCCTGCTCTCCATCTTTATTTTGTTCTGCAGTTTAAAAATTGAGATATAAATTACATAGAATAGAATCGATATGTAAAAAGCAAGTTTTATTTATGTATGACCCCATGCAACCATCACCCTCTCCAGGATCCAGAGCATTTCTGCCACCCTAGAGAAGGAGAGAGTCCCCTCCTGTCCCATCTAGTAAACCCCCCTCCTCGGGGGTAACCATGACTCTGACGTCTATCATCACAGGTTAATTTTACCTGTTCTTAAACATAAAAATGGAATCATACAGTAAACATTCTTTTTGAGTAGTTTCTTTCATCCAGAATGTTTCTGAGATTCATCCAAGTTTGTGTGTCAGCAATTTATTCTTTTTCATTGCTGAGTAGTTTTTCATTGTATGTCTAGACAGTGACAGTCACACGTCGCATTATGATGCGGATATATTCTGAGAAATGCATCGTTAGGTAATTTTGTGTTGTGTGAACATCATAGAGTGTACTTACACAATTGTACATTTTGCAGCCTACTGCACACCCAGGCTGTAAGGGCTATTGCTCCTAGGCTACAAACGTTTGCTGCATGTTATTGTACTGAATACTGTTGGCAATTGTAACACAATGGTAAGTATTCGTGTATCTAAACATACCTAAAAATTAAAAAAGGTACGGTAAAAATATGGTATAAAAGATAAAAATGGTACGCCTGTACAGGGCACTTACCATGAATGGAGCTTGCAGGACTGGAAGTTGCTCTGGTGAGTCAGCGAGTGAGTGGTGAGTGAATGTGAAAGCCTAGGATGTTATTGTACACCACTGTGGACTTTATAAACAGTGTGCACTCGGGTGATAGGAATTTTTCATTCCATTATAATTTCATGGGACCATGATTGTGCAGAGCATGACTGTATTACATTTGGATTGTGTCTAGATAAACATTTAATAAGTATTTGAGTTGTGTCTTGTTTTTAGCTATTACAAATAAAGCTTATGAGCATTTTGATGGATATTCGCACTTACTTCTCCTTGATAAAAACCTAGGAGTAGAATTCCTGGGTCATTTGAGAGGTGAATGTTTAATTTTGCTAGAAAATCCCAAACATTTGTCCAATGTTACTGTATCATTTTGCATTTCTACCAGCAGTGAGAGCTCCATTTGCTTTGTCTACCTGCCAACATTTGGTATGGTCAGTCTCTGTAGACACTTAAGTGCATGTGTTATGGTATCTTGTTGTGGTTTTAATTTGCATTTCCTTAATAAGTAATGGTTTCAGAACATTTTCATGTGCTTATTGGCCATTTAGATATCCTCTTTTGTGAAGTACTTGGTCAGTCAAGGCTTTTGCTTATTAAAAATTTTTTTCTTGCCAGAATAAATTGGGATGTTTATAACTTTTCTACAGGCAGCAATATGGAAATTACTAGGAGGTATACTTTTATTACGTTCAGATTATTTGCATTAAGGCCATAAGTTTTCAAATGTGTGGTACAAAAGATAAGAAACAAAATTGTGTTAAAATATCCTTGAGGCAATCAAGTATCAAAAATGATACTAATTTATTCTATTGTGATGAGAAGAAATAAGATACACTTTAAGCATGATCTGAGATAAGAATTTCAATTCTTTAACCAGGCAAAAGATCAAAAGTTAATCCAAACAATTTTCAGATACAGAATACCATTCGTGCTTTTTCTTTTTCTTTTTCTTTTTTTTTTTTGAGACAGAGTCTCTCTCTGTTACCCAGGCTGGAGTGCATTGGTGTGATCTCAGCTTACTTCAGCCTCCGCCTCCCAGGTTCAAGTGATTCTCCCGCCTCAGCCTTCTGAGTAGACGGGATTACAGGTGCCTACCACCAAGTTCGGCTAATTTTTGTAGTTTTCGTAGAGACAGGGTTTCTTCGTGTTGGCCAGGCTGGTCTCAAACTTCTGACCTCAAGTGATCCACCTGCCTCGGCCTCCCAAAATGCTGGGATTACAGGCATGAGCCACAGCACACGGCCCCATTTGTGCATTTTTAAGGTCCATTATAGTAGTTACATTTCCAGAAAAACTAAAAGAAATTATGAGATATAATGTGAAATGGAATTTGGCAAGCCGCACTTAATATCGCTTTTACTTAGCATGCATTAGACACCTACAGTGCAGGTGAGGAACAACACTGTTAGGCATCCAGCAGAGACAGGACGGATGGGCACCATCAGCAAGCATGCATCAGATCCCAGAGTACCCTCTCTACGGGGTTTCTGGAGTTTTCTTTGCAGCTGTTTTACGGTTTTATTGTTCCCCCTATTTGCTGGTGTTCTGCTAGAACCAGGTTAAATTGAATTTTTGTTTGCACTATACTTTACTATTCTTTTTCTGAGCTGGCATCACTAGGCTATCCAGTTGTCTTGATTGCAGGACTCTAAATCAATTGGCCCTTCCCTCAATCTACCTAATTCACACAATCTTTCAGCCACAGGAGCACATCTCACAAAATGAGAAGCGTCTTTCCTAGTAGCTGTAATCTGCTTCAATTTGCTGCCTGGTAAAGCTATTGTGAGCTTGCTGAATCACTGCTATATTGCTCATAGCTGTGTCCAAACTGTGAAAATTGCTCAGTCTCTGATCATGTCTCACCTCGGTGGGTACAGATCAATAGCACAGTTGGTGTGATGGTTCATTTTAAGGGTAACTTTGGCTGGGCTACAGTGTCTAGACATGTGGCCAAACATTATTCCAGATGTTTCTGTAGGTGTTTTTGGATGAGATTTTTACATTTAAATGGATGGGCTTTGAGTAAAGTAGATCACCCTCATAATGAGGATGGGCCTCATCCAATCGGTTGAAAGACTGAATAAAACAAAAGACTAAGCAAGAGGGGATTCTGCAGCCTATGGCCTTCAGTCTTGAACTGCAACATTGACTCTTCCTGGGTCTCCGGGTTGCCAGCCCACCCTGCAGATTTTGGACTTGCCAGCCTCCATAATCATGTGAACCAATTCCTTAATATAAATTTATTCATATGGCCGGGCGCGGTGGCTCACGCTTGTAATCCCAGCACTTTGGGAGGCCGAGGTGGGCGGATCACGAGGTCAGGAGATTGAGACCACGTTGAAACCCCGTCTCTACTAAAAAAATACAAAAAAATTAGCCGGGCGTGGTGGCGGGCACCTGTAGTCCCAGCTACTCGGAGAGGCTGAGGCAGGAGAATGGCGTGAGCCCAGGAGGCGGAGCTTGCAGTGAGCCGAGATTGCGCCACTGCACTCCAGCCTGGGTGACAGAGTGAGACTCCATCTCAAAAATAAATAAATAAATAAATAAATAAATAAATAAATAAATAAATTTATTCATATACCTATATATACAGTCACACACTGCATAACAACGTTTTGGTCAATAATGGATCACATATATGATGGTGGTCTGATAAGATTATAATAGAGTAATATATAATTATAATATATAATATATTATTATAATATAATAAAATTCCTATCACCTAGTCATTTCGTAGCCATCGTAACGTCACAGGACAACATATTACTCAACGAGGCTGTGGTTGAGACAGCAAACAATGGTTCCTGAGAAACTGACTAATGAGTTGTAGGAACTGGAACCAGAACCCATAGTTGAAGAAGAGGCAAGAGAAAAGAAACTGCAGGAGAAGAAAAGAAGAATCCCTGAGAAAATTCACAGTGAAGCATTTGGCAGAAGCTTTTGCAGACCTCAACTTTTTCTTTAAAAAGTTTGAAAGTGACCCCCGACACTGAAAGGTTTTTATTAATAGAGAGGAATGTTCATGGTGCATTATCTGTTTACAAACAAATCTATGAAGAAAAAAAGAAACAACTAATCAAGATGCTATGGACATATTTCTGAAAAGAGTGACACCTCCTCAAGAAGATCCTCAGTCAGGTCCTTCAGGCAGTGTTCCAGAAAAAGGCATTGCTATCATAGGAGATGACAGCTCCATGCATGTTATTATCCCTGAAGACCCTCCAGTGGGACGAGATGTGGAGGTGGAAGATTCTGATACTGATGATCCTGACCCTGTGTAAGCCTATGCTAATGTGTGTTTATGTTTTAGTTTTCAACAAAGAAGCTTAAAATTTAAAAAGAAAACATTTTTCAATAGAAAAAAGCTTATAGAATAGGGATATAGAGAAAGACTATTTTTGTAGAGCTTTACAGTGTGTTTTTGTTTTAAGCTAAGTGTTATTACAAAAGAGTCAAAATGTTAAAAAGAAGTTTAAAGTTTATGAAGTAAAAAAGTTACAGTAAGCTAAGGCTAACTTATTATTTTAAAACATATTTTTTAGAAATTTAGTGTAGCGTAAGTGCACAGTGTAATGTCTTAGTCACTCACGGACTCGTCCAGAGCAACTTCCAGTTCTACAAGCTCCATTGACTGGAAGTGCCCTATATAAGTGTGCAATTCTTACTTTTTGTACTGTATTGTTCCTGTACCTTTTCTATGTTAGATATGTCTACATAGACATATATACCTTCCATTGTGTTATAATTGCCTACAGTATTCAGTATAGTAGCATGCTGTACAAAGCCCAGGAGTGACAGGCTATACCACATAGTCCAGGTGTGCGGTAGGCTATGCCATCTAGGTGTGTGCAAATACACCCTATGATGTTTGCACAACGATGAAATTGCCTAAGGACATATTTCGCAGAATATGTCTCTGTTGTTAAGCAACACATGGCTGTATATACACACATCTTTTGATTCTGGCTCTCTGGAGAACCCTAATATACTTGACAAAAATGTCAGGGTAAGCCTGGAGTCCTGCTGGTTGTTCTCCTGTCTGTCATGTTAAAAGAAAAATAAAACTATTAACTGGCTTTCATTTTTAAAAATTCCCAGGCCCCAAATTCTATATCCCCCTGGAATCAGCATGGCTGCAGGAACATCTCTCTGCTGGTCAGGGACACTCTCCTTAGCCAAATGGCCCTTTCCAAAGCTGAAACAACTTCTGCCTCTACTTGCATGGCTTCCCAAAGGCTGGATCCTTGTGGGAATGCATTTCAAAAGGGAAGAATCAATTGATTTAGGGGCATGCAATCAAGGCCCTGGGTATCAGTATGAAGGAGTTCTTCATATAATCTGGATTTGAGCCTCAGTTAGGTATATGTAAAGCATTTCTCCCAGTCTTGGCTGCCCTCTTCCCTTTATTCCTGATGTCTTTTAATACACATAAATTTTAATTTTGATAAAGCCCCAGTCACCTCTTTACAAATTTTATGCTTATTGCTTTTCTGTATCTTAAAATATCTTTGCCTGCCTGGACATCATGAAGACATTCTCCCATGTTCTCTTCTGGAAGAACTTTACTATTAGTTTTCAGACTTAGGTTTATGATCCCTTTCAAGTTAATATTAGTGTTTGGTGTGAGGTAGGTGGTCAAGATTTTTTTTCCATATGGATATCTAGTTGCTCCAGCAACATTTATTGAAAAGAACTTCCTTTTTCCCATCTAACTGTTTGGCACCTTTGTCAAAAATCATTTGACTATAGGTGTAGTCATTTTTACCCAACAAGTTTTTGGGTGGGTGGCAGCAGACATTTGGTCTGGAGCTATGCTACCTGGACAAGAAGGTATCAGGGTCACGAACTTGTCCTCATAGTGCAAAGATTTCTGGTCACTTCCATTTCCCAGTCATCTTTGTGAATTACTACTTGGAAGTTTTATGTTACCACCAAGCCTTGGTTTCGCTGTCAAATACCCAAGGTGCTTGACCCCTCCCTGCCACAGTTTCCTTATCAGTAAAATGGTATAATGGCAATAACTGATGCATGGGGCTGTTGCAAGATCAGTGGGGTCACAAATGCAATGAAAACACTCGCTATTGCCTGTTTCCTCCTTACCACTGTGAGCTCCTTGAGAGCAGAGACCATGTTTTATGAATCTGCATTTCAGTGCTTGAAAGGATACCTGGCATATGGCAGGTGTTTATTAAATGTATGGAGAATAAACTATATTCTTTTAGATGGCGCAGATAGAACCATTTGTATGGCAGCCTGCTGTTATTTATTCCTACCCAATCCAGGGGACTTGTCTATCTTTATCTTATTTGATACACTTGACTGCTCTTTCCTGAAGCCCTTTATTCTCTTCGCTTCTAGAACACCACACGTTTTTTGCTCTCCTCCTGCTGTACTGAATATTCTTTCTTAGTCTTCTTAGTCATGCCTGTTCCCTCTGCTCTAAGGACTTTTCTGCCCAGGGATCATCTCCCACCCCTTTTCTTCTCTATGCCACACTGTCTCTCTTGGTGACCCCTTCTTCTCGCATGGCTTTAAGTTCTATTTGCTCACAACTCCTGAATGCCTGTATCCATCCTGAGCCCACACTCATGTACGCCATGGCCTACCCCACTTAGACTTAACAGACATTTCACTTCAAAGTTGTCCAAAACAAAGCACAAGATTTTTCCCACATGTGGTTTTATTTCACTCTGTCTTGAGTTCTCAAGTTTTTCAAGACAAAATCTTCCGAGTCAGTCATGGCTCTTCTCTTTATCCTCACTCCACTTCTCTAGTTCTGTATCAGGTCCAGTTTGACTCTACCTCTAAAACCATTTCTGAATGTGTCAAATTCTTTCATTCTAACTGGCTCTACTAAAGCCCAAGTCACCATCCTCTCTTGACTGGGCTACTGCAGTGGACTCTGGCCTGGTCCCTAAGCTTTCTGTCTTGAGGGATCTGATCATACCACTCCCTATGCAAAACCCTGTCATAGAGCAAAGTCCAAGCTTGTTACTCTATCCTAAAAAGTCCCATGGCAAGGGCCTCTGCCCGACTCCTTGACTTTGTGGACAAATGGGTTTATCTATGGGGAAATAAGAATGCAATATTCCTGACATCGTGGAGGCTCAGCCTTCTATCTAGAGTTATATAACATCTTGGAAGGTTCCAAAAGCATTAAGTCAAGTCCAGGTTTGTCAGTTTCTCCAAAAGATGTCAATGAAAACTGCATACGTCTTGCAGATGAACATCTAAAGTATCAATTACCTGAAAAATACTGATGAGCAAAATCCACTGGTGGCTACAAAGGGGATTATAAAGCAGTAGTGACCTAGTCGTGGGGAGATAGCACACTGAGTTAAGGAAAGCTTGTGGGTGTTCTGGCCAGACTGGCCTAGGTTCAAATCCTTGCTGTGCCCTGTCCAGGGAATGCTAGCTGCTGAAGCTCTCTGTGCTTTATCTGTAACAAGGGGTGATTTTGCCCTTTGAAGTTTGCTAGAAGATTCTCTGACAGAGTGTCCTTTTCAGCAAGTGACAGAAATGCAGTAGGCGGTCTCTTTCTCCTTTCCTAGAGATGAAAAGAAACAGGAGCTGATGAGAAGTTCTAGGCCTATTGTTCTAGAATACCTAGGCCTATTGTTGTCCTGCCCCTTCTACCCTACCTCAGCATGGTGTGGTTCATTCTGGAAAAGGCTCTGCAGAGGCACGAGATTTTCTGGCAGGAAGCAGATTGCTGCTTTAGATGGCTGTGTCCTGGCAGGACCACCTTAATGACTTGTCCCAGCACATTTAGGGTGTCAAGAACAGCCCTTAAGTCTGGGCCCCTTCATAGCTCAGAAGAACCTGGGCATAATGTAGAAATTATTCTCTAGTGAGAACAAGATCTACAGGGTGAAAAAATAGAAATCTTAAAAGTTAGGAAATAACAAGAACAGAAAAGCAGTATACCTTGTAGATTATTTTTAAATGATCAAATTGAAGACCATGGGATGTTTTTTTAAACAAACAAGCTAGGAGACAGTGGTTAGTTTTGACATTGATGTAGTTGTAGGGAACTCTAGTTTGTGGTCAGCCCAAGGTACTTTCCATGCACATGAATCACCACATGCAGAGCTTGGGCAGAGCTCAATTTCAGATTCTTTAAACCAAAGTGAAAAGCCCCAAGTTAGGTTAACTGGCAGGCACATAATGTAGACAGCCCAGATCTGGGAATTTAAAAAAATGTGTGTGGAAACAAACATATTTTGGTGGTTTTTAACATAATTATTGTCTTTCTCACAGTGATTTGCATACTGTTGCAGAGGTGTTGCCTGACAAGCTCCAGTTAATGATGCAGATTTTGTGTGCACCTGTTTGCAGGCTAGATAGAGAACAGTCATATGCAAGTAAAATCTTGGTACCCTCCATTGCTTGATTTACTTTTTTTGAGCAGGCTTATTGCTGTGTAAGTAACCTACAAAAATTCCACATATTTCAAGTGTAGAATATGTTTTTGCATATGTATATATCCATGAAACCATCATAACAATCAATATAGTAAATATTTCTATCACTCCCAAAAGTTGCTTCATGTAATTTATAATTTCCTTCCCAGGCCTCTCTTCCTCACTACTAGTTTGTTTTATATCACCAAAGATTTTCATTTTCTATAGTTTTATTAAAATGGGATGAACAGTATATAGTCTTTTTTGACTGGTTTGTTTTACTTAATATAATTACTTTTGAGATTCATCCATGTTGTGATTATCCATTATTATTATTTTCTTTTTTCTCTTTTTTACTGAGTAATAGTCCATTGTATGGATATACCACAATTTGTTTATCCATTCATCTGTTGACGAACTTTTGAGTTGTCTCCAGTTTGGGGCTATTTACCAATAAAGGTACCATGAACATTGGTGTACAAGTCTCTGTATGGATATCTGTTTTCTTTTCTGGTAGAACTGAGAGGCTGGGACATGTGGTAGGTGCATGTTTAACTTTTTAGAAAACTTTAATCTGTTTTCCAAAGTGGTTGTTTGATTTTACATTACCAATAGCATTGTATGAGAATTTCATTTCCTCCATATCCTCACCCCATATGGTCAGTCTTCTTAATTTTAGCAATTCTAAAATATATGTAGTGGTATCACATGGTGGTTTTAATTTGAACTTCACTAATGATGCTGACATCTTTTCATGTGCTTATTGCCATCCATATATCTTCTTTGGGGAAATGTCTGTTGAAATCCTTTGTCTATTTTATTTTTAATGGGGCTATTTTCCTATTATTGAGTTTTAAGAATTCTTCATATATTCTGGATATAAGTGCATTATCAGATGTATTCTTGGCAAACATTTTCTCCCAGTCTGTGGCTTATTTTTTCAGTCTCTTCAGAGTATCTTCAAAGAATGAAAATTTTAAATTTTGATAAAGTCTAATCTATCAATTTATTTTTTATGGATTGTGTGTTTGGTGTTATACCCAAAAACTCTGCCTAACCCAAGGTCATGAAGATTTTCTTTTATGTTTTCTTCTAAAGGTTTATAGTTTTAGATTTTACGTTGAGATCTGCAATCCATTTGAATCACTTCTTTTTATATGATGCACGTTTGCATCCAAGTTCATTGTTTTTGTCTGTTTCTGCATACAGGAATCTAACTTTTCCAGTACCATTTGTTGAAAAGGCTATCTTTCCTTCATTGAATTGCTTTTGCACTATTGTCCAAAATCAGTTGTCCATATTTTTGAGTGTGTGTATCTATTTCTGGACTTTCTATTTGGTTCATTGGTCTTTTCCCCTATCTTGCTGTTAGTACTAGAATATTTTGATCACCTGTAGCTTTATAATAAATCTTGAAAGCAGATAGTTTTAGAACTTCAACTTTTCAAAGTTATATTGGCTCTTTTGGTTTTGTTTGCACTTCCATATGAATTTCAAATCTGCTTTTCAATTTCTACAAAAAGCCTGCTAGAAATTTGATTAGCACTGCACTGGGAAGAGTTCTCATTTTAGCAATACTGAGTCTTCTGACCTTTAAACAAAGTATATCTCTCCCAGTATTTAGGTCTTCTTTAATTTATTTCAGCAATGTTTTGTAATTTTTAGTGTACAGGTCTTACACTTATTTTGTCAGATTTACCCATAAGTATTTCTTTCTTTTTTTTTTGAGACAGAGTCTCAGTTTGTTCCCCAGGCTGGTGTGCAGTGGTGAGATCTCGGCTCCCTGCAACCTCTGCCTCCTGGGTTCAAGTGGTTCTTGCATCTCAGCCTCCCGAGTAGCTGGGATTATAGGGGCAGGCCACCATGCCTGGCTAATTTTTTGTATTTTTAGTAGAGACGAGGTTTTGCCCTGTTGCTCAGGATGGTCTTGAACTCCTGGCCTCAAAGTGATCCACCCACCTCAGCCTTCCAAAGCAATGGGACTACAGGCATGAGCCATCACGCCTGGCCAGTATTTCATATTTTTGATGCCATTCTAAGAAATTGAATTTTAACATCTGACAGTTCACTACTAGTACATAGAAATACAGTGATATTTTACATTTTTTCTGTATTCTGACATGTTGCTGATGTGGTTTGGCTCTGTGTCCCCAACCAAATCTCATCTTGTAGCTCCCATAATTCCCATGTGGTATGGGAGGGACCTTGTGAGAGACAACTGAATCATGGGGGTGGGTCTTTCCCATGCTGTTCTCCTGACAGTGAATGGGTGTCATGAGATCTGGTGGTTTTAAAAACGGGAGTTTCCCTGCACAAGCTCTCTCTTTGCCTGTTGCCATCCACATAATATGTGACTTGCCCCTCCTTGCCTGCCGCCATGATTGTGAGGCCTCCCCAGCCATGTGGAACTATAGGTCCTATAAACCTTTCTTTTGTAAATTGTCCAGTCTCAGGTATGTCTTTATCAGCAGCATGAAAATGAACTAATACAGTTGCTAAACTTACTTTTGAATTCTAGTATGTAAAGTGTGCATTCCTGAGGATTCTGTATATACATAATTGTGCCAACTATGAATTTTTCCTGTCTATGCCATTTATTTATTTTTCTTTATCTGTTTTGCTGGCTAATATTTCCAGCACTGTTAAATAGCGTGGTGAGAGCAGACATTTTTCCCTGGTTCTTGAATTTAGAGTAAGAAAACTCCATCTTTTATCATGAAATATGATATTAGCTATAGGTTTTTCATAGCTGCCCTTCAATTGTTCAATTGGTTGAGGAAATGCTTTTCTATTCCTAGTTTTCTAATAGTTTTTAATCAGGAATAGGGGTTGGGTTTTTTTCAGATTTTTTTTCTGCATCTATTTAGATGATCATATTGCTTTTATTTTATAGTTAATAGTGATTTACACTGATTGGGTTTTGAATATCAAAATCAATCAATGCATTCCCGGGATAAACCCTTCCTGTTCACCATGCTTTATGCTTTTTACATATTGTTGGATTTGATTTGCTAAATTTCTTTAGAAATGTTGCATTTATGTTCATGAGTGTTAGTTATTCATCTATAGTTTTCTTTGTTTCACTTTAGAATCAGAGCAATAATAGGTTCATAAAATAATTTGGAATTATTCTCATCTCTTCAATTTTCAGAAAACTTTTGTAAGGATTGTTATTCTTTCTTCTCTTAATGTTTGGTAGAGTTCACTAGTGAAGCCATGTCAACCTGGAATTTTCTTCATGCATACATTTTAAACTAAATATTCACTTTATTCCATAAATAGAGGATTGTCTGTGTTCTTTCTTTCTTTTTGAGTGGGCTCTGGTAGATTGTGCCTTGCCAGGAATTTATCCATTTTATCTAAGTTTTAAAATTTATAGGCATAAAGTTTACAATACTTCCTTATTATCCTTTTAATATCTGTAGAATCTGAGTGATCCCACCTCTATAAATCCTAATATTGATGAATTTGTGTCTTAAGTAATTTTTTAAATCAATATACCTAGAGGTTTTTAAATTTTATTGATCTATTCAAAGAACTAGATTTTGGTTTTATTGATTTTTTCTATTGTTTTTCTGTCTGCTATTTTATTGATTTTTCATTCTGATCTTTATTATTTCCCTTTTAAGGCATACTTTGGCTTAATTTGCTCTTCTTTTCTAATTTTTAAAGTGGAAGATGAGGTCATTGGCTTGAGAAGTTTTATTTTCTCTAAAGTAGAAATCCAGTGCTGGATATTTCCTTCTACATATTACTGAAGTGGTATTCCACTAGTGTTGATATATTGTGTTCTCATTTGATTATTTTTCAAGATATTTTCTAATTTTCCTTTTGATTTCTTATTTTACCCCTAGTTATTGACAAATACATTACTTTGTTTCCAAACCTTTGGGAATTTTCCAGATAGATTTCTGCTAATGATTTCTATTTTAATTCCAGATTGCTCCAAAAACATACTTCGTTTGAATTGAATCCTTTTAAATGTATTACACATTGTTTATGGCTCAGAATATAGAATATATCTTCAAAGTGTTTCACGTGCTCTTGTAAACAATGTGTATTCTGCTATTTCTGCATGACGTGTTCTATAAATGCCAAGTAGGTACATTTTATTAGTAGCATTGTTCAAGTCATCTATATCCTTGGTGATCTTTTTCTTTACTCATTCTATCAATTATTGAGAGAGAGGTATTAAAATATCTAATATATATCTGTATTTGTTAATTTTTCCTTATAGTTTTATCGATTTCTGTTTTATGTACTTTGGAGCTCTGTTATTAGGTGCATAAACATTTAGGATTATTATGGTCTCTTGATAAATTGATCCCTTTAACATTTTTAAATGTTCTTCTTTATGCTTGATAATATTCTTTGCTTGAAATCCACTTTTATATTAATATAGCCACTCTAGATTCTTTGTTAGTGTTTACATTGTATGTTTTTCCCATCCTTTTTCTTTAACGTAGTTACATTTAAAGTGCATTTTTTTGTTGGTGAAAAGCACATAGTTGGATTAGCATTTTAAAAAATCTAATTTGACAAATTGCCTTTTACTGGCGTTGTTTAGGCCATTTACATTTAATGTAATTATTGATGTGGTCAGGTTTAATTCCTGTCATCTTACTGTTTTTCTCAAGTTATCCCATATGCTTTTGCTCTTTTTCCTCTTTTTCTCTGACTTTTTTCAAATTGGTTATTTTTATGATCAAATTTATCTCTTTTGTTGTCTTATTTGCTATAACTCTCTGTTATTGTGTTATTTTCATATTTCTTAGGGTTAACAGAACACATCTTTAACTTATTATAGCCTACCTTCAAATGATATTATACCAGTTTGCATATAGCATAAGAAGCTTACAACAGTATACTTCCATTTCTCCCCTTCTGACCTTTATATTATTGTTGTTATTCATTTTACTTACATATATGTTAACATCATGCTACATTGTTATTACTTTTGTTTAAATAATTGATTACATTTTATGGTCATATCCACTTTTCTTTCTTTTTTCCTGAGGTCCTGAAGTCTTTTGTTATTATTTCCTTTCTCTTTTGAGCACTTGCTTTAGTCATTCCTTAAGGGCAAGTCTTCTGGTGACATATTCTTTTAGTATCCTGTCATTTGAAAATGACTTTACTTCCCCTTCATTTCTAAGGAATAGTTTGACTTCTAGTTTGCAATCCAGTATGTAAGGAGCTTGGAAGTTGTCACTACATCCTAACAACAAATAAAAGGCTGAACAAACTGATTAATTAACAACTCTTAGATCCATCAGAAAAGTGAGGCTCACTGCCCCTTAAATTGGAAAGACTGACAAGAAGATACTTAGAATCACAAATTACTGGAGCAGAAACCCTTGAGCAGAAACCTTTGTGGGAACCAGTATGGGGTAGAAAAACCTGAACTGTAATTGATGAATTGCTGCGCATCACAGTAAATAAGTATGAGAGTTAAACAGTCCAGGGGGACCCATTCAAAGGAGGGCCTCCCACTTTTGTGAGTTCTGGTTTCAGGAGTTCAACTAGGTTCTCACAGCGAATATCAGAAAAAAAAATAGATCTTGTTCTTCTGGTGAGGAGAGGGAGGAGGAACTATTTGAAGTAAGTCAGAGCATTCTCTTCTAGTCAAAAAGGCCTGGCCTCAGGAGAAATTATTTTACCAGAGCCTAAACTATTGGGATTTTATCAGAGCCTAACCAACCTGGAAGAAAGGAAATAGCATACTCCAGCATGCCTTAGCCTTCTACATAGGGGAAGAGAAATACTCAACTTCAGTTCATTCTAACCATCTTGTCCTGCCTAAGGGGAGTGTTGGGGGATTGAGAAGCTCTGTTTGAAGTTCACAGTTTAGAGACACAGGCTCACTAAAAGACCGAGATATAAAACTATAGAACACTTTGCTGTCTCTCGCACTGTTACAGGATCTTTGGGGTATTGATTTTCTGGCTAGAAACCTCTGTGGCTGGTGGCATCTTTGCCTTAGTTCTTGTCTTGCATCTAGAAGAATGAGGTATGCAAACAAGTGAAGGGTGAACAAGACAAAGAAGAGCTTTACTAAGTGTTAGAACAGTTCAGAGGAAACCCTCAGTGCGTAGCTCCTCTCTGTAGGCAGATCATCTTCTCTGTAAGCAGATCTTCCCATTGAGTGCTCAGCTCTCAAGCAGAGAGGAGGCCCTGGAGAGGGTAGCTCCTCTCTGCTATTGGTCATCATCTTGACATCTGCTGCTCTCACCAGACAGGAGGCCCTCGAGAAAGTTACTTCTCTCTGCAGCTGGTAGTCCCTATGTCTCTGCAGGTCTCTGAAGCTCTCAGAAGAGAGAGTAGTTCCTCTCTGCAGCAGGCCATCTGTCCTCCATCATCTGTCCTCTGCCCTGCTCTGGCTGAGCCTGGGGCTTTTTTGGACCTCAGAGGGAGGAAGTTCCTGTTGATTTGTTCATGGAGGGCCATGGGCGGTCCAGAAAAGGCACCACAAGTCCCCACTCCATTCTGCTGGTCCGGCAACCTGGCCCCCAGCCTTCAGGCCCTCCCTGGCCTGAAGGTGGGGTCTTACTGGCAACCCACCCACTTCCACCCAGGAGCCTGCCCGCCTTCTGCTGTCCCTGTTCCCCTGGCTGCTGGCACCAAGAGGCACCTGCAGGCCAGCACTGAGCAGTCCTCAGAGCTCCCCTCTGCTTCCCCTCCTACTCTCATTGGTACCCAAATTCTGGAGAGGGCTGGGGCAGCAGGGCACTGGCTTGCCAGCACTGATCCAAGCGTGTGCAGACCATGCCAAACTGTGATAGCACCTGGGCTTGGCTCCAACCCTGCTCTGATATGGGAGCCTGTGCCAGGAGCAGTGAGAGGCCAGGCAACTGGAGAAGACACCCCTGGGCTTGTGGGTACTGGGATCGGGGGGCCTTCCCTGGCCCCTAAGGGTGTAGGTTGCAGAGACACCTGGGTCTTGTACCTGGGAAGGTGGATGCAGCTGCACCCAGGGAGCTCCCTCCCTACCAGCTCAGAAGGGGTGGGGTTCCTGCTTGTCCTTGGCTCCTGCCAGCTTGGTGGAGCAGAGGCCCAGGTCTGCACCTGTGGATCTGGTGGTTGCACCTGCACCAGGCAGGGCAGAGATCCTCCCTGCTCCTGGCACCTGCAAGAGCACAGGGAGGCTCTGATCGGCAGCGACAGCTCAAGCGGCTGCAGGCTTACTCAGGAAGGTGGGACTCCTGCCTGCTCCGTGGAGCAGGAGGCCTGGGTCTGCAGCTGCAGCTGCACCCAGGAGGGCAGGGATCCTGCCTGCTCCGTAAAGTGGGAGGCCTGGGTTGACAGCCGTGGTTTGGGCGGCTGCATCGGCACCTGCGGAGCTGCTGCCCCAACTCAGAAGGGCGGGTCTCCAGCTTGTCCTGGCTTCCAGTCTCCTAGGAGTGTGGAGCCCCAGCTGTGCCTCCGTGCTGCAGCTGGCATGATGGCAGCGTTGCTGCCATCGACACCTCACTACCACATTAGTAAAGCCCAACTTTCTGCAGTTCCTTTTGTCCACTATCTCATATCTGACTATTAAAAAGCAATTACAAGGCATGCTAAAAGACAAAAAAAAAAATAGTTTGAAGACACAGAGCAAGCAACAGAATTAAACTGATATATCAAGAATGGTCTTACTAGATAGAGCATTCAGAATTTGCCAATTTTTTTAAATCACTATTTATAAAATGCTGTGCCACTTCTTTCTGGCTTAAGTTTTACAAGTAATGTATTGTTTCCACTTAACCTCTCTTAAGACCTTTTTCCATCTTTAATTTTCAGAAATTTGAATATGATTTGTCTTGGTATGGATTTCTTTGGATTTATTATATTTGGGGTTTGTTCTACTTTATTCTTTTTGAATCAGTGGGTTTAATGTCTTTTGTCAAATTTGGGGAAATTTTAGCCATTATTTATTTGATTTTTTTTCAGTCGAACAGTTTTTCTCCTTACTTCTAGGACCCTGATAATACAAAAGCTAGATTTTTTGTTATCATCCATAGATCTCTCAAACCATTTTTTTTCTAAGCTATTTTCTCTATATTGTTTACACTGAGTAATTTCTAATTATCTGTCTTCAAGTTTGCGGATTCATTCTTTGTTGTCTCCAAACTACTTTTGAGGCTATCTGTTGAATATTTCAGTTACTGTATTTTTTTAGGTTTATAATTTCCAGCTCATTACTTATTCAATATCTTATATTCCTTTACTTAGATGTTTTATTTTTAATTTTGTTTCAAAAGTGTTTTTAATTGCTCATTTAATAATTTTTTACACTTGATCTTAGCCAAAAGGCCAAGAGGCAATCATTTAATAATTTCTGCTAACTTTGTATATGTTTGAAACTTCACAATAAAAAGGGAAAACAGATGCAGTTTTTCTGATCTAGGGAAGATGCTGACCACTTTCTTCATATGTAGGAAAAACCAAAACAAGAAGGAAATGAGACTAAATGATTATAGAAGAGAGTATAAACAGCTTAATTAAGAAGATATTTCACCACTAGGAAAACTTCCCATGCAAAGTGCATCCTAGTGCCTGGTCATCTCTCAAATTTAATGTTTATTAGTTTTAATTGTGAGAGTAATAAATAAAAACTAATGATTCATTTTGCAGAATAATAGGTATCCTGTAATCCCAGTTCTCACACATTGGAGAAAAACAAAATTTAGAAAATGCGATTCCTCTATAGTCACAGCCCTTATATCACCGCTCTCAATGGTTTTGTAAACCATTCAGATATTTTTATGTGTGATTAGAACTGGGATTATATTAGACCTATTATTCTGCAATTTCTTTTTCTTCTTTTTTGCCTAAATATTCTGCTAACAGAGTTTGTGAAACAGAATAAACAGCTGTTTAGACAGAAAAGCTAAAAAGAGTTGAAAACACCTAAAAGCAGCTTCTTTTCTGTTCAGATTCCAAGATCATGTCAATTTTATCCATATTTTAATATCTGGCAAGATCCATGATTTTTTAACCTAAGGACATAATTTTCCACAATTATTATCCTTTTACCTAAGGACAAAAAAATTACAGTAGTGAAAATAACCCAAAAAGCAAGATCCTGAAGTTCCGTGCTTGCAGTTGGCTGGCCCTCTGTGCCTCTGTGGGCAGGTGGCCGCTGGGCTTTGCATCTGAGGGGCTGCATAGTAGAATGACTCAGCAAAGCAGTGGCCTGGGGAGCATAGAAGAGGCTGACTAAGATTATGAGCTTTCAGGGGACCATTTGTTTTAGCTGGCAAATTTCTCTTTTAAGGTAATGAAAGTGTTTCAGGTTCCTCTTTGTCCATTTGCAAATAAACTGGTGAGTTAACGTCACTCCCAGTGCAAATGAGAGTGTAGTGCACACGTCATGAAGATGAAGTGGTTTCCCCTTAATTTTGCATATTTTCTTGTCTGCTTTTAACTCTAGAAGATATTTGCCTTCACCTGATTTACAGTCAGGTTCGTTTCTCGCATCGTAAATTGACTCTTCTCGGTTGTCCTCACAAATTATTCATTGCGCTCATTTCACATATGATGCCCCTGATTTTGTAGCATTGGCCCTAATAGAATATTAGACAAAACTCAAGGAGGAGAAACTCAAGGGAATAGATGGGTGCCCTTTGTAGAACAGAACTCTGTCTTGGGCTTCTTTTTTTTTATCCTGTAAGGCTTAACTGTAAGAAGCTCACAGTATCTCCATACAAGCCTTCTGGTTGATTGACAAATATTCTCAGCAGGAATTATTTAAGAAAACGGATCTCAATATTTCTAAGAGCTAGTTGCAGTGACTCATGGTGAACAGAGAATTATGATTGGACAGTGTTGGAGCCAATTGAGACCATGTTATTGCACCCCAATGCTAAGCATAAAGCCTCATGCATCTACTTGTTCATCCATCCATTTTTCAGCTAGCTCTTACTACATGAAACCCTGATATGAAGCTCTGTGCCACGAGTTTACTCCATATGCCTGTCCCAGTGACTCTTTCAACTCAAGCTTGCTCTCTGAGGACAAAATCATGAACACATCCACAGAGCCACACTCTACCTCTCTCCCACTAGAAGACCAGAATCCGTTTTCCAGTTCCCCCAAGCCCAAGCACTGTGACTCTCATCTGTCCGTGGGAGCCTCTAAGCCACTTCCCCAGCCCCCATCCTGTTCCTTGGCCTCCTTCCTCCTCAGCACCTTGGAGCCTCCAGAGTTGATCTTACTTCTTCTCAGGTCCCCCTGGAGTCCTCATGGGCCCTGACAAACTCATTTAGAGAGCCAAAGAGCCCTCCATGAGGTTTCCAAATTTTTCCCAATTAAGATTAGCTTGTTTCTTCTGGCTGGGCACGGTGGCTCATGCTTGTAATTCCAGCACTTTGGGAGGCCGAGGTGGGCAGATCACCTGAGGTCAGGAGTTCAAGACCTGCCTGACCAACACGGTGAAACTCTGTCTCAACTAAAAACACAAAAATTAGCTGGGTGTGGTGGTGGGTGCCTGTAATCCCAGCTACTCAGGTGGCTGAGACAGGAGAATCACTTGAACCTGGGAGGCAGAGATTGCAGTGAGCCAAGATCACACCACTGTACTCCAGCTTGGGTGACAACAGCGAAACTCTATTTCAAAAAAAAAAAAATTAACTTGTCTCTTCCATGCTGGGGAATAAGAGCCTCTCTCTTTCCATGCCCAGCTTCCACCCTTGCCCTGTCCAAAATAAAGCAAAGTCCAGTCCCAGCTGGCTCCTCCCTGCTACCTGGGGAGTATTCTCACTTGCGCTTTACATCTCTGCTTGGCACCCTCAAGCCTCAAAAAGAGGTTTTTATTGTAATATCATATTACACTAAATTTGAAAAAGAAAAAGTAACATCCCCTCACCCCCACACCCAAATACAGCCACAGTTATCATTTTGGTGGGTTTGACTGGGCTCCTCTTTCTTGTGAAGGTTGTCATGGTTATATGCACACAATGTTGTGCCCTGCTCTTGTCAAAAGCATACCTCCGTGTTGCTACATGAACAATAGTCATCATTTACATGCATAACACAACATTAAAACATTTATAATGAACTGTAATTTTAGCACTGCATACACATCAAAATGACAATTAACACTCAAGTGATACTTTCCTCCATATTTTGGATTTTTTTTTTTTTGTAGAGAGGGTTAAGAACCCTCTTGCAATTCTTAACATATCATGATAAATTGATCTCCATGGGAGACTGTACAAATGCGTACTGTCAAGAGACATCTGAGAAGATAGCAGTTTTACCGTATCCTTGTCAGCACTGGAAATTGCAACGGAAATGTTAATTTTCGTTAATGTATCAGGGCAAAAGATAGCTCTTCATTGATATTTATTTCAATTGGATTACTAATGTGGTCGTTGAATAGTTTTTCATGGACCAGTTATACCAGCATGGGTCTAAGCCAGCTGAGTGCTCTGCTGTCTTTCCCTTTGGTGTCTATACTGTGGAAAGTTATTGTTCATAGAGCTTTTGCGAGCTTGTCACCTCTGCCATTGATACCAGGCACACCATATTTTGTAGCGCCAGCTTTATTTTTATTTTGAAATGGCTTCCCCCTTTCTGAAAAGGGACTTGGCAAGAGTTTCGTTCTGTCACAGTGAATTAAACACCAACTTCCCTTGTCAACAGAAGTTGGCCTGTTGTGCTAGACTTGGGCACCAGGTGCCACCTCCTGCTTGGCTGCCCTCTCAGTGATATCATCTATACCTGGAATGCCCAGTGGGTACTGGACTAGGAAAGAATCTGGCCTGCTTGGACTGTGTCTGGTCACAGGTCAGTGGAATTTGAAGAGCGACACAGTGGCAAAGCCCCACAAGGACTGGCGGCCTGACTCAAGAAGGCTCCAAACCATTCATCCCCTTCAACTGCCACACCACCATACCTGGCCCATCAGTGCTGAGAAGGTGAGCCAGGTGGGGACCAGAGTGTCACTAAGTCAAACATGATGAGGCAGAAGGAAAGTTCTCGGCAAACAAAATGTGCCCTCTGTCCTGAGGCAGAGCCATCCATTCTGTATGCTCAATCAACATATATGTGGCATTTTTATGCTGTTCAACCACCCTCCTGAGAATGTTCATGGCAAAACAGACCCTCCCCACAGGCCTATCTTCCCTTGCCCTGGCAGCAGCCTCCTTGAACAGAGTCCCAGGGAGACAGAATAATAAAAATTACAACTTCCTCTATCAGGAGGAAGGCTGTACCCTCCTGCTGATTGCCTTCGCCTGAAAAGTTTCTTGGCCACACTGTGGCTTCCTTGGGCTTTTGGGGCTCACTGTGGGGCTGTCTATCTCTCTCTGCACCACACACATATTTAAGCTCTTCACTGGGACATCATGAGCTGAGAAGTCTGAGATTTTGCTTTTCTCTCTATCAAAACTTTATTGAATGTCCATCATGTGCTAGACTTTGCAACAAAGCCAAGTCAGACTTGGCCTGCCCTCTGGGAACTCACAGGCAACAAAGTTCATGATCAAAGTAATGTCAGCTAAGAATTTTGCTAGCTAGGCACAGAACGCATAGGAAAGATGAGGTCAAGGCAAGTTTCCCAGAAGCCATGAAGGCTGAGCTGAATTTGGGGACTCCAGAAAACAGAAGACGTAAAATTGCAAAAGGTCCTTGTTCTCAAAATGTTGTCTTAAAAGCTCTGAGCTTCCTGAAAGATTTCAGGCAAGCCAGGGGAGGGAGGGCAGGCATGGCTAACTTTGCATTTAGGACAGATCCCCTTGGCAGCCATGTTGGGTATAGATGGGAAGATAGGAAGGCCAGAGGAATGGTCATACCCCAGCAAAGAAGTGATGAGTGCCTGGGCTCAAGCAGGATCCATGGGGTGTAGGGGGACAGTGTGGTTTGCAGAGGCAGTAAAGAATAGGGGCTCCCCAGCTTGGATTTGGTGGTGGTGGGAAAGGGAGGATTTAAGATGATATCCAGTTTCCTGGTTCAAGCAGTGGACACACATTTGGGGGAAAGAGGACAAGTTCAGTTTTACAGATGGCATATTCTGGACATCCAGGAGACATTCGAGTGTGTCCTGAGTGGCCCAAGCCCAGGACAAGGACCCAAGACTCCAGGGCAACGTGTGGTTAAATCCATGGCTGAACCTATCGCTGAGTGGGACCACCTAGGGCCTGCTATAGAATAGGTGAGTCCCAAGGCCAAAGCTGGGATCCCTGACCTCTAAGATGGTAACAGGAGAGAAGGACAGTACAAAGAAGATTGAGAAATCCTGGCCAGAGCAGGTGGACAACAAAAGGGTTTCTGGAAGAAGCGTCTACTGTGTCAAACATTACAGGAAGATTGAGCAAGAAAAAGATCAGAAGTGTCCACTGGTTGGGACAAAGAAGAGGCAGCAAGTATCAGTAGCTGGTTCAGGAAGATTGGTTCTGAAAGGAAGGTGGGATGAGAGGGGAAAATGTGGTCAAGAGAGAGGTTTTGTCAAGATGGGGGGCCTTAGTGCATGTAAAGCATGGAGGATTGCTTTAAATTGCAGTTTACAGAAATGCAGCAGGCTTTTCTGTCTCAGGGGAGTGGCATAGTTTCCTTTGCACCTTCTTAAGCTTGCATGGCTCTGGAAAGTGAGCTTTCTCTATCAACCTATGGAAATAGAGGGCAGGACAGAGTAAGAGGCGTTATACAAGAAAACAACAGGAGGATTGAAGGGGAACCAGTGGGAGGGAGGAGGAGTGAGCAGAAAGGAGGTGGAGCTCAAAAGAGATGGGAGAGGACATGAGCATGTGTGGAAGAAGAGAGGTCATGCGAAGAACTTCTCAGGGCAGCCAGACATGGCTTGGCAGACGGGGGATGACTAAGATTCCACTTGCAGTTACCTGCTTAGCCAGGTAACCTCAAAGCCCAGTAAACGTCAGTCATGCCCAATCACTTTTGTGTGAGTAGTTTGGAGGTCTTTATTAGGGACAAAGGTTTAGATCAATATGTGGAAAAAAGAAGAAAATAGCCATAAGAATTAAAATATGAATGAGAAAGAGAATTCTGCTTGAGTCAGTGCAGGGGTAGCCAAGTGTCTATTTCCCCCTGACTGCGAGGAGGGTCTGTCCATTTCATTGGCTATGTCAGGAAGGAGGCTGGCAGGTTTGGGGCTGCAGGTTCCTGATTCTTGGTTTACAGAGGTTAAAAACCCTGGAAAAATGGAAAGGTTGAAGAAATGGGTCAGCTTCTTCTGTCTTTGTGCTGCTTCTTCCATCTTTCCTCCCACACCTGGAGGACAGCATCCTCCGCCCCACACACTCAAGTTCCTTTCCAGCTTTCAGATGCTCCCCTTCTGCCCTGGAGGCAGCATGAAACCCTGCAGGTGACTGGGTGCAGGTGATTTGGTAATTTTGCCAAATTACCAAGCACTATTTCCCAAAAGTCAATTAATTGAAAAACAATTTGCTGAAAATTAATTTTCTAAAAGATCAATTTCCATGAGAAGTGACCTCTGGAATTCACCCAAAAGTTGCTTTGGTTAATTACTTTTAAAATTATAACAATTTGTGTGCTCTGGTTTCTAAAACACTGAGGATTTCCCCCCAGCTTTGGTTTTCTATTTCACTTATATTTAGCAGTTTAGTTTGCAAGTGTCAGGTATGTTTTCATCAGCCGTTTTGCTGTGGATTTCTCAGTCCCTCCCTGGTAAATGTCAATTTCATGTGGGTTTCCAGATTTCAGGAGTGGGACACGTCTCAAACACACGATATTTTTTTGGTGTCAGTAGACAGGCTTTCCCTCAACCACATTTATTGTCAATTCCAATTTTAGACTTGTGTCTAAATTGGACTATAGTTACCACTTTTGGATTTTGTCATTGGGGAAGTTGTCATGGATATGTGAAAATTAACATGCAGAAAAAACTTTTATTTGGCTGACTGCCAAACCACTTTGAAAAAAAAAGATGACGAAAATTGGTGTAAAATTGCATTTGAAGGGCAAAACCATCTTTTCTGAAAACCAAAGGTTAGAATATAAAAAGCCTCATGAATTGCCAAAACCTTTATAGTAACTACTGAAGAGTAGTCAGCTTCTGAAATATGAACCACATGCCTATAAATCTGATAGAAAACAGTGGTAGAGAAACTAAAATGCAACATCTCAACTAAATATAACCAAAGGCCAAAATGTTGGGAAAAAATCATTAACAGATTTCGAAACTTTCTGTGAAACACATATTATTACACATTTTGTAAATAATTACTACAAAGTTTTTAGTGATTTGGGAATCTGTGAAACTGGTCATTTTGCAAATTGATTTTTAACATAGTGGCTTTTAGGCAATCAGTCACTGTGAGAGTGTGACTTTTGGCAAATGTTCTTGAGGTCAGGAGTTTGAGACCAGCCTAGCCAACATAATGAAACCCCGCCTCTACCAAAAAATACAAAAAGTAGCTGAGCGTGATGGTGCGTGCTTGTAGTCCCAGTTACTGCGGAGGCTGAGGCATGAGAATTGTTTGAACCCAGGAGGCGGAGGTTGCAGTGAGCCAAGATCGTGCCACTGTACTCCAGTCTGGGCAACAGAGTGGGTGAGACCCTTTCTCAAAAAAAAAAAAAAAAAAAAAAAAAATTGCTAACACGGAAGCATTAAGCCAGCACCACACATTCCACACATTCAATTCCTGTGGCTCCCTCCTGCCTTGAGCAGTCTGGGGATGCAACTGGGGCCAACCTAGTGGGCAGTGCATTGAATGCAGTGACATTACTAACATCTGTTTCTGACCCTTACTTCTGCTATGACCCATATGTGGCCTCCTCTGCTCTCAGGCTGAATGAAGTCCAGGCACCTCGTGGGAACTTCCAGGCCTCACGGATCTGGCTCCTCTACCCCCTGAGCCCAGTGAACACCTCTTGTGTGCAGGGCCCAGCTTCCAATCTGCTCTTGAGACGCACCCCACCACACTGCAGTCGGTGTCTTGTGTACTCCTCTCTAGTGTGCCACCTCTGAAAGGTGGGCACCAGCCAACCCTGGTCACCATTCACAGTAGCACAGCTAAACTGGATCAATTAGTGATTTTTAAAGTTCAATGCTTTGAGACTTCTGCTTTTAGAAAGATGGAGTAGCTATATTTTTCCTTATTCTTCTCACTAAGTACAACTAAGGCATTGTATAAAACAAACATAAGAAGACTCTGAAAGATATAGAGAAGAAGGCAGCCCGACTAGGGACCTCAGCCTCCCAACCCCAGCTCCCCAGGTAGTGTCAGGAAGGCCAAGTGCAGAATCAGGACAGGACTTCCTGCCTGGAGATAATGAGCTGCTGACCCTCCTCCATGCAGTGTGAATGGAGAACACACAGGAAGCTTGGGCTGCCCCCCTGCCAAGGAGGAGACACCCAAAAGGTGTGCAGTAAAAGCCAACAGAACTGAGAGGAAAAATTGACAAATTCATAATTATCATTGGGCATTTTGCTACCGTTTCTCTGCCTTTTTCTACAACTAATATAAAACCAAGCAGAAAATCAGCAAGGATGCAGAAGACCTCAACAACATCTTCAACCAACAGGGTCTAATTGACATTTCTAGAACACTCTACCCAAAACCTGAAGAATACACATTCTTTTCATGTGCCCAAAGACCATATACCAGGATACATGATATCTTGGGCTGTAAAACAAGCCTTGGCAAATGTAAAATAATTGAAATTATACAGAGTGTGTTCTTGGACCACAATCAAATCAGACAAGAAATCAGTAACAGAAATACAGCAGGAGAATCTCAAATACTTACAAATTAAACAACACATTTCTAAGTAACCCATGGTTTAAAGAGGAAACTCTTCAGATCAATAAGCTAAGCTCTCACCTCAAGATACTAGAAAAAGAAGAGCAAAATAAACCCAATGCAAGCAGAAGGAAATAAAAAGATTGCCCAGAAAGCAGTGAAAATGAAAACAAAGAAACAATAGAGAAAATCCATGAAACAAAAGCTAGTCCTTGAAAAGGTCAATGAAGTTGACTAACCTGTAGCAAGACTGACAAAGAAGAAAAGAACACATAAATTGCCAACATCAGGAATCAGGGGATATTACTAAAGACCCTGCAGGCATCAAAAGATTAATAAGAAAATACTATGAATAATTCCAGATACATAAATTTGACAACTTAGATGAAATGGACCAATTGCTTGAAAAGCACAAACTTCCACAATTTATCTAAAATGAAATAGATCATTTGAATAGCCTTATAACTATTAAGGAAAATTAATTTATAATTTTTAAAAGCCATAGGAAGAAATTTATAGGCTCGGGGGTTTTGCTGGAGAATTATACCAAAAGTTTATAGAACAATTAACACCAATTTTATACAGTGTCATCCAGAAAATAGTAGAGGAAGGAAAGGTCATTTCCTAATTCATTTTATGAGGTCAGTATTACCCTGATGCTAAAACTAGGAAAGGACAGTACAAAAAATGAAAATTATAGTCCAGTGTCCCTCATGAATATAGACATAAAAATCTATAAGAAAAATACTAAGAAATAGAATTCTTTAATATAAAAAATCATTATATAACATGACCAAGTGGGGTTTATCCCAGGAATACAAGGCTGGTTTAATATTCTAAAATCAATCAATGTAATCCATCATATTAACAGGCCTAAAGAAGAAAAATCACATGATTATTTCAATTGCTGCAGAAAGAACAAACACAAAATTCATTACTCATTCGTGATGAAAACTAAAAAATTTGGAGCTGAAGGAAACTTCCTCAACTTGATAAAAACATCTACAAGATCATACTTAGTGATGAAAAATGTAATGCTTTCTCCCTAAGATCATGAATAAGGCAAGGCTGTTTAACATAATACTGTAAGTTCTAGCCAGTGCAATAAGACAAGAAAGGGGAAAAAAAGACCCGCAGGACAGAAAAGAAATAAAACTATTGCTATCTGCAGATTACATAAAGGTGTGTGGAAAATCCCAAGGAATCTATCAAAAATCTCCTAGAATTAATAAGCTCAGCAAAGTCATAAGATCAACATAAAATTAGTTCTATTTCTATACGCTAGTGATAAACATGTGGAAACCCAAATTAAAAATGCAATACCATTTGCAATCACACAGAAAAAAAAGAAAACAAATACTTAGGTGCAAATCTAGCAAAACATGTACTTGAAGGGTTTATATGCCTAAACTACGCAATGTTGATGAAAGAAATCAAAGGCAATTGAAATAGAGACACCCATCACATTCATGGATTGGAAGACAACAATTCTCCTATATTCATATACAGTTTTAACAAAATTTGCATTAAAATACCAGCAACGTTTTCTGTAGATAAGATTATTCTAAAATTTATAAGAAAGGTCACAAGAGCTAAACTAGCCCAAGCAATTCTAAAGAAGGAGAATAAAGGAGCAAGAACCAGTCTACTCAAGGCTAAGGCTTTCTACTTAGCAACGGTGATCAAGACAGTGTGGTATTGGCAGAGGATTAGACACACAGATCAGTGGAACAGATAAAGAATCCAAAAAGAGACCCAGAAAAATATGGCCAAATGATTTTTGATGAAGATCCAAAATGGATAAAGAATGGGCTTTTCAACAAATAGTGCTTGAGTAACTAGGGAAGTGTGGGCTTACAAAAAAAGGTACTTTATACCTAACACATTATTAAAAAAAAAAAGCAAAACAAAACTCAAAATGGATCACAGACTTAAATGTAAAATGTAAAACTATAAAGCTTTCAGGAAAAAACAGGACAAAATTTTCAGGAGCTCCTAGTAGGCTAGACTTGTCACCATAACATGTTGCATAAACTGAAAATTGATAAATTGGACTTTATAAAAATTAAAGACATTTGCCAGTAAAATATCATAAGAGAATGCAAAGGTACAGATTAGGAGAAAGTATTTCTAAATAATTCTGATATCTGATAGTCAATAAAGGACTCATATCTAGAATTTATTTAAAGAACTATTAAATCTTATCAATAACAAATAAACAGTCTAATTAGATATTGGGCAAAAGACATGAAGAGCCATTTTACCAAAGATGGAAAATAAGCACATGAAAAGATGCTCAACACCACTGCCCACTAAGAAAATGTGAGTTAAGACTCTCATTATATATCACCACACACCTATCAGAGCAGCAAAAATAAAATTTAAAATAGGAGCTATGTCAAATGTTGACCCAGATGCTAAGAAATTAGGTCTACATTGCTGGTGAGAATGTAAAATGGCACAACCACTTTGGGAAGTAGTTGGGCAGTTTCTTAAGAGTATCTTACTCCATTTGAGCTGCTATGACAAAATACCGTAAACTGGGTGGCTTAAACCAGAAACATTTATTTCTCACAGTTCTGGGGGATAGGCAGTCTAAGATTAAGGCACTGGCAGGTTTAGCATTTGATGAGGGCTGGTTTCCTGGTTCACAGATGGCACCTTCTCGCTGTATCCTAACATGGTGGAAGAGGAAAGGCAGCTCTCTAGCGCCTCTTTCTTCAGGGCACTAATCCCGTTTATAAAGGCCCTGCCCCTAAGACCTAATTAACTCTCAAGGGCCCAATCTCCTAACACCATCACATTGGGGATTAGGTTTCAACATATAAATTTTTGGGGGCGACACAAAATTCACACTGTAGAACTAGGATACACTTTTCGTATGATCTAGCAATTATATTCTTGGACATTTATTTCAGAGAAATGGAAACGTGCACATAAAAACTTGTATATGATTCTTCATGGCAGCTTTATATGTAATAACTCAAACCTAGAAACAACCAAAATGTCCTACAATAGAAGAATGGTTAAACAAACTGTGGTATATCCATACGTGGAATACTACTCAATAATAAAAAGAAACAAATTATTGATACATACAACTTGGATGGATCTCAAGGGCGCTATATTGAAGGAAAAAAAAAAGCCATTCTCAATAGGTCACATATTGTATAATTCCATTTATGTAAAATGCTCAGTATTACAAAATTGTAGAACTGGAGACCAGAGTAATGGTTGCCAGGGGTTAGTTACGGGTGGGGTCATGGGGGAGCAGTGGGTGTGACTTTAAAGGGACAGCATGAAGGAGAACTTTGTTGTGATGGCACAGTTCTGTATCTTGATTGTGGCTGAACGTGCATCAGTCTACATCTGTGGTAAAAATGGCATAGAACATCATACACACATGCACACACACACATTGTACCAGTATGAATTTCCTGGTTTTGATATTATACTATAGTTAGGTAAGATGTTAATCACTAGGGAAAATCAGAGAAAGTGAACATGAGACATGAATCTTTAATTTTTTCAAAACAAGGTTTTTTGAAATGTTGTTCAATTGCATTCTGGCCTCTATGCTCTGTCGCCCGGGTTGGACTGCAGTGGTGCGACCTCGGCTCACTGCAGCAACCTCTGCCTCCCAGGTTCAAGCGATTCTCCTGCCTGAGCCTCCTGAGTAGCTGGGACTACAGGCACATACCACTGCGTCTGGCTACGTTTCCTATATTTTAGTTGAGACAGGGTTTTGCCCAGGTTTCGCCCAGGCTGGTCTTGAACTCCTGACCTCAAGTGATCTGCCCGCCTCAGCCTCCCAAAGTGCTGGGATTACAGTGTGAGCCACAGCGCCTGGCCTGGTTTCTATGGTTTCTGATGAGAAATCTACAACCCTTTAAATAATTGTAATTTTATAAATAATGTCATTTTTCATTGCTGCTTTGAAGATAATTCCTTTGTTTCTAGTTTTCAGTAGTTTCCTTATGATGTCTCTAAGTGAGAATCTCTTTGAGCTTATTCTGTTTGGGATTCTCTGAGCTTCTCAAATCTACAAGTTTATTTATGTGTTTTGCCAAATTCAGAAATATTTTTAGCCATATTTTTTTCAAATATTTTTCAGCTGCTCACTCATTAGCCTCTCCTCTTGGGACTTTAATGTTACAAATATTAAGCCATCATTTTCTGTCATTATGGGTCCTTCTGAGAGACATGTTTACTTTCCAAGAATTGTCAACTTTTTGTCAAATCTGCATTGTTAAACCCCAACCTGGAGGAACACCTGTACACACCCACCTTCTCTGCATTAATTCTTGGGTTCCCAAACATGGCTAGTAACTGGTCAAAATGGGATTTCCTGGGTGTGTAGCCAGTTACAGTTCTGGGCCCCTATCACTTCCAGTATTGATCTCTTGTTGAAGAAATTTCACATTCCCAGCAGTGACTCCTCTATTCAAGGTCTCACATCCCTCTCACGGAGCAATGTGCTCCCCCTGTGCTGGTAGCACCCTCAGAAATGCTCCACACGGAGTGGCTAGACACCTTGCCACCTTTTCTTTCCCTCCTGGTCTGCTAATGCTCCTCCTTTTCCCAACTAAACTCGGGGTTACTTGCCTTAGGATCTTGTTGCTTCCTTGAGAATCTTGCTCCGAATTTTATCCTCCCCACCTTCTGCTCCAGTGGCTTCTTTTCTTCCACTTGTAGACATCCTCAGGCTCGTCCAAGACTTAAACAACAAGAACAAGAACATCAGCCTCCAGAATCTCCCTTAACCTTGCTCTTTCTTCAAGTTGGAGCTATCTTGTTGAAATTTTTCTGTCAGGACAGAATTTCTCAGTTACCCAATCCAAGAGTCTCTCTACATTGGTCCACTGTGTCTCCCTGTTATTGAAATGCTCTCCTCTGCTTCCCTCAGCTTCTCATATATCTCCTTCTCTTTCTGAGCCTTGGATCCTCCTCCACTGACTCCTCATTGCCTTTATCTATTTTTATAAGGTTTTTATTGAGGTATAACATGCCATATTAGTCTGTTTTGTTTTGCTACACAAGAATACCTGAGAGTGGGCAATTTATAAAGGAAATATGTATATTTGGCTCATGGTTCTGCAGGCTGTACAAAAAGCAGGGCACCAGCATCTGCATCTGGTAAAGCCTCAGGAAGCTTCCACTTACGGCAGAAGGCAAAGGGAGAGCAGGCACGTCACGAGGTGAGAGAGGAGGAGGAGGAAGAAGAGCGGTGGGAGGAGTGCGCCTCTCTTAAACAACCAGCTCTAGCATGAACTAATAGAGTGAGGACTCACTCATTACTGAGGAGAGGGCACCAAGCCATTCCTGAGGGGTCCGCCTCCATGACCCAAACACCTCCCACCAGGCCCCACCTCCAACACTGGGGGTCACATTTCAGAATGAGATTTGGAGGGAGCAACATCCAAACTACGTCACATGCATACAGTAAAGTGCATAAATATTAAGAGCTGGGTGAATTTTTGCACACATACATAGGTGTGACTACCACTGTGAATGAGATACAGGCCGCTCCCAGAAGCGCCTCTCTTTCCCTCCCCAGCCAATCCACATTCTCCCTTGCTCTTCAATAACCACTATCCTATCCACACAGATTATTTCTGCCTGTTCTAAAACTTCATATAAGTGGAACCATGTAGTATGTCTTCTTTTGAGTCTGCTTTTTTTTTTTTTTGAGACAGAGTCTCACTCTGTCACCCAGGCTGGAGTGCAGTGGTGCAGCCTCAGCTCACTGCAACCTCCACCTCCTGGGTTCAAGCAATTCTCTGCCTCAGCCTCCCAAGCAGCTGGGATTACAGGCACGTGCCACCATACCCAGCTAATTTTTGTATTTTTAGTAGAGATGGGGTTTCATCATCTTGGCCAGGCTAGTCTTGAACTCCTGACCTCAAGTGATCCACCTGCCTCGGCCTCCCAACGTGCTGAGATTACAGGCGTGAGCCACTGCACCTGGCCGAGTCTGCTTTCTTTTACACAACATGATGCCTGGTGGATTCACCCATGTTTCTGTGTGCATCTGCAGTTCATTCCTTTTTATTGGTAGGTAGGATTCCATTGTGTAAACACGCCATGATTTGTTTACTCATTCCACTCCTGATGGACATTTGAGTTTTTTCCCCTTAGGCTTTTTGTAAATTCAGCACCCTTCCATATTTTGTCTTCATCTTTCTTCAAGGTATCTCTTTTCTTTTTTTTTTTCTCAAAATGGTCCAGAACAATAGACATTCAGCCTTCCCTGGAACCGGCCTTTTCCTGCCACCAGAGCAGTAGCTAACACAGTTTCTGGCATCAGGAGGTTAAGTCAAAGTTATCAGTCAAAACACACCGGGAGAGAAAGTGGAAATTGGTACGCAGCAGCGTATAATTAAGCAATTGCAAGCTTTGGGAGGCATGAAGGGGAATCTCGGGGCCAGCCTCTCAGTTGTGAAGTTCTGCAAGTAGAGTCCATGGCAAGGGGGGCAGCAGGCACAGCGGACACCTCGTCACTGCAGCTCTCTGAGCCCTGCAAGTCTCTAGGCTGGGGCTGGGCTCCCTGGCCTTCTGCCTAGAGCCCTTAGGCAACCAAAATGAGAGCCCAAGAGAGCCAAGAGCCACAAGGTTATTTTTCTAAGACGTAAAGTGAATTATGTCATCCACTCAGACCTCTTTGTCCAAGAGAACAACCTCGAGTCTCCTCCTTCAGGACCCTCAGATAGATCTTCCCAGAAAAAGAGTAGGGGGAAGAGAGAGGAGGAGACACTGGAGCCACAGGGCTGGAGCAGTTGGATGGGCCTCTGACAGCAGAGGGAGAGACGATTGCATAGGGAAGCAGAGAGGGACAAAGTGAGTTATGCTTGAGAGAGCTTGAGGGCTACAAAGCTCAATGTTTATGTGAATATAATCAAAGGAAAGGGGAAAGATTTGGGAGAGAGACACCCCAGAAAACCCCAAGAAGCCACAAGACCTAGACAACAACTGCCAATCTGGTAATGACTGGGTGTGCTGTGGAGTTGGTGTTTATCCCAGACAAAGCCAGTGCTTTCCCGAGATCTGGTGACAATTTTGGGCACATATATTTAGGGAGGAGGACAAGCCCTGGGAAGAGGTTTTGAGTCAGGAGACCTGGGGTTGGGCCTCAGCCATGTGGTCTGCTGCCCTCCAGCTCTGACAGCAGAGTCCCTTTTGCTGGCAGAGTCTCTGCGTGTGAGTGGCAGCAGGCCAGCCCAGCTCAACTGGCCCTTCTGGATCTAAGAGGTCTGGCTACTCAGGCCCAGGCTTGCAAAGGCTCTGGCTGAACTTCGTAGTGACCTTGCCAGCGCACACCTGAGCCACACCTCATTGCTTTTGAGTATAGCTGAACCTCAGGCAAGGTTTGGTTTTATTCCTAACTTACTGCAGAACAGAGGAAGTCAATTTAGAGTCAAATCCTCACGAGGCTTCTCTTATTCCAGGGTATTTATTTGCTTGATGATTTTGAACTCTTTATTTGGACACACAAAGTTCTATCTGGGAAAGAACGATTGGCTCCAACATCCTCAAACAATGCTAGTTTTAGATGCTGATAGGATCTCTAACAGGAGGCAAAGAAACGTAACACCCAGCCAGACAATTGCAAAGTTGAATGTGAGAGTCTAGCTTTTTGAGAATCCTTCTAAAAGCCATGCGATAAGGGATTGTCACAGTGAGGATAACAAACTCACATCTAAGGGATGAAGGTAAAACTTACTCCGACGCTCTGCAAATGGCTGTCGGGGGTTGCTCTTCCTGGAGAGCACCCCTCAGACTTGGAGTCACTGCATCTACTTGATTTAACTGAAGCAAAGGTGACATACTCATCAACAAACTGTGACATAATTAAAAAGAGATCTTGTGTTGACAAAGATGCTGATGCTGTAAAGGAGGTGAGTAATGTGGGAAAAAGCAACGTTTCCAAACTCATGTAGTATTTATTTTATTATTTTATTTTATTTTATTTTATTGTTTGAAACAAAGTCTTGCTCTGTCACCCAGGCTGGAGTGCAGTGGCGCAATCTTGGCTCTTTGCAACCTCTGCCTCCCAGGTTCAAGCCATTCTCCTGCCTCAGCCTCCCAAGCAGCTTGGACTACAGGCATGCATCACCACACCTGGCTAATTTTTTGCATTTAGTATAGATGGGGTTTCACCATGTCGGTCAGGCTGCTCTCGAACTCCTGAACTCAGGTGGTCTGCCCGCCTCAGCTGCCCAAAGTGCTGGAGTTACAGGCGTGAGCCACGGCACGGGGCCTATTTTATTTTATTTTTTGAGATGTAGTCTTGCTCTGTCACCCAGGCTGGAGTGCAGTGACAAAATCTCAGGTCACTGCAACCTCTGCCTCTCAGATTTAGGCAATTCTTGCACCTCAGCTTCCCAAGTAGCTGGGACTACAGGCACCCACCACCACACCTGGCTACATTTTTGTACTTTAGTAGAGTCAGGGTTTCACCATGTTGTCCAAAGTGGTCTCAAACTGAGCTCAGGCAATCTGCTCGCCTCGGCCTCCCAAAGTGCTAGGATTACAGGCATGAGCCACTGTGCCAGGACATACTCATGTAGTATTTTAAATATGCACGAGTAACTATGTTGCTAGTTAAACAGATATTTGACTATTCTCTCCATGCCAAAAATTGTTTAGAACATCACTTAAAATTTTTCTCATTGAAAAAGTCACACAGTTATATTAAAATCAGCGTATGCTATATTCTCTAATCTAGAAATAGAAAATGTCCAAGATATCTGACTAGACCTAGCCTGTGCAGTTCTATGGAATCCCTCTGAATCAGCTGCTACTCTGAAGAAGACCACCACACACAAGATGGACCCAGCCCACCCTTGGCCTAGGCCCTGGTGCACCTAACTTCAGAGTAGACCCACCCCTTCATCAACTGCTCTGGAGTGATTCTTCAATCATGTCCCATGGTCCCTGCGGCAGATGCCACACAGGTTGCAGTGGAAGATCTTCAGATGACTTGGTGACAGGTTCATGACCATCTAGTTTCAAGGTGGGCTGTCAGGCAAGTACCAAACGGGATCTGTGGGACCAGAGTGTAGGTGTGAGTGTGAAGTTGGAGGCAGTGGAAAGAAAGCAGAGTGACTGTCCCCACGGTGCTGGCAACAAAGAGTGGCAAACCCGCATTTTGGGTCTTTCCTCTTCTATCTTCCTCACTGGCTACTGTCATCTGTAAAGAGCTCCAAGTCTTCATGTATAGAAAGCATTCAATGGGCAAGGAAGGCCCAGTCCCTACACTGGGGGATCTCCTGGCTCTACAGTTCAGAGACCTATAGCTGGGAGGACAAAGTTTGCCCTCTAGTGATTTCTTCATCATCAGCCAGTTTTCCCTGAAATGTGACTGACTCACGTTCAGGGGAGCTGATATTCTAGTTGGAAATGGGGAAGGGGAGACAGGATTGTGAGGAGGGTTGTTCTCCATTTTCAAAATAAAGAACTTTGACTACTGCACTTCCCCAAATGAGGCTTTCTCTCCAGGCACATCTTCTGGTTCACAAACTGCTCAAGAAGGGCAGGAAGGGTCACTGCAAATCCCATCCCATTGTTCCTTCAGATCCAGCTTCCCAGAGATTAGAGTCAGCTCATCTGGAAAGGAGCCTGTGGGATCAGCGAAGTCCTAGTGTAACACATTCCAAGGAACACCTCTGATTCATTACTCTTTGGAGACTGGTTCCCATTAGCAATTACTGGAAATAATGGCTGTCCATGGAGCATGGCCGGGAGTGTGGCGTGCAGTGAGGATATCAGAGGGCGAGCCACTGATGTGTGGATATTAACCCAGGAGCCCACGAAGGCAACAGCTATGGGCCTGGTAGGATCTGAAAATTTCTTCTCCTGTGGCTCCTGGAGGCCTCCCTGCATTGGTTTGTGTATCTATATCCTCAACATTGAGAGTGTCCAGCTGGGATTAGTGTCTACCTCTAGTCTTGGGTCCTTGGCCCCTTAAAGGTACATGGTACCTCCAGCTGCAGAAACATGGGGGAAGAGCTACATGACAAGTCATAAGAAGCTCTCTGGAAATATCTCCCAGGTGCCCTCCTCTAAAAAGAAATGCTCCTCTGTCAAAGCAGACCTCCTTGTGGGTCCCTGGGCCTTCCTATCTAGGCTAGGCTCTGGATGTCTACACCAGCCTTGTAGGCACACCCCTTCCCAGTGCTGAGAGGCTGTTTACAGCAGGGCTGCGCATCCTTTCTGAGGCCAAAACTGAAACAACAACAGAAACAACATAAAACCCCCTTTCTGAACCACAGCTCTGGCTTGGCGTGTAATTTTTGAGAATATACTTCTCTATTCCTTGAATGGTTACCTTTGTCTTTATGGCCCTGCTATTTATATGCTCTGAGAACTCTCCAGAAACTCCTTTTCCAAGAAATGAGCTAGCCCTTCAGTGGCCATGTTTACAGAATTTCCTGTTTTCATGATATCTGAAGAGGACAAAACTTTGGAACCTTCCAAAATAATCAGGGTTTCTGACAAACCTTGTGGACCAATGTTACTACATTCCAACTACGTGCAAACTACCTGTCACATCCAAACCTCGAAGCCCAATTCCTTACTCTTTAGTTATTTCCTCCCCTTTCCCCCAGTGCTGTAGCTATGGTGTGAGAATGGAGTTTCCACTTGGCAGCTGAGATCTGGAGTTAGAGTGGAGAAAAGTGGATCAATTTCCCCTCTCCCCTATAGATATAAGTATACATGTACATATACCTGGGCCCATTTGAGGACAAGCCATCCATTATGCAATGAGGTAATAGGTGGCACTCCAGTCCTGGTGAGTGTTGTGGTACAGTGGCAACAAAAAGAGGTCTCTGGAGCCATAAGGACAGAATCCTGGCTCCATTAGTTGTGAGAAGTGATCACGTACTCACTGAGTCTGTTTCTTCATCTGTGAAATGGATTGTTGTGAGGACAGAGATAACATATGATCACATGTTATGGGATCAATAGATGGCAGCAGCTATTGGTGATGATGATGTCATTTTCATCATTATTGTCATCATTGTCATGGCTAGTAAGCCTACAGATCTTTAAAAAATAGCTCCTGGGCTATAAACTAATTTCCAGCTAACATTCTTACTGGGCCAAAGTAATGTTAGGTCTAAATTTTTCAGGTTCTGGGTCTGAGCTACAGAGATTTATACACTGCATGCTGTTGTCAGCAAAGATTATAGGCTCTGCCCCATGTGTGAGTGCACATGTGTATGTACACAAGGCCTCCTATAGAAAATGCACTATCCATTGTGCCACAGAGCCAGCTAGGCCTTCTACAGAGAATGAAGTCAATCTCTTTCTGCACCTTCATGGGTTAAAGAAGGCAGGATGAAAATATTTATTCTCTTTTTTCAGGATCTCACCATCAGATTAGCCACCCTTTGACTGCTGAGACATTTAAGAGTTTGAACACACACACACACACACACACACACTTGCACACAGGACAACTATTTGGAGGCAAATAAAGCAGGCAGATTCTGGAGAAGAGTCAACACTTACAAAAAGAGAATGGCAGATGACCCAGATGTTGGAATTAGCAGGTAAGGATTTTAACTATGTTCAGTCATGTAAAGGAAAAGATGCTCCTAATGAATAAAAAGTTGTAAAATTTCATCAGAAAAATACAAACTATAAAAAGCAACCAAATAAAAATTCTAGACTCAAATGTGAAATATCTGAAATAAAAATTCATCCGCTAGCAGAATAGAGACAACATAGGGAAGAGTCCATGAACTTGAAAAGGGATCAAATGAAAATGAGCCAATCTAAAGAAAAGAGATAAAAATGAGAGAGAAAAAATTGAACAGTCTCAAGGACTGGTTCAAAAATATTAAAATGTCTAACATAGGAGTAATTGGAGTTCTAGTTACTCCAGTAATTAGTGCTCTTACTTCTAGGAGGGAAGAGAGTAAATGGAGCAGAAATAAATTGCCAAATATGATGAAAGGTATAAAACTTTTGATTCAAGAAACTCATCATACTCCAGGCACAGTAATACCTAGAGACATCATAGTTATACTGCTGAATTTATAAATAAGGGAAAAAAGATTGAAATCAGCTAAGTAAAAATGGCACATCACATGAAACAAAGAAGCAATATTTGCTGATTTCTGATAAAAAAAATGGAGGCCAAAAGATAGCAAAACAACATCTTTAATGTGCCAAAAACATTGTCAACCCAGAATTCTACATATAGCAAAATTATCCTTCAAGAATGAAGGCAAAATAAAGACATTTCAGAAGGCTAAGAGAATTCATTACCAGTAGACCTGTATTATAAGAAATACTAAAGGAAATTCCTTTAGTGTTTCCTGAAGGGAAATGATATTGTTGGAAATAGTGAATTTTTAGATAAATAGAAAAGACTGGTGCTTTTTCTCTTAATTTATTTAAAACACGTGATTGTTTAAAGCAAAATTTATGTCTTATGGGGTTTGTCACTTGGATGTGATGCATATGAAAATTACAGTATAAAGAGTGATTAGGGATGGGTGGTTTTATATAACTGCAAGGTTTCTACATTACGTAAGTAGCACAATCTTTTTTTTTTTTTTTTTTTTTTTTGAGATGGAGTCTCTCTCTGTTGCCCAGGCTGGGGTGCAGTGGCGTGATCTTGGCTCACTGCAAGCTCCGCCTTCTGGGTTCACGCCATTCTCCTGCCTCAGCCTCCTGAGTAGCTGGGACTACAGGTGCCTGCCACCACACCTGGCTAATTTTTTGTATTTTTTTTAGTAGAGACAGGGTTTCACTGTGTTAGCCAGGATGGTCTCCATCTCCTGACCTTGTGATCTGTCTACCTCAGCCTCCCAAAGTACTGGGATTACAAGCGTGAGCCACCATGCCAGGCCAAGTGGCACAATCTTTAATAGATTGTGAAAAGTAAGGGAAATGCATTGTAATCGCTACACAATCAATAAAAAAAGCAAAGAAGTGGCTGGGCGCAGTGGCCCACGCCCGTAATCCTAGCACTTTGGGAGGCCAAGGCGGGTAGATTGCCTGAGCTCAGGAGTCTGAGACCAGCCTGGGCAACACGGTGAAATTCTGCCTTTACTAAAGTACAAAAAATTAGCCGGGCATGGTGGTGGGCACCTGTAATCCCAGCTACTTGGGAGGCTGAGACAGGAGAATCACTTGAACCCAGGAGGTGGAGGTTGCAGCCAGCTGAGATCATGCCATTGCATTCCAGCCTGGGTGACAGAGTGAGACTCTGTCTCCAAAAAAAAAAAGTAAAGAAGTATAGCTAGAAAGCCAATAGGTAAATCAAGAAAGAATTCTAAAATATGTTACAATAAGTTTAAAAGAAAGCAGAAAAAGAATAAAGGAACAGAAATCAGAGGGGATGTAGTCAGAAAACAAATGGTAAAATGAAAGACACATATCCAAATGTGTCAATAATTACTTTAAATGCTCATGGACTAGAAACTCCAATTAAAAACAAAGATTGTCAAAATGGATAAAAAAGCTTTCCATAAGAGATGCATTTTAAACAGAAAGAAACACATATATTAAGAAGAAATAAATAGAAAAAGAAATACCATGAAAAGAGTATAAGAATATAGCACTGTTGAAGTGGCTATATTATTATCAGATGACATTAAATTCAAAATAAGAGTATTGCCAGACATAGAGTGGGATATGTTATAATGATAAGAATTAAGAATTAATTCATCAGAAGATATTATAATCCTAAATGTATATAGGCCTAGTAACAGAGCTTCAAAATATATGAAGCAAAAATGACAGAATTAAAAGAAGTAGACAATCCCACAATCATAGTTGGAAATTTTAACATCTCTCAATGACTGTTGATAGAAAAACTAGGCCTAAAATCAGTTCAGATATAGATGATCTAGGTAATACCACCATCACCTTGACTTAATTAATATTTATAGAACACTACACCCAACCATTGCAAAATACACCTTCTTCTCAGGTGCACATGGAGCTTTGTCAAGGTAAAGCATATGTTAATCCATAAAATAAGTCTTGATGAGTTGGAAAGAATTGAAATCCTACAGAGCATTTTCTCTGACCACAATGGAATTAAGTTAGAAATCAGTAACAATAAGATATCTAGGAAGACTCCACATATTTAGAGTCAAACAACTCACTTATTAAAAAAAAAACCCCATGAATTAAAGAAGAAATCACAAAGAAAATTAGAAAAGCTTTTGAACAGATGAAAATGAAAATGTTACACATGAAAATTTATGAGCTCTAATTAAAGCAATGTTTAGAAGGAAATTTAGAGTTTTACATACTTACATTGGAAAGAGCAAAGGTCTAAAATCCATAACCTAGGTTTCCACCTTAAGAGTCGAAAATGAGGGAAGAAAGAAAGAAGAAAAAATAGTAAGAAAGGAACGAAAGAGGAAAGGAGGAAAGGAGGGAGAATGGAAGGGAGGGGAAAAATACAAGAAAAGGAAAGAAAAAAAAGAAAACCCAGAGTAAGTAGAAAGGAAAGAAATTCTATATATAATACAGAAATAAATGAGATAACAACAAAGAATAGAGAAAATTAATAAAGCCAAAAGTCTGTTCTCTGAAAAGATCAACTCTAGCTAGACTAATCAAGAAAAGGAGAGAGAATACAAATGATCAATATCAGAATGAAAGAGGGGTTATCACTGAAAATGCTACAAGCATTTAAAAAAAGTATAAAAACATTATGCTAACAAAATAGACAACTTAGATGAAATAGACACATTCCTTGAAAAACACAATGTGCCATAACTCAAGTATGAGAGGAAATTGAATTGAATTGAATTTATTTATTTATTTTTTGAGACAGGGTCTTTCTCTGTCACCCAGGCGTAAGTGCTAAGGTGTTATTCCAGTCACTGCAGCCTCGACCTCCTGGGCTCAAGTGATTCTCCCACTTCAGCCTCCCAAGTAGCTGGGAGGTGCATACCACCATGCCCGGCTAATTTTTGCATTTTTTGTAGAGACGGGTTTTTATCATGTTGTGCCAGGCTGATCTCGAACTCCTGAGCTCAAGAGATCTGCCCACCTCAGCCTCCCAAAGTGCTGGGAATACAGGCATGAGCCACTGTGTCCAGCCAAAATGTATTATTTTAAAAAATCTTCCACAAAGAAAAGTTTGGTCAAGATTGTCTCACTAATCCTGTAAAACATTTAAGGAAGAAATATAATAGTATCATTATTTCACAAACTCTTTCAAAAACAGAGGAGGCAAGAACACTTACCAACTTATTTTAGGTAGTCTTAACTATTGCAATAATGTAAGTAAAAAACAAAATAAAGGCATAAAGATTTTAAAAAGAAGAATTGTAACTTACTCCACACATGATGTGATTGTTTATGTGGAAAATCTAAAAAAATGCGAGAAACAACTATTACAATAATACATCAATTGAACAATGTCACAGGATACAAGGTTAATATTAAAATATCAGTTATACTTTTATATATCAGCAGCAAGAATTTGGGAAATGAAATTAGAAAAACAATTTTATTTACAGTGTCTTCAAAAAGCATAAAATACTCATGAATAAACAACAAAAGATGGACAAGGTCTCTATGTTGAGAACTAAACCATTATTGAAAGAAATTAAAGAAGACACATACACACACACACACACACACACAGTATCATGTTTGCTGATTGGAAGACTCAATGTTGTTGAGATGTCAGTTCTCTACAAATTGATCTGCAGAGTTATTGCAATCCCAGTAATAATGCTAGCAGGAATCTGTTGTAGAAATTTACAAATTGATTCTAAAATTTATATAGACATACAAAGAATCTAGCATATCTATAACAATCTTGAATTAGGAAAATAAATCTGGAGTGCTCAAACTACACGACTTTAAAACATTATAATACCGACATCGTTGGTTTTATAATCAAGACAGTATGTTACTGGCATAGAGACTGACAAATAGATCAGTGGATCTGAGAAGAGAGCTGGAAACAGGCCTATGATTACATGGTCATTTGTTTGCCAAAGGTGCCAAAGCAATCAATCCGTGGAGGAAGAAAACTCTTTTCAAAAAATGGTGCTGTATTAACTGGATGTTCAGATGGAAACGCACAAACAAAGAAAACTTTAACTTATTTCTCACATCAGAAACAAAAATTAATTCTAAATTATTGCAGAGCTAAATATAAAATCATAAAACTTTTAGAGAAAATGTAGGAGAATATCTTCATAACCTGGAGATAGGCAAATGTTTATAGACAAACAGGCCACAGACAGCAATAAACATAACAGAAAATGAATAAATGTGTCCCTGTCAAAATTAAAAGCTTCTGCTGATAAGTGATACCATTAAGAAAATAAATAGGCAAGCCATAGATTAGAAGAAAATATTTGCAAAACATCTGAAAAAAGATTGAAATCCTGGGTTTATGAAGAACCCTTCCAACTCAATAATAAAAAGATAATCAATCAGAAATGAATGAAACAGTTTGAATAGACAGTTCACAAAAAAATACACAAATAGCCATTAGGGATATGAAGAGACACTTATCATTACTCATCAGGGAGATAAAAATTAAAACCACAATGAAATACCACTACACTTTTAACTTAAAGAATAACTATCACCAAATATTAGTAAGGTTGTGGTAACTTCTTATAAAGCTATAAAAACACCTACATCCTTGACCCAGCAGTACCACTCCTAGGGTTTTTCCCAAGAGAAATGAAAATTATGTTTACAAGAAGACTCACGGAGAGGAGAACTGGAAACATCAGATGTTCACCAACAGGAGAACCGATAAGCAAACTGAGCGTCATAGAATGGAATATCACTCAGCAATAAAAAGGAGCAGTTCAAGATATTCTCATGCCTCAGCCTCCTGAGTAGCTGTGAGTACAGGGATGCATCACCATGCCTGGATAATTTTTGTAGTTTTAGTAGAGACAGGGTTTTGCCATGTTGGCCAGGCTGGTCTCAAACTCCTGGCCTGAAGTGATCCGCCCACCTCGGCTTCCCAAACTGCTGGAATCACAGGTGTGAGCCACCGTGTCCGGCCTACAAATAACTTTTTAAAATTAAAAATATGGTTCCCAGATGCAAATACAATGCGTGTGCTTTGCCCAAATCACCTAAAAATAGACATTTTTAGAGTATCAAGCATCCTTTGATTTACTAATATTTATTGATTGCCTAAGATATAAGGCACAGTGAAGCTGGCAGATACACATGTATCTCCTCGGCTTCAAGGAACTTAAAATGGGCATGAAAAGTGGCCCACAGGAAATTGAAACCATGAAAGAGGTTTTAAATAATGGACTTGATGACTGTATATACATATGTTATAGACAAAAACCCAAACAGCCTTCTCTCTTGCTCTCTCTCTCTCCCCTTCCTATCCCATTCCCTCTCACCTGCCCAGCATCACCCAGACTCTACTATTTCTCTAACTCATGATACAGGGAAGTCAGGTGTAGTGAGCGTGGCCAGGGTGAGTGGATGTTTGAATGGACTCAGCCTGACTCTGGGAACATGTTAGGATCTTTGAGGAACCTTCTGAGCCTGGCATCCGCATGCAAGGTCACAACTACAGTGCAGCCTGTGGCTTTCCTGACCCTGCCTGCAGCTGGTGTGAGGAATGGCCCCTGGTAAACATGTTTTTCTTGGTTCCAGGCGTGCTTTTCCCCACAGCTGTTCTCTTCTGGCATCTAGGTTCAAAAGCATGACCTTGGTCTTCTCCTTCCCTGGGGGCCCTACTCCGGGGCTGTGTGGTTCTTGGACCCTCGGGCTGCTTTCCACCAGAGGCTCCCTCGCTCTTCCCACCGGGAAGTATATATGTTCACAGGGCCTGCGAGGGCACAGGAGCCACCGAGGGAGCCTCCTCCCAGGGTTCTGTGGTTGAGGGCAGATGAGAAAGCTGAAGGCCAAGGATGAGGGATCCTGGCAGGTCCTCTCCATGAGACATTATCTACTCATCCTTCTCCTCCTCCCGTGATGTGGGCAGGCCCACGCTCAGATGCAATGATTTTGATACTCTGAGATTAAGCTTCCACTGCAAGAAAATGGGACTCAAAGCAGAAATTATGCTGTTACTCACCAAAATGAAGGCTGTGGTCTTATACCAGGGAGCCACCAACTCAGATTTCTACACCCTACTCCTACATGATGGAAGCTCCATTAAAAAAAAAAAAGTACACAAATAAAAACAAACAAAATACCCAAAACAGAACAGATAGAACCAACAAAAGAACAGGGATAAAAACAAAAATCCCTTCGATTTCCTTTTTGACTGTTTTTTTCTTGTCCTATAGGAGACTGACAGCCAGTTGTTGGAAAGAGCACTGGACAGGGAGTCTGGAGAGCTCATGCCTCTTTCCCATTGTGGAACCCCAGGCAGATCACAGGCCTTCTTGGGACCTCCATCTCCTCCTCATCTGCTCCAGCTCCCTTGAGATGCCATGACTGATGAAGCTGCCTTGGCCATCATATGGTACACATCTGTGGGGTTAAAGAAGGCATCTCACAGGAAGGGTGAAGAGTCACAGCAGCTGAGCACTTTCTGCATATCAGGCCTCGGCTAACTGCCTGTGTGAGATAGGAATGCCATTTTACAGATGAGGAAACTGAGGCTTAGAACATTAAGTACCATGCCTGAGTGAATCAGGATTTGAATCCACATGGACGTTGGGCTTTCACATACCTTGGCCCAGGCACAGTTTGAGACTGAAATTAAGAAATTGCGTTTCACAACATTTTTGTTGGTTTGGTGGTCATAGTTGCTGTTTTTCTGCCATAATTAGAATCCTGCTGGAACCACACCCACCGCACTTGAAAGGTATTACTCTAGTGCACTTCAGTGTTTGCCCCTGGGGAACGCATTATACCTCTGGGAGGCAAGATGCTTTAACAAGGAAGCACAACTGTAAAAAGAGTGTCTGTTGCTTTCTGGATAAAGTATCAGTCATTTGATTCCAGTTTGCTAATCTCAAATGTAACTTTTAAAATACACTTGTGATTTATTTTCTTTTTGAGAGTCAGGTGGAGTCCCGCATTTGTGGGACTTCATTTTTGTTTGCAAATACCATACCTTGAATAAAAATGTGGTGTGGAGCAGGCACGATGCCTTCACCAGTGTAGCCGAAGACATGGGCTGTCCTCCCTGGGTCTCCTTTCTGGCCTGCCTGTGGAGGAAAGGGTGGAGGTCAATGTAGAGACCAGCCAGGGCCTGGGTGTGGGGAGAGTTGATAAGGTAGTGATCCCACGGACCTAGGTACTGGAAGAGAAACAGGCAAAACTAGAAGGAACTAATTATCATTCAGTAGAATGTTCCTGGTGAGGATGTGGACTTTCTTCAATTATCCAGAATTGAATGAATCAGTTCCCCGACAGGTTGATCAACTCAGCTTTTCTTACCTGGGACTTTCCTGGCTTTAAAACCCAAAGTTTCCTGGGAAATTTCTCTGTTCAGGAAAACTGGGATGGTTAGTCACCTTACCTGGGACCCAGGCTTGGCCACTGAATCTCCAGCTACACCTATTCACCTATTTTACAGCAAGGCGATTGAGGGAGGTTTGTGTTGACGTTAGAATTGTGAACATGGTGACTTGAGCTGTAATTTTGTTTCTGGGGCCATGGGATTGTTTTCAGTCCCTGGACTTGGGACCTTCATGGACCCCATCTCTTTCTAACGCTGTAGGTGCTGTCAGCCCCTGCTGTAGGCTTGGGAATACCCTTTCTGGTTAAACAATGAGGATGGACAGAGCATAGAATAGCCTCTTGGTCCTGGTAGCCAGTGTGCAGAAGACGGTCCTGAACCTCACGGTGCTCCTCCTTTCTGACCTCGGGCAGAGGCCATCCTACAGACAGGAATTTGGAGCCCCAGCTGGAATAGGGTTGGTGCCCCACCTCTACTCCTTGGTTCTAGAAAAATCAATCCAAGAGTTAGGCATGTTGTATAGCACCCATTCCCCATATAGTCATATAAGTGTCTGTTTTCAGCACAAGATAGACCCTTTTTCCACTCTGTCCCATGAGGGCCAATTCCCCCATTCTCCAAGCTCCCCTGAGAGAGGCAGAGGCCCCTGTGAGAAGCTGAGCTTTGAGGGTGTCCCTTTTCTGGGAGAGCCATTTTGTATCAATGGAAGCAGAAAACACCAACTGGGGGACAAAAGAGATTTAAGTGGGCCCGCCTAATACAGCACATTAATACATGCGGATACAATGTTAATCTAAAAGAGACCCTGTTCATAGATGATTGTGCAGCACTAAAAGCATCTGAAATTTTAGTCCTAATTTAACTATTTTTTTAAGTTTGTTGTTGTTGTTGTTGTTGTTGTTTTGTTTTGAGACAGGGTCTAGCTCTGTTACCCAGGCTGGAGTGCAGTGGTGTGATCCCGGCTCACTGCAACCTCTGCCTCCTGGGCTCAACTGACCCTCCGGCCTCAGCCTTCCAAGCAGCCAGGACCACAGGCATGCACCACTGCGCTTGGCTAATTTTCGTGTACATATATATTTTAGTAGAGACTGGTTTCGCCATGTTGGCCAGGCTGATCTTGAACTCCTGGGCTCAGGTAATCCATCCACATTGGCCTCCCAAAGTGCTGGGATTACAAGTGTGAGCCACTGCACCCCTCAATTTAACTCTTGAAAAGTGCAAAAATACTCTGTTCAGGAAAAGGCAGGTAGAGAAGTGCTGACATTTAAATGAGCTTAAAAGGTGAAAACTGCATCCATGGCACTAGCAAAAATGGAAAGCCTATTAACAAAGAACACAGGCTTCACTTCCCAAAGTGGAAAGACAACACTAGCAGGGACTTCATAGCCTCCTTGATAAAACAAAATGAAAGGTAATATAATTTAAAACCATCCTATCAGTATTATTGGATATAGTTCAGATTATGAAGTCATGGTACTGTTGAGAAAAAACAGCCACCAGATTCTCTTCTTTACGGGCCTGTGGGGCCAGGATGGGGAGATACAGTAAATCATAACACAAGGTCAGTTTTGATTTTCCACTCTCAGACTGAAAAAAGTATATGGAGTTTGATGTTTGTTTTGGCTAAACCAAATGCTTTTTCAGTAAAATTAATGTTGAATGAATTATAAATAGGCTTTAATATTGAGGGCAGTTGCAAGGAGGTAAAGGGAAGAAGAAAAGTCACATTCCAGGCATCCGGGACAATTTTTGGTGTGTGGAACCTAACGTGCAATAGGCACTTATAACATGTTTGCTAATTAGATGAAAGCAGTCTTATGTTTCTAATTTGGAGACAAAGTTATAGTGCTAAGCACACAGTAGGCATTCAAATAAATCCTTTTCGTACTGAACTGCAAGCTTGACTGAACAAGCCTTGCCAGCTTTTGCTACCTCTGAATTCCCTTTCCTAATCTATTTTTCTCTAACTGATACTCAGACATGAGAATCAAGTTACCTTATGTCATTAGAGCACAAGGAATATTCCTGCTGCTACAGCCTAAGAAATTTGGTCTCTCTCCCAGACCATCACTCACACACACAAAAGAAGTGCAAACTGCACACTAAGCCATCTCCTAACACAAGTCCAAGTCCTAACCCAAATCCAAGGTCATACACTCCTGACTCAAGAGCAAGGTTCTCAGGCACAAACACCAACCTCCACCATTAGGGTGTAGTGTACTGTCTCCTGCTGTTTTGCTCAAGACCCTCAACACCATCACTCAACACTGGCTTAACTTGTCTGTAATCCTCTGGCTTCCTTGGAGGTTTAAACCATCTTTCTCCTCCCTGATACAATTCCCTTTAGGGTTGAGTCACAGCTCTTTCACTATCTCACTAACCACACTCTTAGCTCTTAGCTGCATCTCCTGTCCCTCATCCACTGACCCCTCTTTTAGATTCACTGTGTCACAGTAATAATAATACATCCTGGGTATCAGCTGCGCCTTTTCTTCTGCATCCTACATGCATGGGGTCAGTCTGTTTTTATCACGTGCCAAACTCAACACATAACTCAATCCCTCTTGAAGATAACCAAAAAGGTACACTTTTCCAAAACCATTAGTGAGAAGCACAGACTTTACGGAAGATAATGTAAAGAGACCATGAAAGGGGTTAACATCGCACGTTCCAAAGAAAAAAATTAATTCCCCAAGTAATAATTTTTCTTTTTTCCCAAAGTTCTTTGTCTTTTGAGGCCTCATTTCTGACCCTCTTCCCACTAGAATCTCCATCCTCACCCAGGAAAATCAACTCCCTATCCTCTCTTACTTAGAGTAGCTTCTCTGTCCCTCTGAAGCTTAGGTGTCTAGCCTTGGCTTTTACTCAAATCAAGCTTAATTGAGGTCAGTTCTTTCAGAGTAGGTTCTACCCTATAGGAGTTTTATACAATCTCCCTTGAGACATCACCTCCACTATTACCATCACCACCACCACTGCGATCGTCATCACCTCATCACCACCACCACCACCATCACCATCACTGCAACCACCACCATCACCACTCCACCCGATCACTGCCACCACCACCATCACCATCACTGCCCCACCACCATCACCACCACTGCCAGATCACTGCCACCACCATCACCACCAACACCACCATCACTGCCACCACCACCACCACCATCAGCACCACCACCAACACCACCGCTACCATCACCACCACCACCATCACCACCACGACCACCATCACCATTATCACCATCATCACCACCACCATCACTGCCACCACCACCATCACCATCACCATCACCACCACCACCACCATCACCACCACCACCACCACCACCACCACCATCACCACCATCACACCACCATCACCATCATCACCACCACCACCACACCACCATCACCACCACCACCATCATCACCACCACCACCATCATCACCACCACCACCATCACCACTGCCACCATCACCACCACCATCACCATACCACCACCACACCACACCACCACCACCATCACCAATACCACCACTACCATCAATTATTGAGTTAACATCTTGTGTCAGGCAAAGCACTCAGCATTTACAAATGGTATTACAATGATCTTATGAGATAGGTAGTATAATTATTTCCATTTAAAGGGCGAGAACACCAGAGTTTGGAGAATCACATGTCAATAGGCAGAGTTTATTGTGATTCTCTGGCCTCAACTGGGCACTTATTGCAGCTGCCACACTGTTGGTTTCTTCCCAGTGGACTCCTTGCTGCATTCTCAATAGTTGCCCTAGAAAATCATCAAGCTTTTAATCTCAGGCCAGATGACTTCTGTGGTTTCTGTAAAATAGTTTCCTCGATGGGCCTTCTCTTTTATAAACAGCTGTTCTGCTCCACCCTCTCATTGCTAAGGCCAACATTTCTTGGACAGCACCTGTTCTAAGCATGTTTGGTGCATGACTGCATTATTTCATTTAATCTTCTCTACAAAGTGCTGAAAGCTGTGAAGTTGGTTCTGATAACATCCAGAACCTCTACAGTTGATTCTGCTTCTCCAGACTTAAAACCCCACAGCATCTTTGACTCTGTCACTTTCCATGAACCCTGTCCAAGTGAGGAGCTCCTGGATTTCTCTCCTGTGAAGCCTGGTCTGTTCTACTGGGAAGAGTGACCTGCCATGCCTGCATGTTACTGGCACTGATGGTGTCAGGGCTTAGAAGGACCATCACTGTGAAATGCCTGGAAAGCCTACTGAGAAAACTGCTTAAGGTTTATGTCCTACTAACTTCATAACCAGAGAATGAGATAGTTGAGGACCCTTCATGTAGAAGCACCAACAGGAACAACAGCAGCAAGGCTGCAGAGAAGAGAGATGGACCTAAGGAAGCTCCTTGTAAGTGGCTTTTTGTATGAAAATCTCTACCATACCAACAAACAAATGAACACACAAACAAAACAAGCTCAAGACCTCAATTCTATTAGAGTTTCAGGAGACAAGCACAATATTAGCAAATGCCACATTGTAACCAACACCAGTAGACCATCCTGCTAACTTGGTTTCCGGTGAAAAGTCAGCTGTTGTTCTTATTGAAGATTGCTTCTGTGGGATGAGTCACTTCTCTCCTGCTGCTTTCAAGATTCTCTTTGTCTTTGACTTCTGGTATTTTAATAATGATGTGTCTAGGTGTGGATATTTTTGAATGTATCTTACTTGGAGTCTATTGGTTTTTTTTTTTTTTGGATGTGTAGTTTAATGTTTTACATACAATTTGTTAAGTTTATAGACATTAATTCTTCACATATTTTTATCACCTTTCTCTTTTTCTGCTCCTTCTGAGACTCCCCATTATGCATATGTTAGTATGTTTCATAGAGATCTACAGGTTTCTGAGGTTCTGTTCATTTTTCTTCATTATTTTTTTCTTTCTGTTTCTCAGTCTGGATAATCTCAAATGAACAATGTTCAAGATTGCTGGTTATATCTTCCACCTGATCAAACCTGCTGTTGAGCCCCTCTTAAAATTTTCCTTTTAGTTATCTTTTTAACTCTAGCATTCCTATTTGATTTTTTTTTTTTATCATTTCTATCTCTTTACTGATATTCTGTGTTAGATGAGACACCATTTTCATACTTTCCTCTAGTTTTTAGACATGGTTTTCTTTAACCCTTTGAACTAAATTTAAAGACTTTTTCTTATGTCTGGGCTTCCTCTGGAACAGTTTCCATTAATCGGTTTTTGTCCTGTGTATGAGACATATTTTCTTGTTTCTTTACATGTCTTATAATTTTCTGTTAAAACTAGACATTGAAAATGTAATGTGGCAACTTCAAAAAATCAGATTCTTTCCCACTTCTCAGGTTATGCTGTTTTTACAGTTTGTTGGTGTTTTTGTTTTTTAGTAACTTTTCTGATGTAATTCTGTTATAAGTCTGTATTCTTTGTCCTGTGTAGCCACTGACGTCTCTGCTTTGTTAGCTTAATGGTCATCTAATGATTGGAGAGAAATTTCTTTAAGGATCAGGAACCAGTAAGTCTCTGTCAATGAAAAAGAGTCCTACTATGTAAAATATTTGAAGAGATTTATTCTGAGCCAAATATGAGTGACCAATGGCCCGTGACACAGCACTTAGGAGATCCTGAGAACATGTGCCCAAAGTGGCTGGGTAACAACTTGGTGTTACATAGTGTAGGGAGACATAAGGCATCAATCAATACATGGAAGATGTATATTGGTTCGGTCCAGGAAGGTGGGACAAGTGGAAGTGGGGGTTTCCATATCATAGGCGGATCCAAAGGTTTTCTGATTGGTAATTTGTTGAAAGAGTTACTATCAATAGAAAGGAATATCTGGGTTATGATAAGAGGTTGTGGAGACCAAGATTTTGTCATGCAAATGAAGCCTCCAGGTAGCAAGCTTCAGACAGACTAGACTGTAAATGTTTCTTATCAGATTTAGAGTCTGTTCTGTTAGTAACTCCAAAAAGGAGGAGGGTATTACCAGGTTTGTCCAGCTCTGCCTTCCCATCATGGCCTGAACTTCTTTTTCAGGTTAACTTTGGAATGTCCTTGACAGAGAGGAGGGGTCCATTCAGAAGGTTGGGGTAGGGGGGCCTTAGGTTTTTCTTTTTGATTTACATCTCCAAGTTTTTGCTGAGGTGCTCTACATGCATGTTGGAGAATGTCTTCCACACTCATCCAAGCAGTAGACAATTCCACCTTAAACTTAGATTTTGACAACATCTTCTTGTCCAGAACTTTAAGGGAGCCATAGATGAGGGCTTAGGACCTTCTAAGATCTTTTCTGAGCCTGCACACAGCTCTGTGCATGTGCAAAGCCTTTCTTACTCCTGCTCATGGCCTTCCATATTTCCCAGAATATGTCAGAGCTTTTCAAAGCCCCTATGAACATTCATTCTCCAGTTTTCACTTTAAGCTTTTTAATTAGCCTATTGTTTGTTACAACTATGATCCACTATCTCAAGCATCTGTGAAGTTAAACAATTGCCTCTAAATGTTTTTAACAAATGCCCCTGAAGAAATGGCTTTTCACACTGGGCAAACTCCAAGTCAGATTAAATAAAGACAGCCTTGCAAGTGGGGTCTTTCAGAGAACCACTAGACAGGTTTTCTCTATGACTTGGGGCTGCTGGTTTTCAAGGTTACCATGAAGCTGGAGAGAGGGTGATGGGAATGGGGCAAGTTAAAATGTCACAAACCTCACTATTCTTAGTGAAATTCAGTAGTTTTGCTTGAGCAAACAATCCTTGGATGGCTGCAACACTTCGGTAAATTTCCAGAGTTCTAAAAAGTTGATTCTGATTATTTTTGTCACTTTTCTCATTACTTTTATAGAGGAGAGAATTTTGCTGAGATCACCAGATTGCATTATCTTTTCCAATATTGTCTAAATAAAATTAATATGTTAAATTATAAAGGCACATAACAAACCATCTTACTAAAATGATTGGTCCATATAAACAAATTCCTTTGGATTTAAGTAGTCAGTCGAGTGACTCATACACCTTTTCTGACCACCATTGTTTGGCTGCTTTGGCAGACTCTAAAGTCTGGGCCGTAGTGGACCTGTATCCCCACTCCCTCCTCTGCGTGCTCAGCACTGGATGCTTTTACTCAGCAGTTAGCATCAAACCCTGTCAGGTAGTAAAGTCTTTTGAGGATATAATGTGGGAGAGTTCACCAAACATCAAGAAAATTGCATGAACAGGCCCTTTCGTTAGAGCGACATGCTCGTAATTGTTAGCAGAGTTGGAATTTTCCACCTACTGTGGCTGTAACATTGATCCCATGCTCCCCTGTTAAAGTTCCCTTCCCAGCCTTTGCCATGGGTCCCTTCTTTGATAAAATGCAGGCTACCAAAAGACTTGCATGGATTAATTATTAATTAATTTTGTTTCACATCAATTGTAATGAATTCGTATGGACTATTTCACCTACACACATTTTTATTGAACTAAATAAAACCTAATGAGGTTTCTGACCAAAGTAAAGAGGGCTCTCCTCAGCTCTAAAGAAAGAAACATGGCAGTAGGATGTACTGCATTCTTAGGGTTAGACTCAGATTTTCTTTTGGCATTTTGTAATGTAGTATTTCAAACACATATAAAAATGAATCTACCATCTACTTCTGTCACTTGATGCCAATCTTCTATATCACCCTTGCATGCACGTCACACACACTTCTCACCTCATTCCTGCTTTACCTTGAAGCCAATTTCAGTTCTTAGATAATTTTATTTGTAAGACATTCAGCATGTATCTCCAGAAGATAAGGGTCATTCTTCCTCGACAGTTTTATTGAAGTATAATGGCCACATAATAAATTATACATAATGGAAGTGTATATTTGAGAAGTTTTTTATGTTTATGTCTCTGAAACTATCATAACAATTAAATAATGAACATGTCCATCACACCCAAGAGTTTCCCTGTGCTATTTTGTAGCCCAAAATACATGCTGAATGTTTTAAAACTAAAATGTGACTTTAACCCTTCCCCTGCTGCTGTCCAACTCCTTCCCCAATAGGCAACTACTGATCTGCTTGCTGTTACTACAGATTAGTACACTTCCTAGAATTTTATATAACTAAAATCATATAGTATATACTCTTTCTTTGTTCATGTTCTTTTATTCAGCATCATTCTATTGGATTCAATAATGCTGTTATAGGTATCAATTTTTCCTTTTTAAAATTATTGGTTAGTATTCCATTATATGACTATGTCACAGTTGGTTTATCCATTCACCTGCTGGGGTACAACTGGGTGATTTTCAGTTTTTGGCAATTACAAATAAAGCTATTATGAACACTTGTTTAAAAGCCTTTGTGTGAATATATGCTTTCATTTTTTGTGGGGTGTAAATAACCAAGTGTGGAATGACTGAGTCATATGGTAGATATATTTTTAACTTTTAAAAAAACAACAAAATGCTCTTCAGCATGGTCAAACCATTTTCCATTCCCACTAGCTGTGAATGAGAGTTCCTGTTGGTTCCACATCCTTGCAAACACTTGATATGGACAGACTTTTCAATTTCATCCATTCTAGTGGGTGTTTAGTATCTCATTGTGGTTGTAATTTTCATTTCTCTAATGACTAAAGGTGTTGGGCCTCTTCTTGTTTACTTATTTGCCAGTCCTACAAACTACTTGGTGAGATGTCTTTTTCAGATCTTTTGCCAACTAAAAAAAAAGTATGTTGCTTGTCTTCTTAACTTCTTTATAAATTGTGGATACAAAACCTTTATTATATATATATGTTTTGCAAATATTTTACCTCAGTCTGGGGCTTTCCTTTTCATTTTCCTAAATGTCTTTTGAAGAACAAGAGTTTATGTTTTATTTTTATGAGGTTCAGTCAATACATTATTTCTAATTTGTGTTTTATCTATTGAACTTAACAGATCACTGCCAAAACCAAGATCACCAAGGTTTTCTCTATTTTTTCCTGTTTTCTTTTAGGAGTTTTATAGTTTTAGCTCTTACATTTGTGTCTATGATCTATTCTGAGTTAATTTTTAATATGGTATGAAGTAATGATGGAGGTGGAGGTTCTTTTTCACTTTTTTCTTTTTCTTTCTTTTTTGCATATAGTTACTCAATTTTTCCAACATCATTTGATGAAGATTATACTTTCTATACTAAATTTCTTTGGTGCCTTTGTCAAAAATAAACTGACCATGTAAATATGAGTCTATTTCTGGATTCTCAATTCTTTTCTACCCATCTGTGTACCTATCTTGACACCAATCCTACTGATTACAGTTGCTTTAAGTAATCACAAAGTAAATTGTAAAGCTTTATAATTAGCTTTATAATAAGAATACAGGACTTGAGAGGTTCCTAGTGTGATCTGAGAGACCAAAATAGACACCCTTTACCAACTAAGACAGATCCTAAGGTTAGGGAAAAAGTTACCTATGAGCCCAGGGTTTAGGGCTTGGCTGGTGTGGCAACTCCCTAAATTCCCATGGTTACAAGAAAAACCACACCCTTGCTAAACTCCCAACAGTAGAACTAATCAGGCAAATTGTCAGACTCCTCCTAACTCTGGTTGGACAGAGGACTGGTCTTAAAAGCGTTCTTCCCAGATGAGCAGCTGTAGCCCTCAAGTCCCTTTGGAGAGATTGTGCACAAACTGCCTTTGTGTCTGATAGCTCACCTTTTCATGGAAAGAGCCAAATTCCACCTCATTTTAATGCTAAAATCCTGCCCCTAAGTGAACATGGGATGTGTTACATGTATGTTTACCCACTGCTCATGTAATTGACTCCCCTCATAAATATATATATAGCTTTCCCCCCAAACCTACTGAAAATGCATGACTCTATTGTATAATACTGACCCTGTAAGGCACAAAATCCAAGCTGCCCTTGCCGTCTTTGAAGAGGGAGCATCTTTGCTCCACACTGGAGGCTATCTTTTCCCAGTCTGCAAACATATCACCAACAAGACTCTCCTTTCTACTATTTAGCCATCCTGGTGATCTTCTGGACAACACCGGCTTGCCCCAAAGTGCCTGTCCCCACATCCTGGAGGGCCCTGTGGCTCTTTGGGCAGTGAGACTGGATGCAAGAGCCCTTTGAGGTCTTCCCCTGCCTTGACATAAATGAGAAGACAGCAGGGGAGCCTGGCTCAGAAAAATGAGTTGCAGAGTGTGATCTGGATCACCCAGCAGGACCAGTTATGCTAACTGCCTGCCAGGAAGTGTTGAAAAGTGACAAATGAGAGGTACCAAGGAGGTGGGTGTCTTTGATTCTACACAAAGATGACTAGGAGGACAGGAAATAGCAGCTTATGCACACTGGGTCACCTATAGGTTCAGTCAAGATTGTGGTCTTAAAATATAGAAGAACTGAATGACTTCCTTTTTATTTGTCTCCCTACTGAAAAAATAATCCCATACCATGATTTTGGGCATTGGAGAAAGGAACACATTTGAATTATACTGAGGATAAAACTTCTAAGAATTCTCACAGAGTTCAGAAGAGAGGCTATGACTGGCTAGTGGGGCAGGTAAGCAGTAGGGAAAGGTGGGACGGTGAGTGTAAAGGCACAATGGTGACCTTCAGCAAGTCCTCACAGGAGAGAGAGGAGGTGGGGAATGTAGGTAATTCTTGTTAGGGGCAATAAATATTAGTGAGAATGAATAGACGGTGGAGGGAGGGGACAGAAACTAATCTGTAAATTATTCTCTTTGGAATTTTAATGAGCCTGAGAGACAGATATTATCTTGTGAAAAGGTCCATCCACGTACGAGATTTCAGGGAACAGATGGAAAGCAATTGCTGTCCTTGGTGGGTCCAATCTTTATACAGATAACCAAAAGCCTTTTCCAGCATCTGCTTGTCTCCAAGGGCCTTTAATTCAAAACATTCATCATGCCAGGGTGCCACATCTTGGGGTAAAGTTATTATTATTATTATTAATGCACGAAAGTGGAGAGTTCAGATTCCCTTCCTTTGAGCAGAAGTAATGACCTAAGGACATTCACCAAGCTCACATTTCCAGAACAGGCTGGCTTTAGGCCACTGCTTCCCAGCTTTGGGGTATGGGCTTGCATTCCAGGAGCTGCTTTTGCAAGTTTGGTTCCATGGTCCAATGCATTTAGGAACTGCTGCCGACTGTGTCCCCTTTGGAAGATTTGTGAAAAAAATCAACATATCAAAGGCCCTGACCCATGAAAAGATGCTCAAAACAATTAGTTATTAGGGAAACAAAAATCGAAATCACAATTAGATACTACTTCATACCCACTGGGATGGCTATAATAAAAAAGGACAGAAAATAATAAGGGTTGGTGAGAATGTAGGGAAACTGGAACTCGTGTACACTGCTGGTGGGAATGCAAAATAGTGCACCTGCTTTGGAAAAGAGTCTGGGAGTTCCTCTAAAAGCTCAGTGTAGAATTACCATGTGACCCAGCAATTCCACTCCTCTGTATAGACCCAAGAGAACTGAAAACATATGGTCAAATACAACTTGCTCATGAATGTTTATAACAACGTTATTTATGATAGCCAAAAAGTGGAAACAACCCAAATGTCCATCAGTGCATACATGCAACAATGTGGATGAACCTTGAAAACATTAAGTTAAATGAAAGAAGTTGGTCACAAAAGATCACACAGCAAATGAGTCCACCTGTATGAAATGTCCAGAATAGGCAAATCTATAGAGGCAGAAGGTAAATTAGTGGTTGTCAGGGGCTGGGAAGGAAGGGGATGGGAAATGGCTGCAAACAGCATGAGGTGTTTGGAAACATTCTGCAGTGATATTGTGGTGATGGCTACACAACTCTATACTAAAAGCCAATGAGTTGTTTACTTAAAATGGGTGAACTTTGTGCTATACGAGTTATATCTCAATACGTATTTCTTAAGTCTTCAAGAAGCCCTCTGGTAAAGAAATCAGCCTAACCCAGCCCTGAACTCATCCGATCACCAAAGCTTTTCCTCACACTGGCACCCTGAGAAACTGGTATTCTGAAGAATGTGTTTTAGGAAAAACTGCTTTAGACAACAGGAATTTGGCAAGAGGAACTTTGTTTCTGTGAACACATATTTGGCATGTCAGGGTACATCCTTTTGTATTTTATTTATATTTGATGTGCCTATGTCCTGTCTTCCTGGTGGCTTTATAAACATTTTGGGGAGGGAAAGTATGATTTATTCTCTTTGAGTTCCTACTTCTCACCCATACGACCCATAATGTAGTGCACACATAAATATCTGTAAATATGCAGTTGGGACTTTGCATCACTAATGAGTTAAACTATTCAACAAAGCCAAAAATATGTATTATGGGCCCTTAAGTGCCAGGCACAGTTTTGAGCATGGGGATACAAAAATGAGGGAGCTTATGATCCAATCTGAGACCAGGCCAGGGGCCATACAGTAGAGGCATCTCTCCCTGGAGGGTTAAGTTCTGAAGTCATTCCCAAGGCACATTTTTCATGTAGTTGAAATTACTGAACACATTAATGTAGGCACCATTTTTGAGACTCACCCGCTTGCTATTGAAAAGTAGACACAACCAATTTCTTCTTCACTGTTGGGAAAGGTTGCTTTCCCTTTGGTTGGGCCCAGTTGAACACTTGTACTTAAGAGCTATTTTGGCCAAAACTGTGTCTCCTTAAAGGTGAGTCCAGGCCAGGCATTGCACCTCATGCCTGTAATCCCAGCACTTTGGGAGGCCGAGGTGTGTGGATCACGAGGTCAGGAGTTCGAGACCAGCCTGACCAACATGGTGAAACCCCATCTCTACTAAAAATACAAAAATTAGCTGGGCGTGGTGATGCATGCCTGTAATCTCAACTACTCAGGAGGCTGAGCCAGGAGAATCGCTTGAACCCGGGAGGTGGAGGTTGCAGTGAGCCAAGATCGCACCACAGCACTCCAGCCTGGGTGACAGAGCAAGACTCCGTCTCAAATAAAAATAAAAATAAATAAAAAGGTGAGTCCACTGGGGCAAATCTAGGTGCTCCTTGCCTGAGCAGCGTGCAGGAAGGACAAGCACAGATAGAGTGAGGGATGCACTCTTCTACCCTCCACTCCGCATCCACCCTGGGGTGTAGCTAGGATGGCACACAGAATGACTCGCACTGTCTAAATAACTTTTTATTTTAAAAAATTTGCTGCCTTGCTTACACACTTATATGAGCTTGTTCTGTGACTCCACAATCCTGAAGGTCAGCCTAAAGTCCAAACACTGGGCACTGAAGGAAGAAAATGACCCTGGAGACAAAAAGGACAGCTGGCTCACGGGAAAGCTGCTCATGGCAGGCAAAACTGGAGGACAGAGAAACGCACTGACCTTGGATGATACAGTTTAGATATTTGTTCCCTCCAAATCTCATATTGAAATGGGATCCCCAATGTTGGAGGTGGGCCCTGGTAGGAGGTGTTTGGGTCATAGAGGAGGATCCCTCATGAGGGGCCTGGTGTCCTCCCCATGGTACGGAATCTTGCTCTACTTGTTCCTGCAAGATTGGATTTTTAATCTGGCACCTCCATGCTTCTCTCTGTTGCTCTCTCTCTCTCTCTCTCACATATAACATGCCTGCTCCCCTTTGACCATGACTGGTCATAACTGAAATCTTCCTGAGTCCTTACCAGAAGCAGATGCCGGTGGCCATGCTGCTTCTTCTTCTTTTTTTGATGGAGTCTTGCTCTGTTGCCCAGGCTGGAGTGCAGTGGCATGATCCTGGCTCACTGCAAGCTCCACCTTCCGGGTTCAAGCAATTCTCTGCCTCAGCCTCCCGAATAGCTGGGATTACAGGTGCCCGCCACCAAGCCCTGCTAATTTTTTGTATTTTTAGTAGAGATGGCATTTCATCATCTTGGCCAGGTTGGTCTTGAACTACTGACCTTGTTATCCACCCACCTCAGCTTCCCAAACTGCTGGGATTACAAGCATGAGCCACTGTGCCCAGCACCATCCTGCTTCTATAGCCTACAGAACTACGAGCCAAATAAACCTCTTTTCTTTAAGAATTACCCAGACTCAAATTAGCTGGGCATGGTGGCAGGCGCCTGTAGTCCCAGCTGCTCAGGAGGCTGAGGCAGGAGAATGGTGTGAACCTGGGAGGTGGAGCTTGCAGTGAGCCAAGATGGCACCACTGCACTCCAGCCTGGGCAACAGAACGAGACTCCGTCTAAGAAAAAAACAAAAAATAAGGATTACCCAGACTCAGGTATTCCCAGCAACACAAACAGACTAACACATTGGGTCTCCCAAGATAACACTGCAAATGTGGGAAAGGAGCCTGGAAAGAACCATGGGAAAGAAGTTGATGTGATCAGAACACCCCCACCGAGGGCAGGCTCTTAGCAGATCCCCTCTCTCTGAGTTAGCAGCAGCAGGAAGCCTCCCCTGGGAGATACTGGCTGCAGGGTGAGGCTGCCAGCCTCCACCAGGGACATCTGGAAGCCACTCTTGCTGGCTTCTGTGGAGGCAGAGGGCAGCCTTTCCGGCAGGCCACTGGCTCTCTGGAGGCTCTTGGGGCCCATCCTATCCTCAGGGAACCTGGGGAGGAAGTGTCAGCTGACTGTGCTCCTGGGTCACTCACGGAAGCCCCTTTTCCTGCCCCAAAATGAATCTGAAGAGAAGAAATCCTAGCGTCTGCCAAGCACTGTCACCCAGCCTTGCAGCATGAGCATATCCAAGGGGCCTGATGAGCAGCACCTGGTCTCCCACTGGCTCAGACACTTGAAGCTACTGAATTTACATGTAATTAAAGACTGGAGTGCAGACCGCATTTCAAAACAGACACTTGGTTAGAGATAGGAGGCCTTCCCCATCAGATGGTTTTGTTTTGCTTTTCCTCTGCATATGGGCTTTACAATTTGCCAAGGAAAGGTTACAGGGGCCACCGTTGTTTAGTTTGAAGATGAGAAAGCTCAAGAATGACCTAACTACTGTCTTCAAATATGCAGAGGCATTTATTACAAAGAGGGAACGGCTGGCTGTTTTCTTCTTAAACTGCAAGAAAAGGCAGCTCAGCTAAAATCCTAAAGACCTGCACACATGGCCCTCCACACTCAGCCCTTCCCCCCAGCACCTTGCACATAGGAAGCACACTTCTTGCCATAAAACCCAGGACTACCTGCCTTTGATAAGGAATCTTAGGCTTTGACCATGATTGAGGAAGGAGGCCCCAGTATCTATTTTAGAGAAGTCTAGTAGGTTCTGCCTGGTGGCTGGCAGCCAGGACACTGACTTTATGGCAGAGGGGTACAGGATCCTCAGTGACGGAGGCCTTCTTCATGGCAGGGCCCTTAGTGTGGCTGATAGGTGGGGCATCAAAGCTCTGGCACAGATGTGACTGAGCTGAACTCCTCTGAATAATAGAGGTTGAGAACATGGAAGCCTAAAGCTATGAGGAAGTCCAGGAGGAGATGGGAGAAGCTGGGGAGGCTGGGGTTGCTGCTGGAAGACAGGCCAAAGAGGAAGAATGAAAAAAAATTCCAACAGGCCATTGAGAAAGAACTTTGAACAACAAATGTTTAATAGGAATTGCAGCAGTGTGATGCAGTCCCCAACTTTGATTTCCTGCTCCACACAAGATCCTAGTGAACTGTCTCTAGTTATTACTCCTTAGCTCCATGTAGTTCCAGATCCTTTCCTGTGAGTGGACTTGGCTTGGACAGAGGAGGGAAGACATGTGGAGGTGGGTGCTTGGCTGCCACCACCATTATGGCCATCTGGAAAGGGTTAATCTTTGGGAGGAGAGCCCAGTGGCTGTTGTGCATCACCTGGGACAGCCCAGACACCTAATTCTGATCAGACAAAAGTCCTTGATCAGATGAAAAGAAAAAGCAAAGATTCTGTCTGTCCTGACTGCCCTGCAGGTTGAGCTGCCCTGCAGCCAGCAGAGTGCCTGGCATACGGGAGGCACTCTGTGCAGCAGCCAGGGCTGCTGGCCCAACTGGGAGGAGGCGGATGGTGGGTAAAAGTGAGCACCGGGCCTTCCTGATGTGAGGCGAGGGTGTGGATCTGGGAGGAAAGACAAATGAAGAAGCAGGTGGACAGCTTGGGCGGCCAGGCCAAAGGGCTGGTCAGACATAGCCCCAGCTGGGCTCCAGTGGGGGGCCTGGGGTAAAGTGACCCTTCTGTATTGCTTTCCTGCTCTGGGTAACCGTAACTGCTAACAGACCAGGGCTGAGTCCACAGACATCCTTCTTGTCTGGGGTTCAGTCTGTGCCACCCTCTCCAACTCACCTACTCTCTATTTTCCATCTGCACCGAGACCTTGTGAGCCACCGTTAAAAATGCTTCTCACTTCCAGTCCCAAGAGAGGTGGAGAGCCGCAGTAGAATGTTGCAGATGGAGAGGCGGCTTCTAGCTGGGGATATGGGGGCTGGCCCTTGAGCAGGACTTTGCAGGTTGGGGTGGACATCCGTTGCTATATATTCTCCTGGTGCTGTGCTATAGGACCCCCTACGGTTCCGGGAATAAAGCCCAGCCCCTGCCAGGTGCTTGCAGTCCAGGGGGCACCCAGGTGAGTGTCAGTCAGGGCCAACACCGTGTGGTGGCAGGGCTGGGGTGGGAGCCTCACATACATTTTTCTCATGATCTTCCCCCATGACCTTGGTGATTTCCTGAGATTTTTGTCAGTCCTCCCCGTTTTGCAAGTTGATCAGTTTGGCCCTTTGGTTTTTAGATTTTTATGGAAAGAACTTCTCTCATCCCTGCTTCATATCCTTTCAGTTCTGTCCAAAGGCAAATCTCTGACCCATTCCCACTCCAGCCATCTGACGTGTGCTGGGTCACGAGGGCAGGCTGCAGCCTCCCTTGCAGTTCCTTGCCTTAGATGCCCGTGCCAGCCCATTCAACCATCACAAATTCGCAGACAGAGCAGAAGGTTCCAAACAGGCTACGCCTGCGCTGGGCCACCCTCTTTCCTCCTTCCTTCAGCTGCCCCTCCTTCTGGATGGGTGAAAGCACTTCCATGTTTTCAGAGGCGTAGAGGGAGCCCGAGAAGAGCAGACGTTGACACCACCATCACTGCCTGCAGCAGTGAGACCAGGGGCACAGTTTCTGTTGAAAAGGTCGACCAGGAAGCATTTCCTTGACTCTGTCCTAAAGCCTGTGGAGAGCCCTTAAATTTGTGGTCCTTGAAGCTATTGTAAAGGTAAGATTTTTTTTTCTCCCCAAGTCCTACCCATCCTGACTTTTCCAGTTTGTGATGTCTCTGATAATCTCTGCTCCTGTTCTTTGAGACTGCCCCCCTCACTCTCCACTCTCCAACATGGCACCCGTAAAGTCTCTTCCTGGGATCTGGGGCTGCATTCCAGGGTCTCTTTGCTCTGAGATGTCTGAGGCCTCAGACTGTCGTAATAAATCAAATGGCAGGGATCTTCTCCAACATCATCCTTCTTCCTTCTGCTTTCCTACGAGGGCTGCAATTCAACGTGTTTGTAGAGGGCTCTCTGTGTGAGGGTCTCAAGGGAATTTCCAATTTGACACAGGGGAATGAAGGGAGAGAGGGACTAAAAATTGCTTGATGGCCACCATGTGCCAGGTGCTCCCAATACAGTCTCAAACTCATGACATCTCCCAGCCAATGGATTCACCCCGTTTACCAGTTTCACCTGGAGCTCTCTCTCCCAGAAAAGCAAAGGCCATGTTGGGGGGCTCTGAAGTCAGGTACCTGCCATTCCATCTCAGGTGTTACCGTGGGAAAGTTGTTTAACCTCTCTAAGCCTCAGTTCCCTCACATGTAAAACGGACCTACAAGTTTCTCACATAGGATTGCCCTGGGGCCAGGATTGCCAGATAAAATATAGGATGCCTGGTATAAAAGTTGTATGGGACATACTTATACTAAAATATTATTTGTTGCTTATCTGAGATTCAAATCTAACTGGATATCCTAAGTTATTATTTAGTATTATTTTTGCTAAATCTGACAATCTACCTGAGGTTTAAGTGACACGTGAATGCCAAGGCTGGGCACAGCGCCTAACGCATAGGAGGGTCTCCGTGAGTGGCAGTCCTGTTGTTTCTGGGAGTTCCTGGGAAAGTTATCGAGAAGACTTCAAGGGGAGATGGAGAAGTTTATGGTTTGGTTGGAAATGTCGCTGATCCCCTGCAACGTGCCAGGTGTTCTTCAGGAACAAGGTGAGCAAAACATGCATAGGACAAGCTTTCTGCTCCCCAGGGACTCCCTTGAAGATGTGTCACAACCCCAAGCCAGTGTGGTAAGAGTTATAAATGCAGTACATACCTGTACCAAATGCTACACAGGACAGAGAAGTCACTAAACTGGCAGGGCACTGGAGGCCAGAACTGCCAAGGAGGTGGGCAGGCCTCTCAGGCAAGCCTTTTGAATGTGGGGCTTGGTAGGGCTGGGCAAGAGGAGAGTTTGAGGTTCGCCAGGTGGTAAGATGTGCATGGTCGGCCCAGGGCTCACGGCCGGAACGAAGGCGGAGGGGAAGGTGTGAGGTGAGGCATGTTGGTTGTCAGTGGGGCTGGGCCCATTTTTCGTAGACAGTGGGATCTCAGTGTTTTAATTATTTTTTCTTTTTTCCAGTTTTTAAATATATAAAAATGTCACTAGAATGCTTTTTTCTCTGGACCTCTTTGCTTTAAATTAGGCTTTTCTGGTAAGTCCAGTAGTTCAATCAAGTCCTAGGTGATGGTTTCTCTGTGTTTTCCATGCCAGCAGCCCTGATGGTGAGTGCAGAGGCTCCGAGAATCCACTCTCGCATAAAACGTTGTCCTCTCCCGCCCCACGCTTGACTTGCCGTCTGGCAGCCCTTTCTCAGCTGGGCCATGTCCCGGTGGAGGGATGGGGCAGAAGAGGCCAGACAGCAGGCTGTGCCCTCGCTCCCTGCTAGCAGACGCGGCCTTGGCCTACTCTGAGCTCAGCAGTTCTGTTTCTCCTGGTTGCTGGAAGTGGGCCATGGCATTTGCTGTGCACTCTGTTATCTGGAACTCCGGCTCCCTTGGCTCACCCGTCTCCCACCCTGCGGCATTCTGCATGGCCTGCATTTGACAGGCCCACCCCCTCATTGCCTGGGGAACCTGCCCACGTGGCATTCAATACTCATAATACTCTTGGTGCGGGGAATGGAGGACAGGGGAAGGTACATAGCGACACAGAGCAGACATTACGAGGGAAACTTTGATATATAAGTAAGTGGACAAGGGAGTGTGCAAACACGATCATACACATGTGAGCCATATTTACGTAATCCCATATACACATACATAAGCACACAGGCACACTCACAAGGTGGATGGATTACTCTCATTACCACTCAGGGACTGTTTTGGAAAAACCTCTCAAATCATGTTTTTCCTCTGCTCTCACACCGCAACAGCAATCATCAACAGAAGAAGACTTCTGTGACCAAATGTGTGGGGGTTTTCCCCACACACCAAGCAGTGGGCACCAGCTAGGTGTCCTCCAATTCCGTTCCATCACTGCCTACCAGGAGATAGTATCGGATCCCACAACTTAAGAGCTCAGTCCCACAAGACTGCCCCCCACTTTCCACTAGTCTGAAGTCCAGGTCTTTGGAACTTCTGACTGACCCACTTCAAGACCCCCTCTTTGGGTTCCATTTGCTAGAGTGGCTCACAGAAATTGGGTAAACACTTAACATTTACAGATTTGTTAGGAAAGATATTTTAAAGGATACAAATAAACAGCCAGATGAAGAGATACACGGGGCAAGGTCTGGAAGAGTCTGGTCCCCGTGGAGCTGGGGCAGCCACCCACTCGGCACATGGATGACTGCTCTATCTTCCTGTCAGTCTCCATGTGCTCAGCTCTCTGAACACTGTCCTCTTGGGTTTTCTCTCCTTCCTTCCTTCCCTTCCTCCCTTCCTTCCTTCCTTCCCTCCTTCCTTCCTTTCCTTCCTTCCTCTTTCCTTCTCCTTCCCTCCTTCCTTCCTTTCCTTCCTTCCTCTTTCCTTCTCCTTCCCTCCTTCCTTCCCTCCTTCCTTCCTTTCTTCCTTCCTCTTTCCTTCTCCTTTCCTTCTTTTCCCTTCCTTTTCTTTTTTCTTTTCCTTTCTCTTTCTTTCTTTTTCTTTTCTTTCTTCTTTCCTTCCTTCCTTCCTCCTTTTCTTTCCTGTCCTTTCTTTCCTTTTCTTTTCCTTTCCTTTTCTCTCTCTCTCTCTCTCTCTTTCTCTTGCTCTGTCACTCAGGCTAGAGTGCAGTGGCACAATCTCAGCTCACTGCAACCCCCACCTCCCAGGCTCAAGCGATCCTCCTGAGCACCTGGGACCACAGGCACAAGCCATCATGCCCAGCTAATTTTTGTATTTCTTTCGGTAGAGATGGGGTTTTGCCATGTTGCCCAGGTTGGTCTTGAACTCCTGGGCTCAAGTGATCCACCCACCTTGGCCTCCCAAAGTGCCAGGATTACTGGTGTGAGCCAACACACCTGGCCCCTCTTGGGTTTTTATGGAGGCTTCATTACATGGCATGACTGACAACCATGTAGAAATGTGATTGGACAAAAAGAACATGATCTAAACCCAGCAAGACCTGTCTGTTCAGTTCAGACTTTTGCTAGCCTCTCTGTGCAGCATTTCTTCCTTTAGGACCTGGGGCAGGACCTGCTCTGAAATGAGGATCTTTTGACCCACAATCAGATTAGAGTCCTGCCTTGGGCAGGAGAAAGGAGAACAGGAAAAAGTCAGAGAGAGGGATGTTGTCTCCTGAGGCCTAATGCTCCCAACATTATAACAAGGACGATGAGAGTGATGAGCCAGGAACCATGAATGAAAACCTATGCATGTGTATCATAACACCACAGGCACATAAGCAGAGAGAAAAATGCCTAGAAAGATATTGAAAATAGATCCAACAGAGTATAAATGTAAATAGCAGTGGTTAGATTATGGGTGACTTTAATTTTCCCTTCCAATTTAGCTGTATTTTCTAGTTTTTCTGAAATGAATATGTATCATACAATAAAAAATAATACAAAAAGAAAAAACAAGTTATTTTCTACAGTATCTCATAGAAATCAGAGCACTGCTTTTGTGAGCATAATTTTATCAGTGAACCCAAGGGGGTGGCATGAGAGTGTGAAGTGGGGTCTGCAGCAGGCAGCATGGCCACTTGCTGGCCGGTCTCCACCAGCCCCTCATCTCTCCTGGCAGCTGGTCTGGAGTCTAAACTAGGCCCTGCGTTGAACTCTCTGGCCCTCAGTCTCCTCAATGTAAAATGAGAGGATTCAGCTAACATCCCAGGGATGGCAAATCAGAGATGGTATGTGAGCTGAAACTTCTCACTGATTCCTTGGGAAAGATCCAGGTTCCTCATGAAAGAGGGCCGTAATTGATTATGATATCTGCTATGGAAACCCAGGGCAAGGGGTGCCACCAACCCTCCCAGCTCAGCAGGCGGCAGCAGCCCCGCCCTCCTGGGTTCCCCTGACCTTCCTTCCGTGCCTCAATTATAGCTGTCATTGTGTTTAGCAATTATACAGTGGGAGCTCTGTTGTGTTTATTTTTAAATTGCCAATACCAGAGTCTGGCTGACATAGGAATAAATGAATGATGAATGGATTACTCAGAAAACAATTACTAAACGTGAATGCAATTGCTAAACAAAGGTGTGCAGTTTTCCAAGGTACTGGAGGTCTTTGTTTGGATGCATAAATTCTGCTTTATTACTCTACTGTCTAAAGCATGCCAGGGTGTAAAATTAACATTCATTGGAGACAAGAGACTATCAAATGCCGGCATCGTGTGCAGGTTTTAGCTAATAGAGGAGGAGGGTGGGGACAGTGCTGTCATGGGGACAGTGCTGTCATGGAGACAGCACTGGCTGCCAGTCTGCCATCCATCTTTACCATGTTTGGACTCTCCTTTTATGGTGTAGTGGGTAGAGCACCATGAAGTGTGTGGATCCAGGCTGCGCCCCCTTTTGGCTGGGTTATTTTGAGCATATCACTTTAACTTCCTTGGGCCTCAGGCTTTCTTGTTTATCAAGGTCCCTTCTGGCTTCAGAAACTCCATGCCCTTGAGTTGGCGCTCAGCCTCTGCAGAACTCAGACTGGGGCTATTTGATGGGAGGTCATTTGCACCTGAAAGTTTGAGCAGACTTTGGAGACCCTCACGTCCTTCTCTTCCTCCCACATCTTGCACTCATCTTTTCTGAGGAGACTTCTGCCACACCAGATCTGGAGGTGTCCTCCTCCCTTCTCCTCCCCTCCCTTCCCTCTCACTCTCCCCAATATCTGTCCTTTTCTCCTCTTTCCTTTTACCTCTGGCCCTGCTCCACCCTGCCAAAGGCCCCCATGTGCCTTCCTCTCCTTCAGTCCCAGTGGGGAGTTATTCTTGTCCTACCTGTTCCAGCAGGGTCCTCCAGAATCCTATCCCCATACCACCTCATCTCCCAACAAAGGTGCTCTGAGCTGGCTCCTTATTATGGTAGCTGGTGGTGGCACCTCTCCCTCTGCCAAGGGACAGGCACCTGGATACTCTCTGGTTGAGAAAAAACAGCCCTGTCAGGCAGCTCCAAATACTGTCTTCCAGTGTCTGATGCACGATGATGGGAACTGAGCCATGTGCAGCCGCCAAGAGCTTCTCATATTCACAGGCTGTACCTGAGCCATCCATCCAGGACTGCAGCGGCCTCCTCAGAGGCTACCACCTGACCCCAACCCCAGCTTAGCTGGCCTCATGTTTGTTAGAGGTGTTTCCGCATGACAGTGGCATTCTTTTTTTAAGATTTTCTTTTTCTTGAGATGGAGTCTCCCTCTGTTGCCCAGGCTGGAGTGCAATGGTACAGTCTTGGCTCATGCTCACTGCAACCTCTGCCTCCCGGGTTCAAGCAATTCTCCTTCCTCAGCCTCTTGAGTAGCTGGGATTATAGGCATGCACCAACATGCCTGGCTAGTTTTGTATTTTTAGTAGAGATGGGGTTTCACCATGTTGGCCAGGCTGGTCTCAAACTCCTGATCTCAGGTGATCCACCCGTCTTGGCCTCCCAAATTTCTGGGATTACAGGTGCCCAGCCTAAAATAGATTTTCAAGACCCTCAGGGATGCTGGAGCAGGTTCAGCAGCTGGGCGACCAACATCCTTCCTAGGCTCCTCCTGGGAAGTGGCTAAGCCTCCAGCCTACAGGGCGGTGTGAGTAAATGGGAGCTAGCTGGTGGGCACAGGGCTCCCAATCCCCCTAAATCCTGAGCAGGAGGGGATCCCAGAGACAGAGGGAACACAATGAGCACCCACCTGGCCCAGGAAACAGAAGCTTCTAGAGGAGCAGAAAATATGGCCCAGCACATGGCATTGTTTGCATTGTTTGGAGGCAATGAGAAAGCCCTGTCATGTGCCCACCTCCACCTACTGTCTTGGACCTTCCTGAGACATGGAGACTAGAAAGCCTTGTGGGCACAGTATGGATTTTTAAGTGGCTTGAGTGGGCAGGAGGCCCAGGGTCGTGGGGGAGACCTCTTCCCCATTGGCGCTGGGCCCTTCATCAGCGATTCTTCTCCCTAGCAGAAAATGACCATGGGCTCCCTCCCCACACTGGTGGCATGTGTGGCTGTGCTGGAGACAAGTTGAAGGAGCCACCCCCTGCATCCCTGGAGCCTGACTGTGCCCAAAGGTCCTCCCGGCCTTGCTGTGAACTGGCTCAACACTCAAGCCTGCATTACTCACAGGCTGTGCCATCCCCTCTGCCTGGGACAGGAAGAAGAGCCTCCCTGCCATCATCAGCTGATTGCCAAGCACCAGACCTGAGCCTGACCCATGTGTTGCCATGACACGGGGGCTGTGGCTGTGCCCTTGTCCCAGAGGAAGAAGACGAGGCCTTGAGAGGCAGGTGATGGGTCCAAGGCCACATCACTCGTGGGTTGCAGGGTGAGGCTGGAACCCAGGTCTTGCTGATTCAGATTAGCAAGATCTGAATTTGACACTCAGCATGATGTGTGTTTGACACTGACCAGGGTCAAACACAGAGCTGGTATGTCTCATAGAAAAGGCACAGATTCCTTGTCATTACAAATACTCTGGTTAATGCTCAGATTTTTGATATATCCTGCATGAACCATTTCAGCTCAAGGCACCATGAGTCCAGTGTTAAAAATTATGCAGGAATAAGAGTGACAGATTCTAGACTGAAGACCTGGATTTTAGTTGACTGATTTGCTTTTAGGTGTGGGCCCTTTGGTCTTATTAATGGGAGTGTCTCATGTTGGGACTAGAAACGTGGGCTTTGGAGTCTGCCCAGACTCTTCTAGGCCTCTGTCTTCCTCTGGGAGAGAGGAAAAAGTAGCATCAGTGCTCTCATGGGGTGACGAGTAAATGAGCGAATGTGTGTGAGATGCTCAGGCCTGCCCAGGATGGACTATGGCTGTTAATATCATTAGTAGTATTAAATGCAATGGCCTGAGGCCAATCACTTAACCTCTACAAGCTTCCATTTCCTCATCTGCAAAATAGGGAAAGAAAAATTGCTGCTGCACATGATTGCTGTGAGGTTCAAAAGGAAAACCTCTGTATGCTGTAAATAATTACACCAGCCCTTGCAACTAACTAAAATCTCTCCCTGCTTTAAATGGCTTGATTAGACACTCACTGTTTTCCAAGGCGGAGCATTGTTGGGCATTGGCATGTAGTTTTTAAAGGAAGTGTCTGGACAATTGTGTCTGAGAAGGCAGTCTCCTCTCACTCTCAGCTCCCCTGAGTTGGTCTCCTTCTCATGGGCTACGTAGCACATTGTGACCAATGGAGAATACACACCTTTGGGAGAATTTGTGGGCAGGGCCATTTTCAGCCTGTACAATGTCTTTGTGCAAATACAGAAGGGACCTCCTTCCCTGGGACATACAGAGAACATGGGCATGCATGCAAGCTGGATTTCAGCACCCTCCTGCCCCACTGACCATCTCCCTCCTGTGAATGGCAGCCCTGTGTGCACATAATCTGCATCTAGGTTGCAAACTTCAGTGTCCTTGGGGCCAGGCAGAGGGTGTCAATGGAAGTGAGTGAAGTCACCTGGGTATGGGGCAGTAGGAAGGGTGGGGACTACAGCCAACTGAAGCGCCTAGTCCAGGAGTTGCGGGAGCAGTTGTGACCAGCTCCAGGTGGCACTGCCGGGTGCAGGTCCAGGAAGGCCAGGCCCTTCCATTTATCTAGAGAAATCTAGATATCTACATAAAGTTTTCCTGCTTTTGAAAATTACTGTGCACGTCAGAAAAACACATCTTCGGGTGGAATATCATGTGCAGGTCACAGCTGCCCACCTGCTCTGTGCAAAGCCCAGTCACAATCAGAACCCTGACACCAGCGAGAGGGGAGGTGCCTCCCTCTTCCCCTCCTTTCTCCTTGTCTTCTCTCCTTCCTTTCCCTCCTTGACCACCTCTTCTGACCCAACCCCAAGGCCTGTGGGCTTCCCTCTCCCTGCCTCAGTTCTCCCTGCTCATGGCCTCCCCTGGGACAACCACACCACCTATTGAAAAACTCTTTGCCCACATCCTCCCTCTTTCCGCCAGATGCTCTCAACCCCCACCCAGCATTCGATCGCTGCCTCCTGACTGCCAGCTCCTTGAAGCCAAGAGACCTTGCCTGACATGGAATCTGTTAGTTTAAGATATTTCTCTGTGAGCAAATCCAAACTCCTCAGCCTGCTCTCTGTGACCCACCTCCCACTGTCTCCCGGGACCCTGGCGCGCCTGCTCACTGCTCTCATTGAAGTTATTCTCTGAGCAAAGCCTGACCGTCCTGCTTCTGTGCCTTCGTTTTAGTTGTGCTCATTGCCTATGATTCCCTTCTTCTCTTGTCGACCAGCCCTGCAAAACTTAACATTTAATTGCCTTAATTCTTCCATTGAATTTCCATGCACAACCTGGCTTCCGTTTCCCAGAATCCTGCTGTTGAGAGATGGATTCAGGATTGGACCCTAGGAATTTCTCACAGTGGCAGTTATTACCTCTCCAGGGACACAGCCTTTCACTAACTGGAAGTTGCTGGGTGCAGCAGACAGATTTGCACTCTTTGTAGTACTTTGTAGTACTATTTGTCCTGCATACAGCCAGTGATCACCAAGAACGTAATTCTCAGCTAGTGCTTTCCATCATTTTTTCTTTCAAGTATCTAGAGGGCCCAAAGTAGCAGCTGTGTTTCCTAAATTCAGGAAGCACCACTCCTCTCTGTTGTCTCTTATCCCATATCCTTTGGTGCTGTGTTTCCACAGGATCTTTCCTGGGTGTGCAGGAGGAGCCACGGACTTACCCTCGGGGGTGAGTGTGGCCTTGTGTTTTGCTGTTGTTTTGAGTTTGCAAGTTCCTGTTCAAGAAAAGACCTTTCCAAAACAACCAGGTGTGCCAAGACCATGCTGGACACACCAGCTGGCTTTCACACCCATCAGGCCAGTGCTGCAGCTACTGCCCTGGGGATACCCGGGCAACCAATACCAACTGCCCAAAAGAGGCCAGCAGGCAAGTGGATCCCCCCACCAAGTATGTCCATAGCCAGGGCCATGTTTTGGGACCCCAGAGAGAATCTCTTCCCTGGTCTTACCCTTCATTTCTCCACTCTGTTTTCATCTTTCCATAATCAATTGAGGGAGTGATGAAATTGGCTCCCAATCCCTCATGTTTCTGCACAAGACAGGCCTGTTCCCAAGTGGCTGTTCTGCAGAAAATTCACATCTTAAGATTGTAAAAGGTGTTACCAGAATAAAAGGATTCTGTGATCAAAGAAGTTTGGAAAACATTAACTTAAACAAAAGTTCATCAGGTTTCTTTAATGCAGGACTTCTCAGAGCCTTTAATGCACTGTGGTTCCCCAAGGGGGTGCCAGGTCACAGAGCATTTTTCAGCCTTTTGCGACTGTGAAATTCATTTGTTCAAGGGGCATCTGGAGTGGACGGTGATGAATGCACTCTGGGAGATGTGGTTGTGCCGGATACACAGCCGGCACCCAGACCTGGGCCTGCTCACAGCACTGGCTCCTCATGTGGCCGGGCCCTCTGCCCCTCACTGAGCCTTGCCGGCTTTGCTGTAATTGTATTCCCATATGTGTCCCGTCTGGCTTGATACAACTCTGGCCACTGACTTCCGGAATATTCCAAGGCCTAGCCCAGGCCTGTGTGTCCTGAGATTACCTCTCGTTGCTGGCAGCCATCTCTATGAATTCCGTAATGAAAATCACAAAGCCAGTGGCAGGGCTGGCAGGCCTGACAAGTCAGTAGGGACCATGCCTTGCCCTTTGTCTGCCCCATGCTCCTGGCTCGGCCAGGAGGCCTCAGGGATCTAGGAATCCAGTCTCTCTGGGTTCACACCACCAGACATTCAAAGCAGAACAAAACACAGTTTCACAATGACTTCGAGAAGTCTGACATGGGTGGACCTTAAATTGCCACCCCATGATTTTAACTACTATTTTCTTTGATTCTAAGATGTCATCAATTGTACAACATACCATTGTTTTAAGAACAGCTTGTAGGGGGTGAACAAAAATGAAAGAAAAAAGAAACACCACATGTAGTTTACCGACTAATTGTAAGACACATCCTGATTTCAGAATAATTAAAATTTGAACAATTGTGTGCCTTGGAATTGAGGAAATACACTATTTCTACAGGTTGGGGTTGGCTTCCTTTTTCATTGCTGCTGAGGAAGCTGAGATGCAGGCTCCAAGCAAGGAGGCAGGAGACTGGGGTGCTGGGCAGGTGTTTGATCTGAAAAAGAAGTCATTGAAGTAGCATGTGGTCAAGTCTGTGCCAGGTTAGGAGATGCTGGGGTGAAGTTTGCCCTGCCTTTACTCTCTAGTGTTTGGCTGTTTATCCTGTCAAGAGGTAACGTGTCTCCTACAGCTTCCCAGAAGGCAAGGTGGTGTGCGTGCCTGTGTTTTGTAGCTGTCAGAAATAGCTGGACCATTCAAGTGTATGTGAAACCAGCTCTGTAAGCTGTGAAACGGAGCATCATTCTTTTCTTTCTGCAATGGCATAAACATCACCACTAATTCCTAAAGATATAATCAAAACAGAAATGTATTAAGAGTATTTTAGAATGACTCTGAGCTGATGACAATCCTTCACTGGCTCACATCATAGGGGGACTCACTCACCTCTTCTTCATCCAAGGAATCCCACCTCCTGCTTCCTTGCCTAAACATGGCAAGGAAACAACAAATATATGTTGTCACACTACACAGATGGAAGACAGGTCCTTGAGTGCATCCCAGGGGCCCAGGGCAGTGAGAATTACAATGGAGGAATGTTCCCAGGGTGCGAGAAGGACTGGGTGGAGTTTCCTGGGTGAACCCCAGGAGGAGGGAATCTCCACTGAGGTGGTGATGTTTGAGCTGGTTCTTAGAAAACAGGGGCAATGATGGGGCAGGAGGTATTCAGCAGAGGAACTGGGGCTGGAGATAAATTGAGGAGCAGTGAGAAGTTTGCTGCAAGGGCACGTGAGCTGGGGGGGTGGGAGGTGAAGCCCGAGAAGGATTGGAGTTAGGCTGATGGTCTATATCACCTTCTCACTGAGTGATTGTTACATCTTGTTTTCAACAAATCAGCAAAGACACTTTAAATGCTGTCATGAGCTGGCTGCAAGTGTTCAAATGGTGCCACCAATGCTCTTGGTTGTGCCCGGATCACATGCTCCAGGGCAGAGCTCCTGTGCAGCCTGTTGCCATGCCCCATGCCCCCCACTTCTGGTGGCTGGGCTCGCTGTTCCTCCTGCTGGCACCTGCTTCCCCCGGGCACACGCATGGCTAATTTCACTCAGGTCTGGGCCAGCTTCCTTCCCAAACCGCTTACTATTAAACATGTTCTCCTCATTCTGTCTCCCCTATCATGCTTGTTACCCCATGTGACACTTGTCACTCATTCGTTTCATTTTTATAATGTGAACTCTGTGGTGGCTTCACTCAGTCCTGTCTCTGCTGTGCTCAGAATGTGACTTGACACTTAGCACAGGCTCGGTGTTGATTGTTGTTATAGAATGACACTGTTTTCTGAGTTCTTCCACATTTATTACTTTGTTTGATTCTCATTCCTTTTCTGATTTGTGGACGTAAAAATTGCCCAAAAGAGGATAAAAGCATTACCCAGAATAGTTATTGCATGAGGAGGGAGAGGGGCATGCAACCCCACGCTCTCCCTGCTACAGCGTTAACCTTCAGGATGACACCACCCTTGACACTCACTTCATGATGGCCTGCACATCTGACCTTGTGCAGGAGCCCACAGCGTGGGCTTGAGCGGCCTCCTGCTCCAGCCAGCTGACTGCCCCTCAGACAGGACTGAGGTGACAAAACAGGATCCCATCATTTGGTAAACAGGACTCAAGCATGAAGTCTGAGGGGTGTAGGGAGGTGGAGGGTGGGTAGCAAATGGCTGTGAAAAGCAAGAGACTTTCCACGGGCGAAGCTAAGTCTAGATGTACCCAGATTAGCAACTTTTCCTTAAAAGGTTTTTCCAGCCAGGAGCAAGGTACTGGGTGAATTATCCCTAAGACAGGTGACAGGAGGCAGGAGTAAAGCATGAGTAAAGCATCAGGAAAGGATTAGGATTTAAAACTGGCCCCTCAATGCTTCTACACTTCTGGTGAGAATGTAAGTTAGTTCAGCCACTGTGGAAAGCTGTCTGGAGAGTTCTCAAATAACTTAAACTAGAACTACCATTTGACCTAGCAATCCCATTTACTGGGTGTATGCCCAAAGGAATACAAAATGTTCTACCATAAAGACACACACACGCTTCACCTGTGGAAAGTCTCTTGCTTTTCACAGCCATTTTCTACCCACCCTCCACCTCCCCACACCCCTCAGACTTTATCACAACACTGTTCACAATAGCAAAGACATGGAGTCAACCTAGATGCCCATCAATGGTGGACTGGATAAAGAAAATGTGGTGCATATACACCATGGAATACTGTGCAGCCACAGAAACGAATGAAATCATGTCCATTACAGCAACATGGATAGAGCTGGAGGCCATTATCCTAAACGAGTTAATGCAGGAACAGGAAACTAAATAGTGCATGTTCTCACTTATAAGTGGGGGCTCAACATTGAGTAGACAAGGACATAAAGATGGGAGCAGAGGACACTGGGGACTGCTGGTGGGGGAGGATGGGAGGAGGATGAGGACTGAAAAAATACCTATTGGATATTATGCTGATGACCTGGGTGACAAAATTATTTGTATACCAAAACCCCGTGATATGTAATTTACCCATGTAACAAACCTGCACACCTACCCCTTGAACCTAAAATAAAAGTTGGAAATAAAAAAAAAAAAACTGGCCCTTCTATCTAGGCTCCTCTCCCTTTTTAGGTCCTAGGAGAGTTGGCCAACGAGGCCCTGAGTCCAGAAGTGCCCCACCTTGGCCCAGTGTCCACCTGCACCTGCTCACATTCCCACGTGCCACCATTCCTTGATGCAGCTCACTCTCTAGACCAGTGGTTCCCAGCCACCGGGGTGCATGAGAGTCTCCTGAGGAGCCGGGGTACCTGTGTGCTCAAGTCAGCATCCAGACTCACTGGGTCCAGTCTCCAGGCTGGCCCAGTTTGAGAGGCGGGTTTAGAGGGTTTCTCTGCAATAGCACTGGGAACTCCTACTGCTGATGGAGCACCTAGATGGATGCTCAGACTCAGAGGTGACTCGGAGGCCTTCACAGACATAATCATAAAGATCCTTTGAACACTGAGGCTCGTGAAGGTCCAGTCACTCTCCCAAAGTCACTCAGCTGAGAATAGCACTAGGATGAGAACCCCTAATTTTATTTTATTTTTTGAGACGAAGTCTCGCTCCGTCATCCAGGCTGGAGTGCAGTGGCGCGATCGGTTCACTGCAACCTCCACCTCCCGAGTTCAAGCAATTCTCCTGCCTCAGCCTCCTGAGTAGCTGAGATTACAGGCACGTGCCACCACGCCCGGCTACTTTTTTGTATTTTTAGTAGAGACAGGGTTTCACCATGTTGGCCAGGCTGGTCTCGAACTCCTGACCTCGTGATCCATCCGCCTTGGCCTCCCAAAGTGCTGGGATTACAGGGGCATGCCACCATGCCTGGCTACTTTTTTGTATTTTTAGTAGAGATGGGGTTTCACCATGCAGGCCAGGCTGGTCTCGAACTCCTGACCTCGTGATCGGCCCACCTCAGCCTCCCAAAGTGCTAGGATTACAGGCATGAGCCACCGTGCCAGGCAAGAACCCCTTATTGACCCCTTAGACCTCCTCTCAACCATCACACCAGCTTGCCATGGAGCCCAGGCCTAATTTACCTTGGTATCCCAGCACCCCCAAGCCCAGAGAAGCATGGGGCTTGGTATATGGTGGGTGTTTGCTATAGACCAAATGTTTGTGTTCCCTATCAAGTTCATGTGTTGAAGCCTGATCCCCAGTGGGATGATACCTGGAGGTGGGACTTTGGGAGGTGCTTGGGTCATGAGAGTGGAGCCCTCACAAATAAGATCAGTACTATCATAAAAGAGACACTAAAGAGCTGCCTTGCCCCTTCCTTCACGTAAGGACACGGCGAGGAGTTGGCTGTCTATGAACCAGGAAGTGGGCCCTCACCAGACACAGAATCTGCCGGCACCTCAATTTGGACTTCCCAGACTCCAGAACTGCAAGAAATTAATTTCTATTGCTCACAAGCCACTCAGTCTATGGTATTCTGTTACAGCAGCTGGAGCAAACTGAGACAGTACTTGAGAGTGTTTTTCATGAAGATTCTCCCTGCTCATTTTTAAGCCCACTGGTTCTGACAGAAGCCTCTGGGAGAGCCCTCCAGGGTCCACCCTGAAGGCTTCATTCCTTCTACCCAGAGCATCTCCATGGAGAGGAAGAAAAAGCATCAACCAGATGAGGTGCCCCAGCAGTTCTGAGGAGCAATTCCTCTCTTCATATGACCATTTGGGAAACCCCCAGTGAGATGGAGTGTGCTTTTAAGCCATAAAAACCACGCACATCAGCCCCACCACAGAGGTAAGCAGAAATATAGAATATGGTGTCTCTTTCTCCTCCTTTTATTTTCAGAGAAATAATTAGGGATTCTGTGGTAGGCAGCCTCTAAGATGGGCCCCAATGACCCCCACTCTCCCTGTATCCTCACCCTCATGTCATCCTTTCCCTGTCGGTGTGGACCAGTCTAAGTAACTTGCTTCTATGACTAGAATAGGGCAGAAGTAATGAGATGTCACATCTTCATAGGTTATAAAAAGCACTGTGGCTTCCATTTTGGGTGCTCTGTCTTACTCTCTCTAGAGTCACACGACCCCGGGGTAATCAGCCACATGTCACAAGGCAGCCTGTGGAGATGCCCAGGTGGGGAGGGACAGAACCACATGAGTGAGCTTGGAAACAGATGTCCCCATGCCAGTAAACCTTCAGATAAGACCAAAGCCCCAGGTGACAGCTTGACTGCAGCCTCATGAGCAGTCTTGAGTTACAAGCATTCAGCTAAGCCGTGTCCATATTCCTGACTCACAGAAAGTGTGAGATAACACACGTTTTAAGCTGCCACGTTTTAGGGTGACATGTTACACAGCAATAGAAAACTAACACAGCTTCTTAGCCTGGCAAGAAGCGGGAAGAGTTAAGGAATTAAGACAGGGTGATTCTGGTGAAGATGAGAAAGGTGCAGATGTCATGGGTGAGTATCTAATACCTGAGAAATTCAGAAAAGGATTTCTAGGGCAATCTAGAGTTACAGCAGAGAAACTGAAGGCCAGGCCAGGCATGGTGTCTCATGCCTGTATTCCCAGTGCTTTGGGAGGCTGAGGCAGGAGGATCATTTTAGGCCAGGAGTTCAAGTTTACAGTGAGCTATGATCACACCACTGTACTTCAGCCTGGACAACAGAGTGGGACTGTCTCAAAGGAAATTTTAAAAAAACAAGAAAGAAACTGGGCCAGATGCAGTGGCTGATGCCTGTAATCCCATCACTTTGAGAGGTTGAGGCAGGTGGATCCCTTGAGTTCAGGAGTTCAAGACCAGCCTGGGCAACATGGCGAAACCCCACCTCTACAAAAAATACAAAAATTAGCTGGGCGTGGTAATGGGTACTTACAGTCCCAGCTACTCAGGGGGCTGAGGGGGGAGGATCACTTGAGCCCAGGAGTTCAAGACCAGCCTGGGCAACATGGCGAAACCCTGTCTCTACTAAAAATACAAAAATTAGCCAGGCATCGTGGCATGTACCGGTAGTCCTTGGGAGGTGGAGGCTGCAGTGAGCCATGATCATGCTGCTGCAGTGAGCCATGATCATGCCACTGCCCTCCAGCCTGGGGGACAGAATAAGACCTTGTCTCAAATAGGAAAGAAGGGAAAAAGGGAAGGAGAGCCAAATGGAGTTATATGTTTGGACCAGGAGCATGGGGCTACCCCAGTGCTGAGCTGCTCAGCTTGCTCTAGCCTCCTGGTCCGGCTTTAGTTAGCAACGTGTTCCACCCAGCAGCACCATAGCATTACCCAGGAAACTTCTAAATCTACCACTGTCCACCCAGATAAGATCAGAATCTCAGGCAGTAGTGTTTGGGCATTTGTGGATTATTTGTTTGTTTTTCTTGTCCAAATACTGTTTTTAATTTTTTTTTTTTTTAAGTATCCTGGAGGGCCACCAGAGGGGAAAGGAATGAGCGCAGCTGTAATGGCTGTGAGCTGGGTGGCAGGCCCTTGGGCAGCAGTATGTGGCCACGGTGCACGGGACCCCAGGAACCCCAGGAAACTTTCTGCACAGGTATTGTTGTTGCCATTTGCAGAGGAGGAAACAGAGGCTTAGGGAGGCTGGTAACAACCTCAAAGTTTCTAAGTACAAAGGGATGAAACCATGATTTGAATCAGTTCTTTCTGGCTTTAAAACCCATAGATTTTCTTGAATAACCTTACAGTTTTGATGTGTGCATTTCTTCTACACCTTTCTGTAGTCTTTCATTCCTGTTGACCAAAACCAGGGAAAGGGCAGGAGACATCACAGCCTCTGTTATTGTCCTAATGAAGTATCAGAGAATTTGGCTGTGTCCATGCGTTCACACAGCCAAAATCTAGTGACAGAGAAAGGACACGAGACTAGGGCTTGGGGTGAGCCGTTTTTCATGTCTCAAGGTGTTGAAGAACAATGAGTTGAATAACCTTCAGATGACCTGAAAAAAACTTGTAAATAAGTTCCCAAAGTAGAAAGCAGATTGAGGATCCTCTGAGCACAGTCTAATAAAGCTTGGATCAATTAGAGAGAAGGTGGTCAGATAAAACAAAATGAGACATGGTTCCTGGCCAAATGAAGAGTACTTGCAAAGCTGTCAGGCCTTGGTGAACGGAGGACAAATTTAGAGAGTCTCAGGTGAAAGAGAGGGGCCACTCTCTGAACTCTGTTTCCTTAAAACTCTTATCAGAGCCAAGACAGGGACCTCTTCGCCCCTCTACTGGGGACTGCACCAAATATCCACTTGCTCATTTCCCTAAGTTCTTTTTCTAGTGAGGCACTTTCAAGGCATATAAAAGGTTGTAAAACACATTTCTATTTTCATGCAAATGCATGATTCTGTTTAAATATCTTATATGTAATCTCAGTATTTTCACACTTAAAGTGGATATTCACTTCTATTGCTATACAGTATAGCTTTGGACTAAAATTTGGCCTTGCACTTACTTTGCCCTGTGATTTGGATTAAAAGTTGCCACCTGTCTGAGCCTCAGTTTCCTCATCTGTAAAAATGGTGGTGATAATACCTAGGTAAGAGGCCATTCCATGAGATAACATACACCAGAGCCCATAGCCCCATGCCTGGCCCAAGAGAGACTTTTGATGCAGAGCAGATGTGATTGTTACAGAGGTCTTTTGATTAAAATATGTTTGACATCTCATTATAAAATAATTTCAATCTACAGATTGAACTAATGGCACATGGAGGTACTACCATTGAAAGTGCCAGCTCCCCCTGACTTCTAGGGACTGGTAGCCTCTAGCTATTGGTGAAACTGAGGCCAGGACCAAAGCAAGAGGGAGCATAGGTGGGGAGAAAGGAGCTCCCTCTGTCTACTCCCACTTGGGTGGAAGGCTCTGGAACCTGAGGGGAAGCTCTGGGGAATTCCCGTCTGGGTTTCTGCTGGGGCATTTGAGGAGGCTATGGAGTGGCTTCCCCAAATGTGAACTGAGCTCCAGCATGCATCCTGGGTGCTTCACACATTTCTCTTATTTAGGCTCAGCATCCCTCTGGCCCCATGGTACATGACAAATATCTCATTAGCTGGCTTTCTATCACTGCTCTGGCTCACCCTGTCTGTTGGGAAAGACCTGGAGACTCTCACTTGTCCTTTACTACCAGCCAAAAGGCTACTTTCTTTGTTTGCAGACTCAAAGCAATTTATTAATACCAACTGCTTTGTCTGACATTCCTGTGATTCCTGCTGAGTCACACCTCTGCGTTCATGGTGTTTCAGAAATTTCCCAGAACTGACACTGGTAGAGGTGAGGGCAGAGTGAGGGCCTCATTGCTCTGGACGTTGGAGGGGCTGTCCCTCTCGGGTTTATCTGATGTCTACCCTTTAATTAATAATGACTAGGCTATGACAGGGACAAGGCTCGGGTCTAATGTCTGGGCTTATTGGAAGGCTCCTGTTCCTTTTGTTGTCTCTTCCTCCCTTATTCCCAGAGCTGCTCTGAATGCAGTGGGGCACCCGCCTTATCTAGATGTGCTGCTCACAAAATGGACAGAATTCACTGCTCTCTGTGTGCTTTACAATGAAAAATGTTGATAAGTTGCTGTTGGGAACTCTTAAATTCACTTTGGGTGAGCAGCGGTTTCCCCAGCCCATCCCAGGATGGATGGAAGTCATCCCTGCAGAGGGTAAAGCTCAGCCTCAGGGGTCAATCTGGATTTCTGCCGGGGCATCTGAGGAGGCTATCAGGTTCCCCAAATGTGAACTGAGTCCTGGTTCACATCTTGGGTGCTTCACATGGTCCCCTTCTCACCGGAAGGGGAGAGACAGCTGGCTGTGGCTGGCTTCATGTCCTAATTCAACAAAAACAACGCACCTAAGAAAATGCATCTAAATACTTCACAACATTTCCTCTTCTATCTGCAGGGGTTGGAGATGAGCATAGACATTACTGATTTTTTTACCCTATCAAGTGACCCCTGCTTGAGGCACCCTGCAGTACCTGCCAGTGCCATCTCTGTGGCTCATGACCACACAGGATGCCAGGCGAGGTCAAAGACAAGGTTGCTAGGAAAAATCAAACAAGAAAATTAAGCAATGGCCAATTCTTGCCAGAAAACACTGTGATACCCCTTTGGGTTTTCATTGCTGGGGTCTTGAGGGCCACCCACACAAGTGACTTAAATCTTTCACTCTCTTATCGGTCTCTTGGGAGGGAATGTGGATCCACTGGAGTGGATGTAGGCCAACTCTCTTCTAGAGAAAAGTACAGCCACACTGGATGGTCATTATCATGGTCCCCAAAGCCTCCATAGCTGGTCTCCCTGCACCGATCGTGTGTTTTACACCCTCCACCACTCAATGTACCACATAGGGGTTCATTGCATCTGTCACCCCCTGTGTTTTGTCCTTCCTTGTCATCCTGGGGCTCCTGCGGTGCTGGTTGGTGTAGGTTGTCACTAGCAAGCAAGAAGGCCCCCCCGCCCTACTTCGGTCCTGGGGTCACAGCCTGGCTGGCATTTAGGGCACTTAACTCTTCCAGTGAATCATATTCTCCACTCCTGCACATAACTTCCTAGAATGTCTCAGGAGACATGCTGAACTCTCAGTAAACTGCTTTTGGAGAATTATTTAAACACATGAATAAAGATAGAGAGAAATATAACAAATGTCATACGCCCACGTGGCTTTATCAGATCTTAATATTTTGCCATATTTGTTTCAAGCCTTTAGAAAAAAATACATAAAACATTACAGACACAGATGAAGGCCTCCCTGATCTCATTCCCTTTCCCTATTCCTCAGAGATGCCACAACCTTAAATTTACTGTGTATTAGTCTCAAGCCTGTTTTTTAGATTTTCCTACAGTATTCATTCCTAAGTAATATAAAGTATTGGTTTGTAAGTTTTCAATTTTATGGAAATCTGTCCTGTTGTATCTATCTTTCTGAAACTCATGCTTGTTTTTAGATTTATCCATGCAGATACCTGTTGCTCTAACTCCTTTAACTGTTGTATAATACTCGGTCATATGAACCTTATCAGAATTAATTTGTCTATTTTCTACTGATTGTTTTTCAGTTCCTTTTCAATTTTTCACTACAGACAATGATGCAGTGAATATTTGCGCACATGTATGAGAGGTTCTCCAGTCTGGATCCATGCTCTAAATCCTCACTAGCCCATTATGAGTTTCTTATGCTTGCCTTTTGTGTCAACACTTGGTAGTGGCAGATAAATGTTTTGGCCAGTCTGATGTGTTGGAGGTTCTGTAGTTGATTTTGAGTGTCAACTTGGCCAGAATGTTTCTGTGAGGGTGTTTCTGATGGAGATTTACATTGAAATTGGTGGGCTTTCAGTAAAGCAGGTTGCCCTCCAGAGCCTGGGTGGGCTTCGTCCAGTCATTTGAAGGCCTGAATAGAGTAAAAGGCTGAGCTCCCTGAACAAGAGGAAATTCTCCAGCAAACTGTTCTTGGGACTTCACCTGCAACATCAGCTCTTCCTGGGGTCTTTAGCCTGATGGCCTTTTGACTTGAGCTGTAGCATTGGCTTCTCTCTGGGTCTCCAGCCTGCCAGCCCAGCATGCAGATTTTGGACTTACCAGCTTCCATAATCATGGAAGAAATATTAACTTTCATAATCATGGAAGTTAATTCCTTAAAATAAATCTCTTTCTATATACATGTAAATCCTATTCGTTTTATTTCACTGGAGAACCCTAATACACAGGTGGCATACTTTTTTGTTTGCTTATTTCTCTGATTACTAAGAGGTAATCATCTAGTCAAATGCTCATTTGCCCTTTGAGCTGCCTTCATCCATAACTTGTTCATGTCTTTTGGTAATTTTTTCCATTGACTTGCCAGTATTCATGTATTCTGGATTCTGGCCTTTGTCAATTATATGACTGCATTGCAAATACTGGTTTCTGGCTTGACATTTAACATTTTTTATGAATAATTAAAAAATTTTAAAATACAATCCTACTTACTAAACCAAATAGTCTGTTAATTTTTGCATTAAGGGTCTTTTTGTATATAGTTTAAGAAAATAATTTCTTACTCTGAGTTCGTAAAGATAGTCTTCCATATCTTCTTCTAAATTATTTGAAGTTGCTGATTTTTACACTTAGGTATTTAATCAACCAAGGATCTTTTTTACATATGTGTTGATATAAGGATCTAATTTTATTACTCCTGTATGGATAATCTATATTTCCTAAGTTATTTCTTGAATGAGCCCACCCCTTCTTTTTACTAATCTGTAATGACTCTTCCATTATATATGAAATTTCCACAGATGCATAGGTCAGTTTCTGAGTTCTCTAATTTTCTATCGATCTATTCACTATCTATACATCGATATTGTACTATGTTAGTTATTATAAGTGTATAATTAGTCTTGATGATTATCAGCTTGTCAAATTTCACACACACACAAATCCCCTTCAAGATTTTGGATAGAACTGTAGTGAATTTAAAGAATAATTAGGAGATGATATTGACATCTTTCCTTCCCTTTTTTTTTTTTTTTTTTTGAGATGGAGTCTCACACTGTCGCCCAGGCTAGGGTGCAATGGCGCAATCTTGGCTCACTGCAACCTCCGCCTCCCAGGTTCAAGCGATTCTCCTGCCTCAGCCTCCCGAGTAGCTGGGATTACAGGCACCTGCCACTACGCCAAGCTAATTTTTTGTATTTTTAGTAGAGACGGGGTTTCAATATGTTGGCCAGGCTGGTCTTGAACTCCTGATCTTGTGATCCACCTGCCTCGGCCTTCCAAAGTGCTGGGATTACAGGCGTGAGCCACGGCGCCCGGCCTGACGTCTTTCTTAAATCAACACTAGTTTTTCCATTTAAGAACATGGTGAATCACTCTACTCACTAATATTTTCTTTCATGTCCCTCAGCTGTAATTCCAAGTTTCCTCTAAAACCAACCGAATGAACCAAGAAAAATTAAAGCCAAGCAACGTGCACATATTTTGTTTAATGTATGCAGAAAGATCTTGTAGCTTTAGTTGAAATATAAGACTCATTCTCCTGTTATATTTTTCTAATTGGTTATAATTAATACATATAAATTGTACCCAATTTTGTGTATATATATTTGTTGGACTGTATTTTCATTTGAATAGTTTATTAGAAAATTCTCTTGAATTTTCTATATAGATTGTCATATTTCCTGCAAAAATATTCTTGCTTCATTCTAAATTCTTATTCTCCTATTTCTTTTGCTTGTTTCATTGCCCTCAGTATGGCTTCCAGGATACTGATGAATAGACATATTGACAATGGACATCCTTGTCTTGTTACTGATATTGATGGGCATGCTTCCAAAGTTTCACCATTAATTATAATGTTTACTATACACTTTTGATAGATAACCTTTATCACATTAAGGAAGTTCCTTACAATTGCTATGTTGAGCACTCAGCTCGCTTAAACCTCTCATGATTTTGAAATAAATTCATGTCAGGCTATAAATTTACCTCTAGACATTCTTTTTTTTTTTTCTTTTTTCAACAAGGTCTTACTCTGTGGCCCAGGCTGGAGTGTAATGGCATGATAATGGCTCACTGCAACCTCCACCTCCTGGGATCAACCAATCCTCCCAACTCAGTCTCCCAAGTAGCTGGGGCCACAGGCACTCACCACCACACCTGGCTAATTTTTTTTAGAAACAGGGTTTTGCCATGTTGCCCAGGCTGGTCTCAAACTCCTAGGCTCAAGTGATTTGCCTGCCTCTGCCTCCCAAAGTGCTGGGATTATGGGCATGAGCCGCCAACTCGGCCCTTCTAGATATCCATTTAGTTGCTATTCACATCTTTGATCCATAATACTTTATTATTCAGCCTATTTCAAATAAATTTCTGTTGTAATTTCTTCTTCAGCCTATTAGTTACTAGGGAGTGAATTTTTTAGTTCCCATATATATGAGTTTGAGACTGTATTTTAGTATTGACTTCTCATTTAATTGGGTTGTGTTTAGAGAATATGATCTGTGTTATTTTGATGATTCTAGATATTTATTGAGTTCTTTGTGACCTAGTATGTGGTCAAATTTTTAAATAATCTGTGTATCACCACCTGTTTTTAAATGATCTATGATGACCATTTATCTTTGGCTGCTAAGTTTTACACACACACACCCATTAGATAATGCTTGTTACTTTTGTTTTTCAAATCTTTATAACCTAGTACTTTTTAAATTGCTTGATTTATCAACTTTTGCTAAAGTTAAATGGGTTGTAATCTTAGACTTGTAGTTCTGTCAATTTGCTTACTATATTTTGAGGTGTGTATGTGTTAGACGCATATACATTTGAGCCTGTGACAGCTTCTGAGTGGGTTGGTGCCTTGATTATTATATAGTCTCTCTCTCCTGTTATAATCTGTCTGCTATTGCTAGCATTTAAATAGTGTATATTTTTCCATTCCTTTATTTTCAGCCTGTGTGATTTCATCTTAGATGGTATCTTGGAAGCAAGACATACCTGGACTTTTTAGAAATCTAATCTGATCATTTTCTGTCTTGGAGTAGGTAAGTTCCCATTTATTGTCATTACAGACATACTTCAATTTGTTACTATTTCGCTACGATGTGTTTTGGGTTTTTTGGGGGTTTTTTTGTTTTTTTTTTTTTGAGACAGAGTCTTGCTCTGTCACCCAGGCTGGAATGCAGTGGTGCAATCTTGGCCCACCGCAACCTCCACCTCCCGGGTTTAAGTGATTGTCCTGCCTCAGCCTCCCTAGTAGCTGGGATTACAAGTTCCCGCCACCACGCCCAGCTAATTTTTGTATTTTTAGTAGAGATAGGGTTTCTTCATGTTGGCCAGGCTGGTCTCGAACTCCTGACCTCAGATGACCTGCCTGCCTCAGCCTCCCAAAGTGCTGGGATTACGGGTGTGAGCCACCATACTTGGATGTGTTTTGTTTTTAAATTCTTTTTTTTTCATCTTTCCTGCCTTTTTCTATTATTCTGTGACCTAATGAGTAATGGAGGGAGCCCCATGAAGAGTGGAGTCTGCCATCAGGAGCGGACTCTGCCTGGCATTCCAGAGGAGGCTGTGTCTTGAAGCAGTCAGTGCTCCTAGGGCTGAGCTGCTGGCCTTGAAAAACCATTCCTTGAATAAAGAAATAAAGAGTGAGGCTAACTCAAGACCCAGCCTGGCTCCATAACTCTATTTCCAAAGTCTTTTTTTTTTTTTTTTTTTTGCTTAACATTGCAGGACACCTACTCTACGCTCACTGCTGGGATCACACAGGGCAATGAGCAGAGCTCTGCCTGGCCTCAGACACCCCCACTTAGTGAGAAGGTTACCTGTGAGGACAACTCCCTTGCCAGGTGATAAGAGCTATGGTGGAAGCACCCACAGAATGTTTGAAAAGACTTGGCAAAAGTGGGGTCACGGTGTTGCCTTTGGCAACAGCTAGGTGAAGCTAGTCAGCAGCCATCCCTTTGGGTAGGTCCATGCTCCATTTCTCCACTGTCCTCACCAAGGCCAGACTAGGTTAGGCAAACAAGGCCCAAGGAGCCAACTTTAAGGAGGCACACACCTCCCAGTGCTAGCCTTGTACTTGCAAAGCCCCAAGAGTGAGTGCTTCCTTAAAACATGCATCCTGGGCACCTTCCTAGCCTTGCCCTAGCCCTAGTCCTGACCCTGGTCTCCAACACTCCCTACTGCCTCCCCAACAGTGAGGCCATGTATAAATGGTCACATCCTGCTTGCTCGATTGTTCGTCTACTGCTAGAGTTAAGAGGAATGTGAATTTTCTGGTATGCTTGTCTCCATCAAAACTGAGTAAAAAAAATATAGACCAAAAAGAGTCCTGGACTTCACCTGCCTGATTCACCTATTACATTCCCCATGGTCTCGAGTTTGAGAACCTGAGGTTCTCAGCCTGATTGCAAGGTCCTTGAGTGCCAAGGGTAAGTGTCCCATAGTAGGAACTTTAGTCAGAAGAGCAATGGGAACGAATGTCTTTTAGAAAAATAACTCTGGCTTTGGTGGTTTGAGAGCTGATGTGGACTGAGAAATTAAGAGGCTCTTGCAAAGGTGAGGGCATAGAGAGGGGAGGGTGAGGGCAGCTGTGCTCACTGCAGGAGTCAAAACAAGGTTGGATGAGGTAGGACTTAAAAATTACTAGATGGCTCTATCAAGACTTCCTGGTCAGTGGTGAGGCTTTAAACAAGAAAGGAGTATGGAAGAAAGTGGACATTTGCTTTGGGTAAGCTGAGTTTGAAGTCAGGACATCAGAGTATACCGGAATCACAAGGACCATTGCTGAGAGGACTCCCACCACCGCACAGACCCCTCCCTCCACTCTGGGATCTCTCCAGGGCAGGAGTCCCACATGGCTTCTCAAGTGTGCCTCTGCTGGAGCCCAGCATAAAATATCCCCCAGCCGGGCAGCCAGGTTAACTTATTGTTAGCGGGCTGAAAAGGAGGCTGTTATTTCACAGCAGAGATAAAAGTTAATCACAGATTAGGACTGCCCAGAAAATATTGATGACTTCATCCACCTGAGTACTAGCCTGGGGGAAGTGTTCACCACTCCTCAGTTGTCAGACCAGTCCAGCCAGTTCCCCGACTCCCTCTTTAAAATGCAGGCACAGGCTTTAACAAAAGCCTGGACCCATGAATAGACAGCATTCATACGCGGGTTCTGAGTCATTCTGCAGACCTACTGCGTGCCCTGCCTTCTAGACTTCTGATTGGAGAAGGTCTCCGCTTACCTTCCGCCCTGCCTTGTCACCGGACCCTCCCTCCCACCCTCCCTCTCTCATTACAACTTTTATCTGGCGGCACCATCACCCTGGGAGACTCCAAAATAGAAAACCAGACAGACAGTGGTTACAAAATAAAAGGCCTGTGTTTGGAAGTAAGGGGATTTCTCGGTTCTGACCATCCAGATTGAGGACTAGAGAACCTATCCCTTTGGGTAAGATGAAAATGGATGAAATTCAAGCTGTGTTTGAAACAAAGATTTCATAAGTTATTATTGTGGGCTCCAAAGTATTAGGCAAATACTACAGGGGTACATGGGGAGCCCACAGAGCAGGACACAGGAAGCAGAAAGCTCTCTTAGGTTGGTACAGGCAGGGGCACCAACTCTGTCCTCCTGAACTGGAGGATCACCTTCACACATTAAAGTTGTGAGCTCAGCTGGGTAAAATGCACACTACACAGATACCCCTGAAGCATGTGACATTCCCCAACACCCCCAGGTTTGGCTGTAACAGAGCTAGCGTGGTTGCCAAAACAAGATGCCCCAAATGGTTAAAGAATCTGACAACTTTTTTTGAAGAGGAGTAGTTGACTATGCCGTTGTTATTCCCAAAGATGGAAGACGGAATCATCAGAAATTCCAATGATAGGGGTTCCTGCTCGGTAGTATGCCCAAAGGGTAAGGTCCAAACCCTCAGTCTCGCTTTCAAGGTCCTCCATGACCCGCAACTCCCCTCCTCCTCCTCCTTTTCTTTTCTAAGCTTTTTCTTATTATTGCCCTGCCCAGGGCCTGCACCCGCCAACTGTTCCTAATATCATTGGTTGGTGATACCACGAATTATGAACCATGGGACTGGCCTTCTCTCCGGCTCAGAACACACTTGCTTTAGCTCAAGCCTGTCCAACCCACAGCCTGCAGGCTGCATGTGGCCCAGGACAGCTTTGAATGTGGCCCAACATAAATTCATAAATTTTCTTAAAGCATTATGAGACTTTTTGCTATTATTTTTGTTGTTGTTCATCAGCTAACATTAGTGTTAGTGTATTTTATGTGTGGCTCAAGACACTTCTTCCAATGTGGCCCAGTGAAAACAAAAGATTGGACATCCCTGCAGACTTTATGCTCATCTGAATGTCCACATCCTTCAGGCCCCAATGTGTCCCAGCTCCTCTGAGAAGCCTTCCTTGTATTCCCACTCACTTGGAACTTTTCTTCTCTGACCACTCCCCTAGCCTACTTTGGCCCCCCACTCACTCATCCCCTGGACAAGTCATTTGGCACACTGTGGTGTAAGCAGTACACGTTGTGTTTCTGCGGAAGCCCTGTGGGGACAGAATGGGGTTGGGGGCCAGGATCTGGAAGCTTCCAGTAGATGAAGAGGATGTCAGTGCTACTGCCAGGTAGGAAGGCTCCGGATTACTGGGAACCAAAGAGGTGGTGCTCCAGGGGTCAAGGAGAGAGAGCCCAGAGTGTGCAGGCCACTCAGAATATGCAGGGGAAGAGCAGGATTTGATTCAGGAGCTGGAGGGACCTCAGGAGAAGACAGGGAGACTAAACTGACACCCTCCACCACAGGGAGTTGAAAGGCACAAGTGCGAACAAGAGGATCAATCAAAGCTCCGTTCTGTTCCCAATCCATCCAGTCCCGATGCTCCAGAGGGCAGGGGAGGCACCTGTACACAGGTACCAGGCATGATTGATGAGACAGTGCCCAGGAGACCAACTTCCTCAAAGCGAGAGAAAAGACAGAGATGCTGAGATCTGCACACTTCCACATTTTAGAGAATTTGGGAGACCCATGTTGGATTTGGACCATGGTTCTTATTTGCATTATTTTCTGAGTGGTAGATGTGCTTAATCCCAGCACCTGCCTAAACTGATGACAACAGCGGCTTTCCTACTGGAAGGACATTGCCACTTGATAGCACACACTGCACCTCGCTTGCATGTCCCTGCTTCCAAGCTTTGGGGATTTCTAGGATTGTTTTCTCCTGGTTTCCTTGTGTCATGTGGGCTCCTTTATAAAATATCCCCATATAATAGTGCATGATGTGCTCTATTACAAAACATAAATGTGTCTCTCCAAGACAGCCTGGGGGCAGCAAGCTGGGGTGTGGCAAGGAGACCAACTAGAATGACAGGGGAGCCCTAGCGGATGCAAAGTGCACCGCTCTTACACCACAAGCCTGCTGCCCCAGCGTGATTTAACCTGTGATGAAAGCAGAGCGTTTAATATGTTCTACAGATTTTTTTAAAAAAGAATAATAGCGCTTGTCCCAAGTATGGGATGGAGGCACACACTCTTCTGAGACGTGGAGCAAATTTCATATCTCAAAAGAGAAAAAGGACGACAGTTCCTGCTCAGTCACCAGGTCTGATCCTCAATCCTGGAACTCCTCAGCCTGCCTGAGCCCAGAAGTGAGGCTCCTTGTGAACACTACGGAAATGCAATGGCTGTTTTAATTTTCCATAACAGACAGCACACTGTTCCAGGAGGCATATCCAATGTAAATGAGCTAGCATCTGTGAGACTTCCTAGCACAGTCCCAGCACATCGCAGAAGCTCAACTAAGGTTCTTTTCCCTTCCCAAGAAACCCTGAAGCCTTTGAAGGAACCGTGATTGGGAAGGCATCAGCATTTGCTTTTTGCCAGTATAAATGTGGACCACTGGTCTGCCGGGGTGGCCCCTGCCAGCGGCCGTGGGCTGCTAGGGAAGCACAGCACACTCCCTAACCCCCCCGCAAGGAAGACCCCATTGCCCACCAATGTCCTCTTTCCGGTGTCCGTCACATTCGTGGCCGAGACCCTCCCTTTGGTCACTCCATGAGGTCAGGGCCAGGGTTGCCATTGTCTCCTGGAAGCCAGTGCAGCACTTGGAGCTTAGAAGATGCACACAGCTCTTTGTTAAAGAACAAAGAAATGGGGGCAATTTTTTACAAGAAAACAAACAGAGAGAAAGAGGGTGAGATGAAGACTGTGGCTGAGGCTTTGTTTTCAGGCTGAAAACAGGACACTCAGCTCATTCTCAACGAAACTTCAACATCGATAATTCAAATGTCTTAGAAATTGTACATTGGAAGGGGAAATAAAACGATTTTTCAGCTCTTTTAGGTTTACAGATATCTAAATGAAGCATAGATTGTAGAATGTTGCTCAGAAGGGAATTAAATTTGGATTTCATCCTTCCCAGGGACTGGGGGCACTGCTTGTCACTTTGACTCAAATGGAGAGTCCCTGCCACCGCTGGCCTGCCTTCATCTGGCCACACTGTGCTAAGCGCCCAGCCCCAGGGTATAGCTGAGCCCTGCACCAGCTGCAGTGAGCCGCTTGGCCGGGTGCCCTCCTAAATCCTCCCTGCCCTGTCCCCTGGCTCTCTGTCCCCTGCGGTCCTCTTCTCTAGGACTGTTGAAACTTCTCCGAGGCTGCTCAGCTTCACACAAAAGGGCTCCTATTTTACAGGCTGAGAGCCCCTTCCTGTGTGTTGGCAAAACTGACACATCACATTGCTTGGGTTTAATATTCAGGTACTTTTTCTCTTTTTTTACTTATAAAATTAATATAAGCATATGCTCTTGTAATCAACACAATTTAGATAAAGCAAGAGTTCCTCTGGGCCCTCCCACTTCCATTTGCATTTTCTTTTCTGTGGCCTAGCTGGTCATCTTCTTTTTCCATTTGTCTATGAGGTTGTTGATCTTGGTCTTTTTTCTTATTAATAGATAGGATTCTTCATAGAGCCTAGATAACAATCCAGAATTCATGTGTATATGCACGCATTTATCTACATGTATATGTATAAGCACATTACACACATACATACACATATGCACACATACAAATATGATAGAAATATCTTCTCCAACTCTGTTGCTTGTCTTTTATCTCAGCTTATAGAGGTTTCTGATTTTGAATCAGAAGTTTCACATTTCATTGAAGGTAGACATCACTCTTTCTCTATTTGCTTTTGTGATTTGTGTCTTGCTCAAGCCCTTCCCTGTCCTACCCCCATGTCATAAGCATATTCTCCACTATTTTCTTTCAGTCCTTAATCTTTCTTCCGTAGGTAGCCGATGTCCAGCACGTTTGGTAATGACACCTCCTCGGTGAAGTGCAAGGCCACCTTGACCCCAGCTCCCATGGGTCTGTCTTCAGGGGAATTTTGAGGTTGTTGTTGCTGCAGGGTGTCAGGAACTCCTTCCTCTCTGATTCTTGGAAAAGTTTACTGTTTGCTGCTGGCTTTGTGGTCTCTCCTCCCTGCGCAGGTAGGGTGTGGAGGGTAATCAGAGTCAGTCCAGAGGTTGCTCAAGGCTTCAGTTTATCTCCAGCCACTATGTGCTAACTCATTTGAGAATTCTGCCAAGATAAACATCAGACAGACCCTCCTATGGTTCAATCAGTCTGCTCCCAGGAAAACCAGGACATGTATCTGCCTGGCTTTGCTGGCGTCCCTGAGAGTGACTGGTCTCTGCGTGACCTTTCATTGGCCAGGCTCCCCCAAGGGAAACGTCCACCAGCAGAAAAAGTAGGAAAAAAAAAAATCTCTTTTTGCAGAGGAAATACACTGCAGAAAACAAACATAGTCGAACCCTGCCTTTTAAAACATAGCTTTTAGAACTGAAAGAGTTCACCCTTCCTCTCTCCACCAGGTCACTCTTGAGATGACAATTTCAAATCCCACATAACATTCACAGTGTGTTATTGCCATGCAATTACCTTGTTAGGTTTCATACATTAAGAACACTGAGGGGGAGAGGGGATGCTTCTCCGCAGTCTCTTCGTTATCGGGACATATTCCTACGCTCAGACAGGTCCATGATGCACCCTTCTCCCACTCTTCATGCCTTTTCTGGCCAACCCTCTTTCTCTCTCAGAGGATTTTAAAAACCTGTCTTGCTACAAAAAACAAAGAATGACAGTTGCTTCAGAAAAATACCTAACTGGAAGATCCACTCCCTGACAATGGAGAGCTCACTACGGATCTAGAAACGTGAAGCAGAGACTTGAAGATGCTGCACACATCCTGTGTGGGAGTGGGAGAAAAGCTGCTGCTTCCTTAGCCTTAAAACAGAGAGGGTCATTTCAGCCTTGCAGGGGATGACCAGCCCTCACTGGAATTACATGATGGCATCACATTTGCTCCTCATGTAAACATTCCAGCGGGAGAATGACTGCTCCCTGAAGACACTCATGCTGTGATAGACAGCAGTTAGTGGAATCAAGGCAAGGGTGAGGTCCTCTTCCTTCTGCCTCCTTCTCACCATGGCACCTTGAGAGAGGCCCTTTGTCCCTCGGGCTTTTCCATTTTCTCATTTGCAAAAGGAAGAGGATCCCATCTACACCGTCGTGTTTAGAAATGACACAAGCTCACGGAAAACCTCTGCTGCCTCGAAGATACAGAATTACTGGTGAGGCTCCTTGTCTGAGAGCCAGGCTCTGCTCCCCTCGGGGCCAAGTCTACCAATTGTTCTTTGGAAAACAAAAGTCGGAGGCCTTAAAACTGGGCTGTTCCAAGTGTTCTTTAGGTTTTATAAATTTTATAAGGTGAAACTCAATATTTAGATGATTGGTAGAAATGTCTCTTGGGGGCTTTATTGTTTTCTAACATGGAGTGGGGGGACATGTTACCTCGGCAGGAGCATGTGGGCTGAGAGGACGGAATCGCATCAGGGAGGCCGGTGACTGGAGAGGGAAGGCCTCCTCCTGTGGAGGGCCTGGCCCTCATGGATTCCCCACTTCCAGGCGACTTTGTGACCTCAGAGAAGCTAACCTGATGTGCATGCTGCTGACGTTGCCCATGCCGCTCCTGCCTGGCTGATGAAACCATCTGTCCGGAGTCTGTGGATGGCAGACCTCCTGATTGTGTGGAGCGTGAGTTTTTTGAAACAGATCTCTCACTGTCATCCAGGCTGGAGTGCAGTGGCACACACCACCACACCAGGATAATTCTTTTATTTTTGTAGAGACACTGTCTCACTATGTTGCCCAGGCTGGTCTTGAACTCCTGGGCTCAGGAGGTCCTCCTGCCTCGACCTCCCAAAGTGCTGGGATTACAGGCATGGGCCACTGTGTCCAGCCTTGGAACATGATTTGTTAAGGTACCTCTGAGGTGAATTTGAAAACCAGTTCAGGAAGTTGGAAAGGAGAAATTCCTAGAATCCTGTGCAACTGCTGGGTTCACTTAGCGTTTCCAGTGCCAAGAGGGACCCGAAGTAAAGAGGAGCAGATGACTTGGGAGTCTTGCCAAATAGAGAGACAGGGCCAGGGTGCAGGGGAGGTAAGGCTCTGTGCCCAGCTGTAGGGGAGGGAGGAAGCTTCTGGAAGTCCTCTGGGATGGTGGTGCCCATTTCTTTTGCTAAAGCCAGTGTTAACAAGGGTTTCAGTCCCAACCATGCCCCATACCCTGCAGCTTCCCTGCACTGGGTTTCACCCCGTTTCTCCTCTTGCACTTGCCTCTTCCCCTGCTACCCCGTCAATGATACCATCAAAGAAATTGGACCCGGATTGGTCACTGCAGTACATGACTGCATGCAGTACATGGTGAATTCCACTCCACCAGCCAGGAAAGGTCATCTCTTGTAGTTGCCTCAGCTGCAAAGTAAGGTTAATAATGCCAGCCTGGCAGACTATGTGATTACACTTAGTAAGAGGACTCAGGTTAAGAACATTCCTAAGGTGCTCTCCAAAGAATCCCAGAGACTGTGAATAAAACATTAAAATAACCTTTCTCCCTTCCCTGTCCCTGCATCTCATTTATCCTTGAGAGAAGGTCAATGAGGTGTTTCCCCGAGGCCAACTTCCAGGTAACACAAACTCCAAGGGGGTACCTCTAAGCACTTAAATAAATCATGTTATTCTAGCATTTTATGTGACTGTGATTCTAGAACTGTACACATTTCCTGCCTTTAGAAGCAGTGTACAGGGAATTGGAGTGGAGGGTTTTCTTCAGAACTCAGGAGGGCAGGTGACAAGACTCTCCCTGGTGTTGTGTTATGCAAATGAGCCCCTACCCATCAGTCCTGGGCCCTTCACCATGCAGACCAAGACTGGGCATCATTTTGTGTGAATTCTTTCTCTCTTCTTTTTTTTTTTTTTTAAGTTTACGTGAAGGCAATTTATTAACAGAAAACATTTTGAGGAGTCCTGTTCACAGATGGCGACCATGGCAACCCCCCTTCCTGCAGGTGCTTTTGGAGGGGATGGGAGTGACATCCTCAATGCACCTGATCTTCATACCTGAGCGGGCCCCAGGTCCAGGGATCTCAGTCCTATTTCCATCTGTGTCCTGGAGTTTGATGTAGGGCAATGGCGTCTGGCTTCTTGCACCTCTAGGCCACGTTCTGGGTGGCCAGCATGGCAGCATGTGGAGAGGATTCATCTGGCCAGCCTTTACCTTCATCCCACCAGTCACACAGCACATTTTTTTTGCCAGAAAGATCAGTGACATGGACAAATGTGTCATTGAAGGATGCAAAGATATGGTAGATGCCAAATACATTCTCTCCTTCAGCCACCTGAGGTCCGGGGCTGATGATCTGTTCTTCCTTATTTTCCTTCCCCTTTCAAGGTGTCGTTTCTGCACATTATCTCCAGACTCTGCACCAAAAAGCCCTGTGAATTCTTAGATCTGCCTTTGAAGTCCCTTTTCTTTCTGTGTCTTGTTGCCAGCTGCCATCTCTGGCTCTCCCTGCCTCCTCTTGGCTCCCCACCCTGCCTTAGCTCTCAATGCTCTTCGAGGAAAACCCAACACCAAGCATAGTCAGAATGGCCTTTAATAGGGAGGGGTTGATGAATTTGCAGCAGCTCAGAGGCTCTCGGTGTCTGAGTCCTGCATTCTTAGCCCTGACAAACACAGGCTGTTGCCGTGGGTCTAACTGCCAGATCCAGAGGCCCTGGCTGCATTTGTATAATACACCTCCCACCTTGTGGCTGGATGTGTCCTCGGATTTATTTTAGAATAGTCATTTTCTATTTTTGTGGGGTATTGTGCTACTAGTATGGCCACTTTATTGGAAGATCCAATAAAGAAAGCAGTGGGTGGTCTCTTGAACTTGTGTTATAATATAATCGTATTACAATAGGAGGCAGCATGGTTTAGCGGCTCAAAGCTTAAGCTGCTGCTTGGTTGTGCCATTACTAGCTCTATGCAGTTTCTGTCCTCATTAAATTACTATATGCAAAGAGATGAGCAGAGCAGAGGCCTGCATCTCTGCTGAATCCTGTCAAGTCCTCAAATGAAGGCCTGGCACAGATTATGGGACTGAGAGGATGCCCACCCCTCCCAGGAGAAGTAGGGAGGTGCATTGCCCCTGGAAAGCATGGTGAGAGGGGCAGGGAAGGGGTAGGAAGCTGTCAGGACAGGGGGGCCTAGCTTCATGGTGGCTTTGTCACATCCCATATTTAGCCCAAGATGGGGCTATTTTGGAGCCGATTCAGTTCCTGGGGATATTTTTTTTTCTTTTTATAAGATTCAGAACCACTCTGAGTTAAAATCAATCTTTATCTGTAAAACAGAAATAATAATACGAGCTGCCTAATAGGGCTATTGTGTAAGTTAAATGGTACATTTCTAATGTACATCAAAGGCTAAAAACAGGGCCCAGGCAGGACAAGCACTCAACAACAGCTAGCACTCAACAACAAGCACTCAACAACAGCTAGCACTCAACAACAAGCACTCAACAACAGCTAGCACTCAACAACAAGCACTCAACAACAATCACTCAACAACAAGCACTCAACAACAGCTAGCACTCAACAACAAGCACTCAACAACAATCACTCAACAACAGCTAGCACTCAACAACAACAACAAGCACTCAACAACAAGCACTCAACAACAAGCACTCAACAACAGCTAGCACTCAACAACAAGCACTCAACAACAATCACTCAACAACAGCTAGCACTCAACAACAAGCACTCAACAACAGCCAGCACTCAACAGCACTACACAGCGTTGTATGTTATTGAGTGCTTATCCTGTCCTGGGCCCTGTTCTTTGAGGGCTCTGTTCTTTGCTATCTTTGACAGCATTTCTTAAATCATTTTTGAAAATTATTTTTCCCTTTCTTTTTTTATGAAATACTGTCCCTATAGCCACCAGACACAGAGCAATGGGATAAGGGTCTTTTTCTTCTGTTTTTAACAGCACAGTCTTCTTAGCAGACCTTTCCTGGCCTTCTTTAGAGTGGCCTCAGAAGGACACTGTTGCATTCGAGGGTCGTATATCAGGCAGGCCTTTAATACTGGTTGACACTTTTTGGGGTTTCATGGCACTAGAGAGACCACTTTGTGTTCCTCCTGAGGAGTAGACTGAATCAGGCTGTTGGGTGGAGGTGACACTTCTCTGTAGTCCCCTATAATACGCCAAGAACCCATGCATTGTTCCCCCACAGAGGTCTTCACATGGCAATGAGAGGAGGCAAACTCTTGTGAGACCTTGGAGGAAGTATCAATAGTGTTCAACAATCCTAAGTGAAGATGAGAATTCTTTTTAGTTTCACGGGAACCCTGAGTTGAAGGAAGCCCTGCTCATCCTGTTAACATGGTGGTGGCTGTTGGGATCAGAGTCAAACAGCATATACTGAATAGGCTCTGGCTCTCTTCTAACTCAAAAATCCCAGAGTAGTCTTGGACCAGGTCTGAAGAAGATGCTTTATATGCTGCAGCACAGGATGTATTGAGCTTTTGGGTCTTTTCATTGAGAATAGGTAACTATTACCTCATGGTAGGGTGAACCTATGGAACTAAAACTTGAGGTAGGATGCATTCTTCTACCTCTTAGGACAAACCTCTCCAGAAAGTCTCCTTGGAAGTGAGCCATGGGGCATGGTGTTGTAGTTGGAGAGCCAGCCACGCTGTGAGGGAAGAGAGCACTGCCATGATCTGAATGTTTGTGTCCCCCCATAATTCATATGGAGAAACCTAGCCCCCAGTGAGGGCATTAGGAGGTGCGGGCTCTGGAAGGTGATTAGGTCACAAAGGCAGAGCTGTCATTAATGGGATCAGTGCCCTCATAAAAGAGGCCCTAGAGAGTTTGTCTGCCCCTTGCACCATGTAATGATACAGCAAGAAGGCACCATCTATAAACCAGGAAATAGGTTTTCATTAGACACCAAATCTGCCAGTGCCTTGGTCTTGGACTTTCCAGCCTCCAGAACTGGGAGAAATAATTTCTCTTGTTTATAAGTCACCCAGCTTATGGCATTTTGTTACAGGAGCTCAAATGTGTTAAGACAGTGGCACTTAGAATCAGAGGCTTGGGGGCACACTCCTTGAAGTTAAACTTGGCTTGTGCCTCCCTTTGGCCAATGAAATGTGAGTTGCAGTAATGACGTCTCTTCCAGGAATAGACCTTCAAGCCCAAGGCTTGATACACAATGTCCCCTTTCCCCTGCCATAGAGACTGACGGCACTACTGTGGGGGATTCTTCCATCCAACACTCCTACGTAAAGGTGACAGAGAATAGAACCCTGCTGAGTCAAGATGGCCATATAGCATGCACAAAAGATTAATGTGTGCTGGGTGCAGACACTGAGTTTGGGTTTATTTTTTACCAGAGCATAACCAGCCTGTCCTGGTAGATATAGTTAACAGCCAACAGTATTCCCTAATTGCCACATGTTACACATGGCCAGTGAAGCCTTATAAATTTGAGAGCTAGGAATCTTCCCATTTTACAAATGAGAAAACTGAGACCCTGAGCAGTAGCAACTCATACTTGATACTGAAACTGGAACCTTAACCACCTACCACCACCTGCCAAGCCTGATCTGTAGCAGGCAACCAGCACATTCACACTGAATCTCTCAGACATTCACTCTGGGCTGAGCAGACATTGGCAGACACTGACCCCTTCCTTTGTTTCTGAGGCAAGAGGAGGCATTTCTCATGGGAAAAGGGGTGAGGACAGGAAAGAGGGCTCCTAGGAAACACACCCATCCATCTAAGTCCACAGGAGTCCAAGTCAAAGGTGTAGGGTCACTCTATACCCATCGCTTGGCCCTACTGTGCCTGGAATCCCCCATGAAGCCACCAGAAACAAAAACTTCTGGGAAAAGAGACAGTGGGGCTTTCCTCAGATAGTAATGAGTTATTCTGGATCAAATGCCCACTGGGCCAAGAAGGTGAGTGGCCTAGTCAGTTTGGACTGCCATAGTGGAATACCATTGATGGGATGACTTGTAAACAACTGAAAATTACTTCTCACAGTTCTCAAAGTCCAAGATCAGGTCCCAGCATGGCCGGATTCTGGCAGGGACCCTCTTCCAGGTTGAAAGCTTCAACATCTCATTTTCTTGCATGGTGGAAAGAGAGTGAGAGAGCTCTCTGGGGTCTCTTTCATAAGGGCTCTAATCCCATTCATGAGGGCTCCACCCTCGTGACCTCATCACTTCCCAAATGCCTCATCTCCTAATATGATCACCTTCGGGGTTAGGATTTCAACATATGAATTTGGCAGGACACAAGCAGTCAGTCCATAACTGTGACACACAGGAGAAAACTGTAGGCCAGCCAGGGAGAGTGGCAAGGAAGGGAACAGGTGCTTCCTCTCCACAGGGCAGCTGCCATTCTGCTGAGCATCTGCAGGTGGGAAGATGGCCAAGTGTTGCCAGAGCATCCCATTTTCCAAGACAAGTTGGAAAATATAGATTTTCTTTTTAACATGAAAGGTCAGCTCCTGATCTTTAAATCTTGATTGGTCATTAAACAACTTAAAATGCATGTATGCCAAGCAAAACACATTCCAGACTGTAGCCCCCAAGCCTTCAGTCTCTGGCCTCTGGAAAGATCTAGCATCATTTTGCTGCTTGAAGGAATGTTACTGGGGGCAGAATCTCCTCATCTGAACAAGGAATATGTCTGGAAATGCTGTCGCCCGCCTGACATGTGGGTGGAGTTGGCCGCCATCTGGATCCGGGTGTTTCAGAACCACCACCTGCTGCAAGGTGTCTGACATTCCATAACTAGGGACTCAGTTCTTGTTTGGGGGCACTGTCTCCTGATTAAAAATAAATGAACCTTGACTGCCTTCTCAATAACTTTTCCCTTAGAAAAAAGCAGTAAGTATGAAGACAAGACTCTGAAGTTTGGCCAGTGGGTGGGATGGTGCAAAGAGGGTTCCCTGGGATAGGGCAGAAGAGGAAGGAAAAAGTAGTTGGGTGTGTGTGTACCAGGTTCATGGTTTCCACTCATGGTACCCAATGTTGGCCTCCAACACACAATCCTGAATTCCCAGCAATGGCTGAGAAAGGTGGATGGGCCTTCAGGGAGAGAGACTTCAGCTGGGCCGAGGAAGCTGTCGAGGTAGAGCCTCTCAAACTCAGTTCTCTCAAAGGCATGCAGAATTTCCATCTGTGGCTATTTGTACTAACGATGATGTGCCCTCCACACACTCCTCTGTTCAAACTCTTGTTAATTTTAAGCAGGCTGGGTGAAGACAGCCTGTACACACTGAGAGAGTCAATATACAGACAATGTCAAGACCATATAGAAAGACAGGACTCTGACCCACAATCTGTAGCAATCAGCCCAGAAGCCAAACAACAGCTCCTATAGCAATCAGCCCCAAAATTCTAGGACTCGATTAATAACTGACTGATTCCCTAGGTTTTTTTGTTTTGTTTTGTTTTTGTTTTGAGATGGAGTCTTGCTCTGTCCCCCAGACTGGAGTGCAGTGGCCTGATCTCAGCTCACTGCAACCTCCGCCTCTGGGGTTTGAGCGATTCTGCCACCTCAGTCTCCTGAGTAGCTGGGATTACAGGTGCACACCACCATGCCCAGCTAATTTTTTGTATATTTAGTAGAGACGGGGTTTCACCATGTTGGCCAGGCTGGTCTCAAACTCCTGACCTCAAGTGATCTGCCCACTTCAGCCTCCCAAAGTGCTGGGATTACAGGCGCGAGCCACCATGCCCAGCCTGATTCCGTAGGTTTCTGTCCCCACTTCCAACTTAGGACCAATGGAAGAAAGCCAAACATGCTCCCTAACCAATCACACGGGAGTCCCATTTCTTGTAGCCACCTTCATTTTCTCCAGGCCAACACCCTCCACTCAGGGCACACCCGAAGCCTTCCTTTCTTTCCTCTTTGAGGCTTTCCCACTCCCCTACCTGCCTCTGAGTTTCTGCCAAAACACAAGGGATGGTGGCTGACTCCCTCGCTAGCACAAGCTCTGAATAAATAGCCTTTGCTCCTCATTTGGCTGGCTTTTGTTCATTTCCACAACTCACAGTTTAGTTGGGGGTTGGGGTCACTCCAGGTAGGTAGCACTGGCCAACAGGATTGATTAAAATGCACCCCCACACACTAACTCTGCAGAATGCACTTGGAGGAGGCAGGTTCGAAGGGATTGATGTACTCATCTGTTCCAGATGGAGGGCAGAGAGGCTCAAGAGATGTTTGAAATCATTGTGTTTTGACCAGAAACTTCATTAGCCCGAAGACAATGGGGCAATTGTCCTGGGACAGACAAAGCAGACTGCTGGGGACTTGGATAAGCTGCCACCTGAGCTGTCTGGGCACAGATTTCCACAGGCCGATGCCCGGCGGTGAAGAAGGCAGTTCTCTTCCTGTGAAAGGCAGCCACTGGGGGTGGTGGCCACTCAGTGCCACTGGAGGGGGCCAACATGGACAAGTGGCCCTGTCACCTCCTTGCTGGGGCAAGTCACCAATGTTTTTAGCAGGCAAGAGGCATCTCAAATTAAACCCAACTAAAAGAGATGTGCCTTGGGAAGGGAATGGCATTTTCTAGTATGAGAACAAAATGTTGTCATTGATGGAGAGCTTTAAAGACACGATATCTTTATTTTGCAGACAGAAGCAGTTGGAAATTAAAGAAGTTGAAATGTACAATACTAATTAAAAAGAAGAATTGGGACAGCCCTGAAATGTATTCCTGGCCCCCTCTTTCACCAGTTTCTGATATTTTGAAAACTTCAGGAGATGAATTCGAGTTTTTCTCCAGACATGGCTCTACAAAGAGCCACACTTAGAGGCACTGCTTGGAGATTGGCCAATTAGGAGAAGGGTGAGGGAGACTCCACACCAGAGCCCTCCTGCTCTTGGCACAGGCCCCGTAAATAGGAAGAGAAGGTGCTAAAATACCTTTGTTCTTTTTAAAGAATGGCTGCCAATTACTTCAACCAAGGTCCTGATTCCACTCCTGCTAATTAGGCTGACATCACAGAATTTACCAGAAGAAAAGTGGCCTGGAAAGCCGCTCTCCCTGTCTCTAGGCTTCTGCATGATCATGTGACACAGCAGTTACTATGGCGATTATCAGTCTTGAGTGGATTGTCCACAAGTTGAACTTACATCTGACAAGTCAAATTTGTCAGTTTGGGGAAAAAGTAAAGTGGGTTACTTTTTTTTATTTTTCCTTGAAGAGATTTTCTTGGCTCCTGGAGATATCTTCTCCCCTTTTCTAGCTGGCAGGTTTTTTCCACACTGTAGTTTTGAGGTTGTTTTATTCTCTCTTGTGGTCTATACTGTGCATAAGAAATAGACATAGCCGGCAGCTGTGGCCCTCCATCATAATGTGGGGATAAAATAAAACACTTCCTGTGATTCAGTGAGGCACCAGTCATAGGCTCTGCCTCTTCTGTGATGGGAATAGTATGCCAGCGACTGGGTTTTCTCTCCAACAAGTGTTTTCAATTTCCTTCATGGGCATGAACTGCACCCCCACCAATGTACCACGATCCTGCGTGTGGGCATGTGTGCACATATGTGTGATGGGATTCCTAGGCTATAATGTTATTTTCCTGAATGCTGCCAGACACATGTCTCTGGAAACCCAGTGCTCTAACTCTCTTATGCCTTCTTGTGCATACAAATGCAGACCAGGAGCCCAAGCCAGAAAATACATACATAAAATCAGAAGCCTCTTATGCTGAGGCCATGGAAAAATAACAGTTATGGACCTCATGCCTACTTGCCAGAACTCTCCTGGCCTCAAGCAAGCCTCCCACCTCAGCCTCCCAAGTTGCACAATCTCATGATGCAAAAGGTATCCCTCCGGCCTGCACCCTGCCAGGAGCTGACAGGTGTCCAGGGTAAGCCAAGATGGGTTTTTCATGAAGCTTCCAGAGTGAGAGGGTAATCCCAGCATAATGGCGCCAGGTAGGAAGGTGCCCAAGGATTTAGGACTAATGAGAGCCGTCATTTATCATGAGGTGCCACATAGTGGGCAGGGCCACCTGCCCTTTTCAGGTTGCTCCTGCAACCTGGCAGGGCCTCACATTCCCACCAGGAGATGTTTGCTTCCTCCCAGGATCCAGACAAGGTTCTGGGTGAAGACAGACAGGAGTGGTGGAGACAATGACTAGGATCCCTGCTGGCACTGCAGGAGAGCCCTCAGCGGATTACAGGAGGGCCCATCTGCTGAGAATCTGCTCATGCCAGGCACCACGCTAGGAACATTCTCATTCTAACTTTGTTCTCATCCTTCAGAGAACGCCTCCAATTTAGACCCATGATTCCATTTTACAGAAGAGAAATCTGGAGTCCAGCACTTCAACAATGCCTGTGTGTCCCAGTGCCAGTAGGGAAAGCAGAATTTGGACCCAGGATTACAGACAGACCCTGAATCACTGCTGTTTCTTCCATTCCAGTGTTTCCCAAATTTCAGCAACTCATGTGTCACCATGCACCCCATTTACTTGATATTTTTCTTCCAATCAACTTGAAATCACTCATTTTTTTAACTTCAGCTTGTCTTAAGCAATAATATTCATAAAAGAATGGATTTAATGTGCAAGTAACACTTTTTCCAGATCTCATTAAAAGTTTCCTGGCCACAGAGCCCCTCTTGAGGGAGGTGAGGGAGATCTGGAAGGAGGAAATATGTAGATGGAAAGGAGAGGAGTTAGCAGAAAGCACCAGTAAAATATAAGTAGGCTGTGTATGAGTGAGTGGACAGCTCATTGGTTTCCCAGGACTGCAGTAACAAATGCCCACCAACTGAGTGGCTAACAACAGAAATTTACTCTGTCTCAGCTGTGGAGGCTCCAAGTGCAAGATTGAGGTGGGGGCAGGGTCATGGTCCCTCTGAAACTTGCAGGGGGGGGTCCTTCCTTGCCTCCTCCTGAATCTGGTGGTTGCCTGCAATCCCTGGCACTCTTTGGAGTGGCTGCGTCACTCCAATCTCTGCCTCTGTCTCCATACCACATCCCCTCGTGTGTGTGTGTGTGTGTGTATGTGTGTGTGTGTGTGTGTGTGAGAGAGAGAGAGAGAGAAGAGAGAGACCCTGGCTCTCTTTAAAACATTTATTTATTTATAGAGACATGGTCTTGCTCTGTGGCCCAGGCTGGAGGGCAGCAGTGTGATCACGACTCACTGCAGCTCCAGCTGGGCTCCAGCAATCCTCCTGCCTCAGCCTCCCCAGTAGCTGGGATTATACGCATGTGCCACCAGCTAATTTTTTAATTTTTAAAATTGTTTTAGAGATGGAGTCTTGCTATGTTGCCCAGGCTGGTCTCACACTCCTGGCCTCAAGCAAGCCTCCCACCTCAGCCTCCCAAGTTGCTGGGATTGCAGGTGTGAGCTACCTGGCCCTGCTGTCTTCTCCTTTCATAAGAACAATAGGCACTGATGTACTATGACCATCCAATATGAAGAATATGACCTCATCTTAATGAGTTACACCCGCAAAGACCCTATTTCCAAGTAGGGTCACACTCTGAGGTCCTGGATGGATGTGAATACAGGGTCACTCTTCGACCCAGCACAGATGGAGCGAGTGTGGGTGTGAGCGTGTGACACACAGCAGCCCTGGGAAGGGACGTGTGATTGAGCTGTGCAGTTAGTGAGAGGCAGCCCGTGGGGGAGAAATACCCTGGGAAGGAGGCTCAGGCCTTCTCACTGCGGGCCTGCCTGTGCCTCTCTGGAACTTTCTACCTCTATCAAGGGAGAAGCTCAGACATCGCCAGAGTGAGAGATGAAATGTATTACAAATTAAAAAGAGAACTACCATATGATCCAGCAACCCCATTTCTGGGTATTTATGCAAAACAGTCAGCATCCTTATGCTCCTAGAAGCCTATTTACAATAGCCAAGAAGTGGAAGCAATCCAAATGTTCACCGACAGATGAATGGATAAAGAAAATGTGCTATATTCACGCAATGGAATAATGGAATATTATTCAGCCTCAAAAAAAAAAGGAAGGAAACTCTGACACATGCTACAACACCGATCAATCTGGAGGACATGATGCTAAGTGAAGAAGGCAGACACAAAATACTGCTTGATTCCACTAACATGCCGTATATAAAATAATGAAACTCGTAGAAACAGAGAGGAGAACAGTCCTGCCAGGGGCTGGGGGAGGGGACTGAAGAGCTGCTGCTCAAAGGGCCTCAAGTTTCAGTGCAGTGAGATGAATAAGCCCTGGGGACCGGCCATGAAGCATGGCACCTGCCTAGAGTTAACAAGACTGTATTGTGCCCCTAGAAACCTGCTAAGAGGGGAGATGGCATGGTAAGTGTTCTTAGCACAATAAAATCAAATTTTTTGAAAAAGAATTAAGCAGAAAGAAATAAACTTTTATCTGGAAACAAACAAACAAACAAACTTATTATATCCCTTGAAAGTGGGTAGGGGCCGAGGGGCTCCCTGGGGACGGGGAAGAGGCCCTGGCTGTTGCTGCTTTGGTCTTTTCCTGCCTCCCTCTTGTGTTTTATTTCCCCGCTAGCTCAGAGGTGGATGGAAGAAGGTGTCATTGATTGGGGCCCCTCCTACCTGGGCCGCCAGGGCCATCTCCACTTACAGAGAAGGAGGCTGATTCTAAGGCGGGAGCACATGGTGGAGAGCCCATGGTCAATTGGAGGAGGCTGTGCCCAGCACAGTGGCTCCAAGCACACAGCCCAGTCTAGAAACTTCCCTGAAGGAGGGGCTCTGATCCACATCACAAAGTCTCTCCACACTGCCTCGTGCTGGCATTCAAGAGCTTATAGGGGTGACCCCTCAGCCATGGGGTGGCTGATGGGCAGGCCCTGGGGTCCAAAGTCTCCTTTCCCACTTGCTCCCCTCACACACATGACCCTACTGGGGTGAAGGCAAATCCTAGCATTTTCTGAGCTGGCCTTTGCGATGGGCTGTCATCACATATCTGGGATGCAGGCCCTTCCCATGAGCACTAGTCATTGGTGGTCGGGGCCCTGCAGCTTGGTGCGCTGCTCCTGGAGTGAAATGGCCACTGTAGGCCTCTTTGGGTGTCTGCCCTGCTCATGATATTCCCTTGTCTGGGAACTGCCTCTCCCATCCAGGAGTCATCTGTGTTCTGTGGGACCTTGGATTAGTCAGGGTCCCCCAGAGAAACGGAGCCGAGAAAAGAGCAGGATGTGCATTAGTTGGCTCATGTGATTACAGAGGCTGACAAGTTCTAAGACCTGCAGCCAGCTAGCTGGAGATCCAGGAGAACTGACCAGTTCTCGACATCAGTTCTCACACATGCCTTTGTTTGAGTCCAAAGGCCTGAGCCCAGAAGGGCCAGTGGTGTAGCTCCTGTTCCAAGGCCAGCAGGCTCCCGACCCAGGAAGAACCAGTGTCCCTGTTCAAAGGTAGTCAGGCAGGGGGAGTTCCCTCTTGCCCTCAGAAGGTCAGCCTTTTTGTTCTACCCAAGCCTCTACTGATCAGATGAGGCCCACCACAGTAGCACTCTGCTTGACCCAGTCTATTGATTTAAATGGTAATCTCATCCAGAAGACCCCTATTTATTTATTTATTTATTTATTTATTTATTTATTTATTTATTATTGAGATGGAGTCTTGCTCTGTCACCCAGGCTGGAGTGCAGTGGCACAATCTTGGCTCACTGCAATCTCTGCCTCCTGGGTTCAAGCAATTCTCCTGCCTCAGCCTCCCGAGTAGCTGGGATTACAGGCACCCGCCACCATACCCAGCTAATTTTTGTGTTTTTAGTAGAGACAGGGTTTCACCATGTTGGCCAGGCTGGTCTCAAACTCTTGACCTTGTGATCTGCCCATCTCGGCCTCCCAAAGTCCTTGGATGACAGGCGTGGGCCACTGTACCTGGCCTCCTATTTAGAATAATGTTTAACCAAATATCTGGGGACTTTGTGGCCCAGTTAAGTTGACACATAAAATTAATCACAGATCTCAAGCCAATCAGATTCCCTCTCCAGAGGAATTTTCTACTGGGACAGAGAGACCAGCTGGTCTCTGCCTTGGTAGGACCTGGGGACCTGATGGGCAGACACCTTTGCTCCTGGTCTCCTTCTCAGGCCCTTGAGAACTGTAGGACATCCCCCCTCCCTGCCCCTGTATCTTGATCAGACCCATACCTTCCACCTTAGATGAGCTTGGGCTGAGTTTCTTGCCTGCATCCCCACCGGGACCCCTGTGAAGGCTGGCTCCCCTCAGTCAGGCTCTCCCTCCTCTGTGGGGTCTTCACCGATCCCTCCCATGTGCTTTTACGGCTGGGCTGGGTCATACTTAGAGAACTGACTAAATACAGAGTCTCACATCCTCAGTGATTATTGCAATAATCCGAGTGAACATGGAAGACTAGATTTTTATTTGTGGGAGTGTGTGTGTGTGTGTGTGTGTGTGCATGTGTGTGTGTTTCTAACACCAGCCACTTGCTTCCAGAGACACATTTCCATCTGGGTGGTCACTAGCCTGCAAAGTTGTGGCACTTCTTGGAGCCTCCTTCAGGGCAAGTCTGAAATATTTTAATAGATGACTTAAATGTCCTTTAGGTAGAGGTTTCCAGAAAAGCCAGTGGAGTTGGATATATGGTTTTAATAACAATTCTAGTTACTGAGGCTTCTCCTCCCATCCTTGGCTTGGGTACATGCAGTATAGTTAAAACTAAACTGTCGAAGGGGAATGATTTAAAGCACAGTTCTGGCCTTGAGTGGGCCTTGGGAAACCTGCTTTGAGGTGCTTTGTTTTGTTTCGTTTCTGGAAGAGAGCTGGGGAGGAGAGCCAATACTATGTCAGCGTGGCTGCGTTTTTGCAGCATGGAAGTCGGTGGGATTATTTTATTATCATGCTGACTGGACTATCACCCTGGTCACAGGCTGCAGCAAGGAAGACTGAATGTTTGCAACTGTAGGTGATGAAGATGCCGCAGAGATGGCCTAATTAATCTTCTCATCTGTTAGCTGGGGACACAGGGAGCCCGACTTGCTCCAAGTCTCCCAGCCAGGCAGTAGGAGAGCTGGACTTTACCGAATCAGACACAAATTCCAGATGGCTCAAGGACCTAAGTGGAAAAGTGAAACTTTCCAGTCATGAGAACACCTTTATGACCTCATGGTGAGAAGGAGGGACTTCTTGGGGAAGACTCAAAAAGCATGAACCAAGGGACAAAAGGCTGACACACGGGACCACACTACAATTAAGAATTTTTCTCTGTCTTAAAACAAGAAGAAAAGCCAGTGTGTAAAGTCGAGGTTTCCCAGGTTGTGAATCATTCCCCCTGGAAGCATAGGATGGTGTGCATGGGAAGAGTGCCAGTGTTGGCTCCCTCCCAGCACCAGCCCCTTGCAAGAATATATGCCCCACAACAGTGCTGTGAAGCATGTGTCCCCAAGTCACATAGAGGAAGCTGAGGCTGGGGAGGCCAGTTGCTTGCCACAGTCGCTGATCTGGTGAGTGACAGGGCACCACAAGCTACCATCCCCTGCAAACATCACCCATGGACCCACCAGTGCCCCTCTCCTCCCCTCCCACCTTTTCAGGAGCCAAGGTATCCTTTAAAAACTGAAAATCAGACTGTGATATCCTCACCATCAGGTCCTTCTCCTCCTCACCTCTTACCACACTTCCCTTCTCCCAGCTCCTCCAGTGCGGGCCTACCTAGGGCCTTTGCACAAGCTGCTGCCTCGCCTGAGACCCTCTTCTCACTTCTCCATGTGGCCAGTGCTACTCATCCTGAAATGCCACCACCTGGGAGAACCCTGCCCTGGCCTAGATGCCATTCCTCTTAGCACTGTACATAATTTGGCTTCTGTGCATTTGTTTAACATCTGTCTGGAGTACACTGAATGCTCTTTTGTTCCTGACTGTACTCTTAGCTCCTAACACAGTGGCGGGCACATAATACACGCTCAACCAAAATTTGTTGACTGAATGGCGAATCCCTACTGAAATGTTTCAAGCACTGTCCCTAATGAGCCATGTGACCTTGACTCTGAAAGCCCACAGTGCCTCCCAGCTCTGATCTACACTCACCCAGCTACTCAGAGACAATAACCCTACTGTGTGCCAGGCACCAGGGATGCAGTGCTCCAGACAGCCCAGGGTCAGGCAGCATCTACCAAGAGTCTAAATTCCCACGATTCTCTTGGTCTCCAACTTGCCTGGAGATGGCTGGCCTCCCCAGATGTTGGCTTGTGTTGCCTGGGTGGCCCCCTGGCTGTGGAGGTGATGCTGGGAGGGATGAGTTCCAGCCTCCAGGAAGGATGCGCCTGAGCCAAAAGGGCACAGTAGTGCAGGAGCCGGGGCCAGCAGCCAGTCAGAGGAGGGCAGAGCCTTGGGGAGAGCAGCACCTCTCTGATGCCAATGGGACAGCTGCAGCCCCGCCCGCCCTGAGTAGGCTCCCTTCAGGCTGTAACTCCTGTCTATCATTCAAAAAAGGGAACCTTTTTCCTCCTCTCAAGCTTTGTACAATACTATGACCAAATAATTAAGTTGTTGACTCTTCTTTCTTCCTGGGGCAGAAAACACAGCCCCATAGAGGATCACATTTCACCTGTGTGCTGCCCATCTGTGCTCCAAGCTCAGAAGTCTGCAGAAGGAGCCCTCCACCAGCCCTGCAGCAGGGCCCCTGTTCTTCCTCACCAGCAGGGCTCTCTCCACGGGCTTCTCTGCACAGCGCTGCATTTTTTTTAAACCAAGTTCTAAAATTTACCTTGCTTCTTTAGAAGCACCTAGGAAGCCTTCGTTGCTTCAGTGAGCTTCTCATGGTAAACAACCAGAAATAAATTGTAATCATACGGGGAAGGGTTGCGCGGGCAGGGTCGTATGGAGGAAAGGGCCAGCTATGTGGATTCCTTCTCTGCTGGGATAGGACTTCTGAGGACGGGGGAGTGCCCTGAGGGGCCACTGGGTGAGGAGCCAGTGGGGGTCTTGGGAATGAGGGAGACACTGGACAATTTTTGCTGCTTTCTGAGAGGTGAAGTTACTTGACAGGGGTAAGTAGGGAGAGAAAGGCAGAGGGGAGGAGAAAGGAGCCTGCACCTACTGAGCGCTCAAAAAGTGCCCTGTGCTGTGCCCATGGGTTACCTCAATTTTCTCATTTAAGCCCCTTGCTGACCCTGAGAAACAGAGATTATCATCCTCATTTGATGCTTCAAGAAACGGAGGCTCAGACAGGCTGAGCAACTTCCCCAAGATCACACAGTGAGAAAGCGGCAAGGGCAGGATTTGCACCCAGGCCTATCCAAAGCATTCATGCCGCGCTGCCTTGCATGCAGGAAGGGAATAGGGTGGCCTGGGAAAGTTTGACCAATAGCCCCTATCCTCTCCCACCTGAGCTGGGATCCTCATGACAGGTCTGCAGACATGCAGCGGAGCTATTCCAGCCACAAGGCCCTCAAGTATTTGCCAAACCAAGCATTTGCTGCAACCAACAAATGAATCTGTGCACCCCTTCCAATAGCCCACACACACTGGTTTGGTTCAATGTGTCTATGTTTGAGACAAGCACTTCCAAAGGGAAAGCATGTGTCTGGCCAGTGGGACCCATAGCAGGTTCAGAGTCCGAAGGGCCATGAGGCATCCTTGGCACCCACTGCCCCCGCCAGCTGTGCAAGGTTGGAGGTGGTAGGTGGATGTGCATTCACCAAGACTTTTCCTCGGCATTAATCTGCTTACAAGAAGACTGCATAGACTCTTGTGAAAAGTTCACCAAGGTTACATGCAGAGGGAAAGGCAAGGCCAAGGTAGGACTGAACCGGGACCTCCATGGAGCAGATGACCTGAGAAAGCTGCAGATGGAAGGTGGTGGAAAGATGACTTAAAGGTTAGGGCACAAGAGTAACAAGGTTCCTGGGCTTAGGGGGAAGTTAAGCCTAGTCAAGGAAAGCAGGGAGGGAAGAACCATCTATGCTAACCATGAGGGATAGAATTGAGAAGGCCCAGGCTCTGTGACTCCAAAGCTCAGGCTCTTACTGGGCCATCACACAACCCTCTGTGTTCTAAAGTGATAAGTGCCCTACATCAGAAAGCACTCATACCTTTCTAAACAGACTCACAATGGAGCTGGATTCCAAACCCGGAAGCAGGGCTCTCTGCAACTCTTTTTTTTTTTTTTTTTTTTTTCAGTTTCCATATTGTCTTGAACAAGTGGGAAGGGTTGAAGGCAGTGGGATGTTCAGAATGTTGGCAAGTGACAGTGGCCAGAGGCAATGGAAAGCAGGACAGGATGTGACTTGAGCGTGTTGTGGAGAGTAGGAGAGACAGTGCCAGGGGCAGATTCAGGTCCTCCCCATGCTTCGCCAGTCTGGCTGGCCCTGGGGAAATGGCAAATAAGAGTTAGCCATGGCAAAAGAACTTCTTAAAAGTGAGTTTGATTGTGAAATATACCACTTATATTATAAAATGCATCACACATTCAGAAGACTGTATAAAACGTACCTGAATGATTTAAAGAATAATCATAAAATGAACATTTGAGTATCCACACCCAATGCTAAACAAAACAAAACAAAACAAAACAAAACAAAACAAAACAAAACAAAAAAGCAGCATCTTACAAAATGGTCCTGTGTTTCTCTCACATGGTGTCTTCCTCCCTCCCTCACCAGGGCTAGCAAACCTCCTGGTTTTTATGTCGGTCATCCACTTGTTTTTCTTTATAATTTACCATTTATGTGTGATCTCTAAACAATGGATTCTTCAGTTTAAAAAAAATATTAGTAGCAAGCACAAAGCCAGCTATGCAAAGAAGGGGCAATGTAGCCCCAATAGACAGAGGCCCCAAGAGCAAATAAGATGCCGCAGTATATCAGAGGCTGGCCTCCGCTGCCCCGATGATGACCTAATTACTTGGTATTCCAGGAACTGGGCCAAGGGGCAGCCCAGTCTGCCAGAACATCAACTCCAGCAGGGAGAACAGGGGCCATGAGGCCCAAGGGGGCAGAGCAAGGCAGCTCATGTCCTGAGAAGCCTGCCACCTCATTCCCACACTGGCCTTGTCTCTATCCTCCCCATCTCCTGGGACCAGGGGTATTAGGAAACGGGTGATCCCGCACAGAGACCCCCCGCGGCTTTTGGGGGTGGAAGACTGAGATGCGCTGAAGGCTTCAACTGCTGTGGGCAGGGCTCGAAGTTCCCTGAGCTGGGGGATTAACGGAGGCATCATGAGAGTGGACTCGGACCGCTCTGTGTTGCTCCCTCGGGGAGGGTGAGCAATGATGCAAGATCAAGCATTCGGGGGAAGATCCTCAGGGACCGGGCAGGAGCTGAAGACTTCCAAGAACAAAGACGCTGGACTCTAATGCTCAGTATGAAGTCCTGTGACTAATTCCCCCCATAGTTATTCGTTCAATACCAGGCACCCCCTCACCCACCATTCATTAAAGTCTGTTCCATGCAAAAATGTCTTCTGAGACTGAGTTTTTGTGAGGTATCAGTGAGGGGCTAGAGTTCATCTCTAGGTTTGATGTCACCCAAGATAGAGGACCCAGCTAATGCAGAGGACCATGTATCCGTGGAACTAATCCAGTGAGAGCAGAAGCTTGGAACTGGGCTGTAGAGAGCTATGGAACCCCACAGCAATTTGAGGTGATCTTAACCAGATGTGTAAGAGACTATTTAACCCATGCACTAGTGTCTGGGCTCCTCTGATGTGCTCCTGTCTATGTCCTACCAGTCTCTCTAGACTAGAGGCCTTCCCGTGTGATTGCTGGCAACTCCAGTGCAGGGACTGGCTGGCATTTCTTTGTCCCTCCAGCACCACCTCCTGCCTAGTGCAATTTATGGTCATGATGGTTCAGAAAGAACTTTTTGAAGGGATAGCCCATGCCAGATTTTATCATGATGCAACTTTGCTTCAACTGGATGTTAGTGTAGAATCAATCTCCTTAGTTCTTTAGAGGAAGCAGGACCTTCAAGAAGATAGACAGCAAATAGTGGACACATTTATTTTAGGGAAAAGAATCATTAGAGTGTGTATTCTTCCAGTTGTGCAGTCATTAATTTAACTACCATAATGCAAATATTTAAAAAGGAAGAAAATTAACATTTAGTGAGTGCCTACTGCATGTTTTATGTCTTTGATTCTTCTTGGATTTACAAAAAGTATCTCTGAAGTCTTGTAGTGTGTCCACTGAGTTTCTCTAGTTTCACTAAGCCTCCGGACAGAAGAGCTCCGGGCAGCACGTCGGTCACCTTCTGCTCCCTGTTCTGGCCGCTCCTGTCAGGAAAGAAGGCTGGGGCGCTGTGGGGCACTGACCACAGGTCTTTGCCGGAGTTCCCCAGTGACGCTGGCTGTAAGTAATGAGCGCGGTCTGCCGGGCCTTCCATGCAAAGTTGGCTCAGAACCAGCACCCTCTCCCTGCCCTCACCGGTGTGGGTCCTATGAGGAAACTGAGTCAGAGCTGAATGGAGGAAAACCTCTCAGTGAGGGCAGAAAATGAAGTTCACCTAGCCAGCCCAGACACCCAACAAACAAACCAAAAACAAAATATAAACAAATAAACAATAAATAAATGCCAAGCATCATGTGAAACATTTGCATCTGCTGCTTCACAAACCTATGAGTGCAAAGTGTGGTATATTAAGATGAGCAATTCTCACATCTCCCTTCAGACAACAGAATTTACCAAACTGCAAGAAAAAATGACCTCCAGATGTTACTGCCACCTGATGCATATTGAATGAGCTCAAAACAAGCTTATGAATTTGGAATCATCCTTCTCAAATTGATGGAGAAAGTGACAAAGGTGGAGGCATTTCTGTGGGTGTGGAGGGTGCCGAGAGCCAGATGTGGCTTCTTGCAGGGACACAGACCTGCCTCCAAGACAAAGTATTCATTTGGTGGCCCCGGGGACCCCTTCTCAGGAATAGTTAATAATATTAACAACTCCAACACTTCGTGAAATTATTTAGGTAATTAGCAAATAAAGATTACACCTCTAATTTCTTCTTTAAATTCTAATTTGGGGCCCTAGACTCAAAAAAAAATTGAGGCATTTGTAAGTCGGAGTTTTACCGCTGTGAGAGTTAGCATTTCCTAGTGTGGAGAAAAAAATCAGATAAAGAAATTGCACTAGAAAGTGAAATTGGGTTTTTAAAAAAATCAATGAAGTAACCAGGCTATTAAAATGGAAAATAAGTCTGATGTCATTCTGAAAAATAAGGGAGTGAGTCACCTGCAGAGCCACTTAATTAAGCACAGGAAGTAACAGGAGAGCTTGAGTAATTTTCCCCGTTAATGTCAGTATTTCAAAATGAGTGAGGCGTTAGGCCACTCTCTTTTAATCTGAGAGCTAAATCAGCTCTTTTGCCCTCAGGACGTCTTGAGACATTTGAAGTTGATGAAGAGCAAAAAGGAATGTATTAAAAATGATCCCAACTGCACCCAAACAGGGAGAAATCTAAGCTTTCTACTTTAGGTCCCCGGGGCATGGAGTGATGGAGGCCGGGGAGCAGGCACTGGGAGCCTGGGGCTGGAACACTCTTCATACGGAGTGGGGGAGGCAGCCCAAGGGGGCACTGTCACAGTGGTCAGAGGGAATGTCAGCAGAGGTCTTACCAGGCCCCTGGGGATTGCAGTAATTTTCATTTCTGGCCTGTAGCAGCTGAGAGGGGTGGCTCCTATGTTTGGGTTTTCACAGAAGTGATGTGGGACATTTGAGCACCTTGAAAGAAAGTGTCCGGTCTCCTTCCCGTCAATGCAGGGTCATGAGGGGCCTGGCTGGCCTCCCCTCCTGCCTCTACCAGCCAGAGCATCCTGGCTTCATCTGACCCAGCCAGGGCACTAGGTCTGGGGCGCTCTCCCAAACAGCAGTATAGAAATGCCCCAGGCCCCCCCCAGGGAAGCATGGGGACCGTCCCAAGGTGCGTTTGGGGGCTCTGAGTCTCAGTCCTCTCCACCAAAGTGAAGGAGGCTCCTGAGGTTCCTGCTGGATCCCAAACTAGAGCAGGCTCTGACAAGGAGGACCGGGTCTGTCCCCTGAGGCCTCGTGTTTACAGCATTCCATTGTCCTCCATCCATCAGGGCCATCATCAAAGGCCTGCTGGTCTCCACTGCTGGGATTAGCATAGTTCGCACCTACGTCTTCTGGTGTTGGTTGGTTGTTTTATGTCTATTATTATTATTTAACTTTGCTGAAATTCGGGAACTTTAATCCCTACATCTGGCCTGGTTTCTGTAAGGGCTTGTTTGGAGAACCAAGCCCACAGGGGTGTGAGTGCCTGCGAAACACAGAAAGAAGCTGAGACCCAGGACTGAAGACTCGAGACTGCTTTGGGCGTGTGGAGTTTGCATCCCTGATGAGTAAGTCAGTCTGTTCTGAATGATCCAAGCTTAATTCGTGGTTAAAAACAAAAACTGGCCACAACCAGGCAGCTCTAGGTTTTAGACAGCACTCTAACCCCAAGGACCACCAGACACTTTCCCAATATTAACCACCGAGAGTTAAAAATGCATAATGCTCAGTTTGTAACGTTAACTTCATCAGAAATGATTCTCCCTCTCAGGATAGTTCTTTATTACTTCATCTTGAAATTGGCAATGTAGCACTGGGTTTTTACTTTAACAAAATGTTTCTCGTTCTCCCCCATCCCACCCCAAATAGAATCGCTTGATAGAAACAAAGCAAATTAATATTTGGTGTTCACATTTTTAACCAATCAGCCAACTGAGAACTAGGTGGGCTAATCCTAATCCCTTTTTGAGGACTGTCCTGAAGGCCAGAGGCCAGGTGTGGCCTCCAGCCTCAGGCACCCACAGACTTTCAAGAGGCCTATTCCTGAGGTTCTTTCTCCCTACTTGAACAAATTCTCCTCCTGCATGAGATGGCACATCTGACAGTCACCCTCCTGCTTGATGTATGCAGGTCAAGCTGTGAACTGGCTTTGAGTTCCAATCACCATTAGAAGGTAAATTCACTGACTTGAAAGCTTACTGATGTCATGGAGTCATAATCAAAGATCTCTTTGAAGTGGAAGTTGGTCAGTCATTGCAGGAGGAGGTAAGAAGGGGTGAGATAAAAACTCAGGCAGCTGAAACCATTCCCCCCTGGGGGAGCAATCCCCAGCCCTCAATTCTGAATTCCCAGTAAGGCCTCTCCCCAGCGCAAGCAAGCCCACCCTTCCTTAGCATCCTAACCCATCCCCATTCATATCCTCATCTGGTTCTGCCTCACCAAGGGGGATTGCTGTTCAAATCCTGGATCAGCTGCTCACCGGCCTTATGCCCCTGCCCTGGGGAAGGCCAATGCTTGGCTGCTTCCTCACCTACTAAACAAGAACCCTCTGAGTGTTGGTGCATTTCCCTCGGTGAAGGGTTTGGCTTGGAGTCAGCCTCTTCTCTCCCTCTCCTGATTGCGAGCCTGGCCGGACCCTTGCCTGGGTAAATACACATGCTCCACCCTCACCTCCCCCCCACATCCCACCCACCTGCCCTTCTCTGCCCCCTGGGCCTGCCCCATCCCTTGGCTTCCTGCCCTGCCTTTGACCTGGCACCAGCACAATGTGCAGGTTGCTGAGACCAGGAACAGGTTCATGCCAGGAGAGTCGTTTCCTGACCCAACGATCAGCTGCATCAGAAGGGGTGACATCATCGAACTTCCACGGTCACTCTGCCCCAGAGCCCCTGCATGCGTCTGCCCTGGGGAAGCACGGCCCCCAACTGATATGCCATGCCCCAGCAGTCTCCCGACCTCAGAAGGACCTGCAGTCAAAGCCGCCAAAACTGTGAGAGTAACACAGCAGAGCTGCCTTGATTTGTGGGAATGCAGAGGGAGCCCAGGCTGCTCTGCCAAAGCCAAAACCACACTGATTTTCTATCAGGCACCAGCTACTCCAAATGCACAAACATACCCTCCACTTTCCGGAGAGGAGACATCTATGAAGCCTGTGTGGGCCCTGCCCACTGATGCCCAGGGCAGTGGGATTTGGTTGTTTGTCCAGGAGAGGCATGGATGTAAATCATGGCTGATGGGATCTGTGGCTGTGTGTTGGCTTTTGGGCTGCCCCACATCCACCCCTGCCTATTGGCCCCAGTTTCCTTTTGGGGATGACTTTTCCCCCATTGTGTTTGGTGTGGGTGGGAGAATAATCTTAGGTGCCTGGCCTACACCGTGGAAGTCTAGGAAGTGAAATCCTGTCTCTCCCTGCCTGTGGTCACATAGGGTAAGGTAGGTGACCTAACCCTGGCTCACAGGCCCTCACCCAAGGGGCGGCATCTGCAATGAGTGAGACAGGGACAGAGGGTCAGCAGGTCCAGCTGAGACCCTGGACTGATGATGGCCTCTGCCATGAGACAGGGTTGTGCTTCCTGCCTTCCCAGGACAAATTCCCTGAGACCCTCATTACCTTCAAGTTTGCTCCGTTGAGCAAGCTGGATCCTCTTTCTTAGATGATAGAATCCTAACTGATACTGCCAGGGGATACTGTCTAGCCTTCGGTAAGCCACTGTAAGCCCCCCAGGGTCCCTGACAGTGGCCTGGGTATAGTGTCACGGGGGACAACAAAGAGAAGCACTGTCCTTCAAGCAGGTGAAATGGTGTTTTTCTTTTTTCTTTTCATTTTCTCTTTCTTTTTTAAAAAAGACATGGGGTCTTGCTTTGTTGCCCTGGCTGGAGTGTAGTGGTAGGATCATAACTCACTGCAGCCTCCATCTCCTGGGCTCAAGAGATCCTCCTGCCCAGCATCTGGAATATCTGGGACTACAGGTGTGTGCCACCACACTGAGCTATTTTTTTTTTCCTTTTTTTGTGAAATGGAGTCTGCCATGTTGCCCAGGCTGGTCTCAAACTCCTGGTCTGAAGCCATCCTACCGCCCGGCCTCCCAAAGTGCTGGGATTACAGGTGTGAGTGCTGTTCCTGGCTGGTGTGTTTCTTCTGGAGAGGAGAGTCATTGGCTAATATCTGTATCTGCTGCCTCTCTCTTTTGGCAGAGCCTCTGTCTGTGTATGCATGACAGAGTTTTTCCTCTCTTACCAGTAAATTAGCAGAATATAGTTTCCTTTGCTGTTGTCATTCCTCTAAATGGGTGAGTATTTTATGTCTGAGGGACCTTCCTTGCCTGGGAGACAACTGATTCTCCAAAGCACACTAGTGGCCAGCAGTTCTGAGTGTGCCGCAAATGCACGTGCCTGTTCCATTTGTACAAGGAGGATCTGCAATTACTGCATCTGCTGGCCTGCCCAGGACAGAGCCCCGTGGAACCTGGGTGCTCACCCTCACCCTGCTCACAGGGATCCCCCGGATGCCCTGGTGGCTCAGGCAAGGGCCCTCTAGTCCAGAATCCTGTCATTCATCCTGGTGAGGAATGAAGCTCTGGGGCAGTCGGGGCCTACAAAGGCAGTGACTCCGCCTCCCACCATGTTCTTAGTGATCTACAATGAGAGGAAAATCCATAAATGCCCCAACCCATTTATTTTAAGTATACAATGCAGTGGCATTAAGTATGTTCACAATGTTGTACAACCAGCACCACTATTTCCAAAACGTTTTTCATCACCTCAAACTGAAATTCTATACCTGTTAACCAACAACTCCCCATTCTCCCCTCTCCCCAGCCCCTGGTAACCTCGACTCTAGTTTCTGTCTCAATCAGTTTGACTAATCTAAGTACCTTATATATGTGTTTTTATACAATATTTGCCCTTTTGTACCTGGCTTATTTCACTTAGCATGTTTTCAAGGTTCATCCACGTTGTAGCATATATAAGAACTTGATTCCTTTTTATGGCTGAATAGTATTCCATTGTGTGTACATACCACATTTTGTTTATCTGCCAATAGAAACTTGCGTTGTTTACACTTTTTTTAGCTATTGTGAATAACGCTGCAATAAATATTGGCATACTAGTCTCTATTGGAGTCCATGCTTTCAATTTTTTGGGGTGCAAACATAAAAATGGAATTGCTGGGTCATATGCTAATTCTCTGTTCAACTTTTTAAGGAAACATTAAACTGTTTTCCAAAACAGCTGTACCATTTTCCATTCTCAACAGCAATGTCTGAAGTTTCCAACTTTTCCACATCCTCATCCACACTGATTATCTTCTTTTTTGTTTGTTTGTTTGTATTGTCACTAACCTAATGGGAGTCAAGTAGAGTCTCACTGTGGTTTTGATTTGCCTGTCCCTAATGACCAATGATGTTGAGCATCTTTTCATGCATTTATTAGCCAGCTGTTTATCTCTAACTACTCCTGATACTCCTGTGTGTGTATTCAAAGATAAGCTGTGCCTGAATATCCTTTCTCACACTCAACTTCTAACTGCAACAAAGCTCAAACTCCTGCTTCTCGCAGCCCTGCTTTGAGACGCGCCTGGGATGACTTAACCCTTTGGCTGATTTCAAAGTGGGTGAAAGGAATCCTAGCAGAGCAGGCTTGTGGGAAGTCCTGAGAACAGGCACTAACATTCAGTTAGTTTCTTGGCAGAGACTTCCTTTTTTGCACAATCACAAATAACGAGGGTGCTTGTGGCAGAAGGAACTTCAGACTCATGCCTGGTGCCACGCAGCACCTGCAGGGAGAAGGGTCTCCTGTGGGCAGAGGAAAGCCCCAGACAGGGCACAGGTGCTGGCCAGTGGCTCAAGAGGGTGCAGCTGCCTCAGCCTTTGCCAGACCAGCCTTGACCCCTGCCTGCCCAAAGAAACAACTGTTCCCATTTTGACCAACTTGCTTGGAGACACCTGACCAGCAGCCTACCACCAAAATCACAAAATAACCATGGCATCATGTTTCTCGCAGACAGATGCTGAGATGCAGCCAGCCGCCCTTTGGGTTTTAGTGCTTTTCCCTGATAGCATCTGTTGGCCTGCTGAGTCACACTGCAGGTGAAGTGCACTCATCTCTCTGTGTGAACTCTGGCCATTTGCTGCCTGTGGTTCCCCCATGAATCAGTGGCATTGGGCCTTACTCTGAGCAGATGTAATGGAGGGACAAGGAGGTCACAGGGCATGCACTGAGAGGAGAGTTTGCAATTCTTGAAGAGTTTATTTTGAATAAGCTGAGTCATGATTACTTCAAGGACTAGGCTCAGCTGTAGACATCAACTGCAAAACCAAAGCCTGGGGCATTTTGTCTGGTGAAACTCTGAAAGTTTCCATAAGATGTTATTTTGAGTAGAACTAGATAACTTTTTTCCTGATGAAACATGCAATTTTCTATAAAGCTTTTAAAAATCAAAATCTAAAAAAATTAATGCCTTACTCATTCCAAAGTAACAAAGAGTGTCTCATATATTTAAACATCCAAATCAACTTCCAAATTCAGTCTGCTATAAATTCAGTACAGAAATGGGGAGGATGTAGAAGAATGAAGAAGACCCAGGGAGAGGGAATTCACAATTCACTCGAAATGTGATCAAGGTGGCTATTCTTTTAAACATTTACAACAGCTTTGACACTTCTTCTTTGGTTTTGGATAGAGCGTCTTCTTGAAATCTCTGAGTCAAAGTTGATATCTTTTAAGATGCTCTTCTGTTCCCCAAAGTGTCTTTGCTTTTTCAGGGATAGGCTGGTGATTCCTCTTGGGTGTCCTCAGCCATGCCAAGTCCTCCAGGGACCTGGGAGGCTAGGTTGTCCTGTCCCAGTGGGAGTGAAGGACCGTGGGAATGAAGTCTTGGTGGAGGCAGCTGCCTAGCTCTGCTGTGCTCTCCCCTGGTGGAGTGGGGAGACTTGCTGCTCTGGAGATATGAGCTTGGGGAGGAATGAGGGCTGAGCTGCCTCCACAGCCACCCAGTGTCTCAGCAGGAGGGCCCCACTTGGAGATGCCAAGACCCTCCCAGTGGGTTCTCTCCTAGCACAGCAACGGCGAGCTGCACCAGCAGGTGGAGAAGTTGGAGGACAGAAGCAGCAGCCTCTCAGCCAGGTGGGCACCTCAGCGTGGGAGCCTCAAGCAGCCTTGAGGGCAGTGGCCAAGAGGCAGGACCTCCTCCCCTCACTGTCCACAGCATGGCCCTCCACCCTCTGTCTCCCTTGGTCTGTTGATATCTCTCTTTTCTCCTCCCTGCAAACTTTTATGACTATGTTACATGTGTGGTTGGTTTGTTGGAAGGACAAGGGAAGGAGCAGGAGTTAGAATCATCTGTGGCACCCACCAGTCTCACCTCCACCCAGGTCTATCTTCCCAGTAAAACACTACATGGTCCCCTGTATGGAAAACTTCCCCAACACTCTCTCACCTCCCTGCACTCTGCCAATCTGCCATCTTAACTTTGAACAGCCCTAGATGGCCATCGTCATGAAACTCAGCTCCCAAGCCTTGCCACTTGAACAGCTTTCCACATCTCCCCACAGGGTCCTCTAAGATAAAAACCAATAGCCCTGGGAGGTATCATTTTTTGTTTTACAGGGGCCCATGCAATGGCATGAAGCCAGACAGCAGAATAAAAGCAGAATTCCTCCTCACAGCCTTGGCCATGCCTCCTTTACCTTCTGCCTTGCCCTCTGTCCTCCCAGCTTTCCATGTCTTTCTTCCTCCGTTTCCCTTTCCACCTTTCCTTCCTTCCTCCCTGTCCATTCTCCCTTCCCATCTTTCTTTCTTTCCTCCATGCACCACTTTTCCAGGCTTGTTCCACCCTAGGACCCTGAGCCTGAAGAGGCCGGAGCTGCAGTCCTGATGCTTCTTCCTCCCAGAGCCCCAGGGATGTGTTGCTACCTTGGGTGGACCCCTCACAACCTATGCCAACCATTAAAATCTCCCTCCTTCAGCCAGTCTAGGCCAGAGAGCGCACCTGAATCTTCCTGCCTCCCCTTTTCACGTGTGTCCCTAAGGATAGGCTTGTGCCCTGTCTCTAAGGCGGACAGAGTCAACAATGAACTGACAGTGGTAGTCCCCAGCCTCCACTTGTAATCCCTGGGGACATCTCCCCAACTCCCCCCATCATATCCCCCCAGAGGATGCGCAACATCCTCTGGCCAAGGATACAGCTCATTCTCCCTGAAGCCCCTCTGACCAGCACAGCTGCCTGGGCTCCTCCTCTGCATCACTGGAATGCCCGAGGCCGCCAGACAAGGTGGCCTCCTTCCCAACGCAAGGATGTTCTCCTAGGGTGTTCTGTTGCATAAATTCTTCCAAGAATTTATTTCCAGAAAACATTAAATTCCCCAAAGAATTGGTATATTTTCTTTTATTAGACAATAAAAGCTGCACACCACAGTGCTTGTCTTTTCTTTTTGCTTTTCTTTTCTTTTTGCTTTTCTTTCCAGGGCTGCGTTAGTGCTGATTATGGATGTATTCATCAGCACTCTTTTCTGTTCTTTCTCTTTCTGCTGCCATTTGTCCAGTTTATTCTTGGTTGTGTGTGCATGTGTACTTATGGAGAGCTCAGTTCAAGTAACAGTGTGGGAAGGCTGGCCGGGCCCGCTTCTGTGGTCTTGATGCACCGCCCTTGTCCTTCCTCCCGCCTCTCCTGGCATTCACACCTGCTTCGAGTCCCCTCCACACATTCAATTTGGGGTCCTCTATGCCCACTTTGGCCCATGGGATCACCAAGTGGTCCAGAGCAGTCCTTGGACCTCTCCACCCCCATGAAATGGGAGCTTTCCAAAAAGAAAGAAATCACCTTATGTGGTAGATCAGGCCTGAATGCCTGCAGAGCCTGCTGGCTAAAGGACCAAGTTTCTACCTCCTTCTTGTCAGCTCCCATCTCTCAAGGGACTGAGTTTCTACTCTCCTTTCCCTCAGTCCCCATCTTTCCCCACTCTGTCACAAAGGAGGGAAGAGAAGAAGATGGAATTTTGGTTTCACAGGTGAAGGAAGGGGATCTTGGTAATGAGGGAGGTTGGAAATTGTCAAATCAGCGTCCATGAGCACAGCCACCCCAGAGGAAGTTCTTGGTCTAGCCTTGGACAGGTCTTCAGCCCAGTGGGTGGAGGTGTAGTTTGCAATGAATGATGACAGATTCCCCTTGCCAGACCCTGGAACCAAGGGTTTGGAGGGCCTTCTGGACAGGCCTTCCACAAACAAGACAGAAACTTGCAGTTAGCAGGGAATTATTTCTTTGAGTGGCAGCTCAGCTTTTTGCAAAGTCCCACCACAGATGGAAGGGCTCTTTTTGCCTTGGGGAGAAAAGCTGCTTTCTATAAGCTTTTAATATTCAGCAGGGCTTCATAGAGTTACGATCGAAGCTTCATCTTAAATGACAACTTGCGTCTGGACATCAAAATTACCCCATCTTGGCTGGGCGCTGTGGCTCACGCCTGTAATCCCAGCACTTTGGGAGGCCAAGGCAGGCGGATCACCTGAGGTCAGGAGTTCAGGACCAGCCTGGCCAACACAGTGAAACCCCATCTCTACTAAAAATGCAAAAATTAGCCAGGTGTGGTGGCACGCCCCTGTAATCCCAGCTACTTGGGAGGCTGAGGTGGGAGAATTGCTTGAACCCGGGAGGCAGAAGTTGCAGTGAACTGAGATCGCACTGCTGCACTCCAGCCTGGGTGACAGAGAGAGACCCCATCTCAAAAAAAAAATCACCCCATCTTTTCTTATCTGTGTGCATACTTTAAGGAAAATAGAGATGTATAAGTCATTTTGAAGTAAGCTTAAGTGTGGTGTTGGAGCCACTAACAGAGCCAGAAAAGTGTTTCAAATAAAGTACAAAGTTTATGATGTAAGCCTGTGACCTCCACTACCTTACTCAAATACAAGAGTGGACAGATACCAAGCATGGGTCCTCCAGACCTCAAGCTGTTCTCATTGGTTTGTTGGGTAAGAGTGTCAGTTGGGTGAAGAGTCATCCTTGAATTCTAGACTTGGCACCGACTCCACTCATGGGATTAAAGCCTGCATTGTCTATAGCCCTGAGCGCCTGCCATGCACCTGCTAACTAGCCCATTGTTGGCTACATGGAAGGACAAGGATTGGTGTCTGGTCACCAGCTGGGCCAGCATTTGGAACGGCCTTATAAACATGGGTGTGAGGTTTGTGCAGACCCCCTGAGTACTGGCTACCTTTGCCAGGCTCCAGTGGTGTACCCGCTCAGTGACAGGAGAGGTTTGAAAGGTGGGAAGGGCAGTCCAGTCAAGTATGGGTCCCTGAATGGCATCACCTGACCCAAGAGAGGACTTGAAGCACAAGAGGTGTGGTGAGAATTGGTTCATGCTCCTTCCTTTGTTGATCTGCCTTTCCAGGGATACTTCCACCCCAAATCAAGAACAGAGTTTAGGATGAGGCTCATCTCTTTTGGCACAGCCTCTGCCCTGACACCCTTACCCTTTGGCCCCTGCCCTGAGGTTCTTTCAGATCCTTGCAGAGACTAGGCTCTCTTTTGCTCCAGCCCTTTGCTCAAACTGGGACTCAATTCCCTCTACCTTGGCCTGTCTGCTCCTTTCATCCTTCCGATCCCAGCCTGGGAGGCTTCTGTCATCCCTTCAAGAGTGGGTTAGGGCCTCCAAGCCTCCCCTACCATCCATGCCATCCCTGCATTGGGTCCTGGTCTTGTGGGTCTTCCCGTAGGCAGGAACCAAGTCAGCCTGAACCACTGATACATCCTGAGTGCCCCTTACTGAACTGGGCAAATAGAAGACTCTTAAAAATGCTCAAAGCATGAAAAACCCCCTGGACTCGTTGAATGTGAGCGTCCAACTGAATAGAATCAGTAGGAGCTCACTTCGGAGCAGCTAGCAGGAAGAGAGCTGTACCAGGTGCATTGTGGCTCCTCCAAACCCAGCAAACTGGTCAGTGCTAACCCTTGGGACACTTTTGGGAGCTGCAGAGAGATCTGATTCTGTTGAGCAGTTGAGGTTTCAGGTAAACTATAACCACATGAATAGAATGTGATGGGCTTGTTCACTTTTCAGGGTTAGAGTTGCCTAGGCCAGAATATCCGGGAGCCTCCTGTCTCTGCACTGTGCACAATGCAAGAACATCTGGGCAGCCCTACTCTGGAATCTCCACAAAGGCAGAGACCCATAGGATTTACTCCCACTGGTTCCCAGCCCCCAGCACAGTGCCTGACCTACAGGAGTTGCTCAGCAATTGTTGGTTGAATGATTGGAGGAAGAAAAGAATGAGTTATAGGGTTTGGATTTGCATCCCCACCAAACCTCTTGTCAAATTGTACTCCCTAGTGTTGGAGGTAGGGCCTGGTGGGAGGTGGTTGGATCATGGGGGGTGGATTCCTCATGAATAGTTTAGCACTACCCTCTTGGTGTTGTTCTCGTGATACTGAGTTCTCTCAAGATCTGGTTGTTTAAAAGTGTGAAGCATCTCCCCTCTCACTCTCTCTTGCTCCTGCTCCTGCTATGTAAGACACCTGTTCCTCTTTGCTTTCTGCCATGATTGGAAGCTTCCTGAGGCCTCCCCAGAAGCAGAAGCCACTATGCTTGCTGTACAGCCTGCAGAACCGTGAGCCAAGTAAACCTCTTTTCTTTGTAAATGACCCAGTCTCAGGTATTTCTTTATAGCAGTGCAAGAACGGACTAATACAATGAGTTTATGGACAGAAAAATTCTTTCTTAGAAAAACAGATAATGTAGCTCCAGCTGAGTCTGGAGACTTTCCCAGTTAAATTGGAAAACCCCTTCTTTAATATATTTACACGTGATGTTCCACTTTCAGGACTTACTCTCCCACATGAGCACATGGAAATCCTGAAGACGATCTTCACTTAAATGCCCATGATGATGAGAAAGGGACCATAAGATGGATACCACCCAACAATGAGAACGAGCTACATCCACAGGTAGCAACAGGATAGAGCTCAATAACATGGAGAGAAGAAAGCAAATTGCAGAACAACTCCTTTTACATCAGCATATAAAACCTGGCACACAATACCCTATATCGCTTTTAGATAAATGCATAGAATTCTAAACACCTGGACAGGAAATTCTATACCCAACTCAGGGTGGTGAGATGAGGCTGAGGACCCATGACGGGTGGGGATGAGAGAGGATTGTGGGAATCAAGCTGCAGCCACAACAAGATCTGAAGCCAATAGAGTAAAATGTTCTCTACTGAGTGTTAAAAGTTGTCCCTATTAAGTGCATTTGTTATATTACTCTCTAGAGTTTTTTGTATATTTGAAACTTCTATAATTTTTTCAAAGAAATAATTTTCTCAGATTATCATAATAATTTAGAAACAAGCAGTTACTTTACTTAGCATTTGCTATAGAACGTACCAGAGTTATTTTATTTAGATAGTATAAAAATTGACCTTGCGAACAAGAATTCTTTGAATTGAATTTCCCCAGTTTCCTAATTCTTCAATTCAGCCTCTTTTGCACCAGTCTGCCCATTAACCAATGCAAATCCTTAAGGGACCATCTCAGGCTCCCCTGCCATGAATACCCCATTGCTCCCCTACTTTTCCTCAGCTCACCTTATCCTCCTGCTCAGCCTTCCTCAGATATCTGGGGGCCGCCATGCCCCTCTCCAAAGAGGTCAAGCGAGTTTTCAATGATAGCAAGCAAAATGTCCACGCACTAGAAGCAGTGGGGCTCAAACTTCAACATGCATCAGAATCTTCTGGGGCTTGTTAAAACAGATTTATGGACCCCACCCCCAGTGTTTCTGATTCAGTTGGTCTGGGATGGAGGCTGAGAATTTGTATTTCTATTAAGTCTCAGGTGATGCTGATACTACCAGTCCAGTGGACACACTGATAAACAGTGGGTTGGAGAAGGTTGGAATGTCATGCCTCTGCCTATTGTGGGCTGCATGCGCTGTGAAAGAATGGCACGTTTCTGTGAACCTGGTCTGTCCCTCCTGGTGCCCTCTGCCCTGACATTTCATCATCACGACCATATCTGGCATTGATCTTTTTTTCGTCCCTCTCCGTGGAGAACAGATTTAATCACATATATTTCCATTTGGTCTGGACCAAGTCAACTTTTGGCCAGAAGAGAACATCCGAAATTAAATAAACATTATTGTGTGAAGAATGAAGACAGAGGTGAAGAGAAAGACAAAGGGCCCAAGAAATTAGAAATGAAAGCAGGAAGAAAGATGCAAGGCAACAGGGAAAATGGAGAAATAAGAAAGTTGATACTTTCCATTCCCACTGACGCAAGAGGTCCCCAGGACCAGCAGACAAAGAACAGAGGGATTGTCTGTCATTCCTGTGTGGAATAATCATCTCTAGCCAGAAAACAAACAAACAAAATCAGCGTCCAAGAAGGATAATTGACAGGCAGGAGTTCTCCGTCTTGGAAACTCTTTAACACAGAGTTTTGTTGTCATCATCTCTTGTGGGGGCTTTGGAGGTCCTCAAGTCCTGTCCGCACAGCTCCGGAGGCACACAGTCCCTATGGGAGGGGACTTCCCTGGCAGAGTCTGTGTCCAGACACATGTGGGAGCTGGTACAGAAGGGAAATAGACAGCTTCCCATTTTCAGGGGCTTGGGGCTTAAACACATTTGTTCTTGAGTCAGGTGAGAAATCAGCAGCAAACAAGACAAGGATGGGAAGGAGAGGTGGTGGTGGTAGAGAGAGCGCTTCGGCTTTCATAGATGGAATTTAAGGCAGAAACCATCTGCCTGAATTTCCAACCCTTCCAGTGCTTGGGAATCGCCTGGGCCTCACTCCTACAGATCGTGATGTATTGGTCTGGACTGGAGCCTACTCAGCAAAACTGTTCCCGAGTGATGCCACAGGGCAGGTTTGAGTCTCACTGATCTAGAATAGAATCCAGCCATCATCCTGCAGCTACAAGAGAGGAAACTGAGTCTCAGAGGGATTAAGCAACTTGCCTAAGGTCACATACAAGGGAAGAGCAGAAGGAAGGTGAGAACTCAGATCTCCTGACAACTATCTCAAGTGGGGAGAAAATAAGTTTTGGATGAGTTTGAGGTTAGAACTAGTTGGCCATTTTCCCCACATCAGCATCCAGAGGGAGGATTTCCCCTGATGAGCATCCAGTGGAAGGAACCCCAGGACAAGACAGGAATAGACTCCAGGTCTCATGCATGCATTTCTCAGTGGGGTTCTGTCCACACACTGCTGAAATGAGTCTGAAATGGTCCTGTCCTGCCTGCTATCTCCTGGGAGGCCTGATGCCTGCAGGCTGTCCCTGCAGGCAGTGACACCTGTGTTTGGCCTGTGTGGTTGTCCCCATGACATGGGCTTCCTCTCTCTTGGTGTCTACTCCTAGGAAAGAACTTGCCACTTCAGAGGGTGGCAGAGCAAGTTTAGAATTTGGTGTCCACAGATGAGGAAATGAATCAGCAACAGGAAAATATTTCAGGGCAACTGCACCTTACTAAGTGTTCACTCTGCCAGGCACTGAGCCTCTGGCGTAGGATCCCAGGACATGTCATGAAACTCCCAGGTAGGTGGCAGCCCATCTGACAGTTGTGAGAACAAGTCAGTACCTGCACTGCGTGGGGAGGGAATGCAGCAGAGCAGGGAGACAGGAGCTAGCAGGCCAGGCCTCTCTTGCATCTGATATGTTGAGAAAATGAAGCCAGAACTGGACCAGAGCAGCCTGGGATAACATCCAAGATGTCAGGGACGAGGCAGAAATTCCAGGGCAGGAGACCCCATGACCTCCATTTTGCAGGATAACCTCACCCTCCAGAAAAAAAGTAAAATGAGATGACCTGTTACCTTGCCAGGCTGATGCCCAGTGGCGTCCTACAGCCCAATGTGAGCTGTCCCCAACACTGGAAAGGAAAGGAGACTGTGACTGATGAGTGGCCAGCTGGCTCAGGCCTTAGTTTTCTCATCTATACAAGGGGCTGCTTGTTGCAAGGATTCAATGAAATAGCACATGTCAAGCTCTTGGCAGGGGGCACAGTCTTTTCTAAGTGCTGCAGAGACATTAACTATTGCCATTGTTGCTAGTATTCTTATGAGAGTCTAAAAATTGCTTTTTCTTCTTAGTCTCTTAAAATAGAATCACACTAAATTCTAGAAGCAAAAGCAGAAATATAGCTGATGTCATCCAATTATAAGCCTGAAAAGTCACTTTCATTAAAATGCAGCATTAACATCAGCCCTAGAAGAGCTTCTCCTCCACAACCAGAAGGAATTGATTTGCCCAATCCTTGCCTTTCAGGTACTTCACTGGTTCCACAAGAGGCTTCACAGAAGGGCCCTCAAGATCTCTTACTAAGAAAACCATCTACTCTGTTTTATCAGGACTAAGTGACCGACATCCATTAACATGTGTCCCTCCAACACCTCCTACATGTCAGTGTAGAGAGTGACAGGAGGAGCTTTCCTGCCCATTCATTTATCTACTCATTTATTCATTGATTCATTCATCAGTTGGCTACTGAATACTCACCCCATGGCAGGCACAGTTTCAGGTGCAACGTTGAGACAGAGCAAGGAGTTGGCATGGCAGAGACAGAGGCAGGCTACAGACCAGAAGCCATCAGAAGCACTCTTAACAAAAATTAAGCAGGGTGAAGAACAAAGAGCACCTGTGTGGTCTAGGATGATCATGACCTTTGGGAATGTGGCAGCCGAGACCTAAGGGTCCTAGGGTCCAAGGGTCCAGGCTCTCAGAACCTCTAGTCAAACACTCCAGGCAGAGACAAATGCTCTGAGGCAGGTACCTGTGCCCCCTTGCTAGTTAACTTTGGGTCTAAGTGGTTAATCAGGCTTAACCTTGGCAGACTGAATAAGACTCCTCCCCTCCCAGCTGTCCTGGTGGGCAGACCCTTCCTATATCCACAAGGAGCGTTTGTCTTTAGTGACCCCTCCCCATCTGTGACACAAAGCAGAGGTGAGACTGGAGGTGCTCGGACCAGACACCCCCATCTCCCAAGGATGACTGTTCTGCACTCTGGAACCATGGGCAGGGCATGGGAACTCTGTTTCCTCATCTGGAAAATGGGCTTGATCCCTGCTTTACAGGATTGCTCAGAGGTTCACAGGAGATGGCAGAAAAGTCATTGCTCAAAATGTAAGGAAACATCCAAGCATGGCACATTTGAAATTGGAGTCCTCCAGGTAACTGAGTGATTTCTGTAAACTGTGTTGTTATTGTAATTTCCTTTTACATCCACATCCTTAAGCTTTCTGCCTTCTTTAAAACCTGCTTGCATGCAGCTCCCAGAATTAGCAATCACTAAGCCTAATTAGTCTTCTCCTCCCAGGGGGCTCTGCCTTTTATTTTTCCTTTTATTTTTAGTTGACACAAAATAATTGTGCATATTTATGGTGCACAGACTGATATTTCAGTACATGCATATAATGATCAAATCAGGATAATTAGGAAATACATCACCTCAAAGATATATCATTTATTCGTGCTGAGAATATTCAAAATCTTCTCTTCCAGCTTTGTGAACATATGCAATATATTCTTGTTAACTATAGGCATACCTCTGAGATACTGCCAGTTTGGTTCCACACCACTACAATAAAGTGAATATTGCAATAAAGTGAGTCACATAAATTTTTTGGTTTCCTAGTGACTAGAAAAGTTATGCTTACACCATACTGTAGCCCATAAGCATGTAATAGCATTATGTCTAAAAAATATACACACCTAATTTAAAAATAGATTATTGCTAAAAAAAAAATGCTGGTGGTTTTGGTATGTTGCAGCTCTATTTTCACTTGTTTTGAGACCTTTTTTGACCTCCTTCTTAATTTCTTCATTGACCCATTTGCCATTCAGGAGCATGTTGTTTAATTTCCATGGATTTGTACAGTTTTCAAAGTTCCTTTTGTCATCGATTTCTAGTTTTATTCGATTGTGGTCTGAGAACATATTTGATATGATTTCAATATTAAAAATTTGTTGAGGCTTGTTTTGTGGCCTAACATATGGTCTATCTTAGAGAATGTTTCATGTACTGAAGAGAGAAGCATGTGATTCTGCAGCTACTGAATGAAATGTTCTGTAAATGTCTATTAGCTTCATTTAGTCTCTAGTGCAGTATAAGTCTAATGTTTTCTTGTTGATTTTCTGTCTAGATGATCTTTCCAAAGCTGAAAATTGAGTTTTAAAGTCCCAAACTATGATTGTATAAGCATCTATCTCTCTTTAGCTCTAATTATATTTTCTTTTTATATCTGGGTGTTCCAGTGTTGAGTATATGTATATTTATAATTGCTATATCCTCTTAAATGATCCCTTTATCATTATATAATGACCTCTTTTTCTCTATGTTTTATAACTTAAAATCTATTTTGTCTGCTGTAAGTATTGCTACTCCTGCACATTTTTGTGGTTTTTTTTTGCATGCAATATCTTTTATCATCCCTTCAGTTTCTGTCTATGTGTGTCTCCACAGGTGAAATTAGTTTCTTGTAGGTAGCATAGAGTTAGGTCACTTTTAAAATCCATTCAGCCAGTCTATATCTTTTAACTGGGAAATTTAAGCCATTTACCAAAGTTGTTATTGATAGGTGAGGTCTTATTCCTGTCATTTTAATTGTTTTCTGATTATTTTATATAATCCTTTTTCTTTCTTTCTTCTTTCTTTTCTTTCTTTCTTTCTTTCTTTCTTTCTTTCTTTCTTCTTTCTTTTCTTTCTTTCTTTCTTTCTTTCTTTCTTCTTTCTTTCTTTTCTTTTCTTTCTTTCTTTCTTTCTTTCTTTCTTTCTTTCTTTCTTTCTTTCTTTCTTTCCTTTCTTCCTTTCTTTCTTTCCTTTATCTTTGCAGTTTGGTGGTTTTCTGTAGTGATAACATGTGGTTCTGTTCGATTTCTTATTTGTGTGTCTGCTTTACCAATGAGTTTTATACTTTTGGGTTTTCATGATGGTGAATATAGCCCTTTTGCTTCCAGATGTAGGACTCTTAAGCATTTATTGTAGGGTCAGTCTAGTGGTGATAAATTCCATCAGTTTTTGCTTATCTAGGAAAGAATTTATTTCTCCTTCATTTCTCAAGGATATCTGTGTTGGGTACAGTATTGTTGACTGGCTAACAGAGGACCAATTAATAAGCCAAAGAAATGGCTCTTTAACAACGAACATTTCTGCCATCAACTGACAGAACCCAGGAATAAATATTTTCCAGTGAGGAGACTTCTCTGGTTTTCAGAATACCTCTGGCTTCCCCTGCCCACCCCATAGAAGGGCTATCCCTCCAGGTCAGGTTAGCATCATCACCTAGAGCCAACAAGTCAAGGAGGTGATGGTTTGCCTTTGACATCGCTACCCAGACCGGACTCCACTGAGAAGACTCTCCCTTTTTCATCACTGCCCCACCTAGTTAGTTGGTCCTGCCCTGGGGCCAGAGTTTCACTAAGGCTGAATAGTATACTGTTAGCTCAGGCAACAGATGAACTCTGCCTCCATGCGCAAATACAAAAAGCTATCTCTGCTTCTTTTTCACTCACCTAAGATTTTGGAAGAATGGCTCCTAAAGCGGGTAATCATCTGCCCTCATGACTTACAGTGCTTTAGCATCACATGCTATTCATTTTGCACAGCAAAACCATGAAGTGAATATGACTGTTATCCCTACTTCACAAGTAGAGGACACTGAGGCCCTGAGAGGTTAAGAGGTGCAGGTAATATTTAAACCTACGGGCTGGGCATGGTGGCTCACGCCTGTAATCCCAGCACTCTGGGAGGCCGAGGCGGGTGGATCATGAGGTCAGGAGATCAAGACCATCCTGGCTAACACAGTGAAACCCTGTCTCTACTAAAAAATACAGAAAATTAGCTGGGTGTAGTGGCGGGCACCTGTAGTCCCAGCTACTCAGGAGGCTGAGGCAGGAGAATGGCATGAACCTGGGAGGCGGAGCTTGTAGTGAGCCAAGATCATGCCACTGCACTCCGGCCTGGGTGACAAAGCAAGACTCCATCTGGAGTTGTGCCTCCAGAACCCAAGATCTTTACTCTTTGCTACATCCTTCTGCAAGCCCAATCAAGGACTTGGGTGTTTTCAAGGTTTGCCCTTTCCACACAGCTGCCTCTCTCCTCCAGTCCATCCCAAATGAGGACTTCCTGTGGCCAATTTACTCCTGGGAGGAGGCAGAGACTGCCTCTTGCCGCCTCTTAGGGAAGCTTCTGGAACCTGACTTTGATAGTAGGAAGTAAAGAAGAGGAACCAAGGGAACAACAAGACCTTACTTTGTTTTCAAATCCCTATTGCGGGGTCACTGCCAGCTGTCCTGTGGGATCTGTGTTATTACTGCTCAACTTGCAAGTTCTTTTCCCCTCCCTGGCCTCAATGTCATCCAAACAAGGGGGTTACAGTGGGTATTCTAGAAGTCCCCACCTGACTTTAACAAAATTTCAGCAACCTACTGGAAAGGAGAGACGGTGGGACTACGCAGAGAGGTTTTGTAAAAAATGCACAGCTCATTGTTACCTCTCACTCTGTTCATTGATAGAATTAAGGGACTGGAAAGCCCTGGACATCTCATAATGAAATAAACTAGCCCTTTGTGTTTAAGGGCTCTTTCCTTCAGTATATCTACCTTCCACATTAGAGCCCCTTTGCTCATTTTAAAAAATGTCAGGGTTATTTTAACAAAGTAACTCAGCAAAGGCTCTTCATACGTTTTCAGAATGAGAGAGAGGAAATCCCTAAATAATTCTGTCTTCAGCTCTCCATGTCAGGGTACATCGGCATGGAATTAAAAAAAAAAAAAAAAACTAAGTCACCAGGTGAGTTGTACAGTGACAAGGAAGAGCTGACTGTGGCCTAGCCTCTCTAGTCCCCAGACCGGGCCATGGCATTGGAATAGAGCAGCTGGGAGGATCAGTACAGGAGCTGAGAGGCCTAGAGTCAGGGTAACCAAGCTCTGTAAGGTCCATGAGGTAGGTGGGCAGCCAGGTGAACAGGATGCTCTGCTGAAAGGAAGACTGACCTCTCTTTCAAAAGAAGATATCAGAGTACTTAACATAGACCATCTTTAAACAAGTAGCCCACTTACTTTCTTACTAATCTGTAATCTGTAATCAGCTCAGAATGAAAGAACAGCATTTTAGCTTCTAAAGTTTTTAAACATCATGTAAAATACTCTTTGTGAGGTAATGAAGATATTGCGGGTGTTTTCAACTCTGCAAACCCAAGTATGTTCTTTTCAGTAAACTCTTTACTGAAGTAAAAGATACATAGAGAAAAGTATACAAATAATAACCAGAACACATTGATGAATTTTCACAAAGGAGGCAAACCAGAGAAATCATTGACTAGGTCAAGAAGTAGGACATTGCCAACACCCCAGAAGTCCCACTTGTACCCCTACCAGTCACATACCCAAAATAAATATCACCTTGACTCCTGACCCCATTGATTAGCTTTGTCTGTTCTTGAACTTCATGTAAATGGAGCCATTAGGGTACCCTCTTGGTTTTCTGGCTTCTTTCACTGAACATGATGTTTATTACGTTCATCCATGTTACTGTCTGTTGCATTAGGTCCTTTAATTTCATTGCTCAGTACATCGTGATATACTTATCCATTCCACTGTTGATGGAAATTTGGATTGTTTCCAGTCTTTGGATACTATAACTAGAGAGTCATGAACATTTTTGTAGAATTTCTGGGTCATAAGATACACAAATGCTCAGCTGTAGTAGATCCTGCCAATTTTCCATGTGGTTATACTAATTTACACTCCTACTAGCCAGAGGATGGCAGCTGTAGTTGCTGTATATGCTCTCTGGCACTTAGTATTATTAGCCTGTCATTTTGGACAACCCTGGTGGCTCTGTAGAGGTTATCTCCTTATGACTTGAATTTGCACTTCCTTGCTAGCATTTATTAGAAAATTACAAAGCCTCTTTTGTGAAGAGCTTGTTCAAATCTTTTGCCCATGTTTTCTATTGGGTTATTAATGACTCATGGAAATTCTTTATGTATTCTAGGTACAAAGCCTTTATTGGGTTTATGATTTGCAAATATCTTCTCTTACTCAAGGGTTTGCTTCTTCACTCTCTCAATGGTGTCTTTTGATAAACAGTTCTTAGGTTTTAAAAATTTATGTATTTTATTTTTATTATTTTTGGAGTGCAGTTGTGCAAACAGGGCTCACTGCAGCCTCAAACTCCTGGACTCAAGCAATTCTTGCACCTCAGCCTCTTGAGTAGCTGGGACCACAAGGGTGTGCCACCACACCTGGCTGATTTTTTAAATATTTTGTAGGGATCTTCCCTTCCTGGCCTTCCCAAGTGCTTGGAATACATGTGTGAGCCATTGCACCCGGGCAGAAGTCCTTAGTTTTAATGAAGTCCAGTTCATCAATCTTTTCCTTTGTGCTTAGTACATTTTGTATTGCATTTGAAAAAATTTTACTCCAACATCATAAATTATTCTCTTATGTTATCTTTTAGAAGATTTATTATTTTGCCTTTCACTTTTAGATCTGTATTCTGTCTGATTGATTTGTGTGTGTGGTGTGAGGCAGAGTCAAGATTCATTTTTTTTTAAGTATGAAGATCCAACTGACCCTGCAACATTTATGCAAACATTATCTGTCCTATTCCAATTGCATGGCAGTATTGCTTTTGTCATAAATCAACTGACTGAATATGCATGGTCTGTTTTCTAGTACTCTCTTTTCTGTTCCATTGGTCTATTTGTCTATGCTTGTGTATATCTCACACTGTCTTATTTGCTAAAGCTTCAGAATAAGTCTTAACAAATGTTCTTACTCAAGATTGTTTCAGTCCTTTAAATTTCCAAATAAAATATAAACTTTATTCCTCAAATAAAATAAACAAAATTCCACTAAAATTTGTTGTAAAATTGTACTGACTCTATAGGTCAATTTGGACAGAACTGACTATAAAAATATTGCCTTTTATTCCATGAATATTATTTTGGATTCTTTTAATGTCTCTTCACAATGATTTTATAGTTTTTAATTATATTTTATTAGATTTATTTCTCTGTATGTTGATGTTATTATACATGACATCATTTAACTTTTTAATTTTCCAAGTATTTGTCACTCACCTAAAACTATTTGTTCTCTTAAGTTGATTTAGCAACTCTTCTTCCACGTGGTTAATACTACTAGTTTGTGATCAAAGTTGTCATTCACGATAGAGATTTTCAGTCTATTTTCTCTCTGTTATTCAGACTGGGGGATTTATATTGTTCTTTCCTCAATTTCACTGATTCTATCCTCTGTCATATCCATTCTACTATTGAGTAGAATCCAGTAATTTTTTTTAAATTTCTATTTTTATATTTTTTAAGTCTATAATTTCCACTTGGTTCTTCTTTTACAGTATCTATTTCCTCACTGAGATTTTTCTATTCCTTCATTTGTTTCAAGAGAATTTGTAATTGCTTTCTGAAACATTTTTATAATGGCTGTTTTAAAGTCTGTCAGACAGTTCCACTATCTGATTCATCTCAGTGTTGGTGTCACTTGTCTTTTCTCATTTAGGTAGTTTTCCTAGTCCTTGGTATAATGTGTGTTTTTTCATTGTATTTGCACATCCTGTTTTTTATGTTAAAAGACTCTAGGCGTTTTTTTTTTTTTTTTTTTTTTTTTTTGCAGGCTATCACCTGTCTTAGGTTTAGCATAAGGTCCTAGCCTAGTTTAGTGGGCTGTAGGTCCAGTGGCAACTTCATTTCAGAGCCTTCATACTATATAAGCCTACTGGAGCTCCCACTGGTCCTTTCTGGTGCCCCTTTCTGGGGCCAAGGGAATTTCCATGGGCTGGGCCACCTGGTGCCTCTACTAGATGGGCAAAAGGAGTCTCAGGCCTATGGAGACCAAGAGTGCTTCCCAAACTAGGCTGCCTGTTATGATGTGGTTCCCATTGTTGGTACCACCCAGTCACCCTACATGTCTGTCAGTGGAAATGGAGGAGAATACCAGGCTCACCAGGAAGCAGGAGGAATGAGTCTATGTTGGCTGTCTTTTGGTGCCAGGTTGGGATCAGATAATACCAGGCCTAGGTCACCTTCTCTTGTTGGATGCGGTGATGGTAAGACATCCTGCGTCTACTGTTCCTCCAGTCTTAGGGTCCCTAACTAGTTCCTCTTTCTGCTTCCATCTTTCAGAGTTCTCCTTTGGTTACCTCTTGCCTTATTTCTAGACTTTATAATTGCATTTAACTGAGAAGACAGAAGAGAGAAATGGATCTATGCTGTCTTGTCTGGACCAGAAGTCCTTTCGAAATTATTTTGAATGAAATAGTTCATGGAATAAATCACTACAAAGTCAGCCTTGAATACAATTTATTGACTTAAATATAGCTAAATTATTTTAAAAATTGGTAGATTCTTAGACTCCAGTCCACCCTCGGTCTCAAAAGAAATACCTTTTCATAGACACAGAATACCCTGACATATAGAGAGCCCACCACTTCCACGGTACCATGGAATCAGGGGAATTATCCAAATAGTGGTTTCCTTGTTGTACCCTAGGCAGGGATAGTCAAGAAAACTTCATGGGTCTGTAGTATAAAGCTAGGGAGAAAGAGGAAGAGTTGCCTGTTTTAATTTCTGTAACTAGTGTATCTCTGGATTATGCGTGAACAGCCAGTAAAGATGAATGCAGATTATTGATGAAAAGAACACACATGGAGAAGAGAAAAAGCAAGTCAACAGAGCTTTTTAACATACAATCCCTCACCCCTACCCCCAGCTTAGAAGGGCAGGAATCTTCTGTCCAAAACAGGAAATATAGGAAATACCACCTGAGAAACTGTCCACTTGACGTCCATGAGCCCAGCTGCCCCTCTCGCCTCACTCCTATTTTAAGTCAGTGACACACAGTCATGCTTTCCTTTTCTGCACCTGAAAGAGTGACGTCCCTCCAGACTGAGTCCTTATTAGAGGTGATGATGGAGTTATTTTTAGACCTGGGAATGGTCTAAAATATTTTTTCTCAGCCTAATCATTGGATCCTTCAAGGAAATGGATGTTCTGATGCACATCCCACCCAGTATCCTATCAAATGGAACCTTAGCTCTCAGGCAACTTGTTAGTTTGAAGGCAGTGACAATGAGGCCAAGAATGACTCTTGGCTCCTCCACTCTCCCATCACAGGCTGCACCCAGAGCCTCCCACATCAGATTGTACCCCCCGTGCCAGTGGAAGTGATCTCTAAGTCAAGCTATTCCTGCCCTCTCTAGCCTGCTTTCTCTGGAAGGCATTAGAACACAGTCAGATCCTGAGAGTCCAGACCTGGATTCTACTGCTTTGTAAGCTATGTCTTTGGACAAATTACTTCTCTAGGCTTTTGTTTCCCGGTCTACATAAATGAGACGAACTCATGGTTATGTGGACTAAGTAAAAAGTTGTAGGTACAAAGTTCCCCCTGGTGCTGGCAGTGGGGTGTGCTCAATAATTTCTAGCCATTGCTATTGTTATTCTCAGCGTGCTGAAAGTACTTTCATGTATGCTGTTTCACCTGATCTTTTTTAAAAGGGCTGTACATGTTTTAATTAATTTAATCTTCTGTATAGTTTTATGAAGAACACACTCTTTTGACCTCATTTAACAGTTAGCCATATAACTAATAAGTGATAGAGGTAAGATTTAAAGAGAGTCTGGTTTCAGAGAACAGTCTCTTGATCACTGTATACAAATATTATTCCAACCAGAGTGTAGGCTCTTCTGGTCTTACCCTTCCTATGAGAGAGGGATTATTGTCTCCATTTCATAAACGAAAGCAGTGAGAGTCAGAGCAATTGACTGAGCTGACAAGTCATAGGATCACTGAACAAGGGCTCCAGTGGCAGTGCCTGGGAGTGGCAGAACAAATAGCACAGTATCACATACAACTGCAGCAACAGCAGCACTACCCACAGCAAGTGCAATGACACATTTACTACACACTTGCTCTCATTTAATACTCACAAGAATTATGGCCTCTGGGTTCTATCATCAACTCCATTTCAGATGAGGGGACTAAAGTTCAGCCAGATCAAGCAAGGTGTTCCGTGGCACAGAGCTAGGGAGTAATGGAGCTGGGTGTCCCCCTCGTCTACCATGCCCAAGTTGTTCCTCAGCTTCTGTGCTGCCATCTCCTGCAGCACTTAAGCAGAACCCCTAAGAACAACTAGCAGCACTTGCCTGATCAATGTAGCCAACAGAAGGAGGAAAACCTATTTTTCATAGATTTTTTTGGGATTTTCTATTTAAATAATCATGCTGCCTAAAAAAGGAGACCGTTTCATTTCTTATTTTCCAATGAGCATGACCTTTATTCCCTTTTCCTGCCTTATTGCAGTGGCTAGAACTTCTAGTACTGTGTTTAATAAGACTGATGAAAGTAGAAATCTTCACCTTGTTTTGGATTGTATAAGGCAATGTATTCTGTCTTTATCATGAAATACAATGTCTGATGTAGTTTTTTAATAGATGTTCTTTATAGGTTGAGGAAGTCTCCCTCTGTTCCTAGTGTATTTGAGAGGATTTTCTATTTTCATCATTAATGGGTGTTGACTTTTGTTAAATAATTTTTTGATGCCAACTGTTATGATTATATGGTTTTTCTTCTTTAGCCTGTTGCTATGATAAATTATATAATTTCTTTTCAAATATTGAATCAGCTTTGTCTACCTGGCATAAATTTCACTTGGTCATGGTGTTTTAGTCTTTTTATACATTGTTGGATTTTGATTAATTGCATTTGATTGGTGATTTTTACATCCAAAGTTCATGAGAGACATTGGTCTGTAGCTTTCTTTTTGCATACTTTCTTTAGCTGGTTTGGGTACCAGAGTAACGATGGCTTCATAAAAAGAATTGGGAACTACCTAATTTTCTCTTCTCTCCTATTTTCTGGAAGATACACATAGAATTGGCATTAATTTTTATTTGAATGTTTGGTAAAATTCTTGGATGAAACCCTCTGGACCTGGAGATTTCTTTTGGGGGAGCATTTTTATTATAAATCCAATTCTTAAAAATATCTACACAGCTATTCAGATTATCTGTTTCACCTTGGCTAAGTTTTAGTACTTTGTGGTTTTTGAGGAATTAGCCCATTTCTTCGAACTTGTTGAATACATGAGCATAAAGTTGATTATAGTTTTTAAATTATCTTTTTATAGCTAAAGACATCTACTGTGGTGTCCCCTATTTCGTTTCTGATGTTGGTGATTCATGTCTTTTCTCTTTTTATATTTGCCAATCTTGCTAAAAGTTATTAATCTTATTAATTCTTTTAAAGAATCAACTTTCCGTTTCATTTTTTCTTTTTCCAGTTTTCAAGTTCATTAGTTTCTGCTCTTTTTTATTTCCTCCTTTCTGCTTCCTTTGAGTTTATTTTGCTCAACTTTTCTAATTTCTTGAAGTAGAAACTTAGATTAGTAATTTGAGATCATTCCTCTTTTCTAATGTAAGCATTTACTCCTATCAATTTTATTCTCAGCACTGCTTTAGCTAATCTTACAAATTTTAACATGTCGTATTTTCATTTTCATTCTTTTCTTGTCTTTTTAAAATTTCCTTTGAGATTACCACTTTGACGCATGGATTATTTAGACGTTTGTTGTTTAGTTTCCAAGTGTTTGGAGATTTGCCTATTGACTTTCTGCCTTGATTTCTACTTTGATTTTATTATGGCCAGGTAACATAGTCCGTATAATTTCTCTTCTCTTGAACTTTTTAATGTTTGTTTTATGATCTAGGATATGCTCTATCTTGGTAAATGTCTCATGGGACCTTTAAAAAATGTGTATTCTGCTGTTGTTGGACAGATTGTGCTATGAATGCCAATTAGATCCTGTCAGTTGTTGGTGTGGTTGAGTTTTTCTATATTCTTGCTGATTTTCTTGCTAGTAGTCCTAGAAGTCCTGAGTGTAGGGAGACAGCAGGGATTGATGCCTCAACCACAATTGTGGATTTCTTCTTTCAGCTGTCTTAGTTTTTGCTTCAGACATGTGAAAGTCTGTTGTTTGGTTCATAGGTATGTAGAGAAAATGCTCACTAACTGTGTTTTTCTTTTACTGTCATAACACAATCATCAACACAGCAGAAAGGCCCAGTGACTCACGGGAAACTACTGTATTAAAAACTTGGAGCTAATGTTTTAAATTAACCAGAAAAAACACAAAAGTCAGAACACCGCACCAACAGATAGAGCCCTGTGTCTTTATAAAAGAAAAAAAATATTGCCTTTTATACACTTTCCCTCACCATAAAGATAATCCTCTGGTTTTGTCCTAAGTAACCAGAGAGTGGATACCCCACCCTGCAAAAAAAAAAAAAAAAAAAAAAATTCTATTTGTTGAATATCTTTTGTCTTAAAGATAACAGCTCGGGAAAAATAGACTGCACTTAACATGATTTATGTCATTCCTTTTTTGTGCCCTTATATGATATGAAGAAAGGCTTCTGTGTTGATGTTGCCATGGTGTGACAGTAGAAGAAAAACACAGTTAGGAAGAGTTTTCTCTAAATACCTATGAACCAAACAACAGACTTTCACATATCTGAAGCAAAAACTAAGACAGCTGTAAGAAGAAATCCACAATTGTGGTTGGGGCATCAGTCCCCCACTGTCTCCCCACACTCAAGACTACTAGGACTACTAGGGAGAAAATCAGCTAGAATATAGCAGCGGACACCAGCTGGGTGTCCTCCAATTCAGTTCTGACACTATCTACCCAGAGATAGAGTCAGATCCCACAGGTTGAAGGTTCAGCCCCCAAGACTACCCCCATACACACACCAGTTGTAAGTCTGGGCCTCCAGAACTTCTGACTAGCCAGCTTCAAGGTGGGGTTCCCAAGACCCCCTCTTTGAGTTTGATTAATTTGCTGGAGCAGCTCACAGAACTCAGAGAAACACTTACCTATGTTTACGGGTTTATTATTTAAAAATATCGCAAAGGAGAAAGATGAAGAGATGCCTAGGATGAGGTATGGAGAAAGGGTCACGGAGCTTCCATGCCCTCCCTGGGCGCACCACTCTCCAGGAACCTCCACATGTTCAGCTATCTGTAAGCTTAAGAACCCTGTCCTCTTGGCTTTTTATGGAAGCTTCATGATGTCAGCATTCCTTCCCCCAGGATATAGGGTGGGACTGTCTCATGGGAGGGTCTTAAGATCCACAATGAGAAAGGCAGAAAGGTGGGAGAACATTAGAGTGGAAAGGAAGGCAGGAGAAGGTCAGAGGCTGAGGCCTAACATCCCCAACAATATAACAAAAGACTCTAACACAGGATATGGGAGTTATGAGCTAGGACCCACGGATGAAAACCAACACGTATCATAACATCACAACAGGAGAGCTATATCTTCTTGGAGAATTAATTCTTTTTGTTATTATGTAATTTCCCTCTTTGCCTATAGTAACTTTCTTTGCTCTGAAGCCTGCTTTTTCTGATGTTAACTCAGCCACTTGTGCTTCCTTCTGACTAATGTTTACATGTTATATCTTTTTCCATCAATTTGCTGTCAGTCTACCTATATCATTGAATTTGAAGTGAGTTTCTTGTAAACAATACATACTGGGTCATGTTTTGTAATATACACTCTGCCAATCTCTGCATTTTAATTGATGCATTTAGAACATTTACATTTAAGATAATTATTGATATATTAGGGCTAAGTCTGATATTTTATTATTATTTGTTCTCTGATTGATCATTTTATCACACTGTTGTTTCTTTTTTCTTGCCTTCCGGTGGTTTACTTGGACATTTTTTGGTGTTTCATTTTGATTTAATTGTGATTTTTTTTCAGCATATCATGTTGTGTTGTTTCCTTAGTGCTTATTATGTTTGGAAACTCTGTAGATGGGCAGCCTTCCATGATGGGGAGGAAGCTGCAGGGCCTGGGTCTCTTTATGCCACTGGATGGAGTCTGGGGAGACACAGGGCTTCACAGTGGCTGCTTCTGTGGGTGAATCAGGCCATGTGCTGTGTCTAAGTTGCGGACTGGGGGCCAGGACTGTCCAGGGCTTTGCTGCTGCTACTATTGCTGCTGATGCCGCTGCTGGCAGATCAATCTCTCTGCAAGGACCCTGGGTTGCACAAAACAGGGGCTAGAGCTTCCTACTGGGTCTCTGTTGGGGTTCCCCTTTCCTGAACTTTGGCCAAAGAGAACAGGATATTCTTGGGGGTTTTGTTGTTGTTTTGTTGTCATTTTGTCTGTGCCTGTTGGTGATTCCAGTACAGCCCAGCGTATATGGGAGATGAAAAGAAAACAGAAAACTTACCACGTTGCTGTTTCTCAAGTCCTGAGGTTTCTTGCAAGTACACCTTCTTTTCTTCTAGCTTTCAGAGCCCTTTATCATTGTCTGCTGAATAGTTTCCAAGGTACTTAGTTGTATTTAGAGGAGCAGAGCAGGGAAAAATGAGTTTAACCACCTTGTTCCAGAACTGGAAGTCAGCAGAGCCTGTTTTAAAAATAATGTTTAAAACAAATTTTATTTCCTGGGTGATTTTCCAGAAAGCAGAAAAAGTACTATCAATGGCACTTCCTATAATAAAAACTACACCCTATGCTTTCTTGGAAGGAATCAATTGCATTATTCAACAGTCATCTTCCTCTGAACCTGCTCTGCATTTAGTCAACAGGATATTGAATTCCTTTTAAAAATCTAAACAGGTTATCACTTCTTTCCTGAACCAAAAGTTGATTAGTAATGTAAATACTTGTCTGTAACACAGAAAACTGTGTTTTCTTTGAGCTCTTCCTATTCCGTATCCCTTGTCTTGAATGAGGAGGTTTTCCTTTGGCACCAAAAGGTTACAACTACATTTATCTATAAATAAACTACCATAGAACTGGAACTTTCCTAATTATCAATGTTTAGCTGCCCTAATAAAGCTTTCTTATATCTGTGTTCTACTCGTTTCTTATCTTGGACCCTTGCCTGACACAGATAGGATGGGCTTTCAGCCCAGTGACTCACGGGAAACTACTATATTAAAAACTTGGAGCTAACGTTTTAAATTAACCAGAAAAAAACACAAAAGGCAGAACACTGCACCAACGGATAGAGCCTTGGCCCTTTATAAAAGAAAAAAAAATACTGCCTTCTATACACTTTCCTTCACCACGAAGATAATCCTCTGGGTTTCTCTTAAGTAACCAGAGAGTGGACCCTCCCCCAAAAAGCAAGTTCAATTTGTTAAGTATCTTTTGTCTTAAAGATATAGCTCAGGAAAAAGTAGACTGCACTTAACATGATTTATGTCATTCTTTTTTTGTGTGCCTTATATGATATCTCATGACTTGGAAAACTCCTATAAATATGTAAAATATTAGAATGTATAGCAAAAAATTGTCAGTTTACATTATTTTTGGCTTATCTCAGTACAAAGATTAATGTGGTAAAATTGAATATTTATATCCTTAAGATAAAATTGAATGTTCCAATGTGAAGCAACATATTTTCAAGTACATTTTTTTTTTCTGAAATCCCTTTGTCACCACTAACTCTATCTTTAAAAAAAAAAAGTTCACAACATATACCATTTTCTGGCTCTACATGAAAAGTTTATTGTTTGTGCGCAGGGTTAAAAAGAAGCCAATAAGTTAACATGTTATATTTGATATGGGAGCTGTTCACTCCAAATTTTAAGAAAAGCCAGAAAAATCATGTACAGGCAACCAACCAGAGTGTTAAAATGGCCTTTTTTTAATTGTTAAAAAACCTGTATAGAAGTACTTTTTTTTTTTATTTGTAAAAGTGGAAGCAATTTGAGTCACTTTCATTTACAGCATGAATGGAAGATTCTCGGAGTCATCTATAACCTCAGCAGAAAATGTGATTATAAAAGTTTACAAAAACCCCAATTCCCCGGAGAGCTATGAAATGAGCAGAGTGCAGAACATATTCTATCAGTCTCTTGAAATATTATTTGCCCTCTTAACTGATAAGGCAATGGAGGAAGAAAGTAAGAATGTAATAAAAATATGAAAAAGTGACTACCTTTGCCTGCCTTCAACAAACCTAACTTTAAATAAAATAAGAATAATGAACAAATCAGCTAACAAAGAAAACAGCTTTTCCCCTAGTTTCTTTTGAAGTGAATCTCCCTTTACTTTTTAAAAATTTTTTGGAATCCTACAAATTAAGGCTTCCTTGGAAATGAATGAATTTTTTAGAATTTCAAGACTCAAAAGATAAACAAAGCAGTCTGTTTTTCTTCTCTCACCCACCCCAACCCTGTGAATAACCCCAGGCCATAGCCTGGGTTTCCCTCTGTTCTTTATGTGGATCAGGGTTTTTAGAGCTGGGGAGGTCAGTGGGGGAAGGATGGGGAAGAGGGGGAGGTGGGGAAAGGAGGTAGAAGGGGAGAATAAGTGGGGTGGGCTCATCTCAGAGTGCACCTCGGCTGTAGCTGGGTACAGGGTGTCACACGCATGCCTGCACACACAAAATGTACACAGTGAAACCAGGCAATAGAACTATTAAAAAAAAAAAAAGATAAGAAAGAAAGAAAAAAAAAAAAAAAAGAAAGAAAGAAAGAAAGAAAGAAAGAAAGAAAGAAAGAAAGAAAGAAAGAAAGAAAATGTACTGCTACATCAGCTAAAAACAGTCTTGTTCTTTCCTGGTTTGATGTCAGCTCCCAGTACTGGCTTGGAATTGCCCACAGCGATATTGGGCCCCTGCCCACTCAGCAGGCAGACGGCTTTCCCTGCCAGCAACAGGCTTTTAATAAAACAGGATGCTGTCCCACTACTAAGGCCCAGCCTGAGAATGGATCCCAGTCCATGTGAACTCCCTGTCCAAGAAACAGCAGTTCTGTGTTCCTTATCAGAAAACCCCACTTTGGCGTTCCTGGCCTGGGAGAAAGGCCCCTCTCCCAGGGGCTTGCTCAGCAAGTGTTTGCAGGCAGCCGCTGGCCCCTGGAGCTGTCTGCTCTGCAAGGTTCTCACTACAGTGAGCTTGCTCCCGCAGGGACTTCTAATTCTGTGCGTGCATTTCAGCTTTTAGGAAGGCTCTGTCTGACTTTGATAGTCAAGCAGGATGGGATTTAAAATAGGGAGGTGGCTTCTACAGGCAGGATGAGGACATTTCGCCCCTATCTTCCTTCAGCAAGCCCCAGTGAGTCACGCCAGGACTGCACTTGAACTGACTTCTCATCTTACGTGTGAAGAGTTTTATCATTTTGGGGAGGCTCACCCGTCTATTTGTTTACTTCTTATTTGGAATGAAATGGAGTATGTTCCATTTGGAGTAGCGATTTCTAATTTTTTTCCAGCTGCAGTTTGACAAAAAGTCCAAACTAAGGAGTAAGATTCCACGGCACCTTCCAAACCCTGGAGCTCCGTGGCTGCAGAGCCCAGGACCACCTTTCCTTGGTTGTATACCACCCTCTCTTCCTAGGGAAGAAGAACTGTGATTCTGAAAGTTGTCCCAGAGTATTAGCCCCAGCCCCACAGGCACCAGCAGGATCCCTTTCATGCCGCACTGTTCTGTACAGAGGTGGCCGAGTATAGCACTGACATCACAGACTGGGAGACAAACATGCTGTCAGGAAGTGGACTTAGATGACATCCTATGAGAGTTAATTCCAGTGGGAAAGAGAAGTCATTGCTGTTGATAGAGAAGGCTGGACAACCTGGATTCCACCCCCAAATCTGCCCTGGCTTCCTGTGTGGCCTTAGACAACTTGATAGATGTGTGACTCAGTTTCCTCATTTTGTAAAATACATAGCAGATTGTTAAAGGACGGGCGAATAACCAGCTCATATGCTGTCACTCCCCCTTCCCTCATCCACTCAGACACTGGGAATCACTCCCAGCGCTTTTCTTCCTGTGTCCAGATGTGACAACCCAGTCAGCCACAACCAAATGATCAGAGACAGCACTGGGAGCAAAGGCTTGTGATGGTTTCTAAGGCTTCTCCCAACTCTGACCCTCCATAAGTCCCAGTCTAAGCCCAATACATTTCTGTTTAGTTTGAAGTTCTGGGGAGGAAATTGGAGGAATTGGTGTTACAGGTGGTGTTTTCATTCCTTCTCTCGCTTGAAGTTTGTGAGTTTGGAAAAGAAAAGGAGAAAGAGGAAGTATATGGAGGGAACATCTGGGCATGTAGGTGGCGTCACAGTGGAGAATTTTGCCTCCTGGACTGCAGCCCAGATCCACCTCAGAACAGCAGGGGCCTGGCAGGAAGCAGGAAGTGCTGGCCCAAAGCTGGGAAGAGCAGAGCATGCTGCAGGAGGCCAGCCCATGAGACCAGAAAAAGTGCAATCAGTAACTTCAGAGGGAGGAGTGAAAAGAGCCCAAGTAAATCTATAAAGCCAGGGAAGATGAAGCACAGCACAGGAATATGAGCTAGGACTCTTGAAAGCAGAAGGAATGACCCTTGCTGACTCAAGCAGAGAGGGGAATGAATTGGAAGCTACGAAGGAGCTTGTGAGGTCAACAGGGGCCTGGATTCTGAGCTGGAGAACCAGGTTCAACTGGGACAACAGTGCTCCACCATCAAGCGCCTCTGCAGGGGACAAACAGCCTGCTGTCCCTCCTCCCGAGACCACTCAGCTCAGCTCAGCTCAGGACCACCCTGGGGCAAGGGAGGAGACACTGTGGACACCTTTCCACTTCCACCCAGGGGGAAAAGCACCCGGATTTACCATGAAGACGGCACCCAGTGAGAGAGGTAGTGCCACAAAGGGACATCGAATTGGAGAAGGAAGAGGCAGTGGATTCCAGGCTGCTGAAAAAGCAATGCCCGGCGCTGTGTATAACACAGAGGTGTCACACACAACCACAGTAAGTGACCAGACCAGGTCAAGAGTCAGAGAAGTTAGCAAGCAAACATAAAATCCAATCCAGCAGGCCTGTGGGACAAAGTTAGGAGTAACTCCAAGGTCAGTTGCCAGGTGTGGAAACCCATCTGGGAGGCTCGGTGGGGTCAGAGGGTAAAGACAAGGCCGATTAATTACCAGCTCTCGGGAGCAAGCTGAGTGGAGCACGTGGAGGAGTGCAGAGGATGTCACAGGCAAGAGTCAAGGTCAGGAATGTTCAGATCGAGAAGAAAGAGGGAGTAAAAGCAGGCACCTGTGTACAGGGCTCGGGGTTACCCATCTCAGTTCTGGTGGGGTCTCCCTTGCTAGAAAAGAGCTGCAATGAAAGGCCCAGCTGCCCCTTAGCTACAGAGTGGAGGAAGTGTCCAGTTTGTGTCAGCAATATCACTCGCAGTCAGGAAGGCTCATGTGCTCTCTTCTCTGGGAAAGCAAGTCTTCCAAATTCAGTTTGGCAGAGTACCAGTTTGCTGAGATAGGAGCCAAACCTAAGCGCTGGGGTCCTGCTCCCCACCATGCTATGCCAAGCTGGAGGCTGCTGCTATGCCACCTCCTCCTTCCACACAGGGCGTCAGAGGAGCCAGATGGACAGACCTGAGTCCTGAGGACATTACCAGGGCTGTGAACCAAGCTGTGCCAAAAGCCAGGTCTACCTTTGGATGTTGCTTGATGGTAATTCCTAAGGGAAACTTCTCTGAGCAATAGATTCTCTTTTCGTGTTTAAGCCAGTTTGAGGCAGTTTTCTGTCACTTATAACCACAAAGTGTGTCAGGAATAGGTAGATAATAATATTAATACTAACCACAACTAAGCACTATTTCTTTCAATCCTCATAACAACTCCAGGAGGTAAATTCTGTTATCATACACAATTATATCAAATTGAAGAAACTGAGGCTAATGTCCTAGTGCCACACAATATTAATCTGGAGGGCTGGGGCTAGGGAGTCTGAACATACACAGATCCCAAGTGAGAAAAGATATTAGGAGAAAACCCCAAATTCTGCATATGTATCGTAAATAATCCTGAATAAGCCCAGTGAGGACCAAAAAGAGGAAATAGTTAGAAAAATCCAATGTGGGCCACACAGGGTACCACTGGTGATCTCAGACTTTCAGAAAGGCATACGCAGAAGATGAGAAGTTGACACGGAATCAATACCGGGGTTGGGGGGCCTGAACCTGTGAGAACCACACTGGGAAACCAAAAGCCCACACCAAGCAGAGGCTGCGAATAGGCCGTGATCTCAGAAGGGTTTTCAAAGCTATTTGAAGAGTAGGACAAGAAAGGGATTGCACAGGGAAGATGCTAAAATGTAGAAACTTGAAAAAAAAAAAAAAAGGAGGCAGAGCCAAGCAATTTCAACTTCATGTCTCTGTCTTCTAGTTAGAGAGATGCTCTTCCAAAAGGTGGACCCCTGGCCTGGTGAGAAGAGAGCAAGGCGGTGCTTGGATGCCCTACATGAGTTTAACAATGAAAACTCTTCGATGACCTGGCAGCAACACAGCGACTCAACACAGGGAAGCCCTCTCCTGGGCAAATGGTCCATTTCCAACATTTATAAAAATGGTCAATTGCCTGATGGCAATCCCTGAGGGAATATTCTAGAACTGTTGACCATCTGGATGAAAATATTTCAGAAAAAACATAGGGTACAACATGGGTTCAATACCCCCCAAACAACCATAAATCTTTCATGATGGGGTGATTAATGCTGACCAGGTGACTCTGGTAAGTACTGTATACCAAAAATAACCTCAGCAAGCAGCTGACAGTTTTTCAGGATAGTCTTATTTTTGAAATGGAGAAATATGGACCAGATGAAAATAAGATAAGAGGGATTCCTAGCAAGTTGTAAAACGATGCCCAAATGAAATGATGAACTTTGAAGTCTTATGAAGCGGGACTGTGCCAGGGGTCATATTCCTTCCACTGGCCCAGCCTTAACAGTGTCCTTGAAGGTGAACTTGGAGATGTCCTTTCAGATGCTACTGATGGGGCAGGAATCAGAGCAGTGGGGGTTGTGGTCAGGATTGAGTGAGCTGGGTGTGTGACATACATACCATCCTTAGGCTGTTGCTCTGGTACTAGCCACCTCTATGCTGCCTGGTGCCTTGTCTTTGGGGACACAAGACTTGGATCCCCGTCTCATCTCCCCATTATAGTTTTGCAATATTCATCAAATCACTCCACCGTTCTAGGACTCAGTTTCCTCATCTGTAGATTTGAAAAAAGATGCCAAAGGCACTTGTGTCTAATGTGTGGGTAACCAGAAGCTGAGAGGACAATGAATGCAGTAAATAACCAAATCATGAATGATTCAAATTCATTTCAATAGGACCTAATATGAGGTCAAACCAACAACACCCATAAGAATTTAGTTGGAATATATGTCAACAAAAACACAGTATTAAAAATGCAGCCGGGCACAGTGGCTCATATCTGTAATCCCAGCACTTTGGGAGGCCAAGTTGGGTGGATCCCCTGAGGTCAGGAGTTCGAGACCAGCCTGGCCAACATGGTGAAACCCCATCTCTACTAAAAATACAAAAATTAGCCAGGTGTGGTGGCGGGTGCCTGTAATCCCAGCTACTCGGGAGGCTGAGGCAGGAGGATCATTTGAACTTGGGACTCGGAGGTTACAGTAAGTCAAGATCTGTTGCAGTAAGCCAAGATCGTGCCACTGCACTCCAGCCTGGGCAACAGAGTGAAACTCTTGTCTCCAAGAAAAGTAAAATAAAATAATAAAAATAAAAATGCAACCTTAAAGAACATGCCAGGCAGGGCCATGGCTATCTGGACTTGACAGCTGCCTATGTGAAAACAAGATTTGGGAATAACCCAGATGTCCAACAACAGCATGTGAAAGAGCTTAAAAACCAAAGTGACCTGGGAAGTAGCAGATAGCTCTGAAAGCTGATAATTAGGGGTCAGTTTGAATATTTTCATACCTGGAAATATAAAAGAAAATTATGCTACAAGATGAAATAGCTGACAGTAAATACTGCCTACTCAGTAGATAAAGTTATGTAGAAGTGTTAGATGCAAATTTAGAGTGATTGGCAGTCTTAGGGAGAGATATTTTCTCTAAAAGTTGTACCCTCACCCCCAGAATAAAAAAAAAAATCCTGGAGATTTTAGTTGCTATGAGTTTAATGTCACTCAACAATATGAGTACTAAAAGTCAATGTGGCTTTATTTTGTCTCAGTGGAAGTATAATGTCTCTGCTGGTATGTTCCCCATAGGGCTCATGCCGGTACCAGGTGTGGCAGACCTGGTACCTGGATGAGGATATAGGAGCTCATCCAGGTAACAAGTGTGTTAGAAAAGGAAAATGAGTGTAGCCATCCCACACAAGTTTGTTCCAGTACATCTGGACTGCCTTTTTTTTTTTTTTTTTTTTTTGAGACAGGGTCTTGCTCTGTCACCAAGGCTGGAGTGCAGGGGTGCAATCAAGGCTCACTGCAGCCTCAACTTCCTAGGCTCCAGCAATCCTCCCACTTTATCCTCCTGAGTAGCTGAGACCACAGGCATGTGCCACCACTCCCAGCTAATTTTTGTATTTTTGATAGAGACATGGTTTTGCCATGTTGCTCAGGCTGGTCTTGAACTCCTGGACTCAAGCCTTCCAAAGTGTGGGATTACAGGTGTGAGTCACCACACCCGGCCTGGACTGACTTTTTCAGAAGGAAACTAATGATAACATCCAGATAGATTAATTAATTAAATGCCAAAAATGAACCCACTGCTCAGCTAAAATAAAATAGTAGAACTGAACATTTATCTATACTTGATAGGAGTGAAAACTTTCTAAGCATAACAATTATGGGAATAGTCACAGAGTAAAATATTGGTAGGCATACAAGATTTAAAACTTCTTAGTCCTAAATGTCCATAACAACATTAAAAGGCAAGAAGAAAACTGGGGAATTTACCTGACAGATAGTGAACTAATAATATATGTGTGTGTATACATAGGACAAGGCTAACAGAAAAATGGGCAAAAGCCATGAACAAGCATTTTGTAGGAAAACAAATGCAAATGGTCTATAAGAAATGGAAAGATGCTCAAACTCAAAAGCAACCAAAGAAATGCAAATAAAAACAGTAAGCTAACATTTCTCTTTCAAGATGAATAAGAAAATCATGTATGCATGGGTCCAAGGATATGAGCAACAGTGCAGGGGAGCACAGATTACATGCACTGGGCTTGACTGTCCATGCTGGTCTCACTAGCTAGTTGTCTTTGGGTAGTTTATTTATCCTTCCACACCATCATGTCCCTTGTCCATTAACTGAAGATTATCATAACTCTGGTCTCACAGCACTATTAGGAGGATTGGCTGAGATTACTCTAACCCAGTGGTGACACTTAGAAAAATTGTTTTTTCTAGTTAGAAGCAAGCAATCAGGGAATACTTAAATAAATCATGATATATTTGTAAGATGAAATATTACACAGACACCAAGCATATTGTTAAATGCATGTTGTTGAAGGCCATTTCCTAATAAAAAATGTGATAGATGTCATAGTCACAATATTGTTATGAAAAATTCCATGCATACTTTTTTTATATGCAGGAAAACATGGCTAAAATGTTGGTTTCTTTCTAGTGGTTTTGTCTGGTGATGGGATTATAGGTGATTTTTTTTTTAAAGAAAAAACAAAATATGCAAGGACAGGAGAATTTGGAAAATGGTATGGATACCGTACAAAGCCAAGACAAAGCAAAAAATCCTCCAACGGGTCCTGAGAATGGCATTTGGCTTGTTTTGATTGCTAGAAACTTTGTAATGTCTGACACAGTTGGAGGAAATAGCTATGTGTGGCCTAGAAGAGATAAGCTTTTTTGGGGGCTGTGACACCTATCTGTATATATTTGATGGATGTCATATTAGGATATGTCCCAATTTTGTTTTCTGAAACAGCATATCACCTGCCTCTCAATGGCAAGACCCTCTAGGGAAAAAAAACTAGTGAGTCCTACAGAACTTGGAGCCACAATCAGGCCTTCAGGGGGACTCTCACAGCTACTGGTGGGCATCTCCATCCACCAGGAGAGTAGGCGAGAACCTATCTATTCTAGGGGTCCCATGGAGATGTCACCTGCTCTGCATAGAGTTTGGGTTTGATAACTTCCTTCCCTCTCTTCTTCCCTCCCTCTCTCCCTTTCCTTCCTTCCTTCCTTCCTTCCTTCCTTCCTCCTTCCCTCCCCTCCCTCCCTCCCTTCCTTCCTTCCTTCCCTCCTTCCTTTCTCTTCCTCTTTAAGATGGGAACCTGTGAAATGATGGGGCAAAGAAGGGGAGCCAGTGTAATCATCAGCAGACTCAACAGTATGGAAGGGAGTTTGACACCATCCCCAGGAATGTTCTGCTTTACCTAAAAAAAAAACCACTGGATCCACTTCTGAGACCTGCCACCTTGCCATTCCATGACACCTTGTAGCAGGACAAAATTCACCCAGAAGTTGCTTCATCACAGTTCAGTAGATTTAACATATTGCTCAAGGGACTAGCTCTGTGAACGGTCATCCCTGTGGCCTCAGGCATCTTATGGAGGTGCCTCCCACCTTCTTAGTTGCTCTTCCTGCCTGTCTTTCACCTGCCATTTTTTCTGTTCTGGGTCACACCTGCAGCTACAGAGGGGGAGGTCTTTCTGTCCTGCAACGCTGGGATCAGAACCTTTTTACCTGGTTGAACAAGTAAGCAGTGAGTTGCTGAATGCAAGTGCCAGATACTCTTGTATTATTGTAGTTAATCCTCACAACAGCCCTGTGCAGAAGGTTCCTTCAATATCCTCGTATGAGACTCAGAGAAGTTGTCACTTGAACGGGGTTGTAGGTTCAGCAAGGGTAGCACTGCAACTTGTACCTCTGAAGGCGTAGAAGGTCCAGAGCAGAGCAGTCTTGGACCCAGGCACGTGGAGGGGGACACCTGCTGTTCCCACCATCCAGGATCCAATCCCCTTTCTCCTGGCCCAGAATGCTCCCACGCCTAGCCTGACACTGTGTAGGTGGAGCTGCCAGATCCAGAGGTGGATAAGTGGCCCAGAACCACTAACCAGCCCACCCCACATCTGAGTCACAATGACCAGCCCAGGATGAGCAGCTGGTCCCATCATTGCCACTCCCAAGACACCTGTCACCTGGGCTGCTGAGAGGACAGGCTGTGCACGGAACTGCTGGCAGCCACTTCCCAGCCCCATGTCTAATGAGTTTAATGATGCCATTAAACCCAGCTGGTCTTGAGCTTTTCAGAAATAAACCAATATCTTTCTTTCTTAAGCTACTCTGAGGTAGGCTTTCCCCTCACAGCCCAACTGTCTGGACTTTTATACAGATAGGGCCAGCAGTGTGACCAGTCATCATCAAACCATGCAGGCCTGCCTGCGAGGGAATGGGCAGCGTGGCGTGGAGGAAGGTTTAAGAGGTTATTTGAATGGGAAGTCGCTGGCAACTCTTAGGTATTCTGGAGGTGTTAATTGATGGTGAAGCATTTATGACCAAGGCACATTTCACAGCTCTGGGCCACCTAATGTTACTTCTCCTCAAAGCAGGTTTGAAATAAAACCCAACCACTGGCCTTTCTCACCCCACTGCAATTAAATACAAACAGCCAGACACTGGGCCCTCTCAGGCCCGGACTGCGGCTGCCAGGGACGCAAGTGCACAGTGGCTGTGTGCTCTGTCACAGCACCACCACACTTGAATTTCTAGCTTCAGGGCCTGTCTTTTGGATCAGCGAGCAGTTGTGGGTGAGAGCCTCGTGCCAAGCTCCTGGTGGGCTCAGCGTGGCTCTCTGCTTCTTGGCTTTTACAGCAGGACTCCAGAGTGGAGAACAGGCTCATTCTGGTTTCATGGAGCATGCTCCCTGCTGTCACTGTGAAGAAGGTGGCATCTTGGCTCTCAGGGGCCTGGCCAATTGCCCGCAGGCATTACCAGTGAGTTCCCTTGTCCCTGGGCACAGGCACTGGAGGCTGCCCTGGCCACTCAGGAAGGGTTTTCATCTCCCCTCTTGGCCCTCCCTCTGGATCCTAACATGAGGCAGGCGGTCAGGCAGTCTTAGCAGAGGGCCGGCCCTGTCCTCCCTGCGGGGGCCTGGGCTGTCACACAGGCAGTGGTGGTTATTCTTACAAATGGCTAAGCAGGCTTTTTTAGAAAAGTGAGCTATTAATAGCAAAGTGCTGAAAGGGAGGCTTGGAGCTACTCCCGTGCATGAACTTGTGTGAGTGTGTGTGCACAAGTGTGTGTAAGTCTGGGGGAGCACATGCACATGAACACATGGACACCAGGCAGACAGACGCATCCCCTTGCAGTTGTTCACATGCACTCTTGGTCTCTTGGTCTGCCTGGAATCCCATTCTGGAACTGGCCTGCCCCTCTGACTTTTCAGACAAGAAAAGGCCAGGAGAAAGTGGCTGCCTGCCATGCAAGACCAGACATCTGGAGGCCCTGTGTGGTAAGCAGCACTGCTTCCTGGGACAGAGATGCTGCCCAGTGAGATGTGTGTGGATCCATTGGTAGGCATGGAGACAGAGTTACTTCCTTTGCCTGTGATGCTGTGGACCCTGAGAGGCCCAGACTGGACATTGGTTTTTGTGCTTTCTTCCCTGGCTTGGGAGGAAAGGACTCTGTTGGCTAATGCATGGCAGGAAGCACAGCTTCCAGATTTTCTAGTTATGCCCAATATGAAAGAGGACTTTCTGAAAAGAAGAAGGAAAAAGATGGAGAGAGAGAGAATGAGAGAGAAGGAGAGAGAGAGAGAGAGAGAGAGAGACAGAGAGATTAAGGGTTGGGGGAACTGGAAGGAGCCCTGAGTAATGTATGGAAAGTAAAAGCACAGAACACTCAGCTCAAGCAATTGTTTTTCTCCTGGAGGCTCAAATTCATGGGCAGGTAGCCAACAGCCACATTAGGATAAGAAATGTAATCTGTTTATAATAAGTTTGCAAAATACCGCTCGTTGGTACAGTGAATGTGCAGGACCCCCTAACCTGCCGTGACACTGGCCTTGGCCTGCTGTCTGTGGCAAACGCACCGGAGCTAGTAGGTCACTGTTGGTAAAGCCTAAGTCTCCTGGTTGCCTCCTTTCTCAATCATCTATTTCCCTCTGGGGCAGATAAGCACATTCCCAAAGATGACAGCTGGAGTGTCCAAGAGCCAGTGGAAGCCCCTTCTCCCTCCCTTGCTGGAGCTACCATCGCTACCGTTGCAGAAACTTGAAACGACCTCTCCAGGTAGGAAGGCACTCCAGAGATCACTCGACCCCATTGATGCAGGAAGTTGGGTGTCTGCAAAAATCCTCCTGCAAGGCGCTGGGTTCTGCTAGATCACTCCCACTTCTGGGCAAGATGCCAGCCTGGGCAGCTCTGGGCTGCCTTGCCCTAAAATGCATTGTTGTCTTTCCACTCTCTGCACTTTCTATGTCTGTAGTGCCTGCCACTTTTCAGAACAATAGCGAATAAAAACAACAGCCAGCATTTATTAGGCATTTACTGTGAGCCTGATATTGTCTAAATACTTTATTTGCATCATCTCATTGTACCTACCCAGCAACCCTCTAGGCAGATACCATTATTATCCCGTTTTACAGACATGAAAATGGAAGCTTAGAGGGCTTCAACAATTTGTCCAAATGTCCTCCATTCGTGGGATTTGTGGTAGAGTGTGGATTTGAACACAGGATTTTTCAATTCCAGAGCCCATGCTCCTCCCATCATACCCTGCCATGCTCTCCCTCCTACGTGGTGGTCCACAGAAGGCTTCCCTCCCAGCTACACATCCCAGAAATGGCACAGGCATATCACTACCTCCATTTCTCTCCTGTAAACTAGAGAACAGCTTTATTATAGAACCTCCCTCTGACCTCTGCAAATTCTGTCCGTCTGTTCAGAATTGAACAGAAGCTAAAACATTGTGGCTAAAAGCAAGAGCATCAGAATCAAACAGAACTGGTTTAGAATTCTGCTTTAGCCTCTTGCCAACCTCGGGCAAATTACTCAACCTCACTCAGTCTCCAGATTTCCATCTGTAAAAACAGAAAGAGCACTGTATTACCTAACAACCCCATGGGATTGTTATAAGAATTAAATTAGATAAAACGTAAACAGCTCCCAGACTGTGTTTGCAGATGAAAGGCAGCTGTGCTAAATGCATGGTGACAAACGTGATAAGTCTCAAAGGACATGTGAGTGGATGTCCCACCATCAAGATTTCACTCCTTCCCCAACTTCAGGGGTAAGAATCCTCCAACATCAGGGGAGGACTTGCTCAAAGACACACAAACCAGAAATCCTCAAGAGGCCATACTATGGACGTGGCTTTCTAACACTATGCTACCAGTTCCCATGGGAAAGCATTAGAAGAAGTAGGGAGGGAGTGGGCAGGGAATTGGGGAAGTGCAGGGCCATGACAGGACCGAAGCCCCCCTTAGGAAGCAAAGGAGGAGTTCTGTACATCAATAGCTGAATGTTGAGTACAGACCTCTAATCTCGGCCTTGCCACTGAAGACCCATCATACAACTCTAGGGCCAGTTGCTCCCTCTCTGGGCCTTGGGTCTTCACTACCATCAACAGGTGACTTGGAAGTTGCTTCTAAAGTGTGCTGAATTATCAGGAATGAAGATGATTTAAAGACATAAGCTTTTTTCTTTGTACCTTCTTCCAACCTTACCTTCTCCAAGAACCCTCCTCTGACTTCCTCCTAAAAGGTCCCTGTATTAGTCCACTCTCACATTGCTGTAAATAAATGCCTGAGACTGAGTAATTTGTAAAGAAAAGAGGTTTAATTGGCTCACAGTTCTACAGGCTGTACAAGAAGCATGGCTAGGGAGGCCTCACGAAACTTACTCATGACAGAAAACAAAGCCAGAGCAGGTATCTTCACATTGCCATAGCAGGAGGAAGAGAGAGAGGGGGAAGGTGCTACATACTTTTAAACAACCAGATCTTGTGATAACTTACTCTCACTATGGCAATACCAAGGGGGATGGTGTTAAGCCATAAGAAACCACCCCCATGATCCAATAACCTCCCACCAGGTCCCACCTCCAACACTGGGGATTACAGTTCAACATGAGATTTGGGTGGGGACACATATCCAAACCCTATCATTCTGCCCCAGCTCCTCCCCAAATCTCATGTCTTTCTCACATTGCAAAATACAATCATGCCTTCCCAACAGTCCCTCAAAGTCTTTTAACTCATTTCAGTATTAACTCAAAAGTTTAAAGTCCAAAGTTTCATCCAAGACAAAGCAAGTCCTTTCTACCTATGAGCCTGTAAAATAAAAAAGAAGTTAGTTACTTCCAAGATACAATGGAAGTATAAGCATTGGGTAAATATACCCTTTCCAAAAGGGAGGAATCAGCCAAAAGAAAGGGGCTACAGGCCCCACGCAAGTCCAAAACCCAGCAGGGTAGTCATTAAACCTTAAAGCTCCAAAATATTATCCTTTGGCTCCATGTCCCACATCCACAATATGCTGGTGCAAGGCGTGGGCTCACAAAGCCATGGGAAGCTTGGCCACTGTGACTTTGCAAGGTTCAGCCCCCACAGCTGCTCTCATGGGCTGGCGTTGAGTGCCTATGACTCTTCCAGGCACAGGGTGCAAGCTGCTTGTGGCTCTACCATTCTGGGGTCTGGAGAATGGTGGCCCTCTTCTCACAGCACTATTAGGTAGTGCCCTAAAGAGGACTCTGTGTGGGGGGTCCAACCCTACATTTCCCCTCTGCACTGCTCTAGTAGAGGATCTCCATGAGGGCTCCAACTCTGTAGCATGCTTCTGCCTGGACATCCAGGCTTTTCCATACATTCTCTGAAATCTAGGTGGAGGCTTCCAAGCCTCAACTTTTAAACTATGTGCACCCACAGGCTTAACACCACATGAAAGTCATCAAGGCTTATGGGTTGCACCCACTGGAGCAGCATCCAGAGCTGTACCTTGGGCCCTCTTAGCCACAGCTGGAGCTGTAGCAGCTGGGATGCAGGGAACAGTGTCCCAAAGCTGTGCAGGGGAGTAGACCCTGGTTCTGGCCCCTGAAACTATTCTTCCCTCCTGGGGCCCTCCTGGGCCTCTGGGCCTATGATGGGACGGGCTGCCATGAAGCTCTCTGAAATGACTTCAGGGCCTTTTTCCCATTGTCTTGGCTGTTAGTACTTGCCTTCTTTTTAGTTATGCAAATTTCTGCGGCCTGCATGAATTCCTCCCCCTGAAAATGGGTTTTTCCTTTCTACCACATGGCCAGGCTGCAAGTTTCCAAACTTCTATGCTCTGCTTACCTTTTAAATGTAAGTTCCAATTTCAGATCATTTCTTTGTTCATGCAAATAAGCATAGGTTGTTAGAAACAGCCAGGTCACATCTTGAATGCTTTGCTGCTTAGAAATTTCTTCTGCCAGATACCCTAAATCATGACTTTCACATCCAAAGTTCCACAGATCCCTAAAGCAGGGACACAATGCAGCCAACCTCTTTGCTAATGCATAACAAAAGTGACCTTGCTCCAGTTTCCAATAAGTCCCTCATTTCCATCTGAGACTTCATCAGCCTAGACTTTACTCCTCATATCACTACCAGCATTTTGGTCATAAAAATTTAACAAGTTCCTAGAAAGTTCCAAATTTTCCTTCATCTTCCTGTCTTCTTCTGAGTCCCCCAAACTCCTCCAACCTCTGCCCATTACCCAGTTCTAAAGCTGCTTCCACATTTTCAGTATCATTATGGCATTACCCCACTCTTGGTACCAATTTTCTGTATTAGTTTATTCTCACATTGCTATAAGGAAATGCCTGAGGCTGGGTAATTTATAAAGAAAATAGGTTTAATTGGCTCACAGTTTTACAGGCTGTACAGGAAGCATGGCTGGGGAGTCCTCAGGAAACTTTTACTCATGGCAGAAGGCAAAACCCGAGCAGGCATCTTCACATGGCCAGAGCAGGAGGAAGAGAGACAGAGGGACATGCTACACACTTTTAAACAACTAGATCTTGTGATAACTTATTCTCACCATGACAACACCAAGGGGGGTGTTGTTAAAGCATAAGAAACTGCCCCCATGATCCAATCATCTCCCACCAGGCCCCACCTCCAGCATTGGGGATTATAATTTGGTATGAGATTTGAGTGGGGACATAGAACCAAATCATATAAGTCCCTCCCCTGACCATCTCCCTAAGTTCTTCTCCCTACTTCCAGAGCTAAAACGACACCCTGCCTACCTCTGGACCAACTGTAATGCCCTACCCACTTACCTGGCTTCTTTTCCTTCATAACAGGTATTCACTAACATGTTTTTGTCTTTTCCCTCACTAGCACGTCAACTGCACCAGGCCAACTTACATTTGTTCTCTTCCCAACTGAAACTTGAATGATTCCTGGCACAGAGAATAGGCCAACTAAATAAGGGTTGAATGAACAAATGAATGGATGAAGAAATGACTTTTTATATCATTTACGAAAATTACAAACTCGGCATGTCAGAGATGGAGGTGATATTTTCAAACATTATTACCACAGAAATCTGCGTTAAGATGAAAGTTTATTTACACCATTTTTTAAATGCCCCAAATTAAAATGGCTCTCTTTGGCTTTATTTATACTAGCCAAAACCTGGAAACAGCTCAGATATCCATCAATAGAAGAATGGATCAACAAGCTGTGGTATATGCACACAATGGAATACTACTCAGCAACAGAAAGGAATGAATTATAAAACTCGGTAAATATGAAAAACATTAGGCTGAAACAAAGAAGCCAGACAGAAAAGAGTGCATGATGTCCCCTCTATTCATACTGCATTCTAGAAAAGATGAAACTAATCCAGGAGGTGTGAAAAACAAAACAAAACTAAACAAAACAATGTTTGTCCCTGCAAGGTGGCTGGGGAAGGGATTTGACTGTGAAGGAGGAAGAGGGAACTTGTGGGGTGATGGATGAGTTCTATATATTGACAGAGTGGTGGGTGGTACTCATCAAATGGTGCATGTAAGAATTGTATATTTCAATGTATGTAGAATTTTCTTTTTTTTTTTTGAAGTTTGTTTTCTTTTATTTTACTTTTAGTTCTGGAGTACATGTGTAGGATTTGCAGGTTTGTTACATAGGTAAACGTGTGCCATGGCAGTTTGCTGCACCTATCAGCCATTCACCTACTTATTAAGCCTGACATGCATTAGCTATTTTCCTGATGCTCTCCCTCCCCTGAACCCGCACCTGCAGTGGCAGGCCTCAGTGTGTGTTGTTCCTCTCCCTGGGTCCATGTGTTCTCATTGTTCAGCTCCCACTTATGAGTGAGAATATGTGTTTGCTTTTCTGTTCCTGTGTTAGTTTTCTGAGGATAATGGCTTCCAGTTCCATCCATGTCCCTACAATGGACATGATCTCGTTCCTTTTTACAGCTGCATAGCATTCCATGGTGTATATGTACCACATTTTCTTTATCCAGTCTATCACTGATGGCCATTTTGGTTGATTCTATGTCTTTGAACATTGATTTTTTAAAAAGCCTCACCACATCCATTACAATTGTAAGGTTGCTCTCTAATATGAATACTCTGATGTTTCCATTTTGATGTTTGGGTAAAAGCTTTAGCATGCACATTACATTTCTGTGGTTCCTCTCAAAGATGTATATTCTGATGTCTAGTGAGTTCTGATGCCTGGGGAAAGCCTGACAGCAATGCATGTATAGTTTTCATCTCACACAAGAAAAAGAAAAATATAAACAAATATTGAGCTGTAGTTAATGATATGCATACTGAAATGTGTAGGGTCATATATTTGCAACTTCTTTTGAAATGTATCCGAAACAAGAAATGAGGAGCTTCTCTTCCAGAAAGCTGCAGTAGATGTACTTGTCCCATTGCTTCTGCTAAGCGCCACTAAAAAGTGTGGATGTTATACAAAAAACATGCACAAGAAGACACTGAAAGATGGAGAGAGGACAGACTCTCTAGAGATCTTGAGACTGGAGGAACAACATGGTGGAGAGTGCCCTGGTTTCTTTCTGTCTTGTATATCCCAGATATATAGTTGAAGAAGCTGAACTCAGAAATTCCAAATGAGACCAAGAAGGACCCAACAAAAGCCTGCTCTCTCCAGCCTAAGGAGATGGACAGTGGCAGCCCAGCAAGACAAAAAAGCTTTAGGCAATAACCACTCCACTCTAGCCAAACACCACTTAAAATACCACAGCCCCACCCCAATCACAGAGGCCAGGTGAAAAGCCTTGACTTCCACCTTCACCAGCCTGTGTCAAGGCACCCCAACCACCCTGCCCACTCCAACCCCACCAGGGTGGTGTCTGAGAAGGCTGGGAAGGGAGCTGAGACTTTCATCCCTGCCTGATGGTAACAAGATCCCCCACAGTTGGAGTGGAAAACATAAGGGAGCCTGAACTTCCCTCCCCACCCAGCAGGAACGAGGTATTCCTCCCCTTCTGCCATGGTGGTATTGGGAGAGGCCTAGCAGAGAGCCGTAACTTCTACCCCACCAAGCAGTAAGAGAGAGAAGGCTTCTTCAGGGGTCAACAGAGGCCAAGAGGGGGACCTGGGCTTCCACCTACCCCTAGACTTGACAATAATGGGGCAGTGGCCTCCCTCCCCTCGTCACTCCCACTTCACTCCCCCGACCCTACCATCTTCTCCTACTGGGGCACTGTCAGATAAAGCCACTTAAAATGGAAGATTAAAGTAAGATCCAATCTCTTAACATAACACTCCAAATGTCAAGGTTTCAATGGAAAATTGCTCATCAATTTTCCAGGAAGACCACAAACAGAATGGAAAAAAGACAATACATTCTAACACTGAGACAACAGAGATGTTGGAATTATCTGATAAATGTTTTAAAGCAATCATCACAAAAATGCTTCAAAGAGCAATGACAGCATTCTTGAAATAAATGAAAAAATAGGAAATCATAGGAAGGAAAGATAAAATATAAAGAAGCAGCAGAAAATGGAAATTTCAAGACTGAAAAATAAAGTAACCAAAAATTTTTTAAACCCAGTGGAGGTGCTCAACACCAAAGTAGAGACAGCACAGGGAAGAAGCAGGGAACAAGAAGATAGGACAATAGAAAACACCTAATCTGAACAACTGGGAGAAGGTAGGCTAAAGATCAAAATGAACAGAGCCTCAGGGGCCAGTAGGGCTATAACAGAAGACCTAGCTTCTGCAGCACTGGAATCTGGAAGGGGAGGAAAAGAGGACAGAACTAAAAAAAAATACTCAAAGAAATAATGGCTCAAAATTTCCCAAATTTGGCAAAGGACATTACCCTAGAGATTTAAGAAGCAGAGCAAATCTCAAACATAACAAATCCAAAGAAATTCACACTAAGACACATCATAGTCAAACTCTTGAAAGCCAAACACAAACAGATGGTGTATTAGTCAGGGTTCTCTAGCGGGACAGAACTAATAGATAGATGTATATATGAAGAGGAGTTTATTAAGAGTGTTGACTCATCAATACATAAGAGTATTGATCCTAAGATGAAGTCCTACAATAAGCCATTTGCAAGCTGAGGAGCAAGGAAGCCAGTCTGAGTCCCAAAACTTCAAAAGTAGGGAAACCAACAGTGCAGCCTTCAGTCTGTGGCTGAAGGCTCGTGAGAGCCTGGCAAACCACTAGTGTAAGTCCAAGAGTCCAAAAGCTGAAGAGCTTGGAGTTCAAGAGCAGGATGCATCCAGCATGTCAGAAAAATGAAGGCTGAAGACTCAGCAAGTCAAGTCCTTCCACGCTCTTCTGCTTGCTTTTATTCTAGCCTCACTGGTAGCTGATTAGATGGTGCCCACCCAGATTGAGGGTGGGTCTGCCTCTCCCAGTCCACTGACTCAAATGTTAGTTGCCTTTGGCAACACCCTCACAGACACACCCAGAAACAATACTTTGCATCCTTCAATCCAATCAAGTTGACACTCAATATTACCATCATAGATAGACACATAGATAGATAGATAGATAGATAGATAGATAGATAGATAGACAGACATATGTCTATATGACATATTTTATTAGAAACCATGGAAGACCAGAGTACTTTCAAGTGCTGAAAGTACTGTCAATCCAGAATTCTATATCCAGCTGAAAGATCCTTTCCAGTGAAAAGGACCTTCAGGAATAAAATGGAAATCAAGGCGTTCTCAGGAGAGGGAAAACTAAAAGTATCTGTCACCAGCAGACATACTATAAATGAACAGCTGAAAAAAGTTTTCTAAACAAAAAGCAAACAATAAAGGAAGGAATATTGGAACATCAGTAAGGAAGAAAGAACATATTAACATATTAACATAATAGTAAGCAAAAATACTGGTATGTACAATAGACTTTCCTTCTTCTCTTGAGTTTTCTAAATTATGTTGACAGTTGAAGTAAAAATTATAACTATCTAATGTGATCCTAAATATATGCAGAGAAAATATTTAAACAATTATATTATAAACAGAAAGGATAGTGGGACGTAAAGAAAGGTAAGTGCTCTACACTTCACTTGAGCTTGTAAAATGATGGCACTAGAAGACTGCATGTCTCAATAGATGCAGAAAAAAATTTGATAAAACTCAACAAACGTTCCTGATAAAAAGTCTAGCAAACTAAGAATAGACGGAAACTTCTTCAACCTGTTAAGGGAACATCTATGAAAAGCCTATAGATAACATCATTCTTAATGGTGAAAGACTGAGCGTTTTCCTCTAAAGATCAGAAACTCTCACAAATTCAACACTGTACTGAAGGTGCTATCCAGTGCAACAGCAAGAAATGGAAACAAAAGAGATTGAGTTGGAAATAAAGAAGAAAAGCCATCTTTATTTGTAGATGACATGAGCGTGTATGGAGAAAATCCTATGAAAAAAAGACTACTAGAACTAAAAATGTGACTTTAGCAAAAATATAGAATATAAGGCTAATGTACAAAAATCAATTATGTTTCCATATACTTGCAATGAACAACTGGAATTGAAATTTTAAAAATACCATTTATAATGGGTCAAAACGTATAAAGTAGGGCAAATGTGATAAAAGATAGAAAGATCTATACATTGAGAATTATAAGGTAATTGCTGAAATAAATTAAAGAAAACCTAAGTAGGTTCATAGGTCAGAAGACTCAATATTTTTAAGGTGTAAATTTTCACCAAATTGATCTTAAAATAATTTGAATTGTAAGTTCTCATTAAATTGATCCATAAATTCAATGCAATCTTGATCAAAATCTCATAAGGGTTTTTTTTTTAGTAGAAATTGACAAACTGATTCTAAAATTTGAATGGAAATGGAAGGGACCTAGCACAGTCAAAACAACTTTGCAAAGGAAGAACAAAGTTGAAGGACTAACATTGCTTGATTTTGAGACTTGTTATAAAGCTACATTAATCAGGACAGTGGAGCCTTCTATTATTGGCATTGCTTATATGGAAGCAACCAACAATCCTTCCCTCTCCATAATAATGCTCCTGAAATCGAGAGGTAGAGTCTCATACTCTTCTCCTTGAACCTGGTCTGGCCATAGCGACTTGCTTTCCTTACAGAATATGGCAAAAGAAACTATAGGATGTGTAAGCTAGGTCACAGGAAACTTTGCAGCTTCCGCCTGGGTCTCTTGAAACATTTGCTTTTGGAAAAGCCGTTCTAGGGTAAGCCACTACTAAGAAGTCTGACTTTCCTGAGAATGCCGTACTGTGAAGAAGTGAAAACTAGACACATAGAGAGGAGGTAGGGAGAGAATTAGAAGCTCAATCATTCCCCAGCTGTTCCAGCCTACTCCACTGAGGTGCTAGATATGGAAATGAAGGAGTCATATGGGGCCTTCAGCCTCCTTGAGCCTCCAGATTGCTGCTCCAGCCATCATCCAACTGCAAATGCATGAGAAACCCCAAGTAAGAATTGCCCAGCTGAATCTGGCCAACCTCCAATATCGTGAGATATTGTTGTTTCAAGGCCAAAAAATAAATCAAGACAAACATCAATGGAACATTAGAATCAAGAGTACAAAAATACACTGATTTTTGACAAAGACATAAAACAACGCAGTAGAGAAATGTCTTTTCAACAAATGTTGAGGAAACAATTGGCTAAACACATGCAAAAAAGTAAACTTTGCTCCACGCCTCACACCATATTTAAAAATAAGTTCTGGGCTGGGCATGGTGGCTCACGCCTGTAATCCTAGCACTTTGGGAGGCTGAGGTGGGTGGATGGCCTGAGCTCAGGAGTTAGAGACCAGCCTGGGCAACATGGTGAAACTCCGTCTCTACTAAAATACAAAAAATTAGCTGGGCGTGATGGCACGCGCCTGTAATCCCAACTACTCGGGAAGCTGAGACAGGAGAATCGCTTGATCCTGGGAGGCGGAGGTTGCAGTGAGCCGAGATGGTGCCATTGCACTCCAGCCTGGGCGACAGAGTGAGACTCTGTCTCAAAAAATAAATAAATAAATAAATAAATATAAAAATGAGTTCAAAATTGATCATTACAGATTGGAATTTCTACAGCTTCTAGGAGAAAATTGTTGTGACTTAGGCTAGGCAAAGATTTCTTACATCAAAAGCATAATCTGTAAAAGAAAATATTGACAAATTGGATTTCTTTGAAATTAAAAACAAAAGACATTGTTAAGAAAGTGAAAGAACAAACTACAGGCTTGAAGAAAATATTTGCAAATCATATACCTAATAAGGAACTTGTATCCAGAATACATAAAGAACTCCCAAAACTCAATAATAAGAAATCAAACAATCCAAATAAAAAAAACGGACAAAATATCTAAACAGACATTTCACCAAGGAAGAGTTATGAATGACAAACAAGTACATGAAAAGCGTCTCATCATTATTAGTCACTAGGGAGATGCACATTAAAATCACAACGAGACACCACCATGCACCCATTAAAATGAGTACAATAGAAAAGACTGACCTTAGGAAGCACTGTCAAGGATGCAGCTCAAAGGAATCTCTCATACAGTGATAATGGGTTTTAGAAATGACAGGGCTGTCATTAACCAAATCTTTTCCAATCCTAGTAAAGGTATTACTGTCTAAATTTCAGTCTTCCTCTTCATAGGGCCACGGTAAAACCAGCTTTCCAGTGTCTCACAAGGGTACCCCCAACAGCAGTGAGCTTTGCACTTTAAGCAATCTGGGGTGGCTCTAGCTTAGAAACAATCTTTCTGGTGTTTTCTTTGAGGCACCAGACAACGAAGGCCATGAGACACAGCCTATTGTGTGTTCAATGGTCTGTGCAGCTCTCTTGGATTTGCTTGTTGGTTCCTTTAAGGTGTCTTGAAAGGCAGCATGGTGCCCAATTAAATGAAAACCAGGAAGGCATAATGCACCACGACTATCAGCAATCAACTCTAGACAGTTCGTTGAGGATAGAGCAAAACTTTGTGTTTCAGCAAGTGCTTTTCTGTCTGCCTGTCTGCCTACAGTTAGAGGAAGGGGCCAGGTTAAGGCCAGGAAAGATTCTGCTTTAGCTGATAAAGGGAAAGCTCTGTGCCAGGAACCCTGTGGTTTTCTGTCTTTGGAAGTTCTCCCCTCCGGGGCTCAGGAGGAGAGCTACCTTCCTCCAAAAGCATCATATCGCCTATTGCCCAGAGGAAGCAATTCTCACACATCCCGGCCGGGAGACCCTGATCACCCCGGGCTGTGTACTCGATTTCAGGCCAACAAGACACAAAGTTTTCTCTCTTAAACGTTTTAACTGTCGAGTTCCATGCTCCGCCTCCTCGGGCTTATCCTGCAGGGATAGGCGGAGGGAGGCAGCTTCTAGGCTGGGGTGGGAGAAGCACCGGCGGCGCGCGGTGCGGTCGGTGTGGGTCCGGGAGCGCAGCGCAGCCCAGGCAGCGCGCGGCCTCGCTGTGAACTTGACCGCCGGCGAGGCTGGGCTTCTCGGGCGCTGGAGCCCCAGATCCTGACAAAGCCAGGCTGCCGGCTCAGCTTTGTGTTGTAACAGAAAAGGCTGCCTTTTACCTTTCCTAAAAACAATTCCCGGGATCTGTTAGAGGGGAGTTTCAGTCACTCTGAAATGACCAGCGAAATCTCTTAGAGCCAAAATCAGTCAACGCGGAAAAGACACTCCAATTTTTAAAACCAATAGGTAGTTGATAAATGGAGCTGTCAGTCTAGAAGCCCCCTGGGCCCAGCGTGCTTCTGCAGAGCCGGGTATTTTTAGAGTCAGCGCTCTCTGAGATTCCAGCTGGTCGACCCGGCGGGGTTCCTGTTGGCCTCACAGAGCATGTGGCTTTGCGGGATGTGATGCAACCCCAGAGTGGGCTTAACTGATGCTAGGCACCAGGCTGTAGATCCAGAAACCCCGGGACACACAGAAGTCCAGCTCTCATCCCTCATCCAATTTCACTTTTTTTTTTTTTTAACCCTCAAAAGATCCAGATGCCGTTTTAGGGGGACAGGATGTATTGATTTATAAATGGAGCAATCTCCTAATCAAAATAAACATCATCCAATCATGCTCACAGGGTGGCAAATTAGTGGCAGCATATTTTGTTTTCTTTAGCAGTGATCCATGATTGATTTATGGATTAAAATGTGCCCTATGAAGTACATATATGTGAACTGTCTCCCTAAGCAGTTCCTGTTTGCCTCTGTGCCACATGCCTGGCTGAAGGAGAGAATTGTTTCTCCTCCAGGCAGGAGCTGTCTGCATAGCTCCTTGGGCTGGGATAGTGTCTGCTTAGGGCTGCTTTCGGCTTTGTCTTCTGCTCTGTCCTCTAAGCTCAGCAAAAGGCCTATAAAAAGGGAGGCCGACTCTCCTACACATCCACAGGGCCCCCAAGCTCTTCATCTGTGAAGTGGGACAATAATGCTTGTCTTACCAGTCTGATAGTGTTCTTTTGAGGATGCAGTTAATGAAGGATGGAAAAGATGCCGGTGACTGCAGCCTTTGTTGATCCACTTTGCTTGTCTGTGAGATAAAGGAGATGATACATCTTTATCAGTAATGCTTCAGTTATTTTATTTTTTAAAAACTAAATTGCAGTAAGCATTATAAAATATTACAGTTGTTACTTCTAGAATGTGGCTACACAGGTATTTATGTTATTCTCTGTGTTTTTCTGTGTCTTTCAAAGTCTTCTGATCCAATAAAAAGAAAAGAAGAGACAAGAAGAAAGAGGAGTTATACGAAATCTGGTACCCTTCACTTAGACTTTCTCTGGTTCTATGGACAGGAAAATGCTCACGAAACCCGAGTCCTGTAGGAATGAGAGGTATGACAATTGTTCATGATATTTCTCTTCCTTCCGTTGCTCTGAGAATTTACTAAAATCCTGCAGCAGGTTTCACCCCTACGCTCAACCCCATTTGTCTAAGGCAGCTGTTTGCTCTCCAGGCTGATTTGCTGGTGGGATAGGAATTTTCTAGCTGAAGAAGGGTAAGCCCAGGATGATGTCATTTATAATATTTCACTTCAATCTCCTCCTCACTCCCCAAAAATCCCTACCTGTGCCAAATAGGAACATACACCTGTAGGAAGAGAAACTACGATCTCTAGTCATTAAAAATGTGCTTTGTATGATGCAATCCCAAATGCTCTTGGGCTTAACAAAAACACAGTGCAAGACTCACATTGACATTGACATTTCCACTCCTCTAACTTAAAAACAGCCAAACTAAATTAAGTAACAACAACAAAAGTTGTTTCCCACATAGTTTGACCAGATCTTACCACCAGTCTTCAGCCTAAAACAATTTTCATGCTTGAGTTATTAACTTATGAAAATAGGCACAAAAGGGGGAAAATGTGCACAGATCCTCACTACATTATTAGTCATTGCTACAGCTGAATGCGTTCTGGTGCAAAGGCATGTTATTCTGCCTGCCAGTATCTCGGTTTTGAACAAAATGCAGCTCACTAATGGGTTCTGCCTCATATACCTTTCTGTAATCATTACGTTGCCATTCTCTGTAATTTATCCTGTTTTTCATGAGGAGTGTGTCCATTAGTCAGGCGTGCGCACACACATGCACACACAGCTTTTAAGTCCCCTTTCATTTGTGGCTGAAAAGAAAGGTCAGAGAGCTGCCAGTCATTCGGGGGAAGCACCACTGCACTGATTGTGATAATATTTGGAAAACAGAGTGGTGGATGTGGTGGATGGATGTAAATAGATACTGAAAATCTAGTGAATTGAGGGCAGCAACATGAGTACATGAAGGGGATCTAGAAGCAGACTGGCAAAGGTGGAGACGGAATGGGAGAGTCTGACCTGTCCCGTGTTGATCTCTTTATCTGGGAGGGGCAGTGCGGGGCTAACATCTTCCTGGACCAGACAGAGACATCTTGCTCACTTGCTGAGTAGTCTCAAGTTTGGGGGATGAGCTCCAAGATTTCGACAGGAACCCCCTTTTGGCAGTTTCTGGCTTGGGCTCAGAGGTGCTACACCAAGCCAGTCTGAGCCAAGTGAATAAAGGAATGGAGTTTTGAGCCTATTGATTTTTGCTTCTGTAAACTCCAGAATTAGTTATAGAAATGAAGGCTTTTGAGTGTTTACTCTTGGAAAAAAAAAAAAAGAGCAGGCAGGAAAATAATTGGGAAAAAATATGGATGAGATATTTTTTAAAAGCTTGACGAAGATCAAGGTTTTCACAAACAAGTGTGAATCACTAGAACCGGCTCCTCACAGATCAGAGGTCTGCAGGGGGCCGGGGATCTGGCAAACAGGCCCTTCGTGGGCAGGGAGCTCCCCAACAATTCTCAGCCAGCAAGAGAAGCCTTTGGCATCGTCCTCTTGAATTAGGATAACAGGATTCTCCACCATACACTTGCCTGGTTAGGGAGGCAGTAATTGTGAACCAAACTTGTTCTTTTATCCTCTTTGAAGTGTTAACGAATGCTTTGATTGTGCTCTTTTCTCCTCATTAAGACAAATATGGCTCCTTTTTGCCCCCAGGAAGTTAATCTCACCTCCCAAGCCAACCAGGCATCCTTCTGCTCAGCTGAGTACAATCCCAAGGAGGTCCTCTCCTGTCAGGTGGCAGAAACGACTGCCTTGCCAAAGACCCCTCTACCAGGATTCTGACCCAGGCCCAGGTGCAGGGAATCTCAGTGCCTCACATTGTTCTGGGAGCCCAGGGTGCATCATCATGGAGCCCCAGCTCACGTGACAACATAACGGTGTTTGCAGTAATTCTCAACCCTAGATATCCTGTTCACTACGAAACACAGGCATGTTAAGTTTCCCTGATACTGTCCTGCAGAGGCTAGCAGGCTGCACAGAATTTAGGAAGACAGAGCCCCTCAAAGATCTGGAATCTTTAGCAATTATAAAGCCAAATCCTGCCCACAGCCTTCTTTTACCAGAGACAAAGCAAAATGGTTTGCCCAGAGCATCACTGCCAGACAGTGGCAGAACTGAGCCTAGAAGTGGCCTTGCTTCTCCCAGCTGACATTGAACCCCTGAGGCTCATTTGCCATCAAACTCCTACCTGCAGCCCTCACTTCCCCAATCCCAGTGCCAGGGCAAAGTCAGTGAGATAGAAATCTGCAGACTGGAGCATGTGGGTTACTCAGAGGCCACTGAAGGTGGAACAGGTCCCTTTTGCACTGTCTTGCAACCAGAGGGGAACACAGGCCAGTGGGTCAGAGTGCTGGGCCCCAGAGTCACAGACAAAGGGCGTGGCCCACGGGGCCCAGTGAGGACTTTCCTGCAGATGACTACAGGCTGATAGAGAGCTGGGAGGCCAGGTAAACTCTGTCGGGTGGGCAATGGGAAGGTGGACAGAGTAGTGTTCTTGAGAAAGAAATTCAAAGCTGAGAAAACCTAACCCCTCCTATCTCATTCCTTTTAGGCATAATCCCCACAGGCAACAGGCTCAGTGTCTGGCTAAATGTGCACCTCTCTTTCAAATCCCTCCCCCATCAATGAGGTTGGTATCACAAATTAGACCCTCTCCCCTATTTTCTTCTTTTCAACAATCTTAACCATTTTAAGTGTACAGTTCAGTAATGTTATGTACATTCACATTGTTATGTGACCAATCTCCAAAACTCATTTCATCCCCCAAAACTGAAATTCTTATGGATTAAACAACTTTCCATTCCCCAGACCCTGGAAGCCACATTCTTTTTTGAGACAGAGTCTCCATCACCCAGGCTGGAGTGCAGCTCACCACAACTTCTGCCTCCTGGGTTCAAGCGATTCTCATACCTCAGCCTCCCGAGTAGCTGGGATTATAGGTGCATACCACCACACCTAGCTAATTTTTGTATTTTTAGTAGAGATGGGGTTTCACTATGTTGGCCAGGCTGGTCTCAAACTCTTGACCTCAAGTGATCTGCCTGTCTCGGCCTCCCAAAGGGCTAGGATTATAGGCGTGAGCCACCGTGCCTACCCCACCATTCTGCTTTCCATCTCTATGCAGTGGACTACTCTAGGTACCTCATATAAGTGGAACTATAGTGTATTTGTCCTTTTTTGTCTGGCTTCAGTCACTTAGCATAAAGCCTTCCAGGTTCTTCCATACTGTAGCATATAGCACTGTTTCCTTCCGTTTTAAGGCTGAATAATATTCCACTGTACGTATAGACCACATTTTGTTTATTCATTCATCTGTAAACACTTGGGTTGTTTCTACCTTTTGGATATTGCAAACAATACTGCTATATTTGAATAAGGGTGTGCAAATATTTATTCGAGATCTTGCTTTCAATTTTTTTAATACACACCTAGAAGTGGAACTTCTGGGTCATATGGTTGTTCTATTTTTAATTTTTTGAGGAACTGCCATCCTGTTTTCCACAGTGGCTGTAGCATTTCATATTCCCACCAAAAGTGCAGAAGGGTTCCAATTTCCCCACAACCTTGCCAACACTTGATATCTTCCGTTTTATTGCTATTAGCCATTCTAATGGTGTGGGGTGATGTCTCATTTTAGTTTTTATTTGCTTTTCTCTAATCATTAGTGATGCCAGTCATCTTTTCACATGCTTTTTGGCCATTTATTAATATATATCATCTTTGTAGAAATGTCTATTTAAGTCCTTTTCCCATTTTCTAATCAGGTTGTTGTTGCTGAGTTACAGGAGTTCTTTATCTTCCCACTCCCTGGACCTTTTGTTTTTTTGTTTGTTTGTTTGCAACTGAAAAACTAAAGGCTCAAAGAGGCAGACGGCCTGCTGAAGCCTTTGCCCAGGGGCTGCTTAGCAGCAGCAGCAGGGAAAAACTAACCCTGGCTGACCCTAGCTTAGGTAGCAACTACAGAGCTCTCAGCCCATTCTCCCAGCCACACAGTCTCAGAGCAAATACTGTCCATCAAATGCACACTCTGTGTTCATAGCCTCATGTGCCAAATTGCTGTTTGAAAACCAATGGCAAACACTGGTTGCAGAGAACCCAGAAGCATGTTGTATCCACTTTAATGGTGGTTCCACTTGCATATTTTTTCTCCCCTCTAAGGAAAGGGAGAGAGAAAAAACTGTTCGTGGAAAAAATATATTTAAATGGATCAGTGCCAGGGAACCATTTGCACATCTGTTCTTAACAGGTTTCAGCTGAAACTACTGAAAATATACATAGATCTGTTTATGTGGAACCAGTTAAATATGATAAGATTACAACTTGGAGGGTAACTGTGGATTTGGTGGTGGAAAAAAAAAAAAGCTCCTCCACACTTGGTCTCTGCATGCACTCATAACATTTTACCACAGATGTGTTGAGGGAATCAGACTTGCTGCAAATGGAAAAGACCTGAATTATTTGAGATTAGCTGCAAACAAACTCAAGATGTCCCCACTGCCTTTCTGCAGCACATAATTCCTGCCTCGTCTCTAATCTGGGCCCAGTCCTTTGTTATCAGAGAGGGGACTGCAGCCAGGGAATCACCCGTTTCTGAGTGAGTCTGTCTTCACTCCTCCAACTAGCCATTTAGGAGGAAGACAGTGTGCACACTGCTTACACAGAGAATGCACAGTTGTCTTCCTTGCAGTTTTCAGCATCCCAAAGGACACCGTGGCCTCTTGAGGTTGTGCAGGCAGCAAGGAGGGACTGTTGGCTGAGGGGCTCCCAATGGAGGCCCTGTGCTCCTTCTGGAGTCTTTTTCTATGTAGTACTCACAACCACCCTATGAGGTTGCATTGTCACCCCCCTTACAGAGATGAGCAGATTGAGGCTCCAGGCTCTAGGATAATTTGTCCAGGGCCATGCCGATAATTAGATGCTGTAAAGGAAGAAAGATGTTTCCTCCCATCTAAATATGCCTTAACAGGAGCATCACTTGAGCCCAGGAGTTCAAGGCTGCAGTGAGCTATGATTGTGCCACTGCACTCCAGCCTGGGCAACAGAGCAAGACCCTTCCTATATTAAAAATAAATAAACAAATAATACGTGAATAAGCCCTGAGGCAAGGTCATGACTCAAATATCCACAGGGTCTAGCAGGAGCAGGAGTGAGGGGCCCTAGGCAGCTAATATGGGGCCATAGCAGACTGCCACTGGGGAAAATGCAGACATTGTGGCCCAGATCTTCTGGTTTTTGTATAGAGAACAAGAAATCACTACATTTTTGTATGATGGCCCAAATATTGAAAACAAACACAAAGCACAGCCCCTGCTATAGTTTGCAATCTCCACTGTGGGTCCTTTGCTGCCCCCAGCGGTGGGAGGAAGGGGCTGCACTGGCTTTGAACCCCCTCTGGTTGGGGACTGGGCATCTGACCATCAGGATCCTTGCCTCCTGGTGCAGGAGGTGTCTGTCACAGGCCACAGGCACCGCAGCTCATCACCCTCATCCCAGTGTCCCTTCTAAACTTCATTAGACTCCTCAACTCTGGCACACTGTGAAATGTATATTCATCTATAAACATTTCTCTAATAATGTATCTCAAAAAAGTGACATCAGTCTCTTAAACGCACCACAGGACACAGGAATGGCAGTCTCATGGCCTCAAAAACAATCAGCCAAAATTAGTATCTGACAATACCTCCTCCCACACCCCCAGGGGCCGGGCTGTGATCTGTAAGGTTTTCATTCTTGCTGGACCCCATGCTGTGAAAATGCACCTATTTTTATTCATCAAAATCATTTTTTTTAAATAAGCAGCCCAGCAGAAAACAATTGTGAGTGGCAGCTTCATTACATTTGGAGTTTTGGAACAAAGACAATATTGCTCACACTCTATGACCTGTTCAATGATACTGAAGTTTAATTAAAAAAAGTTAACATACTAAACTGACAACAAGGAAGGTGCAACATTGGGGTTTTTTTGAAAAATCAGGAAAGCAAAATATGCTTGACAGATTGTCTCAATTATCAATTCAATGTGACTTAACATTTGTCTTTTGGTTTTTATTTGAAACTTTCAGTTTTGAACTAGTAGGGCAATAATCCAAGCTGTATGGAACCAAAGTGGGGAGGTTGGTGGCACTCGGAGGGGAAGTTGAATAGAGGGGCCCCTATTGGCCCTTTAGGGGGCTCAAATATCATCCTGGGCAAAAGACCAGTTGTTTTCTTAAAGGTCCCACTAGAATTGGCTACTGTTCTGGGCTCCCCTAGAAAAGCCCTTGAAAGGGTATTTTTCTGAGCAAGAAACGCGGTGATGCTTCCACCACATGACTGGTTTAAGACAGTCATTCTAGTGGACCTGATAAGTGAGAGCCAATTATTTTGAAGCAATAGAGTAAGTGGTGTGTGGGCAGCCACTGAATATTTAACCCAGCCTGAGATTCATTAATTATGAAAGACTTTTCTTCTGAGATGATGCAATAATAGAATAGGAAAATTTAAGTGCTGAAAATATGTCAATGCACTGATTTTAAAGAAGGTCATCTAAAGCAGCAAAAAGTGATCCACATCCTTTCTGGATAGTCTCTAGGACATGTCATGTCAGTTCATGTCCTAAAGCCCCATAAAAGAGAGCCATTTTCCCCCAACCACAGAGCCCTGAGATCTGGCCAGAGGTCCCATGGTGGAAGACTCACTCCCACTGTAGCCTGTGAAAGAGGAAAGCCACTGGCCCTCATCTTGGGGACCCATGAAGACCCACCTCCCACTTGGAGCAAGTGAGGGAACTGCAGGGTATTGGGTGAGGCCTGCTATACTTCCTACAGGCTTTGGGTCTTGGAGGTAATGGTACCAGCCTCACAGTGTGGGAGTTGGAGCGTCTGCTTCCACCCTGAGAAAATAGGCATGGGAGCAGGTCACAAGCTAGGACAGTGCCTCGACTTCCCTGAGGAAAAGACCAGAATGTATTCAGAGTCCAGGGTCCAAACCAGGGGTCTGGAGTGGCAAATTTAAGGCCTTGAGGCTGGACTGGACCAGTGCAGAGTCAGGGAGCCACAGCTGTGATCTCAGGGAGGTGCTTGTCATGCACAGGGAGGAGGCTGCATTCTGTTCTCAGAGTGACAGAAAGCCACTGTTGAGTTCCAAGAGGGAGAAGCACATGGCTCAATGTGCCTTTCCCAAAGGTCATGCCAGATCTCTCTGGAGTAGGAGTCTGGACAGGTAAGAGTCTGGACTGTGGGCCAAGTGGGAGACACGGGATGGGAGACAACGGATGGACTCTTGAGACATTCCACAGATAGAGCCAGCAAGGCACAGAGAGGCACTGGGTGAGGAAGGTGAGGGCAGGGTCCATGGATAAGGCACCTGAAATCCCTGGTTTCCCATTTAGAGGAAGAATCCAATAATTCCTACCCGTCTGAGCTGTTTTGAGGACAGAGAATGGTGCATGCCATGAGCGGCTCACAACAGGGCTCCAAGGAGTGAGGGTCTGACTGTGCTCCTATTACCTCCTTTTGTCATCGCAAGCACAGATGATGGACATCTGTCTCTAGCCATGTTACTTCTGACCCCCCAGCCCCAGCAAAGCAGGAAGTGGGGCCTGGGTGGGGAGGGGTGACAAGGAGGGTTTGAATTGATCTTTCTGAGAAATCATGTGCAACTTCACAAGCAAAACAGTTACGCAATAAACTTCCAGGTTCTTAAAACCATGCTGAGGGTTACAAAAAGAAAGTTAACAGGATGCTGATGTGGACTGTGCAAATCATTACCATACTGAAAACCCTCTGTGTCCATGGTGACATATGGACAAGTGAGCTAGACGAGTGACTGCCCCCTCAGGCCAGGATCCCTGTGTCCACTCTCTGCCCTGCCTGTCCCCATCATCACTCCTAGTGAAGCAGGGACGATAGCAGAGTTCCCACTGGAGGACCAAATGTGCATCCAGCCCTGGAAAACAGTGCCACACTGAGCACACTGGACCTTCCCAGCCCTGGGCAGTGGGAAGTGCTAGAGAAGTTGATTCACAGGGGAAACTGGGACCTATCTGTGGGGTCTTCCCACTGGCTGGAAGGGTTCCTGGAGGAGGAGTTTCAGGGCTCTGTGAGGATGGGTAGGAGGGCCTATGGGGCAAGGTTCACAGCATCCTGCTTGGAGAAGGACACATACCCTGTTTCCTCAGAGCCAACACATTTTCCATTCTAAATATAGCCGAAGATGACCCAAGACATCTTGAGTCCCTTGCAGGGAGACCGCAGTTTTGTAATTTTCAGCATTTCTATGATTCTGAGGAAATGAACAGTAAAGCCCGAAGCCCTTTCACTTGCATCCCCTGAGCCTGGGGGCTGGCAGACAACACTCCGCCCTTTGAAAGAAGAGCCCAGGCAAGCTGGCCCTGGTGAGGAGCTCCCTTTAGCAGCCAATTTTAGGAGATTCCACAATATTTTGTCAGCCTACTGTCTCCCTCCAGCAAAGTGAAGTGAGGCTTCTGTTCACCCAGGATGGGTCACTGTCACCCCAGGCCCACAATGAGTAGCTCTTTCCATGACCCTTGGGATGGTTCACTTCCGCCGTCTCCTGAGAGAGGCCCAGCCCTGACAGGCTTTCAGTTGGACAATAGATTTCAGTCTCTCCTGAAATCGTTGCTGCATCACCAGCTTTTGTAGCATTTCTGCAAAGTCTAAGATACAAGACTCTCAAAGAGGGAGCGCCCGCCACAGGCCTGGGGCACAGCGGTGACTCTTGGCTTGGAGGCGCTTCCCTGCTTGTTTGTAAGCCAGGGGATATTTTTACTATCTGAGTGGGGCCCTGTTAATTGCTTCACAAGCACTTCTGGGGAAGTTCACTTTCCAGGGACCAGCCGTTAACTCCAACAGTGCCAGCGCTTCCCAGCCAGGATGTTCAGGGCCTACAAGAAGGGGCGCATTAATTATCCCTAAAGGGTTAATGACTGGAGATGTGAGGACAGTCATGTTGAGTTATATATAGCAAACAGTGAGCAAAGCAGGCAAGCACAAAAAAAGGAAGACAGAAAAAAAACCACATGGATATACTCCCCTCCCCCAACCTTCCCTGGTCTACCCCCACCCTCCCGCAACAACACTATATATACAGACCACAGTTAAATTTGGCACAGAGACTATAGCCAAGAAGGAAAACAGATCAAGTTACACAGAGTCCTATTCAGATTTGGGCCTGGGCCTCACAGGGACAATGCTCTGCTGAGGAGAACAAGGCCATGGTGTGTTGTCGAAAAACGCACACCCGTGCGCTTTGCTTTCCTTCCAACCATTCACTGGCCCGGCCCTGGGCAGCAGGTTAATTCCCTGCTCCGCAGGTGGAGACAGATAAAACAAACCGAAATGGTGTAATGGGCTACAGGAAACCTTTATTTCAGAACTTGATTCATCTCCAGAAAGGAAACACACGAGGACTTTGCTCTGGACGGTAATCTGTTTTCTTAGGGCAGCTGAGAGAGGCCTGGCGGCCAGGGTAAATACGGCAACTGGTAGATGGGCTTTTGGCAGGTGGAGCTGCAAGGGAGGTTTGAAACGATCACTTCCTACACTCTGTTCCCTACCAAGAGTGAGCTGTCAATCTGGCAGGCTGGAGGTGCTCTGGAAAACAGCAGTGGGGAGAGAGTGGGCCACAAGGGAGAAACCTGAGCCACAGGTGCGTGCCTGGGATACCCCCTACTCCTGCAGGTTCACCTGGCAGAACTCAGCAGAAAGACTGCTCCCAAGCTCACTGCTCGAAGCTCACCACGTGGAGAAAGCAGGCCAGGACTTCTGGAATGCAACCCGGGCACATGTCAGCCTCTGCTTTGAGCAGACAAGCAGGCCCTCAGTGGGCAGGCTGCCATCGAGGGTGGCCTGAGCCTCTACTGGATGTAAAGCTGGGCACGGAGAAGGCCAGATACCTTTTAGTCATTGGAATCGTCCCCACCAGCAGGCACGCAGGACACCTCGAGGAGATGAGACAGCCAGCTAGCACGTAACAGTCAGGGCTGCATAGAGCATGATAGTCGTAAATACAATCCCTCATGCCACCTTCGTGTGTGGGTCTTTTAAAAGACATTCTATCTTGTTGTCCCATTTGATCTTCACCTGACCCTAGATGGGTCGGGCAGGGCAGAGCATCACCCTTGTTTTACAGTGGAGGAAATGGAGGCCCAGCAAAGCCACCTCTTGCCTGAGTGGGGACAGCTGGTTCAAAGATAGCCCTTTGCCCAGCCCTCTGGACAGATAACACCTCCGGGCCAGTCTCTGTGGTGCAGGCAGTGGTTTGCACATTTGAGTGTGCACCCAAATCAAGGGGGCCATGCTCGGCCTGATATGGCCTGCTCCCCTCAGGTTGGGCCTGGGACTTCTGCGTGGGCCCCGGGCCCCAGCACCAAGGTGGGCATCCAGTGATCTTAGTTCACACTGGGCTTTTCCATGGACACAAGCTTAGTCTGCATTGGCAGAATGGGGACAATAGCTCAGCATGTGTCTAGGGCTGCCTCAAACAGTGACGGACGCAGAGGATTTCATCTCCTTTCCCTGCATGATTTAATGGGCTCTCTAACATGAACTCCCTGTGTAGAAAGAATGTGGTTATGGGCTGAGTTGCGTCTCCTCCCCCAAATTCATGTGTTTAAGTCTGAACCTTCAGTTCCTCAGGATGTGACCTTATCTGGAAATAGGACCATTGCAGGTGTAATTAGTTAAGATGAGATTATTCTAGAGTAGGGTGGGCCCCTAATACAACATGACTGGTGTCCTTATAAAAGGGGGAAATTCGGACACACACACACACAGGGAGAATGCCCTGTGAAGATGCAGAGAGAGGTTGGGGTGGTGCTTCTGCCAGCCAAGGAACACCAGCTGCTGCCAGCAAACACTAGAAGCACGAATGATTCTCCCTCATGGCACTCGGAAGAAACCTACACTGCCCAAGCTGACCTTGGACGTTCATCCTCCAGAACTTCCAGGCAATCATTTTCAGTTGTTAAGACCCTCAGATTGTGGAGCTTTGTTATGGCCTTCCTGGAAGATGAACCCAGATGATATAAAGGCTGAAGAGTGGAAAACTGATGTCTGTGGTTAGTTTACCTTGAAAACCAACCATGAGGCCCCTTCCAGCTCTGTTCTACAGACATCGATTCTGCTTTATTGTTTGAACCAAGAGTAGTACGCCACAACTGTAAACACAGTCCACAAGTTTTCTACTCCAGACCATCTCTTTAGCAGAGAGAAGGTAATATCTGTCTTCCTTCTCCAAATCCTAACCCTACTTTGTTCTCAATAGAAATTATATTGTGTCTAAGTCTCCCAAAATGTCTCAAAAGCAAGACAAACACCCATTTCCTCTTTTGGAAACTGATGGGACCCTCTACAAATAACATGTGGAGACATCACTCTTTCCCAACCAACATAGAAACTCAAACTCTTGTCAACTTTCCTGGTATCCCAACTTGCTTTCAAGAGAAAACTAAAAACTCATTCACGTGAATAAAGTATAAATGACGGTCAAGAGCTTAAAGCGTTAGCTGTCCTAGGTGGGGAATAAGCTCACCAAGAACAACGGTAAAGAGGCACATGTCAGGAGTGGGAGCCCACTTTGCCTTATACCCTAACCAGGTATGTAGTCCTCAATGTAAAACTCTCCAACTGGGCGGGAATTCCTCCTGCCCCATCAACGCCAGCCTCCCTGTGGCTTTGCATCAGGCTCCACCTCCTCAGGGCAGTGTGGAACTCTATTCCTGTCTCTCCAATGTCCTTACACCCCAGTGACTCCAACATCCTCTAAGACCAGGGAAGTCCGCACGGAACCTGCCACCATCCTTGGCACCCTGACAGCCCCTTCTAGTGACAGGAGCTTAAAGTGTAGCTTAAAGAAGCAGCTTTGGACCTGGTAGTACCTAGGGCTAAATTCTGCAGTACTCAGTGGACCATAAAGTAAGGCCATACTGTTAGACTTGATGTGTGAATGCCACTCTCCTTTTCTTTGATTGTCCTGTACCTGAAATCTACCTGCTCTAGAATTGCCTCCCAGATAATGTCTCTTTTAGCCTTGCTCTTCCCCCAGAGTTTCCTGTTGTTTATACAAGTCCTGGGTTATTGTTCCTCCACCCAGCATTACTTAATACATCAATTAATTAGAATATAGGCTTTCCAGAGAGAGAATCATACTTTCATCCATTTCCCTTTCCCAGACTTTGGTGACTTACATGTAGAAGTTACTCAATAAATATCTGTTGCAGGTTAATTCAACCTGAATTTCTTGTGTTCATCTACTCTTGTTACCTGTTTTGGTCGCCAAATCCTTCCCACTTCAGACATTCGGTCAAACCATCAACAGAGGTTGTCTCCTAACATACACCAAATCTAGAATGTTATACGAAGGTGATTTCCTATTAATTCAGTGACAAAAGATGTCACAGACCTTCAGAGTTGGAAGATTCTTTAGAAAGTATTTCATCCATTTCTTTAATAAGAGGCCATGTTACTCATCCAAGGCCACACAGCTGGGGAAGCAGCAGCAGGGCCTGGCAGGAAGATGTTCTGGTGGAAGTGAGGCCATTCATCATGTCCAAGAAGCTGCCATCTGGGTGGCCAGCATCGGGTGAGAGGCCAACTCATACACTTGTTGGAAGGTTCCCTCTATTGGCCCCTAGGCATTTCTATTTAACCCGAACACGCCTCTGCATAAGTCCAGGTATCTCCATCTGATCTTCTCCGCAGGTTATCCTCATGGGCAACTGGACGAGGGGCCCACCCCTAATACAATCAGGCTGCACAGACCCCTGCTGCCACCGCTGGGTGGCAGAGACACAGCCTCCTGCCCTATCTCACAAATCCATGGATGTGACGAATGGGAGTGACTTTCATTTAAAGTTTTGGGCAAATCTCAGAGATTGCTCTTTTCAACCACTGGGGAAGCTTAAAGCCAAACAGTCCTACTGGCATAGAAGTAAGCCTCATTTGTTTTCTATCTGAACACATATTTTACATCAAGAGAAGGGCTGTGGTTGGGGTAGGGAGAGCTGAAGGGAGATTCAAAGGTTCTTCAGCTCTCACAGATCTCAACCTCTTCAAAGTTTCAACCCTCAGAGCACTTAAGATGTTTCATCCCACTCAGCAGAAGTGCCTCTGCCCACACTCTCGGGTGCCACAGTGCATGCGTGGGAACTCAGCTGTGGTCCAGAGCCAGTAAAGGGAACGGCACAGTCACCTCACTGTATTTTTCCTAGAGGATGTAATTTCTCCTTTGGGATTTGATAAGCTTCCTAAGGCACATTCACATGCACAGGGCAGGTGAGACCTGCTTGTTAGTGAGGCCACATCAAGCCTCACATGGTGATGGGTATGAATGAACTCATACTTGAAGGAATGGGCAACTCCTACCTGGGACCTTGAGCAGGTGGGTGTGGGTCAGAGCCCAGAGTCAGGGTGGATAGGCAATGGGAAAGAAAGAAAAGGTTTGCTTTTAGTGGTAACCACTTTCTAGCCTCAGTATTCTCGACTGCAGACTGGAGATAATAATAATGTCCTTCCGTGATATTTGGGGGGTTGACCAAATGAGATTTCTTGTAAAAGTGCTGTGCATAGGGCAGATGAGCATCAATTCTGTGCCCAGGAAGGAATTCCAGTGCCATTGCCAGCTTCTGGTTGCCTTCTTTTGAGATGATGTATTTTTTTCAAGGGAAAGGAGCAACAAGAGGGTACCTGCAGTCTGTAGGACAATACAAGTCAAATTCTGGAGTAAAAGTGTAGCACTTGCACTGTGTGCTGAGTCATTTGTGATCAGAGGGAAACTGAAAAGTGGCATAACAGGGTGATGGGGGGGCACAGAAGAATTCACTATGAGTCTTGGGAGCACTGCTAGCACCTCTGCTACCTCTTAGGTGGGTCATTTCACCTCCCTGGCCCAACTGTGAATTCAAGAATACCACACCCAGCACTGCATTGTGGCCAGGGCTCCTGCAGAATAATGCAAGGGAAGAGAGCTGGAAACGACAACGTACTGGTCACATGTGTGATGCTATTTGATGTGGTTTGGCTCTGTGTCCCCCCTCAAATCTCATGTTGAATTACAATTCCCAATGTTGGAGGAGGGGCCTGGTGGGAGGTGAGTGAATCCCAGGGGTGGACTTCCCCCTTGCTGTTCTCGTGATAGAGTTCACGAGATCTGGCTGTTTGAAAGTGTGTAGCACTTCCCCCTTATCTCGCTCTCTCTCCGGCGTGAAGATGTGTTAGCTTCCCCTTCGCCTTCTGCCATGATTGCAAGTTTCCTGAGACTTCCCAGCCATGCGTCCTGTACAGCCTGTGGAACTGCAAGTCAATTAAACCTCTTTTCTTCATAAATTACCCAGTTGCAGGTAGTTCTTTATCACAGTGTGAGAATGGACTAATACATTATTGTTGTTGTTAAAGGAAAAAAGGAGGGGACAGGAGGAAGAGGAGGAAGGAAAAGGGGAGAAATGAGGAAAGAGAGGGAAAGGAGAAAGGGGGAGGAGAGAGAAAAGGGATTGCCTTTTTAAAAAAGTAAACTTTTTATTTTAGAATAGTTTTAAATTTCCAGAAAAGTTGAGAATAGTCCAGAGAGTTTCCCTAGATATCACACCCAGTTTCTCTCATTGTTACTATCTTACATTAATGAGGTACCTTTGTCACAATTAATGGCCAATGTTGATACATATTAACTAAAGTCACCCTTCATTCAGATTTCCTTAGTTGACCCAGCTGTCCTTCTTCCACCATAGAACACCATGTTACGCTGAGTTGTTGCATCTCCTTAGGCTTCTCTTGGCTGTGACAATTTCTTAGACTTTCCTTGTTTTTGATGACCTTGACAGTTTTGAGGAACAGGTATTTTGTAGAATGTCCCAACATTGGGATTTGCCTGGTGTTTTCTTCTATGATGATTGGGAGAAGACCACAAAAATAAAGTGCCACTTTCATCACATTCTATCAGGAGCACATCCTATCAACATGACATCACTTTTGATGTTGACCATGATCGTCTGGCTGAGGCAGTGTTTGCTGGATGTCTCCACTGTGAAGTTTCTCCCCCGCCCTCTTTCCACACTGTAGGCTTTTGAAAGGAAGTCGCCGTGTGCAGCCCATACTTAGGGCGGGGGGAGTTATGCTCCACCTCCTTGGGAGTGCAGTATTACATAAATTACCTGAAATTCCACCACTCTGGAGATGTGCCTATTCTCTGCCATTTACTTATTCATATGTATGTGATTGAATAAATATGTAAATGTAAATCAGTGTAGAGTCATGCATATTTATTTTATACTTGGGTTATTTATAATCCAATACTACTTTATTGCTCAAATTGCTCCAGCTTTGGCCATTGAAAGCTTTTTCAAGTGGTCACTGTGTCCCCCTTGACCTGTGTGTTATTCTTTGTTCTTCTGAGCACGTTCTTACTTTCTGGCCCTGTTTATAAAATACTCCTCCAGGCTCATTTTGTACATTCCCCGCCTGTCCTAGAATCAGCCATTTCTCCAGGAAGGCTTACTTCCTTTTATTAAATGGTATTAAGAACGGCGGGGGCAGCGGTGGGGGCGCAGTGACGTCAGGGCGCTGGGGCAGCTCCTGTGACAGATAGAGCTGGAGCGGCGGGGCGGTGGCGGAATCCAGCGGCTGGGAGAGTGGAATGAATCTTACTTGTTGAATATCTTCTGGTTACTAGTCGGATTCATTTGTAAAAGAATCATTTTCCCCTGTGTGGAGACACTTGGTGTTATATTTAAATTATACGTCCAGGGATCAAAAAGCTTTTTGATTTCCCAAAGGAGGGACATACCACTATATCAGCTAAGCTTGACATTACAGCCAAGATGGTGCTGTCCCAGAGACAACAAGATTAACTAAATCGAGCTATAGCAGATTATCTTTGTTCAAATGGTTATGAAGAGGCATATTCAGTTTTTAAAAAGGAAGCTGAATTAGATATGAATGAGGAATTAAAGTAAGCTGGTGTTTTGGGAAAAAAATGGACATCTGTTATTAGATTACAAAAGAAGGTTATGGAATTAGAATCAAAGCTAAATGAAGCAAAAGAAGAATTTACATCAGGTGGACCTCTTGGTCAGAAACAAGACCCAAAAGAATGGATATTTTCCGCCAGAAAAATATACATTGAGTGGTCACAGGAGTCCAGTCACTCGAGTCATTTTCCATCCTGTGTTCGGTGTTATGGTCTCTGCTTCAGAGGATGCTACAATTAAAGTGTGGGATTATAAGACTGGAGATTTTGAATGGACTCTTAAAGGAAGGACATGCAGGCTCTGTACAGGACATTTCATTTGACCACAGCGTCAAGCTTCTGGCTTCCTGTTCTGCAGCTATGACCATTAAACTACGGGATTTTCAGGACTTTGAATGCATCAGAACCATGCACGTCATGGTTCCCCATGACCACAATGTTTCCTCTGTAGCCATAGTGCCCAGTGGAGATCATATAGTGTCTGCCTCAAGGGATAAAACTATAAAAATGTGGGAAGTGCAAACTGGCTACTGTGTGAAGACATTTACAGGACACAAGGAATGGGTAAGTGTGGTACAACCAAATCAAGATGGCACTCTTGATAGCCTGTTGTTCCAATGAGCAGACTGTGCGTGTATGGGTCGTAGCAACAAAGGAATGCAAGGCTGAGCTCCGAGAACATAAGCATGTGGTAGAATGCATTTCCTGGGCTCCAGAAAGCTCATATTCTTCCATTTCTGAAGCAACAGGCTCTGAGACTAAAAAAAAAGTGGTAAACCTGGGCCATTCTTGCTTTCTGGATCCAGAGACAAGACTATTAAGATGTGGGATGTCAGTACTGGCATGTGCCTTATGACCCTTGTGGGTCATGATAACTGGGTACGTGGAGTTCTGTTCAATTCTGGGTGGAAGTTTATTTTGAGTTGTGCTGATGGCAAGACCCTACACGTATGGGATTGCAAGAACAAGCAATGCATGAAGACCCTCAATGCGCATGAACACTTTGTTACCTCCTTGGATTTCCACAAGACGGCACCCTATGCGGTCACTGGCAGCGTAGATAAAACAGTAAAAGTGTGGGAGTGTCGTTGATTGTGTTTCCTTCAGCCCCTCCTCCCTCTTTTCCTCTGGATGCACTCTGATGATACCATGGTTACCCCACTGAGCTCTGTTTAAATAAATATTGTCCTTTCATGTAAATTATTCTGGATGTAGACTGAGCTTATTAAGTGTTACACACAAAGAAAAAAAAGAACAGCATTTAAAACTAAGATGTAAACACTAGGTGTGCTCATTGCTGCTGGGGTGACACTTATTCAGGCCCTGTCAGGAGACAGAACAAGGAAATATATACCAACCCATATCTGTAAGTATATTGTACATATCCATCTGCATCTATTTTGAGCTGAGCTCGATTCCATGTTGATGTCCCCATCACTAACCACTGCCATATGAATCACTGCAACCTTTCCTGCTTGCCTGTAGGTAGCCTCCCCTCCAACAAGGAGAAACCTGGCTCCCACCATCCTCCATCCAGTGACTTCACATTTCAGAGTGTGTGACTAGTGGCTTCAGAATTTATATCCTTTTGGGAAAGAGCTTTATCTACTAGAATACAGGGTTGTGAACAGTTCCTTATGTTTTTAGTCTTACAGTCTCCACTCACTTCCAATGCCACTTGGTCAGGACGTTTTCCTCCCACCCCTTCAGTGGAATTATTGTATACATTTGTAATACAGTTAGTCTTCTGTCATATTCAGCATCCCATCTTGGAATCCCCCAACATCTTTAATTATTTTTTAAATTATTTTAACATTTGCATATGTTAAGGTTCACTCTTTCTGATGTAAAATTCCATGGGTTTTGAAAAATGCAGTGTCGTGTATTCACAACCACAGTATCATACACAATAATTTTACCACTCTAAAAAAAAATCTTGTGCTTTCCCAACTCTACTCTTCCATCTATCTCTCCAGGCCCCTGGAAACCACTGATCCATTTACCATCTCGACAGTTTTGCCTTTTCTAGAACATAATATAAATGGATAAGCTTTTTTCAGTAAACAATATGCATTTAAGTTTTATCTATGTTTTTACATATCCTGATAGTTCATTTATTTATGTCTCTGAATAGTATTCCTTTATATGCATGTACTACAGTTTATTAATCTATTCACCGACTGAAAGACATCCTGGTTTTCCAGATTTTGGCAATTATGAATAACGTTGCTACACACATTTGCATGCAGGTATTTTGTGGACGTAGTTTTCAATCAGTTGGGTAAACATCTAGGAGTATGCTTGCTGGTTCGTACAGTAAAATAATGTTTAACTTTTTAAGAAACTTCCAAACATCTTTTAAAGTAGCTGTACTATTTTGCCTTCCCACCAGAAATGCATGTGGGTTCTTATTCTTCTAAATTCTCATAGCAATTGGTATTGTTGGTTTTTTGTATACCAGCCATTCTAATAGGTGTGTGGTGAAAGCTCATTGTTGTATTCATTTGCATTTCTTTAATGACAGATGATGTTTCACATGCTTATTTACCATTTGTAAGATATATACACACATATATGTACATATGTATATGTCATATGTATACACACACAAATATCATCTTTGGTGGTGATTTGGAGGTGTCTGTTCAGATTTATTCATTTTTTTCAACTGGATTACTTACTCCCTTTTTGCTGACTTTTAAGATTTCTTAAAATGTTTTGTATACAAGTTTCTTATCAGGTTCATGTTTTGCAAATATTTCTTCTCAGTCTGCAGCTTGCGTTTTCATTATCTTAACAGAATCTTTCGTAGAGCAGAAGTTTTTAATTTTAATAAAGTCCAACGTCTCTATTTTTTTTTCTTTCATGGTTCATGCTTTTGGTCGTATATCTAAAAATTCCTCACCAAACCCAAGGTCACATAAATTTTTTTCTTATGTTTTCTTCTAAAAGTTTTATAAATTTGCATTTTAAATTTAGGTTTATGATCCATTTTGAGTTAATTTTTGTGTAAGTTGCAAGTTCTGTGTCCAGATTCACTTAGCCTATGAACATCCAATTGTCCCAGCACCACGTGGTGAAAAGACTTCACTTGCTCCATTGAGTTGCCTTTGCGCCTCTGTCAAAAGTCAGGTTATTATATTGTGTGGGTGGATCTATTTCTGGCCTCTCCATTTGTTGATTTATGTGTCCTTTTTTTTGCCAATACCACACCGTCTTGATTATTATAGCTTTATATTAATTCTTGAAATGAAGGACTCTGAGTACTCCAACTTTGATCTTCTTCTTCAGTATTGTGTTAGCTATTCTAGGCCTTCTGTTTATATTAATTTTAGAATCAGTTTATCAATATCTAAAAAAAAACCTGCTGGGATTTTGAATCGGATTGCTCTGATCAAGTTAGAAATACTTCACATCTTAACAATACCAAGTCTTCCAATAGATAAGCAGGGACTATCTTGCCGTTTATATAGATTATTTTATTTTGCCAGTATTTTCTAGCTTTTTGCATACAGTTTCCATGCAGATTGTGTCAAATTTATAACTAAATACTGATTTGGGGGGATGCTATTGTAAATGGTAATGTAAATTTCATTTCAAATTCTAATTGTTCATTGTATATAGGAAAGCAATTGACTTTGGTATATTTTCTTTGTATGCTGTGTCCTTGTTATACTCACCTTTTCCAGTGAGGTTTTCACCTTTTTTTGTGTGTGTAGATTATTTGGCATTTCCTACATAGACAATGTATCTACTAATAAAGACCATTTTTATTTCTTTTTGTCCAGTCTGTGTATCTTTCTTTTAATTCTTTTTCTTATTGCTGTACCTGGGACTTCCAGTATGATATTCAATAGGAGTGGTGAGAGAGGACATATTTGCCTTATTCTTGATTTTAGGGGGAAAGCGCCCAGCCTCTCACCAATAAGTATGATGTTTAGTGCAGGATTTTTGTACATGTTATTTACCAGGTTGAAGAAATCCCCTCTGTTTCTAGTTTGCTGAGAGATTTTATTGTAGATAGGTATTGATTTTTTTCAAATACTTTCTCTAGCAGTTGATATAGTCATGTGATTTATCTTCTTTAGGCTATTGATACGGTAAATTACATTGATTTTTGAATATCAAACCAGTTTTGTATACATGGAATAAATCCCACTTGGTTATGGTATATAATATTACTGAATATGATTCAATAGATTTTTTAAAGATTGTATCTATGATTATGAGAGATACTGGTCTGTAGTTTTTCCTTTCTTAAAATGTCATTAGCAGGTTTTAGTGTTAGGGCAATATACTGTGCTATGGTCTGAATGTTTGTGTTCCCCCAAATTCATATGTTGGAATTCTAACTTCCAAGGTGATTGTATTAAGAAGTGGGGCCATTGGGAAGTAATTAGATCATGAGGGCGGAGCCCTCATGAATGGGTGATCCCTTATAGAAGACACCTAAATGCCCTTATAGTAGAGGCCTAAGAGAGACTCCTCATCCCCTCCACCATATAAGGACACAGCTAGAAGGAACCATTTATGAAGCAGAGAGCAGGCCCTCACTGGACACCAAATCTGCCAGTGCCTTGCTCATGGACTTCCCAGCCTTCAGAATTGTGAAAAATAAATTTCTATTGTTTATGAGCCACCCAGTTTGTATGGTGTTTTGTTACAGCAGCCTAAATAGACTAAGATAACTGGCCTCATAGAATGAATTTGGAAGCAATGCCTCTGCCTCTATTTTTTGAAAGATATTGTGGAGAATTGTTATTATTTCCTCTTTAAGTACTCTGTTGAATGTACCAGTGAAACTATCTGGGCCTAGTGCTTTCTTTTCTGGAAGGTTCTAAATTATTCAATCTCTTTGAATATAAGACTACTCTCCTTTGGGGGGCTTTAATAGTTTGTGTCTTTCAAGGAATTGTTGCACTTCACCTTAGTTATATTTATGAGCATGAAGTTGTTTGTTGTATTACTTAATTAACCTTTTAATATCTACGGGATCAGTTGTGATGACCTCTCTTTTGTTTCTAATGTTAATAATTTGTGTCTTTTCTCTCTTCATTGGCCTGACTAAATGTTTATCAATTTTATTGCACTTTTCCAAGAACCAGCTTTTGTTTTATGATTTTTCTCTATTGCTTTCCTGTTTATAATTTTATTAATTTCTGTTCTAATTTTTATTACTTATCTTATTTTCCTTGCTTTAGGCTTAAATTAAATTAGGCTTCTTTCTTTAGTTTCCTAAGATGGAAACCTGAATGATTGACTGTAGATCTTTTTTTTCTAATAAATATATGTGTTTAACATTATAAATTCCCATTGTTCTGCTTTTTGTCACTATAGGTTAGTTTGCATTTTTAAAAATTTTATGTAAATGAAATCATGCTGCTTATATGTTTTTTTCTCTGCTTTCTTTTGCTCAGCAAAATTGTTCTCAGATTCATCCATGTCCTTGTTTGTATCATTAGTCTTTCTTTTCTTTCTTTTTTAGACAGAGTCTCACTCTGTCACCCAAGCTGGAGTGCACTGATGTAATCACAACTCACTGCAGCCTTAACCTCCTGTGCTCAAGCAATCCTCCCACCTTGGCCTCCTAAGTAGCTGGGACTACAGGTGTGCACCTCCACACCCTGCTAATTTTTTTTCTTTTCTTTCTTTTTTTTTTTTTTTTTGAGACATAGTCTCTCTCTGTCACCCAGGCTGGAGTGCAGTGGCATGATCTCGGCTCACTGAAACCTCCACCTCCTGGGTTCAAGCAATTTTCCTGCCTCGGCCTTCCCAGTAGCTGGGATTACAAGTGTGTGCCACCACACCTTGCTAATTTTTTTGTATTTTTAGTAGAGATGGGGTTTCACCATGTTGCCCGGACTGGTCTCAAACTCCTGAGCTCAAGTGATCTGCCTCAACCTCCGAAAGTGCTGGTATTACAGGTGTGAGCCACTGCCCAGCTGTCTGTTTCTTCTTATTGCTTGATAGTACTCCATTATATGGATATGCCACAGTCCATTTATCTGTTGCTATACCTTTTGGATCATTTTCAGTTTTAAGTGATTGAAAATAAAGCTGCTATTAACAATCATGTAAGAATGTTTGTGTGGACAAATGCTTTCATTTCTCTTGAGTAAATACCTAGGAGTGGAATGGCTGAGTAATATAGTAAATGTACGTTTAACTTTTAAGAAACTGCCTATCTGTTCTCCAAAGTGGAGGTACCATGTTGCATTCTTACCAGCAACATATAAGAGTTCCAGTTCCTCCACATCCACACCAACACTTGGTGTGGTCAGTATTTTTAACTTTAGACATTGTAATTCAGACTGAATATATGAATGTGGTATGTTATTTAAGTTTTATTTAATTCCTCTCAGGAATACTTTGTAGTTTTCAGTATACAGGTCTTCCCCATCCTTTGTCAGGTTTATCCTAAGTATTTTATATTTCTGATACTATTATAAAAGGCACTCTCTATTTCACTTTCTGATTGTTCATTGTTAATCATATAAATGTAATTGACTTTTTAAATATTGATATTACAGCTTGTACCCTTTCTAAATTCACTTATGAGTTCTAGTATCTTTTTGTAAGTTCACATATTTTTGCCGTTTTTTGTTTGTTTCATGAAAGAGGATATATTTGGTCTCTACTACTCCTTTTGGCCTTAATTGAAATTTGGGAGGATATGCTTTTTAAAAGTATATCTTTCTAAGGTCAGTTAGCTCATGGATGGAGTGGTTATTTGAAATCAGGGCATGGTGGCAGCAAGAGCCAGCAGGCATGGAAAGAGTGAGTCTGGTCTGCTCTGGAGGTGAGGCATAAGAGGAAAATTCTTAGAACACTCTGCCCTAGTAATGAGAGCAAGATATGTGAGGACTGGCTTGGGAGTCCCTTCTGTGGATGAGAGTATTAAACCCCATGATGATTTAGTGTCCATCCTTAAGGGATGCTTGCCAAAGTGTGAGACAACCATGTAATGGGATACTCTGCAGTCACTAAACCAGATGGCAAAAAGGTCATTGGCATGGAACACGCTTGTGGGTTATGACTGTATTAGTTTTCTAATGGTGCATTAAATACGTAGTCATGAGTATGACTGCCCTTTGTAAGCATAGGTTCTGAGGCTTAGGCACAGAATGTTGGGAGTGATATTTAAAGTTCTGCCTTTATACAATTGCCAAATAAAAATTGGCATGATTCAAAACACTATGTGCAATAGAGTAACATTTTTATAAGAAAACAAGTGTATACAGTAAAAAATTATGGGCAGTGTTTGTTCTTTACCCTCAAAGATTTTTTACCATAAACATGTATCACTAGGATACTGTGAACAGCTTACATGAAACCTAAACTGATACAAATCCATTTGTAAGATGGAACTCAAGGTGCATTTTCCCATAGACACAATGTTTTGGAGCCCTGTGACTTTCCACAAAAGATTTTAATAATAAGGCTCTATGCCCCAGGCCTTATTTCTAGTGGGCAGTAATTTCAAGTTTAACTCAAGGTGCCGGGAATAAATGGCTGTGTCTCCCTCATTCGCTGACCCATGAAGAGGCATCAGTGGTCAAGGGGGCTGGTGACCAGGAGCTGTTCACATTACATCGACATAAGAAAATGCCACTCCCTGTGTTCACAAGAACGTATGTTCCACTCCAGGAGAGGAGGGGCAGAGCCCCCTCACAGCTGCTGCACACTGGGGTTGGCCTCTTCACAGGCATGTCTGTGTGTGTGTGTGTGTGTGTATGCATGTGCAAAAATGTGTACGCATGAGCACACGAGGGGACATATCAGTAAGCACATGTGTATGTGGCAGGTGATCTGAGTCCATTTATGTTGCCTCTTTTCCCAGAAGAAGAAAAGAGTCCACCAAGAAAGTTTTTGTTTGAGAGTTTAGGTTTTACTGCAGATATCATGAGACGTCTTTGAGAGGGTTTTCTCTCCCTGTCCCGACCTCTCCCCTCTCTCATCTGCCATTCTCTCCAGCCTCACTTTGTGTGGTCGGTGATTGATTAAATAAACTGTGGAGCATCCACTCCATAGAGTCCTACTCAGCAAGAAAAAGGGGCATTGGATAATGATGTGCCCAACAGTGTGGATAAATCCCCAGAGAATTGTGCTGAGCAAAAAACACATGCACACCAGGAGTCTATTATTCCTGAAATGACAACATTATAAAAATGAAGAACAGATTATTGGTTGCCAAGGATTCAGGAGAAGAGGATGGAAGGAGGTATGGCTATAAAAAGGCAGCAAGAGGAACCCTGTGGTGATGGATACACAGACCCTACATGTGGGATAAGATTGCATGGGACTAAACACACATGCATGTGTACACATACACACAATGAGGACAAGTAAAAGTGTATCAATGCCAATATTCTGGCAGTGCTGTTATACTATCATATAAGATGTTATCTTTAGGGGAAACTGGATAAAGGGCACACAATATATTTTCTGATTTATTTCCTAAAACTGCAGAATAATTTACAATGATCTTCAGATAAAAAAGCTTAATTTTGGCCTGGGCATGGTGGTTCACACCTGCAATCCCAGCACTTTGGGAGGCCAAGGCAGGAGGATTGCTTGAGCCCAGGAGTTTGAGACAAGCCTGGGCAACATAACAAGACATTACCTCTACAAAAGTAAAAAAAAAAAATAGCATGATGTATTGGCGTGTGCCTCTGGTTCCAGCAGCTTGAGAGGCTGAGGTGGGAGGATTGCTTAAGCACGGATGGTTGAGGCTGCAGTGAGCCGTGTTTGAGCCACTGAACTTCAGCCTGGGTGGGAGAGTGAAACTGTGTCTCAAAACAAAGCAAACAAAAAAAAGATAATTATAGTAAAACAAAACAAAACAAAACAAAACAAAGCTTAATTTTTAAAAAGTGAGACAGAAATAAATATTTTTCTCAAACAAAAACTGAGGGAATTCCTAGCGAGTAGATCTGTCCTAAGGACAACTTTGCAGAAGATCTTCAGGCAGAAGGAAAACCTTATCAGTCAGAAACTGGGGTCAGCATCAGGCAGAGATGCAGAGCAGAGAAAGCATAAATGAAGGTAAAATAAGATCATTTGTTTTCCTTATTTTTTATTTAATTCACTTTTTATTGAGGTAAAATATACATATATGATTTATCATCTTTACCATTTTAAGTGTATTGTTCGATGGTAATAAATACATTGTGTTCCTTTTTTTCCCTACTTCCCCTACTCTCTTCTTTATAGTCCTTATTATTTATTGATCTAAATTACTAATTATGGTTTTGCAGCTTTCTTCCTATGTTTTGGAGCCAATTTTTGTTCAAGTGTCAAGCATGTTTTTTTGAAACCTTGCAGAGCTGGGGTAGGCCTTATGCCTGTGGGTGGGTGGCTGGAAGGGCCTGGAAAGAACCCTGATGACACATGGTTTTCCCAGGGTACCCCTGCATCTCCCAGCCATGGACTCCAGTCTCTCTGAGAAGCCATAACAGCTTTTGTTAGAGGGGACCACTGATGCCTTCAGCATGTGGGTGTTGTCTAGGGCTATCAGCACGAGTGACAGATGCAAGGGCATTGGAGTCAGGCCGACATGAGTTCAAACCCCAGCTCTGCTTCTTAGTAGCTATGTGATCTTGGGCAATTTACTTAACCTCTCTGGTCTCCAGTCTCATATGCAATAATACTTTTCAGGGCAGCTGTTGTCAGTTACAGGACCTAACACATGGGATAGACGCCATCACATAATGGATGCTGTTCATTTCCTTCCCTATCATGATATGTATCACTTTTCCTTCCAGTGAGTAGACAGTTGCCACACTCACATAGGAGACTCCATTCCTTATCAACTTTCATAGGTAAGAGCTGCAGTGCTCCATCCTCTCCTGAGAGTTTATTCTCTGCAGGGAGGCAAACATAACTATCACTTCTCAGTCGTCCTCCAAACTTAGGTGAGGATCAAGTTTTGTAGGAGGTCTTGCAGCTTAAGAAGACAGGTCTAAATCCAAGCAGCCTGATGAAACAGTAACCCCACCTTCTCCCATTCCCCAAATCCCTTTGAGAGTAGGGGCATTGTGTTGCCTTCCTGGTGGTTCCAAAAACTGGACCTCTGGACTTTAATGCAATTCCACAGTCCATTCTTTGTCCAGCAGTCAAAATGGTGTCTTTAGACATTTAAAATAAGTTAGCAAGGATTGAAAAGCTCCCATGCCTGACCCAGCCTCCTGTCTCTCCACTCTCCCCATGGCTTACACTGTCCCAGCCACGCTCATCTTTCTGTTTCTCAACTTGACAAACTCATTCCACCTCAGGGCCTTTGCACTTGTTGGTCCTGCTGCCTGGAAGGCTCTGCCCCTGATCTGAGTATGCAAGCCCCTCATCATCCTGTCCCAGCTCCAGGATCGTCCCAGCAAGCAGCCTTCCCTGAACATTGTTGAAAGCAGAAACCCTCCCTCCTCCTCCCTTGGCAGCCCTCTTAATTTCTCTGTTTGCCCTCTGGCATTCACCACAATCTAAAACCACCTCACTCATTTACATGCTTACTTGAGTTTTCTCCATTTCCTCCTTCAGGAACATCAGCTCCATGGGACTAAGACTGAGAAATCCCTGGTGCCCTCATCTAGGCCCAGCACTCAATTTGGGTGAGTCCCAACATCTATTTATAAATGAATGACTGTCCCTTCCCTCCCTGGCATGGGGACTTACACCCTGCAACAGCAACTCTGGTCCCTGACCCCCCTGGAGAGCTATCTGTGGATCCCAAGCCATTCCCAGACCACATAGCTGGTAGCTGGCACAGGGGGAAGCATGCCAGGGTCCAGTGACCCCAGACAGTCACTTAGGATGTGATATGGTTTGGCTGTGTCCCCATCCAAATCTCAACTTGAATTGTATCTCCCAGAATTCCCACGTGTTGTGGGAGGGACCCAGGGGTGAGGCAATTGAATCACGGGGGCCGGTCTTTCCTGTGTTATTCTCGTGATAGTTTATAAGTCTCACGAGATCTGATGGGTTTATCAGGGGTTTCCACTTTTGCTTTTTCCTCATTATTCTCTTGCCGCTGCCATGTAAGAAGTGCCTTTCATCTCCTACCGTGATTCTGAGGCCTCGCCAGCCATGTGGAACTGTAAGTCCAATTAAACCTCTTTTTGTTCCCAGTTTCAGGTATGTCTTTATCAGCAGCAAGAAAATGAACTAATACAGAATGTTAGCCCCAAGGATAACATTTTTGCAAGCTCACCTGGCAGACCTGGGCAGGAGATTCTTTTCTTTTCTTCTTCTTCTTTTTTTTTAATTTTTATGTTATATAAAGATGAGTCTCACTATGTTGCCCAGGCTGGTCAACAAGCGATCCTGGGCTCAAGCGATCTGCCACTTGGCCTCCCAAAGTGATGGGATTACAGGCATAAGCCATTGTGCCTGGCCATGAAGGTTCTGAATAAGGAGTAACAGAGCATGTCTCTGCTCATATGCAGCCATGTAGCTTGATGGCTTGGGATTAGGGAGCAGTGCTAATTCAGCAGACACCAAGGCAAAGAAATTGCACCTAGGGAAGATTTACTTCTTATCCTCTGCATCCCACGTCACCCCCACCCCCCCAGCTGAGCTGCACCCCACGCTCCCAGCAGCCCTCACGCTGAGGAATAAGCAGCTCAGCTGCCTGTCCCGCATCCTGCTGAGCTGCAGCCAAGACCAGAGGGACTTTCCCCGCCCCCACCACACATGTGTGTCTATCCACAGAGGAACATCTATCAGGGGCTCCTGGAGAGAAATGACTATTCCATAAAGATTTCATTTTTGTTGGAGTCTATCCACAGCTCTATATAGTCATAAAAATTCAATAGGAAACTTCCATAAAAAAAGAGGCATAATTAAAAAGAAATAGGGACAGCTCCAGCAGAGGTTGAAGATTAAAGACCAAGAGGCCCAGCACAGATAGGGGAATTTTATGAGCTACCAAAGAAAGAAAAACACACCACACAGAAAATGCATGCAGAAGAGATGGTCCTGCCACTTTGAGTGAGGTGAGCCAACCAGATCGGGGTGCTGTTCTCTGAAGATGGGGGCAGGCACTCAGGCCCTGTCTGACACAGCAGTGCTCAAGAAACACTGCAGCTCCAAGTATTGGGAGCCAGTGGGACGTCAAGTCTCCACTGCCAGACAGCCCTGCCCTTGTTGGATCCACAGAAGTCTGAGGCTCAGGACAAAGATAACCCTCTGAAATTTCATGGCCTGAGGAGTTGAGTTGTTACCCCAGTGGTCATAGGGCAGGAGGAAAAGCTTTTAACTAACCTCTGGGGGACTGGATCCTTAGCCAACATTCAACCAAAACACTCAACTTCAAGGCACCAATTTGCTTTTCGTTAGACTATTGTCTCTTTTTTTTTTTTTGAGACGGAGTCTCGCTCTGTTGCCCAGGCTGGAGTGCAGTGGTGCAATCTCAGCTCACTGCAAGCTCCACCTCCCGGGTTCACGCCATTCTCCTGCCTCAGCCTCCCAAGTAGCTGGGACTACAGGCGCCCGCTACCATGCCTGGCTAATTTTTTTGTATTTTTAGTAGAGGCAGGGTTTCACCGTGTTAGCCAGGATGGTCTTGATCTCCTGACCTCATGATCCTCCTGCCTCGGCCTCCCACAGTGCTGGGATTACAGGCGTGAGCCACCACGCCTGACTTCATTAGACTATTTTTCTTATTACAAATACAATAGATGTTCCTTGTAGAAATTTTGGAAATGCAGAAAAGCAAAATGAGGATTAAAACTGACTGTCATCTTTTTACCTATCTATATGCATCTATCACCTTGACATTTTTGCTTCCCAATCTTTGGAAAAATACATATCATAAAGAAGAAAATAAGAAAATAACAGGCTTGGATACTGGAAATCTGGGCAGGATAAGGGGAAAACTGCCATCCAAAGCAAACCAGAGACACAAAATGGCTGAGTTGTGGACAGAGCTTAGCAGTTACAGAGCAATCCTGCCCATCAGAATCCCAGGTAGCTCAAAGGAGAAACTGAGGCTTAAACAATGGGGGTGGGAAGGGAAGAAATGCAGAGAGATCCTCGGGGTTTTACAACCAAAAAGAAACAGTAGGTTTGATCGCCTCTCTGCAAAGTCCATGAGTATGTGTACATTTCTGTCCCCATTTCCAGATTCGACACAGTCGGTGATGATGGCGACTTTTGGAGTCAGCACCCTTTGCCCCATCTAAGCTATGACTGTGGTGGTGGTACCCACATTTCTGGAGATAGGGTCACTGCTTTACCTGCAGTACTGGGGGCTGGGAGCCATGAGCCCTCAGGGGTCATTCCTAAAGAGAACAGTGAGCCCCAGATATCCATAAACATAATTTCACAATTGGGAGGAGGCAGCTCTTGTTATTGCTACTATCTTGTTATATCATCATCATCATCATCATCATCACGATGATGCTGAAGATGGCAATCAGAGTAAGTGAGCAGTGCCTTAGACCAGGGCTGAACCACTTCTTTGGGCATAAGAGAGATTTAGAAAACAATAAAAAGTGCTTTCCAGTGACTTATTTTCCAGTAAAACTAAACATAGCTATGTTGAGTCCTAAGGGGGAAGATTTGACTCATCTTATGACTTAAGAATTCCTAATTTTTGGATAGAGGATCATCTATGGAGAATCTGGCATAGCTTTTATAATGTGACCTTTGGCTCATGCCTGAGAAGTAGCACCAGGTAGCTTTCTGGTCCCTCCTGCAAGCAGGCACAGCCCACCACTGAGTAGGTCGCCCATGGGGTTCCTGGGGCACTTGCTACTGGGAGTAAGGGAAGCATAACCAGGTGCAAAGCAGGTGAGGGACAGGCCAGAGGTGCCTTGCCCAGGGCTGCTGTGTGTTCTGCTCCTGCGGGACATGAGCTCCGTGGGACAGGGTGGACTCTTGCTCACCCATGTCCCCACTTCTACCATGGCCATGGGCTCACCAGTGCAAATAAATATTTTTTAAAACATGTTTAGCTAGATGGACTTTGAGTAATAGAAAGAACTCTGGAGAAGGTTCAGGTGAGCCTGCTCTTTCCCTGCTTTTGAAATAAAAAGACCAAAGCCTGGGGCAGTTGGGGAAGCCCAAGGACACATGGCGGCCACCTGCAGAGGCCACAGACGACCCAGCCCAAGGTGCCTCATGGCTCACATCAAAGGAGCCTGTCCAGGATGAAGGCCACTCTGTGCATATTTTTACTCCATAAAAAGCTAAGAACTTGCTAGGAAGAAGGGAGAAAAAACCCTTTCTAGGTTTGTAGAAAGGAAATTTCAGGGAAAGTGGTTCTAAGATGCTCGTGAATTAGACCTGATGGAGTTTTCCAGATTCCAAGAGTGTGGACTCTGGAACTAGATATCCTTGGAGCAGATGTAAGTCCCCTATCTGTTTGTTAGGCCGTAGAAGGACACTTCCATTCTCTGAGCCTCCACCTGGGCATCTCCATCCCAGGTCACAGCAGTAGCCGCCTCAGTAGCTCATCACAAAGATCACTAGATCCCTCAGGCAAAGCTCCTGGAAGGATGTCTGGCAGACAATTCCTGCTCAATAAAGGTTGACCACCATTGCTATTATTTCATTGCCACCCACTCTCCAAGAAACAATCTTCTCCTGGAACTGTTTGGGATTGCCAAGACAAGTAGGAGGAATCAAACTCACCCAGTCACTTGGCACTCATTGGTTTCAAGCCTTATGTCAAAATTGGCAAGCAGTAGCATCAGCCCTCAGGGGAGGGAGACTAGCCATCAGACAAGGGATGGGAGGGGGTTTCACTAGAAATTGTTTACGATGTGCATATATTCATTTTCAAAAAAGCAGTTATAACAAAGGAATGTGGTGGCTAGTAATGAAAAATAATTATACAGATATTTTAAAAGTTAAAAGACAACACAGGGGCCCAAACCACAGTCTGGTAAATACATCTGCCCTGAATCCCAACACCCCTTCCCAGGCACAGGGACAAGAATTGTGTGTCTTTGGGTCCAGCAAGCAAAGCAAAGGTCTGGGGCTGTGAGGGGCAGAGCTGGGAAGAGGGGGAAGGTAAATTCAGGCTTTCCTCTCACCTTAATAATAAAGACATTGGAATCTCTTTTAGAAATTTAAATGTGCAATGAACAAAAAGAAAGGAAGCAAAATAATCATTACAAAAGCAACGATGGCTGTCACTTACATAGTATTTTCTACATGCCAGGAACTATTTAAGAATTATATAATGGCTAACATAATTCCAAGAACAATACTATGAGAGAGGTACTATCACTGTTTTTTTTTTAACTTTTATTTTAGTTCAGGGGTACATGTGTAGGTTTGTTACATAGGTAAACTTACGTCGTGGGGGTTTGTTGTACAGATTATTTTATCACCCAGGTATTAAGCCTAGTACCCATTAGTTATTTTTCCTGATTTTCTTCCTCCTTCCATCCCCTACTCACGCAACAGACCCCAATGTGTGTTGTTCCCCCTAAGTATCCATATGTTTTCATCATTTTGCTCCCACTTATAAATGAGAACATGTGATACTTGGTTTTCTGTTCCTGCATTAGTTTGCTAAGGACAATGGCCTCCAGCTCCATCCATGTGCATGCAAAGGAAATGATCTCATTCTTTTTATGGCTGCATAGTATTCCATGGTGTATATGTACCACATTTTCTTTATCCAGTCTATCACTGATGGGCATTTAAGTTGATTCCATGTCTTTGCTATTATATAACTGTCTTTTTTTCTTTTCTTTTCTTTTTTTTTTTTTTTTTTGAGATGGAGTCTTGCTGTGTCGCCCAGGCTTGGGTGCAGTGGCGGCAATCTCAGCTCACTGCAACCTCCACCTCCCACCTCAGCCTCCCAAGTATCTGGGATTACAGGCACCTGCCACCACGCCTGGCTAATTTTTGTATTTTTATTAGAGATGAGGTTTTGCCATGTTGGCCAGGCTGGTCTCAAACTCCTGACCTCAAGTGATCTGCCCTCCTCAGCCTCCCAAAGTGTTGAGATTACAGGCGTGAGCCACCACACCTGGCTGTATCACTGTCTTTTTTAACAGATGAGAAAACTGAGACTCAGATAATTTATGTAACTTGCCCAAGTCATACTTCTAATATGTGTTGAAGTTTGGCTTCAGAGTCCACACATGTTTCTGTATACCTCTAGAATACATGGTCAATGTATTCAGATTATCAAATCTTTTTATTTGGAGAGCCCAAAGAAAAGTAGAGAAAATACATCCCATATCCACAGAGCCAAATGGACGGGTCTAAAGTCTAAGGGGCTCCATGGTGCTGTCCTCGCCATACATAGAATTTCTTCATTTGTCACAAATGGCAATAAGGACAAAGTAGAGGCCAAAATCAAGCATCTTTCAATTCAAGCTTCAGGAGAAGGGAGAAGGGGTAAGAAAGAGGATAAGATGAAGTGGTGGGATCTAAAGCCCTGCAAGGCCTGAATGTGTCCCCTTGAAATTTATATGTTGAGACAACTACCAGTGTAATAGTATTAAGAGGCGGGCCTTTAGGAGATGATTAAATCATGAGGGTGGAGGCCTCCTAGATGGGATTAGCACCCTTATAAAATAGCTGCAACAGAGCTTGCTTGCCCCTTCCACCATGTGAGGATACAGCCAGGGGCACCATCTATGAAGCACAGAGTGGGCCCTCACCAGACACCAAATCTGCCTGCACCTTGATCTTGGACTTCCAGCCTCCAAAACTGAGAAATAAATGTCTATTATCTATAAATTACCCAGTCTAAGGTGTTTTGTTATAGTGTCTCTAGTAAACTAAGGCAAGCCCCCAGCTGGAAACATCCATCTCTGCTAAAAGTGCCACAGGACCTGGAATGAGTAACAGACCCTTTCCACATCTTATCTGCAAGAAGCTGGGTTCTGTGTTTGTCTCAGCCTGGCCCTGCTCTCGGGGTTAGCATTGCACAACTGGAGGAGGTTTTGGTGAATTCTGTTGCCCACCTTGTTCTCCCAATAGAAGAGCCAGACCCTAGAGAAGGGAAGAACACCAGGTTCACAGTGGAGAGAGAACAGCCCCCCAGTCTCCTGCTGAGGCTGCACTAGGGGTGAACCCCACCCCACCCTGTCCTCTGGGAAGCCTCTCCTGACTCCTCCCTCTGCAGTCAGGCTGTTTCCACTCACAGCGTGCAGTCACAGCACCATTCCCAGTATATTTTTGGACACTAGTCCTGGCTGCATTGCCAGGATGTGGGGCCCTTGGGTTTTCCCTCTGCTACAGTACTGGCCTGGCTGGATGGAAAAACAGGTAGGCAAGGGTTTGCCCCTGAGGATAAAAGGGATATAAGCCTGTGGCCATCCTGGGGGTTATAAGCCTCTCCACTCCTGTCTTTTTCTGTGGCATATAACAGAGCACTTGAAACCAGGCATTTATTATTTTCTTCTGGAGGCCAAGAAATCCAAGGTGGAGGGGCCACATCTAGTGGGGCTGTCTTGCTGGTGGGGACTCTCTATAGAGTCCTGAGGCAGCACAGAGCATCAAATGGCAAAGGGGCTGAGCATGCTCACCTGCTAGCTCAGGTCTCTCTTCCTCTTTTATGAAGCCATCAGTCCCACTCCTATGATAACCCTATGATTCATAAGGGAAGAGCCTTCATGACTCAGTTACCTGTTAAAGGCACTGCCTCTCAATACTGACACATGGATAATTAAATTTCAACACATGTTTTGGAGGGGATAAATATTCAAACTCTAGCAACTTCCCAGAAATTGACTCATTTCTGTTTCCTATGCAGCAGCTTCTTTACCTTTCAAAGGATCTGGTCATCCTAACTCCAGGCCGCTGAGACTGGTCTGAGCAAATCTAAACTGTGTCCTGGGTTCCTGGAGACAAACTTCATGCACATCCCAACATGAATGTCTCAGACTCGCCAGACCCTGCTTAGCTGGCTGGTTGTCTGAGAGCACAATTAGAAAAGAAATGGCTCTGAGGAGACAGAGGACATGCATAGCTAATTCTCACACACAATCTCACATACACCCAACCTCACACCCACACACACACACACACACCTCTCAGACACTCACACACACTCAATCTCAGACACACACACATGTTCAGTCTCACACACACAGCACAATGCACCAAGAATCTCCAGGTAGAGGTATTTAAAAGTTGATTTATGTCCTTCTGAGGCACTAAGACTGTAATGAATTTCTCCATGTTTCTGTGATTGCTTCTTTAAATGGGGATGCTGACTTTTCTGAGGAAAAATATGGTGAAATAAATCTAAATTTGGCTGCAGTAAATATATATTAAGAAATATGTAACATTGGCCTGAATATTACAGGAGTTATAAAGAAAAAGCCACCTATGTGCTTGCCCTATACCATACATTTCCTGCATGATTACAGAAGGGGGGGAAGCATTTGCCTTTGTAAGTGTAGTGGATGGAATTGATGTGAATCCACAGGCATCAGCATTGGAGACAAATAAAGGACAAATCTGGCAAGATATGATGAATCTGTGCTCAATCAAAATTCGTTCACCTGAATTCGAATTGGTTTATTCTTGCCTGGGTAAGAAATGGAACAGAAATCTCAGGCATTTCAAAAGGCCACATCCATCCAATCATCAACATTCTCTCTGGATACCTCTCTAAAGTGCTCTTCTCTAAGTTTACCCTTTTATATTTTGTCTCTGAAACATGGTAGGTATCAGAATTAGTCCTTCACAGTTATAAATGCTGCTGTGTTCAGAACAAAGTCAGATCTTAGTTTCTGATCTCTGAACCCACAAGGGGTGTTAGTCTGTGTCACTCCAGGCAAGTGCTTTCATCTCCTGGGGCCTCAGCAAATAACGAAGCTAAAGCTATAGCAGCTCTTATAAACAAAGATAGATCCGATGATTAAATCTAAATTCATCAACCAGCAACACTCATTACTACTCAAAGTGCCCAGGGCCACCAAGAATTCTTCTAATAAACTTTCTTTCTGAGGTTCCTATGTCCTAAAAGCCACATGTCACTTATCAATAATAATAATACACCTTGCCATTTGAGGTTGACCAAAAATGTACTTAACTATAAAGCAGTGCTTCAGATGAGTAAGAGAAAACCTATGTCTGCAGGAAAACTGTGATGTAATTCCAACCAAAAGTAATGACATTTAAGATTTGTGTTGCGAATAACTGTATATTTCACACTTGGAAATACGTAGTGCTTATAACTTATAGAAGCTGCCATTTGACCCTGTACTACCCTCATGAACCCTTTTGGGATTCAGGAGCCTTGAGCTGGGAAGTACTGGGTCTGGTGTTCTCTAAGGTTCTGGCATTCTATGCAATTTTGTCTAAGAAATTCTGGCTGCCAAGGGGAAAGGATATCAGGGACTCTCATTTCTTGCCAGTGAGAATGCCTAGTCTTTGTGGAGGTCAATTTTGGAATACATTTTAAGAACCATAAAGTGGGTATAGAAGAAGTTCTAGTTTTAATGATGATGGAGTATCCTCCACTGGCCCAATCCTCCTGCAGATAAGATTTATAAACTCTGAACAAAATATTTTTAAAAAATTGAAAGCACTGGCAGAGAGAAACTGGAGTTTGACCTTTGAAAGAAGGAACTGCACCCGTGATTCCTATGCTTACCTTGTTTTTCTCTAAGGGCTCTCTCTAGTCCGCCAGGCAGAAAGCTGTGATCTTATTGCTTGAGGTGTCAGAGGACAGAGTTTGGGGCTGCCAGAGTGACTGGAAATTGAGAGGGATAAGTCCTGGAAAGAGCTAAAGTTTTTAAAGCTGAATAATGATTTCAACCAATTGCCCATTGCTCAATGATTGGGAGACAGATTTTGGAATTTAAATCCTATCAATTTTTCCAAAAGAGCTGTTTGGAAACATCTTGGGCATTTCACTAAAATCCTAGGAAGGGGTCATACCTAAGAGTAATAACTATGCCCCCAGGATTAAAGATCCTCCCTAAGACTAAGGAAAAAATCTAAATAGGCCTACCCTAAAGAGTATAAAACCAAGGTTCTGCAACTTTAAGGTGACATTCCATAATTAACTGATTGATGTTGCCAAAGGAAAACAATAGAATCCAGAATCTCTAAATCTATTATTCACAAAACACAGTATATAATAAAAACTTATAAACATGCAAAAAAACAGAAAAAAGTGACTCATACTCAAAAGAAAAAAAAAGGTTAATAGCAACAAACTCCAAGGTACTCTAGGTGTTGGAATTAGTAGACAAGGATTTTCGAGTAGCTGTTATAAATATGTTCAAGGACATAAAGGAAAATATTTTCATAATGAAGGAACAGATAGAAAATCAGAGAAGAAAATAGCAACAACTTGGGGGAAAACAAAAAACAAAAACAAATAGAAATTCTGGAACTCAGAAATGAAAATTTCAGTGGATAAGCCTAACATCAGATTGGAGGCAACAGAAAAAAAGGTCAGTGAACTGGCAGAGAGGTCAATATGCACTCTCCAATCCTAAGAACATATAGAAAATATTTTTTAATAAAAGAGTATCAGTGACCTCTGATACAATATCACATAGTTTAACATATGTGTAATTATAATTTCAGAAGAGGAATAGAGAGAAAATGTAATTGAAAATGTCTTATATTTGATGAAAAGCACTAACTTATAAACCCAAGGATCTCAAAACACTCCAAGGAAGATGAACACACACACACACACACACACACTCACACACACATGCACAATGCAGTCAAACTGTTGAAAAATTAAGAGAAAGAGAAAAATCTTGAGCAGCAAGAGGCACGTTACATGCGTGGGGCCAATGATATAAATCATATCGGTTTTTTTTTTATCAGAAGCAATGAGGTCAGAGATGACAAAATTTTATGATAATGAAATAATAAATGCTGAAATTCTATGTCCAGTAAAATATATCATTCAAAAAATGAAGATAATGTGGACATTTTCAGTTAAGTGAAGCTGAGAGAATTCATCACCAGGGTATATGAAAGAAAGTTCTTCAGGTTGAAGAGAAATGACATCAGATGGAAACTTGGGTATTGAGAATGGAAAGCAGATACCAAGATGTTAACAACCATGGATAGGTAAAATATGTGTGTAACCATAAAAGTCTACTCTCTTTGCCTTTCTCTAATTTCTTTAAAAGATAATTGCCCATTGCTTATCCCTGTTGTCTATGTCATGTTATGCAAAGTATATTCTCTAACTAAGTGGGTATTAGTAATCAACAACCATATAATATCTTAAAAATTTTCATGCAAAAATTAAGTAACACACTTTTAGGCTTATCAATATAGACTTAAAAATAAAAGCCTAAAACTATAAAACTTGTGGAAGAAAGCATAAAAGATCTCTGCTATCTTGGGCTAGGTAATGATTTCTTAGGATACAAAAAACACTAATCATACTATTTATTTTAGTAATAAATTTATTTTCATGAAATTCTTCTCTTTGAAAGAAAAAAAATGAAAAAGAGATAAGCCAAAGACTAGGAGAAAATATTCACAATATATTTATTTGGCAATGGACTTGTATCAAGTATACATGAAGAATTTCTATAAATCCATAATAAAAAATACATGGCCAAATATAAAAATAGGCCTAGAACAGCCTAGAGATAGGTCTAATAAAAGGCCTAAAACAGACACTTTGCAAGTGGTCAATAAGCACTTGCAAAAGTAGTCAACATAATGAGTAATTGGGGAAATGCAAATTAAAACCAGAATTAATGCCGTTTCCCATGTACTAGAACAGCTCAAATTATAGAGACTAAAGACAGAAAATGTTGGTGAGGACATGAAGCAATTCTCATACTTTGTTAGTGGGAACATACGCCACTTTGGAAAACTATTTAGTAGCTACTTATACATTAAACATCCACTTTTGTATGGTTTAGCAATACTTCTACTTTCCAAAGAGAAGTAAAAACACTTGTCCACGAAATGACCTGTACTTGTTCTTACCAGCTTTATTCATGATACAGTAGTCCCTGCTTTTCCACAGTTTTGTTTTCCATGGTTTTTGCTACCTGTGGTTAATCATGGTCCAAAATTATTAAATGGAAAATTCCAGAAATAAACAATTCATAAGTTTTAAATTGTGCCTTCTTCTTAGTATCATGATGAAATTTCATGCTGTCCTGTTTTATTCTACCAGGGACAGGAATCCTCCCTCTGTCCAGTGTCTCCACGCCATATACACTTCCCACCCATTTGTCACTTAGTAGCCCTCTCAGTTATCAAATCCACCGATAGCGTCAATACTATGCACAGTCAGTGTATATAGGGGTCAGTACTATCCACAGTTTTAGGCATCTACTGGGGAGTCTTGGAACCTATCCTGTGGATAAGAGGGGGACTACTCTACTACAAAATTGGAAATAGCCCAAATGGCTATCAGCAGGTGAATGACTAAACAAACTGTGCTATAGTCATACAATGAATTACTTATCGGCCAATCTGGGGACACATACAAGTCACCTCGGACCTTAATGCCATGCCTGTGGTGAGAACAGGTCATAAGCAACCCTAGCCATAGACACCTAGGCAGGGACCCCATGAGGGTGGCACCTGAAGACCAGGAGGGAGAAGCTCTGCTTCCTTGGGAGGCCAGCCCCTTCTCCCCAGATGCCACAGGGCACACACACCCACTTCTCCTGGCACCTGGGATGCATTTTGGGAAATGAGGGGGGTGGGGAATCCTTGAGTGGCATCAGAAGCTTAGAATCTTAATGAATGTGAGTTTTAATACAGTAGAGATTACAAATCTTTAGTTAGTAAAATAAAATATTTTGTTGCCATCAATAGAAAGGGGCTGATATGGTTTGGTTCTGTGTCCCCACCCACATCTCACCTTGAACTGTGATAATCCCCATGTGTCACAGGAGGGACTCAGTGGGAGGTAACTGAATCTTGGGGGCAGGTTTTCACCATGCCATTCTTGTAGTGGTGAATAAGTCTCACGAGATCTGATGGTTTTATGAAGGGGAGTTCCCCTGTACCTGCCTCTTGCCTGCCACCACGTAAGAAGTCCCTTTGCTCTTCCTTCATCTTCTGCCATAATTGTAAGGCCTCCCCAGCCGTGTGGAACTGTGAGTCCAATAAACCCCTATCCTTTATAAATTACCCATTCTCAGGTATGTCTTTATTAGCAGTGTGAAAACAGACTAATACAGGGACCTTAAGTGTAAGATGAGTTTAGACATATACATAAAAAAAGAAAGTTAAATATTTTTGCACTTCTGACATGCAGCTGAGCTACACATGTGTTTCTAGAGGATCTAAATATCAGCGATGGGCTCTGAGAGGAGGTGAGAGGAGGTAAGAGAAGAGACCTGAGTGGCCGGAGACTGCAAGCACTCCACGTCTAGATTTTCAGGTTCCTTTTATTATTATTATTATTATTATTATTATTATTATTATACTTTAAGTTCCGGGGTACATGTGCACAATTGCACCAGGTGTATCCTGGTAATAAAAAATGCTACAGCAGGTCTCACTGAGCTGTCTTAGCTTAAGGTAAGCAATGCTCCCTTTATAATTCAAGTTAATCAGTGCAATTTTGCCTCCAGAGAAAGGCTGTTTTCCACACTGACTCAGTATGGGCTCTGAGAAACAATATGTCTGCATTTTCTCAAATATTAAAATTTATGGTTAAAATAAAATCTTGTTATTCTCATGAAATCCTGAAGGTCTTTAAGTGTTTTCCTTCGACATCAGAGTCCAAAATCCTGGAAAGGCCCTGGTCTCTTCTCCAAGAAGGAATGGCAGGGGGAACCTCCACTTCACCCTCCCCCTCACCCTACCCACCCCGCCCCCTTACCACCAAGAATAACCAGTGGATGACAGGGGCATGCCAGTGACCTTAGATTCAAGATAAAAGCATGTGACATTCTTTCAAAGCCAGATAATTCTACAGACAAGTTGGAACTTGGGTGAGCAACCATCCCAGTTTCCCCAGGGCTATTTGGGTTTTAACACTGAAAGTCCCACATCTCCGGAAATGTCTCAGACCCACGCAAGCAAACCAGGAATGGTCCTCCTGCCAGTAGGTCAGGACTTGTGGGTCAGAGGTCCTCCCTGCCCCCAGGGCAGCTGCCTCCTCTCCTGACCGTTGGAAAGGGCTCTGATGCACTGATCTACACCCTGGTTCTCCGGGGCTGTGTGTTATCTCTGGCGGCAGCCCCTGTGCCGCCAGCCTACTCACCCCCACATCGTGTTAAATTTCAACCACAATCTGCTGCCTTGGCTCTTCTTGGTATCTCTAGCCCAACGACAGCAGTCTACTTCCCAAGAACACCGAGAGTTTAGAAAGTTTTTTGTTTTTTTGTTTTAACATCTTTGAGTTATCTGTAAATTTACTAACCCATCAATTCTGATGATGGAGTCTCTTTTCTTTGTTGTTGCTGTTGTCTAAATTAGAGCTATATAATTCCAAAATGCTTGAACATGATATGGCACCAACATTCACTTCACTACCCCAAGCTTTTACCCTCAAGTAAAAGGTGAACTCGGGAACATGAGTTTTTTTTGTTTAGTTTCTGGTCAGTGGGCATCCTGGTGGGGTAAAACATAGTAACGAGAAAAGGAAGAACATGTAGATGGTCATTGCTTTTCAGGTGCATTGCGGAGGCTTCTCTCTGAAGGGTGACTACAGTTCTATATGGCCATGTCAGTCCACCGGCATTCATTCATTCATTTATTCATTCATTCATTTAACACATATACATTGCTTGGCAAAGTGGTTCTGAGATGCAACCAAAATAAAAACCCTGCCAGGATTCATTATGGCTGTGGTCTCCCTCTACTAAACCTCACATCCATTTTTGTATTTGATGTGTCCTGCAAACTGCTGTGTAAATGGGAGTTTTATGAGCAAATAGAAAGACCTGGCAATAATGCTGTCATCTTAAGGAATAGAAGAGCCTGTTGTTGCACAATGGAGAGCCAGGGGCAGAAATCGGTGAAATCAGCTCCAACACTGCCCCTCCCCCAATACACCCCAGGCACACTTCTGCTTGACAGATGCCAAGGCCTTGATGCCAGGACTGGGTTTCCAAGACACCACCCCATTTGTCAGGTGGCACTACAAGGATTCCTCAAGTCCTGAATTAACTCCACATAGCAGAAAATTCTGCATCACAGATTTGGAGTGCAAGCGACAGAATCTGCAACTGTGAACTCCAGCAGAGGGCCTAGGTGCTAACAGTTTCAGCAGTTCTCTGAGCCATGCAGAAGACTGGGTCACCGAGTTTGGGAATGAGATTGCCTAGGGGGCTGAGAATAGGAATGGCAAAATGTGGTCGGGGTTCATTGCTGAGGTGAACAAGTAAGCTCCCAAGTCTCAGAGAGCAGCATCCCAGCCACAGACCGTGCTGGCATGTACCAGGAAAGGAGAGGAAGCACTGGTCCTCTTGTTCCTGTGTAGGCTGGCATGTGGATCCACCCCTTTTCAAGGTATCATGCAAGTGCAGGGGCCAGAGGAAACCAGGGGCTGCAGCAGTAAGGGTCAATGTGGGGCGGCCCCAAAAACAGCTCTCCTGACAAAGTTTTGTGGCTTTTTTTGTTGCTAGGCTGCTTCAAGTACCACTCAGGGATGTAGGAGGCTGTCTCATAGGTCTTAACTGTAACTATCCGAGTCTGAATAATGGCTCCCAAAGACATCCACAAATCCCTGGAACCTGAGAATGTTACCTTACGTGGCAAAAGGGACTTTGCAGATGTGATTAAGTTGAAGATCCTGAGATAGGGAGGTGGTCCTGAATTATCTGAGTGGGCCCTTAACGTAACCACTGGGGTCCTTATATGAAGGAGGCAAGAAGGTTAAAGAAGGGATAGCCATGTGATGATGGGGCAGACCCTGGAGTGATGGACTTTAAGTGGAGGAAGGGTCCACAAGCCAAGGAACATTGGCCACGTCCAAAAGCCAGAACAGACAAGGAAGCTGATCTCCCCAAAGCCCTGCCGAAACCTTGACTTTAGCCCATTGAAAGAGATTTCAGGCTTCTGGCCACCGGAACTGTGAGGGAATACATTTGTGTTTTGTTTTAAGCTACCAAGGATGTTAGAGCAGCCATGGGAAAGGGGTGCTGTTTGCATGAGAAAAGCAGGAAGACTGAGAGAGGAACTGTGTCAGCCTCCTGGTCTGTGGGGAGCCACATCCCAGGAACCCCCACCTCTGCCTTCTGCTGGGAAACATTCTCCCGGTCTCCCAGTCTGGAACACCTCCCTCAAATCCCAAAAAGACAATGGTGGGAATCCTGTGAGGTCCAGCAGAGCCTTGGGACAAGATGCAATCTTTCGCTAGCCCCAAGTGGGTGGGTTCACCCGCACTCAGCTACAGCAGGTAGGCCCTTCTGAATCTCAGGCTGGCTGAATAGGTTCCAGACGCAGGAGGGAGCCCCCCCACCCGCAACCCCCTCCGGCAGCTGGAGTGTGTGCTGGAGATCTGGGCATGGGCTTGCCCAGGCAAAGAGTGGAGAAGCTTTTATAGGAAAGCTGTAAAAACAAGCAGGGTTGACCTGGGCACTCCCCTGGTTCCCATGAATCTGAGGCCCATGACTGGCTCATCGATTGCTTGAACAAGCACACATCAGAGACATCCAGATCAGAGTGGAAGCTGCTCAAGGCTCAGATGATCCCTGAGCCACCAACGTTATCCTGGAGGTTCTTATCACAGAGTATGGGAAATGCCATACTGGGCTGGGGATTTGCAGAAATCCTCCAAAAGATGCAGAAACAAGTCCAGGTGAAAATGGAATGCTTCCTGATGGCTCATTTTGTTCCAGCCTCAACCCAAAGGTATCTATCACAATATTTCTTGTACAATGGGTTGTGCAGTGGGGGGAAGGGAGATGCTTTACAGGCGTACTGTGGGGTGAGGTACATTTCGTAACAGCTCTTGTTTACTGAGATGGCTTTCTACTGACAAAGAAAAAAGTCCCGAAAAGAAGGGGGCCTGTTAATTGTTTGCTTCCTTTTGCTTTTTTGATTACAACAGTAAAAACTGCCCTTCAAATTTAGTCCCAAAAGACATCAGAGTTTGACAATGACAAGTGGGGAATAAATGTTCCTGGGCTATCAGCTTCGCAGCTCCCTCCTCTACATGTGGGCTAGGGGACACAGAGCTGGTCCCTGCCCAGTCTCGGAGGCCAGAGAATCAAGTTCTGGGTGTGTGAGACTGATTGGACAGGCTTCCCCTGACGGAGTTGGGCAACTTGGGGCTTTTAACTGCCTTGGGAATGAGGGTGGGTGCCTTAAATGAGGAACTAAGACAGGCCCTCATTTCCCAGCAGGGATGCCGCTCAGCCTGCAGAGTTCCCTGTTCCCAAGGCCTGTGAAGCAAGGGACAAAAGAGGGGCCTTCCTCAGGACACTGTTGTGGGGTGGGGTGCTCACTCGCTCTCCTGTGTCCACGTACTCCTCTCCCACTCTACCTCCCTCTCTTTGGGAACCCCTGTGGGGCAAGTACAGGGAGATGGGAAGAAGTGGGTGGGATGGATCTGAGCTAATGACGAGGGCAGCCTCTTCCTCCCTCTGGTCTCCCTCCACCTTCTTCAGTCCCTAGTCCCTGCTGGGACCTGCCTCCTTAATAGGTAACCCCTACGGCTCTCCTCAGCCAGTCTCTGCACACTGCGCCCATGGGTTCCCGATGCCACTGCCCTCAGAACATGCAGTCAGAGGCTCTGTGGAGCTAGAGGTTCAGGTGGGTGTAGAGAACACCACACATATCCTCCCAGGGCAGCCAGGACATCCCACGGGGAGGAAAAGAGGGTCCTGGACTGGGCTTCCTCCACATTCAGGCCACTTCCTCACCTGCCCACCAAGCAGTAGCATGCATGGTTAATGGAAGCTGGCATCTCTTCCATCCATGTGAGGAATCACCAAGATCTACTAGCTAGGTCTACAATCCAGGTTCTAGATACCAGGGGTTAGGAGGGAAGGACCCTCCAAGACCTACTAGCTAGGTCTACAATCCAGGTTCTAGATAGCAGGGGTTAGGAGAGAAGGACCCTCCAAGACCTACTAGCTAGGTCTACAATCCAGGTTCTAGATAGCAGGGGTTAGGAGAGAAGGACCCTCCAAGACCTACTAGCTAGGTCTACAATCCAGGTTTAGTAGGGGGGGGGGATAGCAGGTCCAGGTTTTAGATAGCAGGGGTTAGGAGAGAAGGCCCAGGAGTGCATTCCCCAGGTTCAAATTCCAGCTCCAAAACTCACCCTCCATGTGCCCTGGCATAACTCAAGGTGCCCTCAGCTCCCCCATCCTTAAATGGCAAGGCTTCATACTTGCCTTTAGAGCTGTTTGTGAGGATTAAATGATACCTGGTTGCCAAGGGCTTTGCACCAGCCCTAGTATGCAGTAGTGCCAGTTACAGAGGAGGAAACAGAGGCTTAGGGAGGTTGAGCACCTGGACTAAAAAAAGGAGTGGAATTTGAGTCCAGGAGGTCAGGCTGTCTTTCCGAGAGCCAACACCCACCAGCCTTTGGTGGGCTCGAGGACACATTGGGCCTGCCATCCACACTGCTGGCACGCATCAGGTGGTGTCAGGTGGGTCCTCGCACAGTGAATCCTGAGCAGAGGGCAGGGGGACGAGGGGGTGGCTGGAGCCCAGTTCACTTTTGCGAAGCACTTCCTGAACTGCACATTCGGTTACCACAAAATGAGTCAAGGTCCCTTTTAAGTGGCTTGCTGAGCTTCCCTCTGATCTGGCACTGTCTCCCCGGGATGGCCGGCAGCAGGCTTCCCTGACAAGCTGTCAGGCCTGGCACTGGAGCCCCTTCCCTGGGCACCAGCTCTGCACAAGCACCACTTCACTCCTCCTCATGACAATTCCATGAGGCAAGGGCTGGTCTTGTTTCCACTTTAAATGGGGAAACTGAGGCTCAGAGAGGTTGGATGAGTTGCCTTTCGTCACACAGCTTAGTCAGGGTCAGAGCTGCAACCTGAACTCCGGCCTGTCTGGTTCTTAGCTGTTTCGCTTGCTCTTCTGCCTGGCTCACGGCAGTGAGGGAACCCACGCTCACCTTCACTGCCTGGGTCAAGTAGCGGCCTGGGACCTCTCTATGGGCCCATTTGCAAATCAAGGATGGGGAAGTGAGGTTGTAGGGACGAAGCATTAGAAGCAACTTCTTATGTCCCAGAAGGAAACAGGGGACTGTGCTTTCTAGGATAAAAATACAACGGCCCCCTGATGGACTAGTGTCCTCCCTACGGATTAAGTCCCTCTGAGAAATGGCTTGCTCTCCCCACAAACAGGCTCAGCTTAAAGACCTTGTGTTTCCTGGGCAAAGGAGGCACCCACAAAAGGCCTTCACTAAAACCCGGCTTCAGGCCCAGGGCCCTGGTCTGGATACAGAGGAGGCCTCAGCTGGGAAGCGTCCTTCCTCCTGGGGCTTGAGGGGTGGGGGTCACGCTCTCCTGGAAATGGGCTGCCCCAGGACCCATATGAGTCTTACCCCAGTGTCTCCTTTAGGGTCCTGGAGCAAGAAGGAGGGATTTCCAGTGATATCTGGTGAGTAAGAGAGAAAAGGAAGTGGGTACATCCAGAAACACAAGCACAGTCTATGAACACCATCAGAAAAGAGGGCCTGAATGGCGCCTGTGGTGATTGGGTCTTTTTGTTTGCTTTTGTTTTTATCATTGTTGTTTTGAGTCAGTTTAGGAGTTTTCCTAGTAATAACTACTAGGAAACTCAGAAGGAAACACACACACACACACACACACACACACACACAAGCAAGTGAAGAACAACAATGCAGGGTGATGACCACGGCTCAACCAAATGACATTTTCATCATCCTCACACATCTTGTTGAAATGGAAACAGATCTGGGCCTAAAGTCCTCACATCATTTTTCCTGATTCTCTTTGTCTGTTTTTAAAAATAACTCTCAATTAGAGAAATAATGCATAGCCCTCCTTGTAAAATATTACAACATGATAAATAAGGCTCAAGAACTCCTTGGCTGCTGGACCGACGGGCCCTCCCCGAGCCAGCCACTGTGCTCTATTTGCTGTGGGTCTTTGCAGTCTGGGTGGAACTTTTTAAGCGTTTCATTGCTACTACTTAGCTTTTGAGAGTGGGTTCAGTGCTGGTGACTGAAGCATATGCTTAGAGAACAGTGTCCCTGAAGTCAAATCCCAAACTTTGCCTCAATGCCTCTCTCCTCAGAAGGGCCCAGAAAGGTCCGAATTGCCCTGAGAGTTTTCCTCCAGACAATAGCTCAGCCTTCTGTGCCCAGCCATGTTTGCAAAACTTTCTCACATACCCCTCAGCTAGTCCTCCACAGTCTAAGCCTAGGCTGCCGGGATAGACATTGCTATTTTGCAGATAATGAACAGAAGTCTCCACAGAGTTAAGAGTCTTATACAAAACTACCTACCCTGGCTGGTTTTTTCACTATAGCAGGGACTCTTTTCCTCCAAGTCCCGCCTCCACACCGAGGTCTCAGGTGGCGAGGGCCTTCCAGGCATGAATGTCCCACACCTGTGCTCCTGTCAGAGTCCTCACACTCCCTGACCAAGCTGCTCCTGCCTGAGTTCCAGGAAGCTCCGGGCCTGTGTTCTCCCAGTGATGGGGGCTTCCCATCTAGTCCCTCGAACCAGGAGCCTGGGGGTATTTGTGAGGTTCTGGGAGATTCTAGGAGACCATAAATACCAGACCTTTAAGCAAGCATGGTCAGCAGCTGGTGATAAAATTGAAGGAAAGAGACACAGCAGCCTGCTGTGTGACACTCCAACCCTGCCCTCTCCACACCCTCCAAACTGAGTACCCGGGGTTGCAGGGAGGCAGGGCCACCAAAGTCCCCACTGGGACCGCAGTGTGGCTCTGAGGATGGAGTTGGATATTGTAAGGTTGGCAGCAACTCAGGCCAGTACTCTCAAGTGGGAACAGTTGGGAAAAGAGGCAGAAAGAAAAGATAGCATGAGACTCTTTAGGATGGGAGCCAGAGCAGTCTTCTCAAAGAATATTGTGCAGACATGCTCTGCACACAAACCTTCCCTTCCTAGAGATCCAGAATATCTAGGAAGATTCATGTTCATCAGCATTTTGAAAGCCCCGAGAAGTCCTGCAATCATAGAATAATATAATAATGATGATAATAATAGCCCAAGGTTTTCTAAACTTAGTGGTCCAGAGAACTCTTTTCTAGCGAAATGCCTATTGCTCTCTCCCCATAGAGCACACGTGACTGCTGGCCTGGCCCATCTGGGGTAAGGAGTAATGTTGGTCACAGTGCTTCTTAAGCAGCTGTGAACTTCCCCAGCCTCACTGCAATGGCCCTGGCCCCCAATCTTACTTCTGATAGGTTAGACAGATCCAATGTCTAAAACCCTAGATTACTTATAACACTTTTAGTGATGACTTAGATCTCAAACTATGGGGCTTCAACCTATGGCCCATAGGCCAAATCTGGCCCTCTGCCTGTTTTTAAAAATAAAGTTGTATTAAAACACAGCTTCTGCCATTCCTCTATGTATTACCTGTGGCTGCTTCATGCTACAATGGCAGAGTTGAGCCGTTGTGATAGAGACCATGCAGCCCAGCAAAGCCTAAAATGTTTACTCTCTGGCCTTTAGAAAAAATGTGTGCTGAACCCTGGCTTAAACAGAAAATCAAAACTCACCTGAAGGATTGGTTCTGTAAAGTCTCAATAGCATGGGAAATTTAGATTTAAAATCTCTGCAATTTGGACCAATCCAGGTTCTGCTGTGGTTGTGTTGTGATGTAATGGGCCCACACTGTGGTTCAAGTGTAGACAAGGGTGTGTGTGTGTGTGTGTGTGTGTGTGTGTGTTCATGGAGAGACTGGGAATAGGAACAGGATGGGGAGGAAAGAGAAATGCTTTATGGCTTAGGAATATTGAATTTGGAGCCAGAGCAGGGGAAGTTGTGCCACCCTATAAGCCTCAGCTTTGGTTGTGTGAGAAACCTGGAGATAATGTAGCTGATGGCGCAGGGTTGTTGTGGGCAGAAAATGAGCTCCTGTGAGCAGAGCACCTCTGCTCTCTCTAGGAGACTCTGCAAGTCCTGGGGACTCCTCCGCATTTCTTGTTCAGGGCCCAGTGTGCATTAAGTGCTCAACAAATGGGCTCCTATTCGGGAATTATTCAAGCGACACACAATCTTATTTGGGGAACAGACAATATCTGGGTAAGATAAAACTTCCTTCTTTCCTTTCAAGGTTGGACATTACATGCTAATTTGGGTCATCTCCTGAGTGTGACCTTCAGCCAGCCATTGGTCACCTTACATGCAAGTAGGGCATGAGTGGCGTTCTATGTATAAACCGTGTGACAGCTCAGAAAGCAGACCGTCCTGTAAGTGTAACCCACAGACTGCAAATGACCCATGGCAAAGGGCAATGAGTGCATGACTTTTATGCTGGAACTCACGATGGAACATTCTGGATTCCTCCCAGCAAACCTGAGCTGGCCTGCTCTGTTGGCCAGCGAGGTCTGCCCAGAGAGACGCTGGTGTTTATCTGCCACATCCTTTAGTTTTTATTGCACTCAGTCGCCTTGTATATTTAATGGGGAAATTTGCTGAAATGGTTACTAAGCCACAGGGGGAAAAAAAGGAAGGAGGTGGGGAGCCACTCTCCGACCCTGAAGTTGGCAAAGTTGCCTCATTAATCAGACCTGTGCTGGGATACGACGTTATTCATGTTTAGGGCATTAAAACTTGAAGCTAAAATTGTAGCAGGCGGTAATTTGAGTACAGGCAGCCTGTCTCTCTGCGATAGATTTATGATGTTTACTCAACAATGGATGGGAACTTTCAGGGAAAGACTGACCGCCCCCAACCCCCGCCTTTTCAAAACACATTGTCAGGCCACAGTGATCAAGTTCCTGATTTTTGTGTGAGTATGCAGAGCCTTTTTAAAAGTCTTCAGGGTGATAAGAGCAGACTGTATTCGATCTTCCCCATTCTGAGCTCAGCAGAAGTAGGAAAATATGCAAGGCAGATGGAATGAGCTGTCTACCAGGCGAATGGTGGTTGCCACGCTCTCTGACTACACTGCTCTTCCTGACGTGACCGGTGCAGTGCCACCCCCACCGGCCTTGATGTTGAATCTGGAACATCTGGCCACTGTGTCACCTGATCAGGATCTCAAAGAATTCCCGACAAAAGTTTCCATGTTCCTGGCTGAGGGTCTTGCTTTCCTGTGCTTCAAGGTTACAGTTCTTGGAACCGATTGCTGGGAATTTCAGGAAAGTGAGGGTTCCCATTTTCCAAGTTTTCCTACCTACTTTCAGTCATGACACACAGACAGACAGAGGCCACATCCATCTCTGTCAGTCCAGGCAGAATTTGCCTTCAGGTCTCACATAGCAAAGGAAGAGGCATCAGCCCGGCCTTGGGTCTTGCCACTCAGATGGGAAGCCCTTTCTGTAAGAGGGTTCCTTTAAGATGTGGCACCAAGAACAGTTATACTGCACTTGGACAGGAAGGCCCCCAAGTGCATGAAAGCACTTCAGAGTGTTCATCTTCTCTCCCTGGCACAGGTGTAGCAGGGGTGAGACCCAGTTCTGGACACTCTGGCTGTTAGCTTTGCCTTTAGCTTTGCCCTGGGCCTGGTGTGTTGGTGATGAATTGCAGATAACACCACCAACCACATAGGGCTGTTTTGCAAACTAAGTTGACATTTTAAGCAGTTTGGTTAAACAAACCGACTTTGAGTATGGGCTCTGCCACCTCCTAAGGGAGTCATTTTGGGTAAGTTACTGGCTCCCTCTGATCTTTATTTCACCATTGTGAGATGGGATGAAGCTATTATCTGCCTCACTGGGCCATTGCTGAGTATGTGGAAGTGCTTTTTTTTTTTTTTTTAAGACAAAACATGCTCGTAGATTTTCAATAAATGTTAGGTTCTATTCTCAATATTATGGAAAGATGCACTTCTTGAATTTGGGGAAGAAACAAAAGAGATTGTATTTTATGCCAAAGTCATAAGCACTGACTCATATCAAACCACAAATATTTCTATCATCCAGGCTCTGGGGGGATCGACATGCCACCCCATCATGTGACACTTAGATAAAGGATATGAAAGTCCTGCCTAGAGTGGACACTATAATTTTGTAAGCTTTTCTTTAAGAGGGTCTCTGACTTTCCAGTCTTCTGTGTTTGTTTTGTCATTTAAGTTCGTGTGCTGCAACAGATTTGAAGTAGACACTACTTCCCTCTGCCCCTCCCGGCGGTTAAACATGAGAATTGTTCAGTTTGAACTAAATACAAGAAATATTAAGTTAAAGAAATAGCCCCCGACTTGCAACAAGTGGGGCAGTAAATAAAGGGAGCCCTTTTCTACAGGGGCTGAATGGGAGAAGAGAGCTAAAGGAGTTTGGGTGGTGAAAGCAACTGTAATGATTTATCATCAGGGAAGACTTATTTACCTATGGAAGGAATACTTTAAAATCGACTTTTCTCATAAGGTATGTTCATATGCATAGCATAACTTACATACAAGTATTTATGTAGTTTTGCAAGGAGCTTGCAAGGCTAGAAACACACACACACGTATGAACTATGTTCAGTAACACTACCCATGCAGTCTTTGAAAAACTTCTATAGATCATCTGGCTAGGGAACTGTGAGTCTCATCTGTACCCACATGATCCCAAAGAGGAGGGGCCCTGTAGAAACAAGAACCAACCAACAAAAAAGCGGTGACAACAGGCACCATGACAACGAAAGGAGTTTTAAAGTGCATCTTGAAATAGCACACAATTTTCCAATTTAAATAGTTTGGAATGAATCAAAGGGGAAAAAAGCATTAATTAGATACAACTGAATTTCTCAAAAGTATATCAACACAGCTTACAAATAAATCCTCAAATGTACTACCACTCTCAACAAATCTTGCAATGACTGATATTCTCTGTCAACTAGAGAGGATGCAGGTAGGAAAATGAATGAAATTTCCATTCTTCAGTGTTTACCTGATGTCTCAGGTTGTTTGCTTTGGGAGAGTGGCTGTTTGCAGGGCTATGGGAATTTGTGAAACACTTTGCTAGTAAAGCCAGCTGAGGCCTTCGGGACCAAATCGCCAAATGAATGACAGAGGACCCTTGCAGTAGCTTTGTCTGTCTGCAGAGCGGACTCCTGTGAGTGTTCATGACATTTAAAGAAGTAACATGCCGGGAGAACTGAAAAGGGTGCTAATGATTTACAAGCGAAGATAAGATATTATTAGGAGTACGAGGTCAATCAGATAAAGATACCATACACACAAATTGGACTTGGGCCCATTCTTTAATTTATTCTGAAAGGAAGAGGAGGAGGAAAGGATGGGGCCTGAGACTGTTAGCAATTGGCTTCCCACAAGCTGCCTGTTTTAACACTCTTTGTGATTTAGTTCAATCTCATCTTTTAAAAAAGTATGGCAGTTTGTTCCATCTTTCCTGCTTCCTTCTCCTCTTCCTCCTTCTTCTAAGATGGCAAGGAGAAACTTTCTTACAGGTTCCATCAACACTGCCATATAGCTTAGAAGACTGGAGATATTTATTCTCAATGTCCTCAGTTTACTTTCCAACAGGAGCATTATTTGAAAGATGGTCTGCCAGCATTCAACTGAACAGACACAAATGCTGATATGAACAGTGAGGGGAGAGAGTGGTTCGAAGGCTGGGGTTGCTGTCAGGTCTGATGAACCCTCTAACACTCGCCATCATCGGCTACAATGTTGAGGAGACTCCATCACAACTTCGGATCAAGAGTGTTTCTTTGTTCCTCCAAACCTTCCAAAGCACTTTATGGACCTTGGGTTTGGACAACACCTCCATGAAGCTTGGAAGCCAAGAAGTCACATCTTCATTGAACAATGCAGGAAATTACAGGGCAGAGGTGAAATATGACCTTCGAGGGAAAAGCTGGTGGTGGAGCCCAGGCCTTCATTTTGCTGGGATGGTTCCCTGCCATTATTCTCCTTTCTCACGAAAGGATCCTGCACAGTCAATTTACAGCATTAGTAAATAAAGGCGGCTGTGTCAGCCTCCTGCTTGGAGAAAGGAAGGCAGCACCTTGAATGCTGAGAGTGTATCTCAAGCTTACTCTTTACTTCCATTACAATATTTCAGAAGTTATAACAGATGAAAACGGGGCAAGGTGGTCAAGGTAAGACTGGGATCAGCAGGGAAATGGTGTGTGAGGAGTTTCTCATTAGAAAACACAAATGGGGATGTGGATTGGTTGTTTTTCTTGTCTCAGAAATCTTCTTCAGAATGACTTCCCCACCCCCGCTTTGTCTTTGAAAGTTTTGCCGTGTTTGAATTGGCATACTTACACATTGTAATGATTTTTCTTTCATCAATTAAAAACAAAGCTATTTTTTGGCTAAGTGTCTCCTGAAGCAAAGTTAAGAAACAGAATAAGAAGGTTTTGAGTCATGCACAAGACTGAAAATTAGCTAATGAAAACCCTTTTCCCTCCTATTTCCTCAAAAGTCAGTTCTCAGAAAAACAATTCTGGATGCACCCTGTTTACCAGCCAGGTTAAAAGTTCAAGAAAAGAAAGACATCACAGTATTTACACTGAGGCAAATCACTGTTCATCTACCGCGTCTGACACTGCAGATTTGGGAGCGGGCCCCTGTCCTGCCTGTCAAAGGGAGAGGAAGCAGTGTCTGGCTGGCTGGACCTGTATTTGCTCCTGTTGTCTCACTCTCTGCCACCAATTTTGCTTTTTGTTGTTTGTCTGTTTTGTTTGTTTGCTTGTTTTTGTTTGTTTGTTTTTTCTAAGACTGCCGGCATCCCTTCTTTCTAGATCGTCTTGTCTTTCTTTTGATATTTTATTTTCATGGATAAGATCGCTAGGACCCCATCAGAGTATTTTCCTGATGGCACGATGCTACTACTTTCTGATATATTTATTTCATTCTCAATATTTGAATCTATGAATTAAAATAATAGTGATAATTGCCACCATTTATTGGATTTGTGCTTTGTGCCAGGCATCATGCTGAGTGCGTTCGCACATTATTGCAAAGATCCCTCTGTGCTGCTGGGGTAGGTGTCATTCTCCCAGTTTATGGGTTTGGAAACCAAGGTTCAAAGAGCTCCAACAACTAGCAGGAGGCTAAGCAGACCAGACCTGGGCACTTCTCCACTTCCTCAGCCTTCCAAGAGGGGCCCCAGCACTGATCTTCAGACCTAGGTTGTTCTTGCCTCAGGGAGAGACAGGTCAAGGAAAGTCAGGTGGTTGTTAGCTAACGAGAGCAACATTCTTCCAGAGGGGCAACAGGTGAGGGCCAGGGCTGAGGGCCATGCTGGCAGTGGGCAGGGAGCTCCTGCTTCTGGAGGCCAGGTGGGCCACCCCTCCACCCATCAGCATCTTGCAGCCAGGCAGATCCCTGCGGAGGCCTGACAGTGACAGAAGGAAAGGCCCTCAGCAGCCCGGAATTGGCCTCATTGAGAGTGTCCCCAGGGAGAAACATACTGGGGATGCCAGCAGCCCAGAAGGCTGGAGAGGGAGCTCATCGCTTCTCCATCACAGTCACTGCACACAAAAGTTGGAGCCAGAAGCATCCACAAGTGCCCCTATCCAAGCAGGGCAGGAGGAAGGAAATCCATTCAGTGATTCCTCCCTCCCAAGGCCTGACTATGCAGCAGGAGCTAGCTGGGCTAGAGAGACACAGCCAGGGCCCATCCTCAACAGTCAGGGGGCTGGGTGGATCTGGTCTAAGCTCGCTGCCGGTGGGCCTGAGGCCCCATCCCACACAGCAACACCATTGCACCCAGTGGCTTCCCAGTGCAGCCATAGTGGATGCCCAGGGACAGACAAGGGTGAGACCCTCCTCCCCATCAGCTCCCAGGGCACAGACATACCACAAACATACATACTGCATACACACAGAGGCTTATCCTGTGGTGGTGCCATGTGGAACCATGCTTGAGTCTGCAGTGGGTCTGGGAACAACCACAAACAAGCTCAGAAAGCACACATGGCATCACATGTCACCTATAGCCACTCCACACACCAACACACATGCACACAGGTACCAGCATATATCCACCGCACACACCCACACACATCACAAACACCTCACTCCATATGCAACATAGACACCCACTCCCAGCCACACACAATGCACATGTACCACAAACATACATACTGCATACACACAGACGCTACAGAACCCTACTCTCATACTGCACACGTCATACCCACATCCAGCCACATCGCATACTATATCCACGCACACAACCACTAAGACATCCACACTTATATCCACCCAGGCATTCCCACACACCATACCACACCACACATGCAAAATACACAGGCATTGTATGCACAAGCATACACACATAGCATAGATGTGCACTTACAGATGCATGCAACCACCCCATGTGCATACAGGCACCCATGCACCAGACACCCTGTGTCCTCTTCTGCACCCACACCTGTGTCACACATGCGGGTACACAGAACCCATATGATCATGTCACACACCCATACCCACCCACCCCGAACACACACATGCTTGAGTGCACTCTTTCATTCTCACCCCCCCCATGGCTGACTCTGCTTCTAGTAAGGCAGCCTTTCCAGAACTGTCGAGGAACTGCCAAACACCCTTCCTTTTAGAGATGACCGTGTGTTGAGGAGTCAGTGTTTGTAAAGCAACTTCTTGGGGAAATATAATAGCAGATACAAGGTAATATAAGTGAGGGTATCCAAGCCAGATAGGAATCGTCAAGCGAGGGCACACTCGAGAGTGAAAGGCGGAACTGAAAGGAATTATGAACTCACTTCTAATTGGCATGGAGAGGACCACCTTGAGTGAACTCAGGTACATGGTCACCTCGCCTACAGGGACCAGGGACAAAGCTTACAGAATCAGTGTGTCTGCTGCCTATCAACCCTCTCAGGTAGAAAAATAATGGGATAGGAATTGGTGGCGAGGGCTGGAGGTACAAGAGTTGTAGTTTTTGATGGTATATTTTCCTGATTTGTGCATTCCCTTCTCAGATTCCCTTCTGGCAGGTGGAACTCATTTCTCACTAATTTACTCGCTGCATGTTGGTGATTCTCAAATGTTCCATCCCCTGCTCCATCCCCATGGAGGCCTGCCTGGGGGCCCAGGAGTTCCTGTCTGATGTTTCCACCCTCTGACCAGCGCCTCTGAAGAATAAAGATCGAATGCACTCCTCTAACAGGTACTCAGCACCTAGCTGAGGCGAGCATAAAGAGCAGAGCTAGCAACTGTGACAGCCCCCTGGGATCTTGCTGAAATGCAGATTCTGGTACTAGGGGGTCAGGATGGGGCCTCTCCCTTTTTGACCCAGCAACATCAATTTATTTATTTATTTATTTATTTTTTGAGATGGAATTTCACCCTGTCACCCAGGCTGGAGTGCAATGGCATAATCTCAGCTCACTGCAACCTCCACCTCCTGGGTTCAAGTGATTCTCCTGCCTTAGCCTCCCAAGTAGCTGGGATTATAGGCACCCGCCATCATGCCCGGCTAATTTTTTGTATCTTTAGTAGAGACGGGGTTTCACCATGTTGGCCAGGCTGGTCTTGAACTCCTGACCTCGTGATCCACCCGTCTCAGCCTCCCAAAGTGCTGGGATTACAGTTGTGAGCCACCATGCCCGGCCGCAGCATCACTTTTGAGTAGTGGGCAGTTTTCAGAGAACAACGTCCACCCTCATCCCAGCCCATGTGGATCCTCACACAGCCCTGGCGGGAGGCAGGGCCAATGGAGGCCACCAGTGTCCCCTTCTGAGGAGACTCCAGTGGGACCTGCAGCAGGAAGGGGTGCCAAGCGCTCAGCACCCATCAGTTAACTTCCAGTCACCCTGTTTTCAGCCATTGTCTGGTGTCACCCTTCCCAACTGTTGCTTACCGTTCACAGTCCTTTTTAAGGAAGAATGACATTTGATTTTACACATCTACAAACTACAAAATGGCAGCATATTAGAGGCATAGGGAGAAGCTCACCGCTCTGGACTTAAATACGGGATGCAGCATCACATGACCAGTTTTGTGATATGGGAAAAATTGATTGTCCTCACTAAAACTCAGTCTTCATAACTGAAACAAAGGGGTGATCACCTTGCCTCTGGGGCCTGCTATGCACACTGGAAAACAACATTGTAAACCACCAAAAATGTCTCCAGAGCAAGCTAGAACCTTAGATGGTAGCTGGGTTGATTATAAAGGTGCACATTTATTAATCCATCTACGTAGACAATCATCACTGAACACACTAAGTACCCTAGACCTGAGTAGAGTGAGGCTGAGGTTCACGCGGGACTGAGGCAGAGGGAACTGGAATCTACCCTCTTCCAGCATGGGCACTCAGGACAGCTTTCAAGGTCCTGCTAAGTCACGTAAAGCTTGAAACAGACCATGATTCCAGCAACAAGAGCATCATGAGGGGTAGGTGGATCTCTAAAAGGTAATCCAGGTCTTGCATCGGAGACAGCAGTACTCCCTAAACACCTGTGAGGCAAAGCCAGTTATTCCTTCCCATGGACTCTCTTCTACTTGCTTCTACTACATAAAAGCAAATATGACTCAAAAGTACTTTAGTTTTAATAAAACAGTCATTTAAATCTGGAAATTTCAAGTAGAGCCATTTGTCAGAAAACCTCAGCAAAAATAAGCATGATGCAGCTTGTCTAGATCTGAAACCCTTGCTGCTTTGATAACTAAGTTAAAGAACTCAACACGGGGGTTGGCTTAGGTGAAGCCAGATAGGGCTGTCTCAGCCACAGAGCATTTCTGAGCCAAGTGCTCACACATGGAGCAGGGGAGGAAAGTGGAGTGTTCCCACTAAGTTTCATCTCCACCAGGTTAGTTTTCTCTTCCTGCCATTTCTGATAAAGTGAGAACATGTGGATCCAACAGCTTCTCAGGGGAAGGAGTTGCCTAAAGCCCATGCCAGGGAGCCCACATGTGGCCCTGTCAGCCTGGTCGTGGGCACAGAGCATGTGGCTCAATCCCATTCTTGCTGTAGTTCAAGTATGTGCAGATCTCACTTCAGACAAACTTGCAAACATCTTAGAGATACTGGAGAAAAAGGGAGAGTCTGGAAGGCTGGGAATAAGCAAATACCACCACCATTTTCCAGAGGAATGGATTCTAAAAACTACAGAAGAACAGACTTCCTCCAAGTTCCAAGAAAACCCAAAAGAGACATGAAATAAGGCTCGTAAGCTTTTGGGAAGAAAGTGGTGGTCTCAAGGAAGCAACATAAGTTCTCTAAGAGAAAGTCATTCCATGCTAACCTCATTTCCTGTTTTGACGAGCTTCACCAGAACAGTCGATTAGGGGAATGCCCCAGAAAGTGTGTCTTGATTTCAGTAAAGCCTTTGAAAACCTCTTACCCCATCCGATCTAAGATACAAAAGATGGGCCAGATGATGGTGTGACCAGGAGGACTTGCAATTGGCAGGACACTCATCTCCAAAAAGGCCACCTCCTAGCTCATGGAAGTCCTGCTTGCCTTTGCTCCCTTTGCAGCTGCTGCAGACAGCCAGGCTGCTCCTGAGTCCCCAGTTGGACAGACAATTCCATGCTTTCTGCCCACAGGCAAGTGTGGTTTGAAATGACTCTCTGCAGCTCTACCCATGAGAAGGTTGGGGGCCCAAAAGTGAGGATGTCAGCCTAGCCTGGTTGGTTCTGCACAGGGGACATCCTTTGGAGTGACATAGGACCTTCTTCATGGAGAGCCATGGGACTCTGTCCTGTGTTCTGGCTGGGTGCGGTGGCTCACGCCTATAATCCTAGCACTTTGGGAGGCTGAGGCGGGTGGATCACGAGGTCAAGAGATCAAGACCATCCTGGCCAACATGGTGAAACCCATCTTGGAAGGAGACATGGTAAATGAAGACATATTTACCAAATTTGCAGATCACACAAAGCTCTGAGGAAGAAATGGCCCCCAAAAATTTAGGCACAAGGGTTAGAAACCTGGGATGGAACCAAAGAGAACAAATGCGAAGCTCTAGTGTCTATTAAAAACACAGTCCACTATAGGATTAAAAATCTATGTCAATTTGCTTCAAGTTATGCCACTAAGTACTTGAGTGTGTCCAGGGATGAGAAAACAAAACCTATACTTTTCAATGCTTTCAGCAATATTAAGCTCTGTCTTAGGGTGTTAGACAGGCTATAAAAAGCCCTCCCTTCCTTATCTTATGGCCTTGTTAGGAGAACAAAATAAGTCAGAGATGGTAAAGTGCTTTGAAAAAGGGAAAGCTCTGAAATTCAAAATAGTATTATTATTTGTTGTAAGGTGCTTTCCCTCCAACAAAAAAAGAAAATCTGGCAGTCTATGAGTGATAAGCAGAAAGTGATTCAGCTTTGGTTCTAATTCTCCATCTCTAACCCCAACGAGTCGAGTTTGCTGGGCCACCTGACTAAATCCGTGACCTCCGAAAGGTGGCACTTCTAGCACTCTGCTTTTCCAAAAGTCTCATAAATTCTTGGATTACATTAATTAAACAATAATTTAGAAAGCTCCTTTCTAGGACTGGGTCTTCAAAGATGCAAACTGAGTAAACCAGCAGATGAACACCAAAAGACTGAGATCTGGGCCTTAGATTTTTACAGATACAATCATGCATTGCTAATGAGAGGGATACAGTCTGAGAAATGCATCGTTAGGCAATTTCTTTGTGATGAGAATATCACAGAGTATACTTACACAATCCTAGATGGCATAGCCTATTACATGCCTAGGCTATATGGTATGGCGTATTGCTCCTAGGCTACACACTTGTACAACATTTCAGTGCACTAAATACTGTAGGCAATTGTAACACAATGGTAAGAATATGTGCATCTGAACATGTCTTCACACAGAAAAGATAATGCATCGTGCTACAACATAATGACAGTTGCAACATCACTAGGTGATAGGAATTTTTCAGCTCCATTATAATCTTATGGGACCACTATTGTATGTGCAGTCCATTGTTGACTGAGACATTAGTGAGTGCATAACTGTATTTTCAATGCTTTTCAATCCTACAGTGCAGTGCTTTGAAAGTTTGTCACCCCTGCTGTTGCACAAGCCCTTGCTTGAAACATAGATGAAAAATATACAGCAAACCCAAGACAGGAGGGCTTGTTAGTGAAGTTAACAGACGGAATTACCTTAAAGTCCCTTCAGGCTCAGCAGGATTTCACTTGGCAGTTACAGGACTCCAGGTTCCCCTGGACCACACCTAGCCAGTAGAACTTCCTGTGATCATAGGCATGTTCTGTATCTGCACAGTCCAATATGGCAGCCACAAGTCACATGTGGATATTTAAATTTAAAATAAAAAGGAATTTAAAAATTCAGTCCCTTGGTTGTACAAGCCACATTTTAAATGTTCCACAGATATCTGTGGCTAACGGCTACCATATTGGATGGTACATTGAGAGACCAATGTTTCTCAGTCTTGGCTATGCATTGAAATTACCTGCAGAGTTGTAACCCCCACAATCCCCAGATTCTGATGTGATTGGTCCAAGTGGATCCTGGGTGTCTGGATTTTTTATAACCCCTGGGTAATTCTAATGTCTGGCCAGGGTCAGAACTATTGCCTTAACCATCTAGAATTGTGTGGTCACTTCTCTTTTGCTCTTTCTCCTAATATCCTTGTGAACTAACTAGCCTGCAGGCACCATATGGGTTATGTCTGGTCCTCCCTACACCTGTGACTTCCATCTTTTTGAGGTCATAAATAATCTTGGGGGTAAGACTGGGAAATGGGTAGAGAATGTGGTTTCATCCTGCTCAAAAACACAGAGGAAGAGTGGTCACTTGGGTGGAGATGTTCTTCCCAGTGGAGCCCCTTGCACCTGGGCAAGGGTGTGTCCAGAGGGGCCAGAGTTGGGTGTGTCCAGAGGGGCCAGACTTAGGTGTGTGTGAGCGACCCCTGGGGCAGGTCTGCCAACCCACAGTTGGGCCTGGCTCCTGACATCCTCAGGAGGACTGTCCCTGATGCCCATGTTACCGTTGTACACTGCCCTTGCACGTTACCCTTGTATACTTCCTTCTCTTCTGCTAGAACCTAGCCAGGTAGAACCAGCAGAAACTTGGGGCAGGGTGGAATCTTTGTATTCATCTCATCTGATCTTCTTAGTCTCCTGCTGGGGAAAGTAGCATCCAGAGGCGCCCAGCTGAGGCTATTTCCCTCCACAACACAGTGGTCTTTATCTTCCAGGATGGGGGCAAATTACGCAAACTTTAGGAAGTTTATCAGCAAGGCAAAGCTTGGTTTCTGATGAGAACCTGACTATCCAGACAGTAGAGAGTTCAAAATCATCCTTTTCTGCTGGGTGAGGTCCCAGAGGAAAGCCTGGGTCCTCACCCTGGTGAGGCCACTCACCAGACTCAGATCAGTTTCCTTATCCACCAAACATGGTCAGAGCACTGGGCTGCTCAGCATCTCAGTGTGCCTGAGAAATAATAAGAGCATGAACCCAGTCAGCACATAGTTGTTGATGAGGCTCAGATCTCAAACGCCGGGGACAGACCAACAAATAAGACAGACCACAATCTGCCTTTTGGGAGTGCAGTGAGCGACACGCAGATAATAATGGAACATTCAGGATAAGTGCTGCTAACGGTAAGTCTATGAATAAAATAAAATAAAATCACAAGATAGAGAGAAATGGTGGGGAGGAAGGAGGGTTGTCTCAGGATATGGTGCTCAGGGAATTCTCCCTGAGAAGGGGACATTTGGGTTGAGACCTGGATATGCATTGCAATGAACACTGTGCATGTACATAGGGGGTTTTGTGGTCATCATCATGGCGGTAAACTAATTCCAACAAGTACAAAAGAGTAAACATGGTCATTTAAAATTATTCTTAGATGTTTGCTAAGCTTAAAAGTGAAGATTGCCAGAAAGTTCTGGAAGGCTCCTACTAATGGCCTGTCTGGCCACATCCTCAGGAGGGGATCAAATTGTCCTGCTTGAGGTTGGGGAAGAGAGTGGGATTACACAGAAGGAATGCTTCAACATTTCACCGTTTTATAGACTGTTCAGGTGCCAGTCCCGGAGTGTCAGAGTTCAAGAGAGCATTTAGGAAATCGGGGCATCTAAGTGAAATGGGACGGAGCCATCTACCATGATGTACTGTGCAGTTCACCCAACACTTCTTCAGCAGAGCCCACTCAGACTTGGCTAGAGGTGCTGGGTGGGGACCGGGGCTGAGTTGGTCCCATCCACTGTTTTCTCTCCAGAACCCAGCACACAGCAGGCCCCTAAGAAATCCTTATGGGATGAATAAGTGAAGCAATAAAGGATGTGTGAGGAGAGGGAGGCAGCAGAGATGGCAGATGTCTCTAGTGGAAAGCCCAAGGTTAATGGAGATCTTGGGGTCATAGTTTACAGGCCACGATCAGGGTGGGTGTGGAAAGAGGTTTCCAGATGAAGCCTGACGTTTCTCTCAAATGTCAGTCTGCCCACACTGACTCTACAGCAATCTGGACAGGTATGAGAAGCAGCAAGGCAAGCGTGGCTGAGTTATGAGACAGTCAAGCCCAACACACATTTAAAGATGTCAGATGAGCTGTGTGGTAATGCCAGGGTTCCCTCAAACACTATTCGATATCCTTTCAATCAGTGTTTAAAGATAGCTAATAAGCAAACAATTCTGTTTTCTTTAGTTTTGCTTTTAATGAAGGACAAGGGATTAAGACACATAGAGACTGGCCAGACAAATGGGAAACTGACCAGACCAGACCATGATCAAAATATCACAGGCAGACCACCCGCAAATGCAGAGGCCTCAGAGTCCACAGCGGGCGGTTGGAACCAGGCCCCAGGGAATCTTTCAGCTGCATTCCGGCTGTGATCGGCGGGCAACAGGTAGAGGTGCTGGAGGGGGCTGAGTCGTGATTTTCGGTGTCTGTCATATTCGATCAAGTGTGTCATAGAGCTTCCTGTTTCATCTCCCAGTTATTCTGAAACAAAAACATGCATGAAAAACACAGGTCACTGCCAACCACACTGACAGTCGCTCTAGTACATGGAAACTGAAAAGGGAAAGACATATCACGAATGCCACAATAAGCCAGAGAATCAAATTTATCAGCATCTATTCAAATATTGACAAGCAACAAACATTGCTGGCGGAAATGGCGGTGCGGGACATGGGGTGTCCACATAAACAGAATTCAGAAGAGACTGAAAAGGCAGATGTTCCCAAAAGCCTGCTGCTTTGTTTGGGGCCAGCCTGTGTGTTTATTGAAAAGTTGATTCAGTTCTGACTTCCTGGTCAGGGTCTGACTCCTGATGGGCCCTGAGGCTCTTCCCCTACATGCCCCTGTTGACTTGGATGAAGAGTCACACAAGGACTTACAGGATGACACAGGTGTTTGCCCAGGTGGTGCCCTGCACTCCCCTCTCCAAAGGCCCAAAGAGACCCAATGAGAGATCCCCATGGAATTCCAGTCCAATGAGGTCCTGAGCCTCCCCGGGAGACATGGCCTCCCAGGCACATCAAATAATCACAATACACCTGGGCCAAGCAGCCTCGGTGAGGTAAACGGAAGGGTAGATAAGAAGTGGAGTCCCTGGCCAAGCAAAGGCCCTGAGGGCAGCACAGGACTGACAGCAGCTCCAGAAAGACTGTGATTCTGTTAATAACTGCTCTGCTGCTTGAGACCAGCATGGTCTGGCTCACTGTTTGCAGAAAATCATTCTCAGTCTCCCAAACAGGTGAAAGGATACTTCCAAAAACAGACAGATGGACAGTAGAATCAGACATACAGATGGCACCATCTTCCCAAAGTCCATACTGTAGCCCCACGAAACCAACTTCATGCTTAAATCTGCTGCTCAGACACACTTTGGGGAGAAAGCAGTTTTTCCAGGAACGAGCCGGAGACAGCACTTCCACCGGAGGGAGGTCAAATCCAAGACTACCCGCTATTTCCAGCCATATTCACTATGGATGAAGAAAGGATGGCTCTACCCATGACCGTGCAAAGCTTCCTTGGGAACCCTGTTGTCCCTTCCACATGCAACCTGTCCAAGACGCAGCCCTCAGTTCACCATGAAAACCCACCGGCCCTGCCGCTCCCCATTTCCTTTGGTTAATATTAGGCACAAATTTTTCTGTAAAATGAGATGAAGCGATGTGATTTTGGAAAAGCTTCATCCTTCCTCTTGAGATTCATTCACAAGATACAGTAGCACACAAAAGACCCAGAGAAGCTAAGAAATAAGAAAGCTGTTTAAATTATTGTGCACTTCCCGAACATATATGGGACATAACATTTTTTGCACACTGGCCTTTGCTGGCAGGGTTCTGCTGAGTGGTGTTAGGAAATGTGGCCAAAGGCAGGCTGTCCAGCCTGCAGGGCCTGGCGGAGCTCTCCTCCTCCTAGGGTCTCTTGCAGTGCTGCAGGCCAGGGAATAAAGCTTCTCCTGAGCCCGTAGCCCTGGCTGCCAGGGCATGTGGCAATTATGACAGTCTCTATTTATCTTTTGAAACTCTGTATTGTTCCCCCCCCACCCCCAGTATCTTTCCCAATGTCTTGTACAAGTGAGTTAACGGTTCCATACAAACTCCTACAGTCTTATTTGTTTTTTCCTTAAAGGCCTCATTGGCTAGTGACAGTGAAAAACCGAGCTTCCTGAGCCTTGACGAACCTGGCCCCGTGATTCCTACACATTCTGGGAGGAACACTGCCCAGATGAATCTGTTGGGAAAGCCAGCTTCCCGTTTTGAGTCCTATGAGCTAGCATTTTCTAATGTGGCTTAAAGTCCAGCATCTGGGCCCAGGATTTCATACGCAGTGCCTTCCTGGGTGGGCAAAGAGAAACAGGAACTAAGTAATGCATCAGTGGCCGGTAGGGGTGGAAGGGGAAACCTGGTTTCTTTAGTTTCATCACTGAAATAGAGAGGTGGTTTACCAACCCGTGCCCCTCACCAGTTACCCCCACTTCTGAGTGCAATGAAAAACCAAAATGTAATAGCCCAAGAGGGCTACAGTATGGAACACCCAACCATGTGGACCTTGGACCAAAGTCACAGAGTGAGAGGTGGCCAGCCCTTACGGATCATCCAACCAACCCTTCACCTTGCAGGTGAAGAAAGCAAGGCTCACCGAAAAAGGAAGTTGGCAACCTTCCCAAGGTCACTCTGGATGGGACGCAGCTGGGACCAGGACCTGGGTCTCTCCTACCTCTTCTACCTTTGGCTTCTGGCCAAAGCTGAGAAGACTCTGAATTCCAGTTCTCCACTGCAAGGCCTTGCCTGGGAGGTTTTGCACGGATGAATCAACTCCATGTTCGCCTGGCTGTCTAGTTATCACTGAAGAAACCCATGACAGTTCATCTGAGAACTAAAAGTTTCGTCCCTAATTCAGAGCCGGTCACACGTATGGCTTCCTAGACGCCAGTGTACACTGGGAGTGGGTGGAGACCACCAGCGCCACCCGTGTTGAGGCAGCCCTGAAGAAGCTTCTAGTCACAGACAGGACCACTCTTACCCTTTGGCTAGGCTGACCTGCTATTCCTGCAGGTGTCTAATATTGACGAGCCCCCAGGTAGGTCTCCCCACTGTGGGTACACAACCTCACTTCCCCCCAGATCTGAGAGATGGCCTCAGGGTCCCACGCATCACCCTGAATAGAAGCCCTCATCCGGGGTCCCAAATGCAGCTCAGGCAACCTTCAGGAATCTCCCCAGCAAGCTCCCAAATCATGCTTTTTCTGTTCCTGATGACAATCAGACAGAAGGCTGCTGGCATGGTAAACTGACAAGGGGAGAGAAACAGTGGCACAGATGCACACCCCCAGTCCCACCCCCAAGGCAGGCTGTTTTGCCCCTGAAGTTGAACCATCCAAGCCTCTACTTTCTGCGCAGTAAGTCTCAAGGCAGGAGGAAGTGAAGACCGCAAGCTTCGATTTGCTGTGACATCCAAGGAACTGCCAGTACCTCACTGCTGAGAGCCCAAGCCAGAGCTTCCAGCCAGCCTCATGCAAAAACACACTTGAGCTTTCTCTGCCCCATTGGCAGCACTGAGGTCTTCCTCAATGCATAGAAAAGGGACGAGTGAGGAACTCACACCCTGTCCATCTTGACTCACATCAGATTCTAACAGTATAGGAAGCCAACTTTTTGAGATTTCAAAAGAATTGCCAAGGAGGATGGAGCCTGCTCAGTAACTACCAAATTGTTCAGCTCTCAGGAGTCCACTGTTTTTATTTTTCAGAATATTAAAACCCAGACCGCACACTCAGGAAATGTATACTGCTTATCACAGACTAATTTTAGGGAGATATGAGATGGGTTATTTGTATAAATCAGACTCGTGTGCTGCTAGAGCTGTCAGGGCAGGGGAGCCAGGCAGCAGCACTTGAGTCCCCCTTCCCTTGGCTCTACGGAGGCTCCTGCATCTTTGAGAGCTCCAGTCATGTATCTCTGAGCAGACTTAGCACCTTTTCAAGGGGACCTCCCCTGAGAAGCAGTTTCTGCAAAGTGCTCCACGCATCATTACAGACCTACACTTGGTCAGGAAGATTCTGTGTCTTTGAGTGGGGACTTTCGATACCCCCGTCAGCAGAGTGTGACAGTTCCAGGACACACACCCCGGTCCTCCTGGCCACCATTTACCGAGCATGTACCGCAGGCCGGCTATGGCTCCCCAGCCGAGCTTTCCTTCAAACATCTCCCCAGCCCTCTCAGGTTGGTGCTATTGGGATCTTCTCTCTCACCTAGGAAGGACCGGAGCTCAAGGGAGTTCAACAAATAGCAGGGAAAAAGAGGCACACAGCCTTCCATGCAGCAAACTGATGGTGAGGCTCTGCTGCCTGCCAGGACACTCAGCAGCCCCTGCAAACATCTGACCCCCTGAGGTCTTCCAGGCTCTCTCACTTTCGGTTACAGAGAGTGTCCTGAGCAGCACAAAGACATAGCTGGGTCCACGAACATTTGTGTCTTTCCACGGGTTCAGACTTTTACTGATGCTATTTCAATCACAAAAGGCACAAGTTACATGGAGTTCCCAAGGAAGTGATTCTCCTTAGTACTTCCTGTTCAATTGGTAGTCAGAGCTGTGAGCACTCAGTCTCAAGCCACTCTGCAAGTCAGTCAATATTGCAAACCATACACAGCAGTGTCCTTAACTTAATCAATATATAAATGCTATATTAAACATTCCACGTGAAACAGTAACATTTAACATTGAGAGAAAGGGGATAAAAGAGCATAAATGTGGCTCTGAAAAAAAAAAGAGTGAGAAAGGGATAGAAGAAAGGGTTAATGAGCCAATCCAATGACAGCAATGTGGATGAGAGTGTCCTGGCCTGTTCCGGACAGACATCAAGAGTCTTTGATGTGGGCAGAGTCTTTGGCAGCAGATGCCGGGTGCTGATCACCAGCAACAACAGAGCAAGGCTCTGTTAAGACGACCATCTCAAGCTGCTCTTCTTATAGCCCCGAGACCTCTGGCAAGGACTGATAGTAGAAGAGGGCTGGTAATGTCCCTATCTGGTTGGGTGTGGTCTTTATTGATTTGGTGGCCATCTGTTCCCTGTTGGCATGATGGCTTTTGACATGTAAGATGGAGTCTTCTTCGAAGATGCTGTCACTTACATCAGGAGTGCTCTATATAGGGAAGAATCTATGACAGCTCCCTTAGTTTATAGTAAAGGTGGAAATTGTCAAGGGGCAGCAACCCAAGCGTTGGCCCTGGGTAGACTGTTTCCTAGTCTAATCATACCATACACTACAGCTTGACCCTTTCACTATCTGTAAAATAAAACCCATTTTTCAAAGAACTAAACCTCAAAAACATTTTAGCCACTTTATAGTCTGATGGACATTGTAAAAGGCCAAGACGACAAGTAACCTTGCTGTGCAGTTACTGAGAAATGCAAAAGGCCCTCTGAGTGGCTGGTGTGGATTCTAAGTTTGTGGTAGGGCACACAAAGGGACATTAGGAAAAAAGTGGAGACAACTTGCAGACTCCAGTAGGCATGGTTTTTAGGCATTTCAAGCACCCTGGCTCCAGGCTGCTGTTCTCAATGGGAGTCTCAGCACTGGCAGCATCTCATTACCTGAGAGTTGTTAGAAATGTAAATTCTCCGGCCTCACCTCACATATTCTAAGAAGGAAACCCTGGGGCTGGGGCCTAGGAATGTGTGTTTCACAGCACCCAGGTGATTCAGATACACGCAACCACCAGTGGCAAGTGATATCTGCTCCTAGTGACACTCTTGTATGCAGGGCCATGGGTGACTACAGGTTGGCTATGCGGCTGGCTACTGATGTTCACACTTAGTCAACTGTACCCAAGCTACTTGCTGGACGCTCTCTCCTGAGATCGCGACCGGAGGCGGAAAGAGCAAGCAGCTCAGAAGCCATCCAGAATTTTTAACTTATTTTTGGGGTGACCTGGGGAGAAATGTTGGCATGCTTCATCCCTTAATTTCCTTTACCAGATGTCGCTCATCTGCACAGCGTGGGACTGAGCACTGTGGGATATTCAATCTGCACCAGTGATCTCTCCCTAAACATCAAATGTCTCTTCTAGCCATGCTCCATCCCTGCCCCTATCCCCTTTGCCTTCCATCCTTCAGCTCATTTTGCCTGCACAGAACACGTCAGCCATGAATTCTACTGCATCTCTCTCAAATAGGAGAACAGAAGTGTTTTCACCAGCTCAACCCTCTTCACTGCAACCCTGTGCAAAACACCACATCCCCCACTCCCACTTTCAGGCTCTGCTCACACCGACCTCTGTGCCCAGGTAGAGAGCACCAGCAAAAGGCTCACAACAACACAGGTAGGAGGCACTAGACAACCAGGCCTCCCAACGAAGTTGAAAAAAAAAATAGTTTGTTTATCATTTTAAAAAAACTAACCTCATACAGGAAGTATGAGAAGCAGAAGAAGAAGAAGAAAAAAAACCCAGGCTACAATACTGGAAATGTCCACATTTGTTACAGATAAAATATGTGTTTCTCAGTTTCCATGTTCAACTTTGCAAGGATGGTGGGCACAGGTAGGGTAGGGCACTGTGGGGGGGTGGGGACTTAGGATTGATGGGGATCAAACAAAAAAGGTGACTGTGAGTACATGAGGCACAGGCTTGCCAGACGTGGGGCAGGACCACGACCCCAATCAGGGCCCTTCCTGCAGGTGTGGCTGTCCCAGCCAGACTTGGAGAAGGGGACACCTAAAACAGAAACTGTTATCCGAGATCCTCCTACTCACCTGCCTCTCTGGCCCCGGGTCCTGCCCTCGTCTGTGTTTCAGGTGAAGAAGCCAGAGTTACAAGATCAAGATCACCTCCCTCCAATAGCCCTTCCAGACCTGCAGCCCCAGCAGCAGTCAGCTATGGAGACACGCCACCCAGGCCTTCCATGGAAGCCTGAGGCTATGCAGACCTTCAGGACAGCAAGCCCAAACGGGCGGACTTGCTTTGGTGTGATGGACACAGATACGAGGCCACTGGAGGCAGACAGGATGCCTGACATGGAGCCAGGGGCCCTCGGGGAAATGTGGCTCAACTGGATTTTTTTAAATGGGGCTGGAGGAGTCGCAACCTCCACATGAGGATTAGAGTGGAGAAAAACAGTGAGAATAAAGAATATATCCTCTTTCATAGAACCAATCAGTAGGAGAGAAGGAAATAGGAATTCTCCCTTCTCATAATAAAAAAATAAATGCAAACACTGTATAATGTGCACACATTACAACGATATCAACTGAAGGATTTTAAGTCATTGCGATTGGAGTCAAAGAAAGCAATTGGTATGAGAGAATGAACGAACGAAAGAAAGAGAGAAAAAAAGAGAAAAACTGTACACCAAAATCTCAAAATAGAACCAAAACCTGCAAATCATACTCAGGAGTCTATTGTGAACCCGTATTTCAGCATGCTGTTGAAAAGGTTAATAATTTTCCTACCGAAACTGAATGTGGGTTGTGAAAGAACATTAAAATGAAGAAAATTTCCCCGTGGCTGCTATTATATTATCACCAAAGCCATCAAGTTTCAGTTTGAGTTATTTGTATTTATTTGTGAAAACAAAGATTAGATAAGTAGAAACATAAACCTCATCCTAATTATTGTCCTGGAGTATCTGATTTTTAAGACCAAAAAAATAAGACCATCACACACACAGAGGCAACACAAGGTATGAGAAGTTACAACAGCAGAGGCAAGGGAGAGGAGGCTGTTACCTTGTTCTATCGTTTGAAAAAAAGATGTATTGTCTCATGTAAAACATTAATAGTTGCTTACAGTCTGCAAAGATAATATGACATTCAATATGTACTTTTAGCTGTTGACATTTTTGTCAACTATATGCCCAGGTAGAGAATTTTCTTTTAAACTGCAAACTAGAATTTTTGTTTTACACTTGCAAAAGTGTAGTAACAGCCATACAATTCAATGTTGAAGATTGGGGTGGTGGGGGAAATGGAATTTAAATGCTGCTTTAAATGATCAAAATATGAGCTTTGGGACATTTACAGCCAAGTGGGGTCTAGAGAAAACACAAGGTTTAGGTGCAGAGCTGGCTCTTATTTCAAATTTGTCTCAGATGCCCAGTGGGCAGCTTGTTTTCTGAAGTTTTAAAAGAAATCCAAAGATGAAATAGTTAATCAGAAACAATGGGTAAGCAGAGACTTCATGTATTTCCATCACAACATAAGCATCAGAATGAAAAAAAAAAACATGCAAAAAAGAGCTTCAGTGGTCTCACATCACCGAACAAACTGTTTTTCTACCTATTTTGTGTTGCTGGCTTTTGTTATCAGCCCAATCGGCAAATTGTGGCCAATTTTGTCATGGTTTGAGCAGACATTTTGTTCCCAAACTGCTTTCAACATTTTAGCTACCAAATACAGTTTATGAGAAAATGAACAAGCCACAATACAAACAGAAAAGGTACATTTTCTTACCAAATTAACCCCCTTTAAGCTTAAAATGAAAAAAATTTTTTTAAATGCAAAAAAAAAAGGAATTCTAGTAAATTCAAATTCTGAAACAACCTCCTCAGTTTTTTCCTGGAAAAAGAATAATTAATGATTAACCTACTGATGGATTTTGAAACCAACTACACGACATTCCCTGATTCCGACCACCATGACACCATGAAACTAGTTTTTAATGACACAGTATGTAAATGCTATTTTGCAAAAACACACACCAAATATTGTTTGAAGATGCAGATCACGAGGCTCAAGAAGAACAGCAGAACTACGTTAAAGTAAAGTAATCGGTTAAGCAGTTATTTACTACTGAAAATAAGTGACACCCACGTAGTTCATGTTATATATTAATATTGAAACCAAATGACAGTCTAATACCGCAAATCATTTCATAAAAAAAAGAATGAAACTAGTTAAAATTAAAACACAGCGTTTTATTTTATAAAGCATTAAATATTAAGATCAAAATGGTAGAAAGCTGACTTGGCTTTTAAAATATTTGTTTTGCTGAATTACAACAACAAATTGAAAATGAAAAAAAAAAAGAATGAAAGATCTCTCCGTAAAAATTTAAGAATCACTACTGAGAAGAAAAGCAGAATTTCAGACAGAGGCTTGAAGAAAACTTCTGTTTGTAATCTTCCCTCATATTTGAAGACACAGCAGTATGTACAACATTTTTAGCCTTTTAAAATACCAGCATGCCCACACACTGTCTCAAATTAAAACAAGGAGAAAATGACACATTCTGAAACCATTTTCTAAAGCTTCTTTTCCTGATAACAGTGAGGCGCTTACAATCAAATTAATGAGTTTCTAAAAAGCCCAAACAACTCTCCATAAAGAAACAGAAGTGTTCATAACAGCATACAGGTATTTCTAGATTTTTCAGACAACACTTTGAGCATTAGTCCTTGCTACTTACATTTAGAAGATGTTTTTAAACATCTATATTAGAAAGAAATACTACTCAGTGCTTTGCTTTGTTAAATTGAGGAACACTCTGAAAAACACCAGTAGAGTCAGCCCAGTATTTCCCTCATTTCAATTTAAAAATTAGTTAACTCTTCCCCACGCTCCTTGCACACATATGTATTCTCACAATTTATTTATACTTGAAAATTCTTAAAGTAGTGAAGAAAGGAAACACCCACAGAAAATAAGTCATCATTTCTTCTGAAAGTGGATTTCTTCATAAAACATAAACCAGCAAATAAACAGTGAAAAGAACTAAAAGCAAATAACAAAACTCAGTAAGAACACTGAAAAATATATATTGACTGATAGAAAAGTTAGCACAGGACATTTTAAATCACTGAGAACAATAGGGACATTTGTGGTCAGTTTAAAAGATTCTCAGTGAAAGGTTGGCATTGCTTCTGGGCAAGCTGAACTGATGAGGGCACCAAGGTAATAATATCTTCCATTCAAGATAATGTGTTATGTTGTTTAACACCATATCTAAAACATGTGACTCAGAATTCATACTTCACTTATTTATATTTCAATTTTTTCAGTATTATAGGATTCTTCTGGTACTTTAAAGCAAGTAGCCTGACTTATGTAAGACAACAGCATTTAAAAACAGACAAAACAGCCTTGAAAAAAAACACGACGATTAAAGATGACAGTGGATAAGGAGACTGTGGTAATCACCTAATTTGTTACTTTCAGACATTTTCTGCATGAGAATTTTACTCTACAATACCTGCCACTATCTTCATGCAGCAAAACTGAATGTTCACATTCAGAAAAAGCCTGACCTTAACTAGTACTTGCCACTCTTTTAAACCACATATCCTCTTCCCCCGATGTAAGACTTGGGAAATGAGGGTGATTTTAGTCATCTGGAAAGAGTGAAACAGGACATGGTCTTGAAGCACTTTCTTCAGAACCGTTGTCATTTTAACTTTGTTTTACCACAACAGAAAAGGCCGTGCCCACGGAACAAATTCAAATTCACCCTCAATTGTATCTGTAACTCTGGAATTTCTTAAAACCAGACTGGCACAGCAAAAAAGCTTTCCTTAAATAGTCAAAGCATTAAGAAAAAAATTCCCACTTTTCTTTTGCAAGTATATGAATTAAAATGTGAACTCTCATATATTAAAAATGAATGTTTTTAGCACAATTACTTCACAGGCAACCAGCTAATTTATTCTTCCTCTTTTTCACAATATGCATTTGTTAAAACACCAAGATTTTTTTTTAAACTCTGTTACGTTTACAGGCATTCCTAAGTGTAAGCAAAATACAGTTTTCCTCCCATTTACCATTTCATTTGAAGACAACCTGTCATGTATAAAATGATGACAATTTTGCTAAAGCAATCTGGCTTTAGAGGTTAGGGCTAGCTCAACTATAGAGTTAGAAAATCTAGCTTTTTCTCTTTTTAAAGCAATGAATAATTTACCAAAATCTAGAAATAACTGCAACTGGAGGGGGGAAAGTCAGAAAAGAATGAAAGAAGCCAAGGAACTCAGAATTCTTGCACTTCATTTTCTGTTTTCCACTAAATAAATAAATAAATAAATAAATAATAAAAATTGATTTCTAGTTATAAAATTAAATGTGTAACAAGTTTAAGAAATTTACAATATGTTAGATACAAAAATATGTAAGTGAGCTTAGAAAGGTGAATTTCATTTCTTAGAGCATAAATCCAGCCCCCTGTGCTAATGCTATTGTGAGTTGACAAGACAGATATAGACACTGGATCTACACCACTGAAAACAGGATGATTTTGGTTGTAAACTCGGATTAGTGCGAAATCATTCTCTTCTGACAGGGTCTGCTGGCACAATTAAAAGGCATAGTGGATACCAGTGGACCATGAAGAGTGGAATGTATTTCTGATAGTCACCGAAAATCTTTCATTGATGTTAGCTTGAAAGCTGCTTAATTAGCTGTAGGCTGCCAACCAATCTCCTTATCAAAGCCAGCTGAAAACAAAACTGAGAGAAACAGCTTGTGGTTTCGCAAAAATGTATTTACATGAAGTATATTTTAAAAGGAGTTTGATCATTAGGTACGATGTCATCTGTGATGTGCGGTGGGTTTGACATTTAAAGATGTCACAGGTTGTCAGATTCATCTCCAGTCTATACTTAGTTGAGATGTAACAACTTCTGCTAGCAGATCTTGTTCTGTTGATTTCCAGCCTAGAAATCTGAAAAGATTTAACTCTTTTTTTTTTTTTTTTGAGACGGAGTCTCACTCTGTCGCCCAGGCTGGAGCGCAATAGCACAATCTCGGCTCACCGCAACCTCCGCCTCCCAGGTTCAAGCAATTCTCCTGTCTCAGCCTCCTGAGTAGCTGGGATTACAGGCATCCACCACCATGCCCGGCTAATTTTTGTATTTTTTAGTAGAGACAGGGTCTCACCACGTTGGCTAGGGTGGTCTCGCACTCCTGACCTCAGGTGATTTGCCCGCCTCGGCCTCCCAAAGTGCTGGGATTACAGGCGTGAGCCACCGTCCCTGGCTGAAAAGATTTAATGGTTATTTACTTCATACCAATCCTTCCCATGTCCTCTCACCTCCTTACCCATGATCTATTAAAAAGGAAGTGAAGTGGTGGGTGACATGTGGAACATAAGCCTATTTTTGTACCTAGTCCCAAGGATGGTAACAGAGGCAAAAATACCGCCGTGAACACAGGCCAGGCAGAGAGAGTTGCCGATAGGCTTGTGCTTCCTAAAATCAAGAAGGATCCACATCTTTCTAGCCTGTTATTTCACTGCGATTTGTATTGAAAAGAACATTCTGACAAAACGGGATTTCCTTCAGTTAACACTTAAAAATTGTCGAAACCAAGGAAAACCCAGAGTGAAAGCAAACGTTCTACCTCGTTGAAAGCTATCTTGATAGAAGTCATACCAAAGCAGCAGCAAAAGATCCCAGATAAATGTCGACCTTCAGGTATCTTCAACCAGGAACATGGTTCAGTAGTTTCGTCAGTGTGTTTAGCAATCAAGATTTAATGCTTTATATTTTATCAAGAGATGGAGACATGAATCACTACCATTTAACTGTTACAAGAATGACGTCTGGTGAATGTTTAGTCATCCATTCACTCTTTTCCAAATGTCACTTTCTGTCTTGCCTAATTTGTTGCAGAAGAAAATTAAGCTCTAAAAGAGAAATTAAGACAAACCAGAACAGACCCAAGTGAAATCAGCACTCTGTCGCCGATAACACCCCTGAACCACAGAACCTCAGCAACAGGACCGCACAGATCTCTCAAACAGAAAGGGAAATGGTCAGTAAAGTTACAGGAAAAAAAGGTTCATTAGACTTTGAAACTTTGTTACTTATGACCCTTCTTCCACCTTAATTCATATGGTAGAGGTCAAGAGGTATTAGTCCCAGGATGTGAATGCAGTGTGATGTGCAGTTAGCAACATAGTTTTTAAAGGGTAACAGAAAAAAAAAGTTTTATAAAACTGCACTACTGATCAATTATTTTCCATAGTTTGCTTTAAAAAGGCCTTCTTCCCAAACCCAATTATTCCATTGTTAATCATCTTGTTTGAAAAAGAACTGTGGCATGAAATCTGTCAATATAGGTTGCCATTCAAGCCCAGGAGAGCCGGGCAAAAGGAAGTCCCCAACCAGGGTTCTGACAGCAGCTAGAAAAGGTAGAAGGCCAGGGGCCCAGGGAAAAAGCAGGGGACAGTAATGACTGTGGCCTATCACCTGTTCTGTACCTGTCTTCTTAGCAGGAAATAGCAACTTTGATTATTTTATAAATTCAAAGGCAACCAGACTTCATTTATTAGGAGCTCTCTTCTACTTGCCTGAGCTGTGGCCTTCATTTGAGGCATTACAAAAAGCAGTGCATGAATACCAGGAAAGCTGGTCTGCAAGGAGGAGTGGAATGAAGGGCTTCACTCTCCCCCAGAGCACCAAGGAGCTCTGCCTCTGGGTCCTCCATGCTGAGACACCCCATTCTGCCAGCTCCTTTGAACACTAGACTGAGGTTCTAGCCCAGCACACCAAAGTCCCAGGGACAGCTGATCAGCAAATTGGCCTTATGGATCAGTTTCGAGGAGGACAAATAAAGAAAGAGTTACAGCAAAGCACAAAAGCGTGTCTGATGGAGCTAATCCAGAATGGGCAATGTTAGACTGCACAGTAAAATGTGAACTCCTCCATTTCAGCAAATCAAAGGGACTTCCCACGTTGTCAAGGTCTCCTTCCCACCTGCCTCTGGCCCCAGGTGCAGATGAGAAGCCAGAGAGGCAATGTGGTATGCCCCACATGCCCCTCCCTTCGTCACTGGGTTTGTTGTTGATACTGCTCCCACTGCGTTTATTCGGTGACTGCCTGCAAAGCTTCCTTTCTGCTACTGCCTGTTGCTAGGGAATGAACCCTAATCACTGCGTGAGAACAACAGCAACAGCAATCTTCACTTGGCACGAGCAAGCACAAATGTCTCAGTTTAGTGACAATGTAGAAAATCATCCCTAAAAGCATCCTTATTTACATCTTCCTTCAGAAGGATGGCAACATTTGCCCTGTCATGAAATACATGTTCTCTTCATCATAATGTCAGAGATGGTGCATTTGGAGTGGATCTTATTTCCATATTGAATTTCTGCCCTTTGTCATCAACCTGGGTGTCCAGGGTGACTTAGGACTCTTAGAATAGCTTGGCTGTGGATCTCACCTAGTTGTCAGCCTCTATTTAATTGTATTTTTTTTTTCTTGGAGTAAAAAAGCAAACCGCATTGTCAAAGCATTTAAAAACACAAACCAAAGGAAACTGGGTTTCCAAGCTTTAAGCAGATGTTATTTACCCACAATTTATTTCCAAGAAGTAACTGAGAAACCATTGCCATTTTTCATCAGTATTCAATTAGAAGCATAAAATCGTCGTTGTACCAGTGATCTATAACATGGTTCTTGCCGGAGATAAGTGAAAAGCAACCTATGTCCTCAAACTCCAGCTCACCTCAATTCTGGGGTTGCGGCTTCCCCAATCCTTTTATGTGCTTTCATGGGGGTGACCAGAGGTTGGCCACTGCTGGTTGCAGGGACTGGGAAGCTGGCAGAGATGAGCAAGTGGGGCTTTCTCCGGCAGCCACCACCCCAGCTAAAGAGAAGTCCAAGGGTTACTTTGTGGTTTGAGGGGCACCTCCTTTTCTCTGGCACTGGGAGGATGGACCTGGTCACTGAGCAACACACAGGCCTCATGCCTCAGGCTTCCCTTGGGTAGTGGAGTCCCACCTGCGGAGACTGGCTCTGCTGGGCTCCTGAGGAGGAGCGGGCAGGGCCAAGGTCTGTGCTTCTCACCTTCGCCCCTGCCCAGAATGGTGTTTGGTTCAGAGTTGATGCTGGGTGAGCATCTGCTAAATGGGATTGCGGTGGTGGGATGGATGGTGTGAACCGACTCCCTAGCTTGGGACTCAACCACAGTTCCGAGGTTGGCACAGATTGGTACAGGGAGATGGGCAACGCTGGAACTGCCACTCATTGAGGTATCTTGGCCTCTATCTGTGGGTTCCATATTACTGGATTCAACCCACTATGGATTGAAATATTTAAAAAAAATAACAAAACAATAAAAATAATGCCAATAAAAATATCATAACAAGAGTTTACATAGTATTCATGTTGTATTAGATATTATAAGCAATCTAGAGATTATTTAAAGTACACAAGAGGATCTGTGTAGGTTACAGGCAAATATTATGCCAGTTTGTATCAGAGACTTGAGCATCCTTGGAGTTTGATATCCATAGGAGATCCTAGAATCAATTCCCCATGGACACCAAGGGACAACTACACATTGTGTAAATTACCAAATTTGCTTGACCTTCTGAGGCAACTACTCTTAATATCCTCATTAGAGAGAAGGAAGTTAACAGAGGGGTGGTTAACCTGCCGCAGATAACAATAAGTCAAGAGCTAGAGAAGGATTGCAGATGTCTTTGCCTTTTTACCACACCTTCTCTGCCATTAGAGTCAGTGGCCACCACCTCACAGCTGATGGACATCCTTCCCCAAAGGCTGTAGGTCTGGCCCACATTCCTGCCTTCCTGATTGGAGTGTGACTTCTCCAGGACAGATGCCATGGCCAGCTCAGTTCACTCTGTCTCTCCGGCACCAAGCACCCTGCCTGGAGCATCATGGACCTTGGCATGCGTTTACGGGACTCTCAGTTTTTAAGATGTAGTTTGCCATCTCCTGCACACAAAGCTTTCTAAAGCAAAGAGGAACTGTCTTCAACATTGGGTGTCTGGATCTCTGCTAAGAGCAAGACCTTAGTAGACAAAAAGCAGACTCACCACTGTCACTGTATTTATCCCAGGAGGTACGCCTTTCCGGAATCACCTTGTATATTAGTTTGTCAACGCATTCCTTCATTTATTCATACCACTGTCTGAGTGATTAGTACACACCAGGATGAAGCCTTTCACACTGATATAGACACGAATAAAAATCTTTTCACAGTTGCCCTGTCAGCCATGTCAGCAGGATCTTGAGATAAAACAGAAAAGCAAAACTACACAAGGTTGTTTATCCAATTTAATAACATTTATCTCAGAAGGTGAGTGTGTGTACAATCTCCACAATCAAGAGTAGAACATGTCTGGCACACCTAATCCAAGGTTCTGCTGAAAATTCTCATGGGCAGAGCAAGGAAAATGGGAAGGCACTCCTGCTGAAAGATGGATGGCCATTGGTAACTCAGAAAGAACCGCTTCTCTGTCATGCTGGGTCAGGTCTATGATGCAATCACCCTGTGCCAGAGGGAGCCTGCCTCTGTTGGGAGAAGCAGGGCTTTCATGCCAAGGAAAGAATCCAATAAGTCTTTCCCACAAAAAAAGTGTATTAGATTGATGTTTCCAATAGCATTATTATTATTGCTTATGATTTTATAAAAGTATTACTATTTTTATTATTAACCACTTTGGGATTGCAAAGTGTCTCCTAGTTCACAAGAGCTTTTGTACACATGGTTTCACCTAAACTCCAAAACTGTCCGGAAAGGTAGGAGAGGCAGATTCATTCATTCATTGGTTGAGTTGCTATTTGACACACGCCCACCTGTTATCAGGGCCCTGGGCCCCTCCCCCATAGCATCACTGCACTAGTGGAACCAGCCCAGAGACAGCACAAGACTATGTGTGGCAGGAAAAGAAGGAATGAAAAAAAGACACACAGAGTTTTCTTTCCATTTCCTGGGTCTAGCTTACTTTAGACTTACTTTCCCTGTTCCTCTAGCTCCCACCAGGCCAGGGTAGGGCCATAGTGTCCCAGGCTGCCCCCAACCCCATGCCCACTCCCTCTCCTGAACTATTCGGCACTTCCTTTCCTTTCCGCCCCCACCGCTCTGCCCTGGAAAGACTGGGGAGGCCATCTGTGCTGTCTCTTCTCCCAGACCAGTGGTTAACAGAACTCCCAGAGGAGGCTCCTGTGTGTGTGCAACTCTAATAGCAGGATTTCAGGCCTCATTTCTGGCCAAGGCAGTGCGGAGGTGACCTTTGGCGACAGGCCTATCTCATTAGCATGTAGCCTACAGGATTCTCCCAGGGAGCTCTCAGATGGGATGGACTGTTTCTCCTCGCCTGAGATTTTCTCCTGCTTGGCCTGAAGTCCCACTTTGAGGGAGTGGGCGGCTGTGGTCATGGGGAAGGCTGAGTGGGTGAGCTCCCTGCAGCAGCCCCTCTTGGACCCCCCAGGTCATTGTAGCTTTCCATTCCTTTACACGCCGCCAACAGGATGCCTATCGCCCACCTGGTGGGAGCAGAATCCTCTTGGAGTCACTCCACAATTAGAAAAATAAAAGTTGTACTTCTGTTATTTGCTCTTACCTTGGTTTTCTTTTCTTTCTGAAGACTAATATGTTATGGGTGGTTTCATTGTTAAACTTCTTTTTTTTTTTTTTTTTTTTTTGAGGCAAAGTCTCACTCTGTTGCCCAAACTGGAGTGCAGTGGCACAATCTCGGCTCACTGCAACCTCCGCCTCCCAGGTTCAAGCGATTCTCCTGCCTCAGCCTCCCGAGTAGCTGGGACTACAGGTGCGCACCACCATGCCCAGCTAATTTTTGTGTTTTTAGTAGAGACAGGGTTCACTATGTTCGCCAGGCTGGTCTTGAACTCCTGAGCTCATGATCCGCCCGCCTTGGCCTCCCAAAGTGCTGAGATTACAGGCATGAGCCACCATGTCTGTTTTTTAAGAAAAAAAATATAAAAATGCTGTCTTTGATCTTTTTTTAAAAAGCAATTTTATGTATATTGGCAAAAAATAAAAAGGTAGAAAAAGGCAATAGGAGAAATAAGAAGGAAAAGGAGGAGGAAAAAGAGGATGACAAGAGGAGAAATGGTTTGGGATGAGACAAAAAAAGGAAGGGTAAAAGTTAACATAGAAACTGACCTCATTCAGAGAGACCCTAGAGGAAGACACAGCCTCCCTTTGGACTCAGATGCTTACATAGCATAGAATATATGTAGAATATTTTAAAAGCAATTGGAGAAATTAAAGGGAAAAGGTGCTTTGGTCCCAGACTTTCACTATTCCATGGAGCACCGTCCTTTAACTCTGGGAAAAGTTGCTCTTACCTTGTTATAGTAGTTTCACTTTGGGCCCAGCACAGTGGCTCATGCCTGTAATCCCAGTACCTTGGGAGGCCGAGATGGGCAGATCACCTGAGGTCAGGAGTTTGAGACCAGCCTGGCCAACATGGCAAAACCCTGTTTCTACCAAAAATACAAAAAAAAAATTTAGTCAGGTGTGGTGGTGCGTACCTATAGTCCTAGCTACTCAGGAGACTGAGGCACTAGAATTGTTTGAACTCGGGAGGCAGAAGTTGCAGTGAGCTGAGATCACACCACTGCACTCCAGCCTGGGCGACAGAGCGAGACTCTGTTTCAAAAAAACCCAAAAAGTATCGCTTTGCGTACCTAGCACGGTGGAGGACTGTTTTAAAAGCAGGTCAGAAGATGAAGCCAGTAAGACTTACTGCAGGACTGTAAGCACAAAACTGAAAATCCCTGCTATGGAAATAAATCTCTGCCTCTGAAGAACAAATCCAAAGCGATGACTCAGGGAGGCAGCAGGGGGCATCCTTCCAGGCACTTTTAATAAACTCTAGTTTTAATGGAAAATATTTCAACAATGGTGATAATTCTGCAGTTTATTTGCAAAGTCAAAAAATGTTTTTTTTAAAAAAAGATTCACATATTACGATTTTCTCTGTAATTCTTAGCTGTGACTCCATAAACACTACCTCGCAGTAATAGAGAGGCTTCTGCAAGGACACTGACTGCCAAGTTTGGGAAGCCATAGTCCTAAGGTGATAAAAAGCCCAACTTCAGGAACGTAAGTGTAGGGGAGCTTCCAGGCATCCAGTAGTCCCCAATTCAGGGCAGGTCTTGCTAGTGTCAAACTCAGCTTCCAGGACTCTCCTGGTGCTCAGAAGATGCTCTGTAAAAAAACTCCACCACCATTCCTCAGGCCAGCAGCCCCAGCCTGGACAAATGCACCATCCTTCATATTCCACCACTCTCAACACACACCCTGTTTGCCTCTTTCTTCCTTCTGTTCATTAGCTTTTATTCTAACCTTCTTCGCAATGTCAATGAAACTGGCATGCAGCTTGTTTCTGATAAACCCATTTCACACTCGGATGGACACTTCCCTGTTTGGAAGTTTATTTCTAATATTACATTCCAGGACGTCCTCCCTTGGTTTCGCCCCATTACTCTGGTTACCCTTCTTTATAGCATGTTAAATACTTCTTTTACCTCCTGGGTATCAGTAACCTTCACATGTGTGAGAGTTATGGTCTTTTTCCTGCCCAAGTTCCATTCAAGCAACTCAACATTCTTAATTCTTGAGAGCTTTTTTTTTTTTTTTTTTTTTTTTTTTTCACGAAACCGTTCTTGGTGACTTTTCCTTCACTTCGGGTTCTCCTCTTTCTCTTTCTTCCATCTAGGTGTCCCCAGCTCAATGTTTGTGTTCAATTTCAGAAGGAGCCTGGGATCAGGAAAATGCTTATCAGCTTAGGGGAAATATACTTTAGCCTAAAACGCCCCACTGGTTGAATTACGAAAGTAGCCACAGCAATAGCCTGGAACAAGCCTGACGTTGAATGTCGTATTTCAGCCTTCACGTTGGGATCATATGCAATCTACAGTTATAAACCCATCAGAAGTATGGCCATTCACGCCACGCTTTTCTGAATGGTATTTATTTTACACGGGCAGTGGATGGGATTTGATAACCGTTTTCTTCAGCAAGACATATTTTAGAAAGCGAAAGGCGAACTGGCTTTTTTAGTTGTGGCACTGCCTCATTTGGAAAGAAAAAGTATGTCATGCTTTTGTTTCACTGAGATGCCATCACACGTTCAGGCATTTGTGGTTCTACGCTCAGGTGATATCTTCATTTTGCTGCCATTTCCACACATGATTATTCATGCTGAAAATGGGCACAAACGTGTTAAAATAAAACTTCACACTGGTGTAGTGTTTGCTGTCAGGAAGCAGGTAAATGGTCTACAACCAGGACAAAAGTTTGTGTGGAATTAAATATAATTAGTGTTAATTCCACTGGGGCGGAAGTTTTAAAATATATCAAATATGCTCAAGAACTTTTTGTATGGTAAGGGATACATATTAGAGTCAAAAATACAGACCATAGAAAAGGTGTGGGAAATGATACTCCAAAGCCATAGAATGGCTACTGACATTTGTTTTGTGAGCCACCTACAAAAATCATGTAGATAATTCTCACACATATACTTCCCTTAGAAAAATGGTGCACTTACAAATAGTAGATGCAAATGAAATCTAAACTAAGGTTGCAAAAGCACAAGAAAACCCTCCCAAGCTCAAAGCGCTCATAAAGCCATGGCATCTACATGCGGTGAAAAGCCTCGTGATGTCCTTTTGAGCAGCCAGTGTTGCTGCAAACTGCCAGGGACCCACTTAGTTTCAAACATGATTTTTGCCCTGAAATAAAGGCCTCCCGTCTAATGGCACGCTGAGGTCACGGGGCACGGTGGAACCAGTCTGTGATCTGGGAGCCTGCCCCCAGAGACACACCAGTGGAACTCGTGAACCGTCTAGATTAAAGGATTAAAACGTCCTTACTGCAGGTCTTTATCATGAAGCCCATCTAATCAGTGGCACGTTTACTCAGAATAAAGAATGGCCCCTCTAAGGGAGGGGGGGAAGGCAGCAAAGGGTCAGCAAGGAGCCCTGTGTGGGGGTCCTGCCGTCTGGGTTCCTGTCATTAAGAAAGCACATGTTCTTTGAGCCTCCACTCCTGAATCTGTAAAACGAGAGCTCTGGACTCCAGGGTGGCTCTTGAGTTTCTGTTTCTCCCTATAATTTCTATAATTCTTTGCAAATCACAACTAGCTTCTCACTTTATTATGCATAATGATTTAAATGCCCTGTTTCCATGAATGTGTATTCTTTTATTGTGCTAAAATAGGCATAGCATAAAATTTACTATTTTAACCATTTTTTAAGTGTACTCTTCAGTGGTATTAAGTACACTTACTGTGGTGTAGCTATCACTACCATCCATCTCCAGAGCTTTTTCATCTTCCCAAACAGAAACTCTGTTCCCATTAAACAATAACTCCTCATTCTGCCTTGTCCCCAGCCACTAGTAACCACTACTCTAATTTCTTTCTCTATGAATCTAACTGCTCCAGTTATCTCATGTAAGTGGAATCCATGCAATTCTTTTCTATATTTACAAACATCCTCAGCATGACAAGGATTGAACAAGATTATAGTTTTATTTTGTTTTTAATATGCTGTCCCTTTTCTGTCCTGTCCTGATACATGTAAATGGCACTAAAACAGAGTGGCCCTCTCCAGGGCCATTGTCATGATCAATGCTTTCACAGATTTAAAAAATGGAAGTGGAGCCCCAAAATCTAATTGCATAGAAAGCATTTGCGCAGGGATTGCATCCAGTGAGAAGCATCAGGGACATACTATTTTGGTACACTCAAAGACACACTTTTAAAATCAATATTTTAAAAGTCATCTCAGAAGTAAGATAAACCAGGCTGCTATCTCAACCCTCCGTGTGTACTCTGTACATGATGTCTCTCTCACCACTGAGAAAAGCTATGCGTAACAACAGGAAACTGATCACAGATCCCAACATCAGCCCCGGTGACTGTAAGTAGAAAATACAATGAGTAATTCCCCTGAAAATGAGATGACTGAAGTTGATTATGTATTTGTTGTTTAAAAATAAAAAAGAGTCAACAAGAATGGGAGTGGGGTGGGGAGTTTTACATGTTAATAGAAATGGCAAGTTTTATTTTTAAAATTTATCTGTAAATACAAAACAAGTGATAAAGACACCATGTGTCATTTGTTTTTGTACAGCAAGGAACTACATGCAGCTTGCTAATTTTCTCAACTTGTATGCTACAAGGTGAACTGCAGCATCACAAAAATTAATTTCATAGCCAAGCAAATATGAAATATGAATTTCATAGGTAAGCTTTTATAAAATATTAAGTTATAGGCAAGCCAATATAAAATATTGATGTCATACAGTGTGAGCAAATATGGAGATAAAAATCACTGACCTAGATTATGAATTGTTGATTAAAGAGCATTGTTTACTAGCTTGTAAGTATATCAGCAAAATGTGTGTGTGGGCATATGACAGTTCTAATTTGAAATATAATTCTAAATCATATTTACCTTTGATCTGCAAATACCTGATAGTGTGAAAAAAACTAAGGCTTGACAGCCAAAACAGTATGAAAGTCAAATGCTGCATTTTAATTCAGAAGTGGGCAAATGTCAACTTGTTTTAATTTCTGAAACCTCTCCTTTTGGGGTTATTGTTACACATTTGATATTGAAAAGAAATTGAGGTTAATCAACCAATATTATTTCTCTTTTTTAGAAGCCTCAGAAAGTTTGCATATATACATATATATGCTATAAGAATATACAATATATAAGTGTATATAAAAACATAAAATATTACAATAAACAAGAAAATTCATTACAGACTTCCTAGGGAAAAAATCATGTAGAAAAGCAAATCTTGATTTGGCATAATTAATTGTAGGGTTTCTTAATTATGTGGAGGGAAAGGTTGGAGGAGTAAATATGTATATATATTTATAGAAGAGAATGGATCTTTAAAGCTGACAACCCAACACTAAAGTTCTAAAATTACACCACCCAAGTCCTCTACTGTTTCCTTCTTTTGGACAAAAGCAAATATTGACCAGGTGCCAGCCTCGAGCCATTTGAGGCAAAGGCAGCCGTTGTGATGGGCAAAGCCACAGCCTGGCCACACCGGGCCAGGCTCCACTTCCAAACCCGCTTGCATCGTAGAATTTTGAAATTAACAAGTCACCAGACCACACACCAAGCAAGGAGTAATCACTTCACAGAGAGAAAATAACTATGTTTAAAATGAAAGCATGATCAACACTGGCCTAAATGCTGGTAAAATGACCTTGAGGGATGTTCCAAATTGAAACGGATCAAACTAGTTTTCAATCCACTCTAAAATATGAAATGTCAAAAATAAAAATATGCTGATGAGGCTCAGCGCGCTGAAGTTTTAAAATGACTAAAACGACATCTGTCATGGAAATCCCTGCAATTTTACAAGAGAATAAGAAAGGCTATTTTAAACGGTGCTTAGTCACGTTGCATTTTTTGGTAGTAATGTCCAAACTTTCCTGTCCTGGTGGCAGAACCCACGAGCATGACCTCCACAGGACTCTGGGGGGATGGGGGTGGGCAAGTTCCAAAAATACCACTCGCAGCTCACAAATGACTGCTGGTCAACTCACATTTGACTGTGAAAGCCACAGTGCAGGAGCGAGGAAGGACAAAAATGTCTACAGGAGAAGGTAGGGTGTTGTGTTCTAGAAACCCTGGCAGCTGTGGGTGAGCACAGAATTTTCTAATGAGTAAGACTGAAATCAGTGAAAATGCCTCAGCATTAAAGGGAAAAATAACTTATCTGCTGTCTAACCACGGAGCTCAGGCATCTAAGAAAAGCCTAAATAATTCACGAAAACTGTGCCCAAATAGACAAAAGGAGCTCACTGCTTCTTGCAGAATATTTAAACCTGACTCAACTTTGGGGTTTTAATCCAAATATCTTAAGTTCACATTTCATTGCTGGAACATTCCATGTTGTGACAGGAGCTGACTTAGGTGAGTGAAGTTCTTGACCCTGAACAGAGAATAAAATGTTAAAAATAGTAATGAGAGTGCTGATACCTGCATAGACAACCCTAAAATGTGTAATGTGTTCATGAAACACACTGCTCACCGTCTAAAGGAAAGGTGGTTAATCCTGGGCAATTCAGGTTTCTTTGCAGCTATGCCATGGAAGGTGCCTTAAACGCAAGAGTCAGCATGGAAACCTCTTTCACTCTGGAATCCTTCTCCAGAACTTGGGTGAAGGTTCACACACTTACATCTACCCCCGTGCTTCCCCAAAAGGGCTAAACCCAGAAAAGCCTTTCCCAGATGTCTAATTGGTGAGAGCCTATTATGCCCAAGGGGTTTACTTTTCTCCAGGTGCAGAATAACAGAGGAGAGATTTGTTTACTCTCTCCCAATTTTTTTTCTTTTTTTGACATTAACAACTTTGTTTAATGGCCTGGGAGCTTGAGCCGGTCAGATCCCTGGAGCAGGGTCCACACACTCAGCCCTGGACTCTCTCCCACTTACTCCAACACAGCCTCACACTCCCATAACTGCATTTCTAGCCTTTTCTTCCCATTTTTAACACTGTGCTTCACCTAGTAATCAACATAAAAACAAAGCAGATAGAAGGACAAGCCTAGGCCAGGCAACCGTCTGGGGTAATGCAGGTGTCACAGCCACAGGCCAGGCTTAACTGGCACAGGTCTGAGGAGCCTGGGGGCAGCCTGGGTGGGTGTGAATTAACAGCCTGGAGGTGGTGGGAGGGGGCATTCTGTGTGCCTCCGGGGAGGGGTGGAGGTGAGGTGTTCTCTTTGTCAGGGACCCTTGGATCTGCTGGGGACAGAGCCTGCCCAACTCCCTTCTAAGCAACTTCTGTTTCCTCTGCTCTCCCTTCCTGCAACCTGCTCTCCTGCTTCCTGCCTCGCACCACCAACTGTGGGAAATCCAAGTAGGTGGCACCATAGTGGGGGGCAAAAGGCAAAGCCTTGGTCGGGTAGGGGGGCATAACTCCAGGCCTAGTTCTGCAAGCCCTGACACAGAGGCAGGACGCTTACAGAGGAGACAAAAAAGCAATGCAGTGCCTTGAATAACAACTGGGGTGGCCCCGCACTGCCACTGACAACTGCCCCTCAATAACTAGTACACCCTAGTCTTTCTAGCTTCTGGGCACTCCTAGAGTCCAGAGCTTCCAAATCCTTCAGTTCACACAGGCCAGGACTTGCTGAAGGCAGGGTGTGGGGGAGGAGGTGAGGGTTGCTTTCAGGAGTATCTGTTCTTGCTCCCATAATCTTGGAGTGGATCGCAAAACTGAGTAAGTGTTGCTATGGTTATTAAAGTCATTCCTTTTTAAAAAGAGCAAAACATGGCAGATTTTCTTAACAACTTGTTCAAATGGCAACAGTCCCGGGTTGTAGCTAATTAAGTGTGCTAAAGATAAACACAAGATCGCACATTCCTATTAAGATTGTTTGCTCCTGGTTCTTTTACACATATACACACACCACTTTGAACATTCAGGAGAAATAATAAATTCTTATGCACTCAGCATCAGGAGTAAAGAAGAAAAATATATTTTCCATAGAAATCGCCTTACTTCACCTCCTTTAAATTCTACAACTTGGTTCAGGACAAATAAAGAGGAAAATACTGGAATGTGTGAGCAGGCCCCATTAGCTCTGAAGGCAGAGGCCTCAGCAGGAGGTGAGCAGCTGCAGAGAGGCTCAGGCAGGCGGCCCTGGGCAGCCTCATTTCTTTATTAACACTACCACCTACAGGGACTGCTTTGAATAGGATGGTGTGGTGTGGCCCATAAAGCCTTGCAAGAAAAACAACATTCAGAACAATTGCACCACATTTTTTTCAACTTCCTGTTTATTAGTATTTTATCTAAGAGCAGAACAAAAGTCTGTATAAATGGGAGAAAATAAAACAAATGAATGCACTGTTAAGGCCTATTCACAATGCACACATACAGCAACTTGTCAAGTGCATTATGTCTTTTAGTTGAACCCACCTCAGACCTTCAAATGTCTCTGATGACAGAGATCAAGAGGAAATAAATGGAATTTGTTATTTTATAAGAATTATATATAATTAATTTTTAAAAAAATAAGCAAATGGGCTTGTTTTCTGCACAGCCGTATGGCAGTATTCCTTGCTACAGCGTACAAGTCAACATCTTATCAGTAAGAATTTGTATTTTGCTAGAAATACACATGAATATAATGAAAATGCAAATGTCCCCCCAATGTTTGGTGCAGAGCTTGATAGTGTAAGAAAAGGAAGAAAGTATGTGGTCAAGGTGTGGGCAGCCTTTGAGGTTCTCAGCCTAAGAGATGGACAAAGAGCTGGTGACGCCTCCACTGGAATCCTTCCAGCAAAGTCATGAGGTCATTACGAAATTGTTAGTGATGTCTGTGAACTCTGCTTTTCTTCCTTAACCTGCCTGCCATGTTGTTCTTTGGGCTTCTTCTCTGCCTGCTTTTCGAAAGGCTCAGAGCCAATGAAATAGAATGAATGAGTGGCCATAGGGCTTCCACTGTTGACCCTGATGGCCACATTTTCTCTTGAAAGCAGCCCGTACAGTCTGTTTTTGTGGATACTTGTGAATCAAAGGGCTGGGCCTTGGCGCAGTTCCCTAGGAGCCTTGCTCTTTTTTATCTATGATTATAAATACCACTGAGTCTCATTTATTTTGAGTAGTTTTAACGTCATGTTTTCCCTACTTGAGAAGGACGCCTAGACATTTGGGGTTATCAACTTGGGGAATTGCCTAAGTTTTTTTTCTATGCCCTAGTAATCAGGAATTTTGTTATTATTTACTCTCCATATCTCAGTCTCCTATGACATTAGCACGTATAGCCTTGTCTAATTATTCCTGATACCTATTATCTCGTTCACATGAAAATAAGAAGTCAATAAGAAGAGGCCTCCTCTTGTATAGCGTAACAAGAAACATATCTGCAGATAGAGACGGCATACATCAAAGCTGAAATGTGAACTTAGCACTGGTCAAGACCAGTTTAGCTAATCAGAAACAGATTGCAAATGCTCTAGCAGAACAAATACTGTCTTTCTAAATGGCTGAAAGCACTGTGAGAGACTAAAAGTGAACAGAACAATCACAACAAACAACAAAGGTCACCAAATAATAAAGCAGCCATCATTTGTGTGCTGGTAGTAATCACTGAGAACTCACTGCATGTGTCTTGGACGTGGGAGATGAAGAAATGTGGGGTTGGTTTTGTTTTGCCAAGGGGCATTGATCAACCCTAACCAGCAGTCAAATCTAGGAAGGGGACCTTTTCTGGAGAGAACGTCTCTGTGGAAATCATTTTTTAGTTTTTGGTAATTTTTTTAATTGACAAAAACTCTATTACATTTACTGTGTAACACGATGTTTGGAAATAAGCATTAAGGAATGACTCAATTGAGCTAATTCATATATACTTATCTTTTATGGTGAAGACAATTAAAATTTACTCTCAATAATTTCAGAATACAATACATTGCTATTAACTAGAGTCACATGTTGTACAGTAGATCTCTTAAGCTTATTTCGCCTATCTGTCTGAACTTTTGTGTCCTTTGAACAATATCTCCCCATTACCCTATCCCCGCCAATGCCTGGTAACCACCAGTAGACTCTCTACTTCTGTAAGTTCAACTTTTTTCTATGCCACGTATAAGTGAGATCATGTGTTGTGTGTCTTTCTGTGCCTAATTTATTTCACTGAACATAATGTCCTCCAGGTCCATCCATGTTGTTGCAAAGGTCAGGATTTCCTCATTTTAAAAGCCGAATAGTATTCCATTGTGTATATATACGTGTGTGCTGCATTTCTTTATCCACTCATCCACTCATGGACATTTAGGCTGGCCCTGTGGCATTCTTGACTGGCAAACATAGAGGAACCTTTAACCACTAACTTCTGCTAACGGAGGAATTGCTCCTTGGGCATAAGAGTAGACAAAACATTTTATCAGCATCAGAAAGTATTTTGGGCCGGGAGCGGTGGCTCACGCCTGTAATCCCAACACTTTGGGAGGCCGAGGAGGGTGGATCACCTGAGGTGAGGAGTTCGAGATCAGCCTGGCCAACATGGCAAAACCCAGTCTCTACTAAAAATACAAAAAAAATTAGCTGGGCATGGTGGTGGGTGACTATAATCCCAGCTACTTGGGAGGCTGAGGCAGGAGAATGGCTTGAACCCAGGAGGCGGAGGTTGCGGTGAGCCGAGATCACGCCATTACACTCCAGCCTAGGTGACAGAGCAAGACTCTGTCTAAAACAAACAAAATGCTGGGAGCGGTAGCTCATGCCTGTAATCCTAGCACTTTGGGAGGCCGAGGCGGGAGGATCACCTGGGGTCAGGAGTTCGAGACCAGCCTGGCCAACATGGTGAAATCCTGTCTCTACTAAAAATACCAAAAATTAGCTGGGCATAGTGGCAGGCGCCTGTAATCCCAGCTAGTCGGGACGCTGAGGCAAGAGAATCGCTTGAACCTGGGAGGCGTAGGTTGCGGTGAGCCAAGATCACGCCATTGCTCTCCAGCCTGGGCAACAAGAGAGAAACTCCGTCTCAAAAAAAAAAAAAAAAAAAAAAAAAAGGCATTTTTGAAGCCACTCACTGACTTCACTGACTTCACTGATATGATGCGCAGAATAAGTCGGAAAGGCAAAGCTCCCTAGTCTGCTTCACAGAAAGGAAATGTGCATGCACAAAATAAGAAGTCTTTTTCAAACACAAATAAACAAAAAGCAACTCCCTGTGCTGATAAGGAAGGAGCTGGATGCTCGGAACCAGGAGTTGGGGTTGCTGGAAGGACGGAGGAAGAGGGCAGGTATCTGAATAGGAACTGTTCTGCCACCATCTCACACGGGGGATGGAATGATGGGCATGATGCCTAATTTGCAAGGGGTGATCTTGAAAGCCACTGAGATCCCTCTCCCAGGCAGCTTACAAAAGGAAGAGCTAATGTGACAAATAAGTGAGAGGTGGCTACTTGCAAGTCAACAAATGCCTCCTTTGCACACCAATATGCTTAAATTTAGTGGGTCACCTATGTCACTGAGTAAAACCTAGTGGACATCTGTGGCTTGCTTCCCTAGTGTCCCATTAGCAAGCTTCATAACTCCACCCTCAGGACAGGAGCGGAGATAATGGAGGGTAAATTAATGAGTACATCACAGTCCTTTATCCACTGTGATTGGCTCATGGGTAGGCATGTAACCTCGGCTGGTCCAATCAGGGTGAACCTCAGCACTTTCACAACAGTGCTGTGACAAAAGTTTTCTCCTGCTGGATTTGGACCTGAAAGGACAAATGGCAGCCACTCGGGATCATGAGGGTTGAGTTTATTTGAGAATGGGGTCAACGCATTAAAAACTGGGCCAGGAGGAGAAGAGAGAGCGGAAACATCTTGACTTTATTTGAGCTGTATCTATGCCAGCCTTTTCCTAGATTGTTCACTTACATCAGATGGTAAAACTCTGGATTTTGCTTAAACCACTTTGAATTGAGTTCTTCGTCACTTTTAACCAAAAAACTCTTTTCTTTTTTTTATTTTTTTTGAGATAAAGTCTCGCTCTGTCGCCCAGGCTGGAGTTCAGGGGCACAGTCTGGGTTCACTGCAAGTTCCGCCTCCCGGGTTCACGCCATTCTCCTGCCTCAGCCTCCCGAGTAGCTGGGACTACAGGCGCCCGCCACCACGCCCGGCTAATTTTTTGTGTTTTTAGTAGAGACGGGGTTTCACCATGTTAGCCAGGATGGCCTCGATCTCCTGACCTCATGATCCTCTCGCCTCGGCCTCCCAAAGTGCTGGGATTACAGGCGTGAGCCACCACGCCCGGCCCACCAAAAAACTCTTGATTAAATCAGAAATGCCCTGCAATTATATACTACCTACCCCTAAAGAAGGTTTTTACAAGTGTAGACTCCTCCTCCTTCATATAGCCCTCAGTATTATGCAACAGTCCATCCCATTTAACTAAAGTCACAGAAATGTATATACCAAAAGATCCAATAAAATGGAGTGAAATGCAGCTCTCTTAGTGCCTCTGCTCCTTAGCATACTGAGAGAATCTACTCCCAGTGATATTACCCCAGGCTGTCAAGGCGGGTCCCTCAGATTCTCTTTTATAATTGCACAACAATTATAAAGAAAATTAAAGTGGAAGTTAAAGCATCCAGAAAGAAAACCAGATTAAATGATTGAAACAATAGAGGACTAAGTAATGACAAGAGACGGCATAATATCATAATTAGGCCTCCTTCCATTTTTAACATTATTTCTCATTCAGCTTTTTTATAAGACACAAATTTCTTCAACTCAAGGAACTTATTTTGCTTCAGGCTCAGTGTTCTTTCCTGCAGAATCTGACCAACTAGGATAGAATAACGCTTGAAGAGTTCTGGATTCTTATATTATAACAAATAACTATGTGTAGGTTTCCTGACATTACTGATTTCTCACTGAGGTTCAGAATAGCTCAGCATACATAATAAGGGGTTTTAAGAGATGTTCACCCTGACTACACTTAGAAATAACATCCAACTTTGATCAAAGTGTACTTTTTAAAAAAATTCTTGATACTATAAGCTTTGATTTGCTTCACAGAAACACCTCTAACTATAAGGGCAACTGCTGAAGTTTCACATTTCATCTGTCCTGATCTTTCATTCATTCATTCATCATTGTGCAGCACTGAGTATAAATAAAAAGAGCCATGTCATTGGGCTTAGAATTTAATGTGAAACCCTGATCCATGCAAGCTAAGGGCCAGGGAAGGAATGCCAGCTAGCCTCCTATGGGCAGCGGCTGAAGAGCTGAAGAAAGCTAGTGGCCAAGTCAGGCCACGGAGTTCATTGAGCCTCCCCTTTCCTGGCATCCTGGGTCAATGGATGGATTCTGACTGTGGAGGCCCCCAGTTCAGCCTCTTTTCATACCCCTGGGGGTTATCTGCAGTGCTGTAGCCCCTTGGTGGAAGCCTCCTTCTTGCACTGGGGACACCCTTGTCCCCCTAAAATCCCACATACCCTGTGGAACTCCATGGGTGTGGATTCTGAATTCCTTAGACACCAGCTCATTCACTCTCATTTTACAGGTGAAGGAAGCTACTCTCTGTCCAAGCAGATCAGGGCCTCCATGGGCTTGCCTCCCAGGCAGAATTCCAATTTCCTGGTCCATCAGAGGTCCTCATCTGCTCCTCTAGGAGAGAACCCTGATATAAAAGGGAGGAAAGATTCCCCTCCATGTTTCCAGTGCCCACTGGTTATCACTAGCCATGGTCAAGCCTTCTCATGACTCCCAGTCCCATCTGACTTGCTCAGAGCTCCGGAGCCTAACATCCCAGTCTTCCTGAAACATTGCTTAAGCCATGGAATTTTCCTGCTCAAGGACCCACAGAGCTCCCTACTGGCTCCAACACAGAGTTGACATTCTTTGCCCAGGCTGAGGAAGACCTCTGTGGTTTGCTCCTACCCTAAGTATGCAACATTTCCCTCCTCTCATGAATCTCTTTGTGCTTTTATTCAACAAAAATATGTTGAGCACTGGATTATTAGTTTGCTTGAGCTACTATAACAAAGTATTAGAGACTGACAACAGAAATGTATTGCCTCACAGCTCTGACGGCTGGAAGTCTGAGACCAAGTTGTTGGCAGGGTGGTTTCTTCTGAGGCCTCCCTCTCTCCTGGGCTTGTAGATGACCGCCTACTTGCTATGTTGTCACGTGGGTCTTCCCTCTGTGTATGTCTATATCCTAATCTCCTTTTTTTTCTTTTTCTTTTACTATAAGTTCTAGGGTACAGGTGCACAACGTGCAGGTTTGTTACGTATGCATACATGTGCCATGTTGGTGTGCTCTTAATCTCCTTTTATAAGGACACCAGTCATATTGAATTAGAGGCCACCCATATGACCTCATTTTACCTTAATTACCTCTTCAGAGACCCTTTCTCCAAATACGGTCACATTCCAAGGTACTGGAGTTGGGGTGGCACCATACGAATTTGGGATGGGACACAATTCAGCCCTTAACACATCCCAATATGATGCCAGGGAAGGGAGGAGAAAAAGGGACATAGAAGGGGACAGAGATGGATCAAACATGGCCTCTGCCCTCAGCAGACAAAACTCTACTGGTCACACAGGAGGATGGCGTGATTTTCTCCTTGCCCACCCCAGCCCCGGCTCCTGCCTCTGTTGGGCGGCCTCTGATGCTTCACTTCCTCCTCTATCTAATCAGTCTTTCAAGGCACAGCCTCGTTCCCTTTCTCTGGAGCCCCCTGCTGGCTTACCCTCCCTGAGTCCCTCCTGGACTTCCCTCAAGCATATTACCTCCTCCCTGTGCTATCCTGACCACCCTGTGAACTTCTCCACGGAGCAGCTATCTGGATGTCTAGTGCAAGGCTGGGCATGGTAGGCATCAAGCCAATATTTCCTTCTCATGGGATAAAACACGGTTCTCCTTTTCTACTTTCTGTCTGGTAAAAGCCACCAAAACGCACTGGGGGTGTCTGGCTCCTCCACCACTTGTCTGCGTCTTTCAGATAAATATTACCTATTTCATCGTGTTCTGAAATGCAAAACCTTTCTAGTATCAGTAAGTGAAATCCCCAATCAGCATACCATGATGAAATATTCTTCTAAGTCTCATATTTTTACTCGCTTTATGCCCAGAGTTACATGTGTGAGAGGTGACATTTTACTGTGTGGGACAGGAATGCCATCCTCACTAATGTTAACCATGTCACACTGGAATGACATCTTAGAAGATGAAAAATAACCAGAGACCTTTAAAACTTAATGCATCTTGAGGCCAGGCACAGTGGCTCACACCTGTAATCCCAGCACTTTGGGAGACTGAGGTGGGTGGATCACTTGAGGCCAGGAGTTCAAGACCAGACTGACCGATATGGTAAAACCCCATCTCTACTAAAAATGCAAAAATTAGCTGGGCGTGGTGGTACACGCCTGTAGCCCCAGCTATTTGGGAGGCTGAGGCACGAGAATCGCTTGAACCCAAGAGGCAGATGTTGCAGTGAGCTGAGATTGCGCCACTGCACTCCAGCCTGGGCAACCGAGCAAGACTCTGTCTCAAAAAAAAAAACTTAATGCATCTTGAAATGTAAACAAATTATCTTGCTTTACACTTTTACTGTCATCAGCAATAAATGCCACCTGATATGTGTATCCAACACTGTGCCCCAGCCCTTTCCTGCTGAGCTAAACATCAGCTCTTAACTTTGAACACACCCTAGACTCACACAGACAGACCCTCAGAGGTCTTCTCTGTGCTCCCAGAGTGCTTTGTCCAGAGTCTGGTTTAGTGGCATGGTAACTAAGAGTGTGCACTTCGGGATCTAACTGTTTGACTTTAAATCTACCTGCTGTGTGACTCTGGACAAGTTACATAACCTCTCTGGGCCTCATTTTTCCTCAAAGCCAACAAAAAAGTCACTGAAGGCCATTGGGGGCATCTGGCTTCCAATGTAAGGATGAAATAAGATAATTCAGATAATTAACCTGGCCCAGAAGCTGGAACGTTTTTGGCCCCCAGGAAACACGAGTGTTAATACTCACATTACCTTTCCCAACTATCTCCCCTTCCAAACTGTGAACTTCCCAAGGACAAGGGCACTATTCCTTAGGTGCCTGGGACATAATAATCACACAGCTAATGTTTGCGGGAAAAAAAACACATGCAATGACTCAATTCTACTTTTAAAACTGGCTTTTCCTCCTTATTTTAAAATGTAACTTGCTCACCTTAGGGCCTTAAAAAAATATGTAACAAGAAGAGTAACACAGACCAATTAAAACTTTTAAGTTAACTAAATGAAACCCCCCAGCTCCCGTCTTTGGGCTTCATCCATAGGTTTTCAGGGCAAACACCCCACAAATGCCAAACAGATTTGCACATGTGCTAATTATCTACTTTTCACTGTTTCCCATAAAATAAATACTTTCAAATGCAGAGTTGACTGTGAAAAGTATACTAATTATAGAGAATGAAAAGCAGTACCATGATGTTCATCCTGAGGACAAATGAACAATGATCAAAACTTCTCACTGAAAATTCCTGGAGAACACCTTCATCGGCAGCATATGCCATCTCCTTGTGGCTCTCCCAGCCAGCACCAAAGCCAGCCTCCAGGCTGTGAGGCTCACCTTAGCCCGAGTCACCATCCCCCACACTCCCTGAGAGTAGTTATGTTTTTATTATCTGGTAATTAAAGATAAAACATAGTATAAATTGAATTATGCATGTAAAAGGATTTGTATTATTTATATCACAAGAGTCCCAATATCATAGAATACATAAATGCTAGAGCCACTTGTGATTTTTGTTATTTACGAAGGCTGACAGGCAGGTGGATTTCAGCATCCCTGCCAACATGGCGGGATCTGAGGCTACCAGGGTGGGAACCACTCCTCAAGGAGAACATTCCCCTCTGTCTACCAGCAAAGATCCAGGCCAACTGCTGGCTGAAGAGAGAGCAAAAAGAAACATGGCTATGAAGGGCTTCTGCTCTTACAACCCTATAAGGAGTATATATTTTACTGTGGAAAATCTGATCCTTAGAGCAAGTCAGTCCTGTATCAGCATATAGTCCTGGTATTGTCCAGAGAAAATAAATCATCTTGCTACTTAGAGACATTAGCTAGCCAAACACGGTAGAAGCTACAAGATCACAGAGTATTCAAATTATTACTAACCAAAAACATCTTGTAGTACTTTAGGGATACAGAGCAAGCAGAGAAAAGGTGGTGGTCCATGGAGTGCCCTTTGTAACATTCAGAGCTGAGCTGTCCCCTGTAACTGGGCACCATCCCTGCACTGCTCCTCAGGTGTTAGGCTCTGAAACACTCCAGCTGACTCAGAAAATGATTCTTGGTGGGGGATGGAAATCAGGAGCTCTTTATTTTTTTTTTTTTTATTTTTTTATTTTTTTTGAGATAAGATCTCACTGTGTCACCCAGGCTGGAGGGCAGCAGTGCCATCACAGCTCACTGCAACCTCGACCTCCCGGGCTCAAACCATCCCCCCAACCTCAGCCTGCAGAGTAGCTGGAATTACCATATCACCACACCTGGCTAATTTGTGTGTGTGTGTACGCGCATGTGTGTGTGTGGAGATGAGGTCTCATTATGTTGCCCAGGCTGGTCTCAAACTTCTGGGCTCAAGCAATCATCCCAGTTCGACCTTCCAAAGTGCTGGGATTACAGGCGTGAGCCACCGCGCATAGCTAAGCTCTTTAGAAATGATTTACTCCCATTTTTTGAGGTTTGCCATGTCACAGAAAATGAGACCCCACTGAGAGATTCAAATGTGCGGGAAGAAAGAACAATGTGTGCTTCTTCACAGGGGGAGAGCAGGGAGCCTGCAGCCCGCCTGAGCTGCAGGTGCTTCAGCTGGTTTCACACTTGCTGTCCCCAGCCCCTGCCCCTGGCCAGACGCCGGCCTCTGTGGGCGGCCCGGAGGGCACCGTGCGTTGGTGCAGGCCTTCGTGGGCAGCAGCGCTGACGTTAGGAAACAAGGCCCCACCCACACAGGCTGGGTTTCAGTTTCACCAGGCAGCAAACACCATTATGCAAATTATTTTCCTTGCTCAACTCCCCATCCCCCACCACTGTCTTACATATTCATTCTTCACTCTGAAGTTAATGTACACAAGAGGCCAACTAAGGATTTGCATCCTATTTACTTTAAAATGCCCAGGTGCAATTTTGAAACAAGATTCTCCTTTCAGAAGGGCAATCACGAATATAAAGTAGAGAATTAGTAGCAATGTCAAGAGTAAAGCCCTGAGGCTAATACCAAACTTCTAACATAAATGGAGCGTTGAAAGGCACATGCCAGGAATTACATAAACCGAAGGAAAAAGATAACTGGGGGGTGTGTTCCCATGCATTCGATTTGGTCCAAGGGGAGCCAGGCCCACAGAGAGTGGACAGACAGCCTCTGGCCCCTTCAATCCTCGCTACACATGTCAAGAATACCTGGGTCTCATGGGGTTTAGGAAAACGAATGTCTAGTTCACATTCAGGTCACGTTCTAGAAATTAGGGCATGCAGTCATTTTATCTGCATTATGTGTGATGATTCATCTGCAGTTTAACTCAAGTGATTTGAGGTACCGACTCAGGCAAAAAAATTCCAAACCCAGAAACAGTGTTAGTAAAATTTGTAGGGTGCGGAGGGTGTGGGATGGGGTGCACAAAGCTATGCTTTCCTTTACTGGCATGGTAAATAAATTAGTTAGGGATATGTTTATATGAATTTAGACCTGAATGATTCCATTCAGCTGTAATCATTATTTTATTTATGAGATTCAGATAATCGTAGTGAATAATTTTGCAGTTGTTTCTAAAGAGGTCAAGGGTTTCCATCAGCAGTCACACAGAAGGAACCATTTTTAGGATGTTAATTTCTATTTCCCTCAAAAACATTCTTCCTTGGTCCCCACTTACACTCGGTTTCATTTTTCAAGGCGGATTGCAAGGTTCGTGTTAAGCTCACAGCTGCAATGAAGTCACAGACAACTCTGTGAATTACCCTGAGTGCAAAGACAAGCTAGTTCATTTATAAACAGCCCTTAAAATAATAGTAAACTAAACTGCAGGTGGGAAACCTTCAGAAGATAAAAACTCAGACACACTGTCCCTTCTCGGAAAGCCCTGGATAAGAAGTAAACAATGCCAACAACTCCCTTAGTGACTTCTCACTCCACTTAAAATGGCCGTTATTAAGAGTGATGACCTCTGCCTTAACTGTAAGACCAACCAACTCAAATGTAAGTCAATAACAAGAACATATTTCCTTGCAGGGGATTCTGTGCAAACTCATAGACGATTTGCACCTCTGTGAAAGGTCACGGCTAGGAGGCCAGGTTGAGGAAACTTGCACAGCTAAAGTACACCCGGGCTGTCTGCTAATTACCTGCCAGGCAGTCACTTGAGCACTCTACTATCGCTGCATGACATGCAGAGCCATGAGATAGGATCTGCCTCCATTTATAGATCATAAAAAACCAAAGCTTTAGAGAGGTTAAGTAACTTGCCCAATGAAAGCAATTGCTTCTGACCCTTGTGCACCATAATGTCCACAGGAGAATACCATATACACATATTGCCCAACCTTTGAACACCATTTACTCAAGAATGGCTTTCCTCTCCCTGCCATGCACAGCAGCCTTTCTAGTCTGTGTGGATACATCTGCTGGGTTCAGGGGTGTAGGGTTAGGGATCTCACTGTTTCCACACACCAAAACTGTGTTCTCCAACAGCTCAGTCAATAAAAACAGCTGATATCGGGGCAGGGGTGGACCCTTTCTTGGTTCAGGACTCTCTCTAATGTCCTGGACTGCAGAAAAGCCCTTGCCCTTACCCTGGATAAATACCTGAGAATGCTTGTCTCCTTCCCACTCTGTAGGCACTCTTGTCCTCTCCGTTCCGTTCCTTGCCTCCTGAGGAGCTTCAAGATTGCTGTTCTGTAGCCCTGGGCTGACGTAGGGAAGGGAGAAGGGTCCCCTGCATCCCTGGTGGGAGCATGAATGGGCCTGCCCACCAACTCCTATGAAATATTGCATACCTATGCTTCATGTTATGGGGCCATCAGTTCTGCTAGTCTCAGAGCCCCCTAGGGAGGGCGACCCGGCTTTCACTGGACACCCAGGGACTTTCCCTGGAACCTGCTGTTGTGAGCGTTTCTGAGGTGTAGACAAACAGCTCCCTCTCAAGCCAACAACCCACTCTCAAGGTGGGAAACACCTTTCTAAGGACTCGCATTAACCCATCTGGATAACCCAGGGTAATCTGGAGCAGAGGTTGAAACCACTGAATGGCTCAGGTATGGTAGAAAATGCCTCTGATTGTTTTGGACATCGCTGCTATTGCAACAGAGAAAGATCGAGCCCCATCACCTAGAAGGGATTTCATTCTTTGCAACAGGAAAGATAGTTCAGAATCTAATGCCAATTATTCCCAGAAAAAAAATACTATTTGAAACATTACAAATGAAATTGAGTTATATAAACCCCGTTCCTCATCCCTTCCAAGGAGGGTGGACTCTGCGGATGTCAAGGGTGACTGTGGCAGGTTTGAAGGGTGGGAAAGAAATCAAATTAGAGAAAACCAAGGAAAGAGCAACTGCCAGCCACCTAGGAAAAAGGAGAGAGGCCTAGGTGACAGGACCCCGAGTTGGGGAGAAAGACACACAGAGGGGTGAGTCAGAGGGAAGCTGCAGAAGGGTGTGCTGGGGACAGGTGTCAAGAGGTGAGGCTGCCTCAGGGAGAGGAAGCACAGGAGGAGACCTGGCCCAGGAGAGTTTCAGAGGCTCCGCCCAGCAGTGTGCAATAGTACCTCCTCTCCCAGGAAATCAGGATTGTGCAGGAGACACTCTCCTACTTCTCAGTGGCCACTGGAGAGCTCTGAACCCAGCCCAGGGTCAACTGCCCGGCACTGTCAGGCAGTTCCTCTGACTCCGCAGCACATTCTAATTGCAGTCACTGGCAATTTTGCACCCTGCCCCAAATTCCTAATTGCAGTAGGAAGTTAAACTGGAGCATTTTAAAAAATTGCTCAAACAAGTCTTTAGGAATTTAAATGTATTTATAGAAATGTATGTAAGTATGTTTACATACATTTCTATAAAAATATTCTTGTAAGTAAATGTTATTTATATATACTGCACATGTAATGATGCGATTGGCTTCATGACTTTAGATATTAGAGATTAGTGAGTTTCTTGGTCAGGACAGTCAGGAAGAAAGGAGAGATGCTTAAAGAAACTGGCAGAGCCGCATGGTAGAAGTCTGATAGAAAGGGCTTGAGTGAAACCTGGAAAGACAGTTCATTAGGGAAAAGGTGCCCGCTGCCTGTTGGGAGCCAGTACCTCCCACACAGTGGTGCTCAGTGCACTGCGGAATTCAACAGAGCCCTGGCAGAGCAAGCTCCGGGACTCACAACTCTGAATGGGTTAAAAGAGAAATAGAAGAATTTGGTGGTGACAGAAAACAGAACTTCTAGACTTCTATTTTATCTATATTTTCTGTCCAAGAAAAAAACATTAATACTGAGAAGGAGACTGTGCTAGTCAGAGTTCTCCAAAGAAACAGAATCAATTGGACGTGTGTGTGTGTGTGTGTGTGTGTGTGTGCGGGGGGGAGGGCGGCGGAGAGGGTAGTGGAGATTGAGTTGTTTAAGGATTAGGTTCCCACAATGGTAAGGGCTGGCAAGTCCAAAATCCACAGGGCAGGCTGGCAGGCTGAGACCCCAGGAGTCCCTGTTGCAGTTCGGGTCAGCTGACAGAATCCGATCTTCTTTGGGGAGATTCGTCATTTTCTTTTTCTTTTTTTTTTTTTTTGAGACAGAGTCTCGCTCTGTCACCCAGGCTGGAGTGCAGTGGTGCCATCTCAGCTCACTGCAAGCTCCACCTCCCAGGTTCAGGCCATTCTCCTGCCTCAGCCTCCCGAGTAGCTGGGACTACAGGCGCCTGCCACCACCAGCTAATTTTTTGTATTTTTAGTAGAGACAGGGTTTCACCGTGTTAGCCAGGATGGTCTCGATCTCCTGACCTCGTGATCCGCCCACCTCGGCCTCCCAAAGTGCTGGGATTACAGGTGTGAGCCACTGCACCCAGCCCATCATTTTCTATTAAGGCCTTCAACTGATTGGATGAGGCCCACCCACATTATGGAAGGTAATGACTCTGCTTTGCCAAAATCTACTGATTTAAATGTTAATCTGCTAAAAAATGCCTTCACAGAAACATCCAGGATAATGTTTGACCAAATATCTGGGTACTATGCCCTAGCAAAGTTGGCATATAAAACTAACCATCACAAAGAGACTGACACTGTGTGGGGCAATTGAAGCCTAGGGGAGGGTGGAGAGTATGAAACAGCATCCAGGTGATGAGAACTGAGTTCTGTTTCTGCCCAGTGACCAGCAGTCCAGCAGCCGGGAGCTGAGCTCTAAGAATCACCACCACAAACTTCTCAGGAGTCCATAAGACACCAGCAATTCTGGTGGCCTTAAAGGGCTAGAAGGTGACTCCGTAAACCCTGAACCTTGTATTTACCTTTGACAAGATTCTAAGATAGATTGCCACAAACATGCTTTAGAAAACCTTAGGAAAGGGGCCGGGCGCAGTGGCTCATGCCTGTAATCCCAGCACTTTGGGAGGCTGAGGCAGGTGGATCATCTGAAGTCAGGAGTTCAAAACCAGCCTGGCCAACATGGTGAAATCCCATCTCTACTGAAAATACAAAACTAGCCAGGTGTGGTGACAGGTGCCTGTAATCCCATCTCTACTGAAAATACAAAACTAGCCAGGTGTGGTGACAGGTGCCTGTAATCCCAGCTACTTGGGAGGCTGAGGCAGGAGAATCACTTGAACCTGGGAGGCAGAGGTTGCAGTAAGCTGAGATAGCACCACTGCACTCCAGTCTGGGTGACAGAGCAAGACTCCATCTCAAAAAAAAAAAAACCCAAAAACAAAAACAAAAAGGTAGGTAGTAGTAGGTTATGTACTTTTGGGTACAAACAAAACAAAACAAACAAACGAAAAAACAAAAAAGCACCCACCTAACTTCATAAGTGTAAAATATGAGACTTTTATGTGTGTGTGTGTGTGTATTTGGTTTGTTTTTGTTGTTGTTGTTGTTTTTGTTTTTTTGTTTTTGAGACAGGGTCTCCCTCTGTCACCCAGGTTGGAGTACAACGGCACCGTCTTGGCTCACTGTAACCTCTACCTCCCAGGCTCAGCGATCCTCTCACCTGAGACTTCCTGAGTAGCTGGGACAACAGGTGCGCACAACCACACCTGGCTAAGACTTTTGTGTTTTGTAGCAGAAATTAATGGGGAAAAATGTTATGGAATTCCATCATTAACAGAAGTGTATTGTAACCACCAGCCAAGCAAAGGGCTCCAAGGTGCACTAATAGGGTCTTATAGGGTGGGAGGAGGTGGCCCCTTTCTGCCCTGGGCTGATCAAGCCTCACCTGAAGCACCTTACTTCATTCTCAGGTCTACAGTTTTAGCAGGACAGAGGCAGCTTAGAATCTTCAGGGGAGAATGAGAGACAGTGAGGGAACTTGTTAGGTGTGAGGTGGTCAAAGGAGCCCTGGGCCTTGGAATATCTTGGTGGAATGTGAAAGGAGGTAGACAGATTGAACCATTTTGTACTGAGGGATGCAGATGGAGGTTGGAATGTGGATGGAGGCTGGCAAGTTTCCAGTATACAAACTGTTCAATGAAGACCAAATGTTCAAGCCATCAGAAGAAGTCCGGGGCTGCTGGATCACTGGGGACATCACAGAAGAGTCAAGAGTATTCCAGGGGCTGCAGGAGATGGTTGCTGGGTCCTCTGTAACTTTGGGCGTGAGTCTAGGAAAGGAATAATAGCTTTGCAGAATGCTACAGCAAGTGCAGAAGAGTAAAAAACCACGAAGCTGATGTTTTCTGCACACCTCATCTGTGCCTCACTCTGTGTTGTGTCCCACAGTTAATACTAGCAGCAGCCTCTGAGACAGGCATTATGGTTACCTCCATCCTACAGATGAAGACACTGAGGCTTAGGGTGCAAACTGAATTGTCCAAAGTTACATGACCAGTAAGTGGTGGGCTAGTTCAAACCCTGATCTCTGGGACTCCAGTGACAAAAGAACCAGTGGTCTCAGGGGAAAGGCCAAGTGGGTTGTATTTATGACCATAAAACCAAAAAAAAGTCTGAAAGAGAGACCTAAGTTGTTCGTTTAGATAGTTTTTATCTCTACTTGGTCTCACCTTAGTAAATTTCACATGAATAGAACATGTGGGTGGAATTACGATAAAAAATTATGAAATAAGGCTGGACGTGGTAGGCTCACGCCTGTAATCCCAGCACTTTGGGAGGCCTAGGCGAGTGGATCACCTGAGGTCAGGAGTTCGAGACCAACCCGGCCAACATGGTGAAACACCGTCTCTACTGAAAATACAAAAATTAGCCAGGCATAAGACAGTGTATGCCTGTAATCCCAGCTACTCCGGAGGCTGGGACAGGAGAATTGCTTGAACCCAGGAGGCAGAAGTTGCAGTGAATCTAGATCACACCACTGTACTCCAGCCTGGGCAACAGAGTGAGACTCCATCTCAAAAAAAAAAAAAAAAATATATATATATATATATATATATATAAAACAAAAAACATAAATCCAAGGCAGAACTCAGGCCAAAATATCACCAAAGGCAGCCAACCCTTTGGAGGATCAGCATATACAATTTAGTCTGAAAGGTGCATGGGAAAAAAACCACAGAAGGTGGGCCAGATGGATATCTTCTGGTAATACTGACAGAGCCACAGGTTGCACCAGAAGCCCAAGCCTGGGAGAATGAAGTGTGTCTACAGAATGACTAGGTCTCAATGAGGAGGGCCAAAACTGGCCTAGCCGACTCCAAGGGCTCTGACTGAGGTGTCAGACGTATAGACAGGTGAGGCCGCCCTTATGATGGGAATGTCGGATCCTGCCCAGAAAACTGGGAGCTCCCTTGTTCCCAAAGCAGGAGAATCACATTCCACATACTTGCAATTGTTGACTACACGTCAGAATCGTTGAAAACAAAAAGTACATTGTTTGAAACCAAAAATAGATTTGATGCACCTGCTAGCAAAATACTAAATTTTTGTAGCTGCCAGATGTAAAGCACAGAATCAGCAATGAAGAATGCAAAAGGGAGCATACTGTGTCTCTATAATTGAGCATGATGACAATAATCGGCCAGACATTTCACATTTCACCTAACCACTTGCTGCACAATTTATCCGTGGGTGAAATAAATGGAAGTGGGTCTTTTTATTTTATTTTTTAAGTAACATAGTCTTGCTCTGTTGCCCAGGCTGGAGGGCAGTGGCATGAGCATAGCTCACTGTAACCTCAAACTTCTGGGCTCAAGCGACCCTCCCACCTCAGTCCCCCAAGTAGCTAGGACTACAGGTGTGCACCGCCATATCTGGCCAAGTTTGTGTGTGTATTTTTTTTTTTTATAGATAGGGTCTGGCTATGTTGCCCAGGCTGGTCTCAAACTCCTGGGCTCAAGTGATCCTCCCACCTTGGCCTCCCAAAGTGCTGGGATTACAGGCATAAGCCACTGCATCCAGCCCAGAAATGGGTATTTTAAATGTATTACGAAAAACAAATTGTTATGGGCGGAGCTGTGTTCCCTGCAAGTTCCTATGTTGAAATCTTAACCTCTAGCACCCCAGAATGTGACTGTATTTGGACATATGGCCTTTAAAGAAGTAAAGTAAAATGAGGTAATTACTTTAGGCCCTAATCCAATTTGACGGGCCCTACTAGGAAAAGGAAATCAGGACACAGACATGAGCACGTACAGAGAAAAGACTGTGCCAGGAGAAGGCTGCCATCTGCAAGCCAAGGAGAGAGCTCTCAGAAAAAATCGATCTTGCCGACACCTTCCTCTTGCACTTCCAGCCTCCAGGACTGTAAGAAAAGAAATTTCTGTTGTTCAAGCCACCAAGTAGTATTTCGTTATAGCAGTCCAAGCAAACTAATGCACATATCAAAACTACTTTAGTTTTTCCACTTTGTTGCAAACAATTGCAAGGTGTCCAGGTTTTCTGTCTTCCCCCAGCCTGCAAGTGCTCAGAGGACACTCAACCCCATGATCTCAGCCAACTCATAAAGTGTGATTTCACAAAACTTAGTGCTGTCTTCCCAGTAGAATCCTAAATGATAAGGAAAATGGCATAGAGCCAAGACTTGAACATTAACAACCCAGGAGCACAGAAACAGCAGAGTTAGCTGAAAGGCATTATGGAGAGAAGCAACGGAATGTGCACTGCGCGCTGTGACAAGTCCACGACAGTGGGGAACAGCGCCCACCGTCACAAAAAGAAAGACCCTCGGCAGGTACTTTAGAGTCATGTTCATGCTGTAATATGTGGGGAAGAATCCATTCCAAATGGATCTGGCTCTTTAAAACAAGGGAATTTTCCTTGCTCTTGGGAACCAGCAAAATCCAGCTGCTCATTGAACTGCCTGTCTGGAATCTCACAAATTTGCACCTTGAAGTTGTTAATAAAGGACTAAGTTGATAATTCGAACAAACCCTGTGGTTTGGAAGTCACTGTTTTTCTGCTTAGCATTCGACTTTCAAGCTCTTCTTTTGGAATGGCTCTTCAGGGCATTCTATGGATGTGTAATAAATCGACAAATTCCTTGTGAGAAGTTTTAAAAACTGTCAGGTGAAATGAGCCAGGTGGGAGGGCCCAGATGGATCAAAGCTGAAGCAATCAGGGCTCTTTTCACTGTGGCTTCTAAATGGGCTCCCAGGGTACACCCCCCACCAAAATTTTCAGCCATGTTTTGGTAGAAGAGTGCGTCATCCTGAGGGTGCTACCACGAGGGACCACATCATTTGCATATTTATGTCACAGCAGGCCTGATCCACACAAACTCCTGTCGCTTACCGAGTTGTGCACCTTTACCTCCATGTGCTCACTGGTCAGCTGGAAGACACACGGAGAACCTCTTGTGCTCTCAGCCTCGGTTTGCTGACCTCCATACCTTTGCACATGCTGACCCCCCTCTCCACACATCTGGACCACCACTGCACATCCAAATCCACCTGCCTCTCAGGGCCTTGTCCAAATACTGCCTTCTTCATGAGCACCCATAGTGAGTCCAAGGCAAGTCCCTGTCCCTCCCTAAACTCCAGGTCACATCACCTCAAGCCATCTTCATCAATTTCCCTTCCTTTTTTATACCCCCATTGCTTAGATCTTGCTTTTGTGGGGCTGTAAGTGGTTTCCACTGGGATGCCTTTCTAGTTCACCTCTGTGTCCTCATCAATTCAGTGCTGAATTATATACCTGTGATTTTTTTCACTTCATTTCAATGTCACTACTTTCTAATTGCAATGCAGAAACATTCCTAGTAGTATATTCCAAAGCACACTGTTATTTGGTGTTCTTTATATAATGTACAGTGACTATCATGTTTGCCCTTCCAAGCCCTAAAATCTTTCCACTCATCTCTTCTGCTTATATGCCTTGACGCAAGAGGGGTTAAAGTTTCATGCATAAAATGTCTGCACTAGAGGGCACACTAGAGCATGTCCACGCATAAATGTGAACACATATAAATGTGTGCATGGGATGAGGCAAGAAGACGGGGATAGTAGAGAGAACAGAGGCTGGCTGAGTCTCCTTGGGAGATGACCTGGAGGAGCTGCATTTAATCCAAACAGAAAGCCTTGGTCTAGGAAGTGATCTTCTTCAAAGGCTCTTAGTCTGATGCATGAACATGAAGCAGCAGAACCTGTGACTTCCAAACCACAGGGCTGTTGAAATTATCTCCTGTTCCTTTATTAACAATGTCAGCATGCAAATTTGTGAGATTTCAGCACATACAATTCAGGGAGTAGTGGATTTTGTGGGTTCCAAATAGCAAGAAGTTTCCTTGTTTTAAAAGAACCAGATCAACTGGAATATTCTTTATTAATTATATATTACCTAATACTATCTGGGATTGTAGCTATTGACCAGCGATGGCAAGCTGTCCATCACAGGCAGTGCAAGGGCCTGGCTGGGCCACCTGTTTCTCCATGGCTGCCAGAGACATTGGCCCTGGTCACTTACACGATCTCCACGTGTACAACCCAGCAGAGGAGCTGGCCACACTGCAGTGGCTGCAGGAGCATGCAGGTGTCTCCATTTGTTATTGGTGGCTACTTAGCCAACATATACTTGGGGGAAGGAGGGGGAGTCCCCCAGAGGTGCTTCACCAATTCTGTAATAACAATTCTACTCTGTAACACTCTTAATGCTTGGGTGAGAGAAACTGCTGCCACCCCATGCCCACCCTCACACGTGTCACGTTTTTCTGGCCCATCTGCACAGGCAGGAGCCCAGGTGTTGCCATCTGTTCTGAGTTCTCAAAATGTCAGTGTGATATGGGCAACCTAGAGTTTCACAATTCAGCCAGTTATTCACCCTGCCACGTCTGTCTTGATGGTGGCTCTCATGTGTCCATTCTGCTGCTGCCTCCCACAAGCCAGGTCCTTTCCTTCCAGGCCACACCAAGATCCACGCTGAAAGTCACTTCTAGGAGGGCTACAAATCTCCAGTGCTTCTTCACTTCAATTCTTCCCACCAAGTCATTATTCTAAAGCTGCACATTCATCATTCCATCCTTTGCTCAAAAACCTCTAAGCAGCACACACACACATGAGCAGACACACACACACACACACACACACACACCCCCTGCAGATGAAAGACCCAACCCAACACTGTGATCTGGCAGTTGGGACTTTACACACATGTCCCCAGCCTCCTGTTCCACCACAGTTTGCCTGAGCCAGTGAGCCCAGATGTGCCACAGGCACCTGCACTCTGCCTCTGACCATGCCACTCCTCCATTTGTAATTATTTTCCCATTTTAAAAATTTCAATCCAATGTCACTTATCTTCTGCCTATAGTAATTTATTGCTTCTAATCTTCTACAATATTCATATGTTTTGTCCTCAAAACATTTGTGTTTTTTGGAACTCTGCTCCCATGAAATTCTCTAAGAAAAAAATAGAAAGTTCCACCATCATCTACATTTAACATATACCACAAATGTTATGCTATTTCACATATTTTCAAAACACATATTTGGACATTTAAAATGCATGACCAAAGGCTCTGAGAAGTCTTGTAGATTTTTAGAAAAAGATGTTTCTCTTGGGTCAACTTGGCTTTTCCCGTGCTATATTTATTTGACTGTACACCCTTTGGGGACACAGTATTTATAATGGTCTCCACCACTCACTGGCACCCCCTGACCTCCAGTGCTCCCTTTACAGGCATCACCACATTACGAACAACTGACCCACATGGTCACCTGAACATAAAAACAGTAGAGAGGAAGTGATAGCAAACTTTCTGCTCCTTATGGGGCAACTACAGCTGGATGTGCTGGGTATTTCATCTCTGAAGCCATCATGTTGGTTGAACTCCCAGATTCTGCAAGCTCTGACCTCAGTGAGCTCACCTTGGCTGGAGCCTGATCTGTGCAATCCAGAACTTGTTTGGGAGCTGTGGGTTTAGGAGAGTTTGGGTGGGAACATGGGTGGGATGGGCATCATGGCCCCCTAGTGCTTTCTTTACAACTGGACAGTAAGCTTCCCCTAAGTAGGGTGCTTCTTTGCATTGTTGGCCTGAGCCTAAGGTCCTCATAGTGATAGAAATGCACCTCTGATTATTCTCTCTGAGTCCCTGAATGCTGAGACCAGGCTGATACCCGGTACATGGAGGACCCTAAGGTTGCAGGATATGGGTAGTGAGAGAAGAACCCTGGAGGAACTCAGTTTCTCAATCCTAAGGGATCCCAGGATGGGTGGATAAATTGGAAAGGCTGCCCAACAGCCCCACTCCACAGAGCATGCCTTAAATTAAGACAGAGAGTTCTCCTGCAACTAGTCCTTCATGGCCCCTGACCTCCTAGTTCTGGGAACCAAGTGGGATAAATGTCATCAGTCTGGTGGAGCAGGCAGGCCTCCTGCTGGCAGCCTGCCTTCTCTGTGAACCCTTCCAGGACAGAGAACATAGCCCCAGCACAGCAAGCCATGGGGCTGGAGGCTCCATGGGGTCAGAATCTCATCACATATTCTATCCTTGACCCTTAATTTCTTTAAGTTGCTTTTAAGCCACGTTTCATAAATCAGAACCTGCTGTTTACCTAAAGCAGTGGTGGAGAGTCCCAGTCATCAAAGGCAACTACATGTCATTTGGCATTGGCCCTGCCTTGTGGCAGGGGCCCCCTAGAGACCTATGCTAGGTGACTAGAAGCATCTTCTGGGCTCAGCAGGAAAGGGGCTAAGACCCACTGATACCCAGACCTGCATGTCCAGAGACAGTGTCAAATTTGACCTGAAATATTAAGAGTTTAATGCCTTCTTCTTTTACAGTTTTAAAGGGGCAATTTCTGACATTCTTGTTTTTAATAAAAAGGAAGAGTTTTTAATTATGTAATTATAAAATGGTGCAAAATGAACATGTGTGGCCTTTGTTCAAAAACCATTAAGAATTTTAAGATGGTAACAGCAGGGCATTAAACCAAACCGGGCCCCTCTGCGCAGGGGAGGCCCTAAGCGACTGCACAGCGTGCACACCTGTGAGGCCAGCCGAGCAGACATAAACATCGGCCACGGGTCCAGCAGGGAGAGTGCCAGGGACTTCACAGTCTCACTGTAAGGCCCGCAAGGTGGCAAGACAGAAGTACAGCATCCTGGAAAGACTTCCTTGAAAAGAGGCTCTCAGCCCAGCCCTCGGTGCCCTCCCAAATTCCCACGCTCTCAGGGTTTGGGCCGACTTGGCAGCCTCTAAATCGTTTGATTTGACTCAAGCTCCACACTTGGTGGGTTCAGTCTCCTTCTTGTAGGTTGTGTCCATTCCTACTCTTGAGATTATTTTCATCAATCTGTTTTATTTTTGCCCCCAATCAGGCCTATTTTTTATTTGGGTTGCTTGTCTACATTTCACACTCAAGGTCAAACTTTCTCAATTTGCAGATACTAAAACGTGATTCTCCGGGGCCCTGCCTGGCCTGGCCTGGCCTGTGCTCAGCCCTGGTTGTCTGTCTTTCCCTGAGCTGACCACACCCTGGATCCATTTATGCTGAGGCCCTCTGAAGCTCACCTCCTGAAATCTCTCGGCTGCTCTGGCTCCAATGGCCCTCCACTGCGTTCACTGTCCGCTGGTTCCCATTATCAGGCCCTGACTCCTTCCTGTTTCTGGCCCATATTCTCTAAAAGCTCTGAGCTCCATTCCTCTGCCTCTTTGCCCTGAAGTCACATGGGAGTCGGAAAGACACAGACATTGTGTCAAAGCTCTACCCAATCCCACATTCCAACCGGAAGCTGCCCATTTGACACCTCCCCAACACATAAAACTTATCAACTTAAATATAATTTCAGCAGGAAAAAAGTGGATGACTTAATAAATAGTCTGTGAAAATTTGCTACACATTTAGGGTAAAATGAAACCCCCTTACTTCAAGTTATAAACAAAAATAAGTTCTAATTGATTTGACATTTTAAACTTCAAAAATAAAATTACTAAGTATCAGAAGAAAAAAATGTGAGGATACTTTTCGAATCTAGGGGTAGGTACAGACTTTCTAAGCAAGACAAAACCTGGGTGTTAAAAGGAAAATAATAACTACTTAAAAGTGAAATAGTTCCATAATATAAACGACACAGTAAAGAAAGTTAAGACAGGCTGAGAGAAAATATTTGCGGCATATGTATCAAAGCTTAAAATCCAGGATATTAGAAAAGGTCCCCCAGAACAACAATGAAAAAAAAAGGAAGAAAAGGAGAAGGAAGAAAGGAAGGAAGGGAGGGAGGGAGGGGAAAAGGAAGAGACAGAGGGAATAAAGGAGGGAGAGAAGGGAAAAAAGGGCAAAAAATATAAGGAGGCAATTTCTAAAAGAGCAATTCACAGGCTATAGGTCTTCTTAAACCAATCTTCCCCAGAGCGAATATCTATAAAATCAGTATTTCTGGAGGTTGAGCTTAATCTTTTAATTTTTTTCAGTGCTTAGCTACAATTTTATTGGATTTTTACCATAAAATTAACTCTTGAGCGAAGAGGGCACATTTTAAATACACCTTCTAAATGCAGAGTCCTTCTGAGTTATGAATGACTGCAAGGTAACATGACTACAAAAATTGTTCTAAACAACATTATTCTAAATTATTCTGCATGATTATTATATTATTCTAACAACTATATTATTCCAAGTTTTAAAGGAGATTAATTATGGGAGAGACGATTTATGCAATTATCAAATACACACAGAGGACAGGACTGGGAGGAAATATGCCTGATTGGGAACAGTGGGTAGCTCTAGTGGTAGGAATGTCGGTGGTGAGTTTTATTTTCTTCCTTGTCTTTTCTTCTAAACCCCTGCACCTGGCATCAAGACAGGCAGTGCCACCTGGGCACCAGCAGAGCCCTTCTCTGTCCTGGGGCAGCCGGCCCTCAGGGGCACCTCTGCTCCCAGGGTGTCTTTCACCTGGGGCTTTTATATTTTCTTCAGATATTACCTTAAAGAAACATGCTATTCACATCCTACAGACATTTTTTTACATGGTTTTTGCGTTGCTTCAAATAATGTCCTCAATTTTACAATAAGAGGATTATTTAAAATTTTAAAAGCTGATGCTCGTAGCAAACTACTGTGACCTGTGGTGCCTGCATCCCCTGCCCGGCCACTAGGTTGTCCCGGCTAGAGTCCAAATGCCCCCCAGCTGCCTGCTCACATTTCTGAGGTGGGCAGGGATCCATGGGCCTCTCTTTGGCTCACTCCCGTGCACGTGGGATGTCCACAGCTGGGGCACCTGTGTGTGGGCACCCGCCCTGCAGGTCGCCTCCAGATCTGAGTCCTCACTCCTCCGCCTCTTGACTTTGAAGTCAAGGTTTCACTCTCTTGACAAATACTCACTGCTTAAGGCTACCCTTGCTACTAAAATAACTTTCCATGAAATACTCTGAAAGAAGCTTCTTGACTGTAAATGCCATTATATTATCAGAAATGCCATGTTTGTGTGCGGTTATGTCTTGTGTAACTGACTCCACCGGATTTTCGAGGTGAAGATTGCTCGTTTTTGTCATTTCCAAAACCCAACATTCTTTCACTATAATGTGGCAACTTCTCAGTTCTTTAAACTATTTTTTTCTTTAAGTTCTTATGAATTGATGGTTCCTGTTTTTCTGAACTGTGTGTTGAACCCGTGCTTCTGCTAGGTTCAGAGTCACCTTTGTTCAATAACTAGCAAATGAGGCAAAAAGGTCTCACATAAAATGTGACTTTGTGGCCACTTGGGAGCCTCCATCTCCTCTCTTTGTAAATTTCAATTTGGAGAGACAAGTGGGAACCTTGAAGGAGGGAAAGGGAGCAGGAAAATGGCAATGTGGGTGAAAGTTCCATGTTCGGGCGAGGTTCTTGGTGTGAGGTGAAACTGTGCTGTTCTGCTCACGTGGGAACCGTGGCTCGGCCGCCAACCTCACACGGAATACAGGGACCCGCACAGAGACACACTCTGCAGCCCACCAGAGCATGGATCACATCCCATATAAAGATGAAATGAGTCTTTCTTTTTGTTTTTTTTTCTTTTTAGCACGTGTAAAGACCAAATTTTTCTTTTGAACCTTGATTTTCTTTTGAACCTTGATTTAACTTTTAGGAAAAGTTAAAACAAAAGGAGAATATTGTATTCACCCAAATAAAAAATGATTTCCTGCGTCCAGGTTGACTGCTCATCCATCAGCAGCAGATGTCTCTCGAGTAGCTGAACCACACCAAGCTGGACCTGGGACTTGAGGAGCCCCCTTCAAAACTCTGTCAGGACGCACGCTGGATTAGCATCTGCTAGGGCTGCCGTAAGGAAGTACCAAAAAATAAGTGGCTTAAACAATAAAATATTGTCTCACAGTTCTGAAGGCTGGAAGTCTGAGATCACAGGGCCCACTGGGCCAGGCTGCCTCCAAAGGGAAGGCTGTATTCTAGCCTCTCTCTTGGCTTCTGGTGGTGTAGCTGTGTAAGTCCAGTCTTCACATGGTGTACTCCCTGAGTGTGTGTCTGTCTTGAAATTTCCCCTTCTTATAAGGACACCAGTGGTATGGGATGAGGGGCCCACCCGACTCCAGCATGACCTCATTTGAACTAATTACATCGGCAATGGCACTGTTTCCAAATAAGGTCACGTCTGAGCTGCCAGCGGCGAGGACGTCCACATGTGAATTTTGGGAGACACAAGTCAACCCACCACACACGGAGGCCCTAAAGGATGAATCACACACGTCTGGACTCCTACTCACTTTCTTAGTCGTGTCTTCTACCAGTCCTCTTCCCCCAAACTCGTTCTCCTGAAAGCAAGTTGCCTTCCCACTAAGAATGGACCATTTGCTTTCTTTCCCTTCAGTGTCAGTGTCTGTGCTAAGGAGAAGGTTGTTTAAAAAGCAGCTCAAAATCCACCAGACTCCTCAGGAAGTGCCTCTCAGGGAGGCCTCTAGACGGGGCTGCTGTGCCTCAGTAAAGACCTCCAGCTGCCCTGTGTCTCCTGACTCCCAGACTTTCTGATTCTAACCTCATGGGTGCTCTGAGGGTAAACCCCAGGAAGTCCCGTAGGCCCTGGGGCTGTTCCTGAAGGACAGCTGTCCCCTGCACATGCGTGGGGTGCTGTGTGCTCCTGAGGAGCCGGCTGGGGCAGGCAGGGCCCAGTGACACCTGGGCTGGAACTGTGGCTGCCCCACTTGTTAGCTGGCTCTGCTTCCTCTTTAAGAAATGGGGATGATCATGTAGGGTTCCTAAGGGGGTTCAAGTGTGTGAACTCCTTAGAGGCGCACCTAGCCCGGAGGAGAAACGTAAGTCAGCCTCGGCTCCTTGCGGTGCCTTCTGCCACAGACAGCATTTGCCTTTGCTAGGCTTGTTTTTAAAATAATTCTTGACTTGGAAAGGGTCTTTGGGAAAAATTAAAATTTTTAAAATAAATAAATCTGAGATTAATTCTTTTGAAGACCCAATCTCCATTTCCTCATCCATCTGTTTTGTAAACACAATCTGGTGTCCAGGCGACTCTGAGGGACTGGGACCCTCCTGAATCACACAGCATCCAAGTCACTGGTCTCATTTCTGGCTATCAGATTGTCCCCCAGGGAAACGGAGTCTCTGCCCCCGGGTGCTCAATTTGAAACCACGGCTGACCCTGAGGATGGCGACTCCCCACTCGGACCCCCTGAGGATGGCGACTTCCTGCTCGGACCCCCCTGGGACTTTGCTGGGGCTGGAAGACCACACAGGGTGCATTCCCTAAAGGCCAGGGCCTGCCCATCCATCCATCCATCCGCACTTCCCCTGGGGATGCCTGGATAAGCTCAGGGCCCCACCCACCCTACGGGGGAGGAGTGGAGACCCAGCCAGCCCTCCTGGAGCCCTGACATTTACAGCTGCTAAGGTAGGCAGCTGTGCTCAAACACATAAGCCAGGCCTCTCAACACAAAAAGAGGTTTAACATTAAAAAAAACATTGTGAGGCTGAGACAGGCAGATTGCTTGTGTCCAGAAGATTAAGACCAGCCTGGGCAACATAGCAAAACCCTGTCCCTACAAAAAAATAGAAAAACTAGCCAGGCATGGTGGTGCACGCTTGTAGTCCCAGCAACTCAGAAGGCTGAGATGGGAGGATCACCTGAGCCTGGGGAGGTCGAGGCTGCAGTGAACCATGATCGTGCCACTGCACTCCAGCCTGGAGTGAGATGCTGTCTCAAACAAAACAAAACAAAACAAAACAAAACAAAACAAAACAAAACAAAAACTCATTTTGATAGATTTTGTGGAACGTAAGGAAGAAAAGAAAAAGGCCCGTTCTTTTTTGCTTATACTGTATTTGCACAAAGAAACTCTGAAAGGACATATAAGAAACTAAGAAAAGGGTTATGGAGGGAACTGGATGGGAGATGGGGATGGGTATGTGTTTTTCACTGGATATCTTTTTATACAGTTTCATTTTTGAATCCTATTCAGAAAAATTAAAGCTGGAAATTCTATTCCCTCATTTACCACATTTACAGGGTGAAAGAGAAATTCTGTATCCTCATTCCAAGAGATGCTGAAAAGCATCCGTGGAAGGTTGGCACCACCTGTCATGAGTGCCTTTTTCCAGATGAGTACCTACAGCACCTGCCTTGGCAAAAGAGTTCCCCAGGACTCATCGCAGAGCTTCCGGCTGGACTCCCTAAGGCCATGGAGAATTGCCAGAGTAGGGGTTACAAAGAAAGATGCCCTCCCTTGGAAATAATTTGTTTGAACGCTTCTAATCTGCATGTGGTCTTGGAAAGTAGGATCCAGCAAACCTGGATGTGTGCAAGCCAATGGAGATTCGTGGTTTCTTGGATGAAGCTGGGAATTCCACCTCTACCTCAAGCTGTGCACCCTCAAACTCTCAAAAGCCTCAGTTTACTCATCTGCAACATGAGTTAAGAGTGCTCAACCCCCATAGGATGGGAATGATCATGTTAAAAGACATACATTCTCCAATCCCTACTGCTTCCAGGAGGCCCTTCAGAATAACATTGATTGACTACACACAGTGTAAGCAGCCTGGCTGATCTCTCGTAAGTCCTGCATGAGGTAGCAATTAGAACCTCAAACATGAGAATCAAAGAATGCCAATTTTGCAGCAGTAAAAGACTAAGAAATTGTAATAACCCTTTGAATCAGTTTGCTCAGATTACTCCCAGATTACTCTGGGACTATTTTCTGACATATGAAGAACAATTTCTATTTCAATAGGGTGTCCATTGCCTGCCACTAACTTTTCATTTTCACAGAGAATGGTTGAAATTAGAATTGAGAGATTCTGATAATTCTGGCAAGCAGAGTGCAGGTGGGGGTGAGGATGTGCTGACAGGGCCTGCATTACTCTAAAGGGCAGGGAAGGACTTGCGGGCAGCCTTTTTTCCCCTCTCCAGTGACATTCCTGTTTTGTCCCAGTGCCCCTCTGATGAACCCAGTGGGTGAACACAGAGCAGGTGACACACACTTTGGACAGGTGAGACAGTCGCAGGTGAGTCACCTCCTTACCAGGAACCTCTGGTGTGCAGTCACCTTTCCTGCGGCTGGGTGGCAGTCTGTACTCATTCTGTGCCTCACCTCTTCCCTCCCCAGCATGACTCTGAGCAGGCACTTCTGGGGACTTCAAAGAGACTGTCACATGCAGATGAGATGAGCCATGTGCCTTTCAGGCCCAGCTCAGCAGGGCCAGCTTGAAAGGCATATCTGAATTGAATCAAATGCATCCACCCCACAAACTGAGGATGTGACTATGTGTAAACAATGAAAATGACAATCATTGACAGCCAAGCGTTTAAATGCTCTGGATGTTGGAGGTAACTTACAGCCAGTATCTAATTCACAGCTGCCCTGAAGTTAGCTAACCTCACCAAAAGCTCCCTGTGCTTGAGGATGGAGGAAAGAGAGAAGGGCAGAGAAGGATGGGTATCCATCAAGAGAAGGCTGGCTGAGCGTCTAAATCATCCCCACACACTCCATTTGTCTGTGGGATCACTATCACATATTTGATCATATGATACGTTTCATAACCCCCTTTACCTCCATCAGTGAAACTTGTGCAGCAAGGGGAGCTATTTGTGTTCAATGCAGTGCCCGAGAGCACTGGGATAGTGGCAACAGTGAAGACAATCGCTAGTGGATGTCACAGGTCTCTGCTCTTGGTCTTCACTGATCCAAGTGGTCTTCTGGTGAAGATGCAAAGGGGATACCACTCCAAGTTACAGATAACATGAAGCTTCATGTTTTGTATTAGAGAATACATGGGCTAAATCTAAAAGACAACACCAATAATAATATGAAGTTCTACTTAGGTTAAAAAAAAAAAGTTTTTTTTTTTTAAAGTCACCACCTCATATTCAGAATGATCCCAGCACTTTGAGAAGCAGAGGTGGGAGGATCACTGGAGGACAGGAGTTTGAGACCAGCCTGGACAACACAGTGAGACCCCGGTCTCTATCAAAAAATATTTTAAAATTAGCCAGGCATGGTGCCACATGTCTGTAGTCCCAGCTTTTCAGGAGGCTGAGGTCAAGGGTCACTTGAGCTCAGAATTTCAAGGCTGCAGTGAGCTATGCTATGATTGCTTCACTGTACTCCAGCCCGAGCGACAGAGTGAGATCTTGTCTCTAAAAGAGAGATATATATATATATACAGAATTAGAAAGATGTGGCTTTGCAGCACATTCCCACAGAGAGGCAGGGAGGTCAGCTGGCTGTGAGTGCAGTGCCCAGGTCCAACAGATGGGTATGGTTGCCAAAAACCAGACAAAGGAGGTCACTGTACCCACCTGAAGAGGGACATTGGAAAGTTGCCAAGTAGATGCTGTGGAAGGCAGCACAAGGTCAAGGGTAGCTGAACACCTCAGCAAGTAAAGAATCTTTCCAGGAACCATGAGAAGAAGGAAGAGCTTGAACAGAAGTGGTAAGGTCCATGCAGTTGGAAGGGCTTTGGTGTGGAAGGAGCTGGGGCTCACGCAATAATTCAGCAGTTTATTGGACAGAATACGTGCTCAAGGAATATGAATGGGCATGTTGAGTTATGACCATCCTTCCCATCATGACTATGCTTATATGACTTTGGGGGCAGAGCTAGGTCCAAAACATGGATATGCCAGAGAATAGGCTTTGGATAATTTATAGAACGTCTTCTCAGCTGGCGCTTTGCAGTGATGCACTGGGCTGCCTCTGTGGGAAGGAAAGGGCTTATGGATTAGACAGCCCTCTGAGGGCTCATAGAGAGGGCCTTCTATGGTGGGAAGTGCCCTTCACACTGAGAATCGTGATTCCAAATGAAGGGTGTCTAAGTAATGATGATGACTCCATGTTGGATGGTTAAGCATCCGCCACTGTGGGTCACCTCGCCCATGTATCACGGAGGATCAAAGAGGACCCTCAATGATGGCCACACAGCTAGCAAGAGGAAGGCAGGACTGGCCCAGCGATTCTGATTCCACATCAACAGAGTTTTTAACATCCCCAGAGTGTCCCTGATTCCCTCTTCATGACCCTGCACTAGCTGCCATATTCATACAGGGAAGCACACCAGCACCCGCATCTCCCCTACTAACAGCCCTCCTCACAACTGCACTGCTTCTCACCTGCCCTGACTGGTCTCAATTAACATTCATTGAATAATGAGTAAATAACTAAACAGATGGACAATTGAACCTCTTCCCTTAGATGTCCAGCACTCTACACCTAATGCTGCCCCTGGGTGTCAGCAGATGAAACATGGAGGCAGGATTGTGGTACTCTTCCAGTGCCAGAGTTGGAGGAGAGAGATCATTGCTGGAATGGAGATCTGGGGCCCAGAGAACAGCTCCTACGGTCAGGAGTAAATGGCAAAAATCCACTAATTCCAATCTAAATAGCTAATGCTATCGAATACCTACTATGTGCAGCACTTTCCTAAGAACTTTTCATGCAAGAACTCTTTGCATCCTCAGAACAACTCTCTGTGGTAACTGTTCCTCTATTTCTAGTTTACGGGTGAGGAAACTGAGGTCAGTAGGTGTTAAGTAACTTGCCATGCATGCATTAAGTAGCTGGCTGAGCTGAGGCTCAGCCCTGGCGGTGGCTTCAACATTGTGCCTTGTGAGCCCCTCCAAGGTCACATGGTCCAGCAAACTACAGCACACTGGGGAGGAGCCAGGAGTAGAATCACGTGGGGAACTTGAGGGGTGACTTCAGGGGAGGAACAGCCCCATGTCTCAGTCTGTGATCCCACACACAGAAGGACATCATTTGTGCTCAAGATAACTTGAGCAGGCAGGGCATGGGAGAGAAAAGAGGCTCAGGCCTGGGGCCCCGGGTCTGCTCATCTCCGCACAGCTTGTATGTTTCTTGTCAATTGTGCCTGAACATAGTGTAATCCTTCTCCCTTAAGCCAAAAGAATAAAGTTTGGGGGATTCGTAGGACACTAACAAGAACCAAGCCTGAGGCTTATTTATGCCAGTCTAACTATTAATAGTTCCTGGAATGGCTTTACACAAACAAGGATAAGGCTGTCTATCCCCACGCAGGAAAGTTCATGTGCAAATACCACAAGGCTTGACAGTCTGGCTGCATGTGCCCTGCACCTGAGGCCCCCAGCCCAAGGGAACCCTCAGGACAAACAGCAGAGATGCTCTTGGTGCCAGGGCATCCTCTTCAACAGGCTCCCTACCCTGGCATGGGCATGTGAGGCCTGAGAGCCCACTGGAGGTGAAGACATTGAGGCTTCCACTAGTGGTCACTCATGGCAGAGGCCAGGGACCCCAACCTGACTAGCTACTGCTCCTAGCCCAGGGGCTATGCACCTTTGAGGGGTCACCAGCCCCTCTGAAGACCTGCCAAGTGCCACCGCAGGGCTCAATTCAGGCCCTCCACCTCATCAGAGTGACGGCTCATCTTTCAAGGCTCCCAGATCAGGAGTCTGCATTCCACATGTGTGCTGTCCAACCTGGTAGCTACATGCCACATGCAGTTGTGGGCATTTAAATTAAAATTAATTGAAATTAGATAAAACTTTCAATCCAGTTCCTAGTCACAGTAGCCACATTTCAGTTGCTTAGCAGCCACATGTGACTTGTGGCTACTGCATTGACCAGCACAGATACAGAACTTTTCCATCCTTGCAGAAGGTTCTATCAGACAGTGCTGCACTAGAGAGTTTGGGAAGCCACTTTGTAAGTTCCCGGGGTCCTCGGAGAGTTTTCTGTTACTGCCTCCTCTGCTGTCACTGCTGTCTCTTGGCCTTCAGACTAAGACAGGAGGCCCAGGCTAGGAGAGGCCCAGCAGCAGCTAGCAGCAAATAGGACAAGGCCCACAGAGGGTGCCCTATCAATCAGACATTGCTGGGTGCATTTGCTGAGACTGGGAGCTCACGCCGTGGCCATGAGAGCAGCGACACATTTCCAGCAGCAGAGCCTATAGTTAGAGGACAGATCATGAGAGGTGTGGGGACCACCCCAGCTGGAGCAGGCCCTGAGCAGCTCCCGGAGCCCCCCCCACACTGAGGCTCCAGGGGTCAAAGTTGCAATGGTAGCAGCCACTGCAAACAATGGACGCTCCCACCCAGGTTTCCTGGCATCACCTGAGCCCAAGTTTGTTTGATGACATCTGGAGCATTGTGACAAGCAAGGATCCCCAATAATGACAGAATTTGAATCTCCCAATAACCAGGCAGAGACGGTGAGATAGGGCAGTGTGAGCTTGGAGCAGATTTAATATAATTTAGAGATTTCTAGAGTAAAGGTATGTCACATTTTGCTACCTTGGCATTATAGACTGGAATTCATACCTGCTAAACAAATAACTGAGCCAGTATGGGGAATTATTATACGGGGAATAAGGAGGCTGAAATTAAAACAGGGACAGGACAGAGAATCCTGTTCTGAAAATCCTGCTTGTCATTTCCAAAGCTCGAGTGAGCATTGAGGATGTCAGGCTCATCAACAGTACATGAAACCAAGCCTGCCTGCCTTCCTCAGAGGCAAGAGTTAGGTCCACATTTCCCGGCATGCAGCTCTGGGTAATCCACAATTCCGAAGCTGCCCCTAGAGAGACCAGCCTATGTTGGCCAGGGCAAGTCCTTCTGTGATTGCTCTCCGCTCTCCTGGGGCCTACATGTCCACTGGGCACACTGGGCACAGTGCATGGGGCCCATGATACTGGTAGGGGCCTGCAAAAGTGTTTTAATTTTGATTTATTTTAAAATCAGAGGAAAACCACAAATAAATGAAAATGAATGTATAACAATGAATCAGCCTGAATGACATTTATCTTTCTGCCAGAGCAGTCACACTCTGCTTTTTCATAAGAAAGTGGTCTGCAAAGACCAAAGAACCTGGGGTCCCTGGGCGACACCATGAGGGCTTGACCCTTGCCCCCTATACCAGAGACCTGAAAGGCAGCTCCACACAGAGGTGACCCTGACACCCTGAAAAATACTCCTACAGATTGAATTTCAGCAGGAATATTTTTCCCACCTCCCTCTGCATCCGGCTCCAAAAATAGTCAAATCTCCAGGCAAAATAGCTGGTCACCCAAAGACCTGTGACCACCTGCCTGCTCTGCCATCCTTAGCACTGGTTTCCTTCCTCCACATTGTCTTATGGCTTCATGAAGGCTACTGGAGCTCCAGCCATCATGTCTGCATTCCAGACATGGGGAAGGAGAGAATTCAGGTGCAAAAGCCTAAGCCTATTACATGTCAGTCTCCTTTAGAGAGTTTTCTAGAATCCCCAGCTGACCCTTTCAGCCTATATCTTTCATTGGCCTCCCTATCTGCAAAGGAGACTAGGAAATAGCGTTTTTTAACTGGGCACACTGTTGTCCCTAAGAACACAGGGTTGTGGTTGACAACAGAGGAAGCAGAAGAGAATGCATACTGGAAGTCTCTACAACAGAGTGCTGAAGACAACCAGATTGATATTGTATAGTATTCTGTCCTGTGAGTGGGCCTGGGGACAAATCACTTAACTTCTCTGTAACCAGGGTCTACTTGGTGAAGTAACCACATTGCCCACACCGGAAGCATCAGGAAGGGTACCAAGGAGATGGTAGCTTCAAGGACTTTGGACCACTTGGAGGAGGGTATTCAAAGGGACAGAAGTCACTTGTTTGATGTTTGTATTAAAATCAAGTAGAATTTCTTTTCATTCATGCATTTAACCAATATTTATCATGTATCCAATAAAGTAATAAGGACAATCCAAACACTGTTCTGTTGACTGAGGGCTGACTTGGGGCCAGGCACTGTTCCGGATCCTTTGCACATGTGGCCTCACTTAGTCCTCAGAACCATATGTGGCAGAGTCTACCATTATCATCCCCATCATTCGGATGTGGAATTGGGACAAAGAGGGGTTAAGGATGATGCCCAGGGTCACACTGTTAATACACAAAGGAGCCTAGCTTTGAACAAACAGCCTAGCTCTTAGACGCCAAGGAGGTGGTAGTGAATTGGCAGACAAGGTCTCACCTTTTTTTGTCTTTCTAGTGAAACATATATAAGCCCAATTATGCAAGGCCATCATAAATTCCCCCCAGGAGACTGGCACAGGGAGATGGGGGCTACTCTCACCTTCTGCAGCACACACCAAGAATCTCTGCTGTGCTTGGGCTCGTGACTCACCCCTTCCCTCAAAGTCAGCTCTTCCTGAGTCAGGACCATGTCCTTTGAGTCCTGAGGTGCAGCAAGGAAACTGTCCAGCTTGGCTTCAAAAGCCAGGCTACTTTCCAGCAAAGAGCCAAATGGCTGGTTGCTTAGAATTTTTAGAGCAGGTTCATCTCCAAGGACATGGGAGTCTATTCACGTAATTCAACCTGATCAAAGGCCAGAGAAGCTAAAACTGTCACATACCCATTATCTACTGGCATAATCAAGGCCAAAGGGATTCATAAGGAGGTGGTGGGTTTTGGAGGGAGGGCGCTTGCTGCTATTTCACTTTGGACCTGAGTCCCCTCATGTGTGCCCCTTGCTCTGCAGCATCTCAGGGCCTTGCCTCGCTTCTCCATCTTCCTCCTCCAGCTCCTTTACAGATAGGGTGGCCAGTGAAAGACTAGGCTGAAAGGGTTAGCTGGGAATTCAAGGAAAGGCCTGCAGAGGAGTCTGACATCTAGGAGGCTTTGCCTTTTGCCCCCCACTTCCTTCCTCTCTTCTGTCTGGAATGCAGAAGTGATGGCAGGAGCTCCAGCAGCCTTCTTGAAGCATAAGATAACTTGGAGGAAGGAAGACAGTGCTGAGGATGACAGAGTAGGCAGATGGATGAACTGGCTGCCTGTTGACCCTTGTCCCAGAAAACCTGCTTCCTGTTTGAGGACGGAACAGAAAGAGCAATAGAATCCTTTTTCTGTGCAAAAGAAATTAAGCCTGACTCTTTTCGGAGCACTTGCTATTTTATACATTTTCCCTTGTATCTGGCTGAATTGATAGAAACTTATCAATTTATTAATCAACACTCCATAAGTGATTTGTCCAGTGAGAATAGCTAAAGTAATACATTTTCTGTCACCATTAAAAATCCTGTGATTTTTAGTCTGATAAATGTTTTAAAGGGCAGGATGAAGAGAAGAGCTACAAGACCCTGTAGCAGAAGCCCTCACTCGCAGGGTTATCACTCCTAAAAGCAAAAGATAAGCAGGAAAACCACAATGGATAAGATCTGCTGTCACCCTTAGCTTTTCTGATTACACAAAGTGCAATAACATCTATTTTTTTAATCCGAAGGAATCCTCTGACACCACCAAGCATCCTGCCCACTTCTCCTTCCTGAGGGCCCAACTTCCTTCTGATCTATTGTTGGTTTTTCCTTGCCTGGGCTCTGTGATCTAACCAGAAACCTCCAGAACCTATAGAGAGTCCAATCCTTGCCTGACATCCCTGAGCCAGGCCCATAGCTGCCTAGCCTACAGCACTGGGGGCAGAGGGAGGTCCTCTGGATTATGGCACAAGGGGAAGTTGAAGGAAAAACTCCCCACAAATTAGCACCATCTACAATTGACCAACAAAGTGCAGATACTTCTCGGCATTCAAAGCCTAAACAATCACGATGGAGACACATAAAGCATTCAGTGCTTCAGGCTGGCAGGCCAATACCAGGTATTTCTCCGACAGGTGAAATAGCAGCGTGACGGGACAGGGTGATCAAGGCAGAGTGATCTAAAAGACACAGTAGTACTTCTTTAGGACCCTGGCAGAATGGAAGAGAGCATCTGGCTTCTAAGGCACTGCACAAACTTGAATGATCTTCTTCAGAAATGACAAGGAAAGGCCATGTTATGTTCACCCTGGGTTAAGTTTTAAGTGTATCTTATTTAATTTTTTTCAATATGAGTCATCTCCAGATACTGTGATGATTTCCAAATAACCAGAATCTAGATGACTAGAAATTTACTCTAGCTGCCTTTAGACAGGAAGCATGAGGACAGAATCCAGCTGCTTCCACTCCAGGGTAGGTCTGAAGCCAACCGTCCTCGGTTTCCTGGCCTGTGGCATCAGTCTGGTTGGATTACACACAAAGCCCTGCAGATCTGCTGCTTTTCCTGACTCTCCTGTCCTGAGCGAGTGCAAGGGGCTCCCCTGTCGCCGATGTGTTCTTTGAAGCAGATGCTGTGCCTGATACCTGCTGGAGAGTCCCACCGCCTTGAGTGAGTCAATAAACCTATCATCCTTCCCATCTTCCAGGATGGATATTGGGATGGGGGGAGGTTAAAGGGAATACCATAAAGTTGCTACCATACGGTTAGGGCTGAATACAATGGGAGTTCTTATTGTAATGTTGTCAATGATGATGATGATGATGATGATATCTAGAACTCCAGGTTTTCCTGGAGAGAACCAAGGAGGATTCCCCACTTACCTAATAAATAAATGTCCTGTAAATGCAGAACATGCCATGTAATTGATGACACAAGTGGGATCTCACTTCCGGGAGATGAGAATCAATTCTTTATGGATTCCCACAGGGCAGAGGGCCCCAGGTGGAGACACTAAGCTGTCTCTTATATTTCCGAATGAATGAGTATGTACGTAACAGTTATCGTGTCTCCTTGTAACTTGTGTGCTCATCATAAAATCTTCACAAGAACTCATGACATTCGTGCTATGACTGTTCTCATTTTACAATGAGGAAGGCGGGACACCAAGGAATTAAGTAACTTGCCAACATAGGGACGAGCTCACTACACAACAACCAGGGGTGGGGATACCAGTCAGGTACTGTGGAAAACACTGGACATGAGGTAGACCAGGTGCACCAGGTCCAGGTGCTGATGAGAGGTGGAGAGTGGGAGACAGGGCCAGTGAGCCACAGGCCAGTCCCTAGGCTGAGGGCACCATGACAACAGGACGTTGGCCAACTTCCAGCTGTCATCACTGTCTGTGTTTCATTTTCACAGTTCGATTAATAAATGCTCTATATTCAGGGATGCCCGCAGCCTTATTTCTTGATAACAGAAGTGATCATATCAGTCCCCCCACAGGCTTGTTTCTCATGGGTAGGAGGTGATTCAACTCCTAATGTCCAGATAACTGCCCAAATTCTGCATGGAAAAAACAAGATCAATGTCTGGGATAAAAATCAGCCACCTCAAAACCCTTTAAAGGATTGAAGGACGTGGGACCCAGTGATAAGCACATGTCTGGGGCCCGGCACCTCCTCTGAAACAAGGATGATCGAATGTTGGTGTCCACATCGCACGGAAGAGCTGTCTAAGGCAGTTTGCCTTTGATTGGCTCCCGTCTCCATGAAGGTGGCACATCTCCGAGTGCTTACAAGGAGACAGGGTCTCACCCCGAGAGGACTCACCCAGAGAGGCAAGCGGGGCTGCTCTCCTGGCTTAGAAATGCCTGGCACCTGACTTGTGGAGGCTCCTAGTTGGCGCGAAATTGTTAGCCTTGGAAACAACCACTGCTCACGTTGGAACTGCAGGATCTTTCTTGAAAAAGCCATGGAACTAACTCAAGGGCCACAGACCCAAATGCCTTCAGAGGGCAGATTAATAAGTGAGTCTAGCAGAGTTAGTGTTGATGGAGTTCCTTCTCCAACCAGGCCCTGTTCAGGGGGCCAGGCAGATGCTAACCCATGGGGACCACACGGCAGCCCCACGAGGCTGGCAGGCCCTCAGCCTGGCTTCTGAGCCTTGCTGTAATCGCACTCTCCAAGCTTTGTGGCATCAGGGTGTGGCAGGGCCTGAGATCCGGAGAGTGTGGACCCCACCCACAGTTATCTCAACACAAAAAAACAATCCTGAGCAGGCCAAACAGAACCTGGTGGGGGATGCCTTCACCAGGGCTGCATCTGGTCCCAGAGCTGCTGGTTTGCAGCCCAACTATTTCGTTTTATTTTTTTAATTTTCTCAATATTTATCTTCTTTTATCTATAAAAGAGTAAGGTTCTGGGGAGGTTTTCTTCCTTAGAATCTTGTTCTCTCATTTTAAGCTGACTTAATCTTCCCACGCTACGCGTCACATGCAGAGCGCCAACTTTGAAGTTCACTCGGTGACCGACTCTCCCGCCCAATCCCTCGGCGAGGGTGACATGCAAGCGGAACATCTCAAGGCTCCAGATGCAGCCTCAGCCCTCAGCTGCCCTAGCCTTAATAAACACTAGATTTTTCATTTCAGAAACCATGTTCAAACTGTTGCCTCAAGACAACCTAAAAATCGTCAACATTGGCCAAAGGTTGGAAGCCAAATGTGTTAGCTCCTGCCTTAGAGACAGATCCCTCAGCAGAGGGGGTCTCTCAGCAGTAGCCCAGAGGAGCTGGGACCCAAGTTGGGAGCTGGTCACTTACACAAGGGGGGCATCCTAAGTCGATTTTAACCCAAGATCCACCAGCCAAGCCTTCCTACGGCAGGGACCGGCCAGCCACTGTGCTGTGCTAAGGAGCAGATTGAACATTCTCTTAGCTGCTCCAATTTTAGAAATTGGGTGCTGACTCATTATTAACCCAGGAAGCCCACACACTCAAATGACTGTACTGAAAAAGCTCCCTGTCATACCCTGCCTACTGATGTGTTGCTTTTTAAGCAAATTTGAAAAATGTTTATCATAAGGTATTTATGACATTTTAACCGTTTCATTTACAGTAACTAGAACAACATTTAAAAAAAATGTTTCCTGTATTTTACTTGACAGTAAAGCTAAGCTTCATCGGAATACTAACAGCCTGAGAAATAGCTATCAAGATCAAGTCAGGCCTCAAAGACTGAGTGGCCCCCTCCTCAGTCCTCCCCAGTCCCCCACCCCCAGCGCTAGCCCCCAGCATTTTTATGTTCTTCCTGATTTTACTACAGTTTGTGACTTTCAACGTTAAGGAAAAGGAAAGGACATAAAATACGCTCCTGCAATCATTCATCTGCTTTTAGAGAAGGCAGCCAAAGTTCTGCCTCTCTGGTATTTCTTGCACTGAAATTGGGCAGCTCTGACCACGAGGCCAGAAATGGCTCAGGAGCAGCCTCTCCTCCACCTCTGAGAAGCGGAAGCTCGCCCAACCTCAGCAACCCTGGGTTAGCACAAGTATACCCACTTCCATCTCTGAGCTTCACTTTGGCTTCTCAGAGGAGTCCCGAGCAGCTTATTTTCTAGCCAAGCATTGCAGTCTCTTCCAAGACAACAGAATGTGCAACCGGCATCTACATTCTTACAATGAAGGACTGAGAAACACCTCCTGACAGTCTCACTACAGGACAGTAACCATGGGGCTGGTAACAGAGGCAGCCACTTTTCCAAAACGACAGATCTTCAAAGTCTGAAAGAAACGCAGTGTCCTCGCCAGGACGCAGCAGCCTTTCCCACAGCTCAGACTCCAAGGCAAACTGCAGAAGCGACCCTAAAAATGACAGAAACATACTCACCAGGGAGAGGCTGGTGGCTCCACCTTCCCAGGAACTGTGCTGCGAAGATCTGAAGACAGGCACGGGCTCAGGCACCGCTTGCCTAGAATGTCAATTTGAAACTTAAAAAGCAGCGACCATCCAGTCATTTATTTCCCTCCATTCCCAATGATGTACACACGACTAAGCAGGAAAAAAAAAAAGGCGCACACCTCAGCCTTCATTCTCATTGGAACGAGATGACTCATGCTGACTCATAGCCACCACTTCCTCTCCCGACATTCTCTTCATACTTGTGAGATGGACTGGTCCGGTTCCCAGGGTCCCTGCAGCCCTTCCTGGAAGAGCAGCCTTCCTGATCCTCTCAGAGAGACCCAAACACTGACCCCACATGGGACCCAGGGGTCGCCCACACAGGGGAAATGCTTTATTTAGGAGTCTTGAGAACAACTGGAAAATAAAATGCATGAACTTTGTGTGCATTTGAATTTCAAATACATACTCAGATTTTGTAATGTGCTACAGGCTCATGTATGAAATTCTTGCTCTTTTCAAGGCAGTTCAGAGTAGAGAGAAGGATGAGATATTTTCTTATTCTTTTAGGTGTTCAGATTTACTTTGCTCTGGTAATAAATATTTCGGTGCCTGTTTTCTTCTGCATATATTCCTCTGACATAACAATTCACAAGATCTAAAATCATCATCTCTTCAAAGCTGTCTGTTAGCGGGGTTGGTGCCCTCTTTTTAAGTTTACATGACTTACCTCTTTTCTATCCATCTTTCAGACTTCAAGAATATGCTAGATTCAAATAGTAAAGCACCAAGGAATTAAATGAAGGTAGAGCAATCCAACTCTTAATAGTTATTAAGAATGTTTATCTGCAAGAATCAAGAATTGTCGCTGCCTCCTGGTTTTCTTTTGAATAATGCAGAGGGCCGGGCAGCCTCCCACAGCTTCAAGCATTTTTAAATTATGAGAAGCACTGGGTGTGAGCAGAATCCATGTGATCCTTAGCAGCTGCTCAAGAAGCCACCAAAGGCTGCAGTGATTGCATTTGCCCAACTCAAGGTTTCTGGGGGGTGACACAGTCAAGTTCATGGATGAACAATGGTGCCCTTGAAGCCTTTTTTGGCTTAGTACCTGATGCTAGGTAGGCTATATTCTGATACTCCTAAAGGTTTAGAGTAAATAAGGAAATAATATTTTGTCCGAGGCATGAGACCCAGTTTCCATTTACAGCTAGATTTATCTTAGGGAAAAAATATTTATTCCTTTGCCACATCTCAAATCTTTTATCGGGAAATTCAGGGCATTTTTTTCCATCAGGCAATACCAAGTGCGGTGAGTTCCCTATGAAAGTTGTAGCATATTGGCCATTTGGCAAAATAGTCTCATTCCTTGCAGTTTTGTTTTTTATGCTTTTTTTCCCCCAGGAGAGTTCAAAGCCTGCTGGTTTTCCAGAATTTAGGAATGTCTTTATTGTGCAATTCATTGCAATGCATTTCCTTTAGAGGAAGAGTGGAGAACAGGAAGGAGGCACAGCCCCAGAGACTGTTTTAAGCCCAGCCCCTGTCATCCACAAGGGGCTTGTCTGAGGCCCCAGGGGTGTGGCAGCCCCACTAGAAGAATGCATTGACCAGGAGCTCTGCAGAGGATGTGGGTTGTTATGTCTGTTCTCTATGGGGAAATCCAGCCTTTACCTTCTTTATGAAGACTTTTATTAAGTTAACTCATTAACTCCTAGGAGAACTGAAAATAAAAAATAATTTCAAAAAATAACACCAGGGATGAAGAAAGAAACGTGAAATAGTTAGAAAACAGGGGCTCCAGGCAGGGCCACACCTTCCTGCCATATTAGAAGTGGTTTCTTCCACAGTGGCACTGTTACAGGAGCCTTCTGGATCATTCTGAGGCTTTAGACACAGCCAGGCTCCCGAAGCAGCAATTTGGACTGCCACCATGGAGGGTGAGTGAAACTGTGTCCCCCCAGTGTCGCATTTGAAGATAATCCCACAAATGCTAAATCTTAATTCCTGATTGACTTCAGCCCTTCTCATTTGGAAATGGGCTGGAAAGTGGGGAAAAGGTGCTAGTGTGAGAAGGGGGAGGCCATTCCCAATATACTAATAAGTAAATCATTCAGTAAGACATATGAGCACCAGCCCCCACATAATTGCTAATATAGAACTTTCTGGAGTAGATTATCTTTAAGCTGGCTCTGAATATTCCACCAGAAAGGAAACAATGATGACATTTTATACACCGCTACACTGAAAACATGGAACATCTGCATGCTCTTTCCCCAAAGAAAATAGCACTGGAAAAATGTAGGTTTCACGAAATTAGGAAAACAAAACAAATTTCATTTCTAAAGACAATGTACACTCCAGCATGTCATAGAATTATTACAAATAATGATGATTCACAGTAAAACTATCTAATATGTGCCAATAACTCTCCAAAACACATACACGTATTAAGTCTTCTGATCATTCTGGTAGGTCTATACCAAAAATAGTGATATCCTGCCCACTTTTTAGCAAGGAAACAGAGGTGTTCAGGAGCCTGCCCAAGGTTGTAGAGCCTGGATGTGAGCCCAGGCCTCCTGGCTTCAGAGTCCACATTCCTAACCACCAAGCCAGGCAAATTCCCACAAGTGACTTTTCAAACATCTTTGCACACACATTCCCTGAGCTCACGATGTATTCTCCCAAATTCTGCAGACATACATGAGGCAAAGGCACTTTCTCTTCATTTGAGAAGTGAATAAAAATCCTAATTTTCAAGTGATCTATCTCTTAAAATAATATCAATTCTATTTAATGAAAAGAGCCAATTAAAATTACACATTGGACACTTCCCAGAAAGTACCATGAAGCTGTCCACACTACCAATATCTCCAGCTGCGCTGCCCCTCCTACCTGGAGGACACAAGACCATTAGAGGCCCTCACATCCCTTCCTTCACTTACACCTTCATAGCAGGTCTCTTCATCATCCTCCATCCAGGAGAAGTTTCATGCCCTCATTTCAAATCTAGACCTCCCCCCCTACACCTCATTTGTTCTCTGGGATTTTGCTCCTAACCAAATTCCCTCCAACATCTTTAATCGCTTCCTGTCTGTAGACCTGAACACAGGCTCGAGTCTCTTTCATCCCAGTAACACTATCCCTGCCTTTGACCCTGTGGAGTAGACCCAATGGGTTCCCCCACATTCATTCCATTCCTCCCCCATTGGCAGCAACCTTGATATTTGGTTAAGATGGACTCCACCCTCATAGCCAGGGGAGTCTTCTCATTGGCTATGCAAAATAAGGGCCACCCCTTGCCACTGTGAATGGCTCCTAGATGGGCTCCCAGGCCTATGTCAGTGAGGGCATGTTTTTTCTAACCACAGTAGTAAGCTCAGGGGTGCCCAACTGGAGCAAAAAGCCCAAGGCTACAGCGATTGCCTCAGGCAAGAAATAACAGGGAAGAATGCACAGAACTAAAGAGTCTCCTTCTTGCTTTAAAGTTTCAAAAGTCCAGGACAAGGTATTTGCTGTAGTTTAAATGTGTTCCTCAAAAGTTAATGTGTTGGAAACTTGGATCCCAGTGGAGCAATATGAGAGGTGGGGCCTTTCGGAGATGACTGGATCATGAGGGCTCTGCTCTCATGAATGGACCCATTCATAAATTAATGGATTAATGGGTTATCACAAAAGTGGGTCTCATATGAAAGCCACTTTGGCCATCTCTGGTGGGTCCTCTCACCGTGTGTTGCCCTGAGCCATCTCAGGACTCTGCAGAGAGTCCCCACCAGTAAGAAGCCCCTCACCAGTTGCAGCCCCTCAACCTTGGACTTCCCAGACTCCAGAATTGTTAAAAATAAATTTGTCTTCTTTATAAACTAGTCGACCTCAGGTGTTCAGTTATAGCAACAAAAAATGGACTAAGACAGTATTATAAAGAGAAAAATAAAAAGCCTTGGAGGAATGGGTGAAGTCAGGCAACAATGTATAGTTGTACAGATTATATACTGCACAACCCAATGGAGTAAATCCATACAAGTTGTGATGTGCACAACCATATGTGGCAAAGCTAGGTGTAGTAACAGACGATACTATCCCAAGCTCATATAAGGATTCCACAGGCTGGGTGACGAAGAGAGTTAGAAGGAAAGGGATAGAAGGAAGGATGTGAACCCTGTTCCCCAAGAGGGGTGCTGGGAAGGAGAAGCATCATCACTCACTCCAGAGCAGTTTAGGGACTCTGAGAACAAACAGACATCTGAAATTGGGATGATAGGATGTAAGAGTTTGATTGGCAGCTGGGCTCAGTGGCTCACGTCTGTAATCTCAGCACTTTGGGAGGCCAAGGTGGGTGGATCACAAAGTCAGGTGTTTGAGACCAGCCTGGCCAACATGTGAAACCCTGTCTCTACTAAAAATACAAATATTTGCTGGGCATGGTGGTGAGTACCTGTAATCCCAGGTACTGGGGAGGCTGAGGTAGGAGAATTGCTTGAACCTGGGAGGTGGAGGTTGCAGTGACCCAAGACTGTATCACTGCACTCCAGCCTGGGCGACAGAGCAAGATACCATATCAAAAAAAAAAAAAAAAGAGTTTGAAAAGAGTTTAAAAAGAGTTTAATTGGCAGTGCTTTTTTCTTCGTTAGTGGAACTTTAACTTAATGGTGCATCTTATAATTGAGGACATCTTAAATTGGATGTAATGTGGTCTGTAAAGTTAGGAAATTGCATGAGTTCATCACAGAAATGAATGTAGAAAAAGAAAGCAAGAACTGAGCCCTGGGGCCCTGGAGCTTTAAGAGGTCAGGGAGTGAGGAGGAGCCAGCAAAGATGGGAGTGGGGGAAGTAAGGGCTGGTGAGGTGGGAGGGAAGCCTGGAAAGTGTAGGACCTTCAAGGGCAAGTGAAGAAGGTGCTTCAAGGAGGAGAGACTGATCACCTGCATAATCACTGCTGAAAGGCCATGTAAGGTGGAGACAGAAGAGCATCTGTGGATTTGGCAAAAAAAGGATTTGTTGGGGAAGATGGGGGTGAAGCTCTGAATTGAGTGAGGAGAGAAAGGGGAAAGAAAATGAAGACAGAACAGACACTGCTTTCTAGAAATAAGGCTACAGCTTGAGAGGGAAATGAAGTCAAGAGAGATTTCCTTATTTGTTAAGATGGGAAAAATAATAGCCCATCCATGTATTTGTTGATAGAAATAATTTAGTAGAAAGAGAAAAACTGATGATGCAAGAAAGAATGAGAAGGAATTTGGTGGAGTAGAAAGAAGGCAGAACCTACTGCTCAAGGAGAGGGTTTGGGCTTGGTGAGGGAGAGTCTATCTACATGACAGGACATTGACCAGGCAGGGAGGTATGCTCTTGTAGTTTTCATACTTTGTAATAAAAGAAACATCAATTTTAAAAATTCAACAACAAATAGAACATGAAAATAGTCTGTCTACTTAAAACCTTAAAACATTACAGATAAATCTAAAGTCCTCTTTGGTGGTGTTGTGGGATTTTATTTATTTTGATGTCTGAGAACTATTCCATTGTATGGATATACCACAGGTTGTTCATCCATTCACCTGTTGAGGGAAATTTGTTTTGTTTTCCACATTGGCTGTGACAAACACAACTGCTGTAAACATTTGTGTACACGTTTTTGTATGGATGTAAGTTTTTCTTTTGTCTTAAGTAAATAGTTAATTTACTGCTGGGTGATATGGTAACTGTATGCTTACCCTTATAAGAAACTGTCAAAATTTCTCCAAAGTGACCATACAATCCATTTTGCATTTCCGCCAGCAATGTATGCATGAGAGACCAGTTGATCCTCATCCTTTCCCCTGCTGGTATTGTCAGTATTTTTAGTTTAGCTGCTCTAACGTGTGAGTCGTGGTGTCTCCTCATAGCTTTAATTTGCATGTCCCTAATGACTAATGATGCTGAGCATCTTTTCGTGTGCTCACTTGCCATCTGTGTATCTTCGGCAAAGTGTCTATCCCAATCTTTTCTCCACGTTTTAATCAGATTCTTTGTTTTCTTACTGTTGATTTTAGAGCCACCTTTATACATTCTAGGTACAACTTTTTAGATCAAATATGTAATTTGCACATATTTTCTCCCAGTCTATATCTGGTCTTTTCATCCTCTTTAACAATATCTTTTGCAGAATAAAAGTATTTTGATGAAATCCAATTGATGTTATCTTTCTTTTATGGATAGTGCTTTAGGTCTTTTAAGGAATATTTGCCTAACCCTGGTAATGAAGCTTTTTCCCCTGTTTTATTCTAAAAGTTTTAGAGTTTTACATTTTATATTTAGGCATATTATCAATTCTAAGTTAATTTTTCACAATATATGAGGTTTAGATTGAGGAGTTTTCTGACTGAGGATATCCAATAAAACACCATTTGTTAAAAAGTCTATCTTTCCTCCATTGAATTGTTTTTGAGACTTTGTAAAAAAATCACTTGGCTGGCTTGGCATGGTGGCTTACGCCTGTAATCCTAGCACTTTGGGAGGCCAAGACAGGCAGATCACCTGAGGTCAGGAGTTCGAGACCAGCCTGGGCAACATGGTGAAACCCCATCTCTACTAAAACAGAAAAAATTAGCCGGGCATGGTGGTGCATGCCTGTAGTCTCAGCTACTTGGGAGGCCGAGGCAGGAGAATCGCTTGAACTTGGAAGAGGGAGGTTACAGTGAGCCGAGATCGTACCACTGCACTCCAACCTGGGCGACAGAGTAAGACTCTGTCTAAAAAAAAAAAAAAAATCACTTGGCCATATTATGTGTATTTATATTTGGACTTTCAATTCTGTTCCATTAATCTACCAGTCTATTCCTTTCCCACTACCACAATCTTGATTACTACAGCTATATGTTAAATCTTAAAATCAGGTAGTATGATTCCTCCAACTTTATTCTTCTTTTTTCAAAATTATTTTGGCTATTCTTGTTTTTTTTTCTATATAAATTCTAGTATCAGCTCATTCGTATGTACAAAATGTCCCCCCCTTGGATTTTGAAAGGAACTGCAGTAAACCTATTGATGAATCTGGGTAGAATCTACTTCTTTACTACGTTAAGTCTTCCAATCTATAAACATGGTATAGCTCTCTATTTATATAGTCATAGTTTGGTGTCTCGATCTATACGAGCTAAAAAGTATTTTCATTAAATACTTGGGTGTTGGTTTAGTGATTCTCAATAAGTCATTTTATTGTCTTTATAAGGTCCTAAATTAAACAACCCCTACAAGTATTCTTATATATATGGCTACAAAGATTTGATGCACCCACTCTATTATTTGGGTGCTGAGAGTGGGCTGAAGTATTAATAGATTAAACAGCCCCTTACCCCTACCTTTTCCTTTTTAAAAAACTCATGAGGCATCATTCTGCTCAAGCAAGCCCCTTGCTTTCTATGAGGCCTCCAGTTTTCCACTGATCTTCCTGGCTCTGATGGTTCTTTTTTCTCCTCCCCTCTGCCTCTGCCCTGGGGCTATTTGCCAAGATTCCTAGCTCAAATCACCTCTCTTCTCACTTATTTAGAGACTTCATCTCCCAGCTCACAAGACTCATTCTCCTGGCCTGATGCTGGGGGTCCTCCCTCCACACCCCCATAAACATTCCAAGAATGTCCATGCTTCTGGTTATGAAAGCTAGAATCCCTGAGCTCTCTTGGCTCTCACTGCTTCCATCTACCATCCATCCATCCAGAGGTGTGCTGGCAAATGTTTAACAATCACTTCTCCAAATATAAATGAATAAAGCAAACCCTAATTTGTAGTGTTTGCTGATTTCTCTAGTGTAAATTCTCCCCAATTGCCAACTGCTAACTACCAGCATGCTCTCACTGAAAGTGAGTTGGGCAGAGATGAGCAAATTAGTTCCAAAACCCAGAACAAGTCACTGCCAGCACACCGCTGCATCCATCCATCATCAAACCTGTGTGAGCACAGATTGCATTTTGGGCTTAATTGTCATGTGCACAATAATAATATTCTTGTTAATGGGAGTCACATTGATTTCACTCATGCTGATGATGAAAGGATTTGAGGGGTAACCAAGTTCTGGGGGCAGCAAAAACCTGGAAATGGTGCTGCTGACTCATGGAAAATGGTGCAGCATCCGTGGGTTCAATCCATTGAAAAGCAGAGTCCTGACTTCTTTGGTCATGTCTGTATTCAGTTACATCGGAGATGATGGGAGTGAGTAGACAAGGCACCATGGATAGTTCCAGTCCTTATGAACAAAGTAGCCCAGTGCATCTCACCTGCATGGCTACATCAGATTGTCAGAAAATCTGCCCAGCAAGATTTCCAAGGCAGCACTGGATTCTCGTCACACTGTAGGGTATTATTTAAGGTCATAGACTCTGGGGGCCAGAATGCCTTGATTTGAATCTGGCTTCCACTGCTGGTTTTATGACCTTGGATAAATCACCTAACTTCTCTGAACCTCAGTGCAGTGGGCAGAATTCTAAAGATACTTCCCTAAGATTCCTGTCTCTGCTTTTTCAGTCAAACACTAATAATAGGTAATACTGTGAGGGGATTTTGTAAGTATAATAAAGTCCAAGTTAATTGACCACAAAATAAGGAGAATAGATGAGTAGGCCCGACCCAGTCAGGTAAGCCCTTTAAAAGCAAGGCATTGGCCAGGCATGGTGGCTCACACCGGAAATCCCAACACTTTGGAAGTCTGAGGCGGGAGAATCACTTGAATCTAGGAGCTCAAGACTAGCTAGGGCAACATGGTGAGACCTTACCTATAAAAAAAATTAAAAATGTAGCCAGACATGGTGGTGCATGCCTGTAGTCCCAGCTACTCAGAGAGGCTGCAGTGAGTTGTGATCATGCCATTGCACTCCAGCATGGGTGACAGAATGAGACATTGTCTCAAAAAAAAAAAAAAATTGCAGAGCATTTTCTCTGGCTGAAAACAGAAGAGGAAGTCAGAGACTCAAAGCAAGAGAGGGTCATGTGTCAGGAATTTGGGAGGTCTTTTTTTTTTGAGACGGAGTCTCGCTCTGTCGCCCAGGCTGGAGTGCAGTGGCCCGATCTCGGCTCGCTGCAAGCTCCACCTCCTGGGTTCATGCCATTCTCCTGCCTCAGCCTCTCCGAGTAGCTGGGACTACAGGCGCCCGCCACCACGCCCGGCTAATTTTTTTTGTATTTTTAGTAGAGACGGGGTTTCACCTTGGTCTCGATCTCCTGACCTCGTGATCCGCCCGCCTCGGCCTCCCAAAGTGCTGGGATTACAAGCGTGAGCCACCGCGTCCGGCCGGAATTTGGGAGGTCTTTAAGCACTAAGAGCAACCCCCAGCTGACAGCCAGCAGTAAAACAGAGACCTCAAAGTTATAGCCAGAAGGAACTGGATTCCATCAACAACCCTGATGAGGTTGCAAGTCAATTTTCCCCTAAAGCCTCCAGACATGAACCCAACCCCTTTGACATCTTGATTTTGGTTTGTGCAACCCTGAGCAGAGAACCCAGTGGAGTCTGCCCAGACTTCTGACCCACAGAGCTGTGAACTCATAGATCGGGTTTGTTTTGAAGCCACTCCATTTGCAGGAATTTGTTACACAGCATTAGAGAACTGACACATTCAGCCAATTTACAAAATGGGGATAAGAGTTTCATATTCATAGGGTTATATAAGATTTAAAAATTAATATCCACAAATGTCTAGGATGATAACAAGAACAATCTCTAAGTACTGGCTATTTTTCATATGTGCCATGGAGCTGGTAAAACCCAAATATGTGTGGTTGATGATTTGAAAGTTTTTCCACCAATACAGTATTTGAGTCACAGGCTGCAGTCAAAAGTCTAGAATTTTAAATAAATGAATCATACACTAAATATGCATCATCTTTTGAAACTCAGTGCCTATGAGTAAATCTCGATGATCATAACACATTACTCAACAAAGCAGACCATAACAAAGAAGATATCAGAACACATGGAGCAAAAGACAGTAAGTTTGGAACTCAACCATTCAACTAATCTTTAAAGAATACGAACCAGATGCCAAGCTCCAACTCAGGTCCTGGGACACAGAAAGAAGAAGACACAAAAGATCCCTGTTCTCATGAAGCTTACATTCTAGGAGGGTGAGACAGAAAATAAGTACATGAGAAAAGTACAAGCTAGTGAATTGAACAGTGCAAAAAATTAGCATAGAGTAGGAGAGAAGTACTTGAGATGGGCAGGTCATCTAGGAAGGTCACTCTGGAGAGGTGCCATTTAAGCTGAGATCTGAATGATGTCCAGGAGCCAGCCAGCAGCATTCCAGGACAAGACAGCAGCTGTCACCAAGATCCCAAGACAAAAAGGAACAGGTAAGAGTCCCCAGGATGGTTGCTGCTTAGTAAGCAACAGCAAGAGAAGACAGGATCGGGCTGGAAAAGGTGGCAATGAAGGAGCTTGAATTTTGTGCCAGGTGTGATGAGGAGACACTGGAGGCTTTTAAACAGGAGAGTGACATGATCTGACTTGAATTTTCTGAGGAGAACTTTTTCTTTTTTTCTTTTTTTTTTTGACAGGGTCTCGCTCTGTTGCAGGCTGGAATTCAGTGATGTGATCATGGCTCACTGCAGCCTCAATCTCCTGAGCTCATGTGATCCTCACACCTCAGCCTCCCAAATAGCTGGGACTACAGATGCACACCACCACTGCTGGCTAATTTTGTAGTTTTTATAGAGATAGGGTTTCACTGTGTTGCCCAGTCTGGTCTTGAACTTCTGAGCTCAAGAAATCCAGCTGCCTCAGCCTTCCAAAGTGCTGGAATTACAGGCATGTGCCACCACGCCCAGCCTCTGAGGATAACTCTTACTGCTAAGTGTGGAGCCCTTGTGTAGGACCAGGTAGAAATAAGGGAGTCCAGTGGGTCCCTTTGGGGTCTGATGAGTGTAACAGAGACGGAAAGATGAGGACCTGCTCGAGTAATGTTTTGGAGATAGAGTTGTTGGATGGATTGGGTTTGAGGGCAGTGATGGAGAGAGATGAATCAAGCATAACCCTTCAATTTTTGGTTTGAGTAACTGAGGAGTCTCACTTACAGAGATGGGTAGTGTGAAATCCCAGATTTTGTTTTGGCCATCTTAATTTGGACGTGCCTATCGGATATCCACGTGGAGATGTTGAGTAGGCTTAGAATTCCTGGGAAAAGTCAATATTAGAGGCATATTCAAGAGTTTATGTCCTACAGACAGAATTAAAGACCTGGCCTGGATGAGAGAAAGAGAGAGAACATGTGGAGAGAGATGAGAAGGGAACTCAGCACCCTCAGCCAGTGAGGGTGAAGTTGGAAGAAAACCAAGAAAATCACCGCTCAGAAGCCAAGGAGTGAGGGTTTCAAGAAGGCAGGAGAAGTCCACCTGCCAGCACTGCTGAGAGGTCAAGTCAGACAGGAGCAGAGCAGGATGCACTGACCTGGCCACGGGGAGGCCATGGTGACCAGGGAGATGGCCCCGGCAGCCTCCATGAGTGAGGCATGGGAGCTTGGCTGCAGGGAGTGGTTGCAGCACCCATAGACAACGCTTTCAAAAAGGGAAGCAGGAAAATGGGACCTGGAGCATCCTTTGAGGCCCCACCAAGTACAGTGATGGCAATTGAATGATAGAGGCTTGGACTCCACCAGCCAGCTTCTGAGTATTGCAGTTATCCTACAAATGGAGAAGGCAGGTCAGCATGGAATTAGGTGGGTGCCGCTAAAGAGTGCATGGTCCATGAGTGTGCAATGACATCATTCAGTCCGGGCAAACACGTTTTTCTTGGTATCAACTATTTCTAGTTGGGTGAAGACAGACTATGTATTTGAAATACTAGCAAGAAAACCATAAAGTAAAACTATTATTAAGAGCCATGGCAGTTTAAATTCTTCAGTTTTGGCTAACCGGAAGAACTTATAAGTGGTTTCTTTTTGTTGTAAGCAAAGGTGGATGATACCCTTCATCATTTTGCTTGATTTGATGTAACTGGGAAGTTTCTTAGGCTTGATAACTGGCAAAACAAAATCCTTGACACCTAAACAACCCTTTGGTCTAATGCATACTGCCAAGAGATCAGATGGAGCCTGATCTGATATACCATCTTGTTTCTTAGCTGAGTGATTATTTAATGGCTTCTTAATTTTCACTTAATTATTCCATGCCCCTAATGACTCCCTCAAAAACACTACAAGGACACATACACCCTAAGCAATCTGAGTTTGCCCTCTGAAAAGTTCATAATTAAAAACTTTACCTGTATTGAAAAAAAATCAGCACACTTCCTGACCACTACTCCTGAGTTGTTGAATTTAATCAGACATGGACTTGATAGAGTGCATTCATCTATAGCGGCTGTTAATGGGAACCAGTGAGTCAAATCTCATGTTTAACAGGAACCAGCCTGACTGAGGGCCTGAGAGGAGGTTCTCAGGTCAGCACTGGGTCCAACACAGTCCCTCCCACCCCAGGCATCACCCACCTCTTCACAGCCTGTCATCATCGCAGTGTCTGCCTGTCCTTCCTGCCTCTGACCTGCACACTCCACTCCTTCTGTGAACTGCTTCTTTCACTTTTGTGATGACACAGTCACAGATCTGATCGGGCCACTCCGGGTTTCACATCTGCACAGCTTCTCGGGGCCCTTGTGTGGCTTCAAGGTTTGTCCCCGACAAACAGACCCAGAGTAGAACGTAGCTCCCAACTCAGTGGCCTTGAGAAAGAGCCCTTCCTGAGCCTTCGTTTCCTCATTTGTAAATTGAGAATAGCCCTGGTCATAAGAGAGTCCTCATGCCCCCACTCTGGTGAGGATGAAGTGAGATGATGCAGATGGTGAGGTTCACAGAAGGCCAGGCCCTTAGCGCCCAGCAACTGGCAGCTCTTTGTAGCGGATATGCTATCGTTCTGTCGAACAAACTGCACCCTTTCCTGGGGGGCCCTCTCCTTCCCTTCATGTGGTCCTGAAGTTCTGTCATCTTACTCTGCTTCCCACCCTAAACCACCTATCATTAGGTCTGGCTGCACATTGCTGGAAAAAAACAGCAATGCATTAAGTTAGGACATTTTTTTCTCTTTCATGTAAAAGTAGCCTGGCATAGGAAGCACAGGCCGGGGGTGCAGCCCCAAAGCATTACTAGGAAACTGGGCCCCTGTCTTCCTGATCCACCATCCCAGAGCCTGGCTTTCATCTTCAAAATGACTTCACAGCCCAGGATGGCTGCTGGCACTCCAGCCAGCAAGTCCATATTCCCCATATTGACAGTAGGAGGAAATGAGGGAGGACAGAAAAATGTGTAATGCCATCCCTTCCCACCATGATGGAGCCTACTGAAAATTCCACATAATGGTTCCACATATGGAACTAGATCACCTGGGCTGTCCTAGCTGCAGGCTAGTTAGAAAATGTGGTCTTTTCACTAACACAATGCCGTCTGAAATAGAATTTTTTTAAATTAAGCAAGAAGGGGAGAAGAGTATCTGTTGTCAAATAGTAGTGTCTGCCAAGGCAGGGGGCCCCAGGCTGGACATGAGTGCCCTTCCATGGGATCTGGTCTCCAACACTGGCAGAGAGATGGTCTGCATTCTCTATGGGTCATGGGCTGGAGGGACACAGTCATACACAGAGGAACATGAGCCAGGGGAGGGAGAGAGGAGTGAGGCTGCCCTTGAGCTTTGGCTGGGGAAAAACTGATCCCCTCTAGACCCAAGTGAGTTTGAGTAGAGTCTCCAATGCTGTCATGTTGATTAGAGCACCACAGTTATGACTGTTTATTCTAGTGAGCAGGTCATTCTATATAAGCTGATTATTGACATTAATAATACCAAGTGATATCAGGGGCTCCTCCAGCTGCATCCTCTCCCCAACCCCAAAGCTCCCTGCAACCCCTTCCTCCATGCTACCTCCTCGCAGGGTCTCAAACCAAAAGCCTCTTTTCTTCTCTCCCTGCCTATACCTGTGCTCTCTCCACACCCAGCCTGGTCATTTCTTCTCCAGCCCCTCTCTCCAAGCAAATTCCTACTTAGTCTTGAAGACCTGATTCAAACGTCACCTCCTAAGCAGAGCTTTCCCCAACTCCTTTGCATTCACTTGAGTCCCTAATGTTTGAATGATCTTTCATATTTTGCTGCAAGGCTTTACTCCTCCACTAAATTGAAAACACCAAGAGGGAAATTTTCCATCCTTCCCACACACACACTCCCACAGGTGACCATAAACACTTGTCACTGAATGACTGAATGAATGGCAAGTGGATGAGGTTTGGCCAATGCAAGCTCTACCCAAGCAGAAGCCTTCTGAGTGAGGGCTGCTGGGTGTGAACTTCACTCTGCCTCCACTGCCTCCTCTGTAAAAGAAAGGTAACAATTCTGACATCTCTCTCAAAGGATTCACAATGCCTGACACAGCGTGGAACCTCAACTAATGTCAGCCATTCATATCGGTACTGTTTTACTGCACATCGTCAACTCTGCGGTGCGTATTTCTTTTTCACATTGTAATGGCACTTGCTTTATATGGCATGACATGGTTTAACTGGCAGAGGTTTGGGGTTTTTTTTTGTTTGGTTTGGTTTGGTTTATTTTTTTCCCCTTGGTGATGCAAACAATGCTGTTTAGAAGTCAATGGAATTGTTATTCTTAGGAAAGGAATAGAGTTCAGAAATTCAGGGCTTTGCAAAGTCAGAAAAGTCAACTGCTTATAAAGCCCAAATAGTACGCGATGAGACTGTGCTGGCCTTTGAGTGGTCAAGGTCTGAAGCGGCTCAGAACAAAATGAAGGGAAAGGACTGGCCTTTGCCATATAGTGTTCCAGGAAGAGTCAAGGTAGCCGCCATTCCATCAAATAAGAGCGAGGGAAGGGGCACAAAAGAAAAGCAATAAAGCAGGTCTGAGGCATAGGTCTTGGCAAGAATTCAGTGTGACTGCAGCCAGGGAGCTGATGAGAAGCAAGTAGGTCAGAAGCTGACTGTGTTTTTGTGGATCCTGAATTGTCAAAGAAACCATGAGTTAAAAATATATTTTATGGATAAATTGGAATATTATTCAGCCATAAAAAGAATGAAATATTAATACATGCTTCAACATGGATATGCCTTGAAAACATTATGCAAAGTGGACACACACTACATGATTCCATTTATATGAAATATTCAGAATAGGCAAGTCCATTCAGATAGAAAGTAGTTTAGCGGTTGTCAGGGGCTGGTGGGAGGTGGGAATGAGAATAATTGCTTAATGAGTACAAGGTTTCCTTTTGGGGTGAGGAAAGTGTTCTGGAACCAGATAGAAGTGGTGGTTGTACAATGTTGTGGTTGTCCTAAATGCTACTGAATTTGTTCATTTTTAAATGGTAATTTTATGTTACCTGAATTTCACCGCCCTCCCTTTTTTTTTCTTTTTTTCTTTTGGAGACATTGGTTCTGTTACCCAGGCTGGAGTGCAGTGGTGAGTTCATGACACTGCAGCCTCGACCTCCTGGGCTAAAGCAATCCTCCCACCTCAGCCTCCTGAGTAGTTGGGACTACAGGCACGCACCACCAAATCCAGCTAATTGTTTTATTTTTTTTGTAGAGCTGAGGGTCTCACTGTATGGTCCAGGCTGGTCTCAAACTCCTGGGCTCAAGGGATCCTCCGGCCTCAGCCTCCCAAAGTGCTAGGATTACAAGCGTGAGCCACTGTGCCCCACGACATCTCAATTTTTTTAAAGGCATTTGACTATTCAACTGTGGAACCTCCAACCTTCAGCAGCAGCAAGTGGGAAGGAGGAGCTGTGCAGACCCCACTAAGGGCATGTCCCTAATCCCCTATCATACACCGCTATCTAGAGTGAGAGGCCAGAGGGTCTCTCTGAGCGCAACTAGGGGCCCCAGAGGACAGTGAGTAGAGAGGCTCCCTAGAGATAAACCAGAAAATCTGGGGGAAGGGCCTCCCACTGCATGCTCAGAAGGTTTATTGCTGGGCGGGGGCCCCTGTGTGCCTCCCATGTGCTCCTCTTGGAATGGTGGTGCTGCTGCTATTATCCTGCGCCTGTTCTACTGCAGGGTACCGAGCTGTGTGGGGCAGCCAATTTATTGCTTTATTATCTGTTTATAGGCTTCTGGGTCCAGAAAGGCCATGTTGCACACTACTGAGAGACTGCCATGCACCCCCTGGAGGCCTCAGAACATTCGACGTGCTCCAGTTATAGCCACGGCAGTGACTGCTGGTTGCCTAACCCCACATGTGTTCTCCCCTCTTCCCTGATAATCAAGCCCCTGATTTTCAGCTGGGCACAAAGTAATTCTTCCCAGAACAACTCCACATGTGTTATCGCCCTTGCAGCTGGGGGTGGCCACCACCGGGGAGAGGCAGGGTGAAGAGGTGGAAGGAGCCTGAGTTAGCAGGGATGAGCAGTGGCCGGGTAACCCCAGACTCACTATCCTCTGGATTTCTTTTATGTGAAAGAATAAAATGTCTTGTATTTGAGCCTTTGTTATTGAAGTTTTCTGCTATATGCAACCAACTGTAAGTGTAATTGATAGAGTGGGCCCCATCCTAATCAACTCTGGGTGCCACATTGTAAAAATCTGCAGTGTGGCTATAACCCCACCATAATTTGAGATTTGGTGAACTTCCTTATTCTCTTAGATCTTTCAGAAATTGACTAGGGAACTAACAGTTTCCCACAAAACTACCCCACATTTTCATAGTAGGAAACTGCAACAAGGAACTTGTTAAGTTCCTTGTTGGCAAGACAGTTATCCCTGAGCCTGCAGGCCGCCTCTCTGGCCACTAAAGTTTCTAGACAGGCCTGCAAAGCAGTAAAGGAAAGCAGCATTGATCACTGTGTCCTTCTTATAATATTTACGTGAAAAATAATTGCAAAATACTTTGATTTTTACCCAGGATGTTTTTCAGCATGTCCCAAAGAGGAAATTCATTTCTGATGTAGTTTGTGGATTTTTTGTTTTTATTTTCATATTGTTTTTGTTTTGCTTTCATTTCATGGGCAATTTCGCCCACTGATTACCCAATGGACAATTGCTCCCACCAGTTTCTGTTTAATGTTTATATTATTAATTGTGAAAAAATACAAATTAACCAAGATAGCAGCTGCTCGTTAGAGTAACATAAATTTCTTTTATCAGATATTCTTAAAGCTGGGGAAAAGTATTAAAAATATGCAAAATATGTATATTTTAATATAAAGTTTATTTTTGTATGATTATAAAAGTTATAAATGCTGCCTGGGGATAACCTAGAAAATGTAGAAGAGTAGAGTGTATTTCCTTTTTTTTTTTTTTTTGAGAAGGAGTCTCATCTGTCGCCCAGGCTGGAGTGCAATGGCATGGTCTTGGCTCACTGCAATCTCTGCCTCCCGGGTTCAAGTGATTCTTGTGCCTCAGCCTCCCAAGTAGCTGGGACTACAGGTGCATGCCACCACGCCCAGCTAATTTTTGTATTTTTAGTAGAGACGGGGTTTCACCATGTTGGCCAGGCTGGTCTCGAACTCCTGACCTCTCGATCCACTCACCTCAGCCTCCCAAAGTGCTGGGATTACAGGCATGAGCCACCACGCCCAGACGAGTAGAGCATGTTAATCCCACCTTCCAAAGCCACACACTATTAATATTTTCCTGTATTTCCTTCTGCACTCTCTCTGTTTACATAATTGTAGTTACACTGTATACATTACTTAGGACTCTACTTTATTTCACTTAACATGACAACATAAGCATTTTTCCACATTATTAAAACTCCCTGGTACCCAGAGCTAAGTTCTATTTTTATGGTGAAGCTTAGATGGTTCTCAGTGGGCTCTGCTACCCAGCCTTAATCACACAAAGACAAGTTATCAGGTTCCCTCCAAGTCCTGGAGTCCTGGGCTGCCCCTTGCCTACTGAGCAGGAACCAGAACTAAGGCTGGTGTGGAGGTGAAGGACAGGCCAAACATTGTTTGGCTGCCTGCTCCCTCTCAAAAGCCAGCTTGCAGCCTGTTAAGGGGCCTTGCTGATCCAGAAGTTCTTTCTTGCAGAAACACACACTGGCTTTGAACCAAGGAAGCAGGCTTACTGCTGCAGCCCCAGGGGGAAAATCCAGACACAGAATAAAAAAGTAAACTACGCCAGTGATTGTACGGTGAGATAGCAGGACTGCTCATTTTAATTTCCAGAAAAGAGTCGTCCTTACTCACAGGCATGACAAAGGCTGCCCAGCAGACTTCACCCCTGCTTTCCTCATGGTGAGCTCGCTGGAGATTTCAAAAAGCCTGTGGACTAGGACCAGGGGAACAGCAGACACAGCCCACTGGGCAGCCCTGGGTGTCGACCCCCAGAGTGCACTCAGGGCCAGGCTCCTGGTGAGCGATTTGGCTTCCCTGAAGCAAAACATCTTTTCTGCAAAAATGCAGTGACAGGGCAGGGGCTTTGCTTATTTGTTCACTGCTGTGTCTCCAGCATCTACAACATGCCAGGCACATACTGTAGTATTTGGTATAGTTTATTGAACAATGACTCTTTTTGCCAACTCCCTTGAATGTTGACAATTAGAACCCAGTTTGAGTTCACAACCATTTCCTTGTGAAGGAGCAAATGCCTCCAGGGACACACGCACTTAGCGGTCACTCTTTCCAGGTATGGCTCAGCCTTCACAGCTTGCTGCTTCTTCATTGCCCTGCACCCCGTGGTAAGGTGGGCATGGCTTCAGCAAAAGAATGGCAGAGGGACATGGGGAAGTAGACACTACCCAGAAGAGAAGAGGTGCAAGTGATCATAGATAGACTTCTCAATTTCAAAATGTGGCTCAGCATATTCATCTTCTTCCAATCATTTCTCCTTCCCTGTTTCTTTCTTTCTTTCTTTTTTTTCTTTTTTTTGGGACAGAGTCTCACCCTGTCACTCAGGCTGAAGTGCAGCGGTGCAATCTCAGCTCACTGCAAGCTCTGCCTCCTGGGCTCAAGCAATTATCCTGTCTCAGCCGCCCAAGTAGCTGGGATTATGTCAACTAGTAGTGTCTGCCAAGGCAGGGGGCCCCGGGCTGGACATAAGTGTCCTTGCATGGGATCTGGTCTCCAACACTGGCAGAGAGATGGTCTGCATTCTCTATAGGTCATGGGCTGGAGGGACACAGTCATACACAGAGGAACATAAGCCAGGGGAGGGAGACAGGAGCGAGGCTGCCCTTGGGCTTTAGCTGGGGAAAAACTGATCACCTCTAGACCCAAGTCTGCAGAACAGCTAATTTTTGTATTTTTAGTAGAGACAAGGTTTCACCATGTTGGCCAGGCTAGTCTCGAAATTCTGACCTCAGGTGATCCACCTGCCTCAGCCTCCCAAAGTGCTGGGATTATAGGCATGAGCCACCACACCCGGCCTCTCCTTCCCCATTTCTTAATCTTTTATCTCCTCCTGGTTCCTAGGACCCAGAACTCAGGTTGGTACTGTTAATGCCATTTAAAGGTCAGCTGTGTTAAGAGTTAAGTATGATAAGCAGTGCTGTGCACAATTTATATCATTTTATTTCTGGAAAAATGCAATGACAGCTTTGACTTTTTAAAAGAATATTTTGTATCACATGTATGCTCATACATTTGGTGCTGCTTGTCTGTAGAATTTTCTGGGCATCTGGACCAGTCAAGAGGAATTCCAGAGTCTCCTCTACACTGAGAGATAGGAAGGCCAAATGGTCCATCTATAATGTGAAGGTGTTTTCTCTACAATAAAAGAAAGAGACTATGCCGTGATATATACAGATAGGCATATCTCCCAAAGTCAGGAAACTGTAACCACACCTTAGAATAGAAGCTGAATCATAATCATCACCATTGTCATCATCAACATCATTGTCATCATCACCATCATTTCCATAGCCATCATCTACATGGTTAATAAGTGTTGGCTATTACTATGCCCTTGGCACTACACTAAGCAATATGTATCTTCTCATGTAATCCTCCGACAGGCAACCACGTTATAAATTAGGAAACTGAGGCCCAGGATGTCCAGCAGCTCACACAAGGTGACACAGAAGTGAAAGGTGGGGACCCACACCTAGACAGTCTTTCTCTGGGACCTGGACTCCTAACCACTCATCATTGTAGGGAATGCAGAAGCAAAGCAGATGGGACTCCAGGACTCTGATTTTAATGGAAAGTGACTGCGTCCTAAGCCCCTGCCAGCAAAGCAGGTAGGACTGGGTCTCTCGGAGTTGCCTGGATTCTCATCTCTCTTATTCACTGCAGTGGCCCCAGGCAGTGCCATGTGCACTCCAGATAAACAGAAGGTAGATGTTGAATGGACATATGAATGACCTAGTTCTCAAGTTCATTTCCCACTGGGAACTTCCTCAAATTGCTTTCAAATATTTAAACCAGGTTTCCTGACCTGTACTTGGGAGGTTGCACTGTGATTTCTGTGCTCCCATTCATAGCCCTGAGACTCTAATGTTGGCTTACTTGTTTACTTGAGAGTGAGCAGCGTGAGGGTGGGTGTTGAATCTCCCCCACCCAGTCACATGAACTCATAAAAGACAAGGACAACCATTAATAAAGGCATCACTGGCTTGCAGGGCACAAAATCGGCTTGAGGAGCAGGCTTGGTGGTATAAAAGAGCGGTACTCAAGCATTCTAGTCAGGAGCCAGTATTTCAATGAGGAGGGTGCAAACAAAGACATACAATGGAAAACTTGAGAATAGACACTAAGCTGAATATTAACCCAAGTGAAATGTTAAGTAGAGGATATGTTAGTGATCTAAGATAGACTTAAAACAATAAATATTTACTATCACAGTTTCTGTAGGTCAAGAATCTGCACATGGATTAGCTGAATGTTTATGGCTAACTGGATGTTTATGGCTATAACTGAAAGGTGGAAAGGGGCTGGAGGCAGTGGTGCACTTGGGCATAATGGTGCATGTGATTACATTTCCCAGACTCCTGAGCAGCTGGAGATGGCTGTGGAAATGAGAGTTGAGCTTGTTGAGTGGTACTTCCCGGGATGAACAGGATAGTCAGTGGGCTGGTGCCCTCTTTCTCTTCTCCCTCTGTTCTTTTCTTGTTGTTCTGCTGCTTGGAATGCAGACATGATGGCAAGAGTTCCAGCAGCTTAGGGCCATAAGCGAAAGGCTACAAGAACCACAGTGCCCTCAGCCTTTGAGCCAAGGCCAGCAACTGTCTGCCTCCAGATTTCTCATTTAAAAAAAAAAAAAACAACTCTTCTGTGTTTAAGCCACTTAGGTCGAGCCTGTTGACAGCAGCAGCTGAACCCAGTTCCTAACTGGCTGGCCCTCTGTGGTAAGCAGCCTCTCAGATGGCTCCCAATATCCCTACATCCTGGTGCTCACACTCTTGTGGAATCCTTTCACCTGAATCTGGGTTGGATTTACTGACTTGACTCTAACAAAGAATATGGCAGAAGTGATGGAATATTACTTCCAAAATTAAGTTATAGAAAAGACTATAGCATCTGTTGAGATGCAAATCAAAACCACAATGAGATACCATCTCACACCAGTTAGAATGGCCATCATTAAAAAGTCAGGAAACAACAGGTGTTGGAGAGGATGTGGAGAAATAGGAACACTTTTACACTGTTGGTGGGGCTGTAAACTAGTTCAACCATTGTAGAAGTCAGTGTGGCGATTCCTCAGGGATCTAAAACTAGAAATACCGTTTGACCCAGCCATCCCATTACTGGGTATATACCCAAAGGATTATAAATCATGCTGCTATAAAGACTCATGCACACGTATGTTTATTGTGGCACTATTCACAATAGCAAAGACTTGGAACCAACTCAAATGTCCAACAATGATAGACTGGATTAAGAAAATGTGGCACATATACACCATGGAATACTATGCAGCCATAAAAAATGATGAGTTCATGTCCTTTGTAGGGACATGGATGAAACTGGAAACCATCATTCTCAGTAAACTATCACAAGGACAAAAACCCAAACACCGCATGTTCTCACTCATAGGTGGGAATTGAACAGTGAGAACACATGGACACAGGATGGGGAACATCACACACCGGGGACTGTTGTGAGGTGGGGGGAGAGGGGAGGGATAGCATTAGGAGATATACCTAATGCTAAATGACGAGTTAATGGGTGCAGCACACCAACATGGCACATGTATACATATGTAACAAACCTGCACGTTGTGCACATGAACCCTAAAACTTAAAGTATAATAATAATAAAAAAAAAGAAAAGACTATAGCATCTGTCTTGAGAGTTCTCACATTCTTTTACATTCTTCACCCTGGGGAAAGCTAGCTTCTGTGTCATGAGATAACCCTTTGAAGAGTTCCAGTGTAGTGAGGACCTAGGCCTGCCAATAACCACATAGTTACAGACACCACCCCCAACCAGATGAGCCTTCAGATGAGACTGCAGCCCTGACTAACAACCTTTATGGAAACCTCAAGAGGTCTTGAGCCATAAACATCAAGCTAAGCCACGTCCAGATTCTGGACCTACAGAAATTGTGATAATAAATGTTTATTGTTTTAAGCCTGTTTTAGATAACTAATATATCTTCCAACAATTTATGTGGGTTAATATTCAACTTGGTGTCTATTCTCTAAGTCTTTCATTGCATGACTTAGCTTACACTATAGTTATTGATATATTGGCTCCTGAATAGAAAGTTTGGCATAGAGCCTGACACATAGCAGATGCTCAATAGATGAGTGAATAAATGAATGGGTGGATGAGTTAATGCATGACAGAGCCTATGTCCTACCCAGTTGGTCTTCAGCAACTGTAACCTCAATAAGTGTCAAACAAAGCACATAGAAAAGATGAAGGAGCCGGGTGCAGGGGCTCACACCTATAATCCCAGCACTTTGGGAAGCTGAGGCAGGCAGATCACAGGGTCAGGAGATCGAGACCATCCTGGCTAACACACTGAAACCCCATCTCTACTAAAAATACAAAAAAAATTAGCCAGGTGTGGTGGTGGGCGCCTGTAGTCCCAGCTACTCGGGAGGCTGAGGCAGGAGAACGGCGTGAACCCAGGAGGTGGAGCTTGCAGTGAGCCGAGATGGTGCCACTGCACTCCAGCCTGGGCAATAGAGCGAGACTCCGTCTAAAAAATAAAAAAGAAAAGATGAAGAAAAAATAACAACTACGGTTAGTTCACCAGTAATTTTATTTGGGTTGGCACTTCTAGACCCAATTTTATGATTTGCTGAAGGAAAATTCCTCATTGGAGGCCTTACTATGTTAGAAAAGTTTTTAATAGCACTCAACATTTATCTTTGGATGTAAAAGTAAACAAAAGTTCTATTTATTATTGTGCTCAACTAAACAACACATTAGTGGGATGTGTTATGGCCAGAAACTACCAGTCAAATAAACAGACTGACATTAAAAGAGAAAACTCACCAAATTCCCTGATAATTTATGGACTAGGGCTGATTTCAGAATCAGCAGAAAGCGGTGGTGGGAACCCTGACTACAGCTGTGTGACAGGCAATGAGGGATCATTCTTTACTGTCACAGGCAGACAGGACTCTTATTTTAGTCTGTCCAGTTTTTCATTTCATTATTCAAGACATTTAAATGGTTACCTGAGGCAAACTATAAAACCCGTATTGTGCTTTAATCTAAAGCAAGTCAATTTAAGAGCTTTATGCCGACATGTGATTGCCAAATTCTAGTTTTATGTTGGAGGTGATAGGAGAAAAGGATTTTGCAAAATAAAGAGAGATAAAAAGTATGTTGGCTGGAGGGGCTGGCCATGGGGAGCAGAAAGAGCAGGCAAGAAGGAGGGTGCATGGCAGAGCAGGGAGATGGGTGAGAGCTCTGTGCTATAGCCTGATGGTCTCCCCAAGAGAGCAGGAAGGACACACTAAATATGCATGGTCAGGATCTGCTGCATTGCCATACAGTGGGGACATGATTCTCTCCAAAGTGACTCATATGACAAAGACAATATTTCTTAATCTAGTCTCTAAATCCAGTTTTAAATTCAGAGAAAAAAATCTGTCTGGCTTTTTATATGAGTTGCTTCAATGTATTAAGTAGATGAGTGGTTGCGGCTGGGGTCTTGCAGAGAGCTCAGAGGAAATTCTACCCCTCAAGAAGCCCAGGAGCTTCATCTGATGTTTATTCTGGCAGCCGTTTGATTCCTTCCACCCACTCAGTGCCTGCCCTCACCTCCTCCAAGCCTGCGTCCCCCCAGCTCTCTCAGGACAGGTCTTTGTAGGGCTGTAGAACAGGGTTCCCATTCTACAAAGCAATGTCGCTTGTATTTCTTAGAAATAACTGTATCCTAAGTAGCAACATCTTGGAAACATAAATGGATTCTACTACTGGTAAGAAAGGAGAAAGGTAGATCACAAAATTACTCAAGGAAGTAGTTAATATTGAGAAATAATCTCTTAAATTGTCCTTATTGTGGAAGGCCAAATGATCGGGAAAACCAGGCTCACTCTGGTGAGGCAAGTGCCAATATCAGCCACAGGGGCTACTGAGTTCCAGGCAATGAGCGGAGTCTTCTCGTGGTACATTTTCAACTCTGTTGTTTGGACCTATCAGTGGAGAGGACCCACCAGCCAAAAGGACTGTCCCTTTCCTTAGGTCTCTTGGTCCATTTACACAACAACTTCATTCCTGAACCAACAAAAGGAAAAGTTCCCACGTTCCCCACACACCAAGATTCTCCCATTGCAGAAGCCCAGTGCCTCCTTCAAAAGACACTCATCGGTTCTCACAGCTCCCCCAGGCCAAGGTGCTGTACCTGGGAAATGGCCAGTCCCCACAGTCAGAGAGAGGCCATGGAAAGCCTGTGTGAGAACCAGCTAGGAAAAAAAAAAAAAAACGTAGCTAGAAAAAGGAGGGAGAGAACAATCAGGTCACATCCTCAGTCTTCAAAGAAGAATATCAGACACTGAGCAGGCTCCATGGTTGGCCAAAAACACAAACTTCCTTTCATTTGTCAGAGTTATGTAGAGTCAGAGAATGAGATCTGACTCATCCTGGTACCTGATAGGGGAGCATCTTCAGGCTCTAGAAACTTCAGTGTCAGAACATTTTCCAGCCAGATCCATCCCCAGACCTGGAATACTTGAGATCAAATGTACTCAACAAAGGGGCCTCTAAATGTGACATTTCTGGGTGTATATGTTGAAATCCAGAGCTATGCAAAAAAATACATGAAAATATGTCTCCTCGAAAGTACTAAGAAATGTAGTAGTCACTGACTTAGGACAAAGTTTCAATCCCATGATGGGTTTGAAATAATCAAATCCCAATCCTGTTTGAAAACAAGAGGATAGTGATGGCTGGTGGCTGAAAGAGCCACAAATTACAGGTAGCCCAGCCCATCACTGGTGTCTGCAGGGAAGCCACCCTCTAGGCAAGGACTGGGTGACTTTACTCGAAGGGTAAAGGAACCTCATTTCCACATACAGGTCCCTTTCTGTCCTTCAAAATATCCATTTATTCTCATTTCTTCCTCCTCATGCTTCTGTGGCTTAGCACATCATGTAGTCCAGAAGCAGAAACCCTTTTGTGACAACATACTTCCCCCTCCACCAGCAGTTTCTCTAGGGCTGGTTCAGTTTGTGTTCACAGCGTGGGTACCTTGGAGGTGGACTGCAAATCCAGAAATGACATGCCGAATACCGTCACTGTCCACCAGTCTGTGTCCCCCTCTACTCTGTTGCTGCTGGTTTCCCTGCACTCCTGGGACCAGGCCTGGCATGGGCTGACCGTCTCTGCCTTCCCAGGATTCACTTTGCAAAGCTCTCTTTGACTCTGTGAGTAACTCCTATATCTTCCCATATAGTCTCTCTCTCCCTTGTGTGATCTCAAGTTTTCTGAATTTTCTTTTAGCTTGCTACCAAAAATGCCTAACAAATACAACATCTGATGCCACCCCCTTTTTGGAGCCTGAACTACTCAACGCACCGAATAATAGCATTTTATGCAATTTTTACAACCTCACTGAGCTGCAATGAATGAAGAGGTGAAATTTTGTCCATGATCACTGTTAACCCCAGGAACAAACATTGTGATGACGGCTTAAGAACTCAAAGTCTCTCTCACTTGGGGAATATAAATTAGTGTTTCTATAGCTAAAAGCTACCTTGAGAATAAGAGGATAAGACCTAATCCATTAGTCTTATGTCAGCAGCTATACTAGAAGGAGAAAGTACGTCAAATGTGACACAGCTTATGGTGAGGGCATCGATTCTGTATGGTCCCGAGCTAATCACTCCCCTTATCTGGCCCTCTCTCACAGGCAAATGCATCCAGCAGGACCACAGTTAGTTATTGCTCACATAAACATGTGGGCTACCATAGGGGTAGGGAGGAGGGGAGATGGATCGCAGAGGACCCGCTGCAATTTCAAAGGCATGTGGGATCTGACAGGCAATGCTGCCATGTGCAATAGATCATGGACAGAGGGGCACTCCTTTCTGCCCAGACGTCTGTCCTCGGCAGGACTACAGTGCACAAGCCCAGAGGCAGATCCTGCAGGAGAGGCAGAATTCTGTCCATGACATCTTAACATCTTTCAACATTTGGGGCTTATTTGACAAGAAGAATCTGGAAAGGACACAGAAGTCCTTCCACTAAAATTAACTGTGATGATAAAAGAGGCCCTAGCCATTTGTATGTGGAGGAGAGGTTCTGATGGGAAGCCCATGGAGGGTCATTAAAGCCTAGATGAGAGGGGGTGAAGAGAAGAATCAGAAATGGAAACCCACGGAGTGCAGATTTGAAGGGACCCAGAGCTGGGTGATGTGTACCTTTGATCTAAGGACCATGGTCTGACGGACCAGTCACTTGGTAAGTAGGGGCATTCATGTTACAATCAAATAAACGTGGCCGTGCTAACTCAAATCCTGAGACTTAGCCCCAAATCCCTCTAGTGGGTCCTTGCAATGGAAAGCTCAACTTGTTTGCTGTTTAGGTGGGCCAGTATTTCAACACAGGAGGTTAGAATTAATCTGAGAAATGAGGGAGTCCGTCAAACCCATACAGAGCCACATTAACCCTGGTGAGCCATTGGTATGTATTTCACTTTTAAAAGGTTTGTGATATTTTGCAAATGTTGGCAAATCCATTGGATTAGTCTGGTGATTCCAATTCAAAGTGTATAATTGGGTATTCAACTTTAGAATCTGGATATTGGTCAAAAGGTATAAAATGACTTGTGTAAGGTTTTACATAGGATGAACATGCATTCTATGTTTCATTTATCAGATTTCAAAGAATGTTTTAAGTTCTTGGAGAGGTCTTGTTTGTTACAAGCTTTGGGAGAACTTAAGACCGTCGAATACATTAGATGTGTACACGCAGTTTAAAATATTTAAGGGGTGTAATTAATAAGTTGTAAAATTAAATTAGTAGGTAGAATAATGAAATTTATAATTTGAACTCTAAAACTTAAAGAAGCTAGGATTTTGAATGTTTAAAAAATTCTAACATTTATTTTTCAACTCTAATACATTTGACCTGTTTTCTGTGCACTTACTGCTCTCTGGGATTCTACCCTGACTCCCACTGACAACACCCGATAGAGGACTGATTCTGTAAATAAGACGAAAGAAAAGGCTTAGATAAAATTAAAGAGTAGGGAGTCAACAATGCATTCTAGGCAAGAGTAGTCCAAAAGTAAAGTAGAGTCCAGAAAGCAGAATGGGAACCAGAGAGTAGGATTCTGTAGTGAATGTGAATGGTTTCCATTGCCTACTGTTTAGCTCGATTGGATTGAACCGGAATGATTTCAGCTGGGGAGGAGAGGGAGCTAAAGGAGGAACAACAAGGTGGGATTAGACCACAAGACCCTGACCATGGGGCTAGAAATTTATTTCTGATTCATGACATTTAGAGCTAGTGTCCGATAACAAGTGTCTCCCCTGGTGAGAAGCAGGCCATCTCTGCAGGCTGCCAAGGAAAGGAGAGTGGTAAGAAAATGCATCCGGCCTTAATATGGAAAATGGACTGGCACTATCAAGAATGCCGGAGGCAAGAGTAAGGGGCTGGCAAGGGAGCAGAAAGGAGGTCATCAGAGACAGGAAAAGAAAAGCAAAGATGACTCCGAGTTTGCCACCCAGGCACCCAAGAAATCAGATGGATGAAACAGGCACGGGGAGGCAGGAGGAGACACCCTGTGGGGAAAGAGGAGATCAGTGTCTGGCGTGTGTACTTTCAGGGCCTACGAGACCCTGGAGGGAAGCTGTCCCATAAGTAAGAGCACAAGAAGGGGTGTACAGAGCAGGTAAGCTGGGGTTACAGATCCAGGTCTGGGATTTGGAACAGAGAAATGTGTGCAAATTGCTCAAAGCAGTGGGGAGCAGGCTGGGGAAGAATCTTTCCAAAGGAGGTGAAGAGGGAAGGCACGGACTCCACGAAAATCACCTCCCACCCACCACTTACTAAACACACAGGAGAGGTCCCCATTGTCTGTATCTCCAGTCTACACAGCAACTCTGCAAAGTGGATGATTTTGCCCCATTTTACAGATGAGGCAACTGAGCCCTAAGAAGCTACAATTTTTGCCCAAGTTCAAATGCTATCAGGCAGCAGAGAAGGGTGAAGACTCAGGTGTATGGGACTCTCCACTGGTTCCTCCTTCTAGGGCCCCGTGTCTCCAGGCCAAAGGCCAAGTACTTTCCAGCCCTTAAATGTGACATTTGCACTCATAACAAATGAGATTGGAGATGGGTTTTGGTTACTGGATTCCTTTTAGTTTCATAAGAACTTGGTACATCTGTGTTTCAGGAAAAAAACAAACTGTTTTCAGGTTCCAGTAAAGTTATGAAATCCAGGGAAGTGTAAACAGTGCAAAGCTGGCTTAAGCCCTGGGTCAGTTCTACAAAGGCTCCTCTGGAACCCAGAGATGCCAGAGAAACCAGAACCAGACCCAGAATAACACAGACGATGAGTGCACAGGCTGCAGCCCCATGACAGACATGGCCCCATGGCCCCACAGCCCCCAGACTCCTCTCTTTAGACAGTAGGCCACAAAGCTGCCTCTGTGCAGTTAACTTCTGCTTACTGGCTTGCTTTTTTAAAAAAAACTAAAATCAATACCACAGTGATTAAAAAAAAAGCAGTCTTCACAAAGCACGGGGAGTCCCTGAGATCTTTCTTTCTCCTCTCACGTCTGCCAGACTGCAAATAAATTTCCCTAGGGTCTCAAATTCACTCTCCAAAAACTAAAGGTACCACCAGTCACTCAAACTTCCATGTAGGAGTTCAGACATCTTAGAGGAAATTTGCTTTTTGAACCCATGCATAAGGTGGAAATGACATCTGTCAACCAAAATGTAGTGCTTCCTCTTCATGCTGTGGCGCTGTGGCCAAAAACTACATGGCCCAGCCCCCCTGCAGCCCAACATGGCCCTAGGTCCAGTTCTCACCAGTGGGAGGAGTGGGGAAGCGTTATGGGTCTCACTCAGGCCACTCTCCCTGTCTGCTGGCTGAATGCCAAGGCCACCAGGACCTCAGAGGTCTCAGGGAATGGTGGAGGGCGTGAGATGGAAGGAACCAGGGTCTCCGAATCACAAGGGAAAGGAGAGAGCCTGCCAACCAGGAATGTTCCACGAGCACTAAGGCACTGGTGTGCTGGGGTTCATCTGTATAGCTTCTGGCATTACCCTATCTAATGTATCTGTGTGTACAGAAATGTATTTATTGCTGTATGTGGTGTGTGCATTGTTTTAAGAAACCCGAGACCCAAATGTAGGCTTTTATTAAGTTAAATACATTTGCAGCGCAGGAGGGTTCCTCATTGTACAAATTATTCACTGCAGGATTCCTTTACAAAAATAGCTCCTCATCCCATGCAATAAAAATATTATTCTGCTTACAAAAAGTTGCTTTCCATATAGCTTGAGAACACACTGCCCGCATCATAAATGTGGACGCGGATGCACACAGGAGGCGGGGGGGCTCTGGTTCACCCTGGAGTCCCGGAAGAACCCTTCCCCTTCCCCCCTGCCTCCAAATGGATGAGGTTGGGACAAATTTCCTCCTCTGATCTGAAACGCCACTGGGATCTCTGTCAGGCTTTTTCTTAGTGAGCTCTACAGACCCTCCTTTCCACAAGCAAGACATAAAAACAGCAAAGCAGGGATGTGCGTTGTAATAGATTCACTTTTTGTTGGTGAACAGTGACGTCGAGGTTTCTAAGTTGTTCCTTCCAGAACAAGAGACTCAGGACCCAGTGAAGAGTGTTTGGACACAGGCTTCTGTCAGCATGGGGCAGTGATCTGGGATGCAGGCTGTGTGCATAGCTGGAGATGGGGCGGGTAGGGGGGCTTCTGGAGGGGAGAAGGGAGGAAAGAGAAAGGGTCTCAGAATGACACTTGAGTTGATTTCACACTGAGCTGACAAAAAGCAGATTTAAGAAAACACAAGAGAATCAAGCTAGAAATAGGATACATCCAAGAAGGAAAATAGATCCTAAAAACAACCTGACCTTTCAGTGCATTTGTCATTTATGTAAAAAGTCAAAGTGTCGTGATATGATTTTAAATATATTTTATCTAGACTTTGGCAGGGGAATGGTTGTTTGGTCAAATAAAAAGTGGTTGCAAGTGTAGGCAGCCACTGGAATTGAAGGCAGTGTTGTAGCTCAGTTCCAAATCTTGTGTGAAAATATCCTGTTAGGGCCTGAGCATGCCGGGCAGGATGGCAGCCTGGGTCTCAGTCCCACATGTGGCCAGATCCTGCCAGCTTCCCATGTTACTGTAGCTACCAAAATCCATTTTGTCTGTAATTCTCCTTCTCTCCAGAGAAGGTGTTGATAAATGAAGTGGTAAGGAATGCAACTAACCAAGGAAACCCAAACTATAGACATGAAGCCAAACAAATATTAGAAATCCAAACAAGTGTTTAAATACTAAGCCCCTTGCCATGTTTAATTAAAATCCCCCAAACAAGGATCTAAAGGACCTTAGAAACATACTCTAAAGAGAGTAGAAGAGAGGATCATCCACGTTTGTGGGCTAGAGCAGCATTTCTCAGCTTCTCAAACACCTGTGGGCATTCAACTCCCCCAGGATCTCAGCAAAATGCAGATTCTAATTCAGTAGGTCTGGGGTGGGGCCTAGGATTCTGCATTCCTAACAAGATTCCTGGGGATGACGTTGCTGCTGGCTCCTCTAGTTCCAAGATTACATTGCTCTAGTTAAGTTGCTCCTGTAGCAAGGGTTGAGAGCAATTTAATCTAAGGACTAAAGGAGCTGCACATATTAGAGACACAGCTTCTGATCTGAGGCTTGGGGTATGCAGAAAAATTGTGGCATTAACAGAACTCTGCTCAGATCCATGCGATTTTCAAGATGTAAGCACACACACACACACACACATACACAAATATGTGCGAGCTTACACACATGAAGGTATCTATTTAAAACCCATGCTACAGATTTTTATCTATAACCTACATCACATGGGTAATAGATTCAATCTGGAAGCTTGAACATTCATCCTCGAAGTTTCTTTTTGAGTCTCAGTCACAAGGGTAACTTTTAAAAGCAAATTTCTAAAATACAGTCTGATATACAGGCATTTACACCTGACTCCTGACTGGTGACTCTTTTTCTTTTTTTTTTTTGTTTTTTTTTTTTTTTGAGACAAGATCTCACTCCCATCACCAAGGCTGAAGTGGAGTGGCACGATCATGGCTTACTGCAACCTCAACCTCCAGAGCTTAGGTGATTCTCTCACCTCAGCCTCCTGGGTAGCTGGGACTACAGGCGCCCACCACTACACCTGGCTAACTTTTTGTATTTTTAGTAGAGAGGGTTTCATCATGTTGCCCAGGCTGATCTTGAACTCCTAAGCTCAAGAGATCCACTGGCCTCAGCCTCCCAAAGTGCTGGAATTACAGGCGTGAGCCACTGTGCCCAGCCACACCTGACTTTTAATAGTACTGACCTCAACAGATGGGTGCTGGGGTTTTTAATTGATATTAACACACTCAGGTGCTCATAGCCTGAGGCCCCAAAATGAGTGTGATTATCTCGTTCTTCATAAGCCAGACAGATGTTGACTGCCAGCAACATGAAGTATACCAGGCCTTATGGAGGGAAAGGAGATTTGAGGATACTAGGTCAAGGTCAGCTCCCAAAACACCTTCTCTAATCGCTCAATAGTTAACTGATGTCTTGAATTATCTTGGAGCTTAAAGGGAGGGGCTATCCTCTTTCTCCTCTAGTCGTGTCATGTTTATCTTTAAACTGAACAGACTTCCACTGAAAATATGATTTACAAGTAAGGTAAGTTAACAGGGCAGTTTCTTTGCATATCAGCTTTATTTAGAATTTACATTATGTTTTCCTTTTTTCTATCAAACAGTTGACCTAGGCTCTGAATTTTGAAAAGCAGAACATGTGGCCCAACAGGAGCCCTTGCCCAGGATCATTAGTCATTTATGTAAATAAATGACTTTCTAGGGAAGGAGAAGATGCAAACTCATGCTGAGCCTTGGGGACGCTGGGTCGTGGCTGAGGGTGCAGCCCCATGGCCTGTATCTTGGGGGTATGTAGCGGGGTGCCCTTTAGGGCCGACACAGCTAGCCCATGCCTTGCCACTGGATAGCAGCCCAACTTTGGGCATGGCACCAGGCCTCACTCAGCCTCAGTTTCCCTAGCATGATCATATCTACTTCACAGGGTTGCCATCCAAATGGGACGAGATGTTATTAGTAAAGGGCCAGTATGGTGCAATCCCTATCCATGTGACAGTGGATGGTGGTAAAGCTTCTGCTGCCCAGAAACTTCCTTCCCTCAAAGGGTTTTTGACCTATTTGCAAGTTGATACTCCTCTCTGAGGCCTGTTTTACAAAACGAGGGAAATCTGCTGCCCCTACATATTGTCTAAATTCCTGCTTTCTGATTCTCATAACCTTCTTTTTCACACATGTGGAGGAAATTATTATCTGTACCCAGTATTATTATTATTATTATTTTGAGAGAGTCTCCCTCTGTCCCAGGCTGGGGTGCAGTGGCACAATCTCTGCTCACTGCAACCTCCGCCCCCTAGGCTCAAGTGATTCTCCTGCCTTAGCCTCACGAGTAGCTGGGATTACAGGCATGCACCACCATGTCTCACTAATTTTTGTATTTTCAGTAGAGACAGGGTTTCTCCATGTTGGCCAGGCTGGTCTTGAACTCTTGACTTCAGGTGATCCACCTGCCTTGGCCTCTCAAAGTGCTGGGATTACAGGCATGAGCCACCATGCCCAGCCCCCAATATTATTTCAATGCCATATTTTACCCACTTTTTAAATGATGCTTTTGGAGTCCTACTTAAGAAATCTTTGCCTTGGCCAAAATCATGAAGTTGCCCTCCTATATTTTCTTCTAAAATTTAAATTGTTTTATCTTTCTCATTTAAGTTTTCTCCGTATCTGGAATTAATTTTTAGCAATGTAATTTTAAGCATTAATTTGCCATTCAAATATAATTTAAATATTAATTCGGTAGTATTTGTCATAATTTTTGTCTTTTTTGTTTTTAAATAAGAAACCAGGAATTTAGAAAGTGCCAATTTTCTGGGTGGAAAAAATTATATGCACTAAAATTATAATATTGTGCCGTATTAGAATAGTCAAAATGTCAGAAAGGAATTTTTCTATTTCATGAGACTCAACAAAAGTCAATTTGCCATAAGTATTAATTACATACATAGAAAGAGAATGCTTGTATGAGATGAATGAATCATAGTGACTACTTATGACATTGAGGCTGCTTTAAAGGATTTATTCACCCATTCAACAACATTGTATTGATATTTATATTATAAATATATATTCACAATAAATATACATTTATTGAAAATATCTATGTCTCATATAGGACAGTCATACTTGTTATATTCATTATATTTATTCGTACATGTTTACATATTCATTAAAATATATTACATTCAAAACATTGATATCGATGTGCCTATGAAGATATGTAATTTGCTTGGGGGAAACTAGGGAGATTCCAAAAATCACTCAGCATTACACAGTGACATTTGAGGACAAATTTGATGATGCCATTGGTATGCAATGTCAACTTTATTCCTTGCCTCTGTGCTTTGTCATTATTTCAAAGCACTGTCTTCTAGGTCACAGTGTGACTCCATGTGCACCAGAAAAGATGTCTGGTCTTAGTCTAGTACGAAAGATGTGGCATATGTGGTGCAGCTGTCACCAGCATCCTGAGTCAGAACCAGAACATCAGAGACTGAGTTAAGACATGCACAGCAAAGCACAATTTCTCCCACTGGGAATTGACTTCAGATACTGGATTTCAGATGACCAAGCTACTAAGCAGGAAAGCAGTTTATTTATCCTTCTTTTGAATATGAAGATGAATGAAATCATGAAGTGACATGGGAGCCTTAGGTCAAAAGCAAAACTATTTGCTGTCCTATTTATAGGGCCGCAAATCACTTTTTATTCCAAGCAATAAATGCTATCATCATCGGTGATCCTGGTGTGTTTACAGTGAAGCAAAAATCATGCTGCCTGAAGGAAAGCGTTCGGCAGGGGGAATCAGGGTTTCCGTGTTACAAAGAATGGGGCAGGGCTAGGAGGAACCTGAGTACAGTGTCCTGCTGAATTTGAACTCCAGCCTGCAGTTATTGAGACAGAGCTGTCCATTTATTCTGAAAACTTTTAAAGTCTGTCTTTATTATCATCCAAATAAAAGTCTAAATTTCACATCCACGTGGTCTATGAGCATCTGAGAGGACCCATATTTTCCTCAAACTCACTTTAACCAAAGCTCCTGGGGAAGACTCATGACCCAGAATACTGGCCCACACATGGGTCCTGAACATGGTGATTGGAACTGGAAAACCTTCTTCAAAGCCAGGATTACTAACCAACTGCATCAAGCGCACAGGAATGTCACCATGGGGCATGCAGACTGTGTCGCCCAGGAAAGAATCGTGCCCACGTAGGGGCTACAAGATGCTATTTGGCTCCACTGTTCACGCCAACATTGAAAACACCTATGAAACATCCAGGTTTTGCATAACTGTAATGCATTCTAAGCCTCTCTGCCTGATAATCATTTACCTGTATGGCTTGCCTCCTTTAACTCTAAGTTAGGAATCATAAAACTGAGACCTTGGCTCAAGGGAGGAGGCCCACATTCTCATGCACAGCTATCTTCCACTGACTGCTTCATATTGCCCATCATATGTTCAAAAAGAAGAGTTTGTTTATGCCCTCTTTTATGTAGTGTTTCAGGTTCTCAGCATCCAAATGAAGTTCATTATTTGTTGATTTGTAGCAGGTGTGGTCTAATCCATAGCCAGCCAAGCCAGTAAGGTCAACCCCTAAAAGGACAGAGAAGCTCTGGGAGCAGCCTCCCCTTGTTCTTAACTGGTGTCTTGATTAAACTAAATAGAAAATGGAACGAAAGCTGTTAAATCCACCTGCTCTTTATGTTCGTGTCAGTGGAAAGACCTTATTCTGCTTGCAAAACTTTAATATCCTCCAGGACCCTGCTGGCCATCAAAGACAAATATTAGCATCCCTTTCTCTTCCGTGATGGGACCCTTCAAAGCAAAAAAAAAAGTCCTAATTAAAATTCTAGAAATATTACCACTTGAAAAACTGCATTAGCATTAGTGAATTCATCAGGCAAGTTCCTTTCTGGCTAGCTTGGCCAAAAAAAAAAAAAAAAAAAAAAAAAAAGCTGTTAATTTTTCAATGCAATTCCATGAACTGTGGTTCCTTGTTCAAAATGTATAGCAAAGAAAATGGAAACTGCCATAATGACTTATATTGTGGCCAAAACTCTTCCAACTCTGGTAGAAAATCACATTTCATTTCTTTGGCGGGTGAGAGAGGCAACACAATACATTGGAAATGAGAGAATGGAAGAGTCAGATGCCATGTTTCCTTCTAACTAGGATTCCAGTTTTCACCCACATCACTTCAGCAATGCAAAGTGGCATAAAAGCAGGTCACCGCACAGTGCCTGAGCAGTGAATGCAAATACAGTACTTGGTTCCTGACCACAGCGTGTGAAAGCACATAAAAGAGAGAGGGTCACATTTCATGTTCATTTTGCTTCTCCATGACCAGGCTACACGGAGGCTGAGCAGCCACTGGCTGCCTTGTTCATCTCTTTGGCCCTTGTCTAAATCACAACCTATTTCAGCATGGAAAACGAAGGAAGAAACATCAGCAGACCATTTTCCAAATGTCGATCGTCTGCTTTAATTGTGGTTGTGCTGATTTTATTGCTCTTGGCAAAATCTTGTTCTCCCTGCAGTGCAGCCGAAATACTAGGTTGTACCAATTGCCATTGAAAACAACCCATTTACATGTCAGACAAAGGAAATAAAAATTGCTGACACTCTGTTTTGCAAGGACAAATTAATTTGCCCCAGTATGGCATGTTTGCCACCAATCTCATTAAAAGTACTATGAGATTATCAGGAAAAATTAATACAAGCTGTTGGTTATCAGCGACATCATTTCAGCTCACAAAGGCAAGTCCTAGTTGTCAGTTTGCTGCTGGGGGCAAGGACAGGCATTTACAAAGAAAGTCATATTCAATTAGAAACCATAGCTGGAGCTGGCATTTGCGGTTCCTCTGCACCGGATCAGCTTGAAGAACAATCACACTGCTTCTTTTTGGTTTGAACTTGAAAGCAAGGGCATTTACGGCAGCAAGGGGAAATAAGTCCTTTCTCAAATGTGCTTATGAGAGAACAGAGAAGTCTGCTTGGAAATGTGGAAACTGAGGCTCCATGGCACTGAGCATGCTCAGGAGATACAGGATTGGATAACTATTAAAAAGTGTCTTGGAAATACTCATCTACAAAACATGGGCTGGTTGAATCTGCTGATGACACCTCCCTCCTGTCTGTGTACTTAGGTCCCTTCAGAAGCTCTCCCCAGGTGTCAGTCCCATGATCTCTGCGCATGGCTCTCAGGCATTGCAGGCTCCTATTTAATGTCTGGGACACTCATTGACAATGACCACACTGATAGCCTTTGTGTGTCTTCTGAAGCATTCATTTATCAAACCTCTATTGAGCAATAGCTCTGAGCCCAACACCATTAGAGGGTACAGTAATGAGCAAGAACATCAAAGAAAGAGAAATTCTCTTCAAAAGCATTTTATTGCTAAACAAATCTCATTTGGTCTCCAACTTTCACAGATTGCTAATCTGGGCTGTGGGTTATTTCTGAGTTATATTCATCTAACAACGTTCAGGAATCACCTGTTTTCCAGTGATTCTGCATAAGCAGCTATTGTATGTGTGCCTCTGCTCCTCCTTAGACCAGTACAGACAGTTTGTAAAAGTACAAATTTGGTCCCCGCTATAGGTGCCAGCATGCTAAAGGACCAAGGTCCTTCCAGGGTATTTATTAATAAAATTATATATATATAAAATAAATAAACGCGGTTTCACCATGTTGGTTTCCAGCTCCTGACTTCAAGTGATCCGCCCACCTCGGCTTCCCAGAGTGCTGGGATTACAGGTGTCAGCCGCCACGCCCAGCCTAAAGATATATGTATATTTTAAAGGCATATACAGAAGTCCAGAGCAGTCTGCGTCGCTGCATCGGATTGAGCCTTGGTTAGCATTGGCTTGCCTCTCCTGCTGGACCTTCAGATCCTGGGCAGGGAGGGTGGGGGAACATGATTTGTCAGATCATGTCCCCATAGCACTTTGCACACAACTTCACTATGGTAAGCCTCCAAAAGAAGTGTTGACTGTGAATTTGCTTCTTTATCCTCTCTGGACTCTGAATCCCAAGATCCATGATTAGGGCTTGAGACTCTCCATCCTGCAGCATTCTCTGCTTTACACTGAGAGGCAATGGGAGGGACTGGGCCTGGGCAGAGAGATCCAGGAGCCAGTTGCCTAACTGGCCTGAGATGTGCATCTGAAAAGACTTTTTGCAGGCAAATGTGGCTCCAGCCTCCTGCTGCCTCCAGCCAGTCCTCCCTTCCCAGTCCAGGAGCCTGGCCTGTTCCTGCTATACTGTTTGGTTTCGGCTGTGGCCTCCACCCTGGTGCAACTTGTGCATCTAAGGAGGCTCAGCTGGAGGAATCCAGGCCCCTTCCCAGGAAAATGTGTTTGTTGGTGGCAGATAGCCAGGCTGACAGAGGTGTTCCCCCTCAGGTGAGGGGGCCTCATGGCCACAGCAGTAATCGGGGGTAGGAAGGGGTTCACGTCCACTTCCTGAGCTGAGCTGCCTCTGTAGCACCTGTGCCTCCTGTAAGGCAGCATTCTACTTCCAGTTCTTTCTTGATCCCACAGAATGCAGGGACAGGGCACTAAGTGTTCAGCTCTGCTGGCCTCAGCCACTCACTCTGGGCTCCCAGTGGTATGAGTCTGTCAGAGACACTGGTACCAAGAAGTCCAACATGTGACACTTCCAAGCAGTCAGGTGTGGAAGTTTCTCACAACAGTCCAAGAAGAAGCAAGAACAACTCTCTTGGGCTGGAAAGGATTGGAGGTGATCCAGGAGCACAATCTTCAGATCCTGCCTTCAATCTTGGCCTCAGGAGACACAGCCTCCCATCAAAGGACAGAGCCACCAAAACCAACTCCATTTACACTATTCCAGTGGCTTCTGCGAGCCAGAAATTTCTAGAAGCTCTTGAAGGGCCTTTTGTGGCTGTGCACAGGGCTGAGTTGTCACAGCCCTACTTGCAGAGATGGTGAACCCTGTGAAGAGCCTCCATCTCAAAGACACACGCTTTGGAGAGCAGTGGACCTTGCAGGGGATGGGGGATTCACACCCCCGTGGAACTGGACGATGTAGAATTATGGAAGAGTACCTGTCCCTGAGTGTCCTTGAAAGTCAAGCAATTAAAACAGATGTAATCCCTTTGGATGGAGATGCAGCACTGCATCATTGCTGTGGAAGTCCATGGTACGGGGGTGGCTGGCAGTCACAGCAGACTCTGCAAAATGGGACTCCATCCTGGTTGGCTTCTAAGGATCAAGGTAGACAATTCTTACAATAATTACATAGAATAAGAGACACAGATACTTCCTCGGTTGAAAGAAACACACTGGCAGCTAGTACAGTGGAGAACACCTTTTCTTGTTCATCCTAGAGAAAGTGTCCCCAGGGTCAGGGGACAAGGCTGGGCCAGAGCTGCTCTCAGTTGAATATAAGTGAGTGGTGTTTGAATTACTGTAAGCGGGAACTCAAAAGCTCTCTGTGATTCATAAAGCAGTTCTTTTCATATGGGTTCCAAATTTCCTTTTCTGTTCATTCAACAACCTCTGACAAGCTCTCTGAACTTCATTCTGGCTTAAAATCTAAGAAAGCCATGATGGTGAATACCCATGTCATGACTGTTTACCCTCAGTCCTCAAACTCGCCCTTCCCTGCTGAGGTGCCGCCCTGTGGAGAGGGATTAACCTCGAACGAGACGGTGGGACAGAGACCAATGCACTGTTGTGGTCACGGTTCCATAGGTGTGCTGTGTTTTTTCTCAGCATACCCATTTTAGGCTCGTGCGGTATCAAACTTTTCTGCCAGTAAGTAGAAAAGGCAATTTTTGTAAAAACTGAGAAACAAGTTGCAGGCGACAGCAGATATTTCAGAAATGACTCAGAATCATGTTTTGCTAGAAGAATGCTAATGAAATACAGAGCGCATATTCATGAAACTGATAACACTCCCTCGGAAAGAAAATGACTCTTATTAGACATCTGAACTTGAGCAAAACATTCATGTCATCGTTTATAATATAATGGATGGCTCCTACTCTGGCAGCAAAATTTAGCTTTAATGTAACTACAGAAGCAAAGATTATTCTTGGGGGAATAATGATAGAGTGTAGCTTTCTGATCATCTGAAGCAGTTCATTCACTTCTGAAACTGACTGTAAACCTCAGGAAAGAAGCTTCTCAGAAATATGTGACCCACTAAGCTAAGAGCCAACTCCCTAGTGAATCACCTTCCACACCCATGACCTCAAGTCCAGGACCCGTGTAAAGCTAGTTTTCACCATGTCTTCTATGACTGCTGGGGGATGGTACACTGTCATCCTAGATCCAATTACCCACAAAAAAAAAAAAAAAAAAAAAAAAAAAAAATTAAACCAGCTACTACTAAGCTTGAGCATGACTAGCACTGAACTACCTAATTTCTGACTGTTACAAATTAATCAAGTCACAGCACATCTACGATTCATATCAGCTACCTAGGGCATTTCTGTAGACAGTTAACCCATTTGGGAAGCAGTCAGCTAATACTATCTGGATGTCAGATGCATCTCATGTTTTGGCAGCTCTTTATTGTCTTTCAAGGGGATTGTGTTGACAGGCACTTGCCCTTCAACTTGCTGCTGTGTTTGGCAGCGGCTCTGTTTTCAGTCTTGCCTTCATTGCACTTGAGGATTTTCCACAGCCATGAATGAGGATGTTCTCGTGTAAGAGGATCAGACGGGCAAAAATCTGGGAAGAAGGCAGGTGCGTTCACAAAGCCATGCCTGGAAACTCTAGATCAGAGGGTGGGCTCAACTCCTCCCAGAATCTAGAGGCTTGAAGTTGAGGTAGCTTAATCTCAGAGCGTACCTCTAGCTTCTCTAGGAGCAGTTTTTGGAAGGATCAGAGTCAGACTGCAATGTGGGCTTCAAACAACAGGAAAAGTCATTTAAAACCATGAGTAATGAGAAGGGTGTGAATATTGGGAGGGTTTTTTAACTTCATGAATTGGGTGTGATTTTTATTAAAATCATTTCTTAAAATCATGATGATTATGATTATGTCTATTAAAAATAAGAGTTCATATATATTTAGAGATACATACTAAAATATTTACAGATAAAATGATACAATGTTTAGGATATGCTTTAAAAAAAATGAGAATGGGGCGAGATTGGGTTGTAGCTGAAACATAATTGGCCATAAGTTGATCATTGTTGAAGGCAAGTGACAGATGGGAGCTCATAATTTTCTCTATTTTGGTGTATTTTAAGATGTTCTATGATAAAAAGTTAGAAATGAAATATTATGAGATATATGAATGCCTTTCTCAGAGACCATTATCTAATTTGAAACTCAGTTTCCTTTAACTCAAGATTTGTTTGCATATATCTAAATCACATGGTTTTTATCTTGCAAAAAAGAAACCACAGCGTTAAACCCGGGCTTCTCTTCTCGGTTCTGCTTTCTTCCAGGGATTCCAAGTGATGGGGCACATGGTACAATGCCTCCCATTCAGTAGATGCACCCCAGAAACATTGTTATGTTGCCCTCACCATGAAAACCACTCCTCACTGAGCACTGGCCTTTTAATGGGCCTGAGATCATATTGCCACGTGAAGCAGCCAGCCCTCCACTTTTGAAAACATCCTTTAAGGAAATGATTGCAAAGCTTGACTATAAAACATTTTCAGATATTTGAATGAGAAAACAAAAAGCCATGGTTCCCCACTGAGAGACACAGAAAGAACTCCTACAGCTCTGCCCCCTCCCCCCACAGACCAGCCCTCCTTCCTTGAGGACAGGACTGACTGGGTCTGAACACAGCACGTGCCCCACGCATGAGCTGAACTTCACTGAACTATACAGCCAGTCACACAGACTGGAGGGTCTTTCTGTGGGACTTTCCCATTCCCACTGAATCCTTCCCATAGGCAAAAGGTAGTTCCCTAAAACAAATGAGAACAGCTGGAAGGGATCTGTTTACTGAATCAAGAAAATACTTAAATCTATTAACTGAATGAAGACAACTGAAAAACAAAACATTCCTGAAGGATTAAACTCCGCAGACAGAAGCTGGCATTTGCCCAGGACAAGGACAGGCATCCTTCATAATGCTTATCTCAGTTAGAACAGCCTTGTAGGTAGACAGGGCAGAAGGATCTCTGCTTGGTCAGCCTAACAGGAGCAGGAAGGGTCACCTGGTGCAAAAACAGGGAAGAAAAGTTTCTGACCAGCTGATGTGAAAGCAAAGTTGGCCAGAGGTCATGTGAGGGAAGTCTGCTAGGATGCCTGTCTCAGTCTGTGTAGTTTTGCTATGAAGAAATATCTGAGGCTGGGTATTTACTTTTAAAAGAGGTGTATCTGGCTCATGGCTCATGGCTCTGCAGACTGTACAAGCAGGGTGTCAGCATCTGCTTCCAAAGAGAGCTTCAGGCTGCTTCTGCTTACAGTGGAAGGTGAAGGGGAGCCCTGTGCAGAGATCACATCATGAGAGGAGAAGCAAGAAAGAGGACACGAAGGTGCCAAGCTCTTTTTTTTTTTTTTTTTTTTTTTTCCGAGATGGAGTCTCGCTCTGACACCCAGATTGAAGTGCAATGGTGCGATCTTGGCTCACTGCAACCTCCACATTCCAGGTTCAAGCGATTCTCCTGCCTCAGTCTCCTGAGTAGCTGCGATTACAGGTGCATGCCACCACGCCCGGCTAATTTTTTAATTTTTTTGTATTTTTAGTAGAGATGGGGTTTCGCCATGTTGGCCAGGCTGGTCTTCAACTCCTGACCTCAAGTGATCTGCTCTTTTTAACAACCAGCTCTCACAAACTAACAGAGTGAGAACTCATTCTCCCTCACCCTACCCAGGGAGGACATTCATCTATCATGAAGGATTCACCCTCATGACCCAAACACCTCCCATTAGGCCCCACCTCCCAACACTGGGGATCAAATTTCAACATGAGATTTGGCGGAGACAAACATCCCAGCTCTAGCCATGCCCACCTGCTGAATGCTTATTCACTGTGCACAACTGCTCTCTCCTGAAAAAGTTGTGAAATGCATTTTGTGAAAAGAATTCTATTTTGAATGCCTGAATGGAATTTAATTTAGAGGAAATCTGTTGTGAGTTACCTTCAAGAGCTGCCAGGTTAGCTGTGTGACCTCAGGCAAGTTATCTAACTTCTCCATGCATCAACTTCCCCATAGAAAAAGCAAGGAGAATAGAATAGCAGTGCCTACTTCATCAGGCTGTTGTGGGAATTAAGTGATTTGACACATTTGAAGGGCTGATGATGTGATGCTTGAGAGATGCGGGATACAACCCTTGCAGCCCTTGGCAGGCTGATGGTGCAGGCACCTTCCCTCAAGTATCTGGGCCCTTCCCTGCCCCAGTGCCACCTGCCTCCCCAGAGCAATTACCAATCACATCATCAAGGGGTGCCCAGGGCAGGCACTCCCTGCTCAGCAGTTCTCCGCGTCTGTAGCTACTGTGCCTTCTCAGCACCCCACACGATGTGTACCTCCTACAAGTCACTCAATGAGCATTTGAAGTGAACAAACATCTGGCCAGATGCTAACCTAGAGAATCAGATTTTACAGACATGACTAATAAAGGCCATCCTGCCAAGTCTTTTTTAGTGACCTTACACAGCACCACACACAGAGAGGGTCCTGAATGAATAAATATTCCTGGATGAATAAAATGGGACTTCATTCTATGTAATAAAAGGTATGCCTTTAAGATCTTTCCATTCAATTTCCAGGCAGTTTTGTGAGCTGGGGGTCTCCCTCCTGACTCTGGGGTGCCCCAGCAAGCCCAGGTTCTGCGCTTGCCTGACCCAGGCCACGCTGGCCCCTGGGTGGCCTGTGCCAAGCTGGGACGCAGCCTCTCTCCCCCAGCAAGTGGACGGCTCACACTAGGGCTCGGGTGCTGAGGTCTGAAGCCTGGTGGAGTCTTTGCTGTTCTTCAGCTGGGTTTTGTGACTTACACATTGTGGGGTGTCTGGTGAGGAGCTGTGGTGAGCGGAAAGACGACATGAAAGTAGGCATCATTGAGAAGCAGCAGCAGAGTGCGTGAATTCTAAAACCATTGGTGGTGAGGTGGTTAAAAAACATTTTCCCTACTGCAGCTATCATGACCATCAGACTTTTGTGGGGTAGGATGGAGAAAACCGTAAGCACAGCTCAGGGCCTCTCGTGGATGCAGCGTGGGTGCAGAGGGAGGCTCCCCGGTGGGACTCGCCCCCTGCCGACTGGACTGCGCATCTCCATCCACTGCATCCCTGCACCCATCACAGAGCGGTGCCCAAGCCCAAAAACAAAGATGTTCTTTTTTTTCTTTTTCTTTTTTGTTGAGATGGAGTCTCGCTCTGTTGCCCAGGCTGGGTGCAAGGGCATGATCTCGGCTCACTGCAACCTCCGCCTCCCCAGTTCAAATGATTCTCCTGAGTAGCTGGAACTACAGGTGCATGCCACCACACCCAGCTAATTTTTGTATTTTTAGTAGAGACGGGGTTTCACCGTGTTGGCCAGGATGGTCTTGATCTCTTGACCTTGTGATCAGCCCGCCTCGGCCTCCCAAAGTGCTGGGATTACAGGCGTGAGCCACTGCACCCGGTCAAAGATGTTCTCTTTTAAGATTACTTTTTTAAAAAACTCACACTGCACCTTCCTTCAAGAAGACATGGAGTCTATGTGACCCAGCCCGTGGGTCCCTGGACACTGGGACTAGAGGACCCCTCCCAAGAGCAGACCACGGGCGAGATACCATTCACCGGCCTCCATGCCTGTGCTGGTGGATTCCGCATGTGGCCACGCCTCTTCTATACAAGGCAAGGTGGGTGTGAGTAGGAAAACATGCGGTCCTGACCTGGGCGGCTGGCCTATGGGGGTTTCTGTCCCCAAGGCGCTTCTAGCACAAAGCCTAGTGCTAGGTCTCAACCTCAGTAGCAAAGAGGGAGTACCCAGAAGGTGCCATGAGGGTGGCCCCTGAAAAACAGCTGAGTGGGGTCACCAGATTTTGGGATGGAGTGACAGGAAAACTGGTAAATTTGAACTTCTCTGCTTGGAACATAAGAAATACTCTCCATGCCACAGGTGTCTGCATAAAATCAGGCATCTCTTGTCCCTGGAAAGTTATATCCCCAAGATAGAGCTGGCTGGCTCCCACAACTAGGGTGAGCAAAGCCCCCACAGCAAGGAGCTCTGTTCTGATTTTGGCTTCCTGGGTGGCCCTGGAGATCCTGCAGCCCGGTGGTTATGGAGTGGCCTGGTGCTCCTCCTCATCAGAGATCCAGGCTAGCCTCCAGGGAGATAAATGAGAAGCACAAGCATTTTCCCCATACAACCTAACTTAAAGGATTTGAAATGCAGTGAAAACAGAAGCCACAACAGGAATCCCAGAAGCATAAAAGATGAAGTGTCCAGTCTTTCCTGACCCACTATGGCCTGCCCAAGTCCTGCGGCTCATCAGTTGCACACTGTCACCCAGGAGGCTGCCGGTGTATGCCCCTCTCCCTGAGCCTGAGCTGGCCAGAGGGAAGCCGGGCTCAAAAGACCTGAAGGAAAAACTAGAAACAGACAAAGGACTTGAAGGACCCACTGGAAACAGCCTGCACTTTCTGTAGAACTAGAGAATTTTTCTCCCTCTTTAATCTTAGTGGACTCCAGAGAAAGTGGATAGAATTAGGCACGATATAAAATATCACATCAAATCCACTCACCTCTTGCATTCCTCTGTGAAGGTGGTTGCCAAGAAGGGGAAGTTAGAAACCAGGCCTGGAGCCACACTGCTGGCCAGGAGTCCCAGCTCAGTCCCTTACTAGCTATGCAACTTGACCAGGGAGTTCTCCAGCTCGTGACCTCCATTTTCTTATCTGTAAAATGGGAATGAAAATAACACGACCGTGGGCCACACAGGGATGTTATAAGAAGAAACGAGTGAATACATATGTAGCCCTTAGAACAGCAATAGACATGCAATAAGCAATCAAAACGTTAGCTATTCTTAATAGCTCAAAGGACTTGAAGGCACTCTTTTATATATGTATTTATTGATTTTTCCAGAAGATGAAAATAGATCATTTGTCTCTAATCACATGCAGTGCCAAAAGCCACCAGGTTTCTTGGGGTTTGTGTCACTGAATCCACATAACCCAATGTGCTTTCTGACCATCATCATTCCTGCTCATGGTTCCTGGGGCTCCCAAGAATCCCCCTAGTTACAAGACACAAACTCAATTATCCTCACCAAATGCCAGGAAAAGAGGATTGCATTTCACCAAGCAGGAATGTCAGAAAACGTTCATTCTCTCACTAGGATTTTCTTTCCTTTGGCTATATTAAGACACTGAGTTTTGCTTAGAAAGCACTAAAGGTGAAGATAAGGTCACAGGATGCTGTCAGTTCTATTGACACGACCCAGCAAAAATAATAATAATAATAATAATAATAATAATAAAATGCTTGAAATGCAATACACACATGTGGACATAGAAATTCTACGATGTGTTTCAGAACGTGCAGTCTCTCCATGTTTAGAATTAACACCCTCAGTACATGCTTCTGTGCTTCTTTACCAGTGCCTACATCCATGCCATCCTGTTGTTATCCATGGATGAACGACTCAGAATTTGGAGAAACGGATTTTGGGAAATCTCTGAGACACATTTTGAAACCAGTGAGGAATTTGGCTGCAAGCGGCAGCAGCAGTAACAGTGACAGCAGCAAGCAACAGCTACCTGCATCTCAAGAGTGGCACAGGGCTTCCACCGGCTGAGGCGGACACATGGTGGATGTGTAAGAGGCGTGCAGAAAGTGGTCAGTCGTGTGTGCACACATAAGTACATGCTCAGTGTCAGACCAAGGCCCTGTGGGCCTAAGGAAAACAATGTCACGTTTCAACATGATTTGGGAAACCCTACTCTCCATTGAAATCTCATATTGGCAGCAGAAAACTCTGCCGATGCCTCAGAAGCCAAAGATAACTAAATTGTGTTTCTTTTAGTTCTCGCATAGGGGCAAGCCCACTTCACATTTCACGATACACTAACTCCTACAGAGCTCCTTTGGGGCCCTATTTAATTTACTTAACTTTTGTTGGCAATGGAAAGTGGGCCTGCCACATTTGATGACTAGAGCAGGTCCATCCCAGTCACCTGCTTTCCCAAAAGTGCATTGGAGAGTGGAACAGAAACCACCACCCACAGTCTCAGACAGGCGTCGGCATTGTAAAATACACTCTGGCACCCAGCCCTGGCAGAATAGTGGACTACAGAGGCAAAACTTCAGATTTTTACTATACCCAAGGCATAATGAACTTTATCAAGGGTAAATATTGCCCGGCCTTCTTTTATGTAGGAACCAAGAAAACTAGACCCAACAGCTTTGCCTTTCTTTCCTTCTCTGTACATGTTCTTCCTAGTTGTACTGGATTTTGCTACTATCATAAGCACAGCTGTGATACAGCCAGGTCTTTATGCATGGATTTTACTCTTTGAGCAGATTGAAGACAATTCTGTCTTGCTCTCTCTGGGTTCTCACGAGCACAGAGCTGTAACCATAATAAGCCCTCAGTAAAGGTTGAATAGAGGCCACAGGGATCTTCAGGCCGGAAGTCAGAGGTCATTCCTTGAGGACATGTTAGTGACAGTGTCCTGTACAGTGGCTAGGCAGAGAAAGGCTGCTGAGAACAGACAGACCTGGCTTTCATTAGTTAAGAGATGGACAGAGGAAGGAGCTCCGTCCACCCACAAAGACAGTTGCCTCCATATCCCGAGAGGGAAGTCAGGAGCATGACATGCTCTACACAACTACAGTCTTCATCATAATCCCAAAGACAGCCATAACCATAGGTAATTGGGATAATATTTAGAAAATATTCGCATGCCAAAACTGACATTTTTAGGGGCCATGGAGAAACAGGTTTCCAATGTCAAGTTTTGTTGAAAGAGAACACACATTATTCTAGATTCCAAAAGTTCCCTTCATCTTCAAAGAGCTAGGCCTTGCCAGTGTGACTGTGGAGTTTGCTATAAGCCTGAATCAAGAGAAGACAGAAGACATCAAGTTAGAGAAACCCCACCCAAAAGGAAGGAGACACTCTTCTGGCCAAGAGGCAAGTTGGGGAGGGAGGGATGCAGGGAGAAGAGAAGATGAGAGAAGTTAAGGCTGAGCTAGTATCTGAGAATACCTCACATGTGCCCCACAGCCTGCCTCTTCCTCTGCTTCACTGTGGCCAGAAAGGGGTCTCAGTGTTCTATGTGCCCCTAGAGGGTGTAGCTTCGAGCCAGACTGCTGAGAGGTCACCTTTGCAGATCCTAGAGACAGATGACAGACAAAGCTGAGATTTAGAGATCTTTGGGGCCAGGAAGATCTGAGCAGTGGAGGTCCCAAAGCACCAGGAGAGGCAGCTAGACCTAGTGGCCCCAGAACTGGATGCTCAAAAACATGATCAGGCCAGGCCCAGCTCAATCAGCACCTGCTATGTCTCAAAGGCAGGACGAGTTCAGAGGCACCACTCCACACTGTGAGAATCCATAATTGTTTCCCTCTTCCAGCTGCCAACCTGGGACATAGAGAGTTAAGAGACATCCTTTGAGAGGGAAATCTTAGTTTTTATTTAACTGTGTATTTACCCAAAAGAAAGTGAGTTAGACCAAAAGAGTCTAAGTTGCTTTCAATGGGCAAGTTTAAGGTTCTCCCTCCTTCCTCTGCCATCAACAGGAAATGATAAGATCCATATAGAGAATATTTAAAAGGAAATAAATTATCATTTTCTGCCCCTCTGAGTTGCAGGGTGTAAATTCTTCCTCTGCTAGAAGCGTGTACAATGTGGGAAGCCCAGCACACAGAAAGAGCTTAATTCATGCTGCTGATTTAATAGATTTTTTTTCATGGATGTGCCAGAAAGCTCCATTCGTGTAAACACTACAATTGCAAAAGTTTATGCCAGACAGAAGCCTACATTTGTTGGGATTAAAAGAAAGGGCACTTGACTTTGTAACCCAAAGACCCAGGTTTTCCAGGTGCAGTCCTGGCATTGAGTTGTCATGTCATCTCAAGCAAATCATGAACTTGTTCTGGGCCTCTGTTTCTTTCTTCAACATGAATGAATTTGTTAAAGAAATTTCTAAAATTCTTCTGTTAACGAGTAATGTTAGTAGTCACAAGCATTTATTGAGCACTGACTAGCTGCCAACCACTGTGTTGCTTGCTTTGTTTACATAATCCCATTCACTTTTAAAATCATCTTATGAGGGAAACAAACCATTATCGCCCACATAAAGTATGACTGCTTATATAGAAAATGCCCAAAATCCATAAACAAATGATGAAGAATAATTACATTTAGTGAAGATATAAAATTTACATACATCAAACAGTTAGAAAGTTTAATTAAAAGACAATATTCTTTTTTTTTTTTTAATTTTGAGATAGAGTCTTACTCTGTCACCCAGGCTGGAGTGCAGTGGCACTATCTCAGCTCACTGCAACCTCCTCTGCCTTCCAGGTTCAAGTAATTCTCGTGCCTCAGCCCCCTGAGTAGCTAGGATTACAGGTGTGAACCACCACACGTGGCTAATTTTGTTTGTTTGTTTGTTTGTTTGTTTGTTTTAGTAGGGATGGGGTTTCACCATGTTGGCCAGGCTGGTCTAGAACTCCTGATCTCAAGTGATCCACCCACCTCAGCCTCCCAAGGTGCTGGGATTACAGGCATGAGCCACCGTGCCCAGGCTAAAAGACAATATTCTTTACAACAGCATTAGAAAACATCAGGTATCTAGTGGGGCACAGTGGCATGTGCCTATAGTCCCAGCTACTCAGGAGGGTGAGGTAGGAGGATCACTTGGACCTAGGAGTTCGAAGCTGCAGTGAGCTATGATCATACCACTGCACCCCAGCCTGGATGACAAAGTAAGATCCTTCCTCAAAAAAAAAAAAAAAAAAAAAAAAAATTAAAATATCAAGTCTCCTAGAATAAACCTAACAATGAACATATTTTCAAGACCTCTAGAAGGAAAAGTGTAAAACTTTAAGAGATATTAAAAAGGGCTAAGTAATTGGAGAGAGATATTGTGTTCATGGATTATATAATTTAATATTGTAATTTGATCTACATATTCAGTGCAATTCTTGTCAAATTCCTAATAATTTTTAAAAAATAGAACCTGAAAAAATGATTCAAAACTTATGTGAAAGCATAAAAGCCCAAAAATAGGATGTTTCTGAAAAGGTAGTGATCAGGGGTTTCCCTTATTGATGTCTGGACTTTTATGAAGCTGGAGTAGTTAAAACCCTGTAGTTTTGGTGTAGAGACAAAAAAATAGATCATGGGGTATGAATAAGATCCCAGAAAAAGATGCATGCAAATAAAGAATGTTGGTTTATTACAGAGGATACAGGAGGTCAGTGAGGAGAGGAGGCTGATAAACAAATGGAGGTGGAAAAAAGTAGTTATTCATATGGGAAAAAATGAACTTGAATATCTCCCTCAAATTATATCCGAAAAATAACCCTAGATAGATTCAGGAAGTAAATGTCAAAAAGAAACTTTATAATTTATAGTAAAATACAGGTAACTATTTTACACCTTGGGGTAGTGATACGGTTTGGCTCTGTGTCCCCACCCAAATCTCATTTTGAATTTTAATTCCAAATGTTGCAGGTGAGGCCTGGTGGGAGGTGCTTGGATCATAGAGGTGGTTTCTAGTGGTTTGGCACCATCCCCCTAGTTCTGTATTTAGAGTGTGTAGTACCTTCCCCTTCTCTCTCTCACTCTCCTACTGGCCATATGCAGATGTGCCTGCTTCCCCTTTGCCTTCCACCATAATTGTGTTTCCTGAGGCCTTCCCAGCCATGTTTCCTGTACAGCCTGCAGAACTGTGAGTCATTTAACCTCTGTTCTTTATAAATTACCCATTCTCAGGGAGTTCTTTATAGCAATGCAAGAATGGACCAATAGAGGCAGCTAAAGTTTTTCTTAAGCACATAAATTGTTGACTATAAAATGATAAATTTAACTATGTCCAAATAAAGAACTTTTGTTCACTAAGAGATACCTTTAAAAAGTAAAAAGACAAAATAAAAACTGGGACAAGATATTCATGATATCAACCACAAAGGTTGAGTACCAAGAATATATGTAGAACTGCTACAAATCAATTTTGTTAACAAAGCACAAATAAGCAGTATAATAATGGGGAAAAAAAGCACCAATGGCGTTTCACAGAAGAGGAAACATATATGCCCAATAAACTTATGAAAAGATTCAAAAAGAAAAGTGAAAAAATTATGGATACCTAGTATATGATAGCATAAAAGGGTGACTATAGTAAAAATAATTTAACTGTACATTTTAAAATACCTAAAAGAGTATAATTGGATTGTTTATAACACAAAAGACAAATGCTTGAGGGGATGGATACCCCATTTCCCATGATGTGATTATTATGCATTGTGTGCCTATATCAAAACATCTCATGTACCCCATAAATATACATACCTGTTATGTACCCACAAAAATTAAAATTTTTTTAAAGAAAAAAGTAAAAATTAAAATCACAATGAAATAACATGTTATACTCATTCAATTAGCAAAAAGTAAAAAGCCTAACACAATTAAGTGCTGGAGAGGATGAAGCTTGTGGCATCGTAGATTAGCACAGAGTCTTTAGAGAATGTTTTGGCATTATCTCCTAAAGTTGAACTTTCACATGTTCTCTGACTTGATTCTCCTTCAAGGTCCATACCCAAGAGAAACTCTTATACTTGTACAAAGGCTGACATGTACCAGTAGGATTATAACAGCACTATTCTAACTAGCAAAAGTCTGGACCCTCTCCTTTCCCAAGTACCCCTCAATGGGAGCATGGATGATTACACTATGGTTTATTTGTATACACTACTATGCAGCAGTCAGAACAAAGAAATTACAGTAACACACAATACTGTGAATGACTCTTAGCAATATAACATTAAATGGAAAAAAGTTAAGTCCCTAAAAGTTTTATAAAGTTAAAAAACAATTAAGATAAAAATATACCTACTTTCTAGAAATACATATGGAAGCATAAAACCAAATAAAATGTGAAGCAGGGGTATCAGGAACACAAGATTCATGATGGTGTAGACCTAAGAAGTGGGGAGAAGAGGTTAATAAGATACTGGGGACTAGCTGATAAGGTGTAGGTTATTGTCCTAGACTTAGCTTTTGTTTGGTGGTAGATTCATGGGTGCTCATTACAATATTGGAAATAACTAGTTACATAACTAAATAAATGACAAAGTCATGGATGGATCCGTGGTGGAAAGTACTGTGAACAAGGATCAAGATTCATCTAATCCTTGAGCTCCAAGGAATTGGGATCGTGGGGATCCTATGTCCTATGGAATAAATGCTGTTATTATCAGCATGTTACAGGCAAGGGAACTGAGGATCAGGTTGGTGGAGCAACTTGCCCCAGGCCACACAGCTGGTAAATAGCAGAGCTGGGCATTGATTACACCCACATAAACAGGTAGCCATGGGGCCACGTGTTTAGATCTGTTAACTAGAACATCCCGTGGTGTCCATAATAGGAGTTTCTCATTTTAAGCCTGAATCGTTTATTCCCACACCACCTCCTGAGGTTGTTCACATGCCATTATAACCTGAAGGTCTTGGAACCTTCCCATGATCTGATATTTCCCCCACCCCCGTGCACACACATGCACACACAGTCAAAGTATTTTCTGGCACCTTTTCAAGTTATTTTCATATTCTTTTTGAGCAGTTTCATTTTCTAAACCTGTTACTTCAGAACTCATTCATACGGAATCTATGAAAGAAATTCTGCTCGGCATTGACTAAGCATATGAGTAAGTTTTTATTTTAATAGCACCATGTGGGAGGTTTCTTTATAAATGAATGGGGAGCAGAGGAGGGAATGCTTGCAAACTTCCCACAGACAAGAGCTAAGCCTATAAAAGCATATGGTAACACAGAATCATTCTTTTCAGTTTCAGGGTAAGCTCTTTTGCAGGGTAATATCATTTGCAAAAAACAAAAAGTCAACAAACAACCTTTTTACCCTGCCGCTCTTAAAAATGACAACTGTTCAATGAATGGAAATTTGTGGGCCACATACACAGCAAATTTACCAGGATCCCATTCTGCCTAAAATGTATGTGTAATGGATTGCCCAGCTCAAAATTGAGAAGGCTGGTCTGAGTTTAAGCACCATTATTTTGCATTGCTCCAAGCTGCTAAAATTCCAGATGCAGCTCAGTGGGGAGAACTGATTTCACTTTCAGAGGGATTGGGCCATGATTGTGCGTGTGATGGGCTGTATGCAGCATCACCCTGCAAAGGACGAGTCAGAGTCAGGAAGTGTTAACCACGTGCCCGCTGTCCTCAGCTTGCACACTTCATCTCTTCACTGTCACTGAGGTGGTCCTATCTCTGGAAGGCAGCACCCAGCAGAGCTGTAGCGAAGCACATGGTGCATGACAACATAGAACCACAAGGAAAGGCTGGGGTGTAATGCTGGAGTTTGGTTAAGACCCTACCCCTCATCTAAATGAGGGCTCATTGTGCATTTTGTATCCTCAGAATGTGTCCCCTAGTTTTTAGTTCTCTTCCTCACAAGCTAGCCCGCTGAGCCTCTCACAGTGATGGGGAGGGTCTGGATTCTGCCAGGCCCTCCTTCGGTTATGCCCAGCAAGCACCTGTAGACAGTGTCTCCTTGTGGAGGACCCACTCACCCAGCGATGCCACTTTGCAAAATCTTCAGTATCCATCTCTCTCTCGGACTCCCCCAGACACGGGGACACTAAGGTCCCACATTCTCAGCTGATGGCCATTTCCCAGGCAGTGGTCTAATGGGCAGAGCTGTCCTAAGCCTCCTCAGGCAATTCCAGTTCCAAAGAATCTGCGTAGCCTCTTCCTGGGGACCTCTCCTCAGAATGGAGTGTTGGATGGGGTGTCTCACCCCCACCCCTCTCTCCTCCTTTCTCCTTCAACCCCTGGCTGCCCCTTTCCTGCAGGCTTCTGTAGGTAGCCAGGCCAGGGACCGCACATGCTGAAGGCCATACTGGGGATAGACGGCTGCCACCCTGTCCCACAGTCTCGTGGGAGCAGCAAGTTGGGGTGGACACACAGCCCAGAGCAGCCTCCCACAGGGGGATTTTGCACAGAAGCATTTACCCCCATTTGAGTATCTCTATGGTAATGGACTGGATGTTCATGTTCCCCACCCCCTATCCCTGCCAAATTCGCATGTTGAAGCTCTAACCCCCAATCTAATTACCTTTGGAGATCATTAGGAGGTCATGGGGGTGGGGTTCTCATGATGGATTAGTGCCCTTATAAGAAAAGGAAGGGATCAGAGCTCTCCCTGTCTCCACCATGTGTGGACACAGAGAGAAGGTGGCCATCTGCAAACCAGGAAGGGAGCCCTCACCAAACACCAGATCTGCTGCACCTTGATCTTGGACTTCCAGCCTCCAAAACTGTAAGAAATAAATGCCTATTGTTTAAGCCCCCCAGTCTATGGTATTTTATGAGAGCAAACACAATGGACTAAGATATCTAACCTGCCCCCACCTCCCCATGGGAATGAGTTATATCACTCCTGAAGGACCGCTGTGAGTTCAGGCATATAGGGCAGAAAGAGGGAGGCACATGCTGCCATTTGCCCATAGGTTGTTACTGCAAAGCAGCCCAGGGACAGCTGGAGGTGGTATGGAGGCTGGGCCACCTTGTATTGGATTGTCCACAGACCTTCTTGCTTTCTAAATAGATCTGATTTCCACAGCAGAACTCAGCCCCTCTTCCTTTATTTTTTTCTTTTTAATAGATTTTTTAAAATTAATAGAAGTACATATTATAGGTGTTCAAAAGCTACAGAGCTATACAGGTAAAAAGTCAGACCCCAGAAGTGCCCACATTCCACAGGTGAATAGGCAGCACCTCCCAGTCATTCTGTGTCCCCTAAGAGGCTACGGGTATGGAAACAGGGGCCCAGAATGGACCCATCGGCCTCTCTCTGGAGGAAGCTGATATTGCCCACTCCTTTCTCTGAGGCTACTGGCCCACATGGTGCTAATCCAGCTGCAACTGTCAGAAAATGATGCTCCCTGGGAGTTTTCACTCAAGGATTTAGGTGGAGCTCCAGAAGCCCTCATAATGTAAGAGTGCTTTCCCCTCCAAATGCTGCAAAGTCAGAGGAACAGGGGCTGTTTGAGGATCTTTAATGCTATTTTTATTTTCTCAGCATCATCTCCAATATTTCTTGGGACGCTTGTCCTAAAACTAGCAGACTGGTATTTATTTCCTGGTGTTTTTAAATCTTCATGATATTTTATCTCACCTAACCTTCTTTCTAAATTTACCGATTGTGGGTATATTTTTTTTTAACAATACCACCGGAATCATCTCTTAATGACAATTAGCCTATCTTGCAGTAGAATAGAATACACTATTTGTTTTAAAGATCATAACACAGCAAAAGTTGGAATGACTTTGCAATAATTATCAAAAGCACAGGAGTCCGGAAGCAGTGATTCACACTCACGAGACAAAGGATGGTGACTTTCCTGTCTACCTGCTTACCCCCTGAAGTGGGACACAGTTCATGCTCCGCACCTCATCCCCCAAGAACAGCTTTGAAATTATGTATTTTTTGTTGTTTTTCAACTAAGAAAATGTTGTATTATTTCAAGTTGCAAATCAAATTATACAAAATCATGAATAATATTCTCTCACTGGTTAGGTAGGAGCTGCACTCCTTTCTCTAGTGTTGCCAAGATTTCCATCATTGGGATGTGAAGCCCTTCACCTCTCAGAATGCCAGAGAGAAGAAGTCCCTCCTGTGGTCCTGCAGTGTCACCCCAAAAGCTGCCCAGGTTGCCAGATGTGTCTGAGCGAAGTGAGGCCACCTGACTCATTTAGCCCAGTGCAGGGGAACTTCTCTGAATGTGGCCCGGGTGCTTGAAAGAGCTCTACCCCACAAGTGGAAACCCCTCTTCCCCACTAGGTATTCTGCTCTCAGATCCACCCCTGCTGAGAATACACCTCTGGTGGAGAGGCACTGCTCCTAAGTGCTGTCAGCAATGAGGACTTCCTGTCTGGAGTAGGGTAGTCCCAGTGAAACTGAATATCACTACAGGGCCCGGCCTACCTCCATTCGTGTGCCCCAGCACACCAGGCACATCGCTTACTGCTGGTTCTTTACATGCCAGCCAGGTTTAGCTGTGGATGCTGTAGGCACTTAGTTTAGGGACCTTCCTCCACCCTGGGCAGTAAAACAGTGTCTGAAGTTGTCTTAATGGCCTCCCAAGCCTGGTCTCCTACCTGCTGGGCAAAAGCTGCGGGATGGGTCCTACCTGGGTCGTGGGAATGAATATGAAACCGAAAGAGCCAGTCCTTCAAGACGGATCCCTAGTGGCTAACTGGGCCTAAATTTAACATTGAGCCTAGTGGTCATTTATTGACTAGACATCACAGATGTACTCTGTGTCAACAGAAAACCCATACCTCTGTTCAACTTTGGGACTTTCAGAACTCACCTGAACCAACCAATCAGAACTTAGCTTCATCAAGTAATTAGAACTAAGCAAGTATGAATCCTTCATTTGCATAAATGGACTTGATTGGGAACCCGGACAGGAACTTTTGCTGTCAAAACTGAAACCTCCTTTTGCTCCCTGGAAGGAACCTTCATTTTAGACCAGAGGTGACATCTCCCCATTTTGCAAACTGCTTCGTGGAATAAAGTCTCTTCCCTTCAAATTCTTTTACAGAGAACTTTTGTTCTCCAACACCTTACCTTGCACCCTCCTTATCCCTCTCCAATAACAGGCTCTGCACCCTCCTTATCCCTCTCCAATAACATGCTCCCATCTGGGCTGTCTCTTTGTTCCCCAGATCATGCTACATCCACTAAGGGGGCTAGTTCTTTGTCTTTGTTTAATATTCAAATCTTACCACTAAAATTTTCTGCAAATAACAATCAACCATGAGAAATTCTCTCATGGAAATGGCACCCCTTCAGGAGTCAGCTTTTGATGCCTCATGGGGTGCTGAGCCCTGGCAGCAGCCCTGAGGCTCTCTGTCATGTATGGGGCACATGCGAACCCCTGGAAACTCACGTCGCCTCAAGCCAAGGATAGAGGGGCCTGTGCCTAACAGAGACCTGTCGGGAGCTCCAGGTGGGGCAGACAACTGGAAGAACTGGCAAAGTGGTTTAGAATGCAGGAGCCTGGTGGCGGGGTGAAGGTGGGGATGCTGCACAGGAGAGGTGCAGCATGTGGGATGGTGGGGGGCAAGGGGCAGGGGGAGAGTAAGTGGGGGCAGAGGGAGGAGGTAGGGAGAGGGTAAGGAGACTAGTTAGTGGGTAGGGAGCTTCTGAAGAAAACACTTGAGCACTGGAGCTGGTGGGGTGTCCAGGAAACAGCTGTCAATGGGGAGGCTTGGGTAGGAGGGTCACTCCACAGTCAAGGTGATTTATATGGCCCTGAGGGGCCCTCAGCTGGGTCTGAGTTGGGGCACTGCACAATCCGTCACAGCCATCAGCACAGGAGACAGGCCAGGAAAGCCAGAGCCACCAGGCAAGTGTACCCTTTCATCATGGCCGCTATAACTTAGGCCCTTAACAGCAGAAACTTTCACATTGTAGAATCATTTTTATAAAACTGGTCCTAACTATAACATCAGAGTCATTGAGGGGGAAAATGGCATCATATGGTATATAAAAACATGCTGCAATCATCCTCATAAACTTCCACATTGTATCCTTTTCTCTGCCAGTACCATATATATGTATATTTAGAGACAGGGTCTCATTCTGTCACCCAGGCTAGAATGCAGTGGTGCCATCATAGCTCACTGCAGCCTTCAACCCATGAGCTCAAGGAATCCTCCAACCTCAGCCTCCTGAGTAGCTGGAATTACAGATGCACATTACCTCGCCTGGCCCACAGATGTTTTTTTGTTGTTGTTATAATACCATGAAGACATGCGCCAATGAATGAATGAAAAGAAATATTATAAAATGATACTTTCTTTAAAAGTTGTATGCATTGAACATTAGAGGTATCATTGTAAATTGTCACATTACTCAAAGAGGCATTCCACAGAGTACACCCTAAGGAAATGCTCACTAATGTTAAATGAAATTATGAGAGGCCATTGTTTTGGACTCAGCTCCGGCACTAGGCTTCAACAGATGACACCAAACCAAAATGAAGTCACTCATGCTAAATGCCACATAACCATGTGAAACTTTAAGGAAACAGGTAGATCCCCAAACAGACCAGCTTTTCCTGGAAACAGAAGATTCCAGTCTACCTAAGTCAGCCTAATAAGGAAGTCTCCTCTGCTTTAACCCTTAAAAAGAAGTAACCTGAAGAAATCAGATGTCAACCCATCGGTATTTTTTCTATTGTTCTGTTTCCTTGTTCCACCTTACAAAACCCACCGTTCTGCCACTGCGCAGTGGGAGCCCCCATTTTCTATTTTATAGAATGGAGACTGCCCCAATTCATGAATTATGAACATCAGGCAACTAGACCTATAACTAAATCGGTTGTGATTTTGTCTTCTGACACTAGCACACACGGTGTGTGGCTGGAGGGGCTGCCATACAAGAAAGAACTGACCAGGACTGGTGGGCTTGTGACCTTAAATGGACATTCAACTTCCTGCCCAGGAAAGTGCTATGAACAGAGCTGAATGAGACATTTCTAGGGAAGAGAGGAAATAGGCCAGGGAACAGCCAATCAGCCACAGCTACTGATCCCCTCCACGAGGCACTGGGCCCAGTGTAGGAAGCCTCCATGATGAGAGGACCCATCAGACATGCCTGGCCCCACCAGCTGCCACACTCCAGCTCCTGGCCAGGGTGCAATTTTTCTTGATATCCCAATTGCCACCTGATATTCTGTGATATCATGATTGCTTGCTTGTTGCCTCTGTCCCCTAGTAGAATGACAGTTCAGTGAGGACAGAGCCTCACACACTCACACAGATTGACACCCCACACGACAGTCCCTGTCAACACATCACCATCTATTGTGGCCCAGCCAACGTAGTGTTCTGTACGGGCCAGCACCCACAGGGGTGCCCCCCTAATCTCCCACAACCCTGCACTCTGAGTGACCATCACCCCTAGTTACAGAGGGAGACTCCCAGCTCCCACAGCTGGGAAGAGGCTGAGCTGGGATTCAAGCCCAGCTCTTATGAATTGTGTGGATGTTCCTGAGAGTTCCTCAGGGTACAGGAGGGTAGGCACAGCACCTGCAAAACTAGGTGAAGACCCTTTGTGAAATGCCACTGCTCTCCCATCAAGCTGCCTCTTGACCCCTCTGGCCTCTCTGGCCTCTCCACCTCCATCCAGCCCACACACCCCACTCAGACCCACCACACCCCCACACCTCTCTCCCCACAGAGCAAGCAAATCTTCAAGAAGACAGCGGAGGAGACAAGTAACACATCTTTCTCCCTCACATTCCTCGCTCGTTCTCCTCTGCTGCGTAGGTAATGTGCACTTGAAAGGAAAGAGGGGCAGGGAACTGGCATTAATTCAGCACTGCTACATGCCAGTCCCTGTCCTGGTGACTTCTTGGTGTGCCACCTCAGATAACCCTCAAGAGAAACCTTTGGGTATATAGGGTCACTCTGACTTTGCAGGTGAGAGTTGAGACAAAAGAGCAGAGCTGGGAGCCCGGCCCAGGGCTATGTGGTCAGAGCCCAGTGGCAACTGAGCAGAGTGAGGCTGAAGTGATGAGGCAGCCCCCAGAGTCCCAGGGCCACCAAAAAGGTATGGGGGTTAGGAGGGGGAATGAAAGTGGCCCCAGGGTTAGCCCTGCAGGGTGGCAGAATGTGGCACCAACAGCAGGGGACAAGTTCCTAAGGGAAGAGAGATTTGGGTTCAAAGGTAGCAGGTGTGGCTTAGGGCATCTTGGGGTGAAAAAGCCCCTTAAGTTTGGGGAAATGTTGACCAGCCCACCTTCTCTCTGGGCTGATTAGCACCCACAGAGATGACCCACGTGGTCAGGCAGGTCAGAGATCCAGCCAGCAGGAGCACCCGAGCGCCACTTTAGCTCCCATCCATGGGGAGGAGGCAGGGAGAAGGATGGAGAATGAGATTAATGAGGAGCCGGCAGGGAAGCCCCAGCTCCCCCTGGGCTGACTTCTGATCCTGGGCCTGGAGAGTGAGCTTAGGAATTCCCAGAACTAAAACTGAGCCCACATGACAATTATGGCTGTGCCTGAGTAATGTGGCATTTGTACACAGAGATCAGGACAGAAAGGGGACATGGGGGAGGCTGCCCTCCTGTGTTTGATAAAAGCTTCCTGTGTGCCTGGGATGGCCACTGCTAGACCCCAAATTTTCACAGCCAAGAGAGCTGCCAATAGGGGCAGCCAGCTGTGATCGCAAGAGCAGCTCAACATAAACACGGTTTACAATCATTACTAGCTGTAAGGCCTTGGCTGAGGATCAAAGGCCTTGGGACTTCCATTTCTTCCCAGAGAAAATGGATAGAAGGGTTCTGTCATATTTATTTGGACACTATTCTCATCACTTTAAAGACACATCTTTAATCAAAATAAAGGCACAAGGGTGTTGAGTGGTGTGGGTGTCAAATGCCATGGGTGTCAAATGTTGTAGGTGTCATGCCCCTTCCAGGTCAAAGAAGAGGATTAATACCATTTGTTGAAAAATTCAGAGCAGAAAGGTATTTAGTCCTGACTCTGCTGCTCACTGGCTGTGTCCAGTTCTTAGCTCTGAGCTTCAGTTTTCTCAACTATAAAGGCCATAGAGCTACATATGTGGTCTTCGACTCTTACCAGAAGCATTATTTTATTAAGTACAATTTTGCATATAGCCTCAGTAATGACAATGGCTAATATTTATTAGTTGAACACTTTTCAAAGAGCTTTATGTGCATTAACTCATTTAAACCTCACAAAAACCTTATAAGGTAATAGTATTATCCCCATTTTTCAGATGAGGAAATTGAGGCACAGAGTGCCCAAGGTCACTCAGCTAGTAAGAATACTAAAGCCAGGTTAAAACATTGCTCTGAAGGCCACAGTTTCAACTCCTATTTCTGGATAGTGAAATGCTCTGCTAGGTCTGGAGTTAGAAGGGCTGTGGGTGAGTCTCATCTTCTCTGGTATCCCTTCTTCTTCTCTAGTCAGAAGCCCCTTGGCACAACCACAAAGCCCTCAGGTTTCACATACCACCTAGGGCAGTCTAAAAAGTTCCCTTACGGTACTTAAATTCAACCAAACACTCATTTCTCATGGAGGTATCAGCAATAAATGGGACCTGCCCATGGGGTGCTCTGGGGTCTCTGGCATGGTACACAGGTGGCACAGGTACAGGTATAGATAAATGGCACTCACTCTTTTCAGCAGCAGCAGTGGTGGTGATGCTGTTAGCACAGCCTGGGAAGGTCAAATGAGCATATTTAAATTGTGCCCAGGATATGTTATGATAAATTCAGAATCCGGAGAATGGGGAGAGAGAGATGGATCACAAACCTTGGCAAGAAAAGGGAAATCCCTTAGCTGAGAGGATAAAGGAAGGTACATAATAAATACTTGAAAGAAGAGATAGGGAGAGGGGCAGAAAACCTGTCCAGGTTGAGAGACTGGAAAGGAGGGGAATGGAGTAGAGTGGGTGAGGGGGATGAGCTGCCAGAGAACTGAGTAGGAGAGGGCAGCAGGAGTCAGGGCCAGGCAGAGGGGAAGTGTACCTGCATTTAAAGCAGAAGTGTTATGAGCTAGGCTTCCACTGATTTGCACAATGCTTGAACAATGTTATTAGGCCGGGCACGATGACTCGTGCCTGTATCCCAGCACTTTGGGAGGCTCTTGCCAGGAGTTCAACACCAGCCTGGGCAATAAAGCAAGGACCCATCTCCACAAAAAAGCATTTTTTTTTTTAAAAAGTTAGCCAGACGTGGTGCAAGCACCAGTGGTCCCTGCTACATAGAAGGCTAAGACAAGAGGATCACTTGAGCCCAGTAGTTCCAGGCTGCGGTTAGCTATGATTGTACCACTGCACTCCAGCCGGGGCAATACAGCAAGAGCCTATCTCTAAAAAATAGTAAAAAATAAAATAAAATAAGAACAATGTGATTAAAGGACTCCATTTATTTTTTAATTTAATAAGCTGATAGAACTTAGGTAATGGTGTGCTGGTACATGTTTAATAACCAGCTGTCCAAATAACTAAGCATGATTTGCTGATTTCCAAGGTGAAATACTCCCACACAAGTAGGAACTGGGGAGAGAAGCACAGCCGCCCCGTCGCCTAGTACAGTATTTCCACCACATGGGTACCATAACGTAAAGAGCCTCAAGGGCACAGGAAATGGTAAAATGTCGTAAAAAAGGTAGTATAAGTTTTGGGTATCCATTACTTTTGTTTGCGATTTAATTTGCTTACCTGAGGTTATATAATTTTTAATAGTTGCTCTGGTTCACAACCAGGCTGAAAAGTTCCTGAAGATCTTGTAGCCAGCACTGTTAAGCTAGGACTGGCAGCTCCAGCACCTCTGCACCTGGATGTTGCTGTGGAGGAAAGAACTGTGGCCAAGACAGCCTGCCTCCAAGGAGAGTTGGCCCCAGGAGAGACCCACCCAGGAAAACCTGCCCCCACCCCCAGAGCCCACATCCCCAAGAGAATCTGCCCCCTCCTCAGAACCTCCTCCGAAGAGCCGAACCCCCAGAGGCACCGCTCACCCAAGGAGATCCTGCCCACCCCCAAGAGCCCGCCACCCCCAGCCTGTCCCCACCCTGGGGAGAGCCCGCCCCCAAGAGCCTGCCGCCTAGGAGAGTCAGCCTGGGGCTCCACCACACCCAGCGCTGCAAGCACTTGGGAACCACATGTCTCAGAGCTCAGGGGCTCCCAACAGGAAACAGGTCCTGAGACTGGGAAATCATGTGGGCTGCTAATCCCGGCAGACAGCTCCTGTTCCCACATACCTTGAGAAAAGGAAGTACACTAGCCAGGGGGAGATCCCTCGGGAATTTCAGGGATGTGCCTACAACAGTCCCCAGAAGAATCTAACTGTGGGAATGTGCTGGAAGGACAGCACTGGAGCACAATGGAAGGCATACTGGGGGAGCAGCAGAACCTCTGGAAAGGCCTGGAAAGAAGCGGTAACTCTGACCCCACCGCCTCCCGAACTGCCAACTGGATTCCCAGCCCTGAGCAAGGGGCTTACTTGGAATTTCTCAAGGCTGAAAATGTTGGGTGGTGGCAGGGAGGCATGAGAAGAGGGAGATGAAGAAGAAAGGTGGCCAGCATGGGACCCTCACTCCCTACTCTAGTGTGTCTGAACTAACCCAAACAGAACTACCCACTTGTAGGAACTTGTGTACTGAGCACATGGCCCAGGAGACTCCAAGCTCTTTCCCTATTTAGCAGACCTCTTCACTCTTGCCTCTTGGCAAGCTTTGTTTATAAACAGTCCAGGTCCAAGGCAATAGTAATCAAAAGAGGACCTACCACGAGGCTGACAGAGGTGTCGGGGTCTGGGAAAGAGGGCTTGAGTGGAGCCGGTGGACTCTAGCCTGGCCTCGCCCAAGATGGGATGTGACAGTCATGAACACAGGAGAGCCTGGAATAGGCCCCCTCTAAGAATCTGCAGCCTTCACACCCTCACACTGCCACAGCCAGCAAAGGTGACTGCAGAGGCCAGGACAAGCAAATGCATGGTGCTGAGAAACTGGAAGGTCACCAGATAAAACACACAGGGCCCCCACTAAGCCCCCTCACTATGCCCCAACAACCAGATTAAAAATCAAAACAGAGTTATCTTTGCTACAATTCCACCAAACTGAAACTAAGTTGTTATCTGACCTTCCACGAAATTAGGAGTATGAGGTAACAGCTGGTATGGTTTGGCTATGTGTCCCCACCAAAATTTCATGTTGAATTGCAATCCCCAACACTGAGGGAGGGAGCTGGTGGGAGGTGACTGGATCATGGGGGCAGAATTCCCCCTTGCTGTTCTCATGATAGAGTGAGTCCTCACGAGATCTGGTCATTTAAAAGTGTGTAGCGCTTCCTCTTTCACTGTCTCCTGCCACCACGTGAAGATGTGCTTGCTTTCCCTTTGCCCTTCTGCCATGAGTGTAAGTTTCCTGAGGCATACCAGCCATGCTTCCTGTACAGCCTCCAGAACTCTGAGTCAATTAAACCTCTTTTCTGCATAAATTACCCAGTCTCAGTTAATTCTTTATAGCAGTGTGAGAACGGACTAATGCAACAGCCAGTTTCTCCAACCCTCCAGGCTGGTCTCAAACTACTGACCTCGGATGATCTGCCTGCCTCGGCCTCCCAAAGTGCTGGGATTACAGGCCTGAGCCACGGTGCCCAGCCCCTAATTCTTAAACAAGAAGATAGAGTCATGGTTACCCAACAATGAGAAACATCTCTCAATGTAAGAAACTCCAAAACAAACAAACAGAACACAAGAGATGCAGTGGAAATCACGCAGAAACCAGAAGGAAACAAAGCAACAGTAATTAAGTTTTAAATTAAAATGCTGCTACAATAAGTATATTCTACCATAAAGATACAGATCAATAGATACAGATCTATCTAAAATTGTCTTCAATTAATAAATCATAGATTAGCAATCAAAACATACTATATAAAGTGTGGAAGTCAATACCAAATAAATACAACCAAAATAGACGAAAATATCTGCATGGGGTAAGGGGGTTGTTCTTTTCCGGTATTTTTTAAATTACACTTAATTTGAGGTAACTGTAGATTCATAAGCAGTTGTAAGAAATAATAGAAACATCACATGCTCTTAACCAAATTTCCCCTACTGGTAATATCTTACAAAACTGTAGTATGATATCACAGCAAGAATACCATTATTGAAAGACAAGCTATTGGCCAGGTGCGGTGGCTCATGCCTGCAATCCTTGCACTTTGGGAGGCTGAGGCGGGTGGATCACCTGAGGTCAGGAGTTTGAGACCAGCCTGGCCAACATGGTAAAACTCCATCTCTACTAAAAATACAACAAATTAGTCAGGCGTGGTAGTGGCACCAGTAATCCCAGCTACTCAGGAGGCCTAAGGCAGGAGAATCTCTTGAACCTGGGAGGTGGAGGTTGCAGTGAGCTGAGATTGCACTACTGCACTCCAGCCTGGGTGACAGAGCAAGACTCCGTCCGTCTAAAACAAACAAACGAAAAAAAAGAAAGTCAAGCTATGAAACAATTCCATCCCCACAGGCATCCCTCATGTGGCCCTTTTGCAACCACCCCACTTCACTCCTGTCCGACCAACCACTAATCTGTTCTTCATTTCTGTAACTTTGTCCATTTTAAAATGTTGTATAAATAGAGTAACATAGTATGTAACTTTTGAGGACTGGCTTTTTTTCACTTAATGTAATTATCAAGATTAACCAGGGTTTTGTGTGTATCAATAGTTGGTTCCTTTTTATTGCTGAGTAGTATTCCATGATGTGGATGGTTTAACCCACTAAAGGACATCTTGCTTCTTTTCAGTTTTTAGCTATAATGAATAGAGCTGCTATAAACATTCTTGCACAGGTTTTTGTGTGAACATACATTTTCATTTCTCTGCAATAAATGCACAGGAATGCAATTTTCAGGTCAAACGGCAATTGCATATTTAGTTTTTAAAGAAACTGCCAAACTGTTATCTGAATGACTATAATATTTTTTGTTCTAACCAGCAATATAGGTGTGATCCACTTTCTCCACATCCTTGCCAGCATTTTGTGTCATAATTTGTTTTTAATTTTAGCAACTCTGATAGGTGTGTAGTAATATCTCATGGTGGTTTTAATGTGCATTTCCCTAAAGGCTAGTGATATCGAACATCCTTTCCTGCACTTCTATACCATCTGTATAGTCTTTTTGGTGAAATTCATGTGCATATTTTCCCCTCATTTTCTGATGGGATTCTTCATGTTTGTTCTTGTCTTTTTACTGTTGAATTTGATAAATTTTTATGTATTGTAGATATAAGGTCTTTGTAAGATATGGATTTGAGGCTGGGCACGGTGGCTTATGCCTGGAATCCCAGCACTTTGGGAGGCCGAGGCAGGCGGATCACGAGGTCAAGAGATCGAGACCATCCTGGCCAACATGGTGAATACCTGTCTCTACTAAGAATACAAAAATTAGCTGGGCCTGGAGTCCCAGCTACTCCGGAGGCTGAGGCAAGAGAATCGCTTGAAACCGGGAGCCGGAGGTTGCAGTGAGCTGAGATCGCACCACTGCACTCCAGCCTGGCAACAGAGCAAGACTCCATCTCAAAAAAAAACAATAAAAGACATGGATTTGAAAATAATTTCTCCCAGTCTGCAGTTTGTCTTTTCATCCTCTTCACCGAGTCTTTTACACCACAAAAGTTTTTAATTATAATGAAGTATGGTATGTTGACTTTTTCTTCTCTTTTTATGGATAGTGCTGCTGGTGTTATGTCTAAAAATTCTGTCTAGCTTTAGGTCCCAAAATTTTCTCCTGCGTTTCTTTCTAAACATTATATATTTTTATGTTTTATGTTTAAACTCATGATTTTTTTTTTAACGGAGTTTCACTCTTTCCCCCATGCTGGAGTGAAGTGGCATGATCTCAGTTCACTGCAACCTCCATCCCGCCAAATTCAAGTGATTCTCCTGCCTCAGCCTCCCGAGTAGCTGTGATTATAGGCACTTGCCACCACGCCCAGCTAATTTTTGTTTTTTTTTAGTAGAGACAGCATTTCACCATGTTGGCTAGGCTGATCTCAAACTCTTGACCTCAGATGATCCACCCACCTCCGCCTCCCAAAGTGCTGGGATGACAGACGGGAGCCACCCCGCCCGGCCTAAACTCATGATTTAAATGTTCTGTAGGATTCATTAGTGAAACCAAGGAGTGAAGCTTTTAAACTATAGATTCCATTTCTTTAATAGTTACAGGAATATTCCGGTTCTCTATTTCATACTGGCGAGTTGAAGTAGTTCACGTATTTTGCAGAAGCAGCTTGTTTCATCTAAGTTGTTGAACGGGTTGTATAAAGTTATTCTTAATGTCCACTTTTTTTTTTTGGATTGCAAAAATTTATTAAAATTGGAGACATTGTTTTAATCTTCTTGTGCTATGAGACTCCATCAGGTGGTCTACAAAGACCATTGGGAAGCTGAGGATCACTTGAGCCCAGAAGTTTGAGGCTGTAGTAAGCTTCAAAGGCCACTGCACTCCAGCTTGGGTGAGGCAAGACCCTTTAAAGCAGTAAGCTGCTTGCTTGCTTGTTGTGGTCATTAAAAACCCTAGTTTAGGATAACAGGTCTGCCTGCATTTCTTCAAGCATGAATTCTGAGTCCTTTGCTTCTTTAAAACTTGCTCCACACAGTGTAGTCAAGCCGACTCTCCATACCTTTAAAAGGTATGACAGGAACTGTCTTCATGTCCTTAACCAAGCAAGCCATCCACGGATAAAAACGTTACCAGGAGCAGAACCATTAAGCTGGTCCAGACAAGTTGGACTCCATCTGTGTGCCAACAGCTTGAGTTAGGCTTGCTCTTTAGGACTTCAATAGCTATTCTCATCTCTCCTTTGGGACACAACTGTCCATAAGGTGCTATCCAGAGCCACATTGCATCTGCACCCAGCACCATACTTCACAGGAGTCGACTCCTACCTCCTCTTAATGTCCACTTCTTATCCTTTAATGACAGCAAGAGCTGTAGCTAAATCCACTGTTTTATTTCCAATATGTATAATATGTGTCTTCTTTATTACTATCTTTGTAAGTCTTGCCAGAAGTTTAGCAATTTTATTGATCTTTTCAAATGATTAGCTTTTGTTTCACTGATTTTTCTTTATTGTTTCTCTGTCTTCAACTTTATTTCTGCCCTTTATTATTTTCTTCTTTATGCTTGCTTTGGGTTTATTTGCTGTTCTTTTTCTGTGGAGGATAAGAACTTAAATGGTTGGTTTCAAATCTTTCCCCCTTTCTATTATAAACATTCTTGCTATAAATTTCCCTCTCAGCACTGCTTCAATCATATCTCACAAATTTTGACATTTTGTGTTTTTTATTTTCATTAAAAAGTAAGATTCTTTTAAATTTCCCTTGAGACTATCTCTCTGATCACTGAGTTTCCAAGTGTTCTGAGATTTTACTGTTTTCTTATAAATTTCTAGTTTTATTCCACTGTGATCAGAGAACACACCCTGTATGATCTCAGTTGATTTAAATGGGTTGACATTTGTTTTATGACCCATAATCTGATCTGAGTGGACATTCCCTGGATACTTGGGAAAAATATGTATTCTGCTTTTATTGAACAAACATAAATGTCAATCTCATTCTGTTGGTTGATGGTGTTGTTTAGTTCTATACACTTGTTGAATGTCTGTATAGTAATTCTACAAATTGCTGAGAGAAAGTAGGATGTTGAAGACCTCTACTATAATCATGGATCTGTCTATTTCTTTTTTCAGCTTTATCAGTTTTGCTTTATTTATTTAAAAGCTCTATTGTTTGGTGCATTTACCTTTAGAATTCCTAAGTTCTTGGTGTATTGATCCTTTTCTTATTATGCAATATCCCTCCTTATCCATGGTAATCTTTGCTTGGAAGCCTACTTTATCTGATATTAAGATATTTTCTTTTTTAAATTTAATGTTTCCATAATGTATTTCTTCACCCTTTTACTTTCAACTTTCCTATACGGTTAAATTTAATATGATTATCTTACGAAAAGCATATAGTTGTTTCATGTTTTTTGTTCTTTATCTATCTTGTCAATTTCTGTCTTTTAGTTGTTGAATTTAGACCATTTGTACTTGTTTTAATCACCTCTCTTTAGCCCACTGGTGAGAGATTCCTATTCTAGGGTCATGGGGATGGCTGAACACATGACACTCAACATTGGACAGATGAGATCAAGTGCAGTTTGTTAATCACAGACATTCACAGTCTGGGGAAAGGGACAGTGTGTCATGCAGGGCCACAGGGGTTGCACGCAGGAGCAGAGGGAACAAGCAAGCGCTGTGGGAGGCAGGCTCTGTAATAACAAGAGGATGGGGTGACTCCTGGTTTCTGCAGAATTATGTGATCGGCTTGTTTGAATCATCCTGTGGGCTGGCAAGGATCTGAATGAAGCCCGCTATTCCGGGAGGCTCCATGCCTGGTTTCCACAATCGGGAATGTGGTTTGGCTAAGGGACCTTATCTACAGGGGCATCGGGGTATGGAACTTGCAGTTAGACCATGTGAAGCCCGCTCTGTTTTCCCACATAGGCATATATAATATTGGAGCTTACTTTTTAGCCTTGCACGGTAAGATATAAAGCAATTACTGATCTGTTAAGTGGGCTTACATCTGCCATTTTATTATTTATTTTCTGTTTGTTCATCCTGTTTCTCATTCCTATTTTTCCCTTACTTGCATTCTTGAGCATTTTTAGATTTCTATTTTGATTTATCTATAATGTTTTAATAGACTTTATTTTTTATAAGTTTAAAAAAAATGACACGGTAGAACAGAGAGTTCCCATATACATCCTCACTCAGTGTCCCATCTTATTAACATCTTATATTAATTAGTACGACTGTTTCAATTAATGAACCAATATTGATACATTATTATTAACCAAAGTCTATATCTTATTTAGATTTCCTTAGTTTTACCTAACATCTTCCTATGTTCTAGGGTCCCATCCAGGATACTTATTGTGTTTAGTCATCACATCTCCTCAGGCTCCTCTTGGTTGTGACAGTTTCTCAAACTTTTCCTGATTTTTATGACCTTGACAATTTTGAAGAGTCCTGGTTAGTTATTATTCTATATTCAGTGTATTCTATGATGCCCCCTTACTGAAATTCGCCTGAGGCTTTTTTCATGATTCAACAAGGGTAATGGGTAAAGAGGTGAAGTGTCATTTTCATCACATCATATCCAGGGTACATACTCACACCATGATTTATCACAGCAGGTGTTGACCATGATCACCTGGCTGAAGTAGTGCTTGTCAGGTGTCTCCAGTGTAAAGTTCCTTTCTCCCACCCCCTATCTATTCTATACTCTTTGGAAGAAAATCACTACGTAGGCCCATACCTAAGGACCGGGAACTTACACTTCTCCTTCAGGCTGTAGTATCTGTATTAACTATCTCCAGTTCTTCATAAGACAGAGTTGTCTCTTTTCCCCCATTTATTTACTCAAGTATTTATTTATATCACTATGGACTCATGGATATTTATTTTGGGTGATAATACATTACTACTTTATTATTTTCTTGCTCCAATTATTCCAAGTTTGGCCATTGAGAGCTCTTTTGGTTGGCTCCTGTGTCTCTTCACACACACACACACACACACACACACACACACACACACAATTTCCTTACATTCTGGTGCTACAAAATGCTCCAGGTTCATCTCATATATTCCGCCCCCCCCACCCCCACCCAAGGCCTGGAATCAGCCATTTCTCCAAGGAGCCCTGATTTGTTTTATTGGTGAATGGTGTTAGAAACCAAGATCTGTGTGACCGGTGTGCTAATTGCTAGAGAGTTGTCATTGCTTCTTTGTCCTCTCAGGTGACAGAGTAAGGAAAGCTATGTATGTATACTAAGCCACACGTATATTCATATCTATAGTACATTTTTAATATACCTCTCCATATAGCTTTTTACTGATTTCCCTAGATATTACAATATATATACATGTCACAGCTAACTGTATCAGCATTTTACCTCTTCAAGTGAAGTATAGAAATCTGACTTTTATTTAGGTCTGTTTACCCTCCCCCTTAAAATGCAAATATATTAAATAAATATTTCCACTACAGACACTGAACACCTCACCAGATGATGTTATATTTTTTTTGCTTCAACACAATTTTTTTAAACTCTTGAGGAGAATTTTTAACCATTGCATTGTTTTGTTTCCTTCCTGAAGTTCCAGCCTCCCTTTGTTATTATTCCCTTTCTGTTTAGAGACATTCCTTTAGTCATTCTTTAATGCTGGTGACAAATTTCTTATTTTTCTTCTATCTGAGAATGTCTTAATTTTCCATTCATTTCTGAAGGATATTTTTGCTAGATATAGGATATGAGATTGACAGATTTTTTAAACCCCTTGGTCAATTTACATCAGATGTTCTTTTTAAAAATTTTATTTCTAAGAATATTTCCCCCCTCAATGCAATCTCATGGAAGGTAAACCATTCATATTATCAGTGCCACATTCATTGGGATCCTCAAGACGAATATGGGGCAGGGTCTTTGTTTGAATAAGTAGTCTTCTGGAACCTGTTTTTGTTTTTAAACCAGAACCATAAGCAAGTATAGAATAAAGGCCTTTTTTTTAAATTTCCTTTCTGAAGAAAATGCCTTTTGTTTGAGGTGAGATGTGATATTATCCTGACTGAAACTAGAAACTTCCATCAATGTCTGTAGTTTTTCAGAATCATTTTAATTTATAATCTCCTTATATTCAGGAACATCAGGAATGTACCTAGTTTAGTGATAAGTGGATATAGCAATTAATATTGTTTTATGCCATTTTCAGCTAGATTCAACCTGCAACACACTACTTGGAGGCTATGGGGTGATTCTGAAGTAAAGACTTGCGTTTTCCCAGTTCCTGGGCTTCTTCATGCTGAAAGTCTTGCTCCATCACCTGCCCCATATTAATTTCCAGAGCTCCTTCTGAAAAGCTTGTTCTTTTGGTTCAGTCTTTGAAAAACATTTATAAAGGGCAGAAAACCTCCAATGCTGAATTATTTTATTTTCGGTGTGATTGTTTCTTATTCCACAAAGTAAAATACCTTGGCTTTGATGATCTACTCATAAAGTTGCCAATTTAGAAGAGCAACACTATTATCACACTCCTGCAAGCAACACCTACCATTTTCTTTTGTTCATCTCTTTCAAATGGAGTGGAATAGGCATTCTACCATCTTTATTATCATTTGTTTGAATTCTTGGTTTAAGATGAGTTTGCTTTGGATGCTAGACAGCTTATCCATATCAGAAAAAGTACAGAGCTACAGAAGAGAGTAATTTATTAAAAGCACTTGCTCAATTGATGCTGCAGTGCCTTTAAAGCTGGCCAATGCCTTTCTCCATACAAAAGGCATTTTGAGTTTACCATTTTTTCCCCATATACCAACTCTCTCCACAGCTTTCCCAGAACTGTTTGACTTCTTGAGTAAATACAACCTTTCGTGGTTGCTGCTTTTGTTTTCCAAGGTTGTATGTAATTCACAGTCCTTGATTTTTTTTTTCAAGTGTAATTTCCCTCTGTTTGCATGCACTTGAGCCTGGAGCCTTAAAAGAATGCCCAGTATGCCTGGGATGTGGGACAGTGATTTCAGCACTACCTGCTGATTCTACACTTGGCACAGGAGAAATCTGACCCAAAGCTCATGCCAATTTTGCTTCCTTTTTATTTGAAATAAGATAACTGTATCTTATTTGGGAAGTTTGTCAACTCTCCCTCCCAAATCTTCAATGTCCTTTTGCAGTGTTTCAGATACCATGACAGAAGGCACATCAAGGAAACATGGTTTTCCACAAAGTGCTTGTTTTTAAATGTTTCCTATTTGTTATCCATTTTCACACACTTTGAAGATGGTGTCTTCTTTGTTCTGGGGCTTGCTTACTTAGATTTTAGCCTGGAAATGCCCTTTGCTGTGAATGCTGACAACTCTGAGATTCCTGGCAGCTGTCAGTACCTACATCCTGGGTCCAAAGAAAGTGCCCTGGACTGGGGACCCAAGAAGAAGTGGCTCTCCATCCACTTGAGATACCTGTCCGCCTCCTCACCCTCACCTCCTTCCCTTGGCACCCAGGTACGCTGGCCTCCTTTCTGCCCCTGAAACACAATGACTCTGCTACCACTTCCAGACCTTTGAACTTGCCATTCCTCTACTACAATAATCTTCTCCAGATCTCCACAGGACAGCTGTCCCTCCTTATTTGGGCCTCATCTCCTCCCCAAGATGCGCACACACACACACACACACACACACACACACACACACACACACACTAGTCGAGACCCAGTAATCTACCCTGATTCTTTGGTGGTGATGGTAATTGCTTTGGAAACTCTTATAAAAATGAAATTACCCTGTGTATTTATTAGTTAGGTGCTCAGCATCTCTTTCCTGGTAAAATTTTAGTTCTGTCCAGGGCAGGAAACTTGACCATTCTCTTCTCAGTCATGTGCCCATAACAATGCCCAACACACTGTGTAAATATCTGTTCAAACGCATTGCATTGAATCCAGTTGAAGTGATTTCAAAGGAAATAAATGAAACTATTAAAAGATGGATATGTTTTTGGCTTGAGGGCTCATTCAAAAGAAACAAAGCTGCTAAAATTCAGTATTGGCCATGAATTACTCTAGACTTTCAATAGAAAAGAACATCCACCAGGCATGGTGACTTGCTCCTAGAGTCCCAGGTACTTGGAAAGCTGAGGTGGGAGGATAGTTTAAGCTCAAGAGCTGAAGGCTGCAGTGAGCTATGATTGTACCACTGCACTCCAGCCTGGAAGATAGGGTGAGATCTTGTCAAGAAAGAAAGAAAAAAAGGAAGGAAGGAAGGAAGGAAGGAAGGAAGAGAAAGAGAAAGAAAAGAAAGAAAGAAAGAAAGAAAGAAGAAAGAAAGAAAGAAAGAAAGAAAGAAAGAAAGAAAGAAAGAAAGAAAATGGGAGAGAAAAAGAAAGAGAGAAAAGAAAGGAACATCCTACTAAACCTGGATTCAACAAAGGAAAAGGTTCCTGTCTATCTCTCCTTTATTTATTTATTTATTTATTTATTTATTTATTTATTTATTGAGACAGGTTCTCTTTTTTGTCGTCCAGGCTGAAGAGCAGTGGTGAGATCTCAGCTCACTGTAACCTCTGCTTCCCAGGCTCAAGCAATCCCCCCACCTCGGCCTCCCAAGTAGCTGGGACTACAGGCATACACCACTATGCCTGGCTAATTTTTAAATTTTTTTTGCAGAGACAGGGTTTTGCCACATTGCCAGAGCTGGTCTCAAACTCCTGGGCTCAAGCAATCCAACTGCCTCAGCCTCACAAAGTGTTGAGATTACAGGAGTGAGCCACCACACCTGGCTATCTCACCTTCTTACCTTCATTCAATGTTTCATGCATTTGACTAACAAGTAGTGGAGGACATCCTGCAGTCAGCTGCCTGTCAGGGGCCAGGGAATGGGTTGAGGACCCCCTATTCCTGCCTTCAAGGCACTCACTGTCTGAGCCCATGGTGGGAACAAGGACAGGAAAATGCGCCTGGGGGACTCGGAGCCTGGAGCAGAGCACGTCACCAGAGTTCAAGCTATGCAGGGGTGTTGAAGAGGTAGCTGGAAGGTACCAGCTATAGGTCAGCATCCAGGGGTCCAACCTTGAGGAGATGGCACAAGCAGCAGCAGAGTCCATTGCAGAGGCAAGGAGAAAACAGGTCCAGAGCAAAGACAGGAGAAGGAGAACAGGAAACCAGCATCCAGACTGAGTGGGTAGCCCGCAACCTACACAGTGCCTATTGGCCCTGGCCGGGGCTGGCACTTGCACCTAGTGTTGTTGTTGTTGTTGTTGATGATGATGATGATGATGTTGTTGTTAAGAAGAAGAATGGTCAGCATTTACTAAGCACTTATTTTTGCCAGTTATCATGGTGACATATTACATGCTTGATCTCATGTAATCCATCACAACAGGGTGATGACTTGGAGACTCTTACTTATTGCACTAGACTTATACAAAATTAATTGACTTTTTCAAGTTTACACAGCTAATAAGTGGCAGCACTGGGCCCAAATTCAAGGCTGTCTCCTCTGGATATGTCAGAGGGGCTGGAGCATACACTGAGCTCACAGATCCAACAAAATTCCTTGTGGGCCTCCTACAGCAGCTCCTTTCTCTGTGCTCAGCCTTGACCTGGCCTGACCTTGACACATCTGTGTAGGGAGCTCCAGGGTGGTTTCAGACAAGGACAGCACATGCACAAAAGGTCGGGTCAAGGAGAGCACACAAGCCTGGAGGAACAGAACTGACCTCCAAGCACCTGCAATGAGAGTGTCTGGAAAGCCAAAAGCCCAAGTTGAGTTTAGCAAAAATGCTAATCACAACAGAAAAGGTTGTTTTTGTTTGTTTTTTGCTTTGGTTGGTTTTATTTTGTTTTTTAAATTATTTATTTGTAGCAATCTTGTGAAACTTTTATTATTTGCCTGATATCTGTCAATCTCAAATGAGCATCAAAAATAGTTTGTACATTCAGGAGTTGTTCTTGGCATCCATAAGACAATATTTCCACTGGATAAGGCATGTGACTTGTCTGCAACTGGGTAGTCCTCTACCACAAACCCCAGGATGGAAGGAGAAATGGAAGGGGCATGGGGTGGAAAAGAGCTAGAAAAGCCTGCAAGAGAAGAAATAAGGGGGTAGGGGTAGAGGGGAAGGGGAGAGTTCTCCTCCTGCATTTGAGAACAGTTTGGTTGGATTTTGGGGAACCCTGTTACCTTCCTGGTGAAGTCTGGGGTGTGGACATAGCCAAAATCCTCATCTGCAAGTTAAAAGAAATTCAGGAATAAAGAAAAGGACTACAAAAGAACAGTCAAAGGATAAAAACAATGTTCAGAGGAAAGATAGAAAGAAAAGTGAATTCTGGATTAGGCGGAAAAAGACTTTCAACTACATGACAATAAATAACAGCTTCTTAGATTTCTAGCAAATAATTAACAAATGTGAATTTCACATATCAGGTGGTGGTTGGTCTGATGGCAAGACGCATGCTTGACCACAGCGATTTATGGAGGCTGCAGTGGCCACTGGGGCCTCTCCTTTAGCAGAGACCCTCAAGGACAAGCTGACTTGACATCTGCCTGGGTTTCAGGGTGGTTTTGCTAAAGAATCAGAGATAAATGAGGAGGCATATACAGATGACTCTCCTAACCCTGACTTCTCTCACACAGCAAGAGATAAATGGGCAGTCCATTTTGGGATCCAAAGGGCAGTGGAGTGGAAAGCTATCAAGCGATGAAATTCCACCACTGTAAACCTCCTGAGAGGCATACAAGGGGCATGTATAGCATGTGCTCAAGTAAGCAAAAAGTAAAAATAAAAGGTAGATAAACAGAAGTGTAGTCGTAGGAAAAAGATTGAGCCAAAGGTTTTATAAATCACAGTTACAGTATGAGTTTTCATATTGGATGGAGATGTTTATTATTAAAAACATGTTTTGCATGGTCAAATGAAGCCAGTGCACTGATATGGTTTGGCTGTGTCCCCACCCAAATCTCAACTTGAATTGTCTCTTCCAGAATTCCCACTTGTTGTGGGAGGGACCCCAGGGGGAGGTAATTGAATCATGGGGGCTGATCTTTCCCGTGCTATTCCCATGATAGTAAGTCTCACAAGATCTGACAGGTTTCTCAGGAGCTTCTGCTTTTGCATCTTCCTCATTTTCTCTTGCCGCTGCCATGTAAGAAGTGCATTTTGCATCCCGCCATGATTCTGAGGCCTCCCAAGCCATGTGGAATTGTAAGTCCAATTAAACATCTTTTTCTTCCCAGTCTCAGGTATGTCTTTATCAGCAGTGTGAAAATGGACTAATACAGTAAATTGGCACCAGTAGAGGTGGGCATTGCTGAAAAGGCACCCCAAAATGTGGGAGCAACTTTAGAACTGGGTAACAGGCAGAGGTTGGAATAGTTTGGAGGGCTCAGAAGACAGGAATATGTGGGAAAGTTTGGAACTTCCTAGAGACTTGTTGAATGGCTTTGCCCAAAATGCTGATAGCGATATGGACAATAGGGTCCAGGCTGAGGTGGTCTCAGATGGAGATGAGGAACTTTTTGGGAACTGGAGTAAATGTGATTCTTGTTGTGTTTTAGCAAACAGACTAGTGGCATTTTGCCCCTGCCTTAGAGATTTGTGGAACTTTGAACCTGAGAAAGATGATTTAGGGTATCTGGCAGAAGAAATTTTTAAGCAGCAAAGCATTCAGCAGGTGACTTTGGTGCTGTTAAAGGCATTCAGCTTTATAAATGAAGCACAGCACAAAAGTTTGGAAAATTTGCAGCCTGACTGTGCAATAGAAAAGAAAAATCCATTTTCTGGGGAGAAATTCAAGCCACCTGCAGAAATTTGCATAAGTGGTAAGGAGCCTAATGTTAATCCCCAAGACCTTGGGGAAAATGTCTCCAGGCCATGTCAGAGACCTTCATGGCAGCCCCTCCCATCACAGGTCTGGAGGCCCAGGAGGAAAAAGTGGTTTCTTGGGCTGGGCCCAGGGTCCCAGTGCTGTGTGCAGCCTAGGGACTTGGTGCACTGTGTCCCAGCCACTCCAGCCATGGCTGAAAGGGGCCAAGATACAGCTCGGGCTGTGACTTCAGAGGGTGGAAGTCCCAAACCTTGGCAGCTTCCACGTGGTGTTTAGCCTGTGGGTACACAGAAGTCAAGAATTGAGGTTTGGGAACCTCCACCTAGATCTTTTTATGGAAATGCCTGCATCCTCAGGCAAGTTTGCCGCAGTGGCAGGGCACTCATGGAGAACCTCTGCTAGGGCAGGGCAGAAGGGAAATGTGGGATTGGGTCCCCCACACAGTCTTTACTGGAGCACTGCCTAGTGAAGCTGTGAGAAGAAGGTCACCGTCCTCCAGACCCCAGAATGGTAGATCCACTGACAGCTTGCACCATGCACCTGGAAAAGCTGCAGACACTCAATGGATGCCTGTGAAAGTAGCCTGGAGGGACACTGTGCCTTGCAAAATCACAGGGCAGAGCTGCCCAAAACCATGGGAACCCACCTCTTGCATCAGCGTAACCTGGATGTGAGACCTGGAGTCAAAGAAGATCATTTTGGAGCTTTAGAATTTGACTGCCCCACTGGATTTCAGGCTTGCATGGGCCCTGTAACCCCTTTGTTTTGGCCAATTTCTCCTATTTCATAGATACCTGTACCCCCATTGTATCTAGGAAGTAACTAGCTTGCTTTTGATTTTACAGGTTCATACGCAGAAGGGACTTGCCTTGCATCAGATGAGACTTTGGACTGTGGACTTTTGGGTTAATGCTGAAATGAGTTAAGACTTTGGGGAGCTGATGGGAAGGCATGATTGGTTTTGAAATGTGAGGACATGAGATTTGGGAGGGGCCAGGGGCAGAATGATATGGTTTGGCTGTGTCCCCACCCAAATCTCAACTTGAATTGTATCTTCTAGAATTCCCACATGTTGAGGTAGGGACCCAGCAGGGAGGTAATTGAATCATGGGGGCTGGTCTTTCCCATGCTATTCTTGTGAGAGTTAATAAGTCTCATGAGATCTGATGGGTTTATCAGGGGCTTCCGCTTTTGCTTCTTCCTCATTTTCTTTTGCTGCCACCATGTAAGAAGTGCCTTTTGCCTCCCCCCATGATTCTGAGGCCTTCCCAGCCATGTGGAACTGTAAGTCCAATTAAACCTCTTTTTCTTCCCAGTCTCAGGTATGACTTTAACAGCAGCATGAAAATGGACTAATACATGCACTATGAATCATAGGTCACAATTAACCCAGTTTCATGCACCTGAGGTCCAATTTACAAAATAAAATGATTGTCATGATATATTATTTAATAATAGGAGAAGTTTGGCATACAAAAGACATTCCTTTAAAAATAGTAGAAGTTAAATTTCTGGGTGAAATGATTGGAAGAAATTTTTATTTACTTTTCAAAGTTTTCTTGGATGAGCATGTAGTATATTCATATGCAGAGAAGGGCAGGAAGGTTTTTAAAAAAAAAAAAAAAAAAGTACACCGCATGACCCTTCATTTAGGCCCTCCCCTTCTCATTCTAATTTTTATCAGCCTCCTAATTATATCAGTTCTTAGACATGGGGTTTCCTCTTGGGCAATAGGGCATTTCCTATGCTGGGTCCGGTTCTCCTGAGAACGTGAAGCAGGCCTTGCTGGAAAGCCAGGCCTCCCAGAAAGTGCCTGGCAGTGACTCCAGCCTCAGGTCCCTGCCGTGGATACCAACATCTAATGCGCAATGTGTTTTCCCAAGCCAAGGCACCTTCTCAAGAGTGGGCTCATTGCCACACTGACTGGGAAGAAGCACTGTCCAGTCCTCGCCATTCAACTCAGACATTGGCCCCCAGCCAATGTCTGTCCAGTGACACCAGGGACTGCCAGCCACTGGTCAGGAAGCTGTTCATCAAGCTGAGGAAGTCTGGAGCACACATGGCTCACTCTAAGGTCCATTTATTCTCCCAGCACTTACAATCCTCTCTCAAAAGACACAATGCTTTCCTAAAAATAATTAATCATGGCAGCAAAAGTGAAAAACAAGCTCCGTCTCCTTCCTTCCGCAGACATAAAGAACTTCAAGGCTGTCTTGATAAAAAAATGGGAGGTGCAGGCTGAGATCAGGGACGGCCTGGAAGGAGGGATGGGAGCTCCCCTGTAGAGTTATTCAGGTTCACTGCATTTCCCACAACATAAAGGAACATGCCTCCTGTCAAGTGAAGACACTATGTCTAAAGATTGTAAAACAATAATATATTGGGCAACTCCATGCCCCACGGACAAAGAGCATTGTGACCATGACAGACCTGAATTTCCACCTGGCTCTACTGTTGCCTCTGTCTGGTCTTGGACTAGTCCTATAACCTCTCTGCACCCCTATAAAATGACAGTAATAATATTAACACCAGACAGGGTTGGATGAGGATTGAACACATAGCACATTAACTGGTATATAATATGCCCTCAATATCTTGTAGTTGTTATACTTATCATATGCTTTTCTAAGGGTAAATGTTGACAGAATAAGGCCTACCAGCCAGGGGGAGACCAGGTTACAAGCATAGGGTGTTGGCATGAGTGATCACTGCCTTTCATGTCTACCCCGTAAAGAGTACCTTGGAAGGAAACTATCCAACCACCACCATCTCGGGTCATGCCTGTAATAGGACAGTGACATAAGCCCTGGACAGGGAATTGGGAAAATCATGTCATCTCAAATGCTCTTCATTTTATTGAGGACTTACTATGTGCCAGACGCACTACTAGAAGCCAGAGTAGCAATGAGGTAACTTTGGGTAAATTACATATCATATCTGAGATCTGGTTTTCACATTTCTAAAGTCAGAACCAAAAATGAGATACTAGAAATAAAAGCTCACTCTAAGTGGTCAAGTGGCTTTTAGATACACTGAGTTAGAACTTTCTGCATGACTGTATTCTGAGGCTACACCACATAGACCACATGCACAGCTTCTCAAGTAATGCTGGAAATGTGCGGCTGCTGACTAAATGTTAATGGGCATTGTCAGGGATGGTGGAGATGCAGATCAAAGTCTATCTGAGGGGTTCACACCTTTGAATGTGGTGTCTCAACTAATATTTCTTGAACACAAACCACACTCCAGCATCATTCCTTGAGCTTTGGGCCTTGAAGTCTGATGGAGAGAGCAATGCAGGACTAAGCCAGTACATGCCTACTATGCTTTGAATGTGTTCCCCAAAGTTCAGGCATTGGGAACTTAGTTTCCAGTGCAACTGTGTTGAGAAATAGGATCTTTAAGCAATTATTATTTCCTGAGGGCTCTGTCATCAGGAATGGATTAATGTCATTATTGAGGGAGTGGATTCTTTACCTTGAGACTGGATTTGTTATAAAAGCAAGGTCAGCCCTCTCTTTCTCTCTCCTGTAAACTTTCTTGCCATATGAGAGCTTCCCTTATCAGATGCAGTCCCTCAATATTGGACTTCCCAGCCTCCAGAACCATAAGCCAAACAAATATCTATTCATTATAAATTACCTAGTCTGTGCCATTCTGTTACAGCAACACAAAATTACTAAGATAATGCCCACATGGGAAGTCAAATATAAGTGAAGAAACTCCCCAGTAGGAAATAATACTAGTCACAGAAAAGTGGTGGGGTTAGCCGCCACCAAACTAGTGATGGAATTTTGATAAATATTTTATAACCTCTATGCATACTTCTTTTTAGCTGAAGTGTGCTAGGCCTGTCTCTAACATATTATGCATATTTGTGATACCATTAAGTGTAGAGGGTTTTTAAATAATAATCTGACTCAAAAGAAAAAGATGAAATTGAATATAATGAACTCTAAGGAGATACAGGAATTGTACAGATTGCTTAGAGTATAAGAAACTTGCTTAAATATGTGAAACTTGATTGTGATTAGAAAAAAAATTTAGTTATTTAATCCTGTTGTTCCCAGTTATTCAACATTTGGATGCCATAAAAGAAAAAATAGGCTGGGCACAGTGGCTCACACCTGTAATCCCAGCACTTTGGGAGGTCAAGGCAGGCAGATCACTTGAGGTCAAGAGTTCGAGACCAGCCTGGCCAACATGGTAAAACCCCATCTCTACTAAAAATACAAAACAAAAAAAAAATTAGCTGGGCATGGTGGCACACACCTGTAATCCTAGCTACTTGGGAGGCTGAGGCAGAAGAATCGCTTGAACCCGGGAGGTGGAGGTTGTGGTAAGCCAAGATAGCATGCCACTGCACTCCAGCCTGGGTGACAGAATGAGACGCCGTGTCAAAAAAAAAAGAAAAAAAAAAGAGAGAAAATGAAAAAAATAATTCAACTATATTTTGAAACAATAACAACAACAACTTCATGGCAAAAAAGAAAAAAGAAAAATGCCATGGGCAAGCACATAAATAACAAACCAAGAAAAAACACAGCAGTTTATAACACACACAAAAGATATGCAGAAGGAGCTTCATGTATAAGGATCTCCTAGAAATCAACAAGAGAATAAAACTCATTAGATAAATGTGCAAAGGACAGAAACATATTTCACAGAAAAGGAAATGCAAATGGTCCTTAAACAAGTAAAACAACAACAATAAAAATGACAACTACATTGGGATGGCATTCACTACCTTTCAAATTGGCAAAATTGCAGTAGGGTGCTGGAGCTGACTCTTGACAGATGACCATGAATAATTACCAGATTTTCAGGAGCTGGTTTTATAAGTAGGTTGTTAAATGCAGACAGTTGCTAAGATTTAATTATATAAATTTATAACTAAATAAATCATACAAATACAAAGGAAATAAAAACTCTTAAATTCCTCATTATTTTACTACGTTTCACAATTATCCATGCTACTTGCATCTCTGGCATCTGTGTGGTAGAAATACTATACAGTGGGTGCTACAACCCATCTCTTCCCAACTCCACATTCAGGGACATCATGTTAATAGCTTGCAATTGGCCTGGGTAGAAGTATTTATGCCATGGAAATCAGCAGATACTACAATTGGGGCTTCTTGTTTTTTTGGTTTAGGGTTTTGTTTTGTTTTGTTATGTTTGGAGAAGTGGTTGTTAAACATTTATCAGCACACCATTGCAGAAATCCCAAATGGTAGTAACAAAGTTGCTGGGATTACAGGCAATTGTAATCCCACTGCACCTGGCTTCAAATGTTGGTAACATATTTTGTCGGACAGGCTGGGAGAAGCAGCCACTCTTACTGCTGACAGGAGTGCCCAGCAGTTGATAGAACCCTGTGGAAGGCACTCTGGCAATATGTGCCAAAATTATAGAGATTTACCCTTTGCCCAGCAACTCCCCCACTGGGAACCTATTTTACAGCTCTGCCTACGTGTGCATGCAACAAGGTGATTGTGAGGTCATCCAGCAAGGTTTGTAAAAGCAAAAGACACAGGTCAGCCAGGATCCTTCCACAGAGACTGATGAAACCAAACACAGTCCATCTTGACACTGGACTCTCACACAGCTGATAAAGAAAGGGGAAGCTTTCCATATAATGATGTTTAAAGTTCTCAGACATGGTAAGTGAAACAAAAGCAAGGCACGAAACAGTGTGCCTCCTTTTGTGTAAAAGGGGGGGAACATGAATGTATTTATGCATGTTTATATTTGCATAATGAAATTCTGAAGGATAGACTAACACAATAAAACTAATTACTTGATTCAAGAGGTGATTGATTGGGAATGTGTAATCTGAAAAGACTAGTGATATAAAAGCAGACAAAATTAAGCTTTCCTTCACCAAGAACACAGAAGCAAACATTTCCCAAGGAGCAATTAAGAAAGAAGAATAAGTAGTGGGTTTTATCTTTAACTGACATTTCTCTACAGATTTACACAACAGGGAAGGCCAAAGGAAGATGGAGCTAAGGGGAATTGGCAAGGAGAAGGCAGGGCTCAGAGGCTTATAGGAAATGAAAGAGAAGTCATTGCATGACTGAGAAGGTCACACAGAGAGGCACTGCGGTTTCATTTGAGAGGGAGGAGAAAGTGCAGTAGCAGAGACTCAGCCTAGAGGTGTAAATCTTCCCAGGAAGGCTTGCAGGCTGTGCTGCGGTGCTGTGTGGTTCCAAGGCTAAAGACAACAGTCAGGAGCATTCAAGACCAGGATAGACCTGAGGGGGGAGGCACAGCTGCTCAACCGGACTGCAGAAACACACATACAAGAAGCAAGGAACAACCCAGGGCACACAGCCGCCCTCTTTTGGTTTTTTTAGATGCCATGCATATGCCATAAAATTCATCCTTCTAGAACGTACAATTCAGGTAGTTTCAGTATATTCACAGAGTTGTACAACCATCACTACTATCTAATTTCAGAACATTTTCACCACCCCAAAAAGAAAACACCACACCCATGAGTCATCACTCCCTAGATCCCTCTCCCTCTAGCCCTGCCAGCCACTAATCTACTTTCTGTCTCTACAGATTTGCCTGTTCTGGATGTTTCGGATAAACGGAATCATACAATATGTGGCCTTTTGTGTCTGGCTTTTTTTTACTCAGCACATTTTCAAAGCTTACCCCTGTCGTCCCATTTATCAGTATTTCATTTCTTTATCTTGCCAAAGGATAGTTCTTGGTATGAATATGCCGCATTTTATTTATTCGTTCATCAGTTTGTACACACTTGGGTTGTTTCCACTTTGGGCTATCATGAAAAATGCTGCAATGAACATTCGTGTACAAGTTTTGTTTTTGTGGGGGCATATGTTTTAATTTCACTTGAGTGTATACCTATGAGTGGAATTGCTGGGTCATATGGAAACTCTGCATTTAACTTTTCAAGGAATTGCTAGGCTGTTTTCCAAGCAGCTATGCCTTTTTAAAATGACATCAGTAATGTCTCTATATCCTCACCAACATATATTTTTTTCAGCCATGCTAGTAGGGGTGAAATGATATTTCCCTGTGGCCAGCTGCCCTTTTTTGATTGACCTTCATCCTGCCTGCCAGATTTTTCACCTTTTTGCACCATCATCCCCTTCTGTTTGAGAAGCTCTAAGCTTCCTGGGCTTACCGTGTTGCTTTTCTTGGTAATATATGCTAAATGTTTACTAGTGCTCACATAAAGCAATTTTACCCAATATCCTTTTCAGCAGGAGATTCCCAAACCCATGAATACTCTCAGAGGAAACTGCAGAATGACCACAGAGTTCATAGTCCTTGGGATTTAGTTTGCCAATGCAATGTACCCAGGGTTGGAAATCTGGGGTGGCTTACCTTCTTGGGGACAAACATTAAAGTCTTCTGTTGGACACCTCAATCATTCTTTTTTCAAAACAACATGAGTTCATCATGTATTAATTGAGAGCAGCAATTTTGAATCACTGAGATTCTCAAATTTTAATTTCTTGGATGCCCAAGGCTATGTCATCTCTAAGCCCATGTTGGTCCCAAAGAGAAGGAAAAATGGATTTGCTCACAAGTGAGGCTGTGCAGACCCACCACGTGGAATAGCAGGTGGAGGGTGGAAGTCGGCTCTCCTACTGCTGACCACACTGCTCCATTTTCCACTGCACATAAACTCGGGACTGGTGGTGTCGATGAATTCCCCACACAAGACTCCAAACCTGCTTCCTAAGCAATGTGACAAATGACTGTCCTAGTGAGTACATATTCCTGGGATCCCAGGGATTATAGTACAATAATGATTCACTCTTTGTTTACATTTTATCATGTTTGTGCTCTCTTTCTCTTTTTTTCTTTTTTCTGTCTTTATGTTGTTGTTGAACCATTTGAGAGTAAATTGACCCTTCGCATCTCAATACTTCAGCATGTACTTCCTAAGAACAAGAAATTAGCTTATATAATCACAATACAATGATCAAATTTGGAACATTTATGCATTTTTATGTTTTTATTTTTGAGACGGAGTCTCGCTCTGTCATTCAGGCTGGAGTGCAGTGGCATGATCTCTGCTCACTGCAACCTCTGTCTCCTGGGTTCAAGCAATTCTTGTGCCTCAGCCTCCCGAATAGCTGGGATTACAGGCACGCGCTACCATGCCCGGCTAATCTTTGTATTTTTAGTAGAGACAGGGTTCACCATGTTGGCCAGGCTGGTCTCAAACTCCTGGCCTCAAGTGATCCACTCACCTCAGCTTCCCAAAGTACTGAGATTACGGGCATGAGCCACCACACCTAGCCCAATTCAGGAAATTTATTATTTATGTATTATTATTTAATATATTGTACAAATTTAAATTTCATCAAATTGTCCTAATAATATCTTTTATAAGGCCCCACCCCCAATTCAGGATCCAATCTAGGATCATGCATGGAATTTAGTTCTTTATTTTTCCAACTTTCAGAAAGGAAGGAAAGAAAGAAAGAGGGAGGGAAGGAGAGAGGGAAGAAGGAAGGAAGGAGGGAAGGAAGGAAGGAAGGAAGGAAGGAAGGAAGGAAGGAAGGAAGGAAGGAAGGAGGAAGGAGGAGGAGGGAGGCAAGAAGGCAGGAAGGATGGAAGGAACGAAGGAAGGAAGGAGGAAGGAAGAAGGAAGGAAGGAAGGAAGGAAGGAAGGACAAACAGATTTAGTACCTTGGCCACTTTAATAGTCACAAGATGATCTTTCCTATAATGGCCTCTCAGCTCTTGAACGCCCTTTGCCCCTCCCTACTCTGTGTGGGCCACTCCATCCGTGCCATGCCCTAGCTGTGGACATTGCTGTAGTAGGGCTAAATTAGTCCTAAACTAAATGCTGCTCTGCGCCTGCCACAAAACACATAAAAGTAAGCTTTGAAGTGGTCAACCTGATCCCAAGTAACTTAAGTGTGTTCCAAAAGAAACTCCAACACTCTTTATGGAAATGCAACAAAATCTAGCCCTTGACAATGAAAAATGCACTATATAGAGCATCTAATAAAAAAACTGCTAGGCATATGAAGAAGCAAGAAAACCATAACCCATAAACTGGATTTTTAAAAAAGACAGTCAACAGAAATTACAGAGATGATTAAACTATCTGATAAGAACCTTAAAACAGTTATTTTTAATCTTACAAATATTTTCTGTTTCCTTTTTTTTTTTTTTTTTTTGAGGTGGAGTTTTGCCCTTGTTGTCCAAGCCAGAGTGCAATGGTACGATCTCGGCTCACTGCAACCTCTGCTCCCGGGTTCAAGTCATTCTCCTGCCTCAGCCTCCCGAGTAGCTGGGATTACAGGCATGCACTACCACACCCAGCTAATTTTTTGTATTTTTGGTAGAAAAGAGGTTTCACCATGTTGGCCAGGCTGGTCTCGAACACCTGACCTCAGATGATTCACCCGCTTCAGCCTCCCAAAGTGCTGGGATTACAGACGTGAGCCACCAAAAAGGAAGGCATAAACATGACAAGCAAAGAAATGGAAAATATGAAAACCACACAAATGAAATTTCTAGAAATGAAAAGTAAAATATCAGAAATGGAAAGTTCACTGGATAAGATGAACAGTACATTAGATGCTGGAGAAGAAAAGATCAGCAAACTAGAAGGCAACCCCATGGCACCTATCCCAGATGAAGCATAGAGGGGAGAAGAAGTAAAAAAAAAAAAAAAAAAAAAAAAAAAAAAAACTTTTACAGGGTCTCAGTGAGCTGTGGGGCCTCAGTGAGCTGTGGAGCAATATCAATTAATTTAATATACACGTTTGGGGTTTGCAGGTGGGGCAATATCAATTAATTTAATATACATGTTTGGGGTTTGCAAGGGAAGGAATGGTATAGATGGAGCAGGATTGGTCAAGATCGTTGTTGAATGAGTGGTGGAGACACAAGCATTTAAGCACTTCTTCTTTCATCCTGTGTTTGCACATGTTTGAAATCTGCCATGAAAAAGAGTTAGAAGACAGCCTCTTTTCTTTCCTTTTTTTTTTTTTTTTTAAAATGGAGTTTAGTTTTTGTTGCGCAGGCTGGAGTGCAATGTCATAATCTTGGCTCACAGCAACCTCCGCCCCCTGGATTCAAAAGATTCTCCTGCCTCAGCCTCCTGAGTAGCTGGGATTACATGCGTGCACCACCACCCATGGCTAATTTTGTATTTTTAGTAGAGATGGGGTTTCTCCATGTTGGTCAGGCTGGACAGAGTCTCTCTTGACCCACATCCTCTCTATCCAACCCTTTGCAGTTGTCTGTGTCCACAGTCCCCAGTTCCCTTGAACCCACCCCACTCAGGCTTTTGCTACAAAATCTCCACTCAAATGAGCTCCAAATCGCCAAGCCCCCAGATTACCTGACCTAAGAGCTGCTGTGACACAGCCAGACACCCCCTCCAGTCCACTGCTGCTTTCCTGCTTTCCTCTCCCCTCATTGGATGCCCCTTTTCTGTCTCCTCCCCTGGGTCAAGCCCAACCTCAGAATGTCAGAGGCACTCCCTAGGTAACCCCATCCACTCTCATGTTTGAAATACAGTCTGTATGCTGATGACGCCCATGCTTATATTTCCAGGCTGGACCCCTTCCTCAACACCACATGCAGATATCCAGCTGTCTAACATCTTTCCTTGGCATTTTGCATTGTAATGTATCCAAAAATGAGTTCCTGTTCTTCCCTGCAAACCTGCTTTCCTGTCACCTGCCCCACCTCGGTGAATAGCAATCTCACCATCCTTGGAGTCAAAATCAATTCTTTCACATCCCTCATCTGATCCCTGATCAAATCTTTGGGTCCCACTTTCCCAACTGAACCTTATTGTGACAGCTTTTCACCGTCTGTGGAACAGCCACTCTGGTCAAAGTCACCATATGAATTATTGCTTGAATTATTGCAATAATGTCTTAATGGGTCTTCATGTTTCTGTCCTTGCCCACAATTATCTGTTGTCAACTGGGCAGCCAGAGAGATCCTGTTAAACACAACTCAGGGCATGTGACTCCCCTGTTCCAAACCCTCCATGGTTTCCCGCCTCACTCAGCAAAAAGTCATTCCTCACCATGGCCTATGAGGTCCACCTGAGCTCATCCCCAGAAACCCCCCTCTCACTCCAGCTCCTATGACTCCCCACCACTCACTCACTCCAGTCACCCTGCCCTCTCTGCAGTTTCTCAGCCTTGACACACTGCTGTCACAGGGCCTTTGCATGGCCATTTCCTCACCTTTAATGCTCAATCCCACCCAGGGTCATGCTTTCATCTCTTTCAAGTCTGTCCTCAAATGCCACTTTCTCATAGGCTTTTCCTGGTCAAGATATTTACTCTTGCAAATACCCCTGTAACCACAACCCCCGTTTCTTCTCTCTTTTATTTTTCTCCATAGACCACCTTCTAGAACACTCTATGTGTTCACTTTGTTCATCATTCATCTCACCCTGGGGCACCATCAAGGCAAGAATTTCTGTCTGTCTTTTTAACTGTAATACCCTGGCAAGAATACCATTTGGCATAAAACTAATATATAATCAATGTTTTCTACTAGTCACTTAATTTGCATTTTATCTTTTGAGAATTATCTAGTCCTGTGGCCAGTTATTAAGAAGTGGCTCTGACACTAGCTGCTACCCCTGGACAAATTATTTAACATATCTGAATCTCAGTTTTCAAATCTATGAAATAGAGATGACATGTGATTGTGAGGTTTAAATGAGTTAACTGGTGTTTCCTTCCCTTGCTCTTTCCTTGGATATTGTACGATGCCCTCCATGATCCAGAGCTCAGCAGCTGCTGTGCAGGGCTGCACTCCACCTTTCCTGTCTCCTTGAGTGAGCATTCAGGGACTCAGTGCACTGAGTTGAGGAGGGTTCTAGCATTTCCCACAACTTGATTCTCTTGACATTGAACCAAAGAAAATCACAAAACCCTATAGTTCTCTAGGAGGGAGATTCCTTGACCCCTGTCCACAGGGGTTTGCTCATTGAGTCCATATCTCCTGGGGTCTAACAGTCACCACATGGCCCTCCTCTGACTCCCCCAGGGTCAGACTGCCACTGCTGTCCCAGGCAGCCAAGGGTCAGCAAGCTCTGGGTCACATCCCTGGGTCCTGACCTTAATGGTCTGTCCCAAGTTCTGGAGAGAGACTCATGTCCAAGCCTAGCTAGCACTATTGCTACACATGCTGTCTCTCACAGTAGCCAAAACCTGGAAATAAACAAGGGCACAACAACAGGAGAATGAATAAAGAAATTATAGGATAATTATGCAGTGGAACATCACCCAGCAAACAAATAAACTGTTGACGGACACAACAGCAGCAGGGATGTTTTTCTAAAACACTGTACTAAATTCTAGCCACTAGGCACCAAAGAGTGTGTACTATACAACGCCATTTATGTGAATCTCAGGAACAGAAAAAATAACTCTGTGGGGTTAAAAATCAGGACAGCAGTCACCTGTGAGTCAGCAGAGGTTGGGGTAACATACAGGGAATTTTACTAGAAAAGGACAGGAGGGGAGGGGAGTTGAGTCGTGCCGGTCAGACTGCCATCTGGAGCAAGAATGCGATGAATGCATGTACAGGCAGCACTCACGGTGTCGATGCTGCTGGGAAAGATCCAGAAGACTGGCACCGTGGCTGGGGCACAAAGTCAGAAAGGCCATCTCTCACTAAATGCCGAAGATGAGTTCCACTGCCTGTGACCTGAGGACTAGAAACTAGCAGGACAAAGGGTTGAGTCTATTGAGGAAGACAAGGCCAGGGTGTGGAAGCAGAGCTGAGTAACTGCCACCATCTCCTGGAAGTCAGGAAGGCAAGAGAAACAGGAACAGAAATGTTAATTTCAGGCAGTGAGAACAGAGATCCAGTTGTGCAGTGGGGACCACAGGAACACAGGAAGGTACCAAACCCTGTGGAGGTAGCAGGAAGAGAAGCCAGGAGAGCCCCAGAGGAAAGCATCATTTGAGCCCAGAGGGACACAGTAGATAAGATGGCTGGAGAGCAGGAGCCTCAAAGGACGCAGCGCCTTCTCCATTTTTTTCCCATTTGCTGAGTGAGAAGTGAACTGTCTGGGCCCGGGCTGCATCTTTCCAGGTGTTCAGAAAGTGCAGGCAGGTTCGACCTGAATCCGAAGCTGGGTAGCAGCGTGATAGACAGCCAAGGCTACAGTCAGCCCAGCTCGCCTGCTTAGCCATCCATACCGTCTACCTCCCTTCCAGGCTTGCACCAGCCAGAGGCAGTGTTGAGTACACAGCATGGGCACATCAGCCCAGGAGGATATGAGAAGCAAATGGCGGAGAGGAGGGGGAGCACTGCTGATGGGCAGAGCAGGGTGTGCGTGGGCCAGAGGACTCTTGTGGTAATGGTACAATCCATGGAGAGACTCACCAGCTCTCCGGTGAGAATACATAGCAGTTTACATGGTCTTTTTATTTTAATTTTTTATTAATATATAATAATTGTACATCTTTATGGAGTACATGTGATTTTTTTAATGTAACACATACTAAGGCCAGGCACAGTGGCTCACGCCTATAATCCCAGCATTTTGGGAGGCCGAGGCAGGCGGATCACTTGAGGTCGGGACTTGAGGTCAGGAATTCAAGACCAGCCTGGCCAAACGGCGAAACCTCATCTCTACTAAAAATACAAAAATTAGCTGGGCTTAGTGATGGGTGCCTGTAATCCCAGCTACTCAGGAAGCTGAGGCAGGAGAATCACTTGAACTTGGGGGAGGCGGAGATTGCAGTGAGCCAAGATGATGCTACTGCACTCCAGCCTGGATGACAGAGTGAGACTCTGTCTGGAAAAAAAAAAAAAAAAAAAAAAAGAATGTAACGCATACTAAATGATTTCTGGCACTGCTTTTGAAATTCCACTGCTCACTGTCTAAATGCAAAATCCTATCATTTTAATCTCCTTAAATGAACAACAGGCACTGGCAACTGCTTTTCCTTTTAACCTGTGTGAAATGATGCATTGCACATTGAGCCCGGACCTCATCTGAAGTCATGGAATGGCTCCTGGGTGCCCCCATTTTCACCAACCTGTTGTTGATCGCGTGTTTAGCTGTTGAAATGAACGATGTTGCCAGGAAGCCAAGCCTGGCACTTCAGGGAGATGGGTGCAGAGGTGAATAGAGGTGCCCTGCATAGTCTGTGGTTCTGCCTGGGGCGGTCTCCTCTGGCTCTGAGGCTCTGGTGCAGGCCTGCCTGGTTTTGAAGTCAGCCATGATCAAAGGAAAGTATACAGAGGTGTTTGTTTATAAGAAATGCAAGCACTTGATTTGGATTCCCTGCAATTAGAGGAAATACTTTTGAAACACAATAAATTATTTTGGAAAAGAAAAGTATTTCCTGCTTAAGAGAACTATTTTCAAGCACTTAAGAGGTGGCCCTGCATATCGACAGCTGCTATTAAAATACTTTATCTTCTCATAGACGCAGCACAGCAAAGTGGGAGGCAGGCTATGGAGGTCTCAGGAAACATGGGGTCCTGGAGTCCAGCTGCCTCCTCCAGAGAGCTGTAACCTGGGGAATGTCACTTAGCAACCCAGAGCTCATATCCTCCAATGTCAAATGGGGATGTCGGTATAGCATGTAATAATACACATTATATCATGGCTGGCAACAAGCTCTGATGTGTTTACTTAACACATTTGTGTTTGTGCATAATATATTATTGTATATTTCATTATTCAGAAAAGTATTTACACTAATATATTATTGCTATTATTAAATAAAATTTCCAATTATTTTAATATTTTAATTATATAACATAGTAATTTATTGATCACAAGGATTTTTGAAGGGTCAAGTGGAAATACAAGTCCAGTATTCCTGACCAATGCCCAGCATTTTGCCAACACCCAGTAAGTGCTATTTGGTGATAATAGGAGGAGGAAGAGTATCATTATTGTTATTATCATTTAATAATTATTTGTGAGATGAGTTGCTGTATAAATTCAAAAGAATTAAAATTTGATTTCTTCAGAAATAGTCTAAGTTTCAGAAACTGTTTTCCGCAATCCAATCAAGCCTTTTCTTAAGTACCCCAGACTCTCTCTCAAGGTCCATATTCTGTAAACGGAGGTTAAACACAGAGCTTCAATCTACCCGCACCTCTGCTCATTCCACGCTGCTGATAGGAACCCAAGCCTCTCTTCCTCATCTCCAACTCCACACACAGACAGGCAGAGGGACAAAAGCTGTCGGCATGAGCATGGCTGGAGCACTCCAGGCATTCAGGTCCTCCTGGGCAGTCTCATGGCAACTTGTGTTGAAATGTGGGCAGCCCCTGTGTATACAGGACCTTTGACATAAGTGACTCCATCTTAGAAAAAGACTCCATCTTACATTTCCAAAGACATCATGCCAACAGGAACCAGATGTTTGTCTAACCAATAGTGACTATACCCAATCAGATAAGGTTCACTTTATCAGTCCTCACCAGAGGACTTGGGGGCTATAAAAAGAGGAAGAATTCACCAGCTCCAGACAGCCATCTTCATAGACCCCATCCTGCTGTCACTCATGACCAGCACCCAGCATCTGCCACCAAAGTCTCTTTCTTACAAAATGTTAATGTCCATCCAGATCAGACCAGGACATTCTCCTTGTTCATGTTACCCTCTTGGACTGGTTCATTAACCCGTTTATCCTCTTCCCCTTTCTCTTAATGTTAAATATTACTTTATGAATGTTTACTGATGTAGAAGGTTTAATCTATAGCAATTGTATATTGATTAAGTATACTACTATGTCTTGTTTGCAATACTGACTGATTTGTAAAGTGTGCCTATGGCTTTAACTACCAAGTAAACAGGTAGCACTAAAGAAAATCACCTCCTTGGGAACTCCATGTAGCTAGTGGCTTTTATGATTGAAATTGCATCAATAAAAGTCTCACCTTATACAAAGACACAAATGCTCATGGACCTGGTTATGTCTGACCCTGTGCCACTCAGAACACACTGGCTGGGCCGAGACATAGCTTTGTTTCCACATGGGAGAACCAGAGCCAGTGGCCAACATTCAAGCCTGCCAGAGCCAGGCATTGCCCCATAAGGCTTTTTACCTGGTTAACCCAGTGAAGCTCAGTGAAGGTGCACTATTATCTTTGCATTTATCAATGAGAAAACAGAGACACCAAAGAGTTAAATGACTTGCTGAGCATCATACAGCCTTTCCATTGTAGAGCTCAGACTCTAGAGGTTCCAGCTCCAAATCTCTGCTCCCTGCCAATTACAGTAACCACGAACTCCCACTTGGAGCCCCCACAGAGGCAGAAAGAGGGGCAGACCCTGAGGGCATTTGAAGACATTGTGCTAAGTGAAATGAGCCAGGCACGGAAGACAAATACTGCATGATCTCATTCATATGTGGAATCTATTATAAAAAGTCAAATTCAGAAGTAGAAAGTAGAGTGGTGATAGCAGGGGCTGGAGTCAGGGGTATGGGGAAGGTTAGGGAGATATTGGTCAAAGGATACAAAAGTTCAGTTAGACAGGAGGAATAAGTTCAAGAGCTCTATCGTACAACATGCTGACTATAGTTAATAATGTATTGTACTTTGAGAATCACTGAGAGTAGGTTTTAAGTGTTCTCACCACTCAAAAAAATAGGAGGTGATGCACATGTTAGTAGCTCAATTTAGCCATCCTACAAAGTATACATGTTGCAAAACATCATATTATAAGCCATAAATGTATACAATTTTTATTTGTCAGTTAAAAAGAAAAAGAACTCATCTTTTTATTTTGCCCTTTAAGGCTAAGTCTTCTATCTGGGACTAGTTCAATGCAAGACAAAATTTCATAAATACTTTTAAGAAGTCCAATATATTATGTTTCTCCTTTTGGGAAGTTAGATGACACATTAGCATATTAAAACTTTCGAGAAGCTGTGCAGTAATTTAAAATGTTTAACTTTGTTTAAGCCAATGTTTCAGATTCACTCTAGAACCCTTTCTTTGAGCGGCACCCATTAATACCCTGTGTAACTCATTTTGGAAAATAATACTTCAACATCTAAACTTCTGAGAACTTGCAGTCTTAATCATCTTTCATCATATCTCCCACTATAAGCCCCTTTCCCTGCGGCCTGCTGTCTTTTGTAAAAGTAATGGATCTTCAATAAATATTTACTAAATATGGGGAAAAAATAGAGAGAGGACTGGGGAGTCTAATGGTTGAGAATGCATGAGAAAGATCCTGGAAAGCCTGGGGCTGTGTCCGAAGTCACTGTCGTGAGCAGGGGCTGGGTCTGGGTGGCCTGCTGCACCCACAAGGAAGCTGAGGTGCAGAGAGGAGAAACTCCAGGGGAGTCTTCTGTAGAACACAGGTCTTCCAGGGAGGACCCCTGGATTCAATCTGAATGGATAGAGGAAAAAGACCTGCCTTCAACTGCAGAAAACAGACCACCTGAGTGAGGCACCGCAGTCGCCTGTTTGTGGCATACTCTAGTTTTAGAATAAAAGAGAGATATAAATCTGTAGCCTTGGGTGCTGACCTTGCAAAGCAGTCAGTTTAGTGATCACAGCACCAGCACACGGCCGCTCTGAACTCGAAGGTCAGCTCAGAGGCCATCACATGACCCTTACTTTGTCCCTGGTGTGAGAGGGGCTTATTGAGGTCCAGATTTAGAAGAGGTTTGTAATGACCATCTGAGACTGACCATGGAAATGAGGGGTTAACAAAAAGAATGTCTCTCCTCTCACCCACCTATCACCCACTTGCTGTCATCCAGGGCAACTCCCATCGGCATCAACACACTCATTAAGATCTGTAACACACATGTGCTTAAGTTCAGGATCTGCCGGGAGTCGCCATAGCAGATGCAACACCCTGTAAATAACCTTTGAACTTTAACTATGACAGACTAGGAGCACTCCCCCCACAGGTTTTTTTTTAGGGCAAGTGGCTTTCTCAGAAGAAATTCGGTATTTCCTGAAGTCACATGAGCTCTTTCAGACCAAGCAGGCGCCACCTAAATAAGACACCCAAGATGTTATTTTGGGGGTGACTGAGTCCAGGGAACGAACACCCTTTAAGAAATACAAAAACGCTTTCCAGCCCTTCGCAATAGGGCCTGCTTCATAGGGTGCAGCCCTGCAGTTGTGCAGGTCCCCACACAGAAGAGCCTCATCAGGATCAGCTATAGAATTTGCCTAATGCAAATGGCACCCAGGGCCTCTTGCTAAAAAATGTATTAAGTATGATAAGACAGCAGGAGCAGAGCATTGGGCCAAGCAGAGGCCCTTCTGTGTAGGGGCCTGCACAAGTTCCAGGCTGCACCCCATGAGACAGGCCCTATTGCAAAGGGCTGGAAAGCATTTTCACACTCTTTGTTTTTTGAAATGGAGTCTCACTCTGTCACCCAGGTTGAAGTGCAGTGGCACAATCTTGGGTCACTGCAGCCTCTGCCTCCCAGGTTCAAGCGATTCTCCTACCTCAGCCTCCTGATTAGCTGGGATAACAGGTGCCCACCACCACACCCAGATATTTTTTGTATTGTTAGCAGAGATGGGGTTTCACCATGTTGACCAGGCTGGTTTGAAACTCCTGACCTCTGGTGATCTGCCTGCCTTGGCCTCCCAAAGTGCTGGATTACAGGCATGAGCCACTACATTTCTTAAAAGGTGCTCACCCCCTGGACTCATTCCCTCAGGAGGTATTTCTCTGACTACTGCACATGGACCACTGAAAACAGGTGGAACCCCTGGCAGCTGATGGGAGCCCCCAGCCAACAGAGCAGCATTGAGTGGGCCCCAGAAAACATCCTGATCGCCAGACAGATGGAAGATGGACAGACAGAAGCAGCAGCTAAGGCTCTCGTCCCTCCTGCTCCAGGTCTGTGGGAAGCCCTCCCATTGCTTGACTTCAAACTTGTTGTCCTTGTTTATTCTTGCAAATATCGGAACCCCAGATCCCCTGGACTTAGCACAGGCTGAGATATCGCAGCACAAAGTGATGGCCAGAAACCACTCCAGCAGGTTGGTTCTCTCAAACTCAGAAAGTCTTGGGCTCAATGTTTCCTGCCCTTCTTTACTTTACACATGTGCATTTTAATGGAAATACAGTCCTTTCAATATGCAATTCCTTTTTCCTCTACCAATCAAAGTATTTACAAAGCACTTGACGCATAAGAAAGCTTTTATTATTGACAGAAGTTGGAAGCTCCTCTCCCAGCTCTGATTCAAGTTCCATTTAGAGTGAAACATATGGGGAACAAGAACTCTCTGTTGCACAATCTGACTCTTAATGGTTCTAAAGGCCAATTCTGTTCTTCCCAGGACTAGGAAGATAAGTCACACACTTTGAAGCTGCTTTTTGAAACACATCTGAATTCACATTTTCAGTGATTCTTCCCCATTAGTGAGCATCCTTGCTGTGGGAGGCCATGTGCCCATTCACGTGAAGATTCCATTGCTTGAAACAATTTTTGAGCTATGCCTTGGAAAGTGCCTCACCTCAAGACTGTGGCCTCTCTCCTGAGTGAGCTAAATGAAGGCGCATTGTCCTTTGAGCGTGTATTAGCTTTCTGGAATCAGCCTGAAGTCATTTGAAGTCAAGTGGTGAAGCAAAAGGGAACCAGAAATAAGGTGCGTCTTTGCCCTCAGTCAGCTGGGATTCTTGTGGGCATTTAGAGGGGGAGTCCTAGAGTTCTAGAGAATTTACAGAGGAGAGTTTTAGATCCATGCTGGGAAGGGCAATGGAGGCTTGGTTAGATTATATCCGCAAAGGAGGGTTACTTTGAAGGAAACAGCATTCATTTTATTGTATGCATTTAAGTGTGTTTATTAATAATGCGTTTACTTTCTTACTTCCTGCTAAGATCTCATATGCATCTGGTTGTAAAGAAGATTTAGCCTGTAGGCTGCTGTGCTTTTGAATATCTAACATTGAGAAACCACAGCTCTCAAGGAAGCTACCGGAGACAGAGAAAGCAAGAAAAAGGGACTGAAAAAAGTCACCAGGAGACAGTTCCATGAAGCAGCCAAAGCTCTCTATCCTTCAGAATGAGAAACTTGCTATCAAGATTAATGGTGCCATTTCAAAGGAACGTACATTGTTCTGTTATGTTCTTTGTTTGCAGAACAAGATAAGGCTGAAAGAAAGAAAAGAAAGAAAGAAAGAAAAAAAGAAAGAAAAAGAAAGAGAAAGAAAGAAGGAAGGAGAGAGAAAGAAAGAAAGAAGAAAAAAGAAAGAAAAGAAAGAAGGAAGGAAGGAAGGAAAGAGAGAGAGAGGAAGAAAGAAAGAAAGAAAGAAAGAAAGAAAGAAAGAAAGAAAGAAAGAAAGAAAGAAAGAAAGAAAGAAAACAGAAAAGGACACACACACAAAAATGTAAACTATGACAGCGTAGGAGCCTGTTTACTTTTTAGGGTAAGTGACTGCCTCACGACAAATTTCGTAAATTTTGAAGTCAGGTGAGCTCCTTCTATTTCAGATCAGATTTCTATGGGCTGATGTTGGCCATCTTACAAAGTCAAGAGCAGCAATATCATGGCTCTGCCACCTTTCTCTCTGGGGCTTAGGGCATTTTTCTCTCTTCCCTTTAATCCAATGTGGGTAGGCAGGGATGGATATAGGGAAATTGCTAGAGAGGAAAAGAAGGATTTCTCGCAAGCCAGTACAAAACCAGGACCTGGATTTTCTCTTTCCATTGCTTGGGTCACATTCTATATAAGCAAGAGTTGCTGATGATTTCGTCCACCTTCTTCACACAAAAGTAGCATTGGCTTACATGGGAGCTCAGGACTGCACAGACAGCTCTGGGGATGGACTGGGGGAGATGGTCATGTGCACACAGCCTGCCACACTGCAGCCTGAGCCTGCCAAGTGGCCTTGTAGCATGGGCCAAAATGTGACCAACAGACAGGGCTTCTGCCAACTTACTAGTCAAATGGTTGGCACAGAAATGAGCTGCTCATGTGAAAGCAGTCAATAGCCAGAAACTCACTGTAATCCACCCTCTACCCCGTCCATCCTCTGCCCCATCCCCATCTCACACAGTCCAGCCACTTTTTCTCCCAGACCCCTGGCTGGGCTATTCTGAGGCCTGTGCTAAGTAAAGGTGGAAGACCTAGAGAGAAGTTCAAGGTCGGATACTGGCCTGGACATTGACCCAAACCTGAGCAGTGGCATCCTGTGCAGGGGCTGCTTCTCAAGGGCATGTTCCATTCCTGTCCACACATTGTCAATTTGCATTGAGACATTTTTCTGGCAAAGAACAGGAAGGTGTTTTAGGATATGAATGCCTTTTTTCAATTTGCACAAAGGCCCCACAAGGGCTAACAGCAGTGCTGACTTTAACCACCACAGCCAGGTAGCTTCTGCCCAAAATAGCAGTGAAGAAACACACCACCCTCTGGGACTAGGTGGGGCTTCAGGAGAAAGGAAAATGTAAACAGATGTGTTCTTGTTGTCATCTCTGATATAAACAGTTTGGCAGATCTATTCACTAGGAATTAAGTTTGGTCTATGGTAAGAGGGATCACAAAAAAAGGGGGAAGAGCAACTTAAAAAGAGGATGGTTTATTCTCTCCATAAGAGACAGAAAGTGAGTAATCCAGGACTGATACAGTAGGTCCACAAGCTCATCAGGGATTGAGCTTCTTCCATTTCTGCTGCACCATCCTCAGCATGTGACCTCCTCATTCAAGATCATCTGTGGTTCTGCCATCATATCCACATTCCAGAAAGAGAGAAAGAGGGGAGGCAAAAAGGGAGTTGCACCACCAACTAAATTAGCCTTTCTTAGGCAACATTCCCAGACTCCCCAGACTATGCTCTCAATTAGATCTCACTGATGGCATTCACCTGCAAAGGCAGCTGGGAAATGTAGTCTTTAAGCTGTGCGTGGCCACATCCTGGATTCTCTTGCCACTCTGGTGCCTGCCAAGCAAGAGTCTTTTCCATTTCCCTAGTGCGTTAAATTATCTCCTCCTTTTCAGCACTCACACAGACCACAGCCAAATGATAAGAAGCAGATTCAATATACAGAGCACAGCTAGGGAATCTGTCCCACTTGGAAAGGTTGGGACTCCTTTCTTCCATTAGCCAAGCAAACTTTTGCCCTAGGAAACTAGATAAGGTAGAAACAAACAAAAAAAGTAATTGATCTAAGTGCTTCCACATTTGTTATTTCTTGAACTCCTCAACACAGATCTGAGAGAGAAGTAATTATACTTACTTTGCAACTGGACATCAAAGGCTTCAAGAGCAAAGCGACCCTGTCTAGGATCCTGCTGTCAGGATTGGCAATAAAACCCAAGGGCCATCTTGACTCAGAAACTTGCTACTAGTGGAAGCTAACATAAAAATTCAATTACAGTAACTAATAGGGAGTTAGTTGATAAAACCATGACTTTTAAAGCTATGACAAGAATTTCAAACAGTGTCCTAGCACATGGAGGACTCTGCTAGTATCATCAAAAGCACCCAGTTGATGACCTAGCTAGTCTATAACAAACACAGTGCCCTCACAATGACATTTTTTCCTTTTCCTTATGAAGTCATTTACTAAAATTAAAGTCAGTAAAGGCATACCTCGTTTTATCGCACTTCCCTGACATTGCATTTTTTACAAATTGAAAGTTTGTGATAACACTGTGTCAAGCAATTGTATCAAGAGCATGTGCTCGCTTCCTGTCTCTGTTAAATTTTGGTAATTCTCACAATAGTTTCAACTTTTTCATCGCTATGTCTGTATGGTGACATATGACACATGATCGGTGATCTTTGATGTTACTATTATAACTGTTTGGGGTACCATGCCCATATAAGATGGCAAATTTAATTGACAAAGGTTTTGTATGTTCTGACTGCTCCACTGACCGGCTGTTCTCCCATCTCTCTCCCTCTTCTCAAGCCTCACTGTTCCTTGAGACACAACAATATTAAAATTAGGTCCATAATAACCCTACAATGGCCTCTAAGTGTTCAAGTGAAAGGAGGAGTCACACATCTGTCACTTTAAATCCAAAGCTGAAGATGATCAAGCTTAGTGGAAGGCATGTCAAAAGCCAAGATAGGCTGAAAGCTAGGCCTATTGCACCAAACAGCCAACTTGTGGATGCAAAGGAAAAGTTCTTGAAAGTAGTGAAAAGTGCTCCTCCAGTGAACACATGAATAAGAAAGTGAAATAGCCTTATCGCAGATATGGAGAAAGTGTAAGTGGTCTGGATAGAAGATCAAACCAGCCACGCTGCCATAAGCTAAAACCTAATCCAGAGCAAGACACTAACTCTCTTCAATACAATGAAGGCTGAAAGAGGTGAGGAAGCTGCAGAAGAAAAGGTTGAAGCTAGCAGAGGTTGGTTCATGAGGCTTATGGAAAAAAAGTTGTCCCCATCACATAAAAATGCAAGGTGGGCCTGGTGCGGAGGCTCACACCTGTAATCCCAGCACTTTGGGAGGCTGAGGCGGGCAGATCACCTGAGGTCAGGAGTTCGAAACCAGCCTGGCCACCAGGCATGGTGAAACCCTGTCTCTACTAAAAATACCAAAAATTAGCCAGGAGTAGTGGTGGGCGCCTATGATTCCAGCTACTTAGGAGGCTGAGACAGAAGAATCGCTTGAACCCAGGAGGCAGAGGTTGCAGTGAGCTGAGATCACACCATTGCACTCCAGCCTGGGCAACAAGAGTGAAATGTCAAAAAAAAAAAAAAAAAAAAGGTGAAGCAGCAAGTGATGACATAGAAGCTGCAGCAAGTTATCCAGAAGATCTTGCTAAGATCATTGATGAAGGTGACCACACTAAACAACAGATTTTCAATGTAGGCAAAACAGCCTTCTATTGGAAGAAGATGCCATTTAGGACTTTCATAGCTGGAGAGGAGAAGTCAATGCCTGGCTCCAAAGGACAAGCTGACTCTTTTATTAGGGCCTAATGCACCTGGTGACTTTAAATTGAAGCCAATGCTCATTCCAAAACTCCTAGGGCTTTTAAGAATTATATACTCTGGCCGTGTTCTAAAAATGGAATAACAAAGCCTGGATGATAGCATATCTATTTACAGCATGGTTTGTGGAATATTTTAAGTCCACTGTTGAGACCTGTTGCTCAGAAGAAAAGATTCCTTTCAAAAAAGCACTCTTCACTGATAATACACCTGGTCATCCATCAGCTCTGAGGGAGATGTATAAGGAGATGAATGTTGTTTTTATGCCTGCTAATACAACATCCATTCTGCAGCCCATGGATCAAAGCATAATTTTGGCTTCCAAGTTTTATTATTTAAAAAATACATTTTGTAAGGCTATAGCGCCACAAACAGTGATTCCTCTAATGGATGTGGGCAAAGTCATTTGAAAACCTTCTGGAAATGATTCACCATGCTATACGTCATTAAAAACATTGATTCATGGGAAGAGGTCAAAATATCAACATTAACATAAAATTGGAAGAAATCAATTCCAACCTTCATAGGTGACTTTGCGGGGTTTGTGACTTTGGTAGAGGAAGTAGCTGCAGATGTGGTAGAAATAGCAAGAGAACTAGAATGAGAAGTGGAGGCTGAAGATGTGACTGAATTGCTACAATCTCATATTAAAACTTGAACAGATGAGGAGTAGCTTCTTATGAGTGAGCAAAGAAAGTGGTTTCTTAAGATGGAATTTCCTCCTGGTGAAGATGCTGTGAACATTGTTGAAATGACAACAAAGGATTTAGAATATTCCACAAATTTAGTTGATAAAGCAGCAGCAGGGTTTGAGAGGCTTGATTCCATTTTTTTGAGAGAATTTCTACTGTAGGTAAAATGCTATCCCAAACAGCATTGCATGCTACAAATAAATGTCCTGAACGGCATTGCATACTACAAGTAAATCTTTCATGACAGTAAGAGTCAATTGACGTGTCAAATTTCATTATTGTCTCATTTTAAGAAATTGCCACAGCCACTCCAAACTTCAGCAACCACCACCCTGATCAGTCCGCAGCCATCAACATGGAGGCAGAACTCTCCATCAGCAAAAAGATTACCACTCACTAAAGGCTCAGATGACCTTTAGCATCCTTTAGCAATAAGGTATCTTTTAATTAAGGTATGTACATTTCTTAGACAGATGAAGCGTGGTTATTGCACACTTAATAGACTACAGTATGATGTAAACATAACTTTTACATGCACTGGAAAACCAAAGAAATTGTATAAACTGCTCTGTGGTGATATTTGCTTTATTGCAGTGGCGAGGAACCGAACCTGCCATATCCTCAAAGTATGCCTGTATCCAAACATCTTTTGTTCACTGAGCATTCAGTGGCTTACACATGAAGGAAATGTTCACCTTACATTATTAACACGAAAAAACATTTGTTATCATTTTATTAAGGAAATCAGGATCTCCCAAGTGCTGGCTCAGAAAAATATTGACACAAGAATTTCCCTTCCTTTGTTGCACTGGCCCATATTTATAATCTTCAGACTGATCTCTTACTTTCTTACAACTGCCCCCTCACCTCCTTAATCTGGTGGCACTGGGCCTGCTTAACAAGAAACCAAGAACAAGGAATAAAGGTTTTGCATGGTCTCATTCTCTTCCCCAGGCTCCACAGCCAGCCCAGTCCCATTCTCCAGACTCAGGGTCTACATCCTTCCCACTGAATAAAACTAAAGCAGCACCAACAGCTGATACATTCAGCAGCCGGGGGCAAAACCACTTCTAGCTGTGAATTCCATCCAGTCACACACAGGGTGCAGCTGCAGCCCACATCTGCAAACTCTGCATTCTGAAACCTTTTGTGTATATACTTCCTAAGGACTCAGACAGTGGGCCCCAGGGGCAAGAGGACTTGTCCTTCCCAAGGTCACAAGGTTCATTGCAGGGCCTCTTCCCCCGTCTTTCTCAGGCTGCTAGGACTTTCAACACAGTTGTGATCTCCTTCCTCCTACACCCACCTCCTTTCCCCCGGTGTCCCTCCTTCCCTGCCGCTTCTTCCTTACTCACCTCCTGTCCAGGAGCCTGTTAGTGTTGGCTCAGGCCAGGCTCTCCACACGTCTCATCCTGGGCACACTCTCTAAATGAATCCAGGTTCCTTGAGCCAGTAGCACCTCCATTTCTTCAGCTGCAAAATGAGTCTTGTTAGCACACCTGTCTTACAGGGACTTTCTAAGATGAGAAAATGTGTATAAAATGCTTTAGGACAATGGCAGACCGGCAGCAGCAGATATCACCTGTTAACATTAAACCCCTCATTCCCATCTGATTTGGATGGGTTGGGTTGCAATGTCTGGGAGATTTACGCATGGAAGAGACAAGAAGGGAATAGGATTTTCCTAGAAGAGTGGTCTAGGCTACAGATACACCCAGAATGAGGTCATTAATGGAAGGATAGCCTGCCCTTATGACTAGGTGCCTTACCTACTACATTAGTCAGGGTCCTCCAGAGAAACAGAAACAACAGGACATGTAGAGAAACATAAGAGATTTATTATGGGACTTCGCTCACCCAGTTACCCAGGCTGAGAAGTTCCATAATCTGCTGTCTGCAAGCTGGAGGCCCAGGAAAACCTCCAGCTTGCAGACAGTGAACTGATGTAACTCAGTTCAAGTCTAAAGGGGAGGTGATGTATAAGCCCTGTTGTGTTAGTCCATTTTCATACTGCTATGAAGAAATACCTGAGACTGGGTAACTTATAAAGAAAAAGAGGTTTAATGGACTCGCAGCTCCACATGGCTGAGGAGGCCTCACAATCATGGAGGAAGGCAAAGGAGGAGGAAAGGCATGTCTTACATGGTGGCGGGCGAGAGAGCATGTGCAGCAGAACTGCCTTTTATAAAATTACCAAATCTCGTGGGACTTATTCACTATCACTAGAACAGCATGGGAAAACCAGACCCCATGATTTAATTACCTCCCACTGTGTCCCTCCCATGACACGTGGGGATCTTGGGAGCCATAATTCAAGATGAGATTTGGGTGGGGACACAGACAAACCATATCACCTTGTCTGAGCCCAAAGGCCAGAGAACCAAGAGCACCAATGTCCAAGGGCAGGAGAAGATGTTCAATCAAGCAGGGAGAGTGAATTTGCCCTGTCTCTGCCCTTTTGTTCTATTCAGGCCCTCAGTTGGATAATGCCCACCCACACTGGTGAGTGGAATCTTCTTTACTCAGTCTACTGATTTACATGCTAGTTTCTTCTGGAAATGCCCTCACAGACACGCCCTAAAGCAATGTTTACCAGCTATCTGGGCATCCCTTAGCCCAGTCAAATTGACACATGCAATTACCCATTACATACACATTGCCTCTGTTCCCTTCCACACTCCCTCAGCTCAGTAAACAGCATCGCCATGCACTAAATGTTCTGCCTAGAGCCTAGGAGTTGCCCTTAAGTGCTCCCTCTCCCTGTCTCTCACATTTCCTCCATCAACAGACTCCACTCTCTCTTCTAGAACATGGCCATCACCGTGGTCCCCCAGCCTCTTACCAAAACTGACAAGCACTCTCCTGCCTCCATTCCCAATCCCTCCAGCCCACTGTCCACACAGCTCCTTAAGCCTAAGCCAGATCATGACATCCCTCTGCTTACAATCTTTCAGTAATGTTGCACTGGATATAGTAGGAAACCCAAAACCCTCACCATAGCTGGTTTACAAGGCCCTGCACACTCGTGCCCCACTCATCTCGCATCCTCCCCTGTGCTACTCTCCACTCCTGAGTAAGCTGCGACCACACCAGCTGCTCAGGGAGCCTCAGGGCCTTTGCCCTGGCTGTTCTCTCCACCTCGTGCCCTCACATGCCTCCCCACCCTCCTCTCCCACAGCCACCTCATTCTCATCCTTTCCATTCCAGCATGCATGTTGCCCTCCGCAGAGTGGGCTTCCTGCGTCACCCCATAGGAAGTAGATCTTCTCCCTCCCTGTCATGACTGAATGTTTGTGCCCACCCCAAAATGCATATGTTGAAGCCCCGAGCCTCAGTGTGACGTGATTTGGAGATGAAGCCTTCGTGGAGATAATTAAGGTCAAATGAGGTCATAAGGATGGGGTCCAATAAGATTAACATCCTTGTAAGAAGAGGTATCAAAGCACTCTCTCTCTCTATCTGCTCAAACACAGAGAAGAGGTCATGTGAGCATACAGTGAGATGTGGCTGCCTACAAGCTGAAAGAAGAGGCTTCAGAATAAAACTTGCTGACACCTTGATCTCTGACCTCCAGCCACCAAGAGCATGCGAAATCAGTGTCTGTTTCAGCCTCCCAGTAGATGGTATTTTGCTATGGCAGCCCACCTAAGACACACTCTCATCCTCATTCTCCCTTCAAGGCAGTGGTTCTTACATGTAATTAGTGTCTCTGCCCACTTACATAGTCTTTGCCTATCTCCCACCACTGGAACATAGCTCTGAGGTCACTGTCACCCTCCTCAGGCCTAGCACAGGGCCTGGTACATAATAAGTGTCCACAGAACAAATCAGTGACTCAATGAATCCATCAGTCAAAGACTGCATACTTGTAGCAAGGGATGGAAGGAATTGAACCCATCCCTCATACCCAGAAAGGCATCCCAAACAAAGGAGCCACTCTTCCCAGGATAGACTCTGCAATGACTACCCTCTAAAGCACACATATTTATCTACTTCTTGGTTTAGATCCCATCTTGTCCCAAAATGAATTTAAGTGAGTTTATCAAAATATAAACAATACAACAGAATAAATAGCAAAGGAGGAAACGAAAAATAAGAGGAAGCCACTTAGGTGACAGCATGCATGCCATGGCCACTTGCTCTGGGCACCCCAGCAGCCATGGCAAAGAAGGTAGTCCAGTGAGATGTACAATTCAGATTATCCATGAGATGCAAAGAAAGAGTTCTTTGTAAGAAGCATCTTTTTTTTTTTTTGAGATGGGGTTTCACTCTTGTTGCCCAGGCTGGAGTGCAATGGCACAATCTCGGCTTACCGCAACCTCCGCTTCCCAGGTTCAAGTGATTCTCCTGCCTCAGCCTCCCCAGGCATGTGCCACGATGCCCAGCTAATTTTGTATTTTTTTGGTAGAGACAGGGTTTCTGCATGTTGGTCAGGCTGGTCTCAAACTCCCAACCTCAAGTGATCTGCCCACCTCAGCCTCCCAAAGTGCTGAGATTACAGGCGTGAGCCACCGTGCCCGGTCGTAAGAAGCATCTCTTAATGAGCCAGATCAGCTCAGCACTGACTCATGGAGGAATCCCCACAGTCCTCCCATGGTAGATGGGTCCTGATCAGCATCCTTAAAGAAGATTCAAGAAAGGGTTTCAGGCAGCTCTTCCTCCCAAGTTGCCTCAAGGCAACTCACAGCAATGCCTCACAAAGCAGGATGAGCTGCTCTATGGGCAGCAGAACAGTGAGGTCAGTAATGCACTTTGTGCTCCTATAATTCTATGTCTCCACATAGCCTACATCCTTATAAAGTAAACTTCCCTTTGTCTTCACAAAGCCAACCCTTGCAGCTGGTAATGGCTTAGAAAGTGAGACCCCAGCACGAGTGGTTTATTTCATAGGTGACAGATACCCAGCAGTTACAGCATCTGTGGGTGTTTTCATGGGTTGGGCAGCCACTGTAGCTTCTGTAGTCTGCAGTTCAAATGAACTCCTCTCCCAGCACAATCTTGCCAATCACCCATCCTATCCTGAAGATGGTCTCCTACTCAACTGCACACTACCCAGGCTGTGGTGACAATTATGTTTCCTCTTAAACATTGCTAACATATCCTTTGAAATGCTTTAAGAGGTTATTATCTTTTAATAGGCTGGACCAAACCCAGGAAGAGCTTGGACGCTGTAAACAGTTGGCTGTCTCTGACCTTATCTTGCCTGTGTTTGCTTTACTGTCCTACTGGGGAATTCCTGCGCTGCAGCTGCAGTCTTTAGCTTCACCTGCAGGGGTCTGGGTGCTGCTGCCCCGCTGTGTCCTGCTCCAGGTGCACAGCCAAAAAGTGGCATCCTACAGCATGCCCAGAAAGCAACACAGGTGTGTCCCATGTCTGCTGTGCTGTGCTCCTTATCCATGCTTACATAGATGCAAGGAGTTTGAAAGAGCCCTAAGGAAGCAGTGAGTTGGGATAAACCACCAAAGAGCTTTTGTGGCCAGATGTATATGGAAACAAAAAGGAATATGAAAGGTTTCCTTGGGCCATTTCCATTTTATTTCAGACCTCCCTGACTTCACAATCTGTAAGATCCACCCTGTGTCTAAATTTTCTACAGCTTTCATCCCAAACTGATTAAATCAGGCTTCTAATCCAGAATTTGCAAAAGCTATTCTGCCAGCCAAGATGAAGTCTCTTTATTTTTCTGGGATTCTAGCCTTGCTCATTTATCCTTCCCTGTCATTCCCTGACATACTTTCCTTCTTCTGATAAATTCTTTTTCTAGTTCCTTGAGCTCCTGGCCTGTCTGACATCTCTTCATTCCCTTCCCAAGAAACTGTTTAATTAGATGGCAGAGCATGACAAGAACAGGGATTCTGGAGCCAGATGGCTGTAGCTCACAATCCTGGTTCTGCTACTCACTTGCTGTGAAACTTTGGACATGTTACTTAACTCCTCTGTGCCTCAGTTTCCTCAGATGTAAAAAGGCTAATAACAACACCTCCATCATAAGGTAGTATGATAGAGAAGCTTGTGAGTGAGTCTCCTGTCTCTCTTCCCCACTACAGAGGCTAAAGAAGCCCCATGTTCCAGAATGCACAGCCTAAAGAAGAAGGTAGCCTGTCAGCCTTGAATCCTGAGTGACTGTATGGAACAGAGCACCACCTTGTTGGACAGACAGCATTCACAAGCAACCAACCTTTGCTCCGTTAAGCTACTGAGATTCTGGGAAAATTTGTTATTGCAGCAAAACTTAGTTCAGCCTGACTAATAATGGAACCACTTGTATGGCTGTAATTAAATACCAGTTAAAATTGAATACCTAAGTAGATAACTTATTCCTCCTCCAGGAGATGAGATCCCAAAGCGGCAGGCTCACTCTCTATATTCCCTCCAGCTCCTGGCACCTAGCCTGGCACACAGGAGGAACTGCATGAGTGTTTGTTGAGTGACAACTGCAAAAGTTTCCAGGCCCTTCTGCTCCATCACGTGCTGCATCTGGCAGCTTCCAGGCTCACCCAGCCCCTGCACCCAAGAATAAGGTTGTTCCAAGGAGGGGCAGTACAACCAGCACGAGAACACATTAGCAGCTCCTCTGCAACACACACACACAGAAACACACAGAGGCACACATGCACACACATAGACACACACAGAGACATACATGTATGCATGCACACACACAGAGACACACAGAGAAAGAGACACAGAGAGACACACACAGAGACACACACAGAGGCACACACGCACACACACAGACACACAGAGAGACATACACGCACATGCACACACACACAGAGACACAGCAAACATAGAGAGACACACACACACAGAGACACACAGAGGCACACATGCACACACATAGACATACAGAGAGACATACATGTATGCACGCACACACACACAGAGACACACACAGAGGCACACACGCACACACATAGACACACAAAGAGACACACGCACATGCACACACACACAGAGACACAGCAAACATAGAGAGACACACACACACAGAGACACACACACAGGACACACAGAGAGAAAGACACACACACACACACACACACACACACACACACACACAGGCAGAGCATGAGCCCTGCACTTATTACTTCTGAGAAACAGGTGGGAAGAAAACCAGAGTGTTTGGGTCTGATCACTGTTCCTTCCGCCCATTCAACAGGGCAGTGTGTCACCTGCACAAAAGGACTCAGGCCTCCACATCAGGCAGAATTTGGCTATGATGGCCAATCTCCATTGCTTTCCCTTGCCTTCTTAAGCCATCCTCAGAGAGTAAACCTTCAAGCATGATTAGAGGCGGGGGACAGAGAGGTGCCCACTGGTATCAGTGACAGCCACGTCTCATAGCACTTCCCTTTCAGGAAGGGGACCCTCCCTCCCCTGCCCTCTACAGCTTCAAGCGGTCACTGGCCTGGACAGAAGCAAATCTGGACTAAGTCCTGGGAAAGCCCAAAATTCTGGGGCACTCTGGCCCTGAGCTCAGGTCCAGGATTCATTTTTCATAGGCATGCTTTATTATTCCCCGTGGGGAGCCAGGTTTCCATCCCTTGTCATTCCTGAGGAAGGAGAACGTGCCGGGATTGCAGTCGCACGGTGTGTGTGTATCTCTTTTCCTATAAAACAACTCTGAGTACCTGAGTTATGCACCCTATCAGAGACCATTTGCTGGATGATTTTAAATTATTATCCCCCAAATACGTATATATATTATGCCAAGAAACCATCAACAGTAAATTACCTCCTGTTCCAAGGGCCAGAACATGGTTACTGTCACCATGCAAGTCATTCACATAAAATTCAGAATGTCTCACACTTTATCTTGAAAATTTACAAAATTTATTAATCTTTATAGCCTGAAAGGCAAAAAGATATATATTTTAAGTGCATGTCTTGCATTACCGACCCAACTGGCCGTGTGAAATGACTCAGATTTATTATCATGTCCAGTTACCAGCATTTATGGCAACTTTTAAACATGTCATTTTACTGTGGACACCTCATGGTTCAGGACACTTTGGGACTTTAGTGAGTAACTCTCATTTCAGGACCAGAACAAATAAATGATTTAAGTACTTTTGCAGCTTATTGGAAAGAGAATTTGAAATTCACTTGAGGAGATTGTTAACCATGGATCACAAAAATACAGGGAAGGAGCAAGCTCTCCCCAAATTTATGTCTCTTTCCATATGGGAATAACAGGAGAAGTTCCCTTTGCCAAATAGAGGTTCCCACGCTCCCCAGTGTGTACCTCTGCTCTGTCAGGGAGGTTTAAGAAAATAGCATTCAATTGTGTCCCTAGTTGCTAAAAAGAAAGTTAATACTGAGAAATGGAAAAGGAAGTTTGGTTTTCTTTACAAACAGTCTTCAATGCTGTTTACTATTCAACAAGTATAAATAAATAAAACAGTCCTCACTGTGCATGGAATTCAGCCTCTGTTCATGATAAAACCCAGAGATGGTTTTTAAAATACCATTACTTATTGAAAAAGAACAAGGGTCCTCAGGCCTTGAACTCTGTATATTCCAATGTACATGCCAAGCTTGGTCAAGCAGGCAGAAGCCATGGTCAGGTCTCCCTTCACCCCTCCCCTTCCTTCAGGCCCACATGTCCAGCCTGCCCCAGAATTCTGGATCCTTCCTTTGTGCATTTGTCCTTTCTCTCTACTGTGCCTTCATACAGTGTACTCTGCCACCCAACCAACCTTCCTAAAAGTTGGCTCTATGAGGTCATCTCCAAGCTCAGACACCTTCCGGGCTTCTCACTGCCTAGGCCCAGAAGACCAAGTTGAAATCTGTTTGTCTGCCTCAAGGCAGACATCACCTCTGTCTGTGTCTGTCTCTAGTCTTACATCCCGTCATTCCCCAGCAAGAGACATCTGCTGCATGAAGCCCAGTGAAATCCAACTCATAGCTGCTCCAGACTTTGCTTATAACACATCCACAAACTGAATTCCCCAATCCTTTCTAAAGTCTCCCTGTCCTACCTGATAAGATTCGGAGAACCCCTCAGCCCTCCCTGAACAGGACTGCCCCACTCCTGTGGGCCTCTGCAGACATACAGGCCCGAGGCAGCACGGCTGTCTTCTGGGCACCAACCTCTCCCTCATCTACCCTCCATAACCCATGCTGGACACTTAGCCTCATGCTGCATTTCATCATTCTGCATATGGCATCTCTCCTTCATGGGATTGTACACCTGAGGGCAGCTACCAAGTCCCACAAATAATTATCCTTCCCGGGATCCAGCCCAATGCTAACAAAGGGTAGGTTCTGCAAAAATAGATTTTGAAAGACACAACTAAATGTATCAGAAAAAATAAAAGACTCAGGTCATAAGCTAGAAAAAGCAGTGCAAACTCATTCATTTCATAGAATTCTGGGAAGAGTTCATACATGTTATTTTTCTTTAAAAGCCACTGTAGCGTGGAATTGTGTTCACCTTCCCTGAAGGGCTGGGGAGGAGTTGGCTAGGAAGATATATCCCGTGACGTCTATGGAAGAGATGCTTCAGGTCTAGGAGTGACTGCTCCCTTGCCTGTGCTCCTAACCTACACCCCTCGTCTAAACGGCGTCTGCGGCAATACATCTGTGAGGTTCCAGAACCCCGGCACATGCTATGAGCTCAGCAGTGACTTGAGGAGGGCAGGCAGCAGACTGGCTTTCTCTAATGGGGGTGAAGATGGCTGAGTGCTATGGGCTAATGAGAATGCACATGTATTCGGGTTTTTAAAGCCATCCAGCAAGACTGGTAAACACTGTTTCTTTTAGGCACAGTCGGTTGTTCCTTCCCTGATTCCAGGAGACAATCGTCTGTGGCCAGTTTCAAAACCTAGCATTCACAACTCTCTCCGCTCAATCCCCGAGGGCTAGCCCTGTTGAAGAGGAAAAGTAAAACCCCCTTTGGCTCTGTGCTTCCCCTTCATGTGTCAATAGGGTCTTGTGGCCTCACCAAGGTAAGTTAAAAATAGAGCCAGAAGGACGCCTCCACTTTCATGCTTGAGGAGACAGCAAGCCCATGAGCAGGCATCACGGCTTCCAACCCAGAGACAGCAAGGACTGCTGGCAACCGGGCATCAGGAGCCCAGACCAAAGCACAGGCTACTTCTCATCGTAAACAGCAGGCAGTCTACTCACCACAACGAATGCGTGACAAGCCAAGGAAATGAAAAGAGAAGAGGATCATCAAAGAAAATCTGTAATTAAAAATAAATCCTTCGCAATGTGACTCCAAGAAGTTTATGGCTGAGGCGGCTTTCACAGGCACTTATGAGTGTCCACAGACAGCCTGGAATTGCGTCTTTAAATGTGAGATGTTCGTATATGTGAAAGGGCCAACTGGACTTCCCTCCCCCAAAAGGCACACTGTTCTGTATATGACACTTTCAATGACCTCTTGTGTTAGTCTGCTAGGGCTGCCCTAACAAAGTACTGCAAACTGGGTGGCTTCGACCACAGAAATGCTTACACAACCACCTGTAGGCTGGAAGTCCAGGAACAAAGTGTCAACAGGGTTGGTTCCTTCCGAAGCTGCGAGGAAAACCTATTCAGTGCCTCACATCTCATTTCTGGTGGTTTGCTGGTGACTTTTAGTGTTCCTTGGTGTGGAGATGCATCACACTGATCTCCATCTTCATTTTCACACAGAATTCCCTGAATGCATCTGTCTGTATCTGCATTTTCCCTTTTTAGAAGGACCAGTAGTAATATGGATTAAGGCCCACCCTACTGACCTCATTTTAATTTGGTCATCTGCAAAGACCCTACCTATATCCAGATAAAGTCACATTCACAGATATAAAGGGTTAGGAATTCAACAGCTTCTGGGGGAAGACAATTCAACTCCTAACACCTCTCAAACATGAAATGTTTCTATGAATAGCATCATTGATGGTATTACTTGACAGAGGAACAGATAGAGTCAGATGACTAGGGCCTCTCCAACAGCCATCAGTTTCATTCAGATCTGGACACAAGCAGGAAAAGTGGTGTGAACAACAGCTAAGCAGCACAAAGAATCAAGACTTGGGTGTGAGATTCTGCCTTGGTCTTCAGCCATGTAGATGTGAGCCCCACCCCACTCTCATCCCACCCACGTGCCACTGTTATAGCTTGGGGGCTCAGAATAAAGCCAGACAGTCAGAGTAGGGGAGAGATTTTCCAACATAACTCAGGCCCTGATGTTTCTTAGTTAATTTTCCCTGAAAGAGAAAATATTTTCCTAAAAGAATAAAAGACTTAAAAGTAACTTGATGTTAAGACATGCCATAAACTAGGAGAATAATTTTTCATTTGTTCCTTCCTCCTGTTTTTTCTTAATCCAAGACCCTCCTAGAAATACAAGAGGACTTTAGGAAGTTCACGGAAAATGGAATCAAAAGATAAAAATGAAAAATATCAACTTTATAAACTGTATTACTCAATATAAGCTCCATCAAGTTCAAAACAATTTTCTAAGTGATGATACCACCCATTTAGTCCATTCTTAAAATATTGAGGGTCCTGGGAATTTAACCATATCAATACAGTCTTTTTACATTATTAACTGAAGAAAATGAGTGGCTTTTAATTATTTTGTTTAAATTAGGAAACAAAAAGAAGTCAGAAGAAGCAAAATCAGAACTGCAAGTTGGATACTCAATGATTTTCTATTGAAATTCACAAAATTGCCCTTATTTAATGAGAGGAATGAGCAGAAGCATTGTCAGGGTGGAGAAGGACTCTCTGCTGAATTTTTCAGTGGCATTTTTCTGCTAAAGCTTTGGCTAATTTTCTCAAAACACTCTCATAATAAACAGATGTTATCATTCTTTGGCTGTACAGACAGTCAACAGCAAAATGCCTGGAGTATCCCAAAAAACTCTTGCTGTGACCTGTGCTCCTGACTGGTCTGCTTCTGCTTTGACTGGAAAATGTCCACCTCTTGGTAGCCATTGCTTTGATTGTGCTTTGTCTTCAGGATTGTACTGGTAAAGCTATGTTTCATCTCCTATTACAATTATTTGAAGAAATCCTTCAGGATCTTCATCCTACTTGTTTAATTTTCATTGAAAGATCTGTTCCTGTCTGCAGCTGATCTGGGTGCAATGGTTTTGACATCAACTGAGTGGAAAACTTACTTAACTTTAATTTTTCAGTCAGAACTGCATAAACGGAACCAACTGAAATGTCGGTTAATCATCAGGTCTCTTCAATTAGGGCAAGGTTAATTTTTTCCTTGCAAATTGACATGAATGGTCTGCCACCACATGCTTCACCTTCAACATCAACTTCTCCCTTTCTTTTTTTGAGACAGAGTCTTGCTCTGTCACCCAGGCTGGACTGCAGTGGCACAATCTCAGCTCACTGCAACCTCTGCCTCCTGGGTTCAAGTGATTCTCCTGCCTCAGCCTCCCGAGTAGCTGGGATTACAGGTGCCTGTCACCACACCTGGCTATTTTTTTTTTTTTTGTATTTTTAGTAGAGATGGGGTTTCACATGTTAACCAGGCTGGTCTTGAATTCTTGACCTCAAGTGATTCACCTGCCCCAGCCTCCCGAAGTGTTGGGATTACAGGCGTTAGCCACTGTGCCCAGCCTCAACCTCTCCCTTCTTAAAAGAAGTTACCTATTTGTAAACTGCTGATTTGGGGGAAGGGGGTATTGTCCCCGTAAGCTTTTCACAAAGCATCAATGAGTTCACCATACTTCCCCTCAAGCTTCACTATAAATTTGATGTTTGTTCTTACTTCAATTTTAGCAGAAATTCACATTGCTCTGATAGGGGCTTTTTTCAAACTGATGTATTATCCTTCTTAGTGCCTCAAACTAGATTGTGTACGAACATGTTATAAAAAGTTAGTACAAATCAATTTTGGTGCAAAAAATTTGAAATCCAGCATAGTTTTTTCATAATGAGCATTGTCTATGAACTTTTTGAAGAGCCCTCAGACAGCTTCTCACACAGCTACTCCACATCCTTGAGGATCAGAGATCAAGGCATCAGCAGGGTTGGTGCCTTCTAAGGGCTGTGAGGGAGAAACCATTTATACCTGTCTCCTGGCTTCTGGTGGGTTGCTCACCATCTTCAGTATTCCATGGCTTGGAGATGCATCACTCTGATCTCTGTTTTCATCTCCAGATGACGTTCTCCCTGGATGTATACAGCTCTGTGTCCTGATTTTCACTCTGTATAAGGACATCGGTCATACTGAATTAGGACCTTTAGACCTCCTTTTCCCCTGATTACCTCTATAAATACCCTCTCTCCAAATAATGTCACATTCTGAGGTATTAGGGATTAAGATTTCAACATATGGATTTGGCAGGTATGCAATTCAACCCATAGTACCCTATGTCTAAACTGCAATAGCCCTGGGGATAGATAAATAAATAAAACATGATACAGGGAATGAAGCACTCACTGGTCGTTGGGAAAAACTCACAGCTATATCCCTCTCTGTTATTACCTCTGTCAGCACATGAAACTGACATGAGACTCTTGCAAGTCCAGATGCCTAGGACCCAAAGAATCTACCTCTGGGATAACACATTTTTCAACAGGTAGCCAGGTAAGGTTAGGGGACAATTTCAGATTTCTCAGGTTGAAAATTTAGGAGTATATAAAAAACAGCATCTAGGAGTATGTAAACCATAGAGTCCAACAGCACAGAGGAGGGAGGCACTCAGGTGACCAAATCTTCCTAACCCAGTGTGAGAGCAGCCATAACGGATGATGGAACACAGGAGAGAGAGCCGCTTATTCTGCTCCAGGAAGGAGGAGGCTGCCAGGTAACGCTGGGAGACTGCGCTAGAGCTAGTCAGCAGACAAAGGGCCAGAGTTCGAAAGGGGCACAGGCTGAGGACACTCCGGGCGGAAAGAGCAGCCAAGCTGCGGAATGAGAGGTCCCAAGCGTGTTTCTGAGAACCTTGATTTTGCACCTTGTTTCAGACACTTTCTTGTCACTGAGCTGGTGTAGGTGGGAAGTGAAAGTGTAAAATACGGTGGTTTCCGAAATAGGGTGTTTATACACCTAAAAAGTTTTGAAAACTCCTTGATAGGCTATTTTTTAAAAATTAAGTAAAATAATCAAACAAAGTTTCTTAACTTCTCAACATTTCAATGAAACCCCAAGAGTATGTAAGGTAGGTTCATTTTTACTAATATATTTTGGAATTTTCTGCCACGTAAGGGACCTAAATGTAGAAAAAAAAAAAAAGCACTAACCTAAAATTTAATCTGCATTATATTAAAAGGAAAAAAATCTCTCTTTATCCTCCTTTCTCTCTTCTTCCCCTTAAGTAGACATGGTAGGATTTCTTGAGCTGTTGACTGGGCTCTTCTCCCTCTCCCAGGCCACATAACTTGGTCATTCATTTCCTGTTCCCTGCTTCAGCCAAAGGCAATTTGCAGAGAGCAGAGGAAAATGGAGGTCTTCACCTTTACCTTTGAGAGCAAAGCTTCAGCCCCCGGTTAAGACCAGGGCTCAGGAAGAATATTTGGCCTTTCAAAGCAAATCTTTGGCCTCAGCAGCACAGAGGCCTCCTGGGTAAGGGGGAGGGGTATGCAGAGTCTGCAGTGTCCTGGGAAGGGCCTGTGCCCATGAAGTGGGCTTCATCCCCACTTGGTGCAGTTTGTGCAGAGAGATAGCCTCAGACAAAGGCCAGAGTGGGAGCAAAACCCTGAAGTTCCCTTGGAGAGGCAGGCTGCACAAATGCCTATTTGGTGATTCAGCATCAACAAGCCAGGTCCAATTTCACATGGGCTCCCTCCAGGATGGGTGAGAGCTCCCAAGAGCTTCATGGGAGGTCCAAGTTGGTGGCTGTGGGCTGGAGAGAGTAGGATTGAAGCAGAGCTGGGGTGGAGTGAAAACAAGAGACAACAGCAGTCAACAGCAGGCTCTGACAACCAAAAACCAGAAAGGAGAGCATCTCCCAGCCCCTAAGGGGAGTAATGCCAGCCCCCAGCATCAGACACATCTGCAGGAAAAGCAGGGGACTTCAGCTAACCAAGAATAATGTTCCTTTACCCAGACAGAATGGAGCCTGGGAAATTAGATTATGCTAAAGGGAAGCCAACATGCATTTTCTGCACACCTGGCTTCTGGGTCTAAGATTTTTGTCTGCTCCTAAAATGCGAGCCTTGTTGAATTGGTGTGGGCTTCTCCTTAGTCGCCGGGTAAAGCAGAGGGCTGGGGCACAGCCATATGCAGTAATTCAGCCTGCCCTTAACCAAAGGGCCCGAGGAAGAGGTGAGACCAAAGAAGGTGAATCACAGATTTGAAAGCAAAGCAAATAAAAGCAGTGGGGAAAGACGGGGTATGAATATGGGGCACACTTTGAGGCACAGACACTTCCCAGGACCCTGCAGCCCTCTGAGTACCCCCCTGCCCTACTCAGAGGCATTTTTCCCATGTCAAACTCCTCAGGGTTGCGGATTCTGGATCCTCCTATGTAACCACTCCTTCCTGCTCCATCTCAACATCAGTGTTGTTTGCAAAGAAAGTGGGCTCCATAAGGTCAAGGGCTGCCCCAGGTGCATTTGGGTGTTTAACAGGGTACCAGGTGATGACTGTGTTAAAAGGGACAATATTGGAGTTTTTTACCAGAGTGACTGAGGAGCTCACGGGAGTACAGGGTGTATGAGTCCCACCAAAGATTCCATGTGCCTTGGGACTGCCCCATCCCATTGGGAATTCCAGTCTGGCTTCTTGGCAATGGGTGCCTGGGCAACAGAGCAACAGAGCAAGGTGGAGGAGAGAAGCCCTCCTGGTACCCATCCCCACATCAGCAAGAGGGAGGGCCAGACTCACAGCCTACCATCCCCTCCAGCCCCAGCCCACCTGATCTACATCAGCCACCTTCTGATTGATTATGTTTTTTCCTGGGGAAAAGGCCAAAAAGCCATCTAGGCCTCAACCCCAGCATCCCTGAACCTCTGACCCAGCCCTGGACTTCCAACTTTCAGACTTCTTTCAGGGGGGACAAGCAAACCCCATGTTTTTTAAGTCTCTGCTATTCAGGTTTTCCATTGTTTGCAGCCTCACAGAGCCCTGGCTGCTCCTATCAGGAGGTGGGGCACGTGCACAAGGCCTTGGAGAGGCCAGCATCTCTCACCTTCTTTCCAGCCCACAGCTCCAGGCACACGGGCTCTTCCTGTGACTATATGGAAGTTATCTGTCTTCCTAAAGCCATAACCAGACAGAACTTCTATCAAAAGGCAGGAGAGTCGGGAACGGGCTCTTTGAGGCCACAGATTGACACTGTCATTGACCCCTCCAGGATCCTGTTTCCTGACATACACCCTTGATTCAGGTCATCTGGTTATTGTGAGCTGGGTCATAAATCTTGAGGAGCTCACTTTTTTTGCAAACAACTAAACCCCAAGAATACTCCTTATTTATGAAACAATATGTATGCTGGTTTTACGGAAGGTTTTCAGTCCTCAGGGTGCTAAAATCTTTGTGCCCTTCTGCCTCCTTAACCACAGCACACATGTTCAAGAGAACTAGAGTTGCCAAGAAATCATTTCTATACATGGGCTCCAACAAACCCAGGTTACAGAGGATGGCCTATTTCCAACAAGCTTCATTTAAGGTTCCCCTACATTAAAGGAATAAAGATGATGATGTGAAGCAGAACATAAATGCCTATAGAAAGTCAGAAACTTCCCTCCTGGTGCCTCATCATCATTGGGGAGAGGGGAACAAAAGGTGGAAAAATCGATTCCACCTTCTTATTCTTGGAGAAGAAAACAACTCTCTAGACAAGAACACAGCAGCAAACAGGGAGAGAAATTGTGTGTTTACTGATTTTAGTCAATTATTGCAGTTGCCACATTTCTCAGGAGTGTTGACGTCCAGGTCAGGGCTGACCCATGAATGGTCAGCAACACACTCAGGCCAACAAGGAAGGAGGAGGCCTGGCTGTGAATGAAGCATGCTCAACTCTAGCTCGTCATATGAGCGGGTCACAGAGAGCAGATGCCTGTGGGTGCTTAGTGAACACTGCAGGGCATGGCACTGGTACTAAAAGGGACTAAAGTTAAATGTTTATCAGAATGTTTATAGCAATCCTCCCACAACACAGGTCAGGTGAACTCTTTCTGCCCATGCATGAGCCTTTGGACAGACAGCCCCCAAAACTATGAGTCTTTAATATTAGCCTGCATCCCTCAGTTCTGGACTTTTCCACTGGACTGGGTTATACGTCATCCAAAATTCACCTCCAAAGGAACCTCAGCATAGATTCCTCACTCACTGTGAGACTGGACACAGCCTTTCAGGGCATCCCCAAATAGAATCAAGACAGTGAGGTAGGGGGTGGGACTCAACTCCAGAGGCAGGGCTCAGACACCGGACCAAATTGAGAGCTAGCTGACACAGGGCCAGGGCAGAAGCAGCTTTCCATAAGACATGCCCACCAGTGTGCCATGTCAGTTTACCATCGCCGTGGCAACACCTGAGAGTTACCACCCCTTTCTATGGCAGTAACCCAATGACCTGGAAGTTACCACCTTTTTCCTAGAAATGCCTGCATCAACTGCCTTTTAACTTGCATGTAATTAAAAGTGGGTACAAATATGACTGCTAAAGTGCCCCTGAGCTGCTACTATGGGCACACTGCCTGTAGGGAAGCCCTGCTCCACAGGGAGCAGTACTGCTGCTGCTGCTTCAATAAAAGTTGCTGTCTAACACCACCACTTGTGCTTGAATTCTCTCCTGGGAAAAGCCAAGAATCCTCCTGGGCTAAGCCCTAGTTTGAGGTCTTGCCTGTCCTGCATCAGTTGCAAATGGTAAGCTGATAAGAAATGAGAATGTAAGGAAACTCCTACATACCACCCAGGGAGAAGCCCACTCCCAGGCAGCATCAAGCCCAGAAGGAAGCAAATGGGGTTTGCAGGACTGCTTGGTGTTTGTCTGTGCAATAACCACTGGGCCTGGTACAGGGGCGGGTGTGTGGGCAGAAAGAGGAGCTGGCAAATAAGAGTTAGCCTTAAAAAGATGCTGACTCTGGGGTCCCCGTTTGGCCATGGCATCAAACGCTCCTGCCAAGTAATTTGGCTCATAAATATTCACCACAGGAGAATATCTGAGCATTAAAAAGCAAACAAAAAAACAATCAGGAACCAAGTACCTCAGCTGGCTGGACAAAAAGACATATGCTTACAAGCCAGGAGATGGGTGTGCAGGCTACTGAGTGTCACAAGAAGCGCAGCTTGGCCAATTGTGACTTCTGGAATGGTCTGTGTCAAAGATTTCAAATGCTGTGTGCAGTTGGCATGTGGCTGCTAAGCTTCTAATTTTGTGACTTTAAGATTGTACAAATGAGCAAAACCCTTTGCAGATCTTTAAAGGGAATTTTAGGCAAGGTTCAGAAGCAATGCCATGGTAAATTTTTTTTATTTTACCCAGTTAAAAACAGACTTTGTCAGGCAATGTGGAGACCTCTAAATTCACATCTTCTAAGGACATGGAGAGAAGGGAGTTTGTAGCTATTTTCACAAGAAAACCACCAGCCAGTTCCACGGTACCACTGATCCAAGCTGCTCTGTCTGAAAAGACTGCCTTGGATTTATTTAGCACCCATCTTCCTACAAATGTCTCCCAAAAGTCTTGGGAATTCATCTCCTTTGCATTTTCACCGCATCACGCAGACCACCATGGCCACATATTAATGCCCCTGCCACCAGCCTCCATTGTCCACCAGGGATAAGCAAAAAAGCATTGATTTGGGACTTCTGCAGGGTCCTTCCTTCACACAGTGTATCCTTTGAAACCGCCACATCCCCAATCCACCACACCATGGGCGGCCTCCTTCAAAGCCCTCAGCTCTCCTCAGGAAACCTTTTCCTCCAGGACACCTGTCATCAGCTTCCCAGCTGCCTTAATTTCCTTCATCAAAACACTCTACGTTGCAATCAGTGACCGTGCAATTGTTCAGCATGTGTATTAGTTTCCTATGACTCCTGTAGCAAATTATCACAAACTCAGTGGCTTCAAACAACACAAATCTATTTTCTTACAGTCCTGGTGGTCAGAAGTCCAAAATGGGTCTTTCAAGGCTGAAAGCAAGGTGTCAGAGGGTTGGCTCCTTTGGAAGGCTCCAGCAGAGAATCTGTCCCTTGCCTCTTCCAGTTTCCAGAGCTGCCAGCATTCCTTAGTTTGTAGCTGCATCACTCCCACCTTTACTTCCATCATCACATGGCCTTCTCCTATGCTGATCACCTGCCTCCTCCTTATAAAACCCCTGTGATTACATTAGGCCAATGCAGAATAATCTCTCCATCTCAAGATCCTTAACTTAATCACATCTACAAAGTCCATTTTGCCATATAGGATAATATTCACACGTTCCAGGGATCAGGATATGGACATGGTGGGGAGGTGGTGATTACTCAGCTTAATACACGGTGTGTCTTTCCCACTAGGATGTTAGTGATCAGGGTCTTTGTGCAGCTGATTTAGTCTTTATGGTCCAGGATCCAGCACAGAGCCAGATTCATTGTTCAGAAAATGAATGAGGAAATGAACTGAAGAGTGAATGCGCAAATAGAGTTCTTCCCTCACCTCTTCTACGCTTCCTTTGAACTCCTTTTTTTTTTGTTTTTAGATGGAGTCTTGCTCTGTCCCCCAGGCTGGAGTGCAGTGGCACAATCACGGCTCACTGCAAGCTCCGCCTCCTGGGTTCATGCCATTCTCCTGCCTCAGCCTCCCGAATAGCTGGGACTATAGGCACCAGCACCATGCCCGCCTAATTTTTTGTATTTTTAGTGGAGACGGGGTTTCTGAACTCTTATTTATTCACTTATCTATTTCCTTTTCCTCTCTCTTCCCAGCTCCTGCTTCTTCCTCACAGGTACACCATGGCATCCAGCAGACTGATTTGTCCCCACTCACCTTAGCCTGTCTCCTGCCACAGTTGTCTCATTTTGGTAAAGTGCGTGTCCAGGTTTCCCCTTGCTCCCAGCTGCAACATGGATCTGTGAAAGACAGTACAACGGAAAAGTCTTCACATCCTGGCTGTCTCTGCCCTTCATTGTCTTTAAGCTCTTTAACAACTTTTACTTGGAGAGGAAAACAACTCTCTAGACAGGAACACGGACCAGCAAACAGAGGGAGAAATTGTGTGTTTATTGATTCAGTCAATTATTGCAGTGACCACACGTCTCATGAGTGTTGATATCCAGATGGGGGCTGACCCATGAAAGGTCAGCAAGGAAAAAGGAGAACCTATACTTTCCTCGGTTTGTAAGTTGTAAAAGACCCATGGAATGCCAACTATCCTTGTCCATGGACATGTGGACAGACTGTCCAGTGGCTATTATCAATTTTGCATCTATTACCAATTTTGCATCTATTTGTAAATTCTGTGTCAGCATTCCTATTGTTCTAGCTATGCGTGGCATTTTTAATTCTCCTTCGGACTGGTTATAGCATCTTACTGGTTCCCTCATTAATTAATGAATTAAATAAAATCTTTGACATGTGTTCATTTTACATTTGTGTAAGAGTCATGATTTTACCTTTTAAAAAAAAAGTCCTTTTACAGGTCTCAGGAGAGAGGCAGCTGCATCAACAAACACAAGGGCTAGCCCTCCTCCAGAGAATTCACAGCTGAAGGGTGGATTAAATGCACCCTTTGCCTTTCCCACCTTTCATTCCCTTTACCGTATCTAGCATTTGGATGGAACGCATTGCAGAAGGAAGAGTGGAGAAGCATATGCACACAGCACATGCCTGGGAGGCTCCCCTAGAGCAGCTGGGATCTCTATGCCCCCACCTCCACCTTTTAATCTCATGGTTTCTTGGCCTCTTCTCTCCCTTTCACACCCATCTAGAGATGACTTGAAGAGGCTCTGGCTTCCCCTTGGCCACTCTCAGCTGTCTTCCCAACTTGCGCCTGATCTTCACACCAGCAGCTATTGTCTTCTCAATCCTACACAAGGTCTATGCCAGCACGTTCCCACTCCAACAGCCATCATACGAAGACATTCTGAAGTTATCACTCCATCCATGAGGAGCTGCCTACCAGTCCTTAGAAAGAAAGGGAAAGTCTGCTTCCAAACATGAGAAGGGGTTAGACCAAGGGCTACCTCCTGGCCAGGTGATGGAGGACTAGAGAAGCCAGATTAAGCCAGATTTCTGCTAATCAAAGCAAAAGGCAGATGGCCAAGCAGCTACAGGGAAGAAAATATTTTTTTTCTCACCCATTACTAGGGCCATAGCTGAGGCACCTATGGCAAAATACAGAATAACAAGAGAAACATCAAACTTATTTAAATTTTATGTGACATATGAGACGTCAGGAAAAAAGACCCAAAGAGGCTGGGCACAGTGGCTCACACCTGTAATCCCAGCACTTTGGGAGACTGAGGCAGGCAGATCACCTGAGGTCAGGAGTTTGAGACCAGCCTGGTGAACGTGGTGAAACCCCGTCTCTACAAAAATTAAAAAATTAGCCAGGCATGATGGCGGGTGCCTGTAATCCCAGCTACTCGGGAGGCTATGGTGGGAGAATTGCTGGAACCCAGAAGGCAGAGGTTGCAGTGAGCCGAGATCACGCCATTGCACTCCAGCCTGAGTGACAGAGCAAGACTCCATCAAAAAAAGAAAAGAAAAAGAAATAGGGACACCTGTGTATTTTTATCGTTAAGTTTGAAGGAGAAGTGGATAGTAGTGGAGAAGTGTGATTGGACAAAGGGAGTATGATCTAATTAGTTATATACAAGGGGAACTCAGCTAGGCCTGTTTGTTCAGCTTTTTTTCTGTATCCCTGTCTCTTTGGAGATAAAGACGTTCCTCCCCTCCAGGTAAAGAGTGGGCACCTCTCACACAAGGACCTTATGACTTGCTCCAGGGGAAGGTCAGCTTGGTTTCATGCCTGCTTCAGGAAAAGAAGGGCAAGGAGAAGGTGAGAGAGGCCTTCCTGCTTCTGCTGGTTTCTCCAATGCCAAAATGCCATATTTTGGGGTAGTATTCCCTGAACCCCACCACAGCCTCTGAGGGTGGGGCTTTGCCCAAGGGTGAGTTGCAGCACTCTGCCGGGTGTTTCAAACAGCAGAGGTTAGTTACAGGGTATTGATTCAAAATAGCTACCACGCATGAGCTTGTCCCCCTGCACCAACTCATCCTGTGCATTTACCACTACTGTTAACTCTGACCTAGGATTTGTGGTTCATTTGGGATGTCATGCATGCTTCAGATCTCAGGCCCTAGTGACCTCACCTATAAATTTGGGGTGGGCAGTGATAGGCCTGGATGACCCTCAGTGGCCCTTCTAGCACAAAAATTTCTCAAGTCAGAAGAACAAAACCCTGTATTTCTACTCTCCCTGGGACAGTGGCCCCAAATATACCACAAGTGTTCATCTTTCCGGTGGAGTTCATACGTGTAGTGTTGTGTTTACTTTACTCTGTAAGCAGAACAGGTGCCTGTCATTCACTCACCCATTCCTTCCGTCTGGATACAGGGCAGCAGAAACCAGCAGAATGCTTTTATTCACAGAGCTGAATGCCTACACCAGAAAACAAACATTAAGCAAATAGTGGCAGAAATACATATTTTTAGACAAAATCTCACTCTGTCATCCAGGCTGGAGTGCAGTGGGATGATCTTGGCTAACTGCAGCCTCCACCTCCCAGACTCAAGTGATCCTTCCACCTTGGCCTCCCAAGTAGCTGAGATTACAGGCATGCACCACTATATCCAACTAATTTTTGTATTTTTAGTAGAGATGGGGTTTCACCATGTTGTCCAGGCTGGTCTTGAACTCCTGATCTCAAGAGATCCACCTGCCTCAGCCTCCCAAAGTGCTGGGATTACAGGCATGAGCCACCGCACCTGACCACAAATACATTTTAAATTACAATTATGATCACTTCTTTGGATGAGAGGCTGGTCCTAAGGGAATGTATAATGAGTGTTTGACTTAAACATGGGGTCAGGGAAGTCTTCCCTGAGGAGGAGTAAATGGGTTTAGGAGATATTTCAGGCTTTCACCATTAAGTATGATGCAACCTGCAGGAATTTTGTAAATACCTTTATTATTTTAAGGAAGTTTCCTACTGTTCCTAGTTTGCTGAAGGTTTTTATCATGAATGGATATTGAATTTTGATAAATGCTTCTTTGCATTCCTTGAAAAGATTTTATTATTTCAATCCTTCATTCCGTTAATAGAGCAAATTATATTGATCGGGTTTCTAATGCTTAACCAAGCTTGTATTCCTGGGATAAACCCAACGTAATGAAGATGTATTAACCTTTCTCTCATATTAATGGAAGTCAGAGACAGGGGCCAAGGAATAATTTAATTCTGCCTGTAATTCTCGATATGATTTGAAGTTGTGTCCCCACCCAAATCTCATGTTGAATTGTAATCCCCAGTGTTGGAGGTGGTGCCTGGTGGGAGGTGATTGGATCACAGGGGTGGTCCTTCATGAATGGTTTAGCACCATCTTCTTGGTGCTATTCTTGTGATAGTGAGTTATCGGGGGATCTGGTTTTTTAAAAGTGTGTAGCACCGTCCCCCTCATTCTCTCTTGCCCCTGCTCCTACCATGTAAGATCCCTGCTCCCCCTTCACTTCCCACCATGATTGTAAGTTTCCTGAGGCCTTCCCAGAAGTGGAGCAGATGCCAGCATCGTGCTTCCAGTACAGCCTGCAGAACCATGAGCCAATTAAACCTCTTTTCTTTATAAATTACCCACTCTCAGGTATTTCTTTATAGCAATGCCAGAATAGACTAACAGTTCTCAATCCTCTTTTTAAAATAATCACCATCTCCTAAGGCTGGGTGAAGACATAATATGTGTTAAAAGGGAGCATGGTAAATGCCGGAGACACAGGTTGATTTATAAATGCCCTGCCATGACGCAGGATACATGGCAAGACAGGTTTCAGTATGAGTCATGCCTTGAATGACAGTAGGGAAAATCACTTTTAATGGATGCCAGGGGCTGGCAGGAGCGGAAAAGACAGACAGAGTCTGCGAAACAGAGAGCAAACCAGCATGGCTGGATAGAAGAAGGGCTGTCCATGGATGATCACAAGGCTGTGGCATTCAAACCTTATCCTCCTGGTCAGCAGGGAACTGTGAACACAGGAAAGGGCTCACAATGCAAAGGTTAAGTGAATAAAGCATGATACAGAACTGGAATGCAGAATGACTCCAATGTTATTAAATTGTGTGTGAGATGAGAGAGGGTGGTTGTATTAGTTTGCTAGGATGGTCAAAACAAAATACCATGAATTGGGTGACTTAAACAACAGGAATTTATGTCTCACAGTTCTAGAGGCTCAAAGTCCTGATCAAGTGTCAGTAGGATTGGTTTCTGCCAAGGCCTCTCGCCTTGGCTTGCAGATGGCCGCCCTCTCGCTGTCTCTTCACGTGGTTGTCCCTCTATGAACAAGACCTCCTCATGTTTCTTCTTCGTCCAAATTTCCTCTTTTTATAAGAGCACCTATCAGTTTGGATCAGGGTCCACCCTACCAGCTTCATTTTAACTTAATTAACTTAATTACCTCTTTAAAGGGCCTATCTCCAATTACAGTCAAGTCCTGGCATCACCATTCCCAGTGATTGAGGAGGCCAGAAGTAAAATGAAGATGGTATCTGCCCTCCCCCTGTACCATGTTAAGTGCAGGGCAGAATCTGAAGGTCACCAGGTGGAGTCCATGACTCCCTGTCCCTGGGGTTTGAGGAATGCAGCCTTGCTGGGCATCATTGGCCTGCACATCCAGATACTGCTGCTCTTTCTCACCCCATGCTTGCCCTGGTCAGCCAGAGCCTAAGCACTCGTGCCTCAGCTGACAGAGTGCTCACTGGAGCAGCATCAGAGCCCCTCTGTCCTCTTCAGAGGCCGGGTCAGAGCAACTTCACTTCCATGCATGACACCTGAGAGGCACCTGCACACAGGTGCACAGCTGGAGAGAAAAGTCAGCAGCCTGCCTTGCCAGAGGGCAGACAGACCATGCTTAGACTTCAGTTTCCAGGTGGAACAAAAGGATCTCCATATTTTTTACCTTAAAAATTAATTGACAGGCCCTGTCTGTTCCCAAGTGTCTAACATCTAAGAGGGTTGGGTTCATAGTCTGGCTAAGGATATCCTTTCCCTCCCCTCCCATTTTTACTATAAAAACATTTTGACTAGAAAAAGAAAACCTCTTACTCACTATCCTAGGCAAGATTCTTCTTTTTTCTTTTTCTTCTCTGTTTTTTTTTTTTTTTTTTTTCATTTCCTTACATTCTCTGTGCATTTGCCTATGCACCATGGGATTTAAACAATAGATTGGGAAAACAGTGGAGAGGGCACTGAGGGTGCCCTTTTGTGGTAGAAATTGAATTTGCAGCCCTCCCCTCCCCCCCATACACACGCACATACACACACTGGGTATTTTGTTAGTCTTAACCAAAGATCAAAACAACATAGCCTTGACCTTAACTCACAAACAGCCTCCAGCTACAGGGAAAAAGTCTCTGAGTAGGGGGAGTATAAGTCCCACCAGAGCCCTTATTGATGGCAATTTAACAACAGGTATTTTATTTAAGGCCTGAATTTTTCATACAGAGACACAGTGATTTGGCTTTCAGGTACGTCTCATAACGAAGTAGGAATGGAGAAAAGACTTGGGATTTTGGCAGCTTTGCTGATGAATAGTAAACAACTGGAAGTGATCGCCATGTCTGACTGTAAAGGAATAGTTAAATAAATGTGCCACCCATGAGTAGAATGCGTACCTTACACACATGTGCATGCACCTTCTCCAGGCAGGAAGAGTTTCCTGTGCACCCCTCACCCCCCACCCACAGGAAGAGCTATGGGACCTACAGGAACTCCAGTGCTCCTGGGGCACTCCCAGCCTGTGGCACTAGAGTGTCACGTGGACAACAGAGGGTGGCTTTGTGGTCAGAACAGCACGGGCTCAAATCCAGCTTGGTCTTGCCTTGGCCTGGGTAGCCCGGGCAGCTCTTCCGCCTCCCCCAACCCAGGGAAGTGGGGTTGATATTCTGAATCTGCAGGGCTCTTGGAGAAGTTACAGGGTGCCTGACACGTGGGAGCCAGCCTCTGCCCACAGTCACCCAGCCAGCATGTTGTGGAGCCAGGATTTCAAATTAGATCCAGCCAGTTCCAGAATCATTACTTTTTCCGTTCCGTATGCATACCAGGCTGCCTCTTTCTAGATTATCCTCCAAAAAGCCCTGGGGAGGCGGCAGCAGCATGAGCTGCAGACAGGCGGCCAATAAGTGAGGCCCCAGCCAGGGATCTGAGCGTGGTCTTTGCCCTTGGGACACAAGGCAACCATCCAAGAGGTCACAGAAATCAGCAGCTTTCACCGGGAAGCCCCGAGTCCTGGGATTGGGGTGCTGGAGGGGGATCCAAAAAAAACAGTCATTGATTTGGAAGGAGATGCTGTTCTCCATCTCAGCCAGCTGTTAAAGGGACATGGATTGAACTCACAGGCAGGGAGGGGCATTCAGTTTCCCTTGGCCACATCAGCATGTTTTTACAGTTGAGAGAGCAGGAGATGACTCTCCAGCCTGTGGCAGAGAGAAAGTGCCCTTGGGCCAACTCCGTGGAAGATGTTCCCTACCCCGCTTCCAGGAGGAGCTCCTGCTGGTGGATACACGACCCCAGCTGGTGGCGACGCAAGGTCAGCGGGCACTCTCTGCCTTGCTGAGGCCTCAGGCTCCTGGCTGCAAAGGCCCCGGGTTCCCCTCTGCAGCCAAGTCTTTACTTCCCCTTCACCCTGAAAAATGTCTTCACAGACTGTCATTCTTTGGTCTCTTGACTGCCTTTCTCCGGTTTCCTTTCACAATCCCCCAGAGATGGGACATCTCTCCAGAGGACACCTGGGTTGTGAGGATCTATGGTCAGAACATTTTGGTCAATGACAGATTATATACACCACGGTGGCTCCCTTGGATTATAAAGGAGCCGAATAATTCCTATCACCAAGTGACAGTGCCATGCCATCTAAACTGGTGTAAGTACACCCTATGATGTTCACACAATGACAAAATCACCGTTGTTAAGTAAATGGGTTTGGGAGAAGGTTCAGTTTCCACCTGCCCCACCCTCCCACTTCCTAGGCTCAGCCATGCCTTTGGAGGGTAGCACCTTTGTTTCTTCCACATGTCGCAAATACAGTGACACATGACTGTATTCAGGAACAAGGAGGCTCTGGTGCAAAAAGAACATTGTTTCCATGTGTGAGTGGGTCTTCTGGGTCCATCATAGGCAGCCAATTCAAGTGGTCCATCCGTCAACAGAACTCTTCTTCCAGGCTCACTGGGACTTCTTCCAGCCATAGCACATAACGTCATAGCACAACACATTACCCACGTGTTTGTGGCAGTGCTGATGTCAACACACCTCCTGCACTGCCAGGCCGGTAAAAGTCTAGCACAATTTCATACAATACATGATACTTGATAATAATAATAAATGATTAGATTGCTGGCTTATGTATTTACTGCTGTATTTTTAATGGTTATTTTAGAGTGTATTCCTACTTATGAAAAAATAGTTACCTGTAAAACAGCCTCAGGCAGGTCCCTCAGGAGACCAGGAGACCAGAAGAAGGCGCTGTTATCCTAGGAGATGACAGCTCCATGCATCTTATTGCCCCTGATGTCCCTCCAGCAGCACAAGATGTGGACAAGAAGGCAGTGATAGTGGTGATCCTGACCCTGCAGAGGCTCAGGCTAATGTGTGTGTTTGTGTCTTAGTTTTGAACAAAAAAGTGTAAAATGTTAAAAAAAAAATTAACAACAGAAAAAAACGCTTATTGAATAAGAATATACAAAAAGAAAATATTTTCGTATAGCTGTACAATGTTTATGTTTTAAGCTGTTATTAGAAAAGAGCAAAAAAATTTAAAAATGAAAAGATCTATGAAGTAAAAATGTTACAGTAAGCTAATGTTAATTTATTATTAAATTAAAAAATGTTGAAATAAATTTAGTGTAGCCTGAGAGTACGGTGTTTCTAAAGTCTACAGCAGTGTACAGCAATGTTCTAAACCTTCACATTCTCTCAGCACTCACTCACCGACTCACCCAGAGAAACTTCCAGTCCTGCAAGCTCCATTCATGGGAAGTGCCCTATACAGGTGTGCCATTTTTAATCTTTCATACTGTGTTTTTCCTGTGTCTTTTTCAGGTTTAGATACACAAATTCTTGCCATTGTGTTACAATTGCCTGCAGTATTCAGTAGAGTAACATGCTGTACAGGTTTGTAGCCTAGGAACAACTGGCTACACCATACAGCCTAGGTGTGTAGTAGGCTATGCCATCTAAGCTTGTATAAGTACACCCTGTGATATTCACACAACGACGAAATCACCTAATGATGTATTTCTCAGAATGTATCCCCGTTGTTAAGTGGCACATGACCGACTCTATTCAGGAACAAGGAGACTCTGGTGCAAAAAGAACATCATTTCCATGTGTGAGTAGGTCTTCTGGGTCCATCACAGGCAGCCAATTCAAACGGTCCATCTGTCAACGGAACTCTTCCTCCAGGCTCACAGGAACAGAACTGATAGGCCCACCCTCCTTCCTTCCTTCCTTCCCTTCCTTCCTTCTCTCCTTTCCCACCTTCCACTCCTTTCATCCTTCTCTCCTTCCTCCCTCCTTCCTTTCCTTCACTTCGGAGGATCCTGCAGAGGCTCTGGGTGTCAGAGCAAAACACTCCAAAGATCAGTGGAGGGACATGGATTCCTACATCTCCATACAACTTCACCCAAGGTACAGTCACCTTCTCTGAGATGAAAAAGAGACAGAAAGGGAGGGAGGAAACCTTTATTAAGCACCTAATGAGTGGTAAGTGACCTCACAAGCCTGTGAGGAGGTATGCGGCTTCCCATCTCTATGGATAAGGTTGAGTATGGGAGTCAAGAGGGTTACTGGTAGAGACGAGACCAGGACCACAGGTTTCTGGTGCCAGTGTTCATACCTCTGCGACTTAGCATAACAGAGCTACAGAAATGAAATTCCCCCAAAGACGCTGCTTCCGAAACCAGTGACTTGCCCAAAGGCCACAATAAAAAGAGCCCACATATCTGTACACCTGGGACACTGAAAATGCATGATATGCAACCACACTTCACCAGGTGAATAAGTCCTGCAGATGATGGGGCTGGCCCATATCAGCTCACAAGACTTGATCACGAAATAGTCTGGAATTTAAATCACTGCTAGCTTGACATCAGCCATGGTGGAGGTGTTGACATTGGTAAATGCTAAAAATGAGGTCTTATTTTGTTTTTTGATTTTTTGGTTGGTTTTGTTTTTTATCTTCTGAGAACCAATTGACCAGAACACCACTGGATGGCTTTTACAAATGCTGAGCAAAAGCAGTCAGATACAAAAGAGGACACTATGCATGACCCATATGAGGAGGTCAAGGACAGCAAAGCTGAGTTATGGTGATGGAAGCCACGGGTATGGCAGGGCATCCAGGGAGCCGGTTGTGTTCTGAGTCTTGATCTTGGTGGTGGTTTCATGGGCATGATCAGTGTGTGAAAATAGTGCTGCAATGAACATAACGCATGCATGTATCTTTATAATAGAATGATTTATATTCCTTTGTGCTTCACATTTATGATGGAATGCTTTTCACACACACAGCCTCATAACATTTCTATGCATATTGGTAGTGGAGAAGAAAACGGGGAACCTCTATTCCCTTTTAAGAGAAAAAAGATCACTGATTGAACCTTTAAAAGAGATCAAATGAGGTCACGGGACTCTTGAATACTTCAGGACCAGGAGTTGGTGGGTCCATCCAGCTCTACAAACTTGGGCAAGTTCTAATCACTCTGGCCTTCAGTTTCTTCCTGTGTTAAGTGGAGATAAAAATTTCTACTTCTGGCCGGGCATGGTGGCTCACGCCTGTAATCCCAGCACTTTGGGAGGCCGAGGTGGGCGGATCACCTGAGGTCAGAAGTTCAAGACCAGCCTGACCAACATGGAGAAACCCCATCTCTACTAAAAACACAAAATTAGCCGGGCGTGGTGGTACATGCCTGTAATCCCAGCTATTCGGGAGGCTGAGGCAGGAGAATTGCTTGAACCCAGGAGGCAGAGGTTGCGGTGAGCCAAGATCGCACCATTGCACTCTAGCCTGGGCAACAAAAGTGAAACTCTGTCTCAAAAAACAAAAAACAACAACAAAGAAAACTTCTACTTCTAGGGTTGTTGAGGAGATTAAATATGTCACATTGTCTAAAATACTACAAATGGTCAATATATTGGCTATGATTATTATTAATCAGCCCCACAGGTGGGTAGGAGAAGGGAAAGAGAAAAAGAACGCATATTTGAGAATACAGCCAGTGAAGGCAAGAACACAGTCCCTGCCCAGTATTGTGGCCTTTGTGCACGGTTCTGTTCTCTTCCCGTGGCTGGCTGAGCTCCCTCCTAATTCTAGAAATATTGAATTTGCAGTGGTTTAGAGTAGTCCTGGGTCAAATGACCCCAACTTGGAGCAAGTTTGATTCTGGGGCACATCTGGGGACACGGTCCAATCTAGATTCACATGGAGGACACATTTTCCCAGCTAAGCCCATAGCAGGCTCACAGTTCAGCTCTGAAGGAATCATACCAATCGTGGAAGGGCTGAAAATTCTGACAAAGGCTTATAGAAGTGCCTTGCACTGAGAAAGATCCGCACAGAAAACATAAATAATGAAAATTGCAAAGTTTCCATTTCTCTGAGTGGATTGTGTTAGAATCGAGTGTTTCACACTTTGATCCCAACATGATTTCCACCCAGTCTATTAGTAAATATGAATCATAGGTCCTCAGGCCTAAAAGGGACCCAGGAAATTGTCTCATCCAATTGCCCACTGGAAGCTCAAATTCTCAAATTTCACTAGGTCAGTGGTTGGTCGGCCAGAGTGTCCAACCCATTGGACAACACGTTCCAGGAACAGGGAGCTCACTCCTTCATAGGCAGCCATGGCATCCATGCATAGCTGTGTGGAAACATTCCTGTGGCGAAGACAAATCAGCCTGGCCGTGGCTCCCCAGTGGGCCTGGGCCTATGCCTCGGGGTCACCCGATGACATCATAAAGACACCTCTTTCATGAAACATTCCCCATCATCTGTGCAAACACCTTCCACCTGCCCCGCCCTCCCATTTCCCAGGCTCAGCCACGCCTTCGGAGGATAGCACCTTTGTTTCTTCCACGTTGCAATTTCCCATTTCTTCATCTTCCTAGTCTTGCCTTTGCATTTTTAACTGTTGCAGAGGTACCAAAACAAGGCCTAAAAAGCCTTTTCCCTTCAAAGCCAAATTTTTATTTAAAAAAAATGTTTTCCGCAGTTCATGGCATCCAGATCTTTTGCAATCTGTCTCTGCCTATTCTTCCAGCCTTGTCTTCTGATGCTGCCCCACATCCACTCTCTCCTTCAGCAGTAACGGATCTTCCTCCATGATTCTGCATGCAGCTCCCTGCACCCCATCATCGCCCCCACAATTTCAGCTCAGATGCTGCTTCTCACCTCACTAGGAGGCCATACCAAGTCTATCTGTGCCTCACTATCCTCCCCTGCAGGTTGCTTCTCCCTCCGTGGTGTCTCAAGGAGTTTCTTCCCTACTACACCACCGCCCCAGGATGATTTCTTTGCATTTCTCTCCCCTACCAGACACTGAATGCTTGGATCAGAAACCAAGCATTGTGTCTCATCTTCTAGCACCTTCCAGCCTTCTCACACCTGTTAAACCTACCATTTATTTATTTATGTTTAGAAACAGGTGTCACTGTGTTACCCAGGCTGGACTGCAGTGGCTATTCACAGGCACAATCATGCACCTACTATTTTTTTTTATCAACTTTTAAGTTCCAGGGTTCATGTGCGGGATTTACAGATTTGTTACATAGATAAACATGTGCCATGGTAGTTTCCTGCACAGATCAACCCATCAGGTAGGTATTAAGCCCATCATCCATTAGCTATTCTTCCTGATGCTCTTCCTCTCATGCACTTTCCAACAGGCCTCAGTGTGTGTTGTTCCCCACCATGTGGCCACGTGTTCTCACTGTTTAGCTCTCACCTATAAGTGAGAACACGCGGTGTTTGGTTTTCTGTTCCTGCATTAGTTTGCTGAGGATAACGGCTTCCAGCTCCATCCATGTCCCTGCAGAGGACATGATCTCATTCCTTTTTATGGCTGCACAGTATTCCATGGTGTACATGTACCACATTTTCTTTATCCAGTCTACTGTTGATGGGCATTTGGGTTGATTCCATAAATTTGCTATTGTGAATAGTGCTGCAATTAACATACACGTGCATGTATCTTTATAATAGAATGACTTATATTCCTTTGGGTATATGCCTAATAATGGGATTGCTGGATGCTGCTGGATCAAATGGTATTTCTGCTTCCAGATCTCTGAGGACTTGCCACACTGTCTTAAACAATGATTGAACTAAATTACACTCTCACCAACAGTGTAGAAGCATTCCTTTTTCTCCACAGCCTTGCCAGTATCTGTTGTTTCTTGACCTTTTAATAATTGCCATTCTGACTGGCGTGAGATGGTATCTCACTGTGGTTTTGATTTGCATTTCTCTAATGATCAGTGATGTTGAGCTTTTTGTCATATGTTTGTTGGATGCATGAATGTCTTCTTTTGAGAAGTGTCTGTTCATGTCCTTTGCCTACTTTTTAATGGGGGCAACTACTGTTTTTAAGAAATTATTTTTCCTGCTCCAATAACCCAAGTCTGCCAAATATGTGTTTGCCACGAATTAGCTGGTTGTGTTTCTTTAAGAACTATCAAGAGCTCATGTCCTGATATAAATCACAGTTTGTGTGGAAATACTAGCTATGTTAAGCAACATGTTCAGATGCTAATCTCACTTAAGCCCAGCACATCAGTGCATTTCTCAACATGGATTTCTAAGAAGAAAGCTACAGTGAGGGTTCCAATTACAAGATTTGCTCACAGAAGCAAGTCACAGTTGTAAAAATCAGCACACTTGGTACATGGTATATAGAACACAGTCCCTTTGATGAGGTTTTTATTGTCTTTGGACCTTGATCATGTTTTCAAAATTATAATCCATCAGGCCAGAATCTATTACAAGTTAGTAAAAATGGGCATGATTCTTTTTTTTTTTTTTTTTTTTCTTGAGACAGAGTCTCGCTTTGCTCCCCAGGCTGGTGTGCAGTGGCACCAACTCGGCTCACTGCAAGCTCCGCCTTCTGGGTTCACGCAATTCTCCTGCCTCAGCCTCCTGAGTAGCTAGGACTACAGGTGCCCGCCACCACGCCCAGCTAATTTTTTGTATTTTTAGTAGAGATGGGGTTTCACCGTGTTAACCAGGATGGTCTCGACCTCCTGACCTCGTGATCCACCCGCCTCGGCCTCCCAAAGTGCTGGGATTACAGAGCATGTATCTTATAATTAAAAATGTGATGCCAGAATTCGAGCTTATGAGAAGATGAAGGAGATGTACTTTTCCCTATTCCTCCTGGTAAGTACAACTAAAAACTCTGGACATTATATGTAAAATAAATAACTAGGTAAGAAGATTCTGAGAGGTGGAGAGAAGGTAGACAGGAGGCTGGGAACCTCAACACACAAGTAACAAAATGGTAAGGGGTTCCAAGTTAATGTTTTGCCTCACATATGCCAGAGTTGGAGCTGAACAAGCCAGCAAACTGGAAACACCAGTGGGCACAGACAAAAATAGCCCTGACAAAAGCCTGCTCCCCACAGCCAAAGGGCCAGCAAAAGTCAGCCTAGCAAGACAGAAAACTTTCAGACAATAACCATCCTACTCCAGCCAAACGCCAAAGAAAAACTGTGGCTCAGCCACTACCCACACCAGCCAAGGTCAAGTGGGAGCCTAGACTTGCAGGAATGTGCCCCAATCACCTGTCAGGTGGTGTCAGAGAAAGTTGAATAGGGAGCCAGGACTTCTATCCCCACCACGCAGTAACAAGAATCTCCCATCACTACATGGTACCTTTAGAGATCAGCTGGTCAGTCTGGAGTTTCACCACTAACTCAGAGTTATGAGGCCTCCCCCTCTCTGCTAGTGTAGTCTCAAAGGAGAGTGGAGAACCAGGATTTCACCACAGCCCAGTGTAAGAAGGCCCACACCCCATATCAGCGGTGTCAGTTGAAGCTGCATGGGGAGCAGAAATGAGTCACTCATATCTTTCTCAGCCAGGGAGGTATCAGTAGATACCAACACTGAGAGAACAGAGATGTTAGATTATCTGACAAAGATTCTAAAGTAGCTGTCATAAAAATGCTTCAATTAACAATTATAAGCACACTAGAAACCAATAAAAAATTGAAACTCTCAGCAAATAAGTTGAAACTCTCAGCAAAGAACAAGAAGATATACAAAGAAAAGAACCAAACTGAGATTTTAGAAGTGAAAAATACAGTAATTAAAATAACAGGCTAAGTGGGTGGGCTTAGCAGCAGAATGGAGGGGACAGGGAAGAATCAGTGAGCTGGAACATAGAACAATAGAAATTACTCAGTCTGACCAACAGAAAGAAAGTAGATTGAAAAAGAATGATAAACAGAGCCATACGGATTTGTGAGACTATAACAAAAGATACATCTTTTGTATTATCAGAGTTCTTGAAGGAGAGGAGAAAGGGCACAGAGCTGACAAACTGGTAAAGGAAATAATGACTAAAACCTTCCAAATTTGGTAATACCTAAAGATTCAGCAAGCTGAGAAAACCAAAAACAGGGTCAAACCAAATAAATCTATGCAAAAATCTATCATAATCAAACTTCTGAAAATTAAAACAAAGGAAAAAACCTGAAACAGTAAGAGAGAAATGACACCTTACCTATAGATAAAAACCAATTCAGATAACAGCATATTTCTCATCAGAAACCATGGACTCTAGAAGAAAATGGCATATTTTTCAAATGTTGAAAGAAAATAACTGTCCGCCCAGAATCCTATATCTAACAAAAATATCAGAAATTAAGGGGAAATTAAGGCATTCTCAAATGAAACAAAACTAAGAGAATTTGTAGCAAACAGACCTATAATAAAAGAAAGGCTAAAAGAAGTTCTATAAATACAAAAGAAATGACAAATGAAGAAAATCAGACCTTTGAAAATCAGAAAGGAAGGAAGAAAACAGCAAACAAAAATGTCGATAAGTACAATACATTTTCTGTATTAGTCGGTTTTCATACTGCTCTAAAGTCATACCTGAGACTGGATGATTTATAATTAAAAGAGGTTTAATTGACTCACAGTTCCACATGGCTGGGAAGGCCTCAGGACACTTTCAATCATGTCAGAAGGCAAAAGGGGAACAAGCACGTCTTACCACCGCAAAACGGGAGCAAAAGAGAGCACGCAGAAAAGCCACACACTTTTAAACCATCAGATCTCATGAGAACTCACTCACTATCATGAGAAGGGCTCGGGGGAAACTGCCCCATGATCCAATGACCTCTCACCAGGTCCCTCCCTCAATACATGGGGATTACAATTTGAGATAAGATTTGGGTGAGAACACATAACCAAATCATATCACTTTCCTTGTCTTAAGTTTTCTAAATTATGTTTGACATTTGAAGTAAAAATTATGGCACCCTCTGATATAGTTCTAATTATGTAATAGAAATATTTAAAACAATTATATTATAAATGAGGATAGTAAGGGGTCATAAAGGCAAATAAGATTTCTACACTTCACTAAAATTGGTAAAATGATGACACCTGTAGACTGTGATAAATTATGAATACATAATGTAATACCTACAGCAACTAAAATGCCATGCAAAGAGGAACTGATATGGTTTGACTGTGTGCCCACCCAAATCTCATCTTGAATTGTAGTTCCCATAATTCCCATGTGTTGTGGGAGGTAATTGAATCATGGGGATGGGTCTTTCCTGTGCTGTTCTCATTATAGTGAATAAGTCTCATGAATCTTATGGTTTTATAAAGGGGAGCTCCCCCACACAAGTTCTCTCTTGCCTGCTGCCATGTAAGACGTGACTTTGCTCCTCATTCACCGTACGCCATGATTATGAGGCCTTCCCAGTCACGTGGAACTGTGAGTCAATTAATTCTCTTTCCTTTATAAATTACCCTGTCTTAGGTATGTCTTTATTAGGAGCATGACAACAGACTAATACAGGGACATTCAAAAATGCCATAGATAAACCAACACTACATTCTTAAAAATGTTTAAATAACCCATAGGAAAGAAAGGAAAAAAGAGAAAAATGCAAACAAAGAGAACAGAGAAAAAAAGTCAGATTTAAGTCATATCAATAATTACATTAAGTGTAAATGGTTACAATATGACAATTAAAATACAGAGATTGGCAGAGTGGGTTAAAAAAACATGATCCAACTATATAATATCTATACAAATCAATTTAAAACATAATAATATAGGTAGGTTGAAGGTAAACAAATTGAGATTATATATATATATAATGTATATCTGAGACAAAGTAGACTTCAGAGCAAAGAAAATTATCAGAGACCCAGAGGGACAGAGGGACACGATATAATGATAAAAGAAACAATCCACCAAATGATTTAGCAATCATAAATGTGTATGCAACAACAGAGCTGCAAAACAGGCAAAACAAAACCAACAGAACTGAAAGGAGAAATAGACCAATCCACAATTACTGCTGGAGATTTCAGTACCTCCCTCTCAACAATTGATAGAATAACCAGACATTGGCAAGGGTATAGAAGAATGAAACAATACCATCAACCAACAGGATCTAATCAACATTTATAGAACAATCCACCCAACAACAGCAGAATATACATTCTTGACAGTTGCCTACAGAGCTTATACCAAGACAGACTCTATCCTGAGCCAAACAAACTTTAACAAATTCAAGATAATTGAAATCATACAGTGTATTCTCCAGCCACAATGGAATAAAATTAGACATCAATAAGAAAAATCTCAAAACACTTGGAAACTAAACAACACATTTCTAAATTATCCATAGGTCAAAGAGGAAGTCTCAAGAGTTTTTTAAAAAATACATTCAGCTGAATGATAATGAAAATACAACATATCAAAAGTCATGAGACACAGCTAAAGCTGTACTGAGGGGGATATTTATAGCATTAAATGCATACCTTAGAAGAAAGAAAGTTGCAAGTGAACCTAAACTTCTACCTAAGGAACCTAGGGAAAAAAAGAACAAAATATACTCAAAACAGTCCAGGCACAGTGGCTCACGCCTGTAACCCCAGCACTTTGGGAGGCCGAGGAGGGCAGATCACTTGAGGTCAGAAGTTCAAGACCAGCCTGGCCAACATGGTGAAACCCCATCTCTACCAAAAATACAAAAATTAGCCAGGCATGGTGGTGCATGCCTGTAATCCCAGCTACGCAGGAGGCTGAGACAGAAGAATGGCTTGAACCCGGGAGGCAGAGGTTGCAGTGAGCCAAGATCAAACCACTGCACTCCAGCCTGGGTGACAAGAGCAAGACTCCACCTCAAAAAAATAAATAAAATGAATATGATCAAAACAAACAGAAAAAAAAAGAAATAGTAAATATAAGAGCAGAAATCAATGAAATTAAAACAGAAAGACAATGCAGAAAATCAATAACACAAATGAAGTATAGAAATCTTACTTTCATTTAGATCCTTTTATTGTCTCTGCTTATTAAATGTAATCCTCTTAAAAGTATTCTCTCTGCAGACATTGAGCACTACATCAAATGGTGTTACAGCTTTTGCTTTGACCATAAAACCATAAAATATAATCAAAGAAATTAATGAGATGGAGAACCTGTTTACTTCTAATTCTATCCATTCCATTGTTTTTTGTTGTTGTTGTTTGTTTTTTCCTTTCTGAAGGTTCCAGCCTTTTTCTAGTATCATCTTCTTTCTGTTTGGAGAGCTTCCTTAGACATTCTTTACAGGTAGCTATGCTAGCAACAAATTATCTTAGTTTTTCTTCCTCTGTGAAGGTGTTTATTTCTCTTTCAACCCTGAAGCATAGTTTCACTGGATATGTGAATTGGGGCTGTTCTTTTCTTTCAGCACTTGAAAAACATTGTTCCACTTCCTTCAAATAGTCATGGTTTCAAATGAGAAATCCACTGTAAATAAAATTGGTATTCTTGTATAGATAATGTATCATTTCTCTCTGCCTACTTTTTTTCTTTTTTTAAGAGGGAGTCTTGCTCTGTCACCCAGGCTGGAGTGCAGTGGCACAATCTCAGCTCACTGCAGCCTCTGCCTCCTGGGTTCTAGCGATTCTCCTGCCTCAGCCTCCCGAGCAGCTGGGACTACAGGCATGTGCCACCACATCCAGCTAATTTTTTTTATTATTATTTAATAGAGGTAGGGTTTCACCATGTTGGCCAGGCTGGTCCCAACCTCCTGACCTCAGGTGATCCACTCACCTCAGCCTCCCAAAGTGCTGGGATCACAGGCACGGGCCACCACACCCAGCCTCTCTCTAGCTATTTTTAAGATTTTTTCTTTGTCTTTAGTTTTCATAAGTTTGACTGTGATGTGTCTGGGTGTGGATTTCTTTGAGTTTATCCTATTTGAGATTTTATTAGCTTCACGAATCTGAAGATTCATGTATTTTGCCGAACTTGGGAAGTTTTCAGCCATTAGTTCTAATATTTTCTTTAGTTTCACACCAACATAGGCCTCCTGGCTGCTGCCACTATGGGCAGATGGGATCACCCACTGATCTGGGCTTGTGAGTGGGGCGTGGACTGATCAAGGCTTCATTTTTCCTCCTCCAAACAAATCAGACCACCCGCAGGGAACCTGGTTACAGACCTGAGGCTGGAGGCCCCCACTAGGTCTCTGGTGGGCTTTCCATTCCCTAGTCTTTTGGCCAGGGAGATCAGGCTTCTTTTGTTTTTTTGTTTTTAATCTACGTCTGTTGTTGGTCCCAGGTTGCAGATCCCTCCTGCACCCAATCTGAGAGATACAAAGAAAACCCAAGAACTCACCTCATTGTCATTCCCCAAGTCCTGAGGCCCATACCAAATCCTCCTTCTTTTCATTTTTTAGGGTCCTTTTATAACTGTCTGTCAAATAATTTCCAGGGGATTTAGATATATTTGGAGAGGGGAAACTGAGTCTATGCCATCTGATTCTGGAACTGGAAGAGCCGGCCTTTATTTTTGATGCCACTTTGCACGAGGCACTGCACTCAGCTTCCACAGCTAACCAATAGCAGACCCTCAGGGACTTTGATGACTGCCTGGACCATGGTGATGGGTCACCTCTGCTATAAGGCTATTGGCTTCTCAGCGGTAGCCTTTGAGAAAGGTGAAGTTTCACAAACATGAATGTTCCTTTAACCTAAAGTTTCAAAGCTGCTTTAATTTCACAGGATGAAAAGTTTTCTGGATGTATTGCACAGTCACTAAATGGGCCAAAATCTAAACTCCTCTGGGCACCCTCCTTCCTTTGCTATGTTTCTGTCTCCTGTTCATGGTCCAGCTCAATAAGTGGGTCTCTCTTCTCCCCATTTTTTATACCTCTTCTCTCCCTAGCCTTGCTGTCGCTCTGCCAGCTGTCACTCTGACATCAGGGTACCTACTTCTGGAAGGCTCTCATTTCAATCCTTCTAATTTGCTGAGGGTAAAGGAAATCATATAACCAGGATTATATTATTGTATCTAAATGAAGAGTAAGTTGACTGAGAAAGCGCATCTAAGAGACATATATATTGTAAGCCAGAGCTTGGGTTCTTGGAGTTTTGATAATATTTTGGCAGTTCAGTAGCTGCTTTTACTAAATTCGTGTTCTTAGCTGTGTTACAAATAATCAAGGCTAGAAAAGTGGCCTCTAGATAACTGGAGAATTTTTGCATTTACTTTGTAAACACCCTCTCCCCAAAACCCCACTACATTCCCCAAAAACAACACTGAACAGTTTTAGGCTCAAGACACAGACTCAAGTCCTTTTCGGGAAGAATACACAAGAGTGAAGATAGTTTTTTTCTACTTTTTACTACAAGAAAGCAACTGAAAGGGTATTTTACAACACTTTCCAAAAGAAAGTGTTTCTGTGCCAAAATCAAGCATGAGACATTTCATTCCAAAATGAAATCTGACAATGTCATGGGTAACTTAATTACAGCTCTTCTACAAGAAAAATAGTATGGAGGCAAAGGGGGGTTTCAGCTGAGTTTTGTGGGAAATTAAATCCAATTATAATTAGTATTAAATGTGTGTTGGATAATGTCATTTCCAAAATGTAGAACCCTCCTCTCCTAGACCCAGATTTTCATTCTGAGTCTCAGCGCCAGGGACCTTCCATCACTGAGAATCAGCCCTGAAAGTCCACAGCACAGGTCCTGGAATTAGGCCAAGCTGGTACACAGACCTGTGTGACTTCAGGAGACAAACATAATAGATGGTCACACATTTCTAATCTCACTCATTTAGAGTCAAGACAGGTTTTTAAAATAATCACATACCCTGATTTCCTAACGGCCTTTGCCAAAGTTGCTGAACCTTCATTAGCAGCACATGTAAGGACCAGACAAACCACCCTTTCTCTCCACACTTCTGTCTTCCACTGACGCACAGTGAGAAGAGTTATTTGGAGATTCGGCATCCCCCTCCACATACCCTGAGCTGTCCGGTGATTGTAGAGCTGTGCTGAAGCTTCCCTTTCCCACCTTGCGCTGAATGATGTGGGCAATGACATCATCCTGGGGCCCTACTTCCTTTCTCAGGCTCAGCTTTCACCCCAGGGCTCAGAGAAAAGCAGCTTTTTAAGAAAACTGGCCCCCAGGAGCTGTTGTTTCTTTGGACTCTATCCTTCCACGGCAAATGCAGCCTGGCACCAGTTTGAGCAATGATTCGGGAGCAGTAGCTTCTGCATCTGGTTGTGCAAGAGACAGAGTGTGTGTGTGTGTGTGTGTGTGGCAGGTGTGCACGCAAATGCACAGTTTCCCAAACATAAACATCCTCATGGGTACTTTTTTCAGTTCTCAGAACTCCAAACAGCCTCTTAGCAGTGTCTCCATCCAATCCGACCTGCCCCATCCAATCCCTCCTCCTCACTCGTACCATCTGGGTCTTCCTGAAACCCAAAACCAAGGGGAGTCATATCTCCCCTCCGTGCTCAGAACCATTTGGGAACATACTGCCTCACTGTCTGGAACTGGGCTGTGGACCCACTGTCTACCTCGAAGCCTGACTTTCCCCACTCCTCTCCCTTTATGCTGCCCACTGACCTTTCAAGATTCAGTTAGGACTCATATCCTCTGTAGAACATTTTCCAACCAGTCCATCCATCTCCCCACCTCCGCATACAGAAACAACACCACATCATCTATTTTGTAGGCGCTATCATCCTACACAGAGGTTTCTATTGGATAAAAAGCCCCTGCAAAGTACCTAGCCCATAACAGCACTTGACAAATGTTGGGCAAGTGAATGAACACATCTTGCAGCTGGCAGAGAATTCCAGGCCCTTATCTGAATTGAATAAAGGTTACATCAAAAAGAAAAGTTTGAGGCCAAGGGGATCTCCCACATCAGAGAACTGTGCAGTGGGAGCCTCCTGGGTCCTCCAAAGAATACATATGTATCTCCCAAGAGGCCCGTCATGTGGATGGCAAGGAGGCAGAGGGTGCTTAGGGCCAGAAAAGACCAGCAGAGAAGGGCCAGAGCCATAGCCAGCTTCCCGCTTCGGCCTGCCCGAGCACAGGGGAGCTGGACACAGGGAGAGGCCAAAGGAGGAGAAAGGAAAGAGCAAACCTTATCCGCACCCATGCCCAGTACTGCTTCCCAGAGCCTGAGATAGGCCTGTGTTGGAGGAAGAGACTCCCTTTCCTGTTCTCTCTCCCCTGAGTTCTTGGGTTCTCAAAAAAAGCATCAGACAAAACACTAACCAGAGCACACATACCTTCCTTCCCTCTCATCCCAAATCTCTGGAGACAAGAATAAAGTATGCTTTAAAAAGAAAACAATCTTTACCTGGGTCAGATAACCAGAAAGGGTGCTTAAAGGACCCAAAACTTATAAGACACCATGAGGGATGAGGTCAGATGGTGACTGAGCCCACATCCACAGTGTCTTTGTCTGTTTTGTGTTGCTACAACAAAATACCACAGACTGGGTGCCTTATAAACACTAGAAGTTTGTTTCACTCATGATCTGGAGGCTGGGAAGTCCAAGATCAAGGAGCCACATCTGGTGAGGGCCTTCTTGCTGTGTCATAACAGGATGGAAGCCATCACATGTGTGAGAGAGAGTGAGAGAAGGCGCCAAACTCACTCTTCATTAAGGGCCCACTCTTGAGATAATAAGCCCATTCCCCAGATAACAACATTAATCCATTCATGAGGGTAGACCCCTCATGCCATAATCACTTCTTAAAGTTTCCATCTCTCAACACTGTTGCACTGGGGATTATGTTTCCAACACATCACTTTTGGGGGACACATTCAAACCATAACACACAGACAGCCTACTCACCGCACAGCCTTGCCTGCCCAATACCACCCCTGTCATTAGACTGTAATAAAGGGGAAATAGCAGTCAGACAACCTTCAATACAAAACTGAAAGGGACATCAACAAAAGCACAAGTATTTAAAGAAGACTATAATCCATCAGAAAAAAAAGCTTCAAACACACAAATAGAAAAATAAATTATCCCGAAAAAGAATTAGGAAGAAACAGAAGATAATCTTTAAATAGACATAATTAAATTGATACCAATCATAGGTGTATATTCTTTTACAAATAGAAATTTAAAATGTTTAAAGTAAAAACTACTAAAAAGAGAACAAGTAAAATCTTCAAAGCATGAGAGGATAGGATTAATTTTTTTAGAAAAAGAAAAAGAAAATAAATTAAAAGAACATAAATTCTATACTCAACCAAACTATCATTCAAATGTGAGGAAAAAGAAAACTGTTTCCAGTTATGTCACGGTAAATTAGATTATTGCTTCCAGTTTTTCACTTTCTCCCTCGACTGTGGGACCCTATCAGCCCCACCCCATTGGTTTTGGGCTTGGCCAGGTGACTTGCTTTGGCCAATGATATGTGGGCAAAAATTGGGGTGTGTCTGCACGGTTTAGCTGGCCTCTCGAGCTCCTGTGATTTGCCATGAGAAGCATATGCCCCAGGGAGCCACTGCTACCAGAACCAGACACATGGAACAGACTCAAATTCAACTTACAGCTGGAGCTAAGCCCAGCCAAGCCCAATCAGAAGCAGACAAATTCCAGCTGACCCAAAGAGCCACAAACAAGGAAAATATATGTTTGCCATTATAAGTCACAAAGTCGTGTATTAATTATTAGATGGCATTAATGCAGCAACACCTGATTAATAGGGAAATAGGAAGTTTAATATTCAGGCACCTTCTCTGAAAGGATTACTAAAGGATAGCCTACAGCAAAATGCAGTATGATCCAAGAGATGGTCGGGGAATTTTTTTTTAAGTGGTAAGAAAAGAGCAATATATACTTACATCTAAACAACTATCAATCACAAGAAAAGACAATACTCTTGATGATCATTCCATATAATCTTAAATGAGAAGTGGTGATGGCAGGGGAAATAAAAGTTAAGATCCTTGTTTTATTCAGACAATACAGTAAACAATGAGGAATACAGATGAAATTAAATTGACATTGATAGAGGAAATAAGTGTCAATATATAAATTACAGTTTTAGGAATAATCACTAGATAAAAATGTATAATTGAGATATATTGCTTTCAAACGATTAGAATAAAAATGAAAGCAACAAAAAGAAGAAAATCCAACAGAAGGTAAGAAGTTGTTTGGTTTTTTTTTTAATCAAAAAGGAGAAGAACCAGTAGCATTTTAGAGATAAAGTAACATGGCAAAAAGAAATTCTAACAGATCAGTGACCAGTACAATTTCTCTGTAAAGGTAGAAATTCTGAGAATGAGGGACACTCCTGAAATAAAATAATGCAAGAACGCTAAAGCAAAACAAAACAAAAGGCACTGCAGGCAAGCACTAACAAATAGATACCAGATCAATAATGTTAATTTCAGACAACAGAGTTCAAAGATAAAAGCATCAAAGGAGACAAATAAAAATATTTCTAATTTAAAAAAAGGTAGAATCTATATAAAAATCATCTATCTTTAAGCAGCTAACAACTAATCCCAAAATATTTGATTTAAAAACTGATAGACAAGAAATGGATGAGTCCATCTCACAATGGATATTTTAACCCACTTCTTTCAGAAATCAACAGATTGAATATACCCCAAAAAGTAATAATTTAGAAGATTTTTAAAATACTACCAACAGAAATTATTTAATAGAGAACTTTGTATCCAACAAGCAGAAAATACACAAAAATTGCAAACACACAAAACCTGTCCAAAAATTGATCACTATCAGCTTCAAAGAAAACCTCGGCAGGTTTCTCAAAGCAGAAATCTCACAGGGCACTTCACCAAACACAATTTCATAAAATATAAATTAATAGCAAAAGAAGAAACAAAAATCCGATTCATCTGAGAACTTTAAAACAATCTTTTAAAAAACAGTAAAACTCAAACAGGATTATAAACTATTTTAAAACAAACACAGGGCAATGCATATCAAAACCCATAAATTGCAGTCAGACAGATATTCTGAAAAAAACTTAGTCTTTAATGCAAATATTAGATTATTCTAAAAATGAAAATAAATGCATAGAACATTCAACTCAAAAAGAAAAAAACCAAGAAGTGTAGAATTAATAAATACAAAAACATAAATAAAGTTGAGGTAATAAAGCAGTAGAGTTGCTCAATAAAATAAAAAGTGCTTTTCTTGAAAACTAGATCAAAAACTAGATAAATAACTCTAAATAGGAGAGAGGAGTCAATAATGTATAATTTAGGAGTGCATGTGGGTGTAGATATGGGTATGTAAGCCACTGAATATGAAAATGATGGGATCTCAGGTCAGTGGGAAATTAAATTTTGGCAGGGCACAGTGGCTCACACCAGTAATCCCAGCACTTTAGGAGGCTGAGGCAGTAGGATTGCTTGAGCACAGGGGTTTGAGACCAGCCTGGACAACATAGCAAGACCCCATCTCTACCAACAAAAAAAACCTAAAAAGTAGCCAGGCATGGTGATGCACACCTGTAGTCCTAATTACTTGGGAGGCCAAGGCAGGAGGATAGCTTAAGCCCAGTAGTTCGAGGCTGCAGTGAGCTATGATCATGCCACTAAACCTCAGCGTGGTGACAGAGTAACACCTTGTCTCTAAAATTAAGAAATAAAAATAAAATTTGGGGATTCAATCCAGTATCTATGTGGGACAAAATAAAGTTTAGATTCCTACCTCACACCATACACACAAAAATGAATTTCAAGTGAATTAAAGAACAAACATAAAATACACACTATAGAAGCATCAGAAAAAACTGTAAGATCACATTTTGGTAAATCTAGAGTAGAGTAGGAATGAAATGCAACAGCTATAAAGAAAAGGACTACATACATATCTCAATTATGTACAACAACAAAAATACAGTTTGAAAACAACGGAATGGAACAAAAAAATTTGCAACACACATTGCCAATAAAGAATTAGTGTCCAGAATTTATAAGCAATTTCATAAGAAAACAGTAATAATCCTCTTTTTAAAATAGGAGGATGTGGATAGGCAATTTACACAAAGACAAACAGGCACAAAGTAGCTAAAAGGATACCCAACCTTGCTAGTCCCTGCACTAGGGGCTACCACCTCCAACTGGCTGTGGGGAAGAAAGAAGGAAGAGGCAATCACAAAGTCTTGGTCTTGAACTCTTTTAGGATAATTGCAAAATAGTGATGAAGGAAAAGAACTTCAGTGGGCTAAAACAAGGCATTATCCAAAGATATCTACCACCAAAATCTGAATCTTGGCTTAAAGGTCCTCTTTGATTTACCAGAAGTTGTGCCTCAAAATTTCTGGAACTTTGAGATTAGCACAAATTCTTTTATGTTTCCATCTGCACCAAAAACAAGATCACACATTGTTTTCCTTTTTGGATCACACATTCCGCAGTCAATCTTAGGTATACTCTTCAAAACTCACCCACATGTCAATCAGGCACAAGGATTTTTTCTTGCAAAAAGTACCCAGGTCTTCTTCCCAGGCATGCAACATAAAAAACCTAGTCAACGTCTTAGAAACCACAAACCCAGGCTTACCCACAAAAACACCACCCCTGGGGGCCCAAGCCAGCAGAGCCCTGGTGGAGAGCTCTCGACCATGTGATGCATTAAAAGCTAAGCATAAGGGGCAGAATTACCAGCTAACAATCAAGAGAACATCAGGGGATATGGACCAGGATGGGGGATGACACGATAGTTATATCGGTATTCACAGCAAGTCACGTGGCACCCAAGGGCATGACAGCCTGCCTTAGAGATGAGCACTCACCTTCCTGAATTACCACATTTAACCATCCTATTGTTTTAATTGTGGTAAAATATACGTAACCTAATAGTTCACCATCTGAACTATTTTTAAGTGTACTGTTCAGTGGCATGAAGTACATTCACATTATTGTGTAACAATCACCACCATCTATGATTGGTTTCATCATCCCATTTGAAACTCCATACCCATTAAACATTGGCTCCCTACTCCCCTCTCCCTTCCTGCCCCTGGCAACCACCATTCTACTTTCTGTCTCTATGAATTTGACAACTCTAGATACCTCAAATAAGTGGAAGCATACAGTACAGTATTTGTCTTTTTGTGACTGGCTTATCTCACTCAGCATAATATCCTCAAGATTCATCCATGCTGTTGCATATGTCAAAATGTCTTTTCTTTTTAAAGCTTAATTGTTTTCCATTTTATGGACATACCACATTGTTTATCCATTTATCCATCTATGGACACTTGTGTTGCTTCCAACTTCTGCCTATTAAGAAACCATCCTATTTCCCATGGCATTCAGAAGATTCCACAGGCTTCTAGTAATTCATTGCAAAGCCTTGCAGTAAGCTTTGTTTTCCCCAAGTTAGTCTCATGTCTAACCTAAGTCCTCTGTGTTGTGTCGTAAGGCCGTCTATTCCTTGTGTTCACTGAAGGCTCTGCCTGGCTCCACCACTTACCAGTTGAGGGCCTTGAGCAGCAGCCTTCGCCCTCCACCTTTCTACGCCTTAGTTCTGTCATTGGTAAAAGGGAAAATCCTCGCAGAGCTTTGGGTAATCCTAAGAGAGCTAATGCACAGACAGTACCTGACCCTGGGCCTGACACATAGTAGGGGTGCAATATTGGTATCACACTGAAAGAAGCATGATTTGTAGATTTTTAAAAGTTGTCAATCTTCTGTACTCAATCTAAGCTCTTTAAACTCTTTCAGATGCCATGTTTTCTAGTCAAGCCCCCAGGGGTGTGTGTGTGTGTGTGTGTGTGTGTGTGTGTGTGTGTGTACATGGACACATGTGTGTGTTGCCACTGAGCCACTTTCACACAGAGATGCCAGCTGAGGCATCCATTCTCCCTTCCTTCCACAGGCTGGCTCAGAGCTGAGATGCAGGGCCATGCTGTCAGAACCAGTCTGTCTGAGGGCACAAATTAGCATAATTTCAGCCACCTCAAGGACCCACATCTCTCCACATCTCACCACCTAAACATCCAGAAACTCCCTCTTGGCTAGTGCTGAAGGAAGAGAACTTCAGCTAGCCTCTCCCCTCTCTTCCTCTTCGCCTTTGGGGCAAGGCTTTCCTCAAGATGGGGGAGCTCTCAACCCCAAGGCCAATGCATTCTGAATGAGGATGATGATTGTGATGGTATGGTAGGAAGAATAGCTGCCCTACAAAGATATCTGCCTAATAATTCCTGGAACCTAAGTATAAAGATATTACAGGTTCCAGGATTACAGGTTACTGGTTATGTGACAAAAAGGAATAAGGTTGCAGAAGGAATTAAGGTTGTTAATCAGCTGATAGAGTGATTATTCTGGATTATCTAGTGGGCCCAATTGAATCACCTGAGCTATTAAAAACAAAAGAGGGGTCAGGCATGGTGGCTCCTGCCTGTAATCCCAGGGCCAAGGTAGGCCAAGGCAGAAGAATTCCTTGAGGCCAGGAGTTCAAGGCCAGCCTAGGCAACCCCATAGTAAGACCCCATCTCTACGAAAAAAATAAAAAATAAAAAACAGATAGAACAGCAGAAGAGTTGGTCAGAGATGTAGTGAGAAGGGCTCAACCCACCATTGTTGGCTTCGAAGATGGGGGAAGGAAGCCACAAGCCAAGAAATGTGATGGTCTCCAGAAGCTGGGAATGGCCCTCAGTCTACAGCCAGCAAGAAAATGGAGAATTCAGTCCTACAACCACACGGAACTGAGTTCTGCAAATAACCCAGATAAACAAGGAAAGAGATTCTCCCCTAGAGTCTCCAGAAAGAAACATGAGTCTTTCAACACCTTGATTTTCACATAGTGAGATCCATGTTGTACTTCTGACCTCCAGAATGGTAAGATGGTAGATCTGTGTTATGTCACAGAGTCTGTGATGATTTGTTACTGCAACAATAGAAAGTAATACATATGGTCATAATGCATGCATTGCATCAGGCCTGTGCTGAGAGCTTTACAGGCCTGGTCTTGTTCAATCTTCACTACAGTCCTGTTAGGTAACTACTGTTGTCATCACCTCCATTATATGGAATGGGAGTGTATTCATTTGCTAGGGCTGTCATAGCAAATGACTGCAGACATTGTCTCCAAGTACAGCTACATTCTGAAGTACTGGGGGTTAAGACTTCAACATATGGATTTGGGAGGATACAATTCAGCCCATAACAGGGATACAGTGTCATAGAGAAGCTGTGTCCCTTTTGCAAGGTCATACAGCCACAGTCCCTAAATGGAAAGTAGGGATTGGATCCCAAATTGGTTGGAACCCAGAGGTTGTCCATTAGCCACTATGCAATGATGCCTCCCCAGGTCCCGGGTCCCAGTACAGAGCCTCTGAATAACTCCTAGTCCCCTGAAGCACACACAGGCATGCATGCACACACACACAGTAGTAACATCCTGACCATCTTTTCCTACTCCATTGCCCTGCTGATCCAGGTGCCTTTTCACAGGAATGTCTGCTTGTGTTGTTTGATTATAAAATCACTCATAACTTTTTGGTTGTCTAGGTTCTTGTAACGCTTGACATAAACTAGAAAAGCGAGTTTCCAAGTTCAGCAGCTACTCCAACAGGAAAAAACATCATGTGGAAGGTTGGCATGCTGCTTAAGAAAGGGTGAGAACCAAAGTCCACACCCCTGCCACTCCCTACCATAGAAAATCAAACCCATAGGCACCAACAAAATTAATCGTCTTAATAATCATTTTGTTAAAAGTCAAGGAAACAAGATATAAATCTAGAATAAAAGACTGGTTAATAAAGGGAGAAAAAAAAACGAATCCTCAACAGGTGATGTGGTTTCTTTTACTATCTGATGAAGGTCAAGATGATGAATGTTATAAAAATAGTGAATTCACACTAAGGAGGCACAATATCTGACATTTCTTTGTCACCAATTCTCAGAATTCTAACATGGAACAACAATCATCATAATAAACTGTGGTTTTGTGGACTGTGACCTATTGAATTACTGGAGAGGTTTCACCCAATATTAACCCCTCAATGACTTTTCTTTTTTTCGTATCTGATGTTATTGTCTCCATTTGCAAAGGGCAGAGCAATTGTGACCCAGGGTGGGCACCCATGTGTCACCCCTGGCAGATTTCTGCCTTCTCATAGGACTTTGCTGAGGTCTCCAAAGGAAACTTCTCCTTTTATTTAAAAGAAGTAAATCTGCAATTTTGTGAAATGTAGGCAAGCCCATGAATGAAGGACCATTCAGTTCAGCAAATAACTAACTGAGAAAGAGTTCCTTCAAGAGTACAACAGTGTTTTCCAGGAAGCCCACAACTGCAACCTCAGCTGGGAACCATAAGGCATCAGAAGAGGCAGCATTCCCACTTTACATTCTTCCTATGATTCCTGAAGTAGAGAGAGAAATCAGGATTTGACTTGTTGCTCAAACACCACTAAGCCAAGAAGAAAGGAGGAAATCGATCTTGACTATTTACCATGTCTCAGAGGCTGCGGAAACAACAACCATGAACATGTATTGAGTTAGAAACTCTGCTATGGCTATTACGAGCATCATCTCATTTGGTATTTCTCACAGGGATGTCCTAAGTCCCTAATATGCAGAAGGAGAAGCAGAGACCAAGACAGGTTTCTGTTCCAAGGTGTCTCTGTTAGTGGACAATGAAGTCCAGATTTGAAGGTGGCAGCCAGGAGCTTTCACATATGCCTGCTGCTGTAATTGTTACAGATGAGGAATCTTTGTCACTGATTTACCAAAAAGTCCACCCAAGGTCACCCAACTGGAAAGTTGGAGTTGAGGTTGGAAACCACATTGTCTTTTCCCCAAATAAAGAAGGTTCAAGGAAGGTGGATTGGGTATCAGAAAAATCTTTTATCGAAAGGATATCCTACTTGAAAAGTTTGGTAGCAATGGTAGCCATGGATTTACCCTATGGTGGGCTGAGTAGGTGGGGCAGTCAAGGCCTTACAAGTTTTCAAGGGACTGGACCAAGGAAAATTCAAGAAGGCAAAAGAGGAACTGCTGCTGCTGCTGCTGAGAGCTGTAGACAAGAGGCTGAGTGAGCTCTGCTGTGTGAGCTGACAAGAGCCCAGGCAGGCCCCAAATCACACCTGCCTACAATGCCCTCCCAAATGAGTAAATCTTCCTCTTGCACAGAAACCTAATTGCCTTGTGAGTATGAGGAGCCCAGTATCCAGAACCAGGAATGCAGAGGATGGGGGTGAGCAGGGGAAAGCGGAAGCACAGCCAGAAGAGGGAAGCTGAACCAAGCACCTTCCTCCTTCTAATTTTCTCTTCCCACAGATGAGTAACTTGCACTGAAGGAAAAGCTTCTGAGCAGTTCTGGTTTCACACTTTTTAAAAACAATCTCTTTCCCATCATTAAGTATAAACTTCATGGTCGGGCGCGGTGCTCATGCCTGTAATCCCAGCACTTTGCGTGGCCGAGGCGGGCGGATCACGAGGTCAGGAGATTGAGACCATCCTGGCTGACACAGTGAAACCCCATCTCTACTAAAAACACAAAAAATTAGCTGGGCGTGGTGGCGGGTGCCTGTAGTCCCAGCTACTCAGGAGGCTGAGGCAGGAGAATGGCATGAACCCGGGAGGCATAGCTTGCAGTTAGCCGAGATCCTGCCACTGTACTTCAGCCTGGGTGACAGAGCAAGACTCTGTCTCAAAAAAAAAAAAAAAAATTTCATCTGGAGGAGGAAAAAATGTTTCCACTTGATAGGAAGAAGACTGTGCCATTAGAAGTGGAACTTCCAATGGAGGAACCCCCTTCGTGATTCAGTGAGAGCCTGCCATGGGTCAGATGTTACACCAGGCACTGGGTAGACACATAGACAGGAAGAAGGCAGCAGACATAGATGGATATGCTGGTGCGAAGCAAAGCAAAGGTGGTGACACAGAGCCAGAGGGAGCACAGGAAATGTCTGATCTGGGGTAGAAGAGAGCAACCCTCATCATCTTCTTACTCCTGCACTGAAGTGAGGCACCCACAGAGAAAAAATTATGAGTTAGGCAAGTCTGTTTTGTCTGGAAGCCCTGGGACAGGCTGAGAAGCCACCAAGGGGGCTGGCTTCAGGGCCTAGAGATACTTTGTTTCAGATGTTGCACAGACTAGTAGAGCTAAAGGAGAATCTAAAGATGTTCCACACCAGTACTATCCTGTTACAGGTGAATAAATAACCTGAAGAAAGTGGCCCCAAGAGAGTTTCAGGGATGTGTTCAACAAAATGAAATGAGTTCCAGATCAAAACTGAGGCCCACATATCTTTAATTTGGCCTGATCATTAATTTGGGCTGATTCATTCATTTATTCCCTCATTGAAAAGATTACTGAAATATTTATTTGTAACATTTACAGAGTACAAATGACATGCTGAGAATTAGGCTTGTTTTATATTTTTATCTGTATAACAAAAAGACATGGAAATGAACTTCATTACTGCTATTTCAAATTTCTAAATCATCAAAAGTGTTGCAATTTTTTTGTCACTTGGTATTTCCCTGCTTTGATCTCAGTATAACTACCTACTGCCAAAAGGATCCAAGAGAATACATGTGGAACATAGACAGCACCTTCTGCAGTGTACTATAATAAAATCAGAGAAAACTAAAGACAAAAGAAAATATTAAAAGTAGCTAGAGGGAGGAAAACATATTATCTTCAAAGGAGCAACAGTGAGACTTATGGTTAACTTTCCAGTAGGAACAATGGAATGGTTTTTCTTTAAGGCTGAAAGAAAGTAGCTCACAACATAGGAAAACATTGTATTTTGGGTCAATGTAGTCAAATATTGGTTGTACAAAACAATAATGATGATGGCTTACAGAAACTAAAATATATGTAGAATTAAAATTCATGATTACTATAAGAGCACAAAGGCATGAGAGGGGTAAATAAAGTGTTCTAAGGTTATAACATTGACTGAGAAATGGTAAAAATATTCATTTGTATTTGGATGTAATTGGCCAAGGTTTAAAAAACTAATGAGTTAATGCAAAGTGGAAATCAAATGATAAAAATACTTTATTAATACAAAAAGAGGCAGGAAAAGAGAGAAAAAGAAATGTAAAACAGATTATATGAATAGAAAAATAAGACATGTGTCTGTGTTTCACATGTATTCTCTTGGATCCTTTTGACAGTAGGTAGTTATATTGAGATCAAAGCAGGGAAATACCAAGTGACAAACATATTGCAACATTTTTGGTGATTTGTACATTTGAAATAGCAGTAATGAAGTTCATTTCCATATGAACCCTAGGTTCTTTTGTTATAGAGATAAAAATATAATTTATCTATTCTAGGCGGTGGCTCACGCTTGTAATCCCAGCACTTTGGGAAGCCAAGGCAGGTGGATCACCTGAGATCAGGAGTTCAAGACCAGCCTGGCCAACATGGCAAAACCCTATCTCTACTAAAAATATAAAAATTAACCAGGCGTGGTGGCATGCGCCTGTAGTCCCAGCTACTTGGGAGGCTGAGGCAGGAGCATCACTTGAACCCGGGAGGCGGAGGTTACAGTGAGCCAAGATCGTGCCACTGCATTCTAGCCTGGGTGACAGAGTGAGACTCCATCTCAAAAAAAAAAAAAAAAAAAAAAGAAAAAAAGAAATATATATATATATATATAGACATAATTATATAGGAGATAAATAAAATAAATCAATTAAAATACTGAGAAGACATCAGCAAAAACAGAAGAGTAATGAATTCCAAAAATTTCCCCTCCATAAAAGCAATAAAAAATGGGTAAAAATTCTCAAAATCAACTTTTTCCAGAAGTCTGAAAATTAACCAAAAGCTCCCAGAAACCCAGGGAGAATTTAATCAAGAAAAATTGCTGAATCTCATAAAGAAAAGCAAGCTTTGTGGCAATTGAACATACTCTAGTCTCACCCTTTACTTCCCAGCTCTGTGGCAACCTTGAAAATTAACAGCCACATTCCCAGTGCCTGAGAGAGTATTATGGGTCTAGAGTAGTTTAAAAGCCTTTATCCCAACAAAAAGCTATTATTTGGCCTATTTGGTGTTTCCCTGGCAGATACTGGAAAGGTGTCACTCTAACTTTCTTCTCTTCAGATGCCTTTGTTGAATATTTTTTAATTACAGCTACCTGAGGTAATAGATAATAGCTGGGCCAAACAATAGGCTAACCAAAAAACTTGAAAGGAAAAGCTGAGATGTGAGATGTCTATATGGGCTTTGAAAAGCTCCCGCACAGTCCTGGGAATCTACAAGGAGTGTGCGTGTGCTCAGGAAAATACCTGAGAAAGCTCTAATCTCTCACCTCTAACTGACCTTGAGACTCTCCAAGCAAGAAGTGAAGGCTAAGGCATAGTGGTCAACTACCTGGCTGACCGTTAAGCAGCGTCCCAACACCCACAGAGAAATGCTCAGCAGAAACACAAAGACTGGGAGACTTACTGTTTACTCATTTAAAGAAATCTTTGTCAAGTTATTAGCCAGCTACCATGTAAAGCAAGTAGAGACTTCAGTGGCCACATACTACAAAGCACACACTTTAACTAATCAGTTCATAAAAATCACTAAACAAACAACAACTACTAAGACAAGAAGCTACAACAACAAAAGAAAATATTATTTCCAGAGTTGCCACACTGTATCATTTGAAATGTCCAATTTTCAAAACAAAAAAAGGGGTGGGGAGAGACATTCAAAAACACACAAAAAAGAATAACTGGTATGCAGAAAAAATAGAAATTAATAGAAACTGTCCATGTGGAAACCCAGGCATTGGAATTACTAGACAATCAGCTATTTTAAATCAGCTATCCTCACTTAAAAATCAAAATAGCTATGTTTAAAGAACTAAAGGAAAGCATAAAAACAATGCCTTAACAAATAGATAGTATCAATAAAGAGATTATTTTATTATTAATTATTAAAAGAAATTAAATAGAAATACTGGAGTTGAAAAGTACAATAACTGAAATGAAAAATGATTACAAGAAATAAAGAGCAAAATGAGCAGGCAGAAAAAAAGAATCTGCAAATTTGAAGGTATGTCAATTGAGATAAAACAATATGAGGAACAGAAAGAAAAAAGAATAAAGAAAAATGAACAGAGTGCAGTGACTTCTGGGATACCATCAAGCATACTAGCAAATGTAGAGCGGGTACCCCAGAAGGAGAAGATAAAGAGAATGTGTAAAAATAATATTTAAACAAACAGGCCAAAGACCTCCAAAATTTTATGAAAAACTTTAATCCACACATATGAGAAGCTACAAGAACTACAAATAAGATAAACTCAAATATACCACAACCAAGACATAAGATAATGACATGGTTGAAAGCTCAAGACAGAGAGAAATCTTAAAAGCAGCAAGAGAGAAGTGACTCATCATATATAAAGATTTGCCAGTAAGATTAATAGCTCATTTCTCATCAGAAACCATGGAGGCTCAAAGGCAGTGAGATTACATATTCAAAGAGCTGAAAGAAAAAATTGGCAACTAAGAATTCTATATCTAGCAAAACTATCCTTTAAAAAAGAAGAAATTAAGATATCCAACATAAACCAAAACTGAAAGGGCTTGTCCATAGCTCACCTGCTCTATAAGAAATATTAAATGGAGTTCCACAGGCTGAAATGAAATTAAAGTAGCTTGAGTCCACAAGCAGAAATAAAGAGCACTGGCAAAGGTAAATACATAGATAAATGTAAAAGAGACTATAATTGAATGTTTGCATATAATTCCTTTTTTCTATCTGATTTGAGAAACAACTGCATAATGCAATAATTGTAAATTTAAGTTGATAGACATACAATGCATAAAGATGTAATTTGTGGCAATAAGAGCACAAAGAAGCAAATGAAACTATATAGGAGCAAAGGTTTTGTATACCATCGAAATTGAGTAGGTATTAATCTAATTGTTATAAATTAGATTGTTATAAATTAAGATGTTAATGTTAATCCCCAGAACAACCACTAAGAAAATTATAGATATATATATGTGTGTGTGTGTATATAATTATATATACTTATATATAATTATGTATATTATATATTTATACATATACTTATATATTATATATGTGTATATATACACACACATATATATACAAACATTTTATATATAAATAAATATGTATTTATTTATATTTGTGGGACTCCCACTATGCATTTGTAAATACACATGTATATATGTTTACTAGAAACACACACACATATTAAAAGAAATAACAAATGTATTAAATTGGTACTCTAGAAAATATTTAACAAAAAGGGAATGCAGCAATGGAGAAACTGAGGGGCAAAAATACATAAGACATATAAAAAACAAATAGCATAAATGGCAAACCTAAATACTACCTTATTAGTAATTATATTACATATAAATGGGTTAATCTCTCCTATTAGGTTGAGACTGGCAGAATTGTTTTCTCAATGAGCCAAATATATGTTGAATACAAGATACATTCTTTAGAGTTAAAGACACAAATAGGTTGAAAATAAAAGAATGGAAAAAGATACACCATGCAAACAGTAATCAAAAGAAAGCTGAGTAGCTATACTAATATTTTTTAAATAATCTTTAAGAAAAAAATTGTTGTTACTATGGTGATAGAACATTTAGAAAAAGGGTCAATCAACCAAGAAGATATAACAATTATATATGTATATGCATCTAACAATATACTCATAAAATACATGAAGCAAGAAATGATTGAATTGAAGGGAGAAATAGACAATTCAATAATAATAGAAAGTTCAATACTCCACTTTCTTTTTTTTTCCAATCACAGTAAGATTCAAGATCCAACAATAGCTTACAATGAGGTAGAACTATGTATATTTCAACCTGAATCTATATATATTTCAACCTGAATTTTAAAAAAATCCAGCTTCAATAATGTATAGAACAACCAGACAGAAGATCTTCAAAGAAATATAAGACATTAACAACAGTATAAGCAAACTAGTCTTATGTCTATAAAGCACTCCATGCATTCAATAACTAAAGAATACTCCCTTCGGCTGGGCTCAGTGGCTTATGCCTGTAATCCCAGCACTTTGGGAGGCCAGAGCAGGTGGATCACCTGAGGTCAGGAGTTTGAGACCAGCCTGATCAACATGGTGAAACCCAATCTTTACTAAAAATACAAAAATTAGCTGGGCATGGTGGCAGGTGCCTGTAATCCCAGCTATTTGGGAGGCTGAGGCAGGAGAATTGCTTAGACCCAGGAAGCAGAGGCTGCAGTGAACTGAGATCATGCCATTGCACTCCAGCCTGGGCAACAGAGCAAGACTCCATCTCAATAAAAAAAAGAATACTCCCTTCATCAAATGGTATTGGGATAGCAGGATATCTACATGAAAAAGAATAAAGTTGGACCCTTTCCTCACTCAATATACAAAAATTAATTCAAAATGTATCAACAACTTGAATATAAGAAATAAACTATAAAACTAGACAAAAACATAGGTGTAAGTCTTCATAATATTGGATTAAGCAATGGCTTATTGACTATGACACTGAAAACACAAGCAACTGAAGAAAAAATAAATCAGAATTTATTAAAATTAAAAACTTTTGTGTGTCGAAGTACACTATCGAGAAAGTGAAAAACAATGCACGTAGTAGGGAAAAATTATATATCTAATAATAGTCTATTATTTAGGATATATAAAGAACACTTATATAGCTAAAAAGACAAGTTACACAATTTAAAAGTGAAAAAAATGATTTGAATAAAACTTTTTCCAAAGAAGATATACAAATGCCAATAAGCACATGAAAAAATGTTCAACATCATCAGAGATATGCAAATCGAAACCACAATGAGATATCACTTTACAACCTTTAAGATGGCTTTTATTTAAAAAAAAAAATGCAATGGAAGATAATCATTGGTGAAGCTGTGGAGAGTTAGAACCCTCATACATTTCTGGTGGGAATGTAAAGAGCTCCAGCTACTATAAAAGCAGTTTGGCAGTTTCTCAAAAAGCTAAACATTAAATTACCATATGATCCAGCAATTCAATCCTAGGTATAAATCAAAAGGAATTAAAAACAGAAACTTGAACAGATATTTTTATGTCAATGTTCATTGCAGCATTATTCACAATAGCCAAAATTTACAAACAACTTAATTGCTCATTAACAGACAAATGAGTGAATAAAATAAGTTGTACACATACAATGGAATATTATTCAGCCACAAAAAGGAATGAAGTTTTAATACGTGCTACAACATAGGCGAACATTGAAGACATGATACTAAGTTTAAAAAACAGAAACAAGGCCGAGTGTGGTGGCTCACACCCGTAATCCCAGCACTTTGGGAGGCTGAGGCAGGCAGATCACCTGAGGTCTGGAATTTGAGACCAGCCTGACCAACATGGAGAAACCCCATCTCTACTAAAAATACAAAATTAGCCGGGCGTGGTGGTGCATCTCTGTAATCCCAGCTATTCGGGAGGCTGAGGCAAGATAATTGCTTGAACCTGGGAGGTGGAGGTTGTGGTGAGCCAAGATCGCGCCATTGCACTCCAGCCTGAGCAACAAGAGCGAAACTCCATCTCAGAAAAAAATAAAAATAAAAATAAACAGGAACAAAAGGACAAATAATAGGCAAATGTATAGAGACAGAAGATAAATTAGAGGTTATTGATGGGATTGGGGGAGGAAAAATGGGAAGTTATTGCCCAGTGGTTACAGAATTTCTGTTAGGAATCATAAAAAGTTCTGGAAATAGAAGTGATGATAGTTGCACAATATTGAGAATGTTATTTTTGCATTAAAATGTTTAAAATGGTAAACCTTATGTTATACATATCTTACCACAATTTTTAAAAATTAATAATGCAATATATCAAAACTATTGAGTTATACACTTTAAACAGGTGAATTGTATGGTATGTGAATTATATCTCAATAGAGATGTTAAATTTTTTTAATTATAAAAGTATAAAATTTTATAGAGAGACATAAAACATAACTGAGAAAAATTAAATGAGGCATAAATATTTGAAACTGCAGTTACTTTTGCACCAACCTAATACATGGAAGGATGAACTAAGTTCATGGATCAGAAGATTTTGTGATTCTGCATTGTAAAAGTATTGATTCTCCCCTAATCATCTATAGCTGCAATGCCATTCTAATCAAAATCTCAGCATGGTGGGGTGTGTGTTTGTGTGTGTGTGTGTTGGTGTGTGTGTGTGTAATGTGACAAGCTGATTCTAAAATATATAGAAACACACAGCTCCGAGAATAGCCAAGATAATCTTGCAGGGGACCAAGGTTGGAGGATTTATACTGCAGATAAACTACAGTAGTAAAGATAGTGTGGTTTCTCATAAAAGAGTTGACAAATAGATACATTGTACAGAATAATGAGTACAGAAACAGAACTTCACATGTAAATCCACTGGATTTACAGCAATGGTTCTATAGCAATATCCTAGACAAAGGATAAAAGGACATTATTTTTTCAATAAATGGTTTTGGTTCAATTGGATATCTGCAAGGAAAAAACAAAGCTTGATGCCTACCTCATACCATATACAAAAATCAATTTCGGTAGTACCATAAATCTAAATGTGAAAGGCTAATCAATAAAGTTTCTCTAACATTACATAGGAAAATAATTTTATAGCCTTGAGCTAGGCAAAGATTTCTCAAATAGGACACAAAATCGCCAAGGAGTAAGTGAAAAATTGCTAAATTTCACTTCATTAAAATTAAGAATATTGAGAAAAAAGACACTATTCAGAAAGCAAAAAAGTAAATAATCTAGTAGGACAAAGTAACTGTAGCATAGGTATCCAACAAGGGACTCATATACAGGATATATAAAGAACATCTCTAAATCAGACAAGATCTGATAATCCAATTTAAAATTGGGCAAATAATGTAAACAGGCCCCTCAAAAAAGGAGATATCCAAATGGCAAAAAAAAAAAATATGAAAAGGTACAGGACATTATTAATCATCAAACAAATACAACTGAAGCCACAATGAGATACTACTACACACACTCCAGAAAATAAACTAATAATACCAAGTGTTGGTGAGGATGTTCAGCAAAGGAATACTCATATACTGCTAGTAGGATATAAGTTGGTTCAAGAACTTTTGACAACTATTAGACAGCATTTACTGAAGCTGAACAGTTGCATACCTTATGACTCATCAGTTCCACTCCTAGGCACAGACTCAACAGAAATGCCTACATATAGTCACAAAAAGGTATGTCCATAGTAACGTTATTCATGGTAGTCAAAAACTGAAAACAACCCGAATGTCCATTAAAAAAGGGTGGATGAATAAATCAAGTGCATGGATAAAATTTACACAATGGAGCCCTATATAACAATGGAAAAGAAAGCGCTACCACTGTCAACAATGTGGAGGAATCTCACAGGCAGAATATTAAGCAAAGGAAGCCAAGCTCAAAAGAATGAAACCATGAAGTTACATTTATACATAGTTTTGAAACAGCCAAAAATTAATCTATTTTGAGAAAAGTCAGGATACTGGCTAACGTTGAAGGAAGTAATGCTTATGAGGAGGCATAAGGCAGCATATTGAGTGCTTGCAATGTTCAATATCTGTAGTTAGGTGGAATATAGACAGGTATGTTGATTCTGCAATAATTAATCATGGTGTGTGCACCATTCACTGTGTATGTCAAAAGCTTTACCAAAGAAAGCATTTGGAAGGCAAGGCAAGAGAGGTCATCCAGAAACCGCCAGAAGAAGTGTGTGTAAAAAGCAGTCCAGGTGAGAGTGAGTCTGAGCAGAATCTGCAAGCAAAGTCAAAAAGCAAGACTGGATTCCTCTCTTATCACATTTTCCAGGAATCAAGTGCTTGGTCTTGCTGAAATGGAGCAGCTGCTATTCTGAGTATGAGAGAGAGACATTTAGAAGGGCTGACTTGGTCCCATGGAAAACTTTATCACACTTGCCTCCTCTCATAGTTTTGAACCATCTTCAGTTCCTTCCTGATAGCACAAAAGGAAGAAATGTGCATGCCTAGAGCTGACTGGAAAAAAAAAGTGTCTCTGAAGATGACCAGGGAAAAATATTAGGCAAATTTCAGACGGCAAGTGTGCAGCACTGGAAGTCCAGCACACAATTCTCCTGTATGTCAGAACTCAGCTCCTTCAGCAGCACTGCTAACTAGCACAGTTGAGTAAAGGATGAGTACAGGATGAGTACAGCTGAGTGTCAGGATGTGCTCTATGCCCTTGATATGTATTAACTTGTTTAATCCTCACCACAAGCCTATGAAGCATAGTTTACCATCATCATTCCGTTTGACAGATGAGGATATTAAAGTACAAAACTGTAGGCACCTTGACAAGCTCCCACTGCTGGTTAGTAGTGGAGGTGGCATTTGGCCTGTGCTCTCCACCTCTGCAAGATACCACCTCCTACTAACACAGACCCGGATTGCCTCTGCATATTACCAAAGGCAGCTTCTGCAATACTGGGTTCATTTCTGAAGATACATTCTTAGGGAATTCAAATCCAATGCAAAAAATCCATGCACCTAGAAGGTAAAATGTGCTTTCCGGAGGAAAATGCTGGGATGCTGTTTGATCCCACCCCAGAGATATCACATTGCTAATAAAAAGACTAACCTCAAATTTTTACAGAAATGACCACAAACACAAAATTTCAACTATAAACGATGTTGTTTTCAAGAGGTCCACACATGCTATGGAAAGTCTGATTCAATCCCAGGCTCAAGTCCTGCTCTTTATTCTATAAAACTGAATGACAATGGGCCCTAGCCAAAAGTTTTTCCCTTTAGTGACAATGTCTCAAGGGCACACTTGTCAGTCAAGAAAAGCATCTGTATTGGGTTTCTAGCCATTACTCCAGGCAGTGCCTGTAGGATGGTGGCCTCTCAATGACACCACAGTCCCTGGAAGCCACTTGGCATTTGTCTTCAGAAGCAGCACATCAGCATTGCAGGAGAGCTGTCCCCTGAGCTGGCACTGCTGAGACTCTTCCCTCTGCCCTCCCTCCTCTGGAGTGTTCCAGAAGCAGGCTGACAGATGGGGGTTCCCATGAGTATTCCTTGCTGCATCTAAGGGCTGGAATGTGGGCTGAAACGTGGGAGCACAGAGGTACACTGGCCCGGTGATCCCACCCTAACTCACCGGACCCTGAACCGGTCCACACTGGGAAGGTCTGCATTGAGGTATAGCATGGCTGCTTCTTTTGAACCACATCTTTATCATTTATGGGGATTTGTAAATATCAGCTTCCAATCTTGGCAAAGAAGTGAATGCACAATTTGGAATGTGTTATAGATCAGCTGGCTCATGGTTAACAAGCCCATTATTTTCTAGCGCACAATCTAATCAGGCCCCTCTCAAGTCATTCACAGTCCCCTCTCTGTTTACAACCGATGGAGTCAACTCCTTCAAAAACCACTATACCAATACCACTGAGACTAAAAAGAAATAACAAATGGATAATGTGGTTGCTAAGTGTGTGGGCCTGTTGTTGGTGCTGTGCCTAAGTGGAAGGATGGATGCTGTTGCCTCAAGGATTGCCTTCCAGGGAAGGGAATACGGCTCTGCATACTTCTTTCCAGATCATTTCTACAAAATTTCAAGTCTCATCCATTGCAATACAAAGTTTTGTGTAAGTGGAAAATGCTGTCCAAAAAATGCACGACAAGGACAAAATAATTGTTCCGGTTTCTAATAGTTCTATTAATCATGATATTTCATTCTGATGTTCATACTCCTACAGAGTTTCCATGCTCATAATCTAGTTTAGAGCCTGACACCTTCCTCCCACACTGGAAAAACTCTGGCCCCCGCCCCCCTTGAATCCTGAAAAAGAAAAGGAAGGCAAGTTGTATTCTCACCCTTGGGCCTTCTGCCCACATCCCCTGTTCTGGTATTGGTGACCCAGGCACACATCAAGTTCTTGAGACAACTGCAGAATCTTAGCCTGAGGGCTGAACAGCTGCTTGGCTGCCTGCGCTCAGTCAGTTTGGCTTTGAAGACCCTGCCTTAAAAACAGAGAGGCTGTGGATAGGGGAGCTCTGTGCAGGCCAACCCCAGCAAGGGAGTAGAGAGCCCACCTGAGCCTCATCCCACCTTCACTGATCACAGGCTGCAGGGCCTCAAAGAGGCTGCTCAGCATTTCTGAACCTCATTTTTCTCACCTGTAGCCCCAGGATAGTTAGATCTATTTACAGGGCTGTTGTGAGATTTAAATAAATTCGCACACCAAGCCTAGCTCAGTAACTAGCACAGAGCACCAGTCATACATCTTAGTGTGTAGCCAAGAAATGGCATCAGATGGCTGTGCTGTGGGAGGAAGGCCTCTGCTGGGGGATGTTTCTCCCTGTTAACAAGCCTGCACAGCCCACCCTCAGTTGCCTCTCACCCACCACCCCCACCACCTCCAAAGAAAGAGACCAGAGCTCTGGTATTTATTTCTGTTAGACAATAATGTTTCAGTGTTTCTCTGTCAATACAGGTGCAGGTAATTCTTCAGCTTAATTAAAAGAAAATAATGCCCAGAACACACACAGATGTGCGCTCTGCTAATCTAGCCGCGGCACCCTTGGTGACCGGCCTCAGACCACTCTACTCAATTTCCAGAGCAGCCCACAGGCCACTAGATGCTACTTCATGGTCAGTATCTGCCCTGCTTCCTCCTCTGCAGACACTGGCTGTCAGCCTTGGACTTTTCATTTGTCATTGGGTTTTTCTCTGAAATATCACTCTTATTTATTTTGCCCCAACCTTTTGGTATGCACAAGTTTCATTTTTCAGAAAGGAAAGATAAGCAAGACAGTCAACCCGAGGGAACGGTTTTGAGATTTTTACCCACATCTGATCAGTATATGTTACAAATCATAAAAACTTTTAAGGCTTTGTTCCAAAAGAGAGAAAAGAAAAAAGAAAATCCAAAATGCAACTGGGGAGACTCTTAAAAGAGTTTTGCAAGCCCCTCACTCCCAGAGGGTCTTCAGTTGGTGAAGAGGTTACAGATTTTATTAAAGATCAGATTTCTTAAAAAAAAAAAACACTCTACCCGAAAGTTTCCCTTTCTTCTACTGATGCTTATTGACAATGCTATGGATAAATCACTCTCCCAAGAGTCTTGCTCTGGGAACTTATTATTACCATTTTTTTGCTTTTTAAGTCACTGTCAATTGGTATGGTGTGTACTGCTGGCATTACTAGTGGCCCTGCAATGGGCTTGATGTTCTCAGCCCTGCCACAGCTAGGATGCCCTGGGCCTGCCACCCCCACAAAGGCACTCAGACTTCCGCATGGAGTAGGCAGTTCTGACCCAAACCTTCATACAGAGCCTTCAAGTGCAACCATTCCCAGCTGGGTGTGTTTTTATTGTTGGTGAGGAGGTAGAGTATGGTGTGGGGGCAGAAATGGGGTTCTGTTTTGGGGAAACACAAGACAAGGCAGAAAGCCACTCAGAGAGGCAAATAGGAGAGCAGCCTCTTCTGCAACCCATCACACTTGCAGCACACCTTCCAGCTGCGGGGACACAGTATTGTTATCTGTTGAAAAGGCAAGACAATGTCTGGGTGTCCTTGATGGAGCTCTGTGAGGCCCTGGGCCTCAAGTGGGCTCTCCACTCCCCTGCTGGGATTGGTGTGCAAAGGGAGTGTGCCTGCTCCTTGAGCGCCTGGTCTTTCCACAGCAAAGGACTACGTGTGTGGGTTTGTTCTTTTTATTATTATTATTATACGTTAAGTTCTAGGGTACATGTGCACAACATGCAGGTTTGTTACATACGTAAACATGTGCCATGTTGGTGTGCTGCACCCATTAACTCGTCATTTACATTAGGTGTATCTCCTAATGCTATCCCTCCCCGCTCCCCCCACCCCATGACAGGCCCTGGTGTGTGATGTTCCCCTTCCTGTGTCCATGTGTTCTCATTGTTCAATTCCCACCTATGAGTGAGAACATGCAGTGTTTGGTTTTCTGTCCTTGCGATAGTTTGCTCAGAATGATGGTTTCCAGTTTCATCCATGTCCCTACAGAGGACATGAACTCATCATTTTTATGGCTGCATAGTATTCCATGGTGTATATGTGCCACATTTTCTTAATCCAGTCTATCATTGATGGACATTTGGGTTGGTTCCAAGTCTTTGCTATTGTGAATAGTGCCGTAATAAACATACGTGTGCATGTGTCTTTATAGCAGCATGATTTATAGTCCTTTGGGTATATACCCAGTAATGGGATGGCTGGGTCAAATAGTATTTCTAATTCTAGATCCCTGAGGAATCGCCACACTGTCTTCCACAATGGTTGAACTAGTTTACAGTCCCACCAACAGTGTAAAAGCATTTCTATTTCTCCACATCCTCTCCAGCACCTGTTGTTTCCTGACTTTTTAATGATCGCCATTCTAACTGGTGTGAGATGGTATCTCATTGTGGTTTTGATTTGCATTTCTCTGATGGCCAGTGATGATGAGCATTTTTTCACGGTTTGTTCTTTGTGCTCCCAGCAAGGGTTAATCCAAGTAATGACTGAAAATGTCTTTGCCAAATACGTAAAACACAATCTCAGCCCCAAGACCAAATGGTTTCAATTCCCCTCCTGCTCGACATCCTCCCTCCTGCCTTCAAGATAACTCCAGACGGACGAGCCGGGCAGGTTAGCAAGTGCCAGGACTCCATCCTCCCACAGCCGATGCACAGACCTGCTCTGCCTTTCTCAGGATAACCTTGCCGTGATTCTTACTTCTGTTCTGTGTCATCTTACTTGAAGCTGTCCTTATTTTATTACCAGCGAGAGGGCAAAGGTTTCTTCATGGAGCGCCATCACCCACCACCGCTCCCAGGTGACAAGGTTATCCCTTTCTGCTGGCCAGAAAGCAGCCATGACAGCCATGGCCAGCCCTGAGACAGGGCAGAGAAGGGTGTGTGTCTGCTACCCAGGAAATTGGGGATTTCTCTCTCTCTCTCTCTCTCTCTCTCTCTCTATCTCTCGGTCTCTCTAGCTCTCGCTCCTTAAGCTTTAGAGGTGTCTTACACCATATCCACTCTGACGTTTCCACTGGGGTTCATTGTTAATGAAGCCAGTTCCCAATGATGCTTTTATTCAGTGGACTCAGGCATAACTGGATTCCAAACCAGCTCCCAAGTGACAAGCTGAGACCCTAAAAAAAAGTCACTCAACCTCTGAGCCTCAATTTCCTCACCCGACAAATAAGGATGATACAGGTCCTACTTCCTGGGAGGCGGACAGTGAGACAGAGTGTGTGGAAAGTGTTAGTACAGGGCCTGGCACGTAGTCAATGCTCAGTAACAGCTCCAGAGGTGCTGGCTGGGGTAGGACCATCCATGCTACGGACAGTGACAGCTGGGGACAAAAAGATGCATGGCATCTGGTCGAATCTTTTCACTTTATCATGAGGAAGCCAAGGCCCAGGAATTGGAAATCAGTTTCCCAAGGTTGCTCAGAAATGTCTAGGCACAGCTGGGATTGGAAGTCGTACCTCCTCATGCCCCATGCTCTCCCTGTGACCAGGCTGCCTAAGGCCTGTCACTCTGCTTCACTTTTGACAGCTGGAGGTCTCATACCAAGGGTCTCAGCAGTAAGACTGCCCAGGGGAGGATGAAAAGGAAAGAAACTTGGTTCAATTTGGCATGTACTTTATATCCAACAGATACTTCTGATCACAATGACCAACGAAGCTTCTAAGATTGAAATATGATAAAGTGTTTTCACAGCTCATTATTTTTCCTGAGAAACAATGAGTATAATAAAGACAATTAAAATCAAGGTGACGGCTCAAGAAAAGCCATCAACTTTGAGAGGCCGAGGTGAGCAGATGGCTCAAGTTCAGGAGTTTGAGACCATCCTGGGCAACATGGTGAAACCCTATCTCTCCAAAAAATACAAAAATTAGCTGGGCATGGTGGTGCATGCCTGTAGTCCCAGCTACTCAGGAGGCAGGGGTGGGAGGATAATCTGAGGCCAGGAAGTTGAAGCTGCAGTAAGCCTTGATTGAACCACTGCACTCCAGTCTGGGCAACAGAGCAAGACCCTGTTTCAAAAAATAAAGAAAAAAAAAAAAAAAAGAAAGGCCATCAGGTCAAACCCATGGGCTGTTCAGACTAGGATGTATCACTCACAGTCCTGGACATGAGGTGTTTGGAGAGGCCTTTCCTCTCAGAACCAAAAGATCAGTGGTTCTGACCACTAACCTTTAAGTGAGTGGTGCCTAAAATGCCCATGTTTCCTCCATAGCTAATTAGGGCTCAGTCTTAGTGTCAGCAACTATCCTTCTCATCAATTTTCAAACTATTTGGATTTTCAAGCAAGACCTTCTCTCAAAACAGTAAATTCCAAGGCTGAGCACAGTGGCTCATGCCTGTAATCCTAGCACTTTGGGAGGCCAAGGCTGGTGGATCACTTGAGGTCAGGAGTTCGAGACCAGCCTGGCCAACGTGGTGAAACCCCGTCTCTACTAAAAATAAAAAAATTAGTGGGGCATGGTGGCATGCATCTGTAATCCCAGCTACTCATGAAGCTGAGGCAGGAGAATCACTTCAGCCCAGCAAGCAGAGGCTGCAGTGAGCTGAGATCGCGCCATTGCACTCCAGCCTGGGCAACAGAGCAAGACTCTGATTCAAAAAACAAAACCAAACAACAACAACAACAAAAAAAACCAGTAAATTCCAAATGTTGACCAAGTTATCTGTCCTAGACTTATGTGTTGAGAGCTTTAAGGACTGTCTGGGGTCTGTGTCCACAGTGTGGTGTTTGTGCGTACCCCTCACTGCAGCACCACTGCCACCCTGAATCCTGCTATTTCTTGATCTCTCATCAAGCCTTTCTCAGCCTTATCCACTGAATTTGGACAACAACCCTGAGAGGCAGGTCCTGTCAGTCCCTTCACCTTACTTAGGAAGCATATCAGATTCTGAGAGGGCAGAGCCTCACCCAGCAAGGAGAAGCCAGGATCTGAACCCGGACTCTGAGATGAACAAACTTGTGCTGTGGTCTCATCAAAATACCTGTTTGTCTTTGTCCGTGGTTTCTGGCACAGAGCTTCCCAAACCCTTTGCATTTCCTGAGTGATTCCAGGGTGCTTTGTTATTCAGAAACAGCCCCTTATATAACTCCTACCTGAGTTTGCACAAAAGAAGTGGCTCACACACAGTTTCAGGGGAGAGGCTGGTCACGTCAGAAAGGCCAAGCACATGATTAGAGAGTTGGAGGTTTCAGCCCCACGCCCTGATCTCCAGGGAGCAGAGGGAGCTGAAAATTGAGTTCAGTCACATGCCAATGACTTCATCACGCATGCCTACTTAGTGAAACCCCGGACAAATACTGCATCAGTGAGGCTTGGGGGCTTCCTGGCTGGTGAACATAACTGATGCTCTGGGAGGGTGCAGCACCCTGACTCCAGCGGGACAGAAGCTTCTGCACCTGCCACTGTCCCCAACCCCACCCCTGCCCCAGACCTTGCTGCCCTGCATCTCTCCATCTGGCTGCTCATTTGTATCCGTTATAATAAAACTGTAATTGTAACCTGCAGCACATTCCTGAGCTCTGTGAGTCATTCTAGCAAACCATCCAACCACAAGGGAGGTCATGGGAACTCTTAAATTTGTAGCCAACTTGGACAGAAGTATGAGTAGCCTGGAGACCCGGGACTTACAACTGGTGCCTGAAGTGAGGGCAGTCTTGCCAAGCCCCTTCACCTGTGGGGTCTGCGCCAACTCTGATATTAACTGGGTAGTTAATATCAGAATTGAACTGAGGTATGGGACACCCAGTTGGTGCCAGAGAATCTGTGCTGGACGAACATGCCCTTCACCCCTCCCAGGCCCTGGAAGGAGCCTCGCCTTTCCTCCTCACCAGCTTCTCCCTGATCACATGCCTGTCTTTTGATGCAATCAGTAACAATAACTGCACACTTTCTCCAGCTCAGAGGCTTCCTGATTGTGTTCCACATGGTATCAGATTGTTAATAGAGCATCAAGAGGGGTTGAGACCTCATAATTTTAATACTGAAGGGCAGATAAGCTAGCCTGCAGTGGGTTGAAAATACACGATGAGAAACTCAAAATGCAGTTCTCTCTCCTTCCCTTAAATAAAGTGTTCACACGGCCAGCACAAAGCATCATGCTGAGATGGAAATATTTTGAAACACAATTCTGAAAGGCCCATCATCAATAACATGTGGGGAAGAACACATGGGAATCCCTACTGAGCAGTGTGTGCCCGACAATCAGTGCTAGCATAATCGTTTCACAAAAGTTTAATAGACCACCTTATAAGGTAGTATACTTAGGCAATTGATTTGGGACTCAAAGAGCCTACTCTCCTTTTTATTTATTTATTTATTTATTTATTTATTTATTTTTTCTAGAGAGTCTTGCTCTGTCACCCAGGCTGGACTGCAGTGGCACAATCATGCCTCACTGCAGCCTCTAACTCTTGGGCTCAAGCAATCCTCCCACCTCAGCCTCCCAAAGCACTGGGATTACAGTCGTAAGCTGCCACACCAGGCCCATTTTGAAAGTTAAGTTTGCCCTAGATGATTCCCTCCTATGCTCACTGATGTTACCCACACATTGTTGATATGGTCGACAGGCCCTTTAAATAAAGTTTCCCTTTCTTTCATTAAAACAGAGACCAATAATGGGGGATTTTATGTTCTTTCCACAAATTCACTGGGAAAACACACAGTTTTATTTAAGACCATTTTTCCTTTTGAAACCCAGCATGTGATTCTCTAACTTATTCTCCTAACTCAACACATAAAATTCCCCATGTCCCTAATGTTCCCTCGACCTCCTCAACGAAAGCGAGCTGAAGGCTCCCCCAACAATAATACTACATTACACATTTACATTTCCAAATTACTTTCACACACATTACCCTGTCTCATTCTTTTTCCAGAGCAGAAAAGCTATTGCTATCTTCCTTTTTAAATATGAGAAGACCAAAGCCTCAAAACTAATGGCAAGCATGTATTCAACATTTCTTCTGCATGGGCCTAAGTCAGTTCCATATATTTCCCCATTTGATCCTTTCAGCACCCTATGAGACCAGTGCTATTAGTGGCCCAGTTTACAGAGGAGGAAACTGGACTCAAAGAAGCCAAAGAGATTACTTAGGGCCATATAGGGAGTGAGTGGCAGAGCCAGGCTTCTTACTCCTGAGTATACAAGGCCACCTCTGTGGGCTCCCGGCCTGGGACTTCTTACCGCTGGGTGCCTGTCTAGGGTGTAAGCTTCCAGGCCAGCCCCACCGGGCCTTGTTCCCCTGGGATAATCCAATAGATCTTGACCCAATGGCATGAGGGCACATGTGCCCTGTCTCTTTCAGCTTCTTCCTCCCCCAGCCCCTTCCTAATATTCTCCCTTATGCAGTGATGGAGTCAAGGTCAGTGGACAGAAAACCCGCACATCTACTCACTTCTCAGACCCCTGGCACCTCCTGCATCTCAACTCTCTCTCCTGCTTTCATGCCCACTCTCTTCTCCTGGGTCTCCTGCTATGCGGATGATTCCTTCCCAGCCTCCTTCCCTGGCACCTCCTGTGCCCTGAGGTGCAGTCGTTCTCCAACCCTCAACACTCAGTGCCACACCCCTGCCATCCCTTCAACCACTCCCTCCGTGTGGAGGATGCAGGTTTCCAGAGGGTGGAGCTAAGGTCTTCAATTTGTCATATGTTTGGCCTAATTACTGGATGCATAGTATGGGTGAAATAAACATTCGTTTAATTGAATCATAAACCTATAAATAGAAGTAGCTAATGGTTTAAATGAGTAAGGCATGGAAACCACTAATGATAGAAGAGTTAGACAGATGAACTTGCTTCTACTCACTTAATTCTCACCAAAATGCTACAGTAGATGACATTCTTGTTCTCATTTTGCACTTAAGAGAGGCGAGTTTTAGAGAGGTCAGGTGGTTTTCCCAAGATGACATAACTAGTAAATAGCACAGCCATGACTCCAATCGCAGCCCTCACTCCAGGCCCTTGCCTGGTCTGCACCAGTAGCTGACTAAGTGACCTTAGCCATTGTCCCCACCCCACCAGTCTCCTGGGGCTCTTCTATAAAATAAGGGAATTAAGGTGGTGATCTCTAAGGCCCATCTCAACTCAGAAACCCTGCAGTCCTCTCTAGAGTTCTGTTAGTGACATTCATTCTGCCACAAAAAAAAAAAAATCACAGGGCCGGAGACTCAGATTTTGTCAGTAGATGTGATTCACACTGCACTTCCTGCCAATGCATGCAACCTCTGTGCAAAGCCCTGGACAGAGATGATTTTCACTGTAATTTGGGAAGGGTGCCTGAAGAAGGGATGAAGAGGGAGAGAAAAACATCTCTTTTCAAGGATAATAATGCCTAAGCCTCGCTTTATTTCATTTGTGAAAATCATTATGTATTTTTGGCCTGAGAGCAACATCTGAGGCTTAAACCAGGATCAGCTTTGAATTGCAGACACAAGCTGCTGGATGGGACTTGTGGTGTGCACCCATCCCCCAACTCTAGGCTGTGCTGAGACCCTAAGCCACCGGCCCTCTGGCTTCCTTTCTTGGGCTCCTCTTGCCCCAGGAAATCCCTTCTTGCCCTGTCCAGAGCTTCTTCCTTTCCTCACATCCCAGTCAGACTGTGGGTGGCAGGAGCCCCCAGTAGGACCCAGGCCCTCTCCCCATCAGTGCCTGGCTCTCCTTCCTCCCGGCTCTGGCACCTAGAAAGCCCGTGTTGCTCATATGGCTACCTCCTGCAACTCCAAGATGTGCCAGGTCCCAGGGGACCCCTGGGAAGCAAAGGGTGGACTTGTTTTGCATTTTTGCATTTTTCTCCTGCAGAACAGCACCCAGGCAGTTAGACCATTGCTCACAGCCTGACACTCAGCTTCTGAGTCAACCCAGAACCTGCCAGAGAAGGTGAAATCGAGAGGTCAAACCAGGAACCTCTATGAATCTCAGCCAGGAACGGAGCAAACCACAGAGTCTCCTAGAACCAGCAGCGAGGGCAGGGGAGCCACCTTGGAAGCCAACTCAGCTGTGCTTTGACTCTACATTCATCTCCAAGGAAGCAAGGCTTCTGTAGGCAGCAGTAAGGACAAGGATGCCCAGGGCCCTTCGCAAACCCTACACATCAGTGGGACAGGCAGGAATTGGCTTCTTACGAACATCCATGGGGTGGAGCATGGTCTGGAAAACAGACAGGGGTGAAGGGCTCCAACCCCACCATTTCTGCTGCTCTGTGATCCTGGAGTCTCATCTGTGACATCTGTCAAATTATTTGTTCAAAGGGTCGTTATGAAGACTCAATGAGATAACATATCTGCAGCTCAAGATAACTGTTATCAACTCCGTTACAACTGTTCAGAGGCTCTTTGCTTGGATTTTAGTTCCACAAACATGCATGTTTACTGAGTGACAAACAGCACCCCTGTGAGAACACTGCCTGAGAACACGGCATTAAGTCATTCCAAATGCCGTCTCCCTCTGCTGGCTCTTTCCATCCTTCCAAAGTTTAGTCTCCACACTTCACATCATTGTTGGTGGTCGCTGCTCTTATGAAGGCCAAACACACAGCAGGAGGAACTAGACAGATGACAACCATCACTCCCTAGGGGCCTGTGCGCTGGGAAGGATGTGATCCATCTCGATTTTTCCATCAGCGTCCTAAGGACTGAAATTGTGATCTTTCACTAACTAACGGTAGCCAAGCAGTACCTGGACCCATGCTTACTTCAAGACAGTATCTCCTGTTTCTGAAGATTCCTTTAGGCTGTATTTCTTTTCTTAGTAGAAGTGGGAGTTCCAACTCACCAGAAAAATACACTTTATGTTTTGGCACATAAAATGTCTTGAGGTCTGGATTTTCCACTATACTTTTTTAAAGTGAGAATCTGCTCTGGCCAAGTTCTCCTCCTTAAAGGCATTTGACCAAATTTATGTCCCCAAAAGTTTGGCTCTGAGACGAGCATGAGAAAAATAGATTCAGCACAAAGGATCTGGAAAAGACAGGCCAGAGGTTGGCACATTCTTCCAGGGCCTGGGGAGGCGGAGGCATGAGGCTGCAGACCCTCCCTCCCCCTAAACTGCAGATGATCTTCACTCATCTGCTTCTTTCGCTGCACTTTTTTTGAGCTTTGAGTAGTTTTGAGTAAGAATATTAAAAACACACACACACATACTCATTTTGAAATTCCAAGCCCAATTCATTTCACAGGTCATAAACGGGTGGCTGGGGAAGGAATGATTGATTAGCATTAGTCATGCTTAAAATCCAGGTCCCCTCACCCCACGACCAGTGACCTGACCACAAACTGCTTCCTGGCCCCAGGAAAGGGGCCTTGAACATCCCAGCCCACAGGAACCATCTCAAAGCAGGGCTCTTCCCCAACAGATTCTCAAAAATATGCCAAAGGAGGGAAAATGGTTCTTTGCTAAGTAAGTCTTCTTTAGCCATAGACTAGCCAATATTTTTTTCTGTATGTTCACTTGGAGACTGGAAATCCTTTACTGGATAGAACAGAGAAGGCAAACTGGCTATCTGGAGACCAGAAAATATTCCTAAATGTGTTTGTTTGACCTCATGGTTATTATAATTTTGTTGATGCAAGGAGTTATCGACATTTAAAAATGAGGCATTTTTGCATTTAAAAAGTTTAGACTCCAGCTTCTCTTGGAAAAAAAAAGATAAGAAAATCTGGCAACAGTGGGCCCTCCTTTTCTCATGGCAAAACTTGGCTGGACCTCATGCTTTGTTCCACTGAGATGGGCATGTGTTCCACATTCCCCGCAGCCCCCACTCCCCTCTGCCTCATAGCTGGCCCTCTGTGCCCACCACCACCTGCCCACAGGGAGGCATGTCAGCTTGCACCCCAGAAGTCTACCTTGGAGCCTGGTTCTCTCATAATACACACCTCTCCTGCCTCAGGTTCCCCATTCCTACCCCTACTCCCATCTAGTTGCCCGCCCCTCAGAGCAGAAAAGGGAAGCAAACTTCAGCTAGCTTCTGGAACATTGGAAAAGCCACCCCAGCCTCACAGTGTTTCCACATCTGACATTAGTCGGGCAAAGAATTCATCGTTGAGTAAATAAATGAAGGAAGTGTCATTAGTACTGGAACCTGTTTGTACATCTCAGGCCTGTTTCGGTGCTGGATTTATCAAAGCATGATATACTATGTATCTAGTGGAAGTATTAATATGTCTTTTTCCCCCAGAGAGTAAAATCTAAAGGGACAGAATTATCCAATAAGGCTCTCCAATACTTCTGATCCAAAAAAGACAAAACTCATGCCACTGCTGCAAAGATGAGATGGGCCAGAAATAAGTGTGGAGAGAGAAGCCTCCCAGGAAAGCCCGCCTGGCCCTGGCATCAGGTGGAGTGACCCGGCAGGGGGCTGCAGGCTGGTGGGGAATGCCTGTCCTCACACTGAGCCCTACAAAAATCTCACAGCCTCCTCCACTGCTCTTCCTAAACTTAGGCTAACCCATCTCATCCTTAATATGCCTTGGAAATAAAAACAATATTTGACTCTGCTGCCTTCAAGTTTCTCTTCCCTTTTCACTTCTTTCCAGCTTCCTTCTGTGAAGCCAGCCCAGGAGTGTGAAGCCTGGCCTCTCCCCATGGCACCCAAGGTGACCCTGCTCTCTAATGACACAAATCTATGGTGCTTCCCCCTTCACTGTGCACCCTCCTCAGACAGCACATTTACATCTTCACAAATGCTCCCCAGAAAACATGTATGAGTGTGAGAAAGCGTGACAAAGCACTGTGCAGGCAGGGTTTTAAAGTAGTCTTTAAGGTCTGGAGCTCTTTCTTCAGGTGGAATTTTATGAGAAACTGCAATATGAGAAACAAATCATGAGGCATGCCTCAGACTGAAGAGGGTTTTACAAGTGTAATCTGAAAACCTCTGCTCTGAATGTGGTCCACATGTGGGATGAGGGTGGTGAGGATGCTGCTGGTGGTGGTGATGGGGATTATGATGGAGGTGATGGTAGTGGTTGTGATGGCAATAGAGGTGGTGATGATCATTGTAGTGGTGCTGAGTGATTGTAGTAGAGATGATGATGGTGATGGTGATGTTGGGACTGAGGTAAAGGTGACAGTGGTGACAGTGGTGTTAGTGGTAGTGGTGGTAGTGATGGTGATGGCAGTGATCTTGAGGGTGGTGGTAGTAGTAGTAATGTTATGCTGATGCTGTTGGTGGTGGTGATGGTGGTGATGGTAATGTTGATATAGGTGATGGTGGTGATGATGGTAATAGTAGTAGTGATGACCATTGATGGTGGTATAATTGCAATGATGGTGGTGATGGTGATGGTGGTGTTACTGGTAGCAGTGGCCATGATGGTGTTGTTAGTATTCATGGTAGTGTTGATGGTTGTGTCATTAGTAGTGACGGCAGTAATGGTGATATTAGTAGTCATGGTGGTGGTGACAGTGGTGTTAGTGGTAGTGCTGGCAGTACTGGTGATATCAGTGGCAGCAGTGGTGGTGACAGCAGCATTAGCAGTACCAGTGGTGATGATGGTGGAGCTGATGGTGGTGGTGATGGTGGTGGTGGTGCTGGTTATAATGTCAACAGTATTAGGTATAGACAAGATTCTACTGAAACAAAGTTTTATTAAAATGTTATTAATTTCAGGCACTGTGGTAAAGAAAATAAAAAAGTAAACCCTTTTTTTGAAAAGCATCTGTATTGGTCCATTTTCACACTGCTGATAAAGACATACCCAAGACTGGGCAATTTACAAAAGAAAGAGATTTAATTGGACTTACAGTTCCACATGGCACGGGAAGCCCCACAATCATGGCAGAAGGCAAGGAGAAGCAAGTCACATCTTACATGAATGGCAGCAGGCAAATGGAGAAACTGTGCAGGGAAACTCCCGTTTTTAAAACCATCAGATCTCGTGAGACCCATTCACTATCAGAAGAATAGCATGGGAAAGACCCACCCCCATGATTCAATCATCTACCACTGGGCCCCTCCCACAACACGTGGGAATTATGGGAGCTGCAATATAAGATTTGGGTGGGGACAGAGAGCCAAACCATATCAGCATCAGCTTCTAATTCTTTTCTATTTCTCACTGGTATACATATTACAGGCAAAGGCACACAGTAGGTACCAAATAAATGTAATTTAATTTGCGATTTTTATGTCTTAAAAGAAACAGCTGATCCAGGAAATTCTGTTAAGATATCCCTAAGCCCAAAAGGACAAAAGTAAGAGGTGACAAGAAAACTTTTGCTGAAAAGTTGTAAAGGTACTTTAAAATGAAAGGAAAAGAGAGCAGAGGAGAGGGGACAAGGAAATCTCTTAAAATCAGGGAGGTGGATACCAGCCCTATCCAGGAAGGAAAAGGAAGTAAGAAAACCATGGAGTGTGGAGCCCCTTGCTGACTCTTAACAGTCTTGCAGGGCAGGCTCTGTGACCTGCATTCCACAGAGGAGAACAGAGGCTCACACAGGCAGAGGCCAAGGCACTGCAGAAATCAAAGCCCTGGGCCCAGAGGACACCAGCCTGCCCAGCTCTCTCCACTACCAGTTCTAGACCATCAGCCTGAGGAACCAAGGAATTCCATGGAACGGCCCTTCCGGAAGTGCATGAAGCTCTGAGGACTTTAGCCATAAGACTTTAGCTGTAGTATCCAATGTGGTCCTGTTGATGGCATTTATGAAATATACGTGACAGGGGTTGTTTCTTGTCAGATTTTTGAAACTTCATTGTCCAGTTTTGAGGTAGGCAGTGGGACTTGACTCTGAAGGCAGGGCTTGGACTCCAGACCAGATTAAAGACTGGCTGAGACAGGTAAGAGGCTAAAGCACCTCTCCATAAGACATGCCCACCACTGCCATGTCAGTTTACCATTGCCATGGCAACACCTGGAAGTTCTCAACCCTTTCCAGGGCAATGACCCGGAAGTTACCACCCTTTTTCTAGACATTTCTGCATAATCCTCCCCTTAATTTGTATGTAATTAAAAGTGGGTATAACTATAACTGCTGAACTGCCCCTGAGCTGCTCCTCTGGGCACACTGCCTATGGGTAGCCCTGCTCTGCAAGGAGCAATTCCTCTGCTGCTGCTATACACTGCTGTTTCAATAAAAGTTGCTGTCTAACACCTCCAGCTCACACATGAATTCTTTCCTGAGTGACACCAAGAACCCTCGTGGGCTAAGCCCCAACTTGGGGGCTCACCTGCCCTGCATCCGTCTGATTTCTGCCTGCCTTAGGTTTTCACTCCAAATGGATTGTGGCTAAGACACCAAGTCTATCATTATGTTCCACTGCAAATCTGAGGCTACACAAAGAAACAGTGAATATATGTACACGTGTGTGTGTGTGTGTGTGTGTGTGTGTGTGTGTGTGTTTGATTTATTCTGAGGTATTGGCTCACACATTATGGAACCTGAAAAACTCCATGATCTGCCATCAACAAGCTGGAGACCCAGAGAAGCCAGTGGTATAATTCAGACCGAGTCCCAAGGCCTGAGAACCCAGAGAGCTAATGATATACATCCCAAGCCAAGGGGTGGAGAAAATGAGTTGAGATGCCCCAGCTAAAGCAGTGAGGCAGGAAAAGAGGCAAGTTCCTCCTTCCTCTGCCTTGTGTTCTGTTCAGGCCCTCAGTGGATTGAATGGCACCACCCACACTGGGGCGGGAGGTCTCCCTGACAGAGTCACTGATTCAAATACTAACCTCATTCTGAAACACCCCACAGACACATCCAAGAGTGTCCTGCGACCCACACAAATTCACATGTAAAACTAACCATCGTGACAACAAAGAACCAAACTTGCATGAATGGAGTAGACCAAGCACATGGCCAGGCAGCACTGGTGGAATCCCTGTGCCCACTTTTGACATTGCTGAGTTTCTTACTGGCCTGCGCCAAGCTGCACACTTGATTACAGAACATGACCAAAAAACAAACAAAAAAAATACATTTATTCATCCCCTAAGTCACCTCCAGCCACTAAGTCACATAACACAGGTGACCTAGGACAGGTGCTCTCCGCCATTGAGGGCCCTGCTCTCCTACCCGACTTACTGGATTTTTGCGATTCAGAAAAGAAAAAGTGAAATATTTGATTTTTCTGTTTATTTTGCATTTATTTGCCATGGAATAAAGGCAATACATATGTATTGATGACAGTTTGGAAAACATTAAAAATTATTTTCAAAAAACATGGAAAAAAGTCATCCCTAGTTTGACCATCAGTAAACAAGCACAGTTAACATCTTGGCATTCCTGCCCTTTTTCAGGGTGTGTGTGTGCTTGATGAGGGGTGTGAGGAGGGTTGCTTTTTTTGTTTGTTTGTTGTTTTTATATAATGAAGCTCAATTTCTCTAAATCAATTTTGATTTTTTTAAATTTAAACTCCATTCACAAGCATTTCTAAACCATTAAATATAAAATAGCACCCATCCATTTAGTCTGTTCACAACTTTGTGCTGGGTACCTACTAGTTGTCAGGCACCAGCTGGGGACACAGAGGTGAACAAGACAGAAAAGTCCCACCCATACGTCTAGAAGTGAAGGTGGACATTAAACACTCACCATAAACCACGGGAGGGCTGGGTCGGGGAGCCAAGAACACGGAGAATGAATGCTGAGGGCGAATGTCCCGCCTGCGTGGCTGCTGGTCACCATCTGTGAGGTCAGCCTTTCCACTGCACTGTGCCCACTCTGTGTGTGACATGCTGCCTTGGTTTTAGAGCAAATGGATATTTAAGTGTATTTAGTTATGAGAACTTGCAAGGTTGTTTTAAAACACCCTCTTGTGGTAACAGAAGGGGATCTAAGATGTCTCCAGAGTTTTGGTCAACAGATCAACCCATTGAAAAACCACGACGAGCCCCACACAAGTGCCTCCCGCTGCATCACCACTCTCCTTCAGCTCAAAGGCTGTGGCCAGGGGAGGGGGGCTTGGGGTGCAGGTCCTCCCTGGGAGGGACAGCCCATATGAGGCTGCAGCAGGGCCTTCAGGTCACATCCACCTCCAGCACAGAAGGCCATTGAGGTGTCCATCAGGAAGTGCTCTGTGACTTGACAGACACTGATATTTGTGAACACAGAGCAATCAGGAAATATGCCCTGGCTTGAGTGCAGCCTCAATTCTGACATTTCATCCTCAGCAACACAGCTTCAGAGAGGCGGGCCTGCCTGTGTGGCATTAATAATAGTATATGATGATGAAGACACTGGGGTCTGGGCTGACATTGCAGGCTGGGCCCTGTGCTGAGAACTAAACATTTTTCAAAGAGATCTAATTTAACAGGAGCAAAGGTGGCTAGCAGACCTATGGGGGCAGCTTCTCTAATCAAACTTTTCAGACCCCAAAAGGTAAACACCTATGCATTAGTACAACTTAACCCAACAGCTAACTAGGACAGCATGCCCAGAGTACCTCTATCTAAAAAAAAAAAAAATTGTGCATGTTAATAATTTTAAGTAAAGCTGAAATTTTTAAATTAATTTTTTAAATTTGTTTTTCATTTCAATTGCTCTAAACCAGGCATGGGCCTGGGCATGGAATGAGCGTTTCACATTTATAGATGAGTCTGAACTCAACAGTGATCTATAAATAAACTTCTTTTTAAACTGGAGATCCCAGCCACCTGCACAATGCAGCTGTGGCCTTATGCACAGACACTAACCCCAGCCCCCAGCTCCCAGCTTCCACCTCTTGGCAGCTAACAGCCAACATCGTCTTCTTGGGGAAGAGACTTAGGACGCATTGGAAGATCTCCACGAGGCAGGGCATGGGGAGAAACATGGCTAAAGAGAGAAGCAGTGGTGATACTGGCGATGAAGAGGGCAGGCAGGTCACCCCTCTCCTCCACAGTGTGACTCTCAGGCCTGCTATGGACAGAGGGAAGGGGCCACCTGCCTGCCAATCAGAGTGGCTTGCCTTGCTGATCTTCAGTGCCAGTCCTTGGGTCAGCTGTAGGATGAGAATTACTCTACCTGGGCTTGAAGATACCATTCTCTTCTCCTCAGATTCATTTGTGAAGCAGAGTTTAACAAGTGGCAGCTATTCCTTCTTCTTTTTTTAATTAATGGAATAACTGTCATGTTTCAAAATGTTCCAAGACATAGACATGTCATGGAGAAGTGAAGGGTGGGAGCACATGAGTGTATCTTATTTCAATAAGAATACAGAGCCGAGGTATTTGAGCATAAGTAAATTAAAACTTGAGGACAGCCCTGAATAACAAGAGTGGGATGATCAGTGAAAGAGACCCAAGAGGAAGGAAACCAAAGTCAATATGAAAAGAGCTGGCCCTGGCCTGACCTTCCCATGGTAACGGTCAAATGCTCACTGGGCTGGTGACATCAAACCTTCACCATCCCCTTGCCAAGCTGTTCCTCACAGGGTTGCAACACGGGCTGGAAGAAGGGGTGAAAGGGCAACAAAGGAGGGACCCAGCTGCCTCCACTCTCAGTTTAGGGCCACTAGAAGGCTTCTTCTCTGGCAGGCAAGTCCTCCAAAAAAAAAAAAAGGGAGTGAACCTCAGTTTACCCAGGAAACTCTCTGGCATCAGGCCCTCCCCACCTCCTCTGACCAACTGGCTCCTCTGCCTGGAGGAATCGGCATGGTCCTAGGTGAGGAGGCACAGGAATCAGACTTGGTACCTGGATGTCCACCCTCTTCTCTTTTGGGGAACTGTCCTTTGTGGGAGGCCTTTGTGGAGTGGGATAGCCCCAACTTCCCAGAAGGGAAAAATCTTTTGTAAAAGTGAGAAACATAAAAACAACTCAGACACACATGAAAGGAATCTGTAAATTATGAAAAATCTGGTGGTTCTATTTCATTCTGCAACAGTTTAAAAACTGCAAGATAAAAAAGATCAAGATAAAAATAGAAACCTACTGTTACCATGTCTAAGCAAATTATGCCATTCCATCCCCAGCCCTGCAAACATTCTAGGTATGCTCCGCTGGAGGTCACAAACCCAAACGCAGGCAGGGGCTGTTGGTTCAAGGGACAAATAGAGAGGCCCGGCAGCCCCAGAGACCCCTGCCCCATGTGCAAGGGGCAGCCACCACTCACCTCCTGCCCACTTGCAAATTTCCAAGAGAGGCAGGAGACCCAGATTTTAAATCTCCTGCTTTGAAATATTAACAACTAATTTTTTCCAGCATTTAAACACTGCTGGCCGAATAGAACACATCTAGAGGCAGATTTGTCCAGCATCTCCTCTCTTTCCCCATTTGCACCCTGTATTCTAAACCTCTGTGCTATTTCTGGTCGAGGTCAGATAATTGTGTTTTTCTCCTAAAAGTCAGGTTCGGCTCTGGTACACTTCTGGCAGAGCCATACGTTGGCATCACTTTTGGGGGAGGACAGTTTGGCAGTATTTATCAAAATCTGAAATATCTTTCTATCCGGCCATCTCACTCCTGGGAATCCATGCTAAAGACGCACTTCCTCAATGGTACAAAGATAGACACACACAGAATGATCCATGGGTTTGTTTTTTAAAACAAAAAATTGGAAAAAAAATTTAAATGCCCTTCAATAAAAAGATGTTTAAATAAATCCTGCTATCCCTGGGCCATCAAATGCTACCCAGCCATTAAATGAAATGACTTGGGCCAGGCGCAGTGGCTCATGCCTGTAATCCCAATATTTTGGGAGGCCGAGGGTGGGTGGATCACTTGAGGTCAGGAGTTCGAGACCAGCCTGGCCAACATGGTGAAACTCCGTCTCTACTAAAAATACAAAAAATTAGCCAGGTGTGGTGGTGCACGCCTGTAGGCCCAGTTACTCGGGAGGCTGAGGCAGGAGGATCACTTGATCCTGGGAGGTGGAGGTTGCAGTGAGCCAAGATCATACCACTGCGCTCCAGCCTGAGTGATGGAGTGACATTCCATCTCAAAAAAAAAAAAAAAAAAGGCTCATATCTGAGCACTTTAACATGAAAAGACGTCCATGGAATGTTTTTGTTAAATAGCCACAGAAAAATATACATATGGGGACCCTGTTGTGTTAAATGGAATGCTCAAATATTTGCATGTTTGTGTACAAATATAAACAAATCTGGAGGGACAGTCAACAAATTATGAACCATGCTTATGGAAAGAGTAGGTTTCGGGATGATTTTTACTTTATAAATTAAGCGATTGACTCATTATTTTTGTAACTGGTGTATTTTATTTGAAAGTGAAACTTAAAACTTCTCCACTGTGCTCTTCCAGGGATGGTGTCTGGAGGCACTCAGAATGGTCCTGCATTGGGCATAGGCTTTCCTACGATGCAGCCTCTAACAAAACTAGACTTTCCTGAACTCCTGATCATAGAATTGCTTACCTTTATACCAAGAAGGCTGGGAAGACACCCATATCTGCATGTGACCTGTGCCCAGGCAAACGGAGGGATTTGCACTGTGAGACCAAAGTTCTTAGGAGGTTGTCTAGAATGAAACAAGTCAGCAAGGCTGACGGTGGTCCCATGAGTGCCAAATGTGTCTGTGACCGGACCAAGTGTGCCTTCCTTATTGAGGAGCAGAAAGTTGTTGGGAACATGCTGAAGGCCCAAATACAGAACCAGAGAGCTAAATTTAAATTAAATAAATAAATAAATAAATAAAGCCTTTTTGAGTAATTTAAAAAAAAAAACCCAAAGGCAAAAACACACAAGAAAATCCATTGTCTGAAAAACAAGAGATAAACTGAAACCAGTTTAAATGCAAGCCTAAACTATAAATTATATAAATATCAATGTTTGGACTCAGTGCTGTGGGCTCAGATATTTACCATCAGTAGTGAGGTATTTCTACTTCCCCCAAAAAAAGGTTATGCATAGTAACTACATACCTGGACCAAACCCCTAGAGATCATCTTGCACATGTCGCTAAGGGAGAGTGTGCCCTGCAGCTCCACATAGACAGCAGAATGGTGGAGACAACTGAATATCCACTGACGGCAGTGCAATAGGCTGAATGCGTGTGTCCCCTAAGAATTGATGTGTTGAAACCCAATCCCCAATGTGATGGTATTTAGGAGGTGGGGCCTTTTGGAGGTGATCAGGTCACGAGACTAAGATCCTCATACAAGGGATTAGTGCCTTTATAAAAGAGGCCCCAGAGAGCTCAATCACTCCTTCCACCAGGTGAGCACACAGCAAGAAGGCGTCATCTGTGAACCAGGAAGCAGACCCTCACCAGTCACCAAATCTGCCAGCACCTTGATCTTGGACTTCCCAACCTCTGGAACTGTGAAGAATAAATTTCTGCTGTTTATAAGCCACCCCAGATGGCATTCTGTTATAGAAGCCCAAATGGATTGAGACAGGCAGAATGGAGAAGTAAAATATGCCCTGGTCAGCAGTTAAAGGGAACAAGCTAGTTCAAACTCCAGGAAGATACAGATGACAGTGATGAGCTAAAATAAAAAAATAAGTAAAACTTCTGTACCTACAAAGAAGTCCTGTCCCAAAAGCTGAACAGCTTCTAGTCTAGCCTTTAGATAAATATCCATTTCTTGGGGTTAAAGAAATACAGGGTCAGGCTCTATGACACTCTGAGAGCAAAAGGAGACCCCCGAATGGGGGCTGTTTTCCAGGCAAGTGATTGGGTCCCTTTGCTTTCATGGAATAAAAATAAAACAGGGGAGGGAAGGACGCTCCACACACAGCATTTGGACTCTAATTCACACAGACCAACCAAAAAAGATATTTTTAAGACAGTTAGGGAAATCTGACTACAGATGGTAAGAAATTCTCACTGCTTTTGTTACATTTGATAGTAGCTTTGTGGTTATGTAAAAAAAAAAAAAAAAGTAAACATTGTAGCATTGCACACAGCTGTTAGGATGAAATGACAGGATGACTAGGATCTGTGATAAAACACTTCAGCAAAGAGGATAGGAGGAAAGTAAGCAAATGTAGTAACATCCTAAGAACCACAGATGCTGAGTGGTAGGCATAAACTTCTCTGCTCTGGCTGCATGTGTGAACTGTATGGACAAGTGTAAGAAATGGGCTGGAGGGGCACAAACCTGTAGTGAGGAGGCTGCCTCTGGGGCAGGGGGCCCGGGGAGTGGGGAGAGCCAGTGAGACTCCCACCTCTATACAATGCCTTAATATAGCATTAAAACAAAGACCCAAGGCAAGAATGACAAGACAGTACTGATGACCGAATCTGGGTGGTATGAGCACAGGGATTGGTGTGTTCTCTGTGCTTCTATTTAGTTTTTCACAATAAAATAACTTCAAAACAGAGGGCACAGGAAGATGAAACAAGAGCTTATGCAACCCATGGGAAGATAGAGACCCTGGAGCCAGGGATGTGGGATCTGCTTGACTCATGGAGCTGCTCGCCAGGAAGGCCCAGAAACTCGACATTTGGTCACACAGGTAACTGGGGCTTTGGCCACACTGACTGCTGGGGCACCACGGGCCCTGGGAGCACTCTGGGGACACCAAACCACATATGAACATATATGGCCACGTTTGACAAATGGAGAGAAACCTGGACTGCTGGTCACCCTCCACAGACCTGAACAAAGGATTTAGTAGTCGACTAGGTGTCTAAATCTGGGCGGGTATGGGGACTTTCTTCTTTAGGAACAGGCTCATTTCCTTCAATACCATTGATTACTGATTGTTATTTAAAAGCTCCATACATTTAGCCATTCAATAACTATTTAGCAAGTGTCTGCTCCTTACCAGGCACTCAGGTCCCATACAAGAGTGGCTGATACCAAGCTACACAGCTGGGCATCATCCTAGCCCGCCAAAGCCTGCAACAGGAGCCCCACCCAGGTGCCCGCCCATCCCCATACCTCCCCTGGTATCTGCAAATGGGGTGGTCAGAGCACCTGAGGAGGGAGAGCCAGCTAATTATCTTCAAGCCCTTAGACCAGTGCTTGCCTCACAGAAGCCCCCAAATGCTCCTATGGGCCTGTCCCCATGGACCCTGTCTTTGTTCTTATCCTGTCCTCGGGAGCTGCCCTGAATGCCCCTTTTTAACAAGGTCTGCCTTCCCTGGGGGTTTGGAGTGGCTTCCACGTAGCCTTGGCCCCAAGCTCACCTCTAAGGGAAAGCCCAGGGCTGACTTCCCTCTGAGTTTCAACAACAAAAACATTCGAAGAGAGATCACATGTATTCAGGGAAATTTCAGGAAAGGAGACCATGGAGAATCATTGATTTAAAGTGATAGAGGGAGAAGGTAGAAAATGACAAGCAGATTAAGGAAGCCCAAAATAAAACCAGCAAGAATGCAAATCCTGAGTAGGATTTTATATGTGTGCGTGTGCGTGTGTGTGTGTGTGTGTGTGTACCTCCTTCTTGGTACTTTGCTGATTTTCATTTATTTTTCAAAAGTGAGCTTATATTACCTTTATCTTTAGGAAATATAAACCTATTTTTAAAAAGCCTATCCATTCAAAGTGAATTGTGGTGATCAGATTTCCCCCGTTTTTCATTCACAGCAGTTTGACATAGAATAGGGATTGGAACCCTCATTAACCGCATAGAACCAGGTGCCTCCAAAACTGCACTTGGGGGATATCGTTATGTGCAGCAAATTAAACCAAGCCAGTTCAAGGTTACAGAAAGCGTTCCACAGACAGGGGCACCCCGTGACAGAACCCGAACCACGTGGGAAGGTGTGTTTTCAGCTGTGCATAGCAATCACAGCTAGAATATCCACATTCTGATTGCCTTAAAAAGATACACCTTTTCCTGTTTTAAATCAGCAGGTTCAAATGCAAAACGCCAGCCTGTCCACGCTGCAGCTTGGTAACAGTCAGGATGGGCCTCAAGAAAAATCATGATTATAGTTCTGTGCTGAAATGGAGATAAACACAAGATTCTCCTGGGTGGGGGCTTAACTGCCAGAACTGCCCTGCCTTCTCCGCCCCCCTTCCCTGAATCTAGTCCTTTGCTTCTCTTCTCCTAAGCAGTCACAGCTCATTTTCAAGTGCCCCGAGGAAGCTTGTGTTTTCCTTTGATCTGATGATGCTGAGTCAGGGGAGTAAGTAGACAAGGAATAGAAGGAGAAAGCAACATCAGGGGTGGAAGGACCAGGGCAAGGTTGCCTTGGGAAATTTTCTAGGTATTGGATAAACCAAAAACAATGTGATCCATGTGCACTACATTTGATGATTTGTAAAATGCAAAACAGTCATGCATTATTCATACAAAATGAGTAATTCACCAACTGGTTCCCGAGGATCAGGCACGAGGCCTACACTGACACCTTGATTCTTTACAGTAGCTAAGCCAGCAGGCAGCAGCAGCCCACGACACCCCCAGGAAAACCCAGAGTGGGGGCAGAGGGACCACTCCAGCCCGCGTCTGCCAGGCTCCAAAGCAATCCCCTTGTCACAGCTCCATATACAGCTGCAGAATGTTAACATTAAGATAAGAAAAAATAGCATAAAACTGATTGCAGAACAAAAACCAAACTTTGGGCTTAAAGTTAACTGTCAGTTGATGAGAGTAGTGAGCTTTGTCTGTTTTATTTATTCCTGGGTCCCCAGGCCTCAAAAGGAAAGCAGTCACACTCAAGAAGACATTAAATGAAAACAACACAAAGCTCAAAAGCCACAGACTTGCATCATCATTTTAAAAATCACAGATATCTGTTGAAATGAGAGCTGCCATGTGCATCTGTGATGATTCAATGCCAACCAGAGGCTTCTTGGTGACAGTAAACACTGGGACATATTCTGTATCAGATGAGATGGCAGTGGTATAGAATGCATTGGTCACACCAATGCTATCCTAGTCTTGCACTGAGAACTGAATTTTTCAGGTGAGCAGATGAAAAAATTAAATTCTCCCCCCAAAAAGATACTGCAGCAAGCATTGTATTTGCTTAAGTTTAACCTGCACCAGAAGGATTCTTTTTTATTTTTTTAGAAACAGGGTCTTACTGTGTCACCCAGACTGGAGTGCACGGCACGATCATAGCTCACTGCAGCCTCAAACTCCTGGGCTCAAGCAATCCTCCCACCTCAGCCTCCCAAGTAGCTGGGACCAAAGGCACCTGCTATCATGTCTAGCTATTTTTTTATTTTTATTTTTGTAGAGATGGGGTCTCACTATGTTGCCCAGGCTGGTCTTGAACTCCTGCTCTCAAGCAATTCTCCTGCCTTGACCTCCCAAAGCGTTGGGATTATACGCATGAGCCCCATACCTTGCCCCACCCGAACAATTCTGAGTTGTTTATCATCCCTACTACCCTCTATGAAGAGGGCCCTGCATCCTGGGCAGCAATGAGTTCCACTGAGCCCCACGACAGGCCTGGGTTGTGAGGTGGGAATAGGAGCAGGGGCAGGGCTGAACTGCACCTGATAGTCAAGGACAGAGACTTCCCAGCTGTGTTGAGGGTGGTCTGAGAGGGGACACGAGTGCTGTGACTGATAAACCTCCATGCTTAGAGACGTCTCGCGATGAAAGTTCTTTCTTGCTCACAGGCAGTCCAAGGTGAGTGTTCAGCAGGCAGCCTTCCACACCATGGTTCAGGGATCCAGGATCCTTCCAGCTCGTGGTGGCCTCTGGCCAGTAGACAATCAACCACTTAGGTGAGGTGACCCACATCATGTCTACTCCCATCTCACTGGCGGGAACTGGTCAAGGGTCCCCATCTAGAGGGAAGGGAGACTGGGGACATGACCCTTGCCAAGGCAGTTGCATCCATCACAACTCCATACAATGGGAGAGGAGCAAGAGTCTCCTCTGGTGGGGGTGAAGGAAGTCCTGGAGGATGAGAGGAGCCACTGAGCCGGGGCTGGGCTGGGGAGGTGTCGGAAAGAGAGCCCTCCAGAGTCCAGTGAGGATGTGTCAGCTGGTGGCTGTGATGACACGAGGGAAACCTCCTTTACATCCTCCCTAGAAAACTCTCAGTGATGTTTTATGGGGGATA